>NC_092518.1:107991036-109447719 GCF_047511675.1 Marmota flaviventris | reverse complement strand
GCTTATCTACCATGATCTTGCTGTAGTCTTTGAAGTCATCTGGCATTAGCATAAGAGGGACAGGAACATTGCTCAGTTCATTGATCATGTTGTTCACCCCACATACACATATGAATGCTGAGGATTGGCTCACTGGCCAGAAATACCTTCACTTTCCGGCACAAGAAATCCTTCATCTTGTTCTTGGTCTTGGTCTTGCTGGCTCTGAGCAGTGTCATGGCAACTTCGTTAGTGCTGGTGCAGTTGGCTGACATGCCTAGGACCTCAGCAGCGGCCAAAGTGGGCACCAGGAAGATTGCCCACAGGGCAGCTGCCTGAGGCCACTAAAGGATTGATCTCCATCCAGCCCCACTGCCTCACCAAGCCCTGGTTGTGCCAGTCACATTATCTCCCCACCTCATCCATCTTGATGTGTTTTTGAGTGTGATTTGCTAATATTTTATTAAGGATTTCTACATTATGTTAATCAGGGATATCGGTCTGTAGTTTTCTTTCCTTGATGTGTCTTTGTCTGATTTGGGTATTGGGGTTATACTGGCTGCATACAATATATTTGGGAGAGTTCTCTCCCTTACTATGCATCTTTCTTTTTAATTAATGTTAGCATTATATATATATATATATATATATATATATATATATATATATATATATATATATATAATCAATCTGTTATTCTATACTTATTATGGATCTCTTAAAGTCAACATGTAGTTGGATCTGGTATTTTTATTCTGTCTGAAAATTTTATCTTTTAATTGATTTATAGTTGATTTATTTAGATCATTCACGCTTAAATTTACTATTGATTTATTCAGATTGATACAAAAATGTTTTGCCTATTGTTGTATGAAGCTTCTTTTTTCCTGACTATACTGATTTTTAATCAAGCATTTGATATTATTCAAATTTATGTCTTCTCTTAGTCTATTAATTATACTTCCCTTAAAGCATTTTAAATGTTGCCCTAGAGTTCAAAATATATATCATTACTGAATCTATGTTCAACTTCCAATATTTTTTACATTTCCTGTTTAGGGAAGACAACTGATAACCATGTGTTCATATTTGTTCTTTCCATCCTTTATATTTTTATCCATCAGAGAAGATTTCCTTGCCATGAAACACTTACAGATATTTCTTTTACTTTTGAGTGACATTTTAACTTGATGTAGAACTCCGTTCTCTTTTGGCTGGCATGTTTTGATCAGAACTCTTTTATTTCTTTCTCTCTCTCTCTCTCTCTCTCTCTCTCTCTCTCTCTCTCTCTCTCTCTCTCTCTCTCTACACACACACACACACACACACACACACACTTACACTTACCTCTGGTTTGGGGGCAAGATTTTTTTCTTTGTATTTGTTTTCTACATTTTTATATGATGTGTCTAAGGGAGATTTGTTTCATTTTGCTTTGTTTTGTATTTATCCTTCTAATGTTATTTGAGCTTCCTATATTTACTTACAATTTCTGTAATTGATTTAGAAAGTCCTATGTTATTCTTTCCAATATTTGTTATGGTCTGTTTTTCTCCTCTTCTGTTATTTTAATTAAATACCTAATACATGATTTGTAACTGCCTCTCTATTTATTTGGGCTGCTATAACAAAATACTGTAGACTGGGTGATTTATAAAAATTATAACTTATTGTAAAAATTTATGGTTCCTGGAAAGTGCAAGGCAGAATTGCCAGCAGATTAAGCATCTGGTGAGGACTCACTCAATCTTTCACAAATGTTGCTTTCTGGTTGTGTCTTCAAATTACATGAGGGAAATACAAACTTTTTTTTTTACTTCTCTCTTTTAAGATCCCTAATCTTAAAAGATTAATATTTTAAGATCTAATAATCTATCAAAAATTCCACCTCCAAATATTATCACACTGGGAACCAAACTTCATCATATAAATTTGGGTGGGAGGGGATAATCTTTGTTTTCATGTTTGTTTACTTATTTTAAGCCAGTACTCTACCAATGAGCTGGAACCCCAAACTTTAGAGTAGTTTTGAGTTGCATTTCTTACTCATTTATTTATTCTAATTAGTTATACATGACAGCAGAATGTTTTTCAATTCATAGTACACAAATGGAGCACACTGTTTCATTTCTCTGGTTGTACACGAAGTAGTCACATTGTTCATGTCATCATACATATACCTACGGAAATGATGTCCATCTCATTCCACCCTCTTTCCTACCCCATGGTCCCTCCCTTTCTTTTACTCTACTTTGCCCAATCCAAAGTTCCTCCATTTCTCCATGCCCCACCCCATTATGGATCAGCATCCACTTACCAGAGAAAACATTAAGCCTTTGGTTTTTTGGTACTGGCTAACTTCACTTAGCATGATACTCTCCAACCCTATCCATTTACCTGCAAATGCCATGATTTTATTCTCTTTTAATGCTGAATAATATTCCATTGTGTATATATACCAGTTTATTTACACATTCATCTACGGAAGGTCATCTAGTTGGTTCCACAGTTTAGCTATTGTGAATTGTGCTGCTACAAACATTGATGTGGCTGTGTCCCTGTAGTATGCTGTTTTTAAGTCATTTGAGTACAAACCGAGGAGTGTGATAGCTGGGTCAAATGGTGGTTCCATTCCAAGTTTTCTGAGGAATCTCAATACTGCTTTCCAGAGTGGTTGCACCAATTTTCAGTCCCAACAGCAATGTATGAGTGTGCCTTTTCCCCCACATCCTCATCAACACTTATTGTTGTTTGTATTCTTAATAGCTGCAATTTTTACTGGTGTTAGATTTTGGTGTTACGATTTTTGAGTTCTTTATAAATCCTAGAGATTAGTGCTCTATCTGATGTGTGTGGTAAAAATCTGCTTCCAAATGTAGGCTCTCTATTCACCTCACTAATTTTTTCTTTTGCTGAGAAGAAGCTTTCTTTAGTTTGAATCCATCCCATTTATTGATTCTTCATATTAATTCTTGTGCTATAGGAGTCTTTTTAAGGAAGTTGGGGACTAATTTGACATGATGAAGGTTTGGGCCTAGTTTTACTTCTATTAGGCACAGGGTCTCTGGTCTAATTCCTAGGTCCCTGAACCACTTTGAGTTGAGATTTGTGCATGGTGAGAGTTAAGGGTTTGATTTCATATTGTTGCATATGGATTTCCAGTTTTCCCAGCACCCTGGTGAAGAGGTTATTTTTTTGTCAATGTATGTTTTTGGTGCTTTTGTCTAATAGAAAGTAACTGTAATTATGTGGGTTAGTCTGTGTGTTCTCTATTCTGTACCATTGGTCTACAAGTCTGTTTTTGTGCCAATACCATGCTGTTTTAGTTACTATTGCTCTGTAGTATAGTTTAAGGTTTGGTATAGTGATGCCACCTGCTTCACTCTTCTTGCTAAGGATTTGATTTAGCTATTCTGGGTCTCTTATTTTTCCAGATGAATTTCATGACTGCTTTTTATTTTTCTATGAGGATTGTAATCAAGATTTTGATTGGAATTGCCTTAAATCTGTATAGTGCTTTTGGTAATATGGTCATTTTGACACTATTAATTCTACCTATCCAAGAACAAGAAAGATCTTTCTATCTTCTGAGGTCTTCTTCTTTGTTTAGCATTATGTAGTTTTCATTGTAGGGATCTTTCACCTCTTCGTTAAGTTCATTCCAAGTATTTTGCTTTATTTTTGAGGCTTTTGTAAATGGGGTAGTTTTCCTCATTTCCCTTTCAGAGGATTCATCACTTATGTACAGAAATACCTTTGATTAATGGGTATTGATTTTGTATCCTGCTACTTTGCTGAATTCATTTACTCATTTTAAAAGTTTTCTGGTGGAATTTTTTAGGCATTCTAGGTATAGAAACATATCTTTGGCAAATTGTGCTAATTTGAGTTCTTCTTTTCCTATCTGTATTCTTTTAATTTCTTTTGTCTGCCTAATTATTCTGGCCGGTGTTTCAAGAACAATGTTAAAATAGAAGTGGTGAAAGAGTTTTTAGAGGGAATGCTTTCAATTTTTATCTAGTTAGAATGATGTTGGCCTGGGGTTTAGCATAGATAACTTTTATGATGTTGAGATATGTTCCTTTTATCCCTAGTTTTTCTAGTGTTTTTTACATGTATGGGTGCTATATTTTGTTGAATGCTTCTATGCATCTATTGAAATGATCATGATTCTTACCTTTAAGTCTATTAATGTGATAAATTACATTTATTGATTTCTGTATGTTTAACCAACCTTGCTCCCTGGGATGACCCCACTTGATCATGGTGCACAATATTTTTGATATGTTCTTGTATTTGATTTGCTAGAATTTTATTGAGTATTTTTGCATCTGTGTTCATTAGATATTGGTCTGAAAATTTCTTTCTTTGATGTGTCTTTGCCTGGTTTTGCTATCACGGTGATATTGGCCTCATAAAATGAGTTTGGAAGTGCTTCCTCTTTTTCTATTTCATGAAATAATTTGTAGAGTATAGGTTTTAGTTCTTCTTTATAGGTATTGTAGAACTCAGCTGTGTATCTATCTGGTCCTGGGCTTTTCTTGGTTGGTAGGCTTCTGATGGCATCTTCTATTTCCTTGCTTGAAATTGATCTGTTTAAATTGTGTATATCATCCTGATTCAATTTGGGCATTCATGTGCCTATAGAAATTTGTTGATGACGTTGATATTCTCTATTCTGTTGTAGTGCAAGTTTTCAAAATAATTTCTAATCTTCTGTTTTTCTGTAGTGTTTGTTGTGATATTTCCTTTTTCATCCCGTATGTTAGTGATTTGAGTTTTCTCTCTTTCTCTTTGTAAGCATGTCTAAGGATTTGCCAATTTTATTTATTTTTCTGAAGAACCAACTTTTTCTTTTGCCAATTTTTTCAATTGTTTGTTTTGCTTCAATTTCATTCATTTCAGCTCTGATTTTAATTATTTCCTGGCTTCTACTGTTTTGGGTCATGATTTGTTCTTCTTTTTCTAGGGTTTTGAGGTGTATTGTTCAGTCATTTATTTGTTGACTTTTTCTTCTTTCAAGGAATGAACTCCATGCAATGAACTTTCCTCTTAGTACTGCCTTCATAGTATCCCAGAGATTTCAATATGTTGGACCAGTGTTCTCATTTACCTCTAAGAATTTTTTAATCTCCTCGTTGATGTCTTTTGCAACCCTTTGATTATTCAGTAACATATTATTTAGTCTCCAAGTGTTGGAGTAGTTTTTATTTTTTACTTTATCATTGACTTCTAATTTCATTCCATGAAATCTGATATAATGCAGTATAATATCTGTACTTTTTTGTATTTGTTAAGAGTTGCTCTGTGGCATAATATATGGTCTATTTTAGAGAAGGATACATGTGCTGCTGAGAATAAAGTATATTGTCTCATCGAGGGATGAAATATTCTATATATGTCAGTTAAGTCTAAGTTACTGATTATATTATTGATTTTAATAGTTTCTTTGTTCAGCTTTTTTTTGAAAGATCTATCTAGTAGTGAAAGAGGTGTGTTAAAGTCACCCAGTATTATTTCATTGTGGTTTATTTGAGTCTTGAATTTGAGAAGAGTTTGTTTTTTGAACATAGATTTTCCATTGTTTGGGACATATATATTTATAATTGTTATGTCTTGTTGATGTATGGTTCCTCTGAGCAGCATGAAGTGTCCTTCTTTGTCACTTTTGAATAAAATTAGCTTAAAGTCTACTGTATTTGATACGAGGATGGAAACCCCTTTTTGTTTCCACAGTCTGTGAGTGGAATGTTTTTTCCCAAACTTTCACCTTCAGTCTGTGGATGTCTTTTCCTATGAGATGAATCTCTTGAAAGGAGAATATTGTTGGGTCTCTTTTTAAATTTTTTAATCCAATCTGCCAGTCTGTGTCCTTTTATTGATGGATTTATTCCATTAACATTTAGGATTATTATTGAGAGATTGTTTATATTCCCTATCATTTTGTTTTAGTTTTGATTTTCACATTTACTTCATTTCTCATTTGATTGACTTTTCCTTTAGTATAGTACCTTCCTTTGCTAATTTTCATCATTGTTTTTTATTTTCTCTTCATAGAATATTTTGCCAAGAATGTTTTATAGTGCAGGCTTTCTAGTTGTATATTCTTTTAACTTTTGTTTATCATGGAAGGTTTTTTTGTCATCATCAAATCTAAAGCTTAATTTTACTGGATATAAGATTGTTGGTGGGCATCAATTTTCTTTCAGAGCTTGGTATATGCTATTTCAGGATCTCCTAGCACTGAGGGTCTGCTGTGACAAATCTGCAGAGATCCTAATTGGTTTCCCCCATAGATAATCTGATTCATTTCTCTTGTGGCTTAGAAAATTCTGTCCTTATTCTGTATGCTAGGAATTTTCATTATATTGTGATTTGAACTAGATTTGTTGTGATTTTGTACATTTGGTGTCTTCTAAGTCTCTTGTATTTGATTTTCCAATTCATTCTTCAGGTTTGGAAATTTTCTGATATTATTTCATTGAATAGTTTGTTCCTTCATCTGTTTTGTAACTCTATGCCTTCCTCTATCTGAATAATTCTTTTTTTTAAGTTACACATGACAGTACAATGATCTTGACATATCATACATTTGAATCAAATGGGGTATAATTTCTCATTTTTCTGAGTGTACAGGTTGCAGAATCACATTGGTCATACAGTCTTTTCATGTTATCCCATAATTCTCCTCTTGGTTTCTTACCATCTACTATGTGTGGTCAACTTTATTATCAAGATTATATATTTGTCTTCATTGTCTGAGGTTCTGTCTTCCAAGTGATCTATTCTGTTGGTGATGCTTTTATTGAGCACTTTTTTTCATCTTTTTAATTTTTTTTTATTTTAGTGATGAAGATAACATCTTTATTTATTTATTTTATGTGATGCTGAGGATTGAAGCCAGTGCCTCACACATGTGAGGCAAGCACTCTACCACTGAGCCATGACCCCAACCCTTCTATTGGGTTTTTAATTTGATTTATTGTTTCCCTCATTTCAAGGATTTCAGCTTAGTTTTTTTTTTTTTTTTTCAGAATCTCTATCTCCTTATTGAAGTAATCTTTAATTTTCTTTTTTAGTTTTTATGAACTTTTATTTTATTTATTTGTATGTGGTGCTGAGAATTGAACCCAGTGCCTCACACATGCTAGGCAGGTCCTCTACCACTGAGCCACAACCCCAGCCCTCAAAGTAATCTTTTTCTTCCTAACTTTGTTTATTTAGCTCTTTATCGAAATGAGCTTCTGTTGCCTGTGTTTGCTCTCTTACATTATCCTTTAATTTACAGAACATTTTAATTATGTACATCCTGAACTCCTTTTCTGACATTTCTTTTGCTGTGCTGGCCATGAGTTCTTATAATGTGGTATCTTGGTTTGTTTAGGGGCACATTCTTCCCTAGTTTTTTTCATTTTGTTTATGTGACTTCCCTTTTAGCAGTGCAGTATTACAGTTTTTACCCTATAGAATTATAGTGTCCTTGCAGGATTCCAACACCTCTCCTTTAATGGGGAGATCAATGTTAACAAATCCCAATACAAACAATATGCAGCCTTAAACCAAGTAGCTCCTATTAAGACGTTTATAGTTTTGTCAGAATAGACAGAAATGGTGAGATTGATTTTTATCTGCAATATAAACAGTAGGTTTAAAAAGGGTCTACAGTTTTTAATGGTGGAGAAGGAAAGAACTGGGGGATGTAGGATGTGACATTAAGGAGGTAAGAGGTGAAGATGTAGAGTTATTAGGTCTCAGCAAGTATGAAAGAGGAATCATAAGAAGTTGGCTGGTAGTAGGAGATAAGAGAGAAATAGACTTTGGGAAGACATGCAAGTGGAAAAAATAGAGCAAGAGTACAAAAAAATAAAAATTATTAAGAAATATGAAAAATGTAAAAATAACAGATAAAAGAACATACAGCACAACTATATTATTACTATTCAGACATCCCATTCCTCAGTAGCCTAATACATGAAAAGTACTTGGTTTCACAAATGTTGGGAATATGAGGGCTGGAAAGAGAGAGAGAGAGAGAGAGAGAGAGAGAGAGAGAGAGAGAGAGAGAGAGAGAGAGAGAGAGAAAGAAAAAAAAGATAAAAATCTTGAAGAAAAATTAAAGGATTGTTTTTGTTGGAGTTCAGTATCTTTCCTGCTTCCCTTCTCATCCAGTAGATGGGGTTGTCTGGTATTTGTTGATATCTCAACCTTCAAGATTATGAAAGTTACCAGAGTGGGAGGATTGGTTTTAGAGGTAGAACTCTTGGAGGTGGGGTATAGCATTTGCCAGTCCCCATTGTAAGACTACACACCAAGGATCTCCTTTGGGGCCCACTCATATGATGTGGTTGCCTGATTTTTATCACCTTATATCACCCACAGACCCCACATATCTTGGTCTCTAATTTAGTCTCTAAACAATATCTCACTCACTCCCTTTCTTTCTACTTCCCAATCAGGAACCTCCAGCGCCTCCGGAGCCTGCACACCTGTCCACCTGTCACAAAGAGCTGTTTTATACCGGTCAGATCAGGGGCAGGCTTTGCAAGCTGTGGACCAGCCACATAGCTGCAAGCACTGTGCTGTGTTAGTGGCTATAGAGGAGTGAGAGTTGGGGGACTATAGGTACCTTGATATTGCTTCTAGGCCCCAGCTGGTGTCCCAAGATGAGAGTTCCCCAACTAAAGATGGTGATGGTGGTAGCAAGGATAACCCAAGATGGTGAAAATGGTGTCCCAAGGTGTAGGTAGCAATTTTCAGAGATGGGGCATCAGGACAGGATGGGTAGTAGCACTGGACAGTGTGTTTACAGATGTAAATCTCTGGTGTGCAGTGCTGCAGCTGGTGGCTATCTCTAGACCCTGTCTGGTGTTCCCAGATGCAGGCTACCATATGGAGCGAACTACTGCAGCAGTTGCAGTGTCCCAAGATGGAGGCGACTGGGGAAGCCCCATGTTGGTAAATTGGCCTTATGGTCAAGAGCAGGCATTGTTGTCAGGATACTCTAATAACTCACAGAGAAACAGTGTTCCCATTGCTTGAATCCCAATTCTTTGAGTAACAAAGGAATGCAGCCTCCCTTTAGCTTATCATCTTAAATCTTGAATTGCATATCTCTAATTGCTAGAGATGTTGAACACTTTTTCATATATTTTTTTGTTCAGTTCTATTTCTTCTTCTGTGAAGTGTCTATTCAGTTCCTTAGCCCACTTATCCATTGGGTTATTTGTTTTGGTGTGAAGTTTTTTTCAAACCAATGAAAGTATATCTGAAATAGCTGAGGAGTTTGGTGCCAGAATTTGGGTAGTAAAGACTTTTAAGAAGACTCACAAGAACTCCATAATTGTTAGAGATTCCGGTCTTTTGTTTTATTTTAATTTTTTTATTTTTTGCATTTTAGTTTGGTGATTTTAATGAATCTAACTTCAAGATCACCATTTTTTTCCCTTGGTTATGTTGACTTTATGATTAAACAAGTGAAGGCACATTTCATTTCTGTTACAATGGTTTTTTTTTTTCTTCTAGTATTTACTTTTGATTTTGCCTCTCTGTTTTCATTGCTTCTAGACAGTTGGCTACTTTTTTCCATTAAATATCTTAACATATTAATTATAGTCATTTAAATTCTTTTCTGATGACCTCAATATATGTGTCATATATAAGTTTAATTCTGATATTTACTTTATTTCTTCAGAATAAGTTTTACCTTGCCTCCTTGTGTGACTATATTCACTGAAAGTTGGATATGTTGTATTGGGTGGAAATAAAGAGTACTTTACTGTGGAATTATGTGGTAACATCATTAGTAATCGGGCTTTGTTTAATATTTTATAAAACTAAGATATTTCAAACTTCTTTGGCATCTTTTTCTATTATGCTCCCTTTGATTTTGAGTTCACTTACTTTTCACACTATTTCTATGCCTTCCAGCTCTTTCAGCTATAATTTACAGGTAGTATACTGGAGTTCCATTGCCATGTAGTAAAATGAAGGAACCCATCTGATACTTTTAAATCTATTAATTGAAAATAATAATACTAACAGCTTTAAATAGTACTTCTAGGGATTAAATCATAAATTGTGTGCAATATGTATTAAACAATATCTAGCACAATGCAAGCTCTCTATGATTATTACATATCATTTTAATTATTGTTACCATCATAATTATTATTTTTACATATGACAAGAACACTATGTTTGATAAAGGATAGCAATTGTTCTTTTTTCCATATTAAAAGACACACACATCTATAGTCATCTGATCCTTGATAAAGGTGCCAAAAACATTTATGGAATAAAATACAACCTTTTTAATAAATGGTGGTAGAACAACTGATTACCCATATGTAGAAGAAAGAAACTAGACCCTTATCTCTCACCCTGCACAAAAATCAATTCAAAATGGATCAAAAACCTTGGAATTATAACAGAAATTATGCAACTACTAGAAGAAAACAGGGTAAACACTCCAAAATATAGACACACAAAATTACTTTCTCAGTAGGACCCCTAAAGTTCAGGAAATAATGCCACAAGTTAAGAAATGGGATGACATCAAATTTAAAACCTACTGCACAGTTAAGGAAACAATTAGGTATGTGAAGAGAGAACCTACAGAATGGAAGAAAATCCTTGCTATTTACCTTCTGAAAGAGGATTGATATCTAGATTATATAAAGAGATCAAAAACTTTACACCAAAAAAATCAAATAGTCCAATTAATAAATGGGCAAATGAATTAAACAGACACTTCTAAAAATAGAAATACAAAAGGACAACAAATATATTTTTAAAATGTTCAACAACATTAGCAATTAGAGAACTGCAAATCAAAACTACACTGAGGGGCCCGGCTACAGCTCAGTTGGTACAGTGCCTGCCTTGCATGCACAAGACCCTGTGTTCAATGCCCAGCAACAAAAACAAAACAAAAAACAAGCAAACAAACAAACAAAAAACTACACTGAGATTACATCTTACGCCAGTCAGAATGGCACTCATCAAGAATACAAATAATAATAAATGCTAGAGAGGATGTGGAGGAAACTGAACACTTTTGCACTGTTGATGGGACTGCAAATTAGTTCAAGTACTATGGAGATCAGTATGCAGGCTTCTCAAAAGACCAAGCATGGAACCACCATATGACCCAACTATACCACTCTACAGTATTTATTCAAAACAACTAAGCTCAACATATTATAATTAAACATGAATACAAATGTTTATAGCATCACAATTCACAATACCAGAACTACTTAACCAGCCTAGGTGTCTATCAATAGATGAATGGATGGATAAAGAAAATGTGACATATATGCACAATAGAATTTTATTCAGCCATAAAGAAAAATAAAATTATGGCTTTTGCAGGAAAATGGATAGAACTAGAGACTATCATGTTAAGCTAAGTAACTTAAGAAGGTCAAGGGTCAAAGGTCATATTTTTGTCTCAAGTGTAGAAGCTAGAGAAAAAAGAAATGTGGGGACAGATCTCCCACAAATCAAAGAGTGATAAGGAGAGGAAAGGGACCAAGAGGTGGGAGGCAGGATCAGAGGGGGGAAGCACTAGGTATTGATATTGACCAAATTATGTTGTTATATTTTGTGCACACACAATGTGTAACAACAAATCACATCATCATGTATAACTATAAAGCACCAATGAAAATATCAAAAAAAAATTGTTATATAAACTTATAGTCTACAATTTTTAGTATCAAAGCATATTTTCAAATTTTGTCTATGAGCTGTGATTACACGGGCTGTTGCAACGGTGTTGTAGTATATTTGACCATATTTGTTCTTTTATAGTTTTTCCCCAATTTTATGTCTTACTATAATTCATTATTCCTTTCTTTCATACATCTATCCAGCCATCTTTGCTCTTATTTGTAAAATATTTATTAGGTTCATAATACATGCCAGAACTATTTCAGACACTATGCTAAGACATGAGACTACCAAATAAATAAAGTGTAATTCCCACCTAGGTGATGTTTACAACTGGGTGAAAGATAAGTACAGAAGGCAAACTAATGCAAATATAAATAATGATACAGTGAAAAAATGCTACTAAAGACAATTGCTATAGGCCATGGGGATATATTCAAATGAAAGGATAAGTAACTGTGTATAGATTAGTCAAGAAATATATTCCTAGAGGAGATAACTTTTTTTTAGAGAGAGAATTTTTTAATATTTATTTTTTAGTTTTTGGTGGACACAACATCTTTATTTTATTTTTATGTGGTGCTGAGGATCGAACCCAGAGCTACGCACATGCCAGGCAAGCACGCTACCGCTTGAGCCACATCCCCAGCCCAAGGAGATGACTTTTTAACTACGTCTTAAACAATAAGAAGGATTTTTCTAGGCAAACAAGAATGGCAAAGAAGTATGAAATAATATTTGCTGTGGTGGTCATACTGATGGAGTGTGTATGTCTAAGGCAAACAGAAGTGTAATATGGTTGAACCAAATGTGTGGAATGTAGAGAGAGAGATTGCATAATGATTATCTGTAAATATAAGAAAAGACATATAACCAAGTATTTTTAATTTCATGCTAAGGCATTTATACTTTATCCTGTAAGTTATAAACAAGCATTCAAGGATTTTGTCCTAATTTTCATTTGCAAGTTGTGTTTTGCTTACTCATCACATTAGATACAATTTCATTTAGAAAGAACATTCTGCTAATTGTGATAATAACTAGAAAAGAAAGATGAAGATCCAGGTAAAAGAGCGAAAAGGATTTTTAATTATTCAGGTAGAAAATGATGAAAGCAAACACCTACACAGAGGCAAAGAAAAAAGAGATAAAGGAGTTATTTTTGACAAGAGTTGATTTCTAACTAGATGTAGTTCAGAAAGAGGATTTTTGGAGTCAAAGCCGATTCTAGGTTTCTGGTTTGGGTAAATGGGAATATGTATCACAATACTCGGAAGAGGATAATGAAGGATTGGACTTCAGAGAAAATAAAATTTAATGATGAATGATTCAACATAGGTACAAGAACTTGTGATCCACATGAATTCAAGAGCTTTCAGCTCTTGAAAGCTTAAAAGTTGATAGGCTGATGGATACATATAAATCCTAAAATGTGTAAAAAGCAGAAAAACACAAATCCTTGAAAAATCTCATCCCTACTTGAATATCAAGCAATTAGAAAAATACATTTCTATTTTACATCATTTTAAAAGAAATATACCACCACTAAGTTTTCTCTGGGTTTTTAGAAACATTTTATTTAAGGGTATATTTTGAAAGTTCCAAATCTAATTTTCACTCATGCCTTAATGTGTTTTCTCTTATGCAATTCACAAAACGAATGTCTTCAACCCCCACCCCATGTAAAGCAAATCATTGTGTAGCAAGTGGCATTTCAATTACATAGCATAGTAAAAGGGGGAAAAAAAGCAGCATCAACTATCTTGAGAGGAAATTGAGCCCCAGGACTATTATGTTGTCACATACTTCCAGTTTAGTGCTTTTTTAGTGACCACTCAATGATCATAAACTACCTTTGGAAAAGTACTCTTATTGTCTTTATGTATTCTTTTGTTTCATTTCTGCATTCAGTTTAGCCTTTTGAGATTAAAGGTAGTCTCTTTCATCTTTTTGTCACATCTTCCTAAGTAGAGAAGAAATTGAAGCAGATAGCTTTAATAACTTTACATACAGTAAGGAGACTAGGCACAGGAAGAATATAAAAAAGTAATCTAAAATTCAGCACTTTAAGTGCCTAGAGCTTGAAAATGACTAAGGTGTTATAGCTTAATAACATCTTTTGGAATCACATTTTGCACTAAAAAAAGAGGAAATGCAACTTATGATTTGTGTTACAGTATATTGCCCTTCTGAGGATAATCTTCTGTGTGTTCATTACTACATGCAGCCTGTTCAGAAGCAAATCCAGGTTTAAATTAGCATTCGCAGATTATTGTGATCCTAATTTACAGTAAGTGAGGTTAATAATTAAAACCCATTGTATATGGTACTAAAGTGTTTCTAGAACTTTCTTGGGGTGTAGTAAACAAAATATTAAGAAATGTATAAAGAAAGATGAAAAATTGGGTTTACTATAAAAGAAATCCTTATAAGCAATTTAAAAACTAATGTAATAAATTTTCTATTTGTTTTTTTTATGTTTTACCGAAAAGTAATTTGAAAACAGTTGAAGTCGTTTGAAAACAGGTGCTAGAGTCCTTATTAAATTTAAGCAAATTATTCATGTAATTTTATTCTTATAAACACAATAAACACTTGAGGTGATATATAAAAAGAATTGTAATCATTTTATCACCCCTCCTTGACCACATGATGATTTAATGTTGGCTTTCAATGCTTTCATGGCCTTCGATTTGGATAGAGGCAAAAGGAAAAGAATGAGGAAAAATAGGGATAAACCATTAGAATCTTTATAAAAGAAGATATTGAAACTGCCCCAAACTGCATAACCATTTCGTTAAAATGGCTCCTACCTCATTTACTGGATGCACTCATGCTTTCCATAACAGGTCTAACTGGGTGTTGTTTATACACCTAGTGAATACAATGTGTCACAAGGCAAAAATTTGGAGATAAGGAAATTAGAGTTCCCTTGGAAAGGGAAATTGCAAAATCAGTGCCTAATAAAATGGATCAAGACAGAGATAAGCAAAGTCACCTACAAAAGAAATTGTTTATTGGATCTTTAGAACCAGATCACAATATTCTGAATGTAAATTCACAAATTAGCTCAGTTAGATCCCCACGCACTGCAAAAAATTAGCAATTCACTTTTTGTCTTATTCTTATCTTCAATTTAGTTAGTATAAGCTAGTAATTCATTGTGCACTTACAATAGTTGGTATTTTAAGCATAGACTTTCCTGAAATAAAACCGAAATGAATGGATTTGTCCTTTCACATCAATAGAAATATTACATAACATATACGCTGACAAAAAGTAAAATATGATATTTCATTTATTTGGAATGTGCTATTCTTTTAAAAGAAAATTTATATTTCTTATATAAGTTAATTTTCAGGAATCTATGGGAATGCATTAGATGTACATATAATAGATAAGAAACCTGAGGTCTTTTTTGTTGTATTACAAAAATATATGAGAATAAAGTTTAGTCAATACCTCGAAGAACTGAGAGTAAATTGTGGGGAAAAATGTCTAATGAAATACATACAAAAAATTTGGTAATACCTTTGCTGATGACAGGCATAATAAATTATAGTGGTAATTATAATTTGTTTCAGATAGTAGTGGCTATGTTTGGTTTATTTAAATTTTTATTATTCCTTATACTTCAGGTACCTTCAAAGAGAAAAAAAAAAGAGTTTCATTGGATTACTAATAATTAGCCAGGATCTCTAAGAGAACAGTAAAATTAAAAACAAGGTTTAAGGAGCTTAGGTTAGGTTGAAGTGGATTGAGATTAAAATTCTCTGAAACATCCTGATGAATGGTTAAGCAGAAAATTTGAAATACATATTAGATTACATTTATGGTTCATCAGTGTGATAGTATCAGGAGTTAGCTAAATCATTAAGAAGATAAAGGCAGCATCTTGGAGATTATTTGATTTTTTTAGGGAGAATGAATATATAAAAATCTATGACCAAGATAAAGAAGGAATAAAAGAAAGGCAAAGAATACCATATGGATGCACTGAACTGGAAACCAAGTGATAAAAATAGCTGAAGGGGCGAGAAGATAATAATACCAAGTACTGCAAAGAGATCAGGCAGATATGGACCAGGATGCATCCATTAAATATCATTGTTTCCCTTATTTCAGAAGAATAAGAAAACAGGGATCGTATTGTAAGAGGTTGAAATGTCCATAGTTATGGTCTAAAAGTAGCAGTGAGTAAAAGGAGAATGTCAATTCTTCCTCTTTGTTCTAGAAGTACCATCAGTTGCCTTTGGAATACAGAGGAAGAAAAGTAGCAATGTCAGTAGAGAGTCATATTATCTATAAGTCAGAGAGATTTAAAAAGATTCAAGATACTATTTGTGAAATGAGATTTTCAGCAATAAAATAAAGAAGATCCAGGAGCACAGAATAAGGTATCTAGTAAATGGGTTAGGAGGGCAATTAAGACTAGAAAAAAGTAATATTGAAGTGAATTATGATGATTACTAGTTTCATTAGGTTAAACCACCCAATACTTAGGCTTTTTTAAAAATATTTCAACCATTTAATTGGATGTATAGGATGCAAGATGTTTTCATATCACACTGAATTTCACTACAGTTAATATACCAAGAAGAAAGTTGAAACATTTTTAGAACCATGAGTTAGCAACTTTCTGATTTAGTCCCTGCTTGTCCAGAAATATTTCTTTCTAAAGTTTTCAAATTTATAATTACAGAGCAGCTATGAAAATGTGACTATCATTTTTAATTTTAAGAAATTCTTTATTTTTATGTTTATATCAGACACAAATATAATATCAAAGAGTAAGCATAATAAAGTTAGATGTATGATTGCTGGCCTTCAAATTTTGCTTTAAAAATTCCTTCACATATGCTAAAAGTTTTAGACTTTCTCATTATAGATTTGCTTTATTCTCTTTTGAAGATAGTACCAGTCAACTGACAGAACTGCTTTACTCCCTAGCAACTTAACATAAAATAAAATAAATATAATTTATATGTTTATGTTCATTAGTCTGTTACATCATTTAAACCTGGGAATTCAATTAAGAACACTCTCAGAATGATTTAATTGAAACTAGGTTTTTCAGCCTGCATTTTTTTGAAAAATCATATCATTTCTGAGTATATATCAAATAACATCATTTTATATGATATTTTTCAAGTACATATTTCAAATAAACTCCCCTCTGTGGTAATATAAAATGCCATAAATCATATTTGTGAAATTTACATGCACAATATATCATTAAATATGAGCACACAAATAAGTAAAGTGCATGGTTTATTTATGTAATTATTCAGGAAATTCAATGTTGGTTTCTAGTGCAATAAAAAGGGATGTTGCCAGAGGACATAAAGCACACTGCTCCATCAGGAGTGTTGCTTTAATCTGGAAGCAGCTATAATTTAAGAACTGGAGTTTGAGTCTCTTCATACATCTGCTAGTTATGATCATTTTCCTACTGGTATTTGTTTACAGGATTTGTTTTGATTTGGAGAATTACAATACCCAATAGCAGAGCCTCTTAATTCTTCTTTTTTGAATTTTTATTTTTGTCTAAACAGTACCAACAATAAGCTGTGACATTTTATTTTATAATTATACCTGCCATTAGAAAGTGAAAAATGAGCAAGGGAAATGGAAATTAGATGTTAGCTCTCCTTAATTGATTCAACTACAGGCTTTATAAGATAATTTTAGGGAAAAAAGCAGCATGTAATTTTTATGATGAATTATTAATTGAAAAGTTCTGACTCATAGATAAATAATCTTTTCATGAAAGAGTGCAGTTACTCCTTTTATGTTCTAGTGAAAAATGTAAAGCATTCACTAGAATTATATTCAGTATCTCCTTGGATAGCTATGTAACCAAAGCCTAGGAACCACATCAGAAGCTGTCATTACTACTATATATAACTGCTATACTGTGCATTTGTTTAGCTGCTTACAGGCCTCGATTTATTTGTATAGGGACTCTGTCCAAAACATACACCTGTTCAGAGCTTAGACAAATACATTTTCTTGGTATTTCTACAAATAGATAATTTATTCCATGTTATTTAAGCATGTATAAACTTTTTATGTTTGAATAAAATAATCTGTCATATTTTTTTTAGGTTTGATCACGTTTCCAAAGTATTTCAAATATCATTACACATATCTCTGAATAGTGGCTTACTATATCTAAGTGTTTTTCCATGGATATTAACAACATATGGACCAATCAATGGAGGGCAAGTAAACTGATCACTGTGGGATCGATTTATTTCTAAATCAAGTTAGTGAAAAGTTCACAAGCAGTGATTCCACCACTGGGGCATCATTAGTACAAAATTTGAGATCAATCATGTTACTCTTTGTTCTGGAGTTCATTGTATGATAGTATAACAGTAGCTAAAGATATTCAAATAATGGCAAATGTTTTTAGAGATATAAAATTGAAACACATTTATATTTTAAATTAAATTTTAATGTGAATCTAGAAGTGTGCAATAGTGGAAACCAGCATTTGAAATGGAACTGAACAATGGGTATAAATTTATAATGTCTGTATTAAATAAAAGCAGAGAAGCTCCTAAAAGGCATAAGTTGAATCTTAAAATTCTTTGCTATCACTAGAGTTCCTAGGAATCACTAAATATATTTTGGATGACAATCTCCTACATATGAGAATAAAAGGTTTACTGCACATGACTTCAGATATATCACTGACTCATACCAAGGTATATGTATCATTCTGTGCCAAAATGAGAACAGATGCTTTGGGAATTATCGGTATCCTCTTACCACTCACGAGAGGGAGGTAATATGTCAGGCATGGTTCAAGATGAAATTATATTGACGTCAATTTTTTTATTCTTAGTAAGGTTTGGCCTCCCTACTTATAAGTCACATTCAATGAAAGAAAAGGAATTCCAAGTATTGTATATGTACTCTTAAAGGAATTTTTTTTAAAAAGTTTTATATTCATGAAGATTTAACTTAAATATATAATGGGGGAGTGGATATTGAGATATGGAAGAAAAAAAATACATGTATAAGTGTGAACCTGTGACTGTGTGCATGTGTATGTACATGCAGATAGAGTCAGAAGGGACACTATGTGCTGGGCAGAAGAACTTGTTAAAATTTTATTCTGCACCATAATAATTAATATTTACCTCATATACACTGCAGTGCTTCATGGTGTATTTCAAAAGCTTTGGAGTAGTGAGAAAATTAGAATAAATAGAAGAGAAATATGATATAACTGTTAAAGATATAACACATAACAAAAATGTGTCACAAACGTATTTATGTAAACAAATTAGAGTAGAAAAAGAATATAATGCAATGTACTGGAGCTCCACTTGAGACCAACTGGGTTGTCTTAGGAAATATCTTTTGTAATAAACTCATATAATTGAATATACAGTCACCATAATATCTGGTAACATAGATGAATACATGGTAATTTATAGATATTACATTACAACATAAGTTAGATGATATTAAATTAAGTTATACATTGAATTTGATGTCCCTCATTAGCAATGCCTAGGTCATTGTGTTATGCAAAATTGAAATGGACACTGTGCATTTATGCATTTCTATCAGTTCCAACACACATATTCATGATGTATTGATTTGCATGACTTGTCTGATTTTTACTAAAAAAAGAAACAAAACAAACAAACAAACAAAAATCCTGTGTTGTTAGTATACCCCAGAAGTAATCATGTTGATTTAATCGGTTCAAAATAAATAAATAAATAGATAGATAGATAGATAAGGATATGAATAAGTTGTATTAGTGTTTTCAGACTTTATGGTTACTTTAAACCTTGTAGATCATTCAATAAAGACCCTTGGTCTAGTTCTTTTTCTTCTACTTTATTAATTACTTAAAGATTCTTCATAGCTAGGTATGGTGGCATATGCATAAAGTCCCAGAGACTCAGGAAGGTGAGTCCAGAGGATTGCCAAATTCAAGGCCACCCTCAGGATATTGGCAGGACCCTGTGTCAAAATTTTACAAAATAAAATGTAAAATGTGGCTCAGTGGAAAAGCACCCCTGGACTCAATCCCCAGTTCCACAAAAAAGTATTTACTGGCAATATCTGTAGTTTATGACTCGGCTACTGGCATATGGCTTTTGGGATTTCTTGAAATTTTATATCACTGATCACCATGTGTATCAGAAAATGGAAACCCTCATGGAGAACATTTTGCAATTTCTTCAAAAATTTCAGAATTTTCCTAACAATTTTTCTAAACCTTGTGATTTTCTCAACATTTTTTCCTGAATTACACGAGAACATTGTACTTAACTCAATTTTCAACAGAGGCCTATAGAGGGAAATCAATTTCAAAAAAATCTTCAGAAAAGGGTTCTACTTTTAATTAAATATTTCAATGGATTTCTGCTTATCATTACAAATGCAAAATTCAGTGTTAAACTTGGAATTGTGGCCTTTAATACATGTTATGTGGAGCAATTTCAGGTACATAAAACAAAAATTAAAAAAAGGACTCACCTGGTGTGGTGGTGCATGCCTGTAACCCCAGCTGCTTGGGAGTCTGAGGCAGGAGGATTGAGAGTTCAAAGCCAACCTCAGCAATGGCAAGGTGCTAAGCAACTCAGTGAGACCCTGTCTCTAAATAAAATACGAAATAGGACTGGGGATGTGGCTCAGTGGTTGAGTGCCCCTGAGTTCAATCCAATCCCTGGGGTGGGGGGGGAGAGAGAGAGAGAGAGAGAAAGAGAGAGAGAGAGAGAGAGAGAGAGAGAGAGAGAGATAAGACTCATTTACATCACTTTGAAATAAGAGGGGAGGGAAAGTAAAAGGTAGGTTTCTACAAGTATTTCTTTCAGTACAAATCTAACTCCAGACATCAATGATATCAAACATATGAGATAGTTGTGAGTAAAATATCAAATATATGTTGAATATATACTGAATGTTCAACACTTTGCTAGGTATTGGGGAATACAGAGATAAATATAGCATGGTCTTCACTTATTGGTGTTAGTTTATGATTAAATAAGGGGGAGACAAATATGTAAACAAATTACTGAAGTACAGTGTGGCAATTATCACAATATAGCACTATGGTAAAAGGTTAGTGTGAAGTGACTATCTAGGAGTATTAAAATTTCCAAACAACAGAATTCAAAATAATTATGGAATTAATATTTTTAAATTAATTTTTATTTGAATTTCCTCTTAAATTATGTTAAAAGTTTTCTAGGTAATGAGGCAGGATATGGGCTTTTCACACAAGGAAATTCACATATACAAGTTGGACATGAATTCAAGCAATGACAAGAAGTTCCATGTGTCATCAGATTCATGTGGCATGAAGATGTGTAGTAGGTGATGCAGATCCAGGGATATATTAAAAGCTTATTGTGACTTGTCTTAGGAACCAAGTTATGGAATTTAAATGTAATATTATTGGAAATGTAGAGTCAAAAAAGAAGTTTTCATTTTCAGTAAAGCATTGTTATAATCCAATTTATTATGGAGAATTTAATGTTCAGTGTTGGAGACCATACAAGCTAGAGACAAAGACTCTTTAGGCCTCAGTCCAGGGTTGTCAAAATCAAGCAAATAAAAAATACAGAATTTCCAGTTAAACTGAATTTCAAAAAAAGCAGCTATTAGTTTTTTAATGAACATATAGTCCATACATTTGTTTTGGAACATATGCATATAAAAATTATTATTTATACAAAATGTTGATTTAACTTTGCATCCCGTATTTTATCTGCCAAATCCAACATAGGTCAATATACAAAATAATAATGAGAGTCTTAAGAAATGTATAGAATTGGTTGTACTTGCAGTCCAATTAAATATTGGAGGTAAAGAAGAAAGGAGTCCTGAGTAACTCTCAAGAAAGAGTTCTTGACTTTCTTGTCCAAGAGATATTGGGGGATGGAATAAGATTTGTGGTACAGAAGCAGAGTTCAGATTTAAATGTATTAGTGTAAATTGCATGGAGGATATCCTATGACTGTATGCTTTCTATATTGTTTATAATAAAATATAATTTCTTTGGATGTGAAAGAATATGGTTAGCTATGCTTCCAGAATGTCTAAAAGGAGCGGGGGGCATTAAATGGTTATAAAACAACAACATGCATAGTAACAATAATTTCATTCTTACACATTGGACTTAATTTTGGATGGGTTTGAGAGGGACATGGGAGATAATGACAAAAGATTTTTGATTTTTTTGTTGAGTTGTTTTAATGGCATTGTGTGGAAAAATCATCATGAAAATAAACATCTTAGGAATACTGTCATTCCCAAATATTTTTAATGATTGTATTGGTTCATAAATACAAAAGATTAGGAAGTACAATCTTAAAACTTATGAAGCTGATGACTTTTTCTAATTCAGCCTCTTTACCATTTCCACGAAGACACCTTCTCTTTTCATATTCATCTTTTGGGCAATTTACCCTTCATCCCCTTAGGGAAACTCCCTAGAAAAGATACGAAGTGAAGGATCAAATAGAATAGGGTGCTATTGGCTACTTGAAAGACAAAATGGTGTAGATAGCAATACATTTGTTTTTGTAACACTTGGGATCAAATTTAGCATCTTGCTAGGCAAGTAAGTGCTTTACCACTAAGCTACACTCCCAGTCACGGAAAGCATTTTTTAAAAAAATTCACCAAATGCTACATGAATTTTTATAGATGATATAAATACATTTTTCTATGGGATAGAAATAAATCTTAAGCAGACAACTGATCCTAAGACTATGAGCTTCCTGGACACTAATTACTGTGCCACTAATACCCTTTTGCATTTTTATCATTATTGTTTAATTAGATACTCTTTAGGATAAAGCATTTGTTCAGAATAAGTGACTGATAGCACTTGGAGCTGGAATTTCTCTTCTTTGACATAGTTGAATTTTAACTCTAAATTAGGCATCTTTTACCACATCTGCAGATAAACATGTCTTGACACTTGTTATGTAGATAACTCTGACCATATTTGTCATTAGCATTTTCAATAGGGACATGTTGGTTCATAAACCTCAGGACTTATCAAAATGCTCAAATCATATCAATGGTGAAAGGCTTGCATTAACCCTTGTTACACTTGTGCTTCTTATAATGAGCTTGGGTCTTCATAAATGTCTGTACCCTCATTTAAACAATTAGCACAGTTTTAAAGTTCATCAATTGAACTTGAACATTTCAACAAAACAAATTTATGCACCACATTACACAGCTTTCTTTCTGAATGTACAATACAAGGAAAGCAATTGCTGCTTATTCTCATTTAATTAACAATGAAGGATAAATGACATCAGCAAAGAAATATCAGCCAAAGGGGACCAAGTGTATTTGTTGCAGTTCGCCTCATTAGCTTGTTTCCAAAATATGTTCACCAGAGTGAAAAGCAATCATGTGACTAACTGGGTGTCAAAACATCTGTTGTATTAGCTCCAATAAGGCTACTGAGAGTGGGTAAGGACAAATTGTGTTCTTATTTAATCAAGTTAAGTGGAAACTGACCAATAATCTGTCATTTATAGTCTTGTCCTACGTAGCTATTTCGTATAAAATAATAATAATAATGGTAATAATAATAATATAACAATAATAATGACTTAAAAAGTAATGATTGCCATTTAAAGTTCTTTGCCTTTTATGTAAGTAAATTATTTCCATCTGTTTTTTTTTTTTTTAAATGAGTACAAATACTGTAGCTTCAAGTTGTCAAAAAAGCAACAGTCCCAGCTTTAAAAAAGCACACCAGGGACTGAGAGTACTTGTTCTCTCCAAATGAAAAATTCCAATAATTTTACATGATAAACTCTAAGTGTAAAATATTGGCCTAATTGCTCATGATATTTAGTAAATGATGGATATTAAAAGAGTTGAGCCATCAGTTTTTACATTGTTGTCTAAATTCTCATTTAAGGGAGACTATATTTAGCCACCGAAAAGCATTCCAAATAATTATCTATGACAAAGTTATTTATGTCTTTATATGACACCAAGGTAAAATATATATTTACTATGGAAAAATTGACTCCTCATTAAGCTACCTTAATAATTTAAGAAACGTGGCAGATAATTACATACATGCAGATGTGTGCACATATGTGAAAATGAACGAATTAATATAGTTTTAGATAGACAAAAGATACCATTGTTTTTAAAAATAAGAAATGTCTGTTTTCTATGATCCAGTAGTAAATCATCTACTTAATCTTTGTTCTAAGGCATCCATTATACCTGGCCAAAGTATTATCCCTTTGAGAGAACAGAATTTGTGTTGACAGATGATCAAAAAGCATTTTTACTAGATAGTTTTGCTTTTATTTTTTTATTTCTGAGAGTTAAGTCTCTTCTTTCTGCAAGGATATGGAAAGCATAGTATCAACAAAAATTGTATCTTCTCAATGAGGCCTTCCCTGAACACTCATTGCTTAAAATATCAACTTATTCCCATCACTCCCAATTATTACCTGTTTTGTGATTTATATTTATAGCAAAAATGCATCATTTATACCTAATAAAGCTAAACTTAAGGCCAAAAATTTAAAGATATTGAAAAATACTGCTTGTTTTGTGAATATAGGAAAACAGACAAAATTTAGGAAATATTAACAACTAAAGCTAAAAAATGAATATAAAAATTAGCAAAAGTTTAAAAGAGGCCAGCCTTGCAGTTGTCTCTAGGAAGGTTATCCAGAGCTGTATGAAGACTCTTAAGGTATAAATGTTATTGAATTATTTGATATGGCAAGGAGGTCAATGTGGCTGGAATCCAGTGAGCAAGGAAGAATGAAATGGGTGATGAGGTCAGAGAATTAGCAAGGGTTGAGCTTGCACAGGGCCTTGCAGACTATTTTTCCCAGAGTTCCAAGTAAAGAGACATTAGAATTAATTCAGAACTAATTTGCTTAACACACTGTATGTGAAAAGAAACAATTCACTGATTAGCTTATATGACTTGAATATGTGAAAGGGACCCTTGATTATGTGGAAGGAGTTGGTGTCCCCAAAACCACATCAATTTCCAGACAATTACAGAGGTATAATTGACAATGCTAAAGAAACAAAAATGTTCACTGAAAGGTTGGTGCATTTAGATACATTTGCAAGATAATATTAAATGTTTTAAAATACATTTACTTAAAACAAACCCACAAATAGACTCAAATTTGTGTTAACTTCAAAGTAGACCAATCTCTAATGGAGAAATGAACTTTTGTAACTATAAAATAACTTCTTTTTCCAGGATAATTGTGTGGGTATTTTCTTGATATTCATTTCTGGGTCCACACTAGACTCATTGACAAAATATTTGTGCATAATTTGATAAAAAATGTTGAAGAGATGACATTTGGTGCTCCATAAATCCATAATCAAATAAATGACCTTAAGTTTTGATTCTTTTGGCATAGTGGCAAGATATGGTCAAAGAATTATAGAAATATTGTTATTAAAACACCATCAATACTTACTGAAAATATATAGCCCTTGCATTCTAATTTTCTTAAAGGACAATTTTAATAAACAGTAGAAAAGGAGATATTGGACCCTCATGTAGCTCATAATTCAGTTGTGGAAAAATGACAGAACATGCAAGAAACTATTAGAGAACAAAACACCTTCAATTAAATGTTAGTAAAATAGAGGATAATGGAAGGATCATGATGTCTATCTGGCTTCAAGTTTCTCACATAGATAGATGAGTTTGCCTTCCTCCATCTATAGATTCTATTGAAACCACAACACATGATTTAAGTAATACATAGGCACAGATGGATTATGGATTGTGTTGATTTTCCTTTTGAAGACCAAATTCCTTTCTTGTTAAGGATTAAAATAATCTAACTCTGGAGTGTTTTTATCATCTGTCAGAGAATTTGCAGTATGGTCAGTGAATAGAAACCAATGGTACAAACATGGACTTGTCTTAAAGAAAAATACACACAATGACACAAACAAAACACAACTTGCACATGCACTCACACACACCACTGTCAAAGTAACTTGTCAAGATATATCCTGGTTTATTTTGATTTATACACTTGTAAAAGAAAAACAAATAACAGTTTGAGGCTTCAGAAGTCTAGGAAAGGTCAGCCAGCCCCTAATGTTGGTTCATTTGTAT
The DNA here is from genome assembly GCF_047511675.1 of Marmota flaviventris. NCBI lineage: Eukaryota > Metazoa > Chordata > Mammalia > Rodentia > Sciuridae > Marmota > Marmota flaviventris. The sequence goes on along the minus strand of NC_092518.1, from coordinate 109,421,939 downwards.
TGTGCTGCATATTTATAAATCAGAAGAAAGGTCGTCAGACACTTAAGATGCTAAGTGGATGAATAATGGTAAAAAAAAAAAGTAACAAATGATCACTGAACTTCTCAAATAAACATGAATAATTATATCACTATTGCCAATTCAATACCTAGCTTTTTAAAAGATTTTCTTTGGAAAAAGTATCCAATGCTAAATGCTGAGTACACTTCTTTCATGATTATTCACAGCAAAAAGAGTTCATAACAGAAATGAAATTCTAAAGACCTTATTCTGTGCCACATTTGTATCTTCCTGTTTTCCCCCACTATGTTACATTTCAAGGTTCATTCTGACCATAAGGTCATGATTTTTTAGCTACTATCTGTCTTCTTTCTAGCTTTAACCTTTACTGAAGTAAATAAACAGACACACACACAAAATTCCATTCACTTGAGTTTCTTTGATTGCATTTTATACTCTAAATGAAATGTTCAAATATTTTAATAAATTTTATTGAATTTAATTGTATATTCAATCACAAAAAGATTAGTTAAAAATATAAATCTTAGTGAATCAATTTTCTGACAGTTCCATTGAACTGAAAATGGTACTGGGCCTACTAGGTAGGTTAAAATTATTGAGCTAGTTTTGTATATGCATATGCAGTTTCACCAAATATTATGCTAAAAGAAAAAAAATAAAAATACAAAAAGTTCTGATTTTAGCAATATCAAAATTGTTTTATCTTCATATTTCTGCTGCATTAAAATGTAACTACTGTGCAAATCACATACATATTTAAAACAGGGAAGGGATGTTACTGATAGAAATGTGGATAAAATGATAAGTATAATATCATATTATTTTATTTTTAATTTTTTCATATAAGTTAATTTATCTTCTTTAATAATATAGGCAAGAGTTCATTATAAATTTGATAGAAGAATGCATTTTTAATAGTTGCCTCTCTGAAATTCTCATTCACTTTGTTTTAAATAATTAATGTAATACATATAAAAAAAGGATGTGAAAGCACATGAATTTAAGTAAAGTTTATCTGATGGTAGCATTTTTAACCTTTTCACTTAAATAAGAATGAAGCAATTTTATGCATCTAAAAGATGACAATATTCTATGGATTTGTAGAATGTACCATTTTTATCCAATGTATATTCATGGTTTACAATTGCTTATTTTGCTTATTTTAAGTCAGGTAGATTCTCATTGGAATGGAATTAGTTCTATTTGCAATTTATACCATTAAAAATTCTCTGAGTCACTGTTTTTAAGTTGCTGTGGTTTCTTTTTACATTTTTTTATTGTTTAGGCATAGAGATCAAACATAAGCCCATGCAAGACAGGGCTTATTATTTTTTTATTCTTAAGTATTTTTTAGTTGTTGATGGAATTATATTTCATTTGTTTATTTATATGTGGTGCTGAGAATTGAACCCAGTGCTTCACACATGCTAGGCAAGAGTAGTAGTAGTAGGCAAGAGCTCTACTACTGAGGTATCATCCCAGCCCAAGATATAGTTTATTTTAAAATGCATTTTTCTAATATAGTGGAAGTAGTCAAAGGAAGCAAAGTTATGCTTTATAATCACCAGATTTTATTCATCCCATGCAAATATAGTAGAAAATATTTTGTTACCAGCTATTATTGATATAATTTCAAAAGTAGGCATGTGATTTTAAATTGAAACTTTTTGGGGAAAAGAAAATGACTTTTATTTATTTTTTATTTTATTTTTATTAACATGTATTAATTGCACATATTAATGGAATTCTGGTTGATGTTACAATATAATAATGTAAACACTGGGCTGGGGATGTGGCTCAAGTGGTAGTGTGCTCGCCTGGCATGCGAGAGGCACTGGGTTCAATCCTCAGCACCACATAAAAATAAAAGATATTGTGTCCACCCAAAACTAAAAAATAAATAAAAATTTTAAAAAATAATGTAAACACTGATAAAACTGTCTCTATCCATCACAATTTTTGAACTTCTAGCAATCAATATTTTAAACAACTTACTTTTTAAAGATTTCCACATAAGAGAAACAACATGAAGTACTTATCTTCCCATGTCTGCCTTATTTCCCTTATGCTGCAACAAATGATAGAAATGCATTCTTCTTTATGGCTAAATAGTGTTACATATTCTATTTTTTTCTTTGTGTGTGTGTGTTTCTTTATTAATTCATCCATTTATGGACACTTACTTTGATTCTGTATCTTACCTTTTGTGAACAATGTTTAAATAAAAGTGGATGTGCAGGGATATTTTTGATATGCTTATACTTGTTCCTTTGGATATTTACACAGAAGCAGATATCTATTTGGTATAGTATTTTTTTTTTAGTTTTTGGAAGAATTTACATATTTTTCTTCATAGTGTATGTAGTAATTTAAATCCTCACCAGCAGAGTAGCATTTGTAACCTTGCCAGCTTTTAAAAAAATTTTTAGATGTTAATGGATTTTATTTTATTCATTTATTTATATGTGGTGCTGAGAATCAAACCCAGGCCTCACACATGCTAGGCAAGTGCACTACCACTGAGCCACAACCCCAGCCCCCCAGATTTTTTTTTAAATGATAGCTACTCTAATAGGTAAGATAAGAACTTTTTATTTGCATTTCCTGAGAGCTAATTTTTATTTCTGGAAATATTGAAGTATGCAAAGCCAATTCTTCATTTAACATATGTTAACATAAGTAGAAGCTCCAACTTCAGTGCAATATAATATTTCTGATTTTTAAACAGAAAAAAATAATAATAAATTTAAATTCAATCGCTTTTTTTGTTTTTGGGTACCTGGGTTTGAACCCAGAGGCACTTAACCAGAGTCACATCCCCAGCCCTTTTTTAATATTTTATTTAGAGACAAGGTCTAGCTCAATTGCTTAGGTACTGGCTAAATTGGTGAGGCTGGCTTTGAACTCACAATTCTCCTGCCCCAGCCTCCCTAGCAGCTAGAATTTTAGGTAGGCAACACGGTGCCCAGCCTAAATTCAATCACTTTTAAAAATGCACTTCTTTTTGGAAGATAAAACATGCTTACTGTACCAGAAAAGTGGCACATGCCTGTAATCTCAGCAACTCATGGGGTTGAGGCAGGAGGATTGTATATTCAGTGTGAACCTCAGCAATTTAGCAAGGCCATGAAAACAACTTCTCAAGACCTTGTCTCCAAGTAAAAAATAAATAAAAAGGGCTGGGGATGTAGCTCAGTGGTAAGCACCCTTGGTTCAATCTCTGGTCAAAAAAAGAAAAACAAAAGAACATCCTTACTGAAACAAATGATACAGTTATATATTACATAATGAATGATGTTTTGGTCAACATAAGACTGCATGTATGATGGTAGTCACAAAGATTTTATCACCTAATGAAGTTGCTGTCATAGCTTACATAAATACAGTCTATGATGTTCACATAACAATAAAACTCATTACATTATATTTCTCAGAATGTATCTCTGTTATTAAGCAATGTATGACGGTAACATAATTCATATTCCTCTCTTAAAAAATCCTATGCTCTTGAAATAACCAATATTGACAATCTGGTGTCTTCTTCCATTCCTTTTTCCTTCTGTTTTTATAAGATTCATTTCAATGCATGAACATAAGTAAAGGGAATTTTCAATGTGCTCATCCTTTTTTTACCCTAGATTTCCATAATTATTTTTAAATGATCTGCCTGCCTCTACTGGCTCTGTTCCAATCACTTAGTACAAAAAAATGAACTCATAAGTTTGATACCAAAACCCTTAATGATCTGACCCTTACCTAGTGCTCAATGCTCAGCTGTTACCAAGTACAATTTGAACCTTTCCACCCATATACTTATATTTTTTCAAATATGCTATTATGCTAGTTTATATCTAAATAGTTTTACATATCATGTCCCTCTTACCTGGTTCGTTGTTTTGCTCTGTTACCTTTAGTTAAAAACTTATCACAGATTCTTTCCTGACCTCCTGTTCATTTCCCCCATACCACATTAGAGAAAACATCTAGGTAACTGCTGACTTATTGTTCTCTCCAATTACAACTCCACTCAAAACAGTGTAGTTTTAAAAACTCAAGATTTTATAGTAAAATGGCCTCAGTGGTCTACCACTTAGTTGACATCGCCCCAGAAAGGAAACATAGGACTGAGATAAAGGAAATGCTCACTCTCCTGTTGCCTTGTTAAGCCCTGGTTTAGATTTCTTGTTGCTTCAATGAGTTTGCTACTCGTTTTATCATTCCAGACGATTTCACAAACTTAAATGGAAGAAGAAAAAACATCAGCAGTGAGACCTATTATAGTTATGATTTCAAAGTTGATGAAATTGAACACAAAATAGTAAATATCTTGTCCAAGTTACACAGCTAATAAGCAGCTGAATCAAAATCTTACCACTGGAATGTCAACTCCAGAATCAATGCTTTTAACCATTACAAGAAAAAAAAAATGTATGGAAAAAAAGTATCATGTACAAACTTTACCCAGGAATTACTTAGGGAATGATAGAATTGCTAAACTATTCATGACTACCACTTGCATGCTTCAATATAACTAGTTTTATATTTTAATATAAAAGGTGGTTTTTATTTTTATTTTTCATTTAATTATTATTAGAGATTGAACCAAGGACCAATTTACCACTGAACTACATCCCCAGTCTTTTTTATGTTATATATTTATTTTTATTAGTTCAATTTAGTTATACAGAATGCTAGGGTTCATTTTGACATAAAAGCATGGGATATAATTTGCTTTTATTCAGTACACAGCACCTCCCTTTTTCCTTCCTCATCTCTCACCCTGTCCCCTTTCCTCAACTCCATGGACATTTCAGCTATTTTCTTATGGTTTTGTTTTTAATTAGTGTTTTGTAGATGTACATAAAGGTGACATTAATTACAGTATATTCATATATGTACATAGAAAATTAGGTCAGATTCATTCCATTGTTTTCCCTTTTTCTGTTTCTCCTTTCTCCTCATCAGTCAACTTCCTCTACTCCATTTATCTCTCTTTTATTTTTATGGAATTCTTCCTACTTTTTTTTCCTTTCCTTTTCTTTGTTTCCCTTATTTTGGACTAGCTTCTGCACTTCAGAGAAAACATTCAACCTTTGGTTGGCTTATTTCACTTAGCATGATGGTCTCTAGTTCTATCCATTTACCAGTAAATGTTATAATTTAATTCTTCTTTATGGCTGAGTAATATTCCATTGTGTATATATACCACATTTTCTTAATCCATTCATCTGTTGATAGGCACCTAGGTTGGTTCCATAACTTGGCTAGTGTAAATTGCACTGCTATAAATATTGATATGGCTGTATCATAATAGTATGCTGATCTTAGATCTTTTAGAAATATATGTATTAATGGAATATGAGGTCCTATGGTGATACTATTCCTAGTTTTCTGAGGAATCTCCATACTGCTTTCCAGAGTGGTTCCACTAATTTGCAGTACTATCAACAATGTATCAGTGTACCATTTTTCCCATATCCTTGCCAATATTTATGGTTACTTGTATGAGGGATAATTGTCATTCTGGCTGTAGTGAGATGAAATCTCAATGCAGTTTAAATTTGCATTTCCATAACTGCCAGGGATGTTCAACATTTTTCATACATTTGTCATCCATTTCTATTTTTTTGAGACATGACTGTTTAGTCCTTTTTCCTATTCATTAACTGGGTTATTTTTGCTGTTTAATTTAGTAGTTCTTTATATATTCTGAACATCAATACCCTTTCTAAGGAACAACTAGTAAAGATCTTCAATTCTGTAGGCTTTCTCTGCATACAGTTAATAATTTCCTTTGCTCTCTAGAAGGTATTTAATTTGATGTGATCCCACTTATTGATTCATGGTTTTATTTTTTAGCTTTAGGAGTCATTAGGCAAGTCAATGCTTATGCCAATATGTTGAGGTGTTGAGCCTACATTTAATCTTCTAGCAGTTACAAACTTTCTGGTTTAATTATTATATCCTTGATACACATTGGTTTGACTTTTCTGAAGAGTGACAGATGGAGATTAATTTTCATTCTTCTATGTATGGATATGTTTTCCCAGTGTCATTTGTTAAAAAGAATATGCTTCCTCCAATGTATGTTTTTGGCACTTTCTTCAAGTATCAGATTACTGTATCTATGTGGGTATTTTTCTGTGCCTTCTATTCCATTCCACTCTTCTTCACATCTGTTTTAGTGTTAGTACCATGCTGTTTATATTACTATAGCTTTGTAGTATAATTTAAAGTCCAGTATTGTGATGCTTCTAGCATTGCTCTTCTTCCCCCCCCCCTTTTATAGTTAATCATAGTAGTTATGTTATAGTACAAATTCATAAATGGATTGAAATAATTTACAGTTTATGATCTATACATTTCCCTCTTCTCTTTCCCTGTCATCCTCCATGCCCCTCCCATTCTCCTTCCTCTACTAGACTTTATTTTACTCCTTTATGAATTTATATTTGATTGCTTCTTTATGCTATCCCATTTGTCCCTCCCCTTTTCCTTTATTTTATTCTAGCTTCCACATATGACAGAAAACTTTTTACCTTCGAGTTTCTGTATTTAGCTTATTTCACTTAGTATAACATTCTCCATTTTCATCCATTCACCACAGAATGCTAAAATGTCATTCTTTTTTATGGCCAAGTATATAGGGTATATATAGCATGATTTATTAATCCAATCATCTATTAGCAGGCACTTTGAGTTGAGTCCACTATGTCACTATATTATGCCAATGTTACAACTTTGGGGAAAATACCCAGGATTGGGAGAGATTGGTCATAGGAGTGGGAGAGCTTGGTCATATGGTGATTCCATACCTCATTTTTGGAGGAAACTCTGTAGGGCTTTCTAGAGTGGTCATAACAACAATGTTCAAGTGTAGCTTTTCCTCCACTACCTTGCCAGAATTTATTGATATTGTTATTGTTTTTCATATTCTTGATCATTGCCATTTTGACTGGAGTGAGATGAAATCTTAGTGTAGTTTTCATTTGCATTTTCCTGCTTCCTAATGATGTTGATTATGTTTTCATGTATTTGTTGGCCCTTTGTATTTCTTCTTTTGAGAAGTTTCTGTCTACCTCTTTTGCCCATTTATTGATTGAATTATTTGGTTTTTAGTTTTAAGTTTTTTGAGTACTTTGTATATTGTGGATAGTAATCCCCCATCAGATGATATTTCAGTCAGGTTTTACCCTGCTGTGACCAAAGAACCTGATAAGAGCAATTAGAGGATAAAAAGGTTATTTGGGAATTCATAGTTTCAGAGGTCTCAGCCTGTAGATGGCTGACTCCATTTTTCAGGGCTTGAGGTGAGGCAGAACATCACAGCAAAAGTGTGTGGCAGAGGAAAGCATGTCAGAATATGTCCACAAAGAAGCAGAGAAAGACTTTACAGATATAAAGTTTATATGTCACACGCACACCCCCCAATGACCCATCTCCTCCAGCCAAACCCTACCTGCCTTCAGCTATTACTCAGTTAATCCCTATCAGGGGATACATTCACTGATTGGATTAAGGCTTTCATAAACTAATCATTTCACTTCTAAACCTTCGTGAATTGTCTCACACATGAGCTTTTGGGGGACACCTCACATCTAAACCATAATAAAGGTGTAGCTGGCCAAGATTTTCTTCCATTCTATAGGTTCTCTTTTCATGTTCTTAATCGTTTCCTTTACTCTGGAGATGCTTTTTAGTTTGAAGACATCCCACTTATTGATTCTTAGTTTTATTTCTTGTTCTATGAGGGTCTTGTTAAGGAAATAGGTGCCAGCTCCTATATGATGAAATTTTGGTCCTATGTTTTCTTCTAGCAGTTTTAAACTTTCATCTCTAATTCCTAAGTTATTCATTTCAATTTGTGTTTTGTGCAGAGTGAGAGATAGGGGTCTAATTTCATTTTGGACATATAGCTAACCAGTATTCCCAGCACCATTTTGTTATAAAGGCTGTCTTTTCTCCAAGATACATTTTTGGCACCTTTGTCCAATATCACATGGCTGTAGGTATTTGCATTTGTCTCCATGTCTTCTATTATGTTCGCATTGATCTTTATGTTTATTTTGATGGCAATGTCATGCTGATTTCATTACTACAGCTCTGTAGTATAAGGTATTGTAATGCCTCCTGCTTTATGTTTCTTGTTTAGTATCGTTATGGTAATTTCAGTTCTCTTATTCTTCCAAATAAATTTAAGAATTGTTTTTTTTTCTAATTCTGTGAAGAACATCATTGGTATTTTCATGGGGATCGATTGCATTAAATCTGTATATTACTTTTGGTAGTATGGCCCTTTTGACAGTATTAATTCTGCCTATCAAAGAACATGGGACGTCTTTCCATCTTCCAAAATCTTCTACAATTTCTTTCTTCAGAGATCTATATTTTTTCATTGTAGAGCTCTTTTTTCCCTCTTTGTTTAGATTAATTACCAAGAATTTTATTTTATTTTTGAAGTTATTGTGAATGGGATGGACTTACTGATGTATTCCTCAGCTGAATTACTGTAAGAGTATATGGGTGTTGACCTTGTATCCTGCTACTTCGCTAAACTCATTTGTAAGCTCCAGAAGTCTTCTCGTGAATTTTTTTATATATTCTAGATATAAGATCATATCATTGTCAAATAGATAGTTTGATTTCTCCTTTTCTTATTTGTATCCCTTAGATTTCCTTTTCTTGCTTGATCACTCTGGCTGAATTGAATAGGAGTGGTGAGAATGGACAACCTTTTCTTGTTCCTGATGTTAGAGGAAATGCTTTTTTATTTTTCCCAATGAATATGATGCTGGCTTTGGGTATGTCATAAATGGCCTTTATAATAGTGAGGAAGGTTCTTTTGATCCCTAGTTTCTCCAGTGTTGTTAACATTAATGAGTGCTGTACTGTGTTAAATACTTTTTTCTGCATATATTGAGATAATAATGTGATTATTATTCTTAATTCTTTCATAGGGTGAATTAAATCTATTGATTTCCATATACTGAAACAACTTTTCATCCCTGGGATGAAACATACTTGATCATGGTGCATTCCTTTCATGTGTTTTTTAATGTGGTTTGCCACTATTCTATTAAGGATTTTTGTATCTATGTTCCTCAGGGATATTGGTCTCTCTCTAGTTTCCTTTTCTGGATGAACCTTGGTCTGGTTTTGATATCTGGGTAATATTGACATCAAGAATGAATTTGGCAATGTTTCCTCCTTTTTATTTTCATGGAATAATTTGAGTATTGTTATTAACCCTTTAACATCTGATATAGAACATCCAGAGTTCATTTCTTTTAAAATAGAAAAGATTCTTTAGATTCTTTTATGGCGTAATGGGCTGAATTAGGGTTGTTTGGACATTATATTAGGTAGAAACAATTTCAGTTGAAAAAGAAGAGCCAAATAACAATGTGTTCTGTAGGTGCTTTCTTTTCTCAAATAACAAGATGTTTCATATTTATTTCATCGGGAGTTGGTCTACTGACTTAATGCAGTGAATCTAGCATGTCTGTGATGTTTTTTGTTCTTTTCTACAAGGTTGCAAAATGGTTGCAATAGCACTGGGCATCCCATCATTATCATGACATGTGTAATTAGCCAGAATTCTGTTACTTGACCCTCAAATACAGGTGAGACTGGGATCTAAAGGATACACTTCATACCTTATTGACAATGGAGGTAAGTAAACTATCAGGGTTTGAGAAATGGGTTTTCACTTTATGTGAAATAGTGTCTGTCTCAGAGGGAAAAATAACTTTTCAATGGAGACCTACAATATTATGTTTATAAGTGAAATTATGTTATATTAGACTTGCTCTTCCAATATGGCTGATGCTGTGAATAATAGCTATTATACTCTCCCTTTAATGACTCTTGGATTGACTATAAGAGGGAAAATTTATTTGATAGGATATTTGTTCTATGTAATGTGGCATTTTACTTTTGTTCTTGCATTTAAACAAAGTTTCAACAGACTCACAGTATGAAATGCTTTAAATATATGAGTTTGCTTAATAAAGAGATGAAGCATCATGTTTTGGACTAAACAGCTTCTCTGGAAATGTTTCAGTGTTAGTGTAATTTAAATTACACTTGAAGAATCAGAAGGCACCTTTGAGTAAGAAAAATTTATAAAGTTTTAATAAGTTCTTGTAAAAAGTAAGACAGAAAATATGCAAATATTTTTAAAATCATAATATGTCAGTGCTCAAAGAAATTTAACACATCACTAAATTTTTACACCTAAAAATATGGCTACCCCAAATTATGGAACCAGCCTAAGTCCTGTTGACAGATGAAGGGAATGAATAAAGAAAACGTGGTATATATACATAACAGAAATTTATTCATCCATAATGAAGAATGAAATTACGACATTTACTGGTAAAAGGATGAAACTATAGAACATTTTGGTGAGTGAAATAAGCCAAACTCAGAAAGTCAAAGGTTGAATGTTTTCTCTTCTATGTGGAATCTAGAGCAAAGTAAAGAAAAAAGTGGGGAGAGGATCTAATCAAAATAGAAAGGAGATCAGTGGAGTAGAAGAAACGATTAAGGAATAAGGGAGGTGAATTGGAAAATGGAGGAATTATGGAATGAAATTGACTAAATTATGCAATGTACGTATATGGACATACCACACTTAATTCCACTTTTAGGTATATCTATAAAGCACCAATTGGAAAAGAAACAATAAATACATAGAAGAAATACCAGCAGAGTAAAGGAAGGGAGATGAGGGAGGGAGGAGAGGAAGAAAAGAGAGAACTCTGGGGACTGAGATGGAGCAAATTACATCCCATGCATGTATGGTTATGTCAAAATTAACCACACTATTATGCATAAGCATACGGCACTGATAAAAACATATGACTATGCATTAGAATCCCAGGAAATGATTTTCAAAACAACTTTGACCTCATTCTGGCTGAAGTAAAACATTTGGATGACATTAATATATGTATATTTTCCCATGTTCTCAGATGGGTTTTATGTATTTTAAAATCAGAATGTGTCAATGTATTAGTCTTCAGATTCTTTTTTTTATTGATTGTTCAAAACATTACAAAGCTCTTGACATATCATATTTCATACATTAGATTCAAGTTGGTTATGAACTCCCAATTTTACCCCAAATACAGATTGCAGAATCACATCGGTTACACATCCACATTTTTACATAATGCCCTATTAGTAACTGTTGTATTCTGCTACCTTTCCTATCCTCTACTATCTCCCCTCCCCTCCCCTCCCATCTTCTCTCTCTGCTCCATCTACTGTAATTCATTTCTCTCCTTGTTTATTTTCCCATTCCCCTCACAACCTCTTATATGTAATTTTGTATAACCATGCTGTAGTCTTCAGATTCTTGTTTCATAAAAGGTACACAGACTAACTTATTTAAAAAATAACATTTCTATGATTTTAGTGCAGTATATTAATGATAACAGTATTTAAAAATACTGGTGAAATAGCATGTAAGTAATCCTCATAAACAAAATTAATTGGAAATAATGCAAACAATTTTATTCTACATTGAAGAATTTGGAAGTCATAAGATTTCAAAATATAAGATCAAATATATACTTGTAATACTGAAAAAGAAAAATATTAAAAGGGAGAGAATTATAGATTCAAAAGTTAAAAAATCTAGAAAGCTTTGATTTCCTGTTCATTGAAATTCAATTAGGCCACTTGTCTGAGAAGAAATATCAGTTCAGGATTCTCGAAAAGTTCAAGTTCTCCTTGAGATTCAGTACTACACAGCTACTGTTCTTCATCAGAGAGCTGAGCTTGCTGATGGGTTAATTAATCAAATCAATCCAACCAGAAGGCAACAGTTTCAAATTACTCAATAGAGTGTTGTCAATGCCAATGATTTCTTATTCTGTACCTTGATGGAGGAGAGTTTATCACTAATGAACGGATGGCCTCCAAAATGTGGTTAGGCTCTCTCTTATAAAGACTACAAGACTTAAATTTCCTGCCCAAATTTCTAAATTCCCTTTAAAAAGGTGGCATGAAACTCAGAAAATATGTTAGCAATGAAGAATTATATAGCAACAATTAACAAATAGTATGGATTTTAAGTTCTTCTATATAAAATAAAAATAGTGAAAGTTTTAATGTGAAATATATTCTTAGTATTGAGTTTTCAGTATCTTTCCCTGTAGATACACAATGTTTTTCTTATATTAATAATTCTTTCTTTTACTTACAGATTTTTATAACTATGACTGTAATGCAACTGAAACAATATAGAATGTTCCAACATTTTAACAAAGAGCAATTTGCCCTTACTTTGTGTTGTAGTTTTAACGTCTTTGTTTTTATTAACAATAAATGTGAAAAGAATCTTCAGAATTTCATAAATTGTCATATTGACTGTAGCAGTATTTACACATTGCCAGGTGTAAAGGATAGCCACAAGCAAAGTAATTATCTTGTCATTTTAAATTAGAAAATAATATTGGCAATATTGATAATAATTTTTATTTTCTTTTTGTTTGATACTAGGGATTGAACCCAGGGATGCTTTACCACTGAGCCACATTCCTACCCCTTTCTATATTTTATTTTGTGACAGGGTCTCTGCTAAGTTGCTTAGGGTCTTGCTAAGTTGCTGAGGCTATCCTTGAATTTCCAATCTTCCTGTTTCTGCCTCTCTCAACTTACTGGGATAATAGGACTATACCGTTGCACCAGGTTCTGATAATAATTTTTAAAACGTGCCAAGCAGGATAGTGATATAATACATTTGTTTCCTTTCAATAAGTTTTTGGACCGGAAACTATCACATATTTCCAGTTTTATTTTAACTTTTACTCAGTAGTTATCTTTAATAATTTATAGGTTAGTAGCAAAGATTAAAAGTCAATGATATAACAAGGAATATTTTGCAGAAATCTGTATATACATTATTTATTGCTTTAAAGGTTTTTCAAAGTCCATAATGGGTAAATATATAGAGGCAGAAAGTAGACAAGTTATTGCCTAGGGCAGCAAAATGGGACTCCATGGAAAAGATATGGAGTGGGCAAGAACTCTGGAGAATGACTACTAATGATTATACTATTTCTTTTTTATTAATTTTGTTTAAGTTGTTGATGGACCTTTATTTTATTTATTTATTTATTTATGTGGTGCTGAAAATAGAACCCAGTGCCTCACACATGCTAGGCAAGCACTCCACCACTGAGTCAAAACCCCAGCTCCTACTGTTTCTTTTTGAGTGATGCAAATGTTCCAAAATTGATTTTGGTGATGACAGTTGCAGGATGCTATGAACATATTAAAAAACACTGACTTGCATAATTTAAATTAAAATATTGTAATTGGTATGAATAGTATTTCAATAAAGCTGTTTTTTAAAAAAATTAAAAATGCATTTTAAATAATTTAATATGTGTACAATAAAACAATCATATAAATTCTTAATGCTGATAAAATTATTAATACTCAAATGTTCTTTATGTACCAGTCACTATACTAAGTCAAACAGCATGGATTCAGACAGACCTAGCTTTTTTAAAAAATATTTATCTTTTAGTTGTAGTTGGACACAACACATTTATTTTATTTTTTTATTTTTATGTGGTGCTGAGCATCGAACCCAGAGCCTCACATGTGCTAGGCAAGGGCTCTACCGCTGAGCCACAACACCAGCCCTAGACCTAGTTTTAATCTGTTTCTTAGTCTGAAAATTTTAATTTCCCTAAATCTTAATATATATTTATTTATAAAACAAAAATAATAAATATAACTGCTATATAAACAGGTGAGAATGAGTGAAAAGTATACATAGTAAACCCTCTCTATACGTTAAAATTATCATGAGGTGCTGATAATGTGTAAATTCTGCCTCCTATTAATATTTACCCTCTTAATTTATCTTTATGGTTTTGTTATCTAGCACAGAATGTGCAACACAGTATATTCTCATAAACATTTGCTGAATTGAATAGAAAATATTGTATAAGAAAGTAAGGCCAAAGAAGTTGTAAGTAATTTTTTTCTTATAAAACGGTGCCCCTGGCCTATATATAGAAACACAAATATATAATTCCTCTGCAATTCTGTTTCTTAATCATTATTCCACTTTCTAATTTGTTTATTGTAAAATTAAGTGCTACATTCTTCAATTTTTTAAATTTTGTGATCAGCCCTCCCTACATATTTCTGTTTTTATATTTATTTCAATGTACGAAATAAGAAGCTGTATCAGTTCTCCAGTTTTTACTTTTATTTTTGAACTTTTCCTCTATGACTGAGTTTATTGACAAAAGGATTGTAAATATACTCAAACAAAGAAAGCACAGTACCACAAAGCACTCAAAAATTTGTTGTGTACATATATTTGCGTTTTCCTACAGTACTTTTTATCATTGCTTTTAGGAAAGGTTGAGAAATAATCCATATCTTTTAATAAAAGCGTATTAGTATTGTGTGTCAGTGGTCTAAAAGAAAGATATTTTTTGAACTCTGAAAGCAAATACAATTCCCATAGTCCTTTTGAAATAGGAATTCCATATGTGGCATTCTATGGATTAAACAAACACCAGACAACAAAAAACTGATGTATCTAGGTAGAAAAATGTACAAGAAAGAAAGACCAGTATCAAACCTAAAAGAGAAATCAGTTGCATACAACATGTACTCATCTTTCAGATTTAAATTTAGAAGATTATATGTAATTTTTTTCTATCTAGAAGGAATTAGTGCTAAATAAAGAGTAATATAAAAACTGAGGCTAATCAAACAAATAAAAACACTTTTTTTCAACAATTCCAGATACTAGTGGGAACTACAATTTACATATAATACATTGTTTTGTATATAAAAATATATCATGTTATTCTAAAAGCATTAAAATCATATGATAGATTATAAGCATAGTCAATGTGATTCTTAATATATACAAACATATAAGGTTTCTGTTATTTCTGCCATAGGCTAAGAAGTACAGTATGAGTTTTATAAATATTTGTTCCTTAAAGAATTGATACTAATAATCATTTAGAATATTATGAAGTTTGATTTCCTTTTTTGAATTACATGTTGTTTTTGATATTCATTCTATTTTCTGGCCTAAATAATGAAACAATTAATTTTAAAAGGAAGTGTTTGGGGAAATCTGATATGCACAAGCAACTTGCAAAAAATTAATTTAAACCTAATTGAACTTCTGAGAGATCACAATATCCCTTAGAGAACATTCAGGAGGAAGGAGTTCAATACCATGTGTTTTCTATACAAAAATCTCAATAAAGGGAATCAAAAAATGTCTGGAGAAAAGACAAATGTAAAGAGAATAGACCTATCAAAACAGATTTTTCTTCTCTAAATTGACAGAGTATTGTTGTTTCTTTCTTTGCTCTAACTCACAAGGATCAAAAATTCAGATCAATGTTATTTTATTGAGAGTTTATGTATTTGGGGCTGTAGGCAGTCTTGGGAGATATTCTGGTCGATCCTCTTGCCTTCAGGTGAGACTATCTCTAAACTAGTTTAGACAGATGAGTATTGTAATTTTAGTGATTTTTAGCAAAAGCAATCCCAGGACCTTCTTCCTTAATTCATTGCTTTGTTGAGGAACTCTGGTTATTTCAATATTTATTTACAGTAAGACATTAATCTGAATCCTTCTTCCTCAATGTAGCAGAATACCTAGAATTCTGCAGGATATACTTCAGCTACTTAGTAGGAGTGAAGAGGGTTAAGTGCCTTATCTCTTTATCCTGGTTTCTTAGTGTTTAAAATCTTCTGTTTTCAAATTACAGAACAGTAGGACTTCAGATGTGAATGAATCCTTAAAATGTCTCCAAAATTCTCAACTTGGACTTCTCAAATACAACCCCAAACTTCAAGCTGGGCATAGTTGTGCATGCCTCTAATCCCAGCAGCTTGGGAGTTTGAAGCAGGAGGATTGCAAGTTCAAAGCCAGCCTCAGCAACTTAGTGGCCCTAAGCAACTAAGTACGAATCTGTCTCTAAGTAAAATATAAAAAAAGGGCTGGGAATGTGGCTCAGTGGCTGAGGGTTCAATCCCAGTACGAAAAAACAAATAACAAAACAAACAAACAGATAAAAACCCAAACTCCAATAGTATGCTAAATGGCTACTACAGCAGTAGCAGCAAATCCAAGTGTTTTGTGAGAATTGTGATAGGATAAAGAAAATGTTTGTAAAGCCAGTGTTCTTAGATGAAAGTGTGCATTCTTGTAGTTACCAAGATGAACTAGAGACATACAGAAAAGAGCCAGCAAAAATGATAATCACCAGTGAAAGGTATTGTGTTTCCTTGACCCGATGAATTCATTGAGGCCTGCATGGCATGAGAAACATAGTTTAAGAAGTCATCAAACAGCCAATGATAATGTTCAATCTGTTCATTTTCAGAAGGTAATAGAGCAAATTATGGCCTTACTATTTTGAAAGTAAAGATTTCAAAGCTGAAAAAAATAAAAACTTACATGAATGGGCTGAGGCTGGGGCTCAGTGGTAGAGTGCTTGCCCCTCACAAGTGAGGCACTGGGTTTGATCCTCAGCACCACATAAAAATAAATAAATAAAGGTATTGTGCCCATCAACAACTAAAAAAAAATAAAAAAAAAACTTGCATGAAGAATGATTGAGAATTATCATCTGTTTTTGCTCTTGCCCACCTCCAAAAACAGGTTCTATGTTTAGTTGACCAAAAAAGGGTGAGAAACCTACATTTATAAACATTCACCTAGTATTTTTTAAAAATAGTATTATTTTGTTTATTTAGTTTGGTTTATGTGGTGCTGGGGTTCAAACCCAGTGCCTCACGCATACTAAGCAAGTTCTATACCACTGAGCCACATCCCCAACCCCCAGTATTTGTTTTGTAAAGTCAACTAATCATGCCATCTAGTGAACTGAGTTCTCGACTATAAAGGATGGACATGAATTAGATGGGATGCAATATGAAAGATTGTCAAAAATTTTCATTATCCAAGAACTCTAAACATGAGACTTATTAGATAAATTTTATCATTTTTTCTTAGTTTAATTTAACATACTTTAAAAGTAAGAGTAGTTTTTCAAACTTCATATATTGCCCAGAATATTATAGCAAATATAATATAAACAAACCCAACTATATTCCACAATCTAAGCATTTGAGAATATTTGCTCAAAAACATACCAAAAAGATCACATAATTTTGCAAGTTTGTAGAATATGGACACAGAACATACAATTAAATGCTGTCATTTGAATTTTTCTTAGGTTTTTTTCACCTCAAAATTAGGAGTTAATCAATGGAGGAGAATAAGGAGTTTGTGATGAATAAAAATTATTTAAAAACTACATGCAAATGATGACTTATTTTTTTTAATTTATTGTGTTCTGTACACTCTCATCTTTGAATTAATTTCTCTGAATATGCACCTGTCAGTACTTCCCGTGCTAAGATACAGAATCCTCTTTAAAAAAATAATAATCTTTTTGAATTTTGGTTAACAGAAAAACTGAAAAAAAGTATACAGAGTTCCCATATACCACTTAACTCTCCATTTCACTATGCCCCCACACCTGACAATTTCTCTTATTATTAACATCTTACACTAATATGTTACTTGTTATAATTTATACAATATTCATATATTATTATTAGATAAATTCTATAAATCACATCAAGGTTCACTCTTGTGCATTCTGTGAGTTTTAACCAATGTATGACATGTAGCGAACATTATAGTATTTTAATAAATAGATTCCATACCCTAAAAAATGCCTAAGTGCCACCACTTATATTTCACTGCGTCCCACAGTATCATTGCAACAATTCTCTATAGTTTTACCTTCTCCAGAATGCTCTATAATTGGAATAATACATTATGTTGCTTTAATGTCTTAGCTTTTTTCAGTTATCAATATGAATTTAAGTTTTCCCCAGTTTTTTGCAGCTTGAAAGCTTATTTATTTTTATCGGGGAAAATATTACATTGAATGAAAATGTCACCAATTATTTACCCATTCACCTATTTTATATTGAAAGACATATTGATTGCTTCCAAGTTTAGGCAATTATGCATAAAGCAACTATAAAAAATAGCATGCATATTTTTTTGTGTAGACCATTTAAATTCCCAACAGAAATTGATGAGAGTTTCTGTTGATCGACATCCTCAGCCAGATTTTCATCTCAGTGTTCTGGACTTCGGTTATTCAGTGTTTAGTCATATTGTATTGTTATTTTATTTTACAATTCCTTATTTACATCATGTTGGGCATCTTTTCATATGGTTATTTGAATCTGCATATCTTCTTTGAAGAAGTTTCTCTTCAGGCATTATGTTTAGTTTTTGATTGTATCATTTGTTTTCTTATTACAGAGTTATAAGTATTCTTTGGCTATTTTAGATATTAGTCCTTTATTAAATATGTGTTTTGCAGAGATATTTATCCCAGTGTGTAGCTTGTTTTGTATTCTCTTAACATTGACTTTTGTAAAGAAAACATTTTTAATTTTAATTAAATACAATTTACCTTTTTTGCATATTTTTGGCTTTAAATGTAAGAAGTCATACCAAAGTCTAAGTTACCAAGATGTTTTTTCTCCTGTACTATATTCTAGGATTTTCGTAGTTTTGTATTTTACATTTAAGTTTATGGTCCATTTTAACTTACTAGTTGTGAAAATCATTGATCTGTGTTGAGATTTATTTATTCATTCTTTCTTTCTTTCTTTCTTTCTTTCTTTCTTTCTTTCTTTCTTTCATGTATTGGCATGTGGATATCCAGCTGTACCAGCACTGCTTGACAAAAGAATCGTCCATAAAGAATAATGAAATTTAAAAGAAGGAAGACCAGTGTACTAGATGAAAGGAACTGAGAAGGAAGGAGAAGAGACAGGATAAGGGAAGAACAGAGGAATGGATCTAACCCAACTTTTCTATGTAATTATATGAATATATCACAGGGAATCTCACGATCATGTATATCCACAAGGCACTAACAAAAAAATATGTAAAAGTAAGTAGAAGAAATTTCATTACCAGTACAAGGAAGAGAACAGGGAGAGGAAGGACAGGAGGGAAATGGGAAATATTGGAGACTGAATTTGAGCTAATTATATTCCATGCTTGTATTATTATGTTAAAATGAATCCTATTGTTATGTATAACCAAAAAGAAGCAATACAAATGTTAAAAAATGAAGAATTTAATTATGTCATTTTCAGGTAGGCAGATGGTACTGGAGATCATCATGATAAGTGAAATAAGTCAGACTCAGAAACTCTAGGGTCAAATGTTCCCATATGCAAGTCTAGAGAGATCGGAAAACACAAAAAAAGGATAAAATGGAGAAATCTCAGAAAAATTGAAGGAAGACAAATGGAGTAAAATCAAGGGATTAAGAGAAAAAGAGAAGTGGGGTGAATGAGGATGTACTAAAACAATGAAATCTACCAAATTATGCAATGTCCATGTACAAATAGACCACAATAATCATATATGCACATTATTTTAGTTACTGCTCTATAATCACTAATAAAAATAACTATAAGTGAGATCAGTAAAGTAGAGCAAGTAGATCAGGGGGATGAAGGAGGTAAAGGAAAGGGAAAGTTCTTGACTCCTTCCTCTCTCTGTGCTTTCTGGGGTCCAAGAGATGAGCAGGTTTCCTGTGTCACACCATTCTACCATGAAATCTACAGCAATGGAATCAGCTGGCCATGACCTGAGATGTGAAAATGTAAGGCCAACATAAACTTTTAATCATCTAAATTGTTCTTGTCAGGTGTTTTGGTCACAGCAACAGAAAGTTGTAACTAATATGGTAAACTGACCAAATGAACATATCTGCTTGATGCTTTATCTTTTGCTGTGTTATTAGTTATTGACTAAAGATATTTAATATATTTAGGACTATTCATTTTCTTATCCTTTTTTGAGTTTTGATAGATTTTTGTCTTTCAAGAAATTGATATATTTCATCTAGGGTGTCAAGTTCCTGTGCACAAAGTTGTTCCTGATACAATTGGCCGTTTGTATCTGTGCATTCTGTATCTGCAAATTCAAGAAACTGCAGATTGAAAATAATCAAAAAGAAAATTGCACCACACTGAATATTACACACATTTTTTTCTTGTCATTATTTTCTAAAGTATGTACGATTACAGCTATTTACATAGGATTTACATTGTATTGGCTATTATAAGTAATCTAGAGATGATTTAACATATGTGGGAGAATAAGTGCATGTTTTCTGCAAATACTGTGCCATTTTGTATAACAAAATTGAGCATCTGTGGATTTTCTTATGTGCATGGGATCCTGGAAACAATATCCTATGGAGTGGTATTAGAAAGTATCTCAATGAGCCAAACTATACTCTTCAAAAAAATTCATTAGAAGTTGAGCAATGGAAAGTGATCCATCATCTATAAGTAACAACATGACATTTATAACTGGAATATTTTGTTATTTATTGATTCATTTTTCTTTGGTACTAGGAATTGAAACAAGGGTTCTATACCTCTGAACTACATTTCCACTGCTTTATTTATTTATTTATTTATTTAGACAGATTTTTAGTAAGTGTCTAAGGTTGGCCACAAATTTGAGATTATCCAGTCTCAGGCTCCTGAATTGCTGGGATTACAAGTGAGAGTCACCATGTCTGATTTCATAACTGGAATATTTTAGAATATAAGGAGAAGAGAAGAATGGTCTGGAAGCAGCAATAAAAAGTAAGTATGCATATAACCCACTCTATGGGTCCAAAAAGTGAGTAATTTTGACAGGGCGGAGGAGATAAGATATCACTTTAGAGGGTTGTGAGGGACATTATGCCTTCAGGGGACAATCAGTTTTAAATCAAAGCAAAAAGGTAATTGTAGGTCAAAGCTTCTCAGTGTCAGCACTACTGAAATTTTTTCTTTTGACTAGATACCTTTTTGTTTTGTTTTGTTTTGTTTTGTTTTGGAGAAGACTGCCCTGTGAATTGTATGCTGTTTAGCAATATCCCTGGCCTCTACCTAGGAGATAACTGTAGCAACAACCCACTGCGCCAACCAAAGCTGGCCACATATTCTCTGTGGGAAAATCAGCCCTGGTTGAGAACCATTGTGTTAGATCATCAAAAAGTTTATGACTTTGATCCTCATAATAAAATCATTTTCATCTTATATTATTTCTCCTCTTGAAATTTAATAAAAATGAAGTAAAATGTGATTCTACCCATATGTAATAGACTATGTAAATTTACTGTGAAGTCATATATTTTACATCATTATCAAAAACATAGTAATTCACTTAATTGATTTGTTATAACACATTGTATGTAACACAACACAATTTAGATTCCAGATTAGTGCCTTTCATGGCAGTTACCATAGTTTAAGAAACTGTCAACTTTCCCTGGGATTTCTAAAATGTTCCATAGTTGGTTTATGTCCATCTAGTTTGGTGTCCCCCCTACTTACATTTTCCACACTGTATTCATGGAACTGTATTTAGACCATGTTACTCCCTTGACCATCTCCACACCAGCTTGGTTTCACATTACAAAGAGAATAAAATGGAATGTTTAAAATGGTCTGCAGACACTAAATAATTGGGTTCTGCCTACTTCTTTAACACATCTGACACTACTGTCTTCCTTGGGCCATAAAATACAACCACAATCTTTATTTTCTTCAAACTTTGAACTGCAAAATCCCTGCCACCTCAGTAATAATATATTACTAGATTCTCTGTTAAGAATTCTTGGGCTGGGGTTATGGCTCAGTAGTAGAGCACTTGCCTACTTATGTGTGAAGCCCTAGGTTTGATTCTCAGCACCGCATATAAATAAATAAAATAAAGGTCTATTGACAACTAAAAAAATATTAAAGGAAAAAATAATAAAAAAGGAACAGAATTATCTTCCCTCAGTTTTGCTCCTCGTGATTAATATCATAGTTCAAGTATTTCAATCTCCGAGAGTTCTTACCAAACTCAATGTAAATTAGACACAGCCATATCCCGAAAAAATGACTGACAGTCATTATTTTTTCACTGCTTTAGATATTTCATTATACCTCACCACTACCTTTAGTTGTATTATTGGTTTACTTATATATTTAGTTGTACAAAATATGCAAGCTCTGTGAGGACAACCACTTTAACTGCCACGTTTAGCAGTACTTTCCCAGCATCTTTATCATAGTACAGTATTATTTTATAAATCATGATAAAAGAATGAGTTCAGTTGTAAAGTAATGCTTGGAATATTTCCTTTCTCTCTTCTATGTTCAAATCACTGTGATTTAAATTTAGTTGTTTTTTTTCCATGTTAATCCTGCTATTAATTTACACAATATATTCCATCATTGGGGGAAATTCCAAATGCAATTTTGTGAAATATTATACAAAGTGAGAAAAGGATTCAAATTCTAATCTACTTTGAAATTAGTCTGTTTACCTGTTGCCTAAGGAGGATCAAGGAGATTCAATTGTCTCTAAACAACCACAAAACTAATTAGAGGTGATATTAAAAATATGATCTATCCTTTTATAATGACACTTTTAAGATGACTTCTATTATACACAAACTTGGCTAACATGGCTGTCTAGTTTGGCACTGCAAGGATAATGTAAAATTTCAGCATTACTTTCCTTAAGTATTTTTTTAATTTATTACTTAATCTGAAGGGATTGGAGTGGCTTTTATATGATGTTGGATTTTATTTCATTATTTACATAGAACAGTTGTAGTATACACAGCAATTAAATATAATCTATTCTCAGCTCTCATCTCATTAAGTGATATTCTCTAGCCCCAATTCAAATTAATTATTGTTGCAAGAGATCAGGTAGGTTTAGTTTAAGTAAAAAGCCAGTCTTCCATCTCCCTTATCAGTACCTCAAATCCTAGAAAGACAGACAATATGTTTTCTTGATTTCAAATTTA
Source organism: Marmota flaviventris (assembly GCF_047511675.1). NCBI lineage: Eukaryota > Metazoa > Chordata > Mammalia > Rodentia > Sciuridae > Marmota > Marmota flaviventris. Next base: position 109,398,999 of record NC_092518.1, on the reverse strand, counting down.
TTTACAGAAGTAGTCATTGCCTCTATTCAAGTACAAATTTTATGTTAATATATGTTGATAAGATTAGTCTACAACCTTTCTGAAAAAATGAGATATCTACAAAACATTTCTACCACACACCAAAATTTCAGAGTTATTTGTGTTTATTACAACTATTTGTGTTTCCCAGAAGCCAATGTCATATTTAGAATCATTATACATGTTTTATTTTTCCTTTATGCCTCAATCCTGTTCTATGGACCAATGACAAAAAACAAGATTTTTCTGTGAATAATAACTTAGATATGACAAATCCCAGTCTAGGGTTAGTTCCCAGTTAACTTGAATCTAAATATTGTATAAAAATTAAACAATTAAGTATTATTTTATTGTATAGCATAACTGCCTATTAAAATATTTAATTGCTCTTAGACTCCACTACCAGTACAGTACCTTTATTGCTTCAAGGCAGTGTCAAAATTAATAGCCACTTTTCATCATGTGACATAGAATTCAGTAAGATAAAGAAGTTATATTTTTAACCAGTAAATTGATATTAATTTATTGCTGTGTGCAAAGAACTGTGCTCAATAGAAGGCATACAGTGAAGAATAAGACAAACCATGCATACATGATTTTTTATCACAGCCAATTGTGTAAGATATTGTCTATTTAAGATAAAGTAAAACTGCTACTTGTGCTAACTTCTATGTGACAGCACAAAAGGAAAAATTCTTAACATGAATTTCAGTTGTGTGCCTAATGTTGTATGTTATATTCTTTCTATAAAAAACAGAACATTTTGGGAAGCAGTGATTATGTATGCTAATAAACTTGAAAGGATGTGTAATAATATCTAATAATACCTTCTCATAGAATGTCTCAAAAATATTTACACATATAAATAACATCTGCTCATGCATTATTCTGTTTAAAATATGAGATTCATTCATTCTTAAGATTTTCTTCAGCACAGAGCCTCTTTTTAAATAAAATGTGACTACATGAGGAACTATTCTATAGTTTGTTCCTTTCTTGAACTATAAAATATGAAATGGTATACTGATTGAAAGCCTGAAAATAATATATAGTTTTAAGTATCCCTGCTTGGATAATAATAACTTACCTTAACACCATGAAGGCTGTATATGAAAACTAAAATTTAACATCATAGTGAATCAGGAAAAGCTGAAAGCATTTCCTTTAAGTTCTGGAACAAGATAAGGATGTCTACTATCACCACCACTATTCAATTTAATACTAGAAACTTGAGTCAGAGAAATTATCAAGAGAAGGAATTAAAATGGATAAAATATAAAAAGTCAAATGACCAGTTTGCAGATGATATGATCCTATACTTAAAATAACCTCAAATATCCACTAGAAGATTGCTAAAGCTAGTAAATGAATTCAGCAAAGTAGCAGGTTACAGAAGCAACATACAAAAATCAATAAGTTTCCTGTATATGAATAATGAATCTATGTCTATGAAAGTCTATGGAAAAAATAAATAATTTAGGAAAAAAATCTTATTCACATATAACCTCAAAAAAACAACAGACACTAGTATGGCAATATGTAAATCAATGGATGTGTAACTGATGTGATTCTGCAATCTGTGTATGGGGTGAAGGTGGGAGTTCATAACCCACTTGAATCAAAGTGTGGAATATGATATGTCAAGAAATTTGTAATGTTTTGAACAACCCACAATAAAAAATTAAAAAAAAAATAAAATAAATAAATAAATACAAGCATTCTTATGCAAAATTTAAAAAAAAAAAATTACTTAGGAATAGGGCTGGGGATGTGGCTCAAGCGGTAACGCGCTCGCCTGGCATGCGTGGGGCACTGGCTTCAATCCTTAGCACCACATAAAAATAAAAAAACTAAAGATGTTTTGTCTACCGAAAACTGAAAAATAAATATTAAAAATTCTCTCTCTCTAAAAAAAAAGTATTTAAGAATAAATCTTTCCAAGTAGGTGAAAGGTATCTACAGTGACAAGTATAGAACACTGAAGAAAGAAATTGGAGAAGACACTTGAAGAAGACACAAGAAGATGGAAAGACCTCCCATGTTAATGGATAGGCAGAGTTCATATTATTATTATTATTATATATTATCATAATGGCTGTACTATCAAAGCAATATACAAATAAAATTCCCTGTAATCTTCATCAAAACACCAATGATATTCTTCACAGAAATAGGAAAAACAGTTCTAAAATTCATTTGGAAGAATAAAAGACCCAGAATAGTCAAAGCAATTCTAAGTGAAAAAATTAATGCTGCTGGCATCACAGTGCTGACTTCAAATAATACCACAGAGCTCTACTAACAAAAATTTCATAGAACTGGTATAAAAATAGACACAAATAACAAAGAAGAACATGATAATACACATAGACAAACCCACACAGATACAGTCATCTGATCCTTGACGATGGTTACAAAAATACGTATTGAAAAAAAGTACATCCTTTTTAACAAATGGTGCTGGAACAATTAGTTATCTATATGTACAGGAATGAGACTAGACCCTTAGCTCTCACCCTGTACAAAAGTCAACTCAAAATGGATGAAAGGCCTAAGAATTAGACCAGAATCTGTGCAACTCCAAGAAGAAAATGTAGGGTTAACACTCCAACATATAAACGTAGGTGCTAGCCTTCTCAGTAGGACCCCCCTAAAGCTCAGGAAATGATACCAAGATTTAATAAATATGATGGCATCAAATTAAAAAGTTCTTGTAGGGAAAATGAAGTGATTAATATGAAGCCAAAACCTACAGAATGGGAGAAATTTTTGATAGCTATTCATCTGACAGAGGATTCATATTCAGAATACATAAAGATCTCAAAAAATGTAATAAGAAAAACATAAGCCAATTAACAAATGGACTAATGAGTTTAACAGGCAATTATAAAAAAAAGAAATACAAAAGGCCAACAAATATTTTCAACAGCTTTAGCTGTTGGAAATACAAATCAAAACTACAAAGAAATTTCATCTCACTCCACTTAGAATGGCAGCCATTACGAATACAAACAATAATAAATACTGGAGAGGATGTGAAGAAAAAAAATCACTTTTGCCCTGTTGGTGGGACTGAAAATTTATACAACTACTATGGAAATCAGTATGGAGTTTCCTCAAAAGACTAGGCATGGAACCACCATAGAACTCAGCTTTCCTAAAGAATTAAAATAATCATAATATAGCAATACATGCATATCATGTTTGTAGCAACACAATTCACAATAGCCAAATTATGAAATCAGTCCAGGTGCCCATCAACATATGAATGGGATAAAAAATATGATATATATGTGTATATATATGTGATATATGTATATATTTATATATTATATATGTGTATATATATATGATATACATATACACATATGTGTGTGTGTGTGTATATATATATATATATATATATATATATATATACATGTACACACACAATGGAATATTACTCAGTCATAAAGAAAATGAAGTTATGACATTTGCTGTAAATGATGGAACTGGAAAACATCACGCTAAGTCAAATAAATCTGACTCAGAATGTCAAGGGTTGAATGTTTTCTCTCATATGCAGAAGATAGAGAAAAATAAAGGGGTAAGAGTGGGATCTCATGAAAATTGAGTGGGGAACAGTGGATTAGAGGAAGGGGATGGAGGGGGAGGTCATAGAGATGGGAAAGGGACAGTAGAATGAAATTGTCCAAATTATGCTATATGTATATATGAATATATCACAATTAATTCTACTTTCAAGTATAGTGCACAAATTAAAATAACGATAAATAAACAGAAGAAAGATCAATAGAGCAATAGTGTAGAGGAAATGGATCCAGGAAAGGGAGGAGGGAAGGTGAAGTACTGGACAATGAAACAGATTGAATTATATTGTATGCGTTTATGAATAATCAAATCAATAAATGGGCAAAGGAACTAAACAGCCACTTCTCAAAAAAAGAAATGTGAGCAGTCAGCAAATATATGAAAACATTTTCCTCAACAGATAAATGCATAAAGCGTATGTAGTATATATACACAATAGAATATTATTCAGTCATAAAGAAAAATGACTTTATGACATTTGATAAGTAGGTGAATCTGGAGACTATCATACTAAGTGAAATAAGTCAATCTGTAAAAGCCAAAGGTTGAACATTTTCTCTAATATATGGTTGGTAATCCACAATAAGGAGGGAGATAATATTTTAGTGGGTTAGACAAAGGGCAATGAAGGGAAGGGAGGAAGGGAATAGGAAAGACTGTGAAATAATTTTCCATTGTACATATATGAATACACCACAATGAATCTCACCATTATATACATCCACAAGAAATTAATTTTTAAAAAGAATGGCTGATCCATATAAAAGACAAAGATTATCATACCAATTTTAAAATTATATATTATCATATCAAAATATTAGGAGAAAGAAAAACTTTTTAATAATATAAAAAGACCATAAAAACACAAATGAAAAAAAAAGCTAGTGCTGTTTTAATATCAGTCAGACTAAACCTTAAATCACTTTAAAACAATTTTAAATGATTCTGGTCATCAAGAGATAATTGTGTTTCTATAAATTTAAAATCTACCTTGAAAATATACCAAAAATTGACAGAAGCACAAAAGTAATAGAGAAATGTACAACCACAGGGTACAATTTTAGCAAATAATATAACAGATCAAGTAATACAGTGAGAGAGTACTGAGAGACTATGTAGACAAAAATGAGCAAGATTTAATGAATATGATTAACAAGCTTTCAGTCAATTCAAATAGATATGGCATAGCACCCAAGAAGTGCAGAAAATGCATGCTTCTTTCAAGAATATAAAAAAAATATATATTTATAAAAGCTGGCCATCTGCTGGGCAATGAAGCAAGTTTCAATATATTTCAAGTCTCAACTCATTTTAAGGGTTGCCATAATGCAAACTATGTTTTATTACCACAGTCAACTATGGTAGATATCATTAATAAAAATATGCCTTGTCTATTTTCCAATTATTTGAAAGATAAAAAATATAACAATTAATAATTTGTGCTTCAAACCTTATAATGAAATTAGAAAATAAATTGAACTAAATAATGTTCAAATTATTAAATATCAAATTCTGGATTGCAATTAAAACAGTACAAACAACAATACTTATTGTCAAGATATATATTACAAGGGAATCAATTTTGAACAAATTCCAAACAATTTTTAACAAAATTATCTTTGTAGTATTGGCCAAATGTCACTGAACTTTTTTTTCAGTTCTTTTTTTAATATATATATATATATATATATATATATATATATATATATATATATATATATATATTTGTAGCTGGACACAATATCTTTATTTCATTTTTATGTGGTGCTGAAGATCAAACCCAGGGCCTTGTACATGCTATGCAAGCGCTCTACCACTGAGCCATAACCCCAGCCCCTGTCACTGAACTATTTTAAGTGTGGCAGGGTTTTTTTTTTTTTTATGTATATGGTGAAGGGTGTGATGAGATCATTGATAATGGTATTGTACACCTAAAGTTATTATTTTTCCTAGAAAGCTTTATTTTCTGCCTTTATTGTTTTGAGGTACTAAAAACAAAAAAGAATGAAGAAGGAGAAAGAAAAATTAGCCACAGAGAAGGCTTTAGAGCTATCAGGGTTTTTACTTCTCTTTCATTTAAAAAATTGCTCAGTAAACTAGTAAATAAAATTTGTTAAATACAGAAATTTGTGTCTAGCTATGAGAAAATTAATTTTTGTGAACAGAAAAACATGCAGAATTACTGGAGAACTTCATAAAGGAAAGAAAGTGGATGATTCATGGAAGGTAGTGGACTTAATATCACACACTCTACTATTTTCCAACAGATGGGGCTAATGAGGCAGGAGTGGAAGATCTGGGCCAAGAGAGAAAAGGACCAGTAATGATTGGAGGACTAGAAGCGTTAATTCTGCAACCAGAATAGGAGCTGGAGCTTGCAGTGAATATTATCGTGTAAATTACACCCCAGGGAGAAAAATGGCTGTAGGAAATTAGATTCCCTTTGCAGCTGTCATAGACACTGACACTTTGCTAACACTTGCTTTACTCAAAAAGTGTTTATATGAAGACAAAACAAAACAAAAACCATGGGGGGGCAGTCTCCATTTGTACACATATAGTGGGGGAATAGCTACAGGGGATTTTAAGACTTTTCTATTGAAAATATTACTTTTGTATGAATAGTCACCTTAATTTTTAATTAGTAATTTTTAAAAATGAAGATTTCCATCAAATGCTTTTTTTATTATTAAACAGACTTTCTTCTATATGATTATGAAAAATTGCTTTTTTACTGCTTTGACAGATGAAAAGTATTTCACAACATTATTTTATCTGAGCAAAGTTGTCAGTGTTTTTGAAAATATCTGTCTATAATTATTAATATCAAAATTACAATATGAATCTGGTCGGTGTTCACTGGACATGGTTTAGTAAAAATCTAAACAAATAAATATAATTTTAATGCTTAAAGGCTCATTTATAAGTAATTTTCTGCTCAAATACATATGTATAAGAATTTACATTGGAGTACAATATTGTAACAAAAACTACAAATGATACACAGTCATACTTTGAAATGTTCTGACATTTAAAATAGTGAAAATGAATGAGCTAGGGATCTGTGAAGAATGATTAACTGACAAAACATTGAGTGAGAAAAACAAGTTCCAAAACAATTCATAGAGTATAATTTTCTAGTCCTTACTGAGAACCTATATACATTGGAAATATGCTAAGGACTAAATATATTATCTTTCTAATTATAATCATTGATATTTGGATTTACAGATGATGAAATTAAGAGTCAGCAACTTGCCCCATGCCATAGCCATTAAATTGTAAACCAAGATGGCAGAGAAGACAGAGAAAGAGAGCGTAGAAGAAAGGTGGATGGACATGATCAATGCATAATATATAATAATTACAATAAAAAGATGTGAACCCAGATCAGTCTAACTCTAAAACCTGAACTATTAACCAGTATAGAGTCAAAGCAGTAACTAAAACCTATTGTTCTCCATATTCATGCATCTCTTGAGGAGTCTTCTTGGGCAGAAAAAAAACACCATAAACTGCATTAGGTATATTCATAAACCCATGAATTATGTGAAAATAAAATATTAAAATGTTAGCAAAAGATTAACTCCTAAATTACCTATTCTAGAATTACAAAGAAGTATTTATGGTACACATAGTCTACATGTCCTTGCTTTTGCATACATAGTACACAATTCCAAGTGGGAGGATTCTCATGGAATGCAATGTAAATAGTGTCCTTGAGGTGAGAAAATGCAAAGGCCTTTCATACCATATCCATTTGCCAGGGAAACAAGGACAGCAGCATCAGGATGGTAGTAGGCATTATGCTATTGACACTGCCTTCCTTGTATAAAATGTAAATCATTTCTGAGTATATTTTGATGAAATGTTGTTGGCTTAAATTGAGGTAGTTTATAAAAATATTTTTCCATGAAATTAGATATTATGGCTGTTTTATTAAATGATCATGAATTCACTATAGAATGAGGATTTAATTAACTGATTCTAGAGCTATACTATGTAAAATTCCAATTCTAACATTCACTATTTATGCGATATCGGTTAAGTTTTCTAACCTCCCCCTTTTCAGTTTTCTCATTCATAAGATAGATTCTTTCTCATAAACATTTTGCAAAGATTAAGAGTTAATGTATGTAAAGTGCCTAGACCACTGCCTAGCAGATGGTGAGGACTACCTGAATGATAGCTATAATCATTGTTGTTACTAATATTTGTTGTTGTTTTATACTACTGAAGGTCCTTTTTATGATGAAGATACTATTAACTTCACTTAGGAAAAAGATTGATATTATCTCTTTTGAAAAATAGGCCTATATCAGAAGTGAATCAAAATGTGTAATAGTAGATTTGACATGGGCCCTCAACCAATCACAATAGACAACCCCTGTAAACAGCTTCTATAGGATATTTTGACGGACTAGTGGACTATCAACTGGAGTTTATAATCTATGGATATTTGCAAAGTAAATAATGGTCTAGGTTGGGAAGTTCATAAATATTTGTGCTTAACCAGAGTAGATATTTTGAACACCACTTTAGGCATTTTTCTCTTTTTTTCTTAACTACCCCCCTTTCATTTTGTCATTGTAAGTTGTTTGTTGTAATCATTTTGAGCAAAGGTGTCAGAATGATTTAGTTTCCCTGCAGTATTTCACATATATAAAACTAGAATGAAATAGACTTCTAACAGATCAAAGTTTCACATACATTGGGAGGAAATTACAGGAGATGTTGAAGTTGATAATTAAAAACTAGAAAAAAATTCTTCATCTCAAATTGCATACACGAAAATTGTATGTGTGTGCACATGCAGCTTAAAAAACAAAAAGAAAAGGACTCAAAATAAACTGCACAGAAATAGAAAAATGAAAACAAATTGGAAAACTTTACTGCTGAGATTTACTCAGAGAAAAGAAACATAGTGAAATTTTTTTCTTTATATTTATTACATGATTTCCTTAAGGTGATACAAATTTTGTACAGCATAAAATAGAGAAATGGTTCAGTTCAGCTGCCCCTTAATTAAAAAAAACAACAACTGGCATTTAGAATGGGACTCAAGGGGATATAGCTCAGTTGGTAGAGTGCTTGCCTTGCATGCACAAGGCCCTGGGTTCAATCCCCAGCACCACCACCATAAAAAAAGTTACATTGGGACTCAAGGAGCATTTCTATAATTATCCCTTTCATGAAACTAACTTTATAGAATGCCTAGAAACTATAGTTGTGAAAGCAGTTCAGTGTTCCAAGTTCTAGAGACAAGGAACACAGAACCAGACAGTAAACTCAAGAACCACATAAATCCCTCCATATCGATTGGAAAATGCATTCTATCCTAACCATATCCCAATCTCTAAATGAATCAATAAAGTGTCTCCTCACCATATAACAATGGTCCACTTCTCCTTTTGAATATTGCCCTCATTGCTCTGGGGGTTATTTTTAAAATGACTTGTTTTCTTCTCCCTTCTCCCCTCTCCCCCTCCCTAACAACATTAGGAACATAGTGTTACCTTTTCTTCCCTTAGTTAACTTCTGTGGTAGGCAGACCTACCACAAGAAGGATAAGTCTGCCAGAGGATCTAGGAAGTGACTATCTCCCAAATTGACAAGCCTGGGAAGCCCTACCAGAACACACCTGGAATGCAACCCTTGAAGTGTTTCTTTAAAAGCCCTCTGTTTTACCTGATGGGTTGTGGGGACTGGAGTCTCCTGTGTTTGTTTCTCCTTTACTAGCAAAAGAATAAACCTTCTTTTTCCTTTTTCTCAAAACCACATCCTCATATTGGCATGAATTAGCATCAAGGACAAGGACTGAGCTTTTCGTAACAACCGTAACTATGCAAAAAATGAATTGAAATGTATACCAAATTAAAAGCTAAAAAATAAATCAGTTTAGGTCTGGGGCTGTAGCTCAGTAGCAGAGCGCTTGCCTAGCATGCATGAGGTACTGGGTTGGATCCTCAGCACCACGTAAAATAAACAAAATAAAGGCAAGTATTTATAAAAAAAAAATCACCCAGAACAAAAGGAAGAGTAAGAAACACTCTTTAAATGAAGCATCATTTTAATTGACTTGAAACCACTTATTTATTTTTTTCATATTTTTTAGGTTATGTAAACCATAAGCTGACAAACAACCATGTATGGGAAAGAGTTGTGAAAGAATAATCAGTTTGGGTTTTAAAGCAGTTTTGCCACTGGATTGTCTATGAGACATTGGACTCATCACTTCCTCTCTCCAGATGTTAATATCCCTGCTTAATTTGTATTAGTGCTACTTTAAATTGTTTCAAGACAAACAGTAGGAAATACATTATGCAGCATGTATTCAATCAGACCAAGGAGTTTGGTACCTCTATACTGGATGATTCTTGGAATCATCTAGAGATGATGATATTATGACTCAGGTTAATCAGACAAGTTCTGGGGCAAGCTCATTAACTCTATCTGATCTCCTCTGAAAATGAAGTAGAAAATAAATTTACAGAAACCAAAATGTTGTATTTAGTTATTTTAATGATATAAATGATGTCTCCTTAGCACATGCAGTAACACTAATATTTTTTGATATATTAAATTAAATCTGCTAAGGATTTTGACATAAAAATAACCATTTAAAGACTAGTTTTACAATTAGTTGACAGTGAAGACATTGGTGTTTTAAGCATTATGAGTAGTAGTGTGCTGGAGCAGATCACAATGGTTTGAATCAAAAGAGCTGATTTATTATTTTTTAATGTGGTGCTGAGAACCCAGTGCCTCACATGGTAGGCAAGTGCTCTAACACCAAGCCAAACCCCAGCCCCTAAAGAGTTGATTTTTTTTTAAATTGCGGGAAACATATGATCTAGTTGTTAAACAATAGTTTGAAATAAGCTACACTGAAAGTATTTGTGCCCAGAGGAATTGTCAAAAGTTACCTATCAAAGTTTTCTCCCTCCTCTGCAAGCCCCAGCCCCAGCCCCAGTTGTTAAACATTTACCAGACTAAAATGAACAGGGCTAGTTAAAGGAAACAATAAAAAGATTAGATAGTAATGTTTTTATACTAATTTGATGTACAGCAGTTTGGGTCATTTTTTTTCCTAGAAGAGTATCAAGGATTTTTATTAACTACCACTTTATTAAATGAGGGTAAAATATAATAGGTAGTTAAATTACCAGGCAGTCAGGATAATGGACCCCTTTAACCACACTTGCGGACTAACCAGTAGAAATATTAATAAGCACCACAAAAGTCTATATCAAATGTAAAAGACCTTGAGGCTCACCTGTGGTAAAGCCTCCAGCCAACTCCTTTGTCCCAGCTGTGGAAAACACAAGGTGGGGGTGAACACAGAGGGAAATTACAGGAAGAAGGATGGGTTACTGAAAGGAGGATGGGAGTGAACCCAGATAGTAGTCAGGACACCTTTACAATACCTATTTCACATCAATTTTGTTCCATGCTTTGCCCAGAATCATAAACAAACTCTTAAATTAGCACACCAAAATAGGTTTTTTCTGCTATCAGGCCCCTCCTGCATGGCGGGCATGCTATGTCTTCTCACTTAAATAAATCTTGTTCCATTTAATCTTCCCTTCTGTGATTATCCTTGCATTTTATTCTTCAAAATTTGTGAGACAAGAACCCAGAGGAAATTGGTGAAGCAGGGAATCTAGTCTCATCTCAAAACTCAGGTTTCAAGACATATGTGCCAAAAATGGCACTAACAATCTATATAATATTTTAATAACCTTTACAAAAGTCATCAAAGTAGGCAATAATATTTTTACAAAGTAGTATGTTCAGACTCTCAGATATTTAAAATGTTGTATAAAGTCACACAATTTTTAAGTGAAAGAGCTAGAATTTGAACTCAAAACTGTCTAAATGGTCAATTCCATGTGAATTTTATATTAGTAAGTGCTTGTCTCCATCTGGTGTAATTTTACCAATATTTTAATGTTCTGTTCAGATATAGGTCATTTCCATGAATTATTTTCTGACTACCTATATTAAAATTAGCTTGCCATCTTCTTTTATATCTATGTTCTATTATCTTACATTATTTACCATATGTGTATCCTAGTTATTTCTGCTTCTTCCCTTCTGTGTTATACTCTATAATTCTTCATAAATAAATGCAAAAAATAAACTGAAGGATAAGAAAAATAACAACCTCCCCCCAAAAAAGGGAATAATAACCCCCAGGAAGAAAGGAAGACAGTGTGACCCCAGGTGGGTGTCACAATGAGCTCTGGGCTCTGGACATTCATTCACCGTTGCCCAGCAACAATGGGTTTTGAATTTTTGCAACTGTTTCCTGATTTGGGTTTTGAACTTGCACAATTGTTCCCTCTAGCTGCCCAACCAACATATTTTACAAATGATTCAAATCTCATTTGTTATGAATCAGATCTCAATCAAAACTATAAATCAAATCTCAAACAAACCCTATAAAACTTAAAACCCTCCTGTAATGAACCAAAAAATGTGCCATTCCACTGCTTAATAAAGAAAGCTTGCTGATGCGTTGAGGTCTGTTTCCCATTTCAGTTATTTTTGCTTTCAGAAATGACAGTTGAAGGATGCAAATAAGTATGAGTTTATTTTGGAAACAAATGTTATGGAATTGGTAGTGATAGTTGCACAATCTTGTGAGATGTAAAAAGCACTGATTTATACAGGTTAGAAGATAAATGTTATGCCATAAGAATTATTAATTCTCATTTAAGAAAGATATTGTGGGAAGCCGTTCTCGCACGTGATTGGGCACCTCCCTGACTGGGTGTGAGGCGTACTGCCCAAGCTGTGTCAGAACTAATCCCCACCCTTTATAGGTGCGAGAGCCCATCTCTGTTGGGGTGTGACTGACCATTGACCCTGAGACCAATCACTGACCCTGACCTTGGAATGCTGTCCCCCTCGACCTTCATTGGATGGAATTTTCCCCTGAATTTCTTGTTCCCCAATAAAAGGCCACTCTCTGGCGGGCCCTGCCTCTCTCTCTCTCCTGCTAGTCTCTTATGTAAACCTTGCTATCCCACCGGGTGGCTCGAGGCAGGAGCCAGATGGGGAGCCATCTCAGACCTGGTCAAAGAAAAAGGTAAATTGAGTTTGTGTGTGTTTATTTTGATCTCACTAGTTAACTTCTATGCTTAGAACCTCTAGTATGAAGCTAGCGTGCTGGTCACATGGCAGAAGACACAGTATTTTTAAAAAACTTTTGTGTTCATCTATAAGAAATTGCCACTTTTGTCCTTCAGGACGATTTAATCAACAGTTTCTGAAATTCTGAGATGAATTGATGAGCTACTGATTGATTTTAAGAAATTCACAATCCTAGAGTGACAATGATCATGGTCTCTGCCATAACCCTTTGGACAATGTGGAGGTAGGTAGCATTTATAGGAAATTACAATGGACCTTTAATATATTCAGGAAAGCATATGTCCTAATTAAACATAGAAAACAATGATTGTGTGGTTCATAAAAAGATTAGAAACATTTAAATTGAAAGCCACAATCTTCTGTAGCATCTAATTCAGTAATCGGTGACAGTTGTCTGTGTTGTTAGCATAGGATCCCTTACCATTTCTTTTGTCTGTAGTCATTCTGATGTAAAGGGAGTCCAAGAACGTGAGTTAGAAAGCCTGAATTCTTGATCTGTGTGAACAACCTATTCTTCAAATACAACAGAATTTATCTGGACAAATGTGTTTCTAAGTACCTAACATTCTATGTTTATGCCTATTCACTTCTCGGATAAGAACTTGTCAATTAATTTTGCACTTCCAATATATGCACTTTCCTTTCCTCTAGATTATGCAGGTAAGTACATAGCTTAAGGAGATAATTATAGAAAAATGAGATCTTGTGCTTCCCCTCTAGATGTTATTAATCATTATTCTCAGTGAGAATATAAATGTGATCTATTTAAAGGGGAAATGTCATATTCATAGTATGAATACTAAATGTCTTTGAACAAAATATTTCATGACACACTTCTGAAGAAAATAGCTTATTATACAATGGATTACATTCATTGCTGACTAAATGGCCAGATACTTTCAATACTGATTAATTGAAAAAAGTCTCTAGTGGAATGCTTTGGGACTCTGCTTTGAACCAACTCTGTATTTCTTTTTATCAATGATTTAAAAAATATTTAAAATTTTATGCCTTAACTTGACACATGATAACAGTATGTTTTACTATCTTGAAGTAAATATTTTTCAAGAGGCAGATATTTTAATAAAGGGCTTGAATCAACAAAGGGAACTTTAATGAGATAACTATTAGGTCACCTCTGTGTCTAATTTCAAAGAATCAAGTACCCGAAGTAGAGGAAGAAAAAACTTAGCATTTTATTATGTTGCAATTAAATGTTTTTTTAAGTTTACAAATTATTATTGAAGTCAAGACAGTGAGTTGGTAGCCAAGCAATCTAGTGGAGGTGGAATGGATGGATATAACTGTGTAGACACTAAGGATGCTCAATTCTGAGTCCAAAGAGTTTCCATGGATTTTAGTATATAGTTTTTCTTTTATGTTTTTAGTGTTTTATTTCAGAAGGAAATAATTAAATATATCAAATGAGCATTTGTTCTTAGTATTTATAGAGGTGTAAAGAATGTACAAGTGTATCCAATTTTAAGGATATAAGTATTTGATTTTGTGTATCAAATACAATTAGTTTCTGTTTAATGATAGAGAATATCTAGGTACAGGAAATAGCCTTTAGGACAGCATTGTGTGGTAAAGTTACTGTGGGCTGTTTATGGAGACCTGAAGCCTATACCATTATATGACATCATCATATATGCATAGAGACATCACCCATGCCTGGGCCTAAATAATCAAATATGTCAGGGTTGTTTCTCCAACTGTGCTTTTGAAATTGCAATCAGGATGAAATCCAAACTCTGAATGGTCACAGGTAGTTTATACTCTCTGTTCCTCTGTACCTTTCCTACCTTACTTTGTGTTACTCTTTTTCTTTTCACAAGACTATCCCCACTTGTATTTACAAATCCACACATGTGTGCAACCAAATTTATACAATATGCCTAAAACAAACCAAAAATTCCTGTAATACGGAGCAAGTATCTGTAGAAAATACAACTCAAGTAGCATCTGAGTAGCTTTGACTAGGAAAACATCTACATATTGTGTAAATTTAATAACTATTGTTTATGCAGCTCTTTCCTAGAATTCTAACCATCATCTTTCACTATAGCTTTTTCAAAGTCAGGAATCCTGAATTGATGTTAACTTTCACAGATTTTTTTTAAATCTACAATTCTTCCATTATCTTCAAAAATAGAAGAAATTGTGGATATTTATTTACCAGGTAGATCCGTGACAAAGCGATATTCATTAATTTTTGGTCCATTTAATTAGTGAACCAAATAGGCCAAACTAAAATGTGGCTTCATTTATTCCATTCAAAATTTGACAAAATCTCTATTAAGTGTCTGAGTATATTACAAAGCAATGTGGGGAGAAAGTAAAATGAAAATGCAGTATTATAGCATGGTTTTGATTAAAATGAACATTTTCTGAGCTTTATAGTTACCAAATCTTGCATATGGAAATTACAGTTGCTCTTAATATGTTTTCAAGACTGTTACAAATATTAAAAAGTAATGAACTAACAAGATTGTTTGTTAATGTCACATAAAAGTGCTAATTATACATCATTTCCTGACTACAGCTAAACCCAAGAGACATCTTCTAAGAAATTGTTAAATAAGCTTCTTCACTAGAAATGTGAATACAGCTGACTTGTATGATGACTTTCCATTAAAGGACTCTGGTGCTTAAAAAAAGAGAGAAAATACAGAAAAAAATCTACAACATATTAAATGTATTCAGGAAGCAAAATTATTTTGCTCATGTAAAGTACCTCATTAATATATTTATGCTTGATATTCAACATACTTTAAAGGGTGGATTTCATACAGCTCCATAATTAGTTTATATCTGTGGGCTTATTATATTAAATGTTTATTGTGAATTTCAGTGTTGTTACTTTTAATATTTTAATAGTATAAGTCATAGTAACAATATTCCAAAAAAATTTGAAATGCTACCCTGGTGCTTAGGTTTGAGGGGTCTAACTATATTTCTATATTTTTCTCATTAAAAATGATCATTTTACAGGTGCAGGAGAGATGTTTCTTGGGACTTTTTTTCTTTGTAGAAATACTATTAAAGCAACTGCCTCTTGTCAATCTAATTTTTAATTTACTTTTTCATATGAATCTGTTTTCCATGTCTAATGGCAGCTTTCTAGCAGGTAATTTACTGTTGAGAGCGGGCTGGTCTTTGATCATTTGCTGAAGATATTGAATGGCAATTATTTTCTAATTCAGACAACATTGAAAGTGTAGTTTTTTTAGGAGCATACTTTTTAATGATTTTCCAGTCTTATCGGATATGGAGGTGTTTGGACTCATTGGTTATTAACCTGGGCCAAAACCAGTATTTGCTGCTTCTGTGAACAAATTAGAAAAAGTTGTATTTTCTCAGATATACTGGTTGGTAAGCATATTATACACAGAATTTTAATCGTCATTTGTATATCTTTGGTGAGGCACCCCTGCATACAGCACTTACTGTACAAACCCCGTGGTTTATGGGTCTGCCCTTAAGAGTAGTGTAGATATCATAATGAGTTATAGAAAATAATTGATTCTCAGAGTTATGCTGTTCAGGTTAGGTTATATGTAGTTTTAAACTACTTAAGTTATCTTTGTCTCAACCTGTTATTTTTTAAACTGGTTACATTCAACAAGAAATGGTGTAAAGGGGGAAAGATATTGAGTCACATATTGTGATAATTGTAGCATCTCTGTTCCTAACTAGATCAGAAACATGATTCATCTACATGCTTCTGACATTTTTCTTACTACAGTTAACATGTAATGTTCTAGGCTGCAAGTATTAAAAATAGCATTATTACACTTCAATGGAAAAGTGAGAACTTTGAAGATAAAAAGCAATGGTACAGGGAAAGATTTTCAAACGAAATTATATCATGCTGTTTCAACTGACCCATTTGAATTTGACCTGCCCTGGCCAGTCCTAAACCACTGATACTTTGTGTTGTGAAAAGAAGTGCATATCCAAATATCTAGTCTTAGCTACCATCACTAACACAGGTCTTCATTTTGTCAAAATCAAGAAACAAAATGCTTCAGTGGCATGTTGCTCCTGAGTTTATCTTGCTTACGCTCCTTATAGTAAACTTCTCCTAACTACTCCAAACATACTTGATTTTTTTCATTCATTTTCACTCTCTAGGTACTAATTTATTTATAACTATGAGATAAAATATCTTTAGCATTGTTTTCCTGTTATGTCATGTAATAGCTTCTATTTCTAATCATTGAATTGTATACCTGAATAAAACCTTAGAAATTGCACAGTTTAGATATGAGGTATTCCCCAAAGCTCATGTGTGAGAAAATGCAAGAAAGTTTAGAGGTGAAATGATTGGGTTATGAAAGTTTTAACCTAATCAGTAAATTAATCCCCTGATAGAGATAAACTTGATGTTAACTGAGGGCAGGTAGGATATGACTAGAGGAAGTGGGTCCCTGGGGGCTTGACTTTGAAGTATATATTTTGTTCTTATTCAGTAGCCATCCCCCTGCTGCTTTCCTCTGCCACACCCTTCCTCCATGATGTTCTGCCTTGCCTCAGACCCTGAGGAATGCAGTTAGCCATCTATGGACAAAGATCTCTGAAACTATGAGCCATGGAAAAAGCTGTTAATTATTCTTATCTGGTCTTTTGGTCATATAAGCAAAAAACCTCATTAAAACAGAAATCATATACAATATCCTTTTTATCATAACTCTTAGTTTTAATTATAAAAGTAAAAATAGTTACTATAAATTTTTAAAAATAAATAAGCCAAAAAAACGTGGCTTATATTGCCATACTCTTTTGAAACATTTTTCTTCATTTAATGTATGCAAAAATGTTTTCATGTTGGGGGATGGGGTTGTGGTTCAGTGGTAGAGCGCTCACCTAGCACGTACAAGGTTCTGGGTTTGGTCCTCGGCAACATATAAAAATGAACAAGTAAAAATAAAGGTATTGTGCCCAACTATAACTAAAAAAATATATTTTAAAAATGTTTTCATTTTTAAGATTGTAGGTGTTTGCTATTATTCTGATGGTGGCATTGTGTATTCTATCATTCTGGTGTGCCACAATTGTAACTAGACAATTGTCTGTTTTGAAGCATTTAGTTTAGTTCTCAGTTTTTGTTCTTATAATAAGCATATTGTAAGCTAAGATTGGCATGTTGTAGTTAAACTTTTCATCAAATTCATGATGGTTTCCCAAGGCTAAACTCCAACAATTGGTATGTCCAATATCACCATTATTTTAAGGCCTTTGTTTAAAATGCAACTTACTCTCAATAAGTGTTCTATTTTTTTATACCCCCAAACACTCTCTGACAATTAATATGATTTCATAGAAAATCTTTGCCATTTTGATAGATGATGTTGTGGTGTAAACTAATCAACAAAATCAGCAAGAGTATGAGTTATAGGTTACAGATTAGTAAAAAATATAGAGTACAAATATAAGATTTTGATAAGTGAGATAAGACAATTATAAAGCAAGAACTGTCATAGACAGGCGGAAGACTCCATTTTGCTGCCTTCTATAAAAACAAACAAACAAAATGTTGTATGACCCATTTCTGAGAAACAGAAATGAAAGCTGTCTTCTTATAGAAACTTGTTTTTCTGTCCTTTGTACCCCACAGAATGTACCCAACTCAGGATATGATGGTAGTCGTGGTGAGGTACATCCTAGGTTTGAGTACATTTATGGGTCTACATGACTTTGAAATAGATTATCACCCCTGCTCAGCTGAAACTCAGTATATGGTTGTCTAACACTTGCTCAACCGGAGATGTGGTTAACTAAGTTGTAAGCTAACTGCTTTTTTTAGCTTCTGTAACTTGCTTGCTTGAATGAACCTGAGCAAAGCCCCTGAGTTGTGGTTTTCGTCCTTAAATTCCCAAGAACCAGGCCATGAAATTGCTGTACTCCCGCAGAGATTCACTATCTACGGGTGGGTGACAGTCCCTGGCAAGGTAAATAGAGCTCTCTTTTATTTGAATTTTGTTTTCTGAGGTGGCTCCCCATGACAATGAGAAATTCCATTTCCCATTTAATTTGCATTTTAATTTGTTATTTTATGTATTTATTGATCATTTTTATTACTTATTTAGTAAATTATATTTTATGCCTTTTAATCCCTTTTCTATAAGGATTTTCAAATTTACTAATTTGTTCATGTAAATTATATATCAAAAATAGTTCTGGGCTGGGGTTGTTGCTCAGTGATAGTGCACTTACCTGGCATGTGTGTGGCACTGGGTTCGATTCTTAGCACTGCATATAAATACATAAAATAAAGATCTATCAATAACCAAAAAAAATCTTTAAAACAAAAAAATAGTTTAACTTTTTTTCTAGATACAATACATGTATATGAATTAAATTAGTTTTTTTAAATGTAAGCAGTACAGTATTAATAGCTCCTATAAACTTTAAAGATATATATTTATTAGTTTTTTATTTATATATGACAGTAGAGTATATTTTGACATATTTATATAAACATGGAGTACATTTTATTCTAATTAGAATCCAGTCTTGTGGTTGTACATGATGTGGAGTTACACTGATCATGTATTGATATACAAACATAAGAAAGTTATGTCAATCATTCTACTGTCTTTCATATTTCTATCCCCCCTCCCTTTCCTTCATTCTCTTTGTGTAAATCACTGAACTATCTTTCTCCTCCCCATTTCTTGTGGATTAGCATCCACTAATCAGAAATAACATTCAACTTTTGGGTTTTTAGAATTGGCTTATTTTGCTTAGTATAATAATATCCAGATCCATACATTTATTTGCAAAAGTCAAAAAATCATCATTTTTTTTATAACTGAGTAATACATTTAAACAGTTTTATTCTGTAGGTATGGATTTATCCATTATTTTACTGATAATCTTTAGACTATTTCATAGAAATATTTTTTAACTATGAAACTTTATTTTTATTTATTTATTTATTTATTTTTTGTGGTGCTGAGGATTGAACCCAGGGCCCTGTGCATGTGAGGCAAGCACTTTACCAACTGTGCTGTATCCCCAGCCCTACCTATGAAACTTTAATTTGCACTTGGCTATTTTTCTTCAAATGTGACTATTAACTAATAAAAGAATTTTTTAAAAAATGTTCTGTTTATAGATGATCAATCTTTTATTTAGTGCATTAAACATCTTCTACCTACTTTTTGGAGTGCATTGCTAATTATCTATTGAGTACCAAAGGGTTATGCAATATATGGGATTTTTGTACATAAAAGAAATGTAAATGTTCAACCAAAACAAAAGAGTACAGCACTTAGTTTCTGGATGAATTGTACTCAAATAAAAGCAGCAATTCTGCCTCAGAAAGTTATGATTTAGTGGGAGGGGTAAAAGATAAAATGTTAAAATGATCAATGTACTTCACTGGGGAGAGATGAAAGTTAAGATTATAAAAAAATTTAAATGTCTTATGTTTTGAAAATTTGAAGATAAAATGTTTTTATTTTAGTGTAATTCATTGTATACTCATCTCACTAATGAAGTTAACCTTGACGATGATGTGTTTGCTCCTCAAGGCCAATTTAGGGGATTAATGAAACCTAAACCCGAAAGTGCTTCCCGTTTCACATAGGAAATATGAGACAGGATGCTATCTCAGGAGAGATGATATTTATAGGAAGGAATGAAGTAGCAGAGATAGATTCATTTTTAGGAAGGCTGGGTAATGTTTCTCTTATCACCTCATCTTCAGTCCCTCAAATTTGTGGCTCCTATACATAGCCTTTTCTGTCATGAAACACTTAATCCAAGTCTGTTTTTTCAAACTGCCCCACTCTATCTTTTCTGGATTATATTCTCACATATCAAAATTTATTATTTTCCTCACAGTACTTCCAATTTGCAGCTGCTTCCTGTTCTGAAGCATTTCATCTCTTCTCAACTGACAGTGTCCCTGCCTCTTTCTATTTTTAATCTTCTGTCTTTCTCCATCTGTTTTTCTCTTTTGCACATGCACAAACACCATCCATCAACCCCCATATTCCTGATGTTGCCTTGCCTCTGAGTTATAGCCTTTAAATTCAGAATGTTGAATGAAATCAGTTATATAGGTATATTTCCCAGCATATTATATGATTGAATACCATTATATGTACAAAGTCCTTTATGGTAGGATGAATGAATATGTTGCCTCTATATTGTTTTACTTGGGGAAGATATTTGGGATTTGAGAAATAGTCAGTTTACCTCCACAGAATATTAAGCAATAGTGAATTCATTTTTATGAAAATAAGTTCTTCAGTGAGTTTCTTTGAGACATGGAAATACTGAGAAAGATTTCCTGAGCATCAGTTGAGTCCACAAAGCCAGGAGAAAAAGTATATGTATCTAATCAACCTTTAGCAATACTAGCACCCTCTCAAGTATTTAAGAAAAAAATGAATTAGAGCTTGGTGCTGTGGCACACACCTGTAATCCCATCAAATCAGAAGGATTAGGCAGGAGAATCACAAGTTCGAGGCTAGCCTCAGCAAATTAGTGGGGTCTTAAACAATTTAACAAGAACCTGTCTCAAAAAATAATGATAATAAATAAAAAGGGCTGGGGCTATAGCTCAGTGTAAAGATGCCTTTGGTATCCCCAGTAACATTAAAAAGTTTAAATGAGGAGCTGGGGCTGTGGTTCAGTGGTAGCACACATGCCTGTTTTGAGTGAGGCACTGAGTTCGATTCTCAGCACCACGTATTAAAAAAATAAAGATCTATCAGCAACTAAAGAATATATTTTTTAAAAGTTTAAATGAAACAATGATGTACAAGTAAAAAACAGAAGAAACACTTGAGAATTTTGGAGTTGGCAAGAACATTTTGGAGAAGGTTCTGAAAGCATGAAGAATAAACATAAAAATAGACAAGTAGGGTTATATAAAACTAACTAGTTTTTTCTACAGCAAAGAAAAAAATCAAGAAGAACAACCTACAGAGTAAGAGAAAATATATACAAAATATAAATCTGACAAGGGAATAATATTCTGTATATATAATAAACCCCCAAAAGTCAATATCAAAAACAAAAATAAACCAATTAAAAATGGGTAGTGGATCTAACTAGACATTTCTCAAAAGAGGATATATAGCCAGGCACTGTGTCACATGTCTGTAATCTCAGCAGCTTGGGAGGCTGAGGCAGGAGAATCAGAAGTTCAAAGCAGCCTCAGCAACTTGGTGAGTCTCTAAGCAACTTAGTGAGAATCTGTCTCAAAATAAAACATAAAAAGGGGGCTGTGAATGTGTTTCAGTGATTAAGCACCCCTGGATTTAATCCCTGCCACCACCACCCCCCAAAAAAGGAAATACAACTGACCAATAGATATATGAAAAAAAATGTTGAGCCTCACTAATCATCAGGGAAATGCAAATAAAACCATATTGATATGAGATATCACCTCACCTCAGTAGGAAGCATAACTATTATCAAAAAGTCTCAAGAAAACAAAAACAAGTGCTAGAAAGTATATAGAGAAAAGGGAATCCTTACACACTGTTGGTGGAAACATAAATTAGTACATCCATTATAGAAAACAGTATGAAGGTTTTTCAAGAAATTAAAAAATTAGAACTAGTACATAATCTAGCAATCCCTCTACTGGGTATAGCACATTGAGAAGACATCTGTACTCCTGTGTTCATTGCAATAATAATCATAAGAGGTAAAAAAAAGAAATGGAAACAGCTTGAATATCTCTTAGCTAATAAGTGAATAAAGAAAATTTGAGGGCTGGGGATGTGGCTCGCCTGGCATGCGTGCGACCTGGGTTCGATCCTCAGCACCACAAACAAAGATGTTGTGTTGTGTCCGCCGAAAACTAAAAAATAAACATTAAACTTCTCTCTCTCTCTCTCTCTCTCTCTCTCTCTCTCTCTCTCTCTCAAAAAGAAAAAAGAAAATTTGATACCTGTAACAATGGAATACTATTCTGCCATACAAAGAAGGAAATCTTGTCTTTGTGATAACATGGACAGAAACGGAGATCATCATGGCCTGAATTAAGCCAGGCAATGAAAGAAAAATATAGCATGATTGTATTTATATGTGAAATGTAAACAAGTTGATCTCATAGAAGTTAAAAGTGGAAAAATGGTCTCCTTCCCTCTTCCATGCAATTCCCATTCTCCCTCCCTTTCCCCTCCCACCTCTTCCCTATCTAGAGGTAATTTTCTTCTCATGCTCTTCCTCCCTACCCCATCTTGAGTCACCTCCCTTATAAACATTTGACATTTGTTTTTTAGGGATTGGCTAACTTCACTTAGCATAATCTGCTCTAATGCCATCCATTTCCCTGTAAATGCCATGATCTTGCTATGTTTTAGTGCTGAGTAATATTCCATTGTGTATAAATGCCACATTTTTTTTATCCATTCATCCATTGAAGGGCTTCTAGGTTGGCTCCATAGTCTAGCTATTGTGAATTGTGCTACATAATACAGGTATGATGATGTGAGGGGAAAAAAAAAGAAGAAGTGGGTGACATTGGATTGGGTAGAGAGAAGTGATGGGAGGGGAGGGGAGGGGAAGGGGGGATAGGAAGTACAGCAGAATAAAATAGACATTATTATTGCTGTGGGTAGATACATGACTGCATGACCAATGTGATTCTGCAACCTGTACACTCAGAAAAATGAGAAATCATATCCCATCTGATTCAAATGTATGATATGTCAAGATCATTGTACTGTCATGTGTAACTAATTAAAACAAATAAAAAAAAGTGGAAAGATGGCTACTAAAGGCTGAGGAGTGTAGAATGGGTGAAAGAATGAGGGAAGGTTGATCTATGTGTACTGAGGGACAAAAAGGAAAAGAAGTTTTGGTGTGTTATTGCACAATTGGGTGACTATAGATAACAATTATGTACTTTTAAGTCTCAAAAAACCTTCAAGGAAGGATTTTGAATGTATTCCATGAATAAATGATAGATGAAGAAGATTTGTTTTAACATATTTAAATATTGTACAATGTATACAAGTACCAAAACATCACATGGCATCTTATTTACATACATAATATTATGCTTTTATATATCAGATGAATCAGTAAAAATGACTATATGCTAAATTACAATTTATCCGACATCTCAAATCTAGACTTGATTTGATAAAGGCTGTATATTAGGGTTGTTAAAAGGAGAAAAAAATATCACCACAGAAGATATATAGGTTCTTTAATTTAGTCTTATCAATTTCTCTTTCTGTGGGACTGTTACTCAATCTGGTTCATTATAAAGAAGACACATAAAATGTTATGAGAGCTACAGGATTAGCCTATGACATAGTATAGTTTTTTTTTTTTTTTTTTTTTTTTTTTTACCTATTTCAGATGTCTTTTATTTTGGGCTTTAGCCCATTGATCTGAAATAGGATCATTCTACATAGACTTGTAAGTAGAGTTTAAGAATCAACAACTCCTAGTAACAATTGATATTGCAAAACCATTGTTATAGCACAATTCTATATGTAAGATATAGAATTGTATCTTCCCCCTTCTTTATATATGTGTTACATAATTAATTTAATAACAGCCACACAATAAATCTCTTGTTCTATGGTAGATAAAAGTAGTACTATGATCACAACCCTAATAGCCAGGGAAAATAAATTATTTGATTCCGTTTCACGTTTTTGTTGTAAGTGCATCAGAAGAACAAGGTGTGCTTTTAATGTCATTCTAGTTTATGAAAGAAAATAATCTTTGAACACTTAATAACTTTAAATTTTAATATTTTCAGTTTTTCACTTTCTGATTGAATGCATATATCTCTTTTCTGCCCAAG
This sequence comes from Marmota flaviventris, assembly GCF_047511675.1. Lineage (NCBI taxonomy): Eukaryota > Metazoa > Chordata > Mammalia > Rodentia > Sciuridae > Marmota > Marmota flaviventris. The sequence continues at coordinate 109,374,437 of NC_092518.1, read as the reverse complement.
ATACAGAAGTTGTAAACAATGGAAATAGAAATGGCTAATGAATGATACCTGAGAACAACAACAAAAAAGTCTAAGTTGTACCATTTATTATTATTTTCTATAGAATATACAGGATGTTGAAATTTGATATCCTAGTCCTGTGACAAAGACTATAATGAGAACAATAAATAAAAAAACAGTATGACATAAATTTTCTTGTGATGATGATTATAACTTAGAACAGGACATACTTAAGACATACACATTATTATCAGAAGAAACAGATACTTTGTTGGTGTTTATCTTTCCTTTTTGCATAAAGGAGCTATTTAAACCACAGAGAATAAAATAAAGCATATATATTCAGAAATTTGAACAAATGAGCACTTTCTAAAATAGATGTCCTGGTATAGGATTAATATTGGTTCGAGTTGCACTAGAATAATTTAAAAATAGTAATTTTAAGGTGAATCATTTGCTTAAAATAGGTGAATTCTTGTCTTTGAGGACACTGGCATGTGTGATAGCAAAGTAATACAGTTTTACATATAGAAACCATGAATGAAAAAAAAATGCATTTCACTTGCATTAGACCACAGGACCCTAAGCTTATTTAATACTTGAATTCGTTGAAACCTGTTACATAGACGTGAAGATCTAAATAAACTAAAGAAAACTATATATATATATATATATATATATATATATATATATATATATACCCTCTAACAGAGTTAAAAATAAAACTTCAATGACTCAATTTACTAATAGTTATCTTTTTTGCTTACTATAGGTGTTCACTGTTTAGCAAATAATTAACATACACAGGGTGTTGGGAAGGAAAACAGAAGGTTGAAAAGGAGATTGTGTTTGTGGCACTTTCATTTATAGTGAATTTGTCATGGATTGCTGTAATTGTAAGTGGTCTTCTTGAGAGTTTATCTGAGCTACTTCCTTTAAGAAGGAAAGGATTGTGTCCTGCTGTCACCACACCTTTTGGCAACTCTTTGGAGATGCAACACTGCCATTGACACAACATTTTGATTTCTTGTCAAAATATATTTTAACATCTGGCTCAAAAGATAGTTTTGATGACTATAAGCATGCCCAACTCCTCTGCTCATTAAGGCTGAAAAGTCAGTAAGTATTTGGTACACTGGGACTAAGCTACCTCATAGTGAGCAGCTGTCAAATGATTTACTGAATACTCCTTCTCAACTCACCACAGTGAATTGATGGAATCCTGCCAGCTTCAGGATATACACAGAGTGAGAAAAACTCTATCAAGCTCTATTCAGATATTCCTGCTAAGTCTTACACCACCACCTGTGCATTTAGAATGACCAATTATGACACAAATGGAAAAAAAAAAAAACTTTAGAAATCCATGTATCCTTCTTTTCATACTAGCAAAGAACCCATTATAGGCACTAAATATCCATTAATGATTTTCCTAATAAGGTAGGTGTCTTTTAGATCTGCATCTTTTGTCAGATTCTAGCTATTACATTGCCTACACCATCAACACTAAGATACGAAAAATGTTCATTTAAGAACCATCTTCTGGGGGCTGGGGTTGTGGCTCAGTGGTAGAGCACTCGCCTAGGATGTGTGAGGCACTGGGTTCAATTCTCAGCACCACATGCAAATAAATAAATAAAAGGGTTGTGTTCACCTACAACGAAAAAAAAAACAACAACAATATTTTTTTAAAAAAGAACCGTCTTCTGGAGATATTTCTGATTTGCTGGCTATTCATTACAGTTGTGGTATGTTACAGGCACATTTATATTCTGAATTAAATTATACAGTAGTCAAAAGAAACAACTTTCCATCCTGCATGTTGTGCCTATATTTTTGTCACTTGAATGTTACCATTTGGGTCTTTTAATAATCTCTCAGATCTGTCATTGTAATGGCATGCTGTAGCAAATTATGAGTATTAAAAAACAGCAGTAGCTGAGAAAGTAATTCCACATTAGCAAAATATTTTAGTTTGCAATTAAAAGTTTTCAGCATAAAATAATAGACCTTTGTTCACAAAATTGTTGAAAGGATCTATCTAACAGACTGTAATTAAGCTGACCCTATATATTCTATTAACTTGGTAAAAGTGAAAATTTGAGATTGCAAACATTATTTCATATTGAAATAGTGGTCTAAGACTTTCCCATTGTTCTAATTTGGATATAAAGCGTTCCCTGAGAAGCTCATGTTATGCAATGCAGGAATGTTCAGAGGTGAAAGGATTCAATTATGAGAGATGTAATCTGATCAGTGAGTTAATCCATGTGATAGATTAATAATTTGAATGAAGTAACTGGATGAAAACTCTAAGCAGGAGGGGTATGGATGGGGGGTAGGTCCCTGGGGGCATGCCCTTCTAGATTGTGCCTTGTCCTCCTGTCTCCACTCTCTCTCTGTGCATTCTGGTTACAATAGGGTGAGCAACTTTCCTCCACCATGCCCTTCCACCATGATGTTCTGCCTCACTTAGATCCAAGAGCTATGGAGTTGGCCATCCATGGGTTGAATCTCTGGCACTGAGCCCCAAATAAACTTGTCCTCCCTAAACTTGTTCTTTTCAGGTATTTTGACCACAGCCATGTGAACCTGACTAATAATGGAATTGGTACTTAGAAGTGGGGTCATTGCTGGGACAAATTTGTCCATGTTGTTCAAACACCTTTGGAACTAGTTTACAGGAGGATTTTTGGAAATGTTTTGAAACACAGCATGGAGAAGCCTTAGAATGTTTTGAGAAGAACTTAATGGGTTATCCTGGTGTTTGTTCAGAAGGCCAGAATGAAAATAAGGCTGAGGACAATAAAGTTTGTGCTCATGAAGTATCAGAGGGGAAGGAGGAATCCACTGGGAATTGAACTAGAGGTCACACATGTTACATTACAGCAAATAATTTGTCTACATTTTGTCCATGTCCTGAGACTTTATTAAGGGATGAATTTAAAAGTGATGGACTAATTAATCTGGCAGTGAAAATTTCAAGGCATTCAGGTGGTGCATTTAGGCAGTGGGATGAGCATAGCTGGCTGCTTTTAACCAGGCTTATTATGAGAATGAGGAGCAGAGAGCTTAGCAAAAACATATAAAAAGGTTGCAGTTTCACCAGAGAAGAACCACTGTAAAATCACAGCCAGGGAATTTATGTTTGATGAGGTGATTACCCCCACTAAACAGAAGCTAAATGTTTTTCACAGAAAAAAAATTGAAACGTTCTTTGAATGCATCTCAGAAATCAGTATAACTATACTCATGGCAGGTTGGATGGTGTTAAAATGAAAAATTCAGTTGAAAAGAGATCATGGTGATACCTTCCCCCCACAGGGGTGCCTAGGAAGTTGTTTCCTTATGATTTGTTTCAATGTGTGACCAGGGAGTTTAGGCACTACCTGGTCCAAGGAGGTCCAGCTAACGAACTTTGGCATGTCACTGGTGCTGGTTCTGCAGGAATGCAGAATTTGGAGTTAAGGCATCACAAAGGCTCCCAACAAGATTTGCTGGCCCTGGGGGGCCAGCAAAGTGTGACATTATCAGAATCCCTGTGGACAGCCTGGAAAGGGCAATGTATGAACCAGACCTCCAGGATTAAGAGATGACAGTAACTTAGAAAATATACCTGGGAAACCTGTAGGAAGTGAGCAGATCCAGATTGAGGGAGGCCACAATGGCTGTAAGCCCAAGCCCTTTGGAGGTCACATCTCAATATCACGTGCCAGAGATTCTGCACGTGGAGCTACAGGACTTGTTTGCCAAGCTGGGATTTGGTCTTGTTTTGGTCCCATCCCTACTTTATATGTCTGTTTGCCTCACTTTTTGTGATGCAAATGATTACTCTATGCCTCTGTATATTGGATACTTGTAATTTGCTTTGATTTTTACAGGGGCTTACAGCTAAGATTTTGCTTTGAGTCTCAGAGGAAACAATGAACTTGAATTTTTGGGCAGTGTTGGAACTGTGGAGACCAAGGTGATTCTTGGAGATGGACTAAATTTATCTTTTCATTATGAAGTGGGCATGAGTTTTAGGGGGCCATGGGTCGAATGTTATAGTTTAGATATGTGATAGACAATGCAGAAATGTTCGGTGATGAAATATTTATATTTTAAGAGCTATAACCACATCAGTGGATTAATTCATCTGATAATTTGAATAAATTACTGGGTTAAAATTATAGGCAAGTGGGGCATGGATGGAGGAAGTATGTCACTGAGGGTGTGCCCTTCAGAATTCTTTTGTTCCTGGCTCCTTGCTCTCTCTCTCTATCTCCTTCCAGACTACCATGAACTGAGCAGCTTCAGTTCACCACATCCTTCCACCATGATGCTTTCTCTGATCTCAGACTCACAGCAATAGAATCAGTCAACAGGAACTGAACCTCTGAAACCACAAGCCCAAAATAAACTTTTCCACTTATAAGTTGTTCCTGTCAGGAATTTTGATCACACCAATGAAAAACTAACACACTCATCTTTCCCTTTCTTTCTTAATCCTTGCTAGTTCAGCTTGCTTCTGCCTCTAACAGTAAAATGTTGGCTATGATACTCTGACCTTAGTCTCATCTTCTCTTTTTATTATTTTGTACATTTTTCTTTATTATCTGGACACTTAGCCTGCCTTTATGGATCTTAACTTAATGTATTCATCAAGCGTCAAATAATACTCCTAATCTCAGGTGTATAAGTATTCCCCACCCTAGACATGGGTTAGCAAGGCCCAGGTGCTCTCTCCACAGCCACCCTGCAGCAACAGTTGGTAGTAAACAGTGACATGCATTCATCTAAGTCATTTAGAAAACACTGGCATGTTCTGTTTCAATTGCTTTAAAAATAGGAAAAAAAAAATCCAAGGTTTAGGCTCCCAGACAGACATTTTAAAAAATTTACAATGTTTTAAACTTTGAAATCTTTATTAAGCATCCAGTTTTATAAGGCACACTAGTGTGAAACAGATTTTGGAGGGTAAAGATTTTCAAATATTAACATGTAATCAAGTGAATTAAAGCTATTTCCCAAACCTCTGACTTTCTTCTTTCCAATTTTATTATCACTTGAGCTCTTTGTTTAAAGATGCAGGAAAAGGCATTCTTCCAGAATGCAAATGAGCAAAATAAGGTGACAGTGGAGGACCAAATACTGGGGGAGGCGCAAAAGCAATAGGCTTAATGAAAAATGGATTGAAACTTGGAGGTGGAGCAGGTATGAAGCAATGAGAAGTAGAGCAAGGTAAACCTGGAACACTTGAAGACATAGGCATAGGCCTTGGGTGTCTTGGGCTCGCAGGTGGGAAAGAAACATGAGCCAACCTTCCATTATTGCAGGCCATTCTAGTATTACCCAATGGTACCTCCATCATTATCCCTGATCTAAGGGTGGGGACAAATGAAGGACCTCTTACTTGTGGTCTCCTAAGTGGAAAGAACCCTTGGCCACGTGGCAAAGTTGGGACTGATTTTGCAGTATTGCCACCTCTTTCACTAGTCACACTGCTGACCCTTGTGCCCCCTACCATCAGTGCTGGAGAGCTGCCTGAGACTTTCTGGGATACATTAATAGAATCATGTCCCTTCAGCCTCCAGCTTGCCAGCCCCTCAGAGCTATTTACTCCCTCTGTTGCTAGGGACCCTTCTACAACAGCAGGTGGTAACCCACAGGGTTGTCTGATAGCTCTTGGAAGATCAGGAATGCTGGATCCTGTTCTCTCATCAGGGCCCTTCAGTTGGTCTCCGGCCAGATCTGTCAGCATATTCAAGGGTGGTCGTAGTGGGATGCGAGGGCGGCCCCAGTTCTCAGCACCATCCTCATCATTCTTCTGCATTGAATTCAGACACTGGAGGGGGTCATCAGGACTCAGATCCTTGTTCCCATTTTTGTTGACAGCTACCACTGCAACAGAAGGGCCATACCCTCCAAAGCTTGCAAAAACAAAAATTGAAAGGGAAAAAAAAAAAAGAAAGTTAATCTAAGGGGCTAGGGTTAAGGCCCATCAGTAAAGCAGTTGCTTAGCACATGTAAGGCACTGGGTTCAATCCTCAGAACCACATAAAAATAAATAAAGTTATTTTTAAAAAGTTAATATAAATGCTCATGCAGTGAACATAGAATATCTGAAATATGCTATTGGCTCAACTGCTGGAATACACCTGTGAAAAAGGGAGTACCCTATAACCTCCAATATATAGTGAGTCAAATACTTTTTTAGTCCATTGACCTTTTCCAAGGACACCCCTTTAGCACTGGGCTATATTATTGGCCTTTATGGATGCCTTGTGGCTGTGCTCCAATCCTCCAATTCCTCAAGACAGATAGATGACTCAGATTGCTTCTTAGCGAGCATATGACAGAAAATACCAGCTCTTTTGATTCTTTACAGGATCTATGACACAATATGAATGGCGTTCAGATTCTGGAAAGAGTGCCCTGGAAAATCTTCCTAGGGAAAATACTTTTTATTTTCTCCACAGAAATCAAAGAAGCTTAGGTATGCCAACAAACACTCCAACTTGTCCTTATGAAGCATCAAATATTCATTACAATTTTGGTTAAATTATCCCTAATTTAACCCACACCACATCCTAGAGCAAGAATTTCCTTATGTTCAAGTTCCACTATTTAGATCAAGAATATGTTACTTCTGTTGCAAAATTACATTTAGAAAAATTTATAAAATCTCAACTCTTAAATTCAGTACTCTTTTTTTAATATTTATTTTTTTTAGTTTTTGGCGGACACAACATCTTTGTTTGTTTGTATGTGGTGCTGAGGATCGAACCCGGGCCGCACGCATGCCAGGCGAGCGCGCTACTGCTTGAGCCACATCCCCAGCCCAAATTCAGTACTCTTAATAACTAAATTTATATCCTTTAAGGTTTTTCCTGTGATCCCATCCCACCTCCCTTTCAACCCTCAAGTCCTTTCCCTAGTTACAACAGTAAACCAATTCAAATTGCCTTTTACATCCAAAATAAAAAGAGTTGTACTTTATTTTGTACTTACACATTTTCAGTACAAGCCATGGAGAAATATGGTCAGTATTTACTCATGAGGCAATATAGAAAACCAGCTGAACACCCACACAGGCCAAGTGTGTCTGGAGAAAGAAACCTTCCTTCTGACTTAGAGAGGCTTGGCAACTCAAATGAAGCCAGGAACCAACTGCTTAGAAGACTTATAATTCTATTACTGGGGTAACCAGTTGCTAGGCAATGGAGGGACAAAATGAGCAGGGAGGAAGGAGGGAATAAATCTGAGACAGTCCTTTAAAGCTAAATGTGGGACTGCTTTTTGCATAGTAGTAAAGAGTCAGGAAACACATTTTCAAGAGTTGAAAGATACCAACTCTCATATAGACCAGTTTAAAAGACAAAGCATTTCAATAATTTACAAAAGTCATGGTGGTATAATTTGTTTAAAGTTATTTCTGAGGATTTAGTTACAAAGGGTAATTATTAAGCCTCCTCAACAAATTTGGCAACACAATCTTCGAGCGGCATACTATGCCTAATCTTGTAATTTAAACTTCCAGTTTGGGGTATGTATAGTATTAATGCAGTGGGGAATAGAGGTTCTGGAGGTCAAACTTTTTTGTAATATATGAAGATAAAAATTAAAAAAAAAAACTATAAAAATCCCCTCCAAGAATTTTCTAACATTTATTTTTTGTTCAGTATATTTGCAGTCTTTCCTTCATCCTGCCTTCTAGTTTATCAGCTGTGGGTGTATCTGTATATGTGTCTGTGTGTACATAAATATGTGTATTTCCTGTATCATAGTTCTGGAAATATCTTCTGGGGGAGGAAGAAGAACAAAAGGCATAACACATATCATAGATTTGTGTATATTGGCTCATATTTTGCCTTATAACTTTTTTACATAAGGTACATTCTGTTTGTTCAGTCTAAGTGTAATCCACCTTTTCCACTTGAAGCAAATAAACTTTTCATGCTTTCATTTTCTGCCATTGAACTACAGATTAATTGCTATGAAATTACAATGGCCATTCCCTCATCGAAGACTGCTAATGTTATTGTGGAACGAAGCCATAAACGTACCCCATTTCCTTAAATTTATCTAAGATCTGTGCTGTGCACATTTCTCTTGAAGACTATCTTTCTTTTTTCTTAATAACAATATATACCACTATAGTTCAACAGTGATGTACACTTCTTTTTCTCTTAAGGAAAAATAACAGATTGAAATACCATGTGTTTCAGTTCATAGGTATATGATGTTTGAGAGAGGGAAGTGAGGAGGATAATGCATAAGTATAAGGTACTAGTGCAGAGGAATGGTCACTGCTGTGAAGCAACACAACTCATGATGGAAATGACCTTTTGGGTCTCTAAGACCAAATCTTCTTTCCAGGGTGCCTTGTCTCTCTCTATACACTATTGAATGCTTTTATATCATTGAAAGATGAAAGTGGCATGTTTCCCAGTGGAATCTGTTCACTTGCCTGGCATGGTTCGCTTTTAAGAAATCTCATGATTCCCCGGATTTTGTTTCTATTCTTGCTTCAGTTTATTATGTTCCTTGGCCTCACGTGAAAGCAAACTTATTATTAGGAATATAATTGCTTTAGAGTTTTAAAACCCTTTTAGAACTTGCCACATCAGAAGGAAAAATGCAATTCCAGTTAATGCTTGCTAATAGTTGGTAAGTCATAATTATATAAATAGATTATGTATGAGAGGTTGCATTGTTTTGCCTGAGTAATGACAATGAAGCCCCAGGAAACCATTTTATGCCTATCAAACAATTGAAATAATGAGTTGTTTTTGCCTAGAAATGTCTCTGTAGAAATATGTCATCTTAATTGGGTTACATAAGGTGAAGCAAAATATAGGGACCAAATGTTTGAGAATAGTAACAAAGCCCATGACACCCAAGAAGTTTCCAAAGCCATAGTAGGTATTGGTAATTTATGGATATTATCTCATCTTATTATGTAACTTTTCCTTTTGCATATTTATTGAATGCCTATTACATATATTGGCTAGTATGTTAAGTGTGAATCAAATCAAACAAAATATTTTATATAATCCATAGTGACTTCAAGGATAATTAATTCTCTAAGGATACAAAGTGCCATCAGAAAAATAACAAAATAATGTCATAAAAAGGAATAAACACAGACCATCAGTTGCATGGTATAAGCTAAGAAAACAACTGAAATTGAGAAGATGGAATTAAAATTGTGGGTTAAAATAGCTGCAACCCATTTCATGTGTTTAAAAAGTTACAATTGTGATTTCAAGGATGGATAGGATATACATGAACAGAGGAAGAGATAATATTATATGTCAAAAACAAATAGGAAGACAGGAAAGAAGGGAGATTTTTGGAATTTTGTATTTCATATTTTTATTACAAACTAGGGCACATATTTGTCAGAAATAGAATTATAACAAGCCAGTAGATACCTCTAGAGATAGAGATCAACCAGTTAATTAGTAAAGTTTTACCCATTAGGGAGTATTTGAAGGCACTAAAATTTTAAACTTAAAGATGAAACTAGAATCACTTCAAAACATACCTTTTGACAAAAGGCTGTCAAGTTACTTCAATTAACCCTTGAGCTTTAAAAATGAAGTAATAAAGTTTATACCTTTTTCTTTTGTTTATTTGAATGGGGAAGGGAAAATGGGTAATGGAGGTTGAGGATTTGCCACAAAGTAGCACAGATGTAAAACCAGCCAAGCTATAAAGAAAGGCCTTTTACTACCAGTGGCCTGGCCTCTTATTTCATGTCAAAACACCAGATATTACTCATCTCTCCAAAGATTTTGAGAGCTATATTGAAATATTAAGTGAGGGCCATACAAGGATATATTTACTTTTCCACATCAATTGTGAGGTCATTTAAAATGTGGCTGTTTTTGCCAGAGTCAGGTTATTATTTTTCCAAAGAAATTTTGTAGACGTGTAAGTACAGGCAAAATGTCATTTAAAATGTATTTTACCTTTTACTCAGTACAAGAATTCAGGAGATAGAGCCATAAGGAAGTTTTTTTTTTTGTTGTTGTTGTTGTTTTGTTTGTTTGTTTCCATCAAGCTAATAAGTAGGTGATGAGGAGATTGTCATATTAATCTCTGGGGAGAGTGTTGTCAAAAAATCCTATCCATTAATTCACCCTTAAAATGTAGCCATGCCTTTAGAACACTTTCTAAGTTTAGAATATCTAAAAAGTAGTTCTATTAAAGTAGACCAGGTATTTTTAAGTGTCTGGCTATCTAATTCAGTGTATTAAAGCATGGGATTCATGAAAACATGGCATTATCCCAGAATGGGCCAGGCCACATTATTCTGTTGTACAAATATAGGCAGTATTCTTGTCCTCTCTGCTGCCAGCTGTCCCACAAACTCTGTGTGGTAAATGATGAGGATGAACAGGTGAAAGTGTAGCTATTTTTTTTATCACCAGTACTGGCAAAAGCAGCTGGATATATTTGCATGAAGTTCAATAGACTATTATTGCTTTTATAAAGTGTTTGCTTCAAATTTAAATGTGTGTGTATACATTTATACACGTATATGTTTTACATTGGATAACTTATAACAATTACTCCAAAACAGGTTATTTCATCACACAAATTACAAGCTGTCAGATACCTTTCTTTCAAACTATATTCTAATTTTTCTTGCTCTCCTGGGAGTCAGAAATGGAAAATAAATAGCAGTAGGGTAATCCAGATGAGAAAAAAAGGAATATGGAAAAAGAAACAGATTTTTTTCTACTCACTGTAGAAAAAAACTCACACTTTTGATGCATATTCTATGTAGTGAGCTGTTTTGCCACTGTGACCAAGACTCAACAAGAGCAATTTAGATAAGGACAAGTTTATTTGAGGGTCATGGTTTCAGAAGTCTCAGTATACAGACAGCTGGCTCCTTTGCTTTGGGTCCAAGATAAGGCTGAATATCATGGCAGAAGGGCATCACAGAGGAAAGCAGCTCAGGACATGACAATCAGGAAGTAGAGAGAGTCTTGCTCACCAAGGATAAAATATAAACACCAAAGGCATGCAAGCCCCCAGGGATTCACCTGCTCCAGCCACACCCTATATGACAACAATTACCACCCAGTTAATCTCTGTCAGGAGATTAATTCACTGATTGGGTTAAGGCTCTCATAACCCAATAATTTTGCCTGTATATATTCTTCCATTATCTCCCATATGAGTTTTGGGAATCACTTCATATCCAAACTATAATACTATCATTTAGTAGTCATAGAAATCCATTAAAGCAGTTTTTACTATTATACCCATTTTATAGATGAAGAAAAAGAGAGTTGAAGAAATGAAGTAGTGGTTTCCCATGATCTTACTTCTAGTAAATGGCAGGCAATATTCAGAGACAGCCTATGGATAAGGGCCCATGTTCCTTCCATTTTCCAATGGGATCTCCTAATTATAATTCTAGGTCAATTACATATGTGACTCAGATCAAAACTTGTGTAACAGAACCTAGTTTAGTGTATTTAATTCATAGAATTGTTGCTGGAAGAAATCATCCAAGTTTTATTCTAGGAAGTGTCTCTATACACGGATCTGGAAAGTAATTAAAGCATTAGGTATTAAGTTGTAATTCAGCAAGATGGTAATGACTAAAAACCCTGCAGTGGAGCAACTGGCTTGGTGACAGAGAAGACTAGGCTTTATGGAAGCACCAAGTGACTATTCCTGAGGAAATAATAGTAATGTAAGCTCAGTATTACTAATATTAAGATTAAATTCCCATTGGATTCTTGAGATACAAATATACAGAATAGGACTGGAGTAGAACTGAGTTTATAGTCATGGTTAGATCATCTAGCTTCAGTAATAAAAGCAATTTGGAGAAAACAGGGTTGTGTATATGTGTGTATGTTGTGGGGTGTGAATGTGAATATATGTTTCAGGTGAAATTGGACAAGGGTTTTAGTCATTTAAGTGAGGCATTAATGGGTATTGCTGAGTATCTTTCTGAATTAGAAAAAATATGATAATTAAAAATAAAATGAAAAGTAATGTTGGGCTAGAGTTTTAGCTCAGTGATAGAGTGCTTGCCTAGCATGTGTGAGGCACTGGGTTTGATCCGCAGCACCACATAAAAATAAATAAGTAAAAAAAGGTATTGTGTCCATCTACAACTAAAAGAAAATTTTATATAAGTAATGCGCTTTATGTTCATATGTGATATATCTTATGAATACAGGTGTAAGCACATCCTAAAGAGCAAACTGAAATTAATTTGAAAAGCTACAGTTTATAATTGCTCTTCAGGACATACACTTATAATGGCATCATATATCTAGATATGGACATAAGTCATATCAAAATTAATTGCTAGTCCAAGAAGTTGAAGTTATACTTATTTCTTGAGCACTTAGTTTGAAAAGCAAAGACTATTTGGGATAATTTTATCTTGCTTATAATGAAGACACTAGAAATTCATGTAGAAAATACTTTATCAATTTATTAAAAATGAATCATATAGTCAAATTGTGAAGAGCTTTGGCTTTGAAATCAGAGTAATACAGATCTAATTCAAATTTCAGTTTTGCCAATTACCAATTCTGTAACTTTGGTTGGGTTTCTGAACTTATATGAAGCTTATTTCCCCCATCTATAAAGCAGTATTAAAGAGAGAAAGATTTTAAGTCATTTTTAATTAATGAATTTCATGTAGTATGTGATTAAAATATAATAATTTTCCTAGTACATTTTGGTGTCAATTTTCTTATATGGCAAATAGGGATGAAACTACCCCTCAAACTCTTTCAGGATGTTGAGAGAATTAAATATGACAATTATTTGAAATTGCTTTGCAACCTTGTAAATCACTTCACACTTGTTAGGATAATATAACAAGGGGTGATATTTCTGGTGCAAGAAGAATTTTTTGGCATATTTTAAATAGCACTGTGGATGTAGGCACCTACTTCACCTACATATAAGACCATTTTTCATTTCCTAAGTTATTCAGGTGGGGAGGATTAACCACACTAAAAAACCCCATGGTGTAAAGTGCTTTAAACTTTTCAATTGCTACTACATAAATCTCACCCATTGTTGTATTTAATGCAGTAGCTGTGTTAGAATAAAGAGTCTTCATTTTTGTATTTGACTGCATATTTAATTGGGCTTCAGAATCTTGTGTTTCACAGCAGGAATCACTGAAAGCTCCTGTGATGATTAGAGAGAAAAGCCTGAGGGGAAAAAAGAAGGTTGCTTGGTTTCCTGATAGTGAAGATTTGATTGATTGATTCTCTCAATGATTTGTTCTTTAGGAAAAAAAAAAAAAAAAAAAAGATTTTCCTACCCTAGTGCCTCCTGCCAATCTCTCTTAAATGGTCAAATAAATAGCTTGCTGGAGGAAATCTAACACTTTTATAGACTGACTATAATTCAGTGTACAGGAAAATATGCTGATGAAACTCAAAATTAAAATAATAATAAAGCCCATCCAGAGAAACCATTTTTAATTCTTTTCTGAATTATTCTATATACATATGTTGCTGACTTAAGTATTTGTTTAAAAGTCCTGGATACTCAAAAAATCTGGAGTCATCTATCTGCCTTTAGTTTTGAACTATTTTGTATCTTCCACTTTTAGTTTTTATGGTATCAAATTGATATATGTGTTTAATGTAGGCAAGAGTTCACCATAAGAAAATATTATACTGTGGAGATACAAGCAATGGGAAAGGGCCTTTTAAAAAATTACTGAAGTATAGTGGAAGAATCCTACTAATGTAGCAAAATCTCAACAGTCCCATAATATTTGAACAAAAGCAACAAACCCTTCTAGAGGCACTGAGTTATTATGTATATGATTAAACCAGAGCAAATTGATGTATGGGATATTGTACTAATTCAGGGTGACCTAGTCACTCAGTACTATCTTTAGTATCTTAGCTATATTCAGTAAGAGATTCCCCTGGATATCCTAGCAGATTTCTGGGCTCCATCTTCAAGATTGCTCTTCAGTTGATCTCTTCTGGGGTCTAGTTATTTGTAAATACTTATTGTTTCTAATAGGATGGTCTCTAAATCACAAAAGAAAAAGAAAAATACTCCTCTACTTTTGATGGGGTTATCTTCCAATAAATCCATTGTAAATTGAAAATATCATAAGATTAAATGCATTTAATACACCTAACCTTCCAAACAGCTTAGCTTAGTAACACAGTACACTGAAGAGTATCATGACCACATAACTGATAGCTAAGGCTCTCTGCCATTGCCCAGTATCAAGAGAGAAGATCTTAACACATATTGCTAGCCAAGGAAAAGATCCCAACTCAAAATTTGAAGTATAGTTTCTATTGAATTTGTATTGCTTTGGCACCATTGTAAAGTTGAAAAACTACAAGTCAAACTATCCTAAAATGGGGACCATCTATACTAATTACATGGTGTAAGCTTGTAGCCTTGCCTTATGGAGTTGGTACCAGACATTTTGTGACAAGTCTTCTCATCATCTAAAACACTGACCGAATAAAGCACTTTGACATAAAAAGCTTTAGACTATATCCTTTCACTCCAATTACTTTTTGTTCAATAAACTCCCAAATATCATGATGTTTTGAATAGTTGTTTTAAGTTCATCTGCATCTGATGATTCTCTCAATGATTTATTCTTTAAACAAAATAAATAAATAAATAAATAAATACAAACAAAGATTTTCCCACTTTAGTGCCCCTCACCAATCCCTTTCAAATGGTCAAATAAATAGCTTGCTGTATGAAGTCTAATACTTTTATAGACTGACTATAATTCATACAGTCTGTATGGTCTTTTTATCAGTCTTATGTCTTTCATATTTTTGTTTTTGTTATACAAAGAATATGCATCATTTTAGAAAACAAACATATTATTTTAAAACACAAAATTTATTTTAGAGACCTAAACTAATTATCTGGTTCCTACATTCTTTAAGAGGGGCTTCAATTTCAAAATATTTTTTGTTATTATATAAAAAACTTTCTTTGCCTTTTCCCTGTCATTCCCTCCTGAGAGTACACTGGAGATTTCCAAAGACGACATGATATGTTATGTCATAGCTGTGATGTGCCATGGAACATGTGTGTGTATATTACTTTGTTTGAAAATTTTGCTTTAATTTCTAATGTGTTAAATATTTATAGCTACAGTTCACTCAAATGAAAAAGCTTTGGAGTACTCAATAATTTTTAAGTATATAAAGTAATTCTAGGTCAAACATTTTAGGAGTTATGTCATTTTAGTAAAACACAGTTTCAAATATGTAACAGTTAATGTAAATTGAAAAGATCACCCTCAGATCTCAGGGAAATCTCAGACCTGATTCATATTTAATTCCTGTTTTTAGTTTCCTCTTCCTAAATTCAGAAAACACAAAAGAGTATACCAAGGCAAGTCAACAAGTACTCATCAGATGTTTCCTATATAATTGATACTATGCAAGTTATATAAATGAAATGCAAAAATATATTGTGACTTGGGGAGCTTATGTTCATTTGGAAAAAATAAAATTAAGTTACACCAAATAAATGCCTAATTATTGAATGTTGACTTTATTTTCCTTACAAATTAACTGAAAGGAGAGACAGTTGAGAGGTGAGCAATCTAATCATCAAAGATTTCTCAGGAACAGAACAACATCTATAGTTTACAGGATGAGTAAGGTTCAAATAGGAAAAAACTGCTACTCAAATAAATCTAGGACAAAAAGGTACTGCAGATAGAGTTATAATCTTATATTTTCATATATATATTTATTTATTTATATTTATATTTTCATATATATATATATATAAAATAAAGAACATATATCATTTTTTAAAACAATGACATCATTAAAAACACACAAAATTACCTTGGAGACCTAAAGTAAGATCCATAAGATTCCAGCCTAAAACAAGCAGAAAAACTTGCTTCAGAGTCTTAGAAATTAATTAGGAATGAGTTTTCCAGTAGAATTGTCACAGATTTTGGGGTTAACCCCTAGTCTTCGAATAGAGCTGTATACAGAATTGTTAACAAAGCTTGGCTTCAAAATCAGATTTTCCCTTTGCTTTTAACTCTGTGCAGCCACTTCATTTTATACACTTATAGGGATTTTTTGTTTGTTTGGGGTTTTGTTGTTTGACTCTGTTTTATGTATTTTTTATGTCATTTCAGAATGACAGACGTGTTAAGATTCAGGCACTGTCTATGGAGCTTCAGGTAACATTTCAAATGGAATGTCCAGTGGCTGGACTGCTGGAGCTCAGCTCTGAACTACTGGAAACATTTCCAACTGCTCTAGAGCAGAAAACAATGTATTTTCCTATTTATTGATATCAATTATTTACCATTGCTTTAAGTTCTCCTTGTTATGACTCTTTGCATTGTATCAATGGTAAGTTAAAATTGGAGTTCTTTCTTGGGTAAAGTTATCAGACTGTATTTTTGTTATGGGATGAAATCACCTCAGTTATTACATTTGGATCCATCCAACTCTGTTAAGAATGTTCCTGAAATCTGGGTGGGTCTGCTGGTTGGTAGGGACTTCAGTACCCTTCAATAGGTGAATGGATAAATAAACTATGGAATATTACTCAGCATTAAAAGAGAATAAAATCATGGCATTTGTAGGTAAATGAATGGAGTTGGAGAATATCATGCTAAACGATGTAAGTCAATCCCAGAAAACCAAAGGCCAGATGCTTTCTCTGATAAGTGGATGCTGATCCAATGGGGCTACATGGGAAAAAATGGAGGAACTTTGGCAAAGCGTAGGGAGGAGAGGGGAAAGGATATGGGGGCAGGAAAGTTGATGGAATGAGATGTACATCATTACCCTAGGTACGTGTATGACTGCACATATAGTATGACTCTACATTGTGTACAACCAAAGAAAGGAAAAATTGTGCTGTAATTGTGCACAATGAATCAAAATGCATTCTGATGTCATATGCAACTAATTAAAATAAATTAATTAATTTATTTAAAAAACCCAATGGTCCTGAAAACTACAAGGGACTAAGAAAGGAAATAGGAGGAGAGGGGAAAGTGGGGAAGAGGAGAAAAGGTAGTATTCCAGAGGATGGACACTATCAATGCATGCTATATGTATGTATATGTAGAGATATCACAGTGAATCCTATTAATTTGCACAATCAATAAGTGCTAACATTTATGACAATAAAATGGGACCTGAAAGATGATTTTCTTAAGGATCTCTGGTTATCCAGTTGAGAAAATACTGTTTCTATGTGTTTATTCTGCATCGTGTTGCACAATTGTTTGGTTTCATCAGATTATAACAATAATGATTTTGATTTATTTCACTCTCCACTTTGTATTTCCAAGAAATTTTCACTGGACTTGAGAAAACAGCAGGGGAATGAAGTTTTAATTATGTAAATATGAAAATCATCAAAGGGGGTGCATACCAAGGTAGATTCGATGAAAGCTCAGATTGCTTTTCAATATTTACTGCTTGACACTAAATTAAATTTCAGCTTATACTTAGTAAGAGGATTACAACATTTAAACAAATAATAACTTTATGCAGCAAAACCTAATTATATTTGTTTAGCCTTGTGCTTTGGATAAGTTGCAAGAAAGAGGTTTGGAACTGACATTATAAAGTGCTCAGTATTCATTATATCACACAGTTATTTGTGACAAGAGGATACATTTTAGGTTTCACTACTTTCCAAACCTAAACTAAGATGTGATACACTAAGTAAGTCACAATTTTTTCCTATGGCCAAGGTGAATTTATAAGTGCTGCTAACTATATATATATATATATATATATATATATATATATATATATATATATATATATATAAAACCAAATTTACTTCAGTATTCTTGGGAATGTAATGTAGGTTAACTATAAATTTATTCCATGGCAATTACCTGACAACATACTGGAATATACCACTATAAGAGTCAGGAAATGGCAATAAAAGGAAAATTGATGCTATGGAGTCTTTAAAGCCTACAGAAACAATGAGAACTTACTAAGCAAATGTGCTTTTATATGTGCATTAATATTCCATGTATCTACCAAACATCTAAATATTATGTTCATTACTTCACCCCATTGGTTGGTTTGTCGGTAGATCTGCAAAAATATTTTATTTGCATAATTTATCTAAATTTTAGAACCTAGAAGCAGTGATTGAAACAAAAACATACAAATATCTAGTGCCGAGAAAGACAAACATACTGAGAAGACCTGTTCCAAGAGTATGATTTCACCAAACAATAAAAATCCTAACTTTTTTTTTCACTTTGGGGAATATGAATTGTAAAGAGAATCATAAAGTGTTCTGATAAAGACCTTTCATGCTTACAAGTCCGAGAACAGAAATGTATTGCTCTTTGCTGAAAACTTACTTTTAGCCAATGCCTTTGAAATTACTCCTCCACTTCTCCCCACAATCTGAAAATTGTTTTGAAAACCATGACACTGACCTCTTAAATACTTCACACTACTTTAAGTACAAGAGCAAGAGAAGGAAATGAGCTGCTGAGATGGAAAGCAATTTTCAATGCAAAAGCTTCTGCCTTGTTCCAAACCTTCTGTTGTAAATATGCACCCATCTTCTCTTCTTTGGTAGGTGTGATATCAGGACCTAGAAGATAGGAAGAAAAGAATGTAAGAAGCACAGAGGGGAAAAAAAAACAGTACTTACTAAAAAGAAAAAAATGTCAAATGTCTCTTTTCTTTAAAGATTTTAAAGTGACAGGAAAATAAATGTCCAGCCAAAGGTTAGCGGCCCAGCTTTATTTTATTCTGTTGTTTACATGTTTCATTTTCTTCTAGAACTTAAAACAACTCTGAAAAAGAAACTGAATCAAAAGGGAGAATTGACAACTGCTTGAAGGTCAAAATTGATGACATGTTCAATGGTGAGACTAATTCACAACCACTTGATTTTTCCAATTTCTGATAGTACTGTGAAGTTTGGTTTTTAAATTCTAGATGTGACTTTAGATAAAATTCAATGTTATAAAGGCACTTTAATGCTACTTATCAATTCTTTCACCTTAAAAAATGGCAAGTAGTGAGCAAGAACACACACAGCAAAATAACTAGAATTATGGGAAATGACAGCTGTAATTACAACTGAGGAGGATAAAGAGAAGTAGTCTAACTTATTTAGATAAAAAGCCACTGGAATTTATACTTACTGTGTCTTTGAACATAGTGGTTAAGAGTAATAGCTCAGGAATTACCTGTATGAACTTATAGAGGTAATTAACCTTCCTTGAAATTCATTTTCTTCTTTTGGAAAATAACAATAATACTATTGTCCAACTTCTGAGTCATTATAAAAAATTAAAAAAATACGGCATGTGAAACACTTAGCACTATGCTTGGTAAACAGTAATTATTCCATATACATATTATACCATTTGGGCAGATTTCTAATAAAGTTCTATGAACACTATTTGTTTTATATTAATAATAATAGCCCACCATTATTATTTTCTATTCTTTTCTAAATTATGTTCATAAACAAATTCTTCCTGTAATGTTGCTCTATACTTCTAAATATTGATATCTTTCTTTATTTTATCTCTATTCAAACTTATGAAACAAACATATTTGGATAGGTAGGTACACCTAAATTTGAATATTGCATTACTTCCGTAATATATGTTTTCTAGTTGTCAAAGATATGCTATGTTGTCAGAGGGAGAATATTTTTTGATACTATGTAAGTCTTTCCATAGTTGTCAGTTTTGTGAAACTTAGCTCAAGAGAATTCCTTTTTTGGAAACATGCTTAACATAGTACCTTTGCAGATTTATTTATCTAATATTTACTGAAAACATTATATAAATTGGTCATTTTCCTGGCTCTAGGGTGGAAGGCAAATCTAACAAAGTTCCTGTCCTCATGAATCTGATAATTCATGATTATGGGTATGATTATGAGTAGTAACCAGGACCAGTGTAGGTTATTTCCCATTAATTGATTATTGCTAACAGAGAGAACCAGGTTGTTACATTGCATCCTCCACTGTAATAGTTCCAACCAGTTCTAAACCTATAAGCTTCAAACCTTGGATTATTGTTAGATTGAGAAGGAAGGCATGTTATAAAACCTGGGAAGCTGCATGTTCCCTAGCTATAGTGAACACTGAACAAACTCCATGTTTTACAATATGCAAACAACTTTTTTGAACACATGCAAATTATATGGTTGACAATAAAACTTTTTGAAAGTATTAACAAGCATACATTGGAGTTTACTTATTTAAACCAATCAATAACTACTAAGATGTAACTATTATGTGAGGTCCCACATAATTTGTAGAAATTAAGAAGTAATCTTCATTTTTGAAGATTTAGGAGCCATTGCTCTATCAAACTCTATGGATATTTTGAGAATATCTTAGAGTATTAGAGCACATGTAAAAACTATGTGTGCACCAAGTCTATATATACCGATTCCTAAAGAAATGAATTATATGAAATTGATAAATGTGAATGCAAAAATTCAGACAAAAATATCTTCCAAAAAAGGGATATTTGGAAAAGTACAAAATTAAGAAGTGGAGTTAAAGAATTTGTTTTGCACAGGGTGTGGTGGCACACCCATATAATCCCAGCAGCTCTGGAGGTTGAGGCAGAAAAATAACAAAGCTACTCAGTGAGACCCTGTCTCTAAATAAGATACGAAATAGGGCTGGGGATGTGGCTCAGTGGTAGAGTGCCCCTGAGTTCAATCCCCGGTACCAAAAAATTAATAAAAATAATTTGTTTTGCTTTTAAAATGGTATTTTTTCCATTTATGGTTGGTTCTAATTGGAGATAGAAATCACTTTATAGGCTGACAAATGATGATAATTTACATATAATGATAACAAAGAGAATAAACCTAAATTTATGTATTTGAATGGATTTTACCCTGCATAACTTTCTGTTGCTTGACCCCTAAGCCACATCCCCAGCCTTATTTTGTATCTTATTTAGAGACAGCATCTCACTGAGTTGTTTAGTGCCTTGCCATTGCTGAGGCTGGCTTTGAACTCACAGTCCTCCTGTCTCAGCCTTCCCAGCCACTGGGATTATAGTCATGTGCCACAGTGCCTGGCTTCTCCTAAACTCGTTTTTCCCCCTCAGTCAGGTTAAGCTACTCTTCTTTCTCTCTAATCAACCACCAAGCATTTATGAACTTTCATTCATCTTTTGGTCAATGGTGTATCATGTGGTATGTGAAAAATGAAGTATATCAATTTGAGTTATGACAAGAATTAATTAGAAAATATGGACTTGTGATAAGATGTGTTCTAGTTCTAAGTATACCAATAATTCATTTGTGCAAATTCAGACAAGGCATTTGATCTCTCCAAGCTTTAATTTCTTCATTTCTAAAATGAGGGAATTTAACAAAATGGTCTCTCTGGTTTTACAATTTTAGAAGTAGAACCATGAATTAATAAGGCTCATTGTTAGATGGATTTAGCTATTCTGCTGGTCAAATCATGGTTGTTCTAGGCATGATGACTATTCAGTTGAAGTCTTATTTAATATATTCTACTGTTAGGGACATTAGTTCTACCTCTAAAACAGCAAAGGTACAAAATGTATCACTATATTAAAAGGAAAAAAAACAACTGATTAATATTACAGTCTTACATGTATAAGCATAGTATTCAATCTTCACAAAAATCTTCTCATATGACATTTTTGATGAATAAGCTTAAGTTAAATACATTACCTGGTGAATAATCTCTTGCAAATAAAACTGTTAATATGTCACTCTTATGGGTAGGACTTTATTCAAGCCAATATGTTAACTCTTTCTACCTCCATGCATGTAGTCCTCTCTGAATAGATTTAGGTAATAGATTCATATTTTTATCATAAATTGATAATCCTTTAGTCCTCCAAAATTGAAGAGTTAATATTTAGACAGGTAACTGAAAATGTCTGTCTGCTCCTTTACATATTTCATGCCTATTTCTTTGACTAATATGCTACATAATAATCTTTCTCTCTCTCCCTCCCTTTTCTCTTTTTTCTCTCTTTCTTCTCCCTCCATTCCTTTATTTCTTCCTTCCTTTTGTTTTCCCTCCCTCCCTCTCTTTATTTCTTTCATTCTTTTCTACCTCCATTCCTTCCTTTCTTCCTTTCTTTTCTTCTTTCCTTATATGTTATGACAATTTTAATTCAGCTTTGACCTTTCACATTTGGGATATGTTCATGTATTTACAGAACAAGTATTTTTATACAACTGTGAATATGAATGACTGAAATGGATACTTGAGAAATCATCTAATGGTTTTGAAAGGGTTAAATAAAATTGCCATCTCCACTTACCTTAGTTCTCTTTAATTCAGTGTATAAATGATATTTTGAGACAAAATTTACATGGAATAAATTATATCTTTGGTTTTCCATTTGGTGTTTTTAACACCATGCAATTACCACTTAAAATGCAGAAGAATGCTCTATAAACACAAAATTTTTTGTTATGTTTCTTTTCACATAATTCTGTCTTCTAACCACTCAGAAGGAACTCCTTTCTCAATTTATCAGTATAGGATATTTTGACCAATTCTAAAATACTTACACATTAGCTATACACTTGGTTAGGCCTGGCTTAACTATATTCTTTTGAGACTTATGCTGATGCTCATATCAGTAGTTCATCCATTGTTATTACTGAATAACAGTTTATTTTATGAAATTAGCACTTTTATCTATTCTTCTGATAATAGATCCTAGAGATGTTTTTGAATTAAGACTATTACTAATAAAAATTTATCTTAAATTTGTTGTACCAAGTCAGTGTATGTGTATATTTGTATACATTTACTTTAATAGTCTTGACTCTGCTGTTTGATGAGAAAAAAATTTAACTCATATCATGCACAATGCTAAACATAATCAAAGTATGTAGGCCTATCTTTATTGACTTCAGACAAAGAAGACATCATAAAAAGGAGAATGATCAAGAATAAATGTAGAAATTACAAAATAGTGAAGTGTCACTTTGCTGCAACCATTGTAATGTGTCGGCACCTAATAAATGAGTGCCAAGATGTGTGAAGAAAATACTGATACAATTTCAAAAAATATGGACAAGTCCATTTATTGTAGTTGGGTACATCAACTACATTGACTCAATAATTGATAAATCAAGCAGGCAGAACTTCAGTAAACCTATAGTTGCCTTGAATAGCTTAATCTTTTACTAATATTCATAAAATACTTCATCAAACTACATATATATATATATATATATATATATATATATATATATATAGAGAGAGAGAGAGAGAGAGAGAGAGAGAGAGAGAGATAGAGAGATAGAGAGAGAGATATATATATATGTTTGAAGCTCATATTGAATATTTGGCTGAAATAAATCACATTTTAAGCCATAGTACTCACTTTAAAATTTTTATTTATTTTTTTCCATAATTTTTAAATTTGTTCTTTAGGATATATATAATAGTAGAATATATTTTAACATATTATACATACATGGACTATATCTTATTCAAATTAGCATCCCATTTTTGTGGTTGTACATGTTCATCCAGGATATTGTTCTGAGGTTTTCTTTACTTGATGTGCCTTTGTCTGGCTTTGGTTTAGGGTGATAGCAGCCTTATAGAATGAGTTTGGAAGGGTTTCTTCATTTTCTACTTCATGGAAAAATTTGAGGATAGATGTTAGTTCTTCTTTGAAGATCTTATAGAACTTGGCTGAGAATACCTCCAGTCCTGGGGTTTTCATTGTTGGTAGGGTTTTGATGGCATCTTCTATTTCACTGCTTAAAATTGATGGGTTTAAATTTTATGTGTCCTCCTAATTAAATTTTGGTAGGTCATATTTCTCTAAAAATTTGTCAGTGTCTTCAAGATTTTCTATTTTATTGAAGTAAAAGTTTTCAAAATAGTTTCTGATCATCATGTGTATTTTGATAGTTCCATAGTGATATTCCTTTTTTATCATAGATTTCAGTAATTTGAGTTTTATCTTTTTCTCAGGGTTTATTAATTTATTTTTTCAAAAACCAAATTTTTGTTTCACTTATTTTTTTAATTGTTTTTTGTTTGTTTCCATTTCATTGATTTTGACTCTGATTTCAATTCTTTCCTGTCTTCTAATGTTTTGGTGTTGATTTGTTTTTCTTTATCCAGGGGTTTGAGATGTTATATTAGGTTATCTATTTGGTGACTTTATTCTTTTAATGAAGGAGCACAATGCAAGGAACTTTCCTCTTATAACCATCTTCATAATGTCCCAGAGATCTTCATATTCTCTGTCACTATTCTCATTTACATCTAAGCATATTTTTATTTCACCTCTGATTTTTTTCTGCTATCTTTTGGTTATTCAACAGCATATTATTAGTCTCCAGGTGTTAGAGTAGCTTCTATTTTATTGTGCATTTCTAATTTCAGTCCATTGTGATCTGATAGAATGAAAGGTATTATCTCTATTGTCTTATATTTGCTAAGAGTTGCTCTGTGGCCCATGATATGGTCTGTTTTACAAACTGTTCCATGTGCTGCTGAGAATAAAGTGTATTCAGTAATTGATGGATGGAATATTCCATATATATATATATATATATATATATATATATATATATATATATATATATTCTAAATTGCTAATTGTAATTCTTAGTTCTATAACTTCTTTATTTAGTTTTTGTTTGGAAGATCTATCCAGTGATGAGAAAGGCATAATAAAGGCACCCAGTATTATTGTGCTGTGATCTATTTGATTCTTGAAATTGAGAAGAGTTTGTCTGATGTATATAGATGCTCTATTTTGGGGGACATAAATATTTACAATTGTTATAGCTTATTGGTGCATAATTAACAAAAGACCTTCTTTGTCTCTTCTGATTAACTTTAGCTTGAAGTCCACTGTATCTGATATTAGGATAGAAATCCCTGCTTGTTTATGAGATCCATGTGAGTGATATATTTTCCCCATCCTTTTACTCTCAGTCTGTGGATATCTTTGCCTATAAGATGGGACTCTTGGAGAAAGCATATTGTTGGATCTTGTTTATTTATTATTTATTTTATTCTTAAATTTACTTTAATGTTTTTTAGTTGTAGATGGACACAATAGCTTTAATTGATTAATTAATTAAATTTATTTATTTATTTGTTCATTTATTTATTTTGGGAGTGTATTGGGGATTGAACTCGGGGGCACTCAACCACACTGAGCCACATCCCCAGCCTTATTTTGTATTTTATTTAGAGATAGGGTCTTGCTGAGTTGCATAGTACCTTGCTTTTGCTGAGGCTGGCTTTGAACTCATGATCCTTCTGTCTCAGCCTCCCAAGCTGCTGGGATTACAGATGTGTGCCATTGCACCCAGCTATTTATTTAATTTTATGTGGTGCTGAGGATTGAAGAACCCCATTCCTCACATGTGCTAAGCAAGTGCTCTACTACTGAGCTATAACCCCAGCCCCTTGTATCTTATTTTTAAAAATCAACCTTTCAGGCTATCTCTTTCAATGACTGAGATGAGATAATTTACATTCAATGTTATAATTGATAAATGATGTCTTAAAATATTTTTTATTTGTCAATGGACCTTTATTTTATTTATTTACGTGCAGTTCTGAGAATCAAACCCAGTGCTTCACACATGCTAGGCAAGCATGCTACCACTGAGCCACAAACCCAGTCTGAGAAATGATTTTTATTCTCTGTCATTTGATTTATTTCTGTTTTTTTAAAAATTTGAACTAGTTTCTCTTTTGATTGACCACTCTTCTGATGTAGTTTCTCCCTTTGTTTGCTTTCAATTTTAATTTTCATTTCTTCCTTCATGAAATATTCTATTGATTACATTTTCTAATGCCAGCTTTCTATTTGTGAATTTTTTAACTTTTGTTTACTATGGAAATATTTTATTTCCTCCTCAATTCTGAAGTTTAATTTTGCTGGGAATAGTGTTCTTGACTGGCATCATTTTTCTTTCAGAGCTTGCTATATATTTTTCCAAGACCTTTTATCTTCCCATGTTTGGGTTGAAAAATCAGCTGAGATCTAGAGTTGTTTCCCTCTAAATGTGACTGTTGTTTTTCTCTAGCAGCCTTTAAAATTCTATCATTATTCTGTGTTTGGCATTTTCATAATATTGTGCCTTATTGTAGGTCTGTTGTAATTTTGTATATTTGGAGTCCTTTAAGCCTCCTCTGTTTGGTGTTTCATATCATTCTTAAGCTTGGGAAATTTTCTGATATTGAAAATATTGTGCATTCCTTTGGTTTGTATCTCTGAGCCTTCATCTATCCTGATATGTTTTCCCATATTTTTGGAAGTTCTGTTCATAGTCTTTTAATATCTTTTCTCCATGGTCAACTTTATTTTAAATTATGTATTTTATCTTTTCTGCCTGAAACTCTGTCTTCTCAGTGGTCTTGTCTGCTGGTGATATTTTCTGTTGATGCTTTAATTTGGTTTATCGATTCCATCTTTTCAAGGATGTCTGCTTGATATTTTTTCAGAATATCTATGTCTTTATTGAAATGACATTTCAATTCTGTATTTTCTCTCTGATTTTTACTCTTACATCATCCTTTACCTCACATCCTCAATTTAACTATGAACATTCTAAACTCCTTCTCTGACATTTCTTTCACTGTGGTATAAATGGATTCTTTTATTGAATCATTTTTATTTGTTTGGGGTGGTTTATTCCCTTGCTTTTTTATGTTGTTTGTGTGTGTACCCATCTAACAGTATGGATGCAGGCAGTAGATTTTCTATCCTGAGGACTTATATTGTCCCTGAACATTTCTGATACCTCACAGTTTAGGGGGAGACAAATAATAACAATAATCAATGCAAACAAAATACAGTATTACATCAAACATCTACAATGTTAGTTGTCACAATAAACAGGAATGATGTGATCAGTATTTGCCCACATTAAAAACAGTAAGTGTACAAAAAGGTTTATAATTTTTAATGGTGGACAGGGAGAGATGAGATGTAGGATTTGATGATTATGAGGAAGGAGGAGAGAAAATGAGTTAAAAAATTAAAGAAAGAGGAAGGATAGAATAGTAGAGTTTTCCTGTTAGCTGAAGAGAAAGAGATTCAAGGGAAACAGAAAAGTGAGAGAAAACTATATAAAATTAAAATTAAAACACTAAGAAACTAAAAAATAAAAATCCAAAATAAAACTGAAATATCCTAAGTAAACATCCTAATCCTTAAAAGACTGAGCTATGAAAAATAACTCCCTTCAAAAATGCCAGAAAAGGCTAGGCATGGTGGCACATGCCTGTAATCCCAGCAGTTTGGGAGGCTGAGGCAGGAGGATTGAAAGTTCAAGGTCAGCTTTAGCAATTTAGGGAGGTTCTAAGCAACTCAGTGAGACCCTGTCTCTAAATAAAATATAAAAGTCCTGGGGATGTGGCTTGGTGGTTAAGCACCCTTCAGTTCAATCCCCCTGACCAAAAAAAAAAAAAAAAAAAGTTAAAAGATGCTAGAAATGAGAAAAAAGAGACAAATCTGTATATGTATAAGCATCCATGAACCTTTTGCCTCACAATTAAACATAGTAAAAAAATAAAGGTTTTGGCGAAAAGTCAAAGAATTGTTTCCTTTGGAATTCCAAATGTTCTCAACTTCCCTACTCAGGAGTGTTAGGTTGGATGGGATAGAGTGTGATGCCTGCTCCACCTTCAGGGTGGCACCGTTCACTGAAGTGTTGTGTAACAGGAGATTCCATAGGCAGAATCTTGGAGGCTGGGTTTAGGTTTAGGTAGGCTCTAGGGTCTTTGTTGAATGTCGATTGTTTTGAAGATTTTAAATCAGTGCACTTCCAGGGCCCAGTAAATGCTGGTCCATGCTGGGAGACTAAACCCCAGGAATCTGTCCTGGGTTCTATTTTTGTCATGGAGGAGTCAATCCTTTGTTTCCTCCATCACATATGGACCCGACATTTATTTCCTACAGTTTCAGGTTCAGTCACTTCCTCTCCCACGTTTTTAAATTCCCAGTTGGGCACCTCTCTCCCATTCAGTCCTGTGAGTTGTCAGACTCAAGGGGAATGGGGAGAGTCAGGTGGGTTTCTATGACCCATATTGTCCTGTGTAAACCGCACTTAGTATCTAATTTTCTCCTGATCGTTTAGGCACTCTATGTTGTGTGTTGTGTGTTTGCCAGACCTCTATTTCTGGCCCAGCTTAGGTTTGCAAGGAATCGGCTCCCACATCTGATGGCCCACATGGAAGTTACAGAATGGCTTCTCCCTCTGTCCTCCTCAGGCATCCAGAAGAGATGTGATTTCTTTCCTGCACAAGGATATCGGACAGCACACCTTACAGGTTAGCCCAGCAGTGTCTTTGATCTCAGATATCTGTGTACCCAGACACACCACAGTCCTCCTAAAAATGTGGATTCCTTTAATTTCGTTATCCCTTTACACCTCCCTGCACACACACTCTCCCCAGCCCCAGCCCGCATGCAGAACCACTCTGGCTGGCACTAGTGGTACTCGCAGCACTGGGGATTTCTTCTTTATTTTATTGAATCCAACCTCCTGAATCCCCAATCCACTTTGAATGTTCAGTATTATTTTCCAGTAAAGTCTCTTTCTTTTTTTAACACCCCCATCCCCTCTTACTGAGAAGCAGCCTAGCTGTACTCTTTTTTTTCATGCCATGAAGCAATGAGGAAAGTGACCTCTATTCTGCCATATTAACTAGAGTCATTTTAACAAATTTAAAGGAAAATAAATAACATAAAGTACACAATATGATTAAACTAGAAGTCAATACTAGAAAACTAAAAGGACTATCACCAAATATTTATTTACTTATTTATCTATTTATTTATTATAAAATATTTTATACCTTTTTTAATATTTATTTTTTTAATTGTAAGAGACACAATAGCTTTATTTTATCTATTTATTTTTATGTGGTGCTGAGGATTGAACTCAGGGACTCACACAAAATTCTACCACTGAGCCACAACCCAAGCCCCTCACTAAATATTTATAAATTAAACATATTAGTTAAATATTTTAATCATATTAATTGATTATATGACAAGTAAAAAAATCTGAAGGACAAATGAAAATATTTGAACTAAATGAAAACACTTCTTAAAGCTTGTGGGATATAGTGAAAGCAGTTCTTATTTATAAATTTATAGCATTGAATACATGCATTAGAACAGAAGAAACATCAATAATCTCAGCTTCCTCCTGAGCAAACAGGAGAAATAAGACTAATTTAAGATAAATCAGAAAACATAATAAAACTAGAGCAGAAACATGTGAAATTGAAAACAGAAAAATGGTACAAGAAATCCATTAAACCAAATGCTGATCTTTTAAAACAATCAATATAATAGCCTATCTAACTAAGAAAAAGGGAGAGTCAAAAGCACTAATATCAGAAAGCACTAGTAACATTTTTTAAAATAATGACCAAAAGTGCTTTGAATAACCATATGTTTAAAAATTTTATAATTTGACAAATTTAACTTATTCTTTCAAAGAGGAAATAGATATTCAAACAGACATAAGCATTTTTTAGAAAGTTGAATATATTTTTAATAAAATTCTGAAAAATAATACTCCAGTTTAAATGGTTTTACTTGGAAATTTTATCAAACATTGTGGAAGAAATATAATCAAAATTTCCCAATAGGGCTGGGGATGTGGCTCAAGTGGTAGCGCGCTCACCTGGCATGCCTGCAGCCCGGGTTCGATCCTCAGCACCACATACAAACAAAGATGTTGTGTCCACCAAAAACTAAAAAATAAATATTAAAAAAATTCTCTCTCTCTCTCTCTCTCTCTCTCTCTCTCTCTCTGTCTCTCTCTCTCTCTCTCTCTCTCTCTCTCTCTCTCTCTCTTTAAAAAAATTCCCAATATATTACAGAAAATAGAAACAGGGGATATTTTCTAATTCAGTCTATGAGGATAGCAATAATATATTTAAAAAACATGCCTGATAGAGTACTTATATAAAAAACATACAACCAATAAATTATAAATATACCATTCTGGTGTATTAACTATATAATTTAAAGACACTTGAAAAACAGCAAGTGAACAAAGATCACTTTAATCTTCATGCTGCTTTCTAAAAGCAGAGGTAAAATACCCATGTGTAAGACACACACATCCCCTGTGAAATAATTTCTTTGTCCTCTAGGATGTAAAGTTGAAACTGAAAGAATCTTATGCAGACTGTGTACAAATAACCCTCATCATTTTCATTGTCATGTTTAATAAAAATCAAGCAATGTATTTTTTGTTGTTGTTACACAGTTTATTCTTTGATTAAATTTATACTTTTACAATTTGAAACATATGTAAGTAAGTCTTTTAGTTATCAAAGAGAGATAAAGGAATCATGTCTATATTATGGTTAATACTGGTGATTCTAAAGGTATACCTGCTTTAATTAATCAACACACTTGAACATGCTTTTTATTTATTAAAGATTATTCTGAATCACATGAACTTGAAAAACAATTTAAGTTAGTATAACTTTCTCAGAGAAAATAAGCATGTTGTATAAGCCCTTATTTCTTTTTTTTTACATATTTTGTTAGTTGTAAATGGACACAATATTTGTTTATTTTTTTTTATGTGGTGCTGAGGATCGAACCCAGGGCCTCGTACCTGCAAGGCAAGTGCTCTACCATTGAGCTACAGCCCCAGTGTAAGCCCTTATGTTATTTCCTTAAGCCTATTGCTCTCATAAGTACCAACAGGACATTTTTTATCATGAGAGTGCTTTAAAAAGAAAAAAAAAATTCTTGTAGATACAGATGTTCATATCATATACATATCTATGTCCACTATTTCAATTATGACTCAAAATTAACTTTTTTATGGCTTAAACCAATAATCTTTTTGTGGCTTAACCCTAGACACAAGAAGTGCATTCTAAGGAGGCTGCCCAAGTTGTAGTCCCCCCTCGAGATCCAAAGTGTCTTACAGCCATAGCCAAGAAAAAAAAAAAGGCTGTTAACAAAGTGACTAAAGTTGAACAATTAAGATATACTCCCCTGAGAGAAGCCACAATTAGACAAAGAGAAACTTTCTATTTTGGAATCCTAGTCAGCTGGCTAGCTGCTTGATTTAAGCCCAAGAAATTGTGACTCCAGGTTAGTATAGAGTAGAATTAATATCTTCACTGAACACAGAGCCAAGAGCTGAAAACAAGGCAAGGGAGAATCTTATTATGATTTTTCTTCTTAGAATAAACCACACAAAGAGAGACAAAGAAAATAAGAAGTATTCCCAGGAAGCTGTGAATCAATTACCAATGAATACTAAGACCAAATTCACAAAAGTCACAACTCAAAAAACCAATTATGACAAATCCTGCCATTCTGAGTTTGTCAAAGAAGGATCATGGAAAAGGTTTTGCCTTCTTCTCTTAACTAGGACTACAGACAAAGATTCAGGATAGTTGACTATAAAGTTGACTATAAAGAGCTTCTATGTTCTGCAGACTTTTGTCAAGTCTCCAAGGATCCTATTCTCAGATTCCAGAGGTAGTAAGGCATCCCTAAATTTTAGGATTCTATTTTCCTGGCCAGAACTTATAGAAGCAGCAAAACTTTACCTCCATCTGTCAGGGTCCCAATAATTAACTTGACATAATATAGATAGGAGAAAAACGTACAAGGACATAGTTCAGTGGAGACATGTGTTTAGCGTGCATAAAACTCTGATTTAGATTCCCAGTCACCACAAAAAAAAATACTTGATTTAATATAAATTGAGAGTAGAAGGGTTACCAGAGGCTGGGAAAACACAGAGGAGGAAATGTTGGGGACAGGCTGATCAATGTGTATCAATATTTAGTTAAGGGTAAGAAATTCTGGTGTGCTATTGCACTGTAAGGTGAATAGAAATAATGGAAAATATTATGTATTTCAAATAACTTACAAGAAAAGGTATTGGATTTTGTATGTTTTAACTGTAAATGAATGATAAATGTTTGAGGAGACAAAAATATTTAACCTGATTGAGGAAAATGTTATTCTTTCTGGTATAAGGAGTATGCTCTTCACTGGGAATTTCATATTCTGCTTTAAGGAAACAACACAAAGGTAAAAGTGATCTTTTTGCACCTGCTGCTTTTCAAATGCCTTTAACTTAAACATTCAATATGCCAGAACGGTATATTTTAACTCCTTTTTGAAGAGCACCTTCAACTCAAAAATGAGGAAACAACTCATATAGAAAAGGGATAAAAGAACAAAAAGACATCTCAATGAATAAGCTATATAGATGACAAGAATAGGAAAAATATACTCAACATAATTCTTGATCACATAATTTCATATTGTACAAACAATGTAATGCCACTACATACCAATGAAAAATGGCTAGAACAAATAGAAAAAAATCTTAACAACATAAAAAACTGGCAAGGATATGAAATAACAGAAACTCTAATTTATTGCTGGTCAGAAAACAAAATGGTATAGCTATTCTTGAAGACGCTTTAACGATTCTTACAAAGCTGAACATACTTGTAGCATTCATCTCATAACCACATTCCTAGTTATTAATCCAAAGGACTAGAAAAGTAATGTCCACACAAAAGCATGCCTATGTGTTGGGCACTGTAGTGCTTGCCTATTATCCCAGAAAATTGAGAGGTAACTTAGTGAGGCCTTGTCTCAAAATAAAATTGAAAATGTGCTGGGGATGCATTTCAGTGGTAGGTTATATTCCCACTACCACAAAAAACGCACATTAGTGTTTATAGAAATGATTATACCAATTTTATTTATAATCACTTAAATTAGAAGCAACCAAGATGTCATTCAATAGGTGCATGAACAAAATGTGATGTATCTGTACTTTGAAATATTATTCAGTAATAAAAATATTAGCTATTATGCCATAGAACGATGTGAATGAACCCTAAATGCATATTTTTTGATGCATGTTATCAAAGATAGTAGTCTGCAAAGGCTGTATACTATATGATTCTAATTATATGACATCCTGTAAAATGCTAAACTATGGAGATGGTAAATAAATCAGTGGTTACTGGATGATTGCAATGAAGTGTGGAAGGTTGGATAGTTAAAACACAGGGAACTGTTTACAACAGAGAAACTAAAGGGTATGACATGGAAATTTTGGATATATCACACTATACTTTTGTTAAAACCTATTGAACATTAAAGCACAAGAGTTCATCTTAATGTATGAAAACTTGTTAGAAACATCACTTAGGAGGTCAGTGGAATCCTAGGATTGAAACTACTTAAATATGTGACAACATAAGTCAAAACCTCAGTGAATGAGATAGGGCGATATGCTGCAGACCTAAGTAACACAGAAAATGAGTGGAGTTTGTGTGACTAAAGGCAAAAGAAACTATACAGAGGCATTGTGTTCTAGTGGGAAAAGTTCCTTCCCTTGATGGCATGGGTTAACAGTATTGATTTTATTACACATGTATACTGGAATTGAACATTTAAGAAAATACATGGCAGGTGCTGGGAGCCAGGTTTCTCTCTGGTGGGATGGGAATTGACAGTTACAAGAGAGAAGAGGCTAGAATGAGGCATACATTAATGGATCACATAGATGGCATAAGTATCTACTGATGTTTAGGGTAACAAATACAGACAGGACATACAGAAATATTTTAGCTGTTAATATACATAGTTTATTATAAGCACACTTATCTCCTTGCTTTGCCAGCAGAGAGGGCCACCCAACAATAGGTCCTGTTTTCTAATATTCAATATTAAAGATTGAGACAGGAAATGTGCAAGATGAGACTGCAACAACTACCAGAAATAAAAGTTTCAGAATGAAAAGGAAAAGAAAAAGAAAACCATGCAATGAGGTTATGTCAAAGGGACACAGTGTTTAATTACAAGAGTTTCCAAAGGCCAAAGTTGGAACAATTTGAACAAAATTAATTAAAGAGTATTGGATTACAATCCAAATTGAGCATTAAATATCTATGAGTTTGTGCTGATATACTTATTGAATAAGCAAATAAAAGGAGGAGCAAAGAAAATTTCTTGCATAAGAATTAAAAATAATTTTTATAGTTACTCCACCTTCATGTATGGAGAACAGGACTCCCCACTCCCTCCTTAAGTGTGGGTTGAACATAGTAACTTCTTTGTAAAAACGTATAGTAAGTGTAAAATAAGAAAGAAAAGAGTACCTCTATTATGGAAAAATGTGGAAAGCTGTACTTCAGCCTGGAGATAAAGGTTAGTGTTAGCAGAGAGAAGTGGTGTTTATAGAACATGCCTGTGCTGAGAATGTTGCTTTACCACTGTGCCCTTCCTACAAAAGTATACACACTTATTTTGGCTACCACAAACTATTTTAAAAAATCATCACAGATAAATCATATGATTCTAGTTATTTTACAACATAAAAATGTGACAAAATGCCATCATGATAACTTTCATTTTTCCATTATGGTAATGGAAGCAAGATCACATCTTCAATCTTAATTTGTAACAATTAATTTTGTATTATTTTCCTGAGCACTTCAAAATAAATAGAACATTAAGAAAGAAGTATTTTATTATCTTCTAACAAAGCAAATCCAACATTTCTTCAGCACAGTACATATAGGTTGTTTTTGTGAACTATAAGTAAAAAAAAAAGCCTGAGGATTTACTGACATATCAATTATTGTGTTTTTCTTCATTTTAGCATTTATGAGTAAATATCATTAAATATTTTTGTTTGGGATGTGAAACATACTGACTGTGAAGATGAAAGTGGAGAAAAAGAAAAATGCCAATAATATGTCCAAATGTAATGTCTTAAGAATACAAAAAAAAAAAAAACTCTTCCATCTTATTCTTGGTCCCAGAGGAGCAGCAAAAATTGGTGAAGGATGACAAGGCTTAAAGCATGAGCAGCACAAGCAGGTGGCAATCAAGAAATAGTCCTACCTTAAGAAGCTGAAAGCAGATGGTGAAGGTGAGCAGATGTTAAGCAATGACTGTGATATCTGATAGAGAAAAACTGGCTTTAGAAAATGACTATGATGCACTACACTTAAAGTTTTACAAAGATGCTTTTTTTTCCACAAAGTGTGATTTTAAACACAGAAATGCTATGACAAATATGCTGGCAATTTCAAAAGCAGCGCCTGCACTAGGGTGAAGCAAGCAAGGCATCCTGTGTGCAAAAGTGAAAGAGGCGTTTGCTCTCAGGGTCAGGAAACACCAAACCTGCACTGAGAGTGAGAATCTCACTCCTTATCTACCCCTTTTGCCTATTTCTATTCTTGGACTAATTTAAATGGCCTGTCTCTGATGGATATTATCTATCTGCCTAAGATAATGGAAATAACATGGTTTGATATTTGTAAGTTAGTTCTTGGTAACTCCTTGAGCATTTTTTGGGTAAAACATTCAAATAGGTGCTCTTGGAATTCTATAAAAGAAAGAGAGATTGTACATATCTAGAAACATTTAAATATATAAAATATATAGAAAATAATACCAAATTCATGTCTGGATACAGTAAAACTAGATCTCTGTGTGCTTATGCTTGGTAATGAAAATTCAACAAAAGAAAAAGCATTTAAAATTTGTTTATCAGCTTATAATTAGGTGCATTTTATTTCTGCATTTGTTCATGAATTTGTATAGAACTTCTAGTGAATTTCCTGTTTTGAGACAGCTGAACATTTATTTGCCTTTCAAAAATTGCAAATTAAAATTAATTAATGTATGTATTTGATTTTCTATAAATTTCAATTGTTTGAATATGCCCCTGACTTGTTATATTGTGCCCAGTGAACATCCTTCAAGGTGTCAGGAGGGGGTTAAAAGAAAGAATAAACAAACATCTCCCCAACCCAAGAAACTGCTATATTACAAGACAGTCCAGAGATATCTGTATTTGTTGTCCTGAAAATTGACTTGGATTCAAGGTTTTCCCTACCCAATAAATGAGCATCACTTTTGGATATCGCTTACCGTGTATATGTGTCACACCATTTTATAATTTTAAGCCTTTCCTTTAAAAAAAATATTGTTAGAATTCCAACATAGTATTAAGGACATTAATAGACATGTTCTCAGTAGAATGCTTATAGAAAATAAAAAAAATATTAAAGAAACAAATTGATTGAACACTAGAAGGCACAGAAACAGAGATTATGAGTTTAATTTAAATAGAGTTCCTCTTTCCCTTCAAGTCAGAAGTCTCTTGTGTTGTAACTTCTGTGGGATCCCCATGTTTCTACAATACTCCTTCCTTTTCTTACTGCTCTTTATTCATAGATAACCTCAAGCAATATTTAGCTCTTGGAGATTTAGAATTGTGCATATTTCTGGGTTTGTTATCTCTGTTGCAATTTCTCTCATTAGTCTCTTCCTGTTCTTTCAATGAGAAATCTTCCATTAATGCTTAACCTCAATACTGTAGCTAAGACTCTTATCTGGAACTGAATTATGCTTGTTATGTCAAGGATTTGCAAGACTATCTTACTTTCCAAAGTATCTTTTTCAGACGCACCAGATGGAATATAGGAAAGCAGGCTATTTGATTTTCAAATAAATTCAGTTTCTTTCTTATCTAAATAGTGCAGGGGACATACTTGTACTAAAAAAGTGTTCATTCATCTGAAATTTAGATTAAACTAGATATTTTTATTTTGCTTTTCTCTGGGTTTTTAAATTTATTTAATTTTTTGGTTTAATTTTTGGTTAAATCTGATATGCTCATAGGTAAAGGAAAGGAGCCTTTAATGTAGCACTTCAAATCTTCTGTATTTTTGCACTCTCAAATCTTCTGTTTAATGATATATGAATAAACATACTGATTGTATAATGAATAAGTAAGCTCATAGATTTGTAAGAGACCGCAGAGCTAATAGCTGGCAAATGTGGCATTTAATTCCTTCTCTAGTATGAAACAAAATACACCTTTCCATCCACAGTACTGTCTCTCCCACAGCCTTTCCTATTTTCTTTGCAGAATAGAAGGCAGATGAAAACGATGAGAGATCTCTTTACCCAATATATGTTTTAATAATTTTTCTGTTTATAAAATTAAAATTTTTCAAGAATTCACATAGGTAAAGAGAATAATATAACTAATTCCAATGTACCGATCGTCCCGTCTTAAACATTATCAATATAGCCAGACAGGGTGGTGCAGGCTTGTAATCCCAGCAGCTTGTTTGGCTGAGGCAAGAGGATCACAAATTCAAAGCTAGCTTCAGCAACTTAGTGAGACCATGTCTCAAAATAAAATATTAAAAGGGGTGGTAGTTCAGTGTTTAAAGGCCCCTGGGCTCAATCTCTGGTACCAAAATAAATAAATAATATATCAACATAGTTTTGAATCTTGTTTAGATTATGTACTTGCCATCCTCCTACTTCTTTCCTACAGTATTTTAAAGTAAGACCAAGATGTTTTCACTTAAATTAAATTACTTGGTCCGTAATTAAATTGTTGACGAATCTACAATATTTGCTTACCTTCTACCAGCAACTTCTTTATTCCATGTTAATCTTTGTCTCTTCTTTCAGCCAAATGACTTCATTAATTTTGAATTAGGTCTTTTTGTGTGTGAAATCAGTCATCTCTAGCAATTTGAATTATCTATAATCTACTACAAAGACTTTACTACAAATAGTTTTGATTTATTAGAATTTGAAAAATGTTCTTAAAATGAAGAACCACAGATACAACATGGTATAGTTATTGCAGAAATATTTTTGCTCAATTATGACAATATAACTTAGATAAAAGTTGGTTTGGGCTACCTATGGCCTTGAAAATCCTATTGAATATTCTAGGTGTGAAAAGAGGTTTGTAACTTTTGAAAAAGTGGTGAAGAGAGTTCTTTTCTGTTATCTTTACATAAATGAACTCCCCAGAGAAATAAAAGGTATGTAGAATTTGGATCTCACATATTATATAGAAAAAAAATTAGTGACCAAAGAAAGTAGAAATCATTACCTGGAATTTTTTTCTTCAGCCTCAGTGTCAAAGAATTATTAAAATGATGTTAGGGCTGGGGATGTGGCTCAAGTGGTAGCATACTTGCCTGGCATGCACAAGGCACTGGATTCGATCCTCAACACCACATAAAGATAAAATAAAGATATTGTGTCCACATAAAACTAAAAAATAAATATTAAAAAAATGATGTTAAAGTGCAATGTGGTTAGCTGTCATAGAACTCTTCCACTTTATAACCTGTCTCTGCACTTAATCATTAAAGAAAAAGATGGGGAGGGGTTAAAATGTCCCTTTTGCAAAATGCTTAGACATTCTTAATAAATAAAGTTAATGCTGTCATTAGTGGCAGCTCTAAGCAAAACTTTTATCTTTTTTTTTTTTCTCCTGTGGATAAGCACTCTTTGGGGAGATGAATATTGCTGCAGTCATATTGTGCTTTCAGTTAATGAGATGTGGGTTCTATTTGTTAGAGTTTTATGGTAATGAAGCTTATAATTTACTGACAAACTGGCTTGCTTTCAAAACATTCTCTTATTGCACTGACTTTTTTTTCCATCAGAAACATTGATGTGCTAATTTGTATGTTTATGGCAGCAGATGTGCACCTTCACTAAAAGGCTGCCAGAATGAGGGGAAAGGACAGGACAGAAAAGGAAAAATGAGAGAGGTGTTTAGAGTTTTTCACTGGTCATAAAAACCCAAACACAAATGAAAAAAAAAAATGGCACAGCCTATTGAAACATCCAGGAACTCATTAAGTATGTTATCTGAAATATCAAATATTTATCACAAAATTTGGTTGAGTTACAAATATGCTAAGTGTCCAATCTCTTTATCCAGTGTGAAAAATGAAGGGGAAATTTTATCATTTAAAATTCAGTAGCTGTAACAGAAAATCATTAAATTAAAAGTAGGTGAAAAACACTTTCCTCTCCTCAAAGGGCAGGAGACATTATTTCTTTTCTGAGTATGGCACGTTGCATTTATTACAATGATGTTACAGTATAACACATCTGAATTTTGTTTTTTCTCTAGCTCTGAAATTTTATGACTCATAAGGGTAAAAAAAAAAAAAAAACTGTTCCCAACTTCCAACCCCACCTTGGTTAATGCCAGCTAAGTGAGTTGTATAACAAAAATCAGAGCATCTTGAGGTTTCCTTTTGTAGGAAATTGAAATATTCTAATCACAAGTTTATCATCTATAATAGAGGACATAAAACCATGATGGTTTTGCAAACACCCTCATTAAACACAAAACAAAGCACAAATCTCTGTGCAACACATGTAATGAGAAAAAAATGAAGGGAGGGTAAGCTGTTTATAGTGCTTTCTCTCATAGTTGGGTCAGGAAACAAGAAGGAGATAGAAGTGCAAAACATGCATTCACCTATGGCTAGAAACTATGAGTAGAGAGGCAGTTGTTGATCATCCTAGTCACTTAAAAAGTAGCTTCCAGAAAGTGCATTATACTCACTTGAAGAAATTGTACATATTTTATAATGAGAATTATATTTCTTACTTGAGAAACTTAATACAAATTTGCATAAAAACATGGCAACAAATACCAAAGATTTGAATGCATAATTGCTTAAATATAAATATAATGTAGAAAAAGTAGGATATTTGATAATATGAATACAATTCATATTCTTCTTCTTTTTTATTTTTTATTTTATTTAATTAATTAATTTATTTATTTTTGGTGGTGGTGCTGGGGATTGAGCCCAGCCAGGGCTTGTGCTTTCGAGGCAAGCACTGTACCAACCCCATTTTTTTTCTTATTATGATGCCATTCAAACATATATCTTCATCACATAAGTGTTTTGGGGATTCTGTTTTATTTGATATCTGGAAGAGAATAAACACTCAACATATATGTAATAGACTACAAATGTGTATTAAAAGAATACCACTATTCTGGAATTTGAAATATATTTTAAAAAGAAGATGTCATTTTAACATCTTGGTTCTATATTAAAATTAAGATTATTATGATTTAGACATGAGGTATCCCCCCAAAGCTCCTGTGTTAATGAAGGATTGTTCAGAGTTTAAATGATTGGATTGTAAGAACTGTCCATCTTCCTTTGTGTCAACTGACTGAGTGGTAATTACTGGAAGATAATGGGGGTGGTTGGAGGAGTTGAGTCACTGGGGGAGTGTCCTGGATGGGTGAATCTTCCCTGTGACCCTTCCCCCCTCTCTCTGAAACCATGAGCTAAAATAAAGCTTCTCTCCTCTATTTTTTAAGGGTACTTTGCTCACAGTGACAAAAAGCTGACTAACACAGAAAATATTTCTATCCTCACAAATTCTAGATAGAGACTTTTTGAATAGGAATGCTTCTTTGCTGTTAATGTGAAAATGTCCTCCTCCAACTTCTTTTACTTTCTTCTTTCCTCCCTGTTTTTTATAAAGTTTATTTTAGCCACTTGAGCAGGGGTAGAGACCATCATTCCCATCTCATTAGAAGACAATTGATTTCAAGTAAAAAATGAATAGTCATATAAAATACATAATTTAATGTTTATTATTTGCTTGATTGCTATAAATTTAACAGAGTTTTAAAAGTAGAAACAAACTTAAATAAAATCAGTAAAATTAAAGCAAAAAAATTTCTGTCCATTTTTATATTATGTTCAGTTAGGGACTGATAGGAAATACTAATGATCATAATGCTAAAATAATTATACCAGTAATAGTTAAAAGTTATTGACAAACCTATTAAAGGTTAAGTATTGTTCCATGGGTTTTATGTTCAGTCTTTATATCACCTGATGGAGTAGGCATTGTCATTATTGTCCTCATTTTACACATAAGAAAATTGAAATATACAGAGCTTAAGTAATATACTCAAAACTACTGAGGAAGATAAAAGACAAATGTTTTATGGAGAGAACAGTATATGCAGATAAGATAATGAAGCTCATGTGGGTCTAAAGTGAGTATTATGGTTGTGTGCTTCAACTGAGAGATTTATCATGATACTACCAATGTCTTGAATTTGTGTTAGGAATATTAAGACCTAGAGATATTTATTGAAAGACCTTACTGGTTCCTATTCACTACCTGAG
This sequence comes from Marmota flaviventris, assembly GCF_047511675.1. Taxonomy (NCBI): domain Eukaryota; kingdom Metazoa; phylum Chordata; class Mammalia; order Rodentia; family Sciuridae; genus Marmota; species Marmota flaviventris. The sequence continues at coordinate 109,333,424 of NC_092518.1, read as the reverse complement.
TTAGCCTGAGGTCCCCAATATTAAGGATATCCATGAAGTAATATTTCTTATTTGTGAATAAAGACACCCTCCCCTGGACAGTGCTGGAAATGCATACTGGACTTTATGATGCTCAATCAAGAGAAAAGCAATGGAAGGGTAGAGGGGGACAGATTCTGAAGGCATTCGAATTTAGGTATGGAGCAACAATTAACAAGAGTACCCTGAAGGCTGGACTTTAAGAAGAATAGCCTGACAGCTGAATTCAGAAATGAAGAGGAAAGAGAGGCACTGGAATTGGCTATGAAATTATTTCAGATAAAAATTACAACTGCCAACAATTTCTTGATCTTTTTACTATGCTATATTTCAGAACATAAAAAGCTTTTATATGATCCAAAGTAAGTTAAGCCACCTTTGGTTCATTGAACATACTGTGACTTCTCTAAAAATATATATGATTATTCTATCCAATAAGAGGGTAGGGTTTTCATTTACGGTAGAATATTTCATCTTAAAAGTATAAAAGTCTTATAAGTTAAATTATAGGTTGTACATATACACAAAGTTGGTATTCATGTCATTTTTGAGAAATAGATAATATTGACATTTTTTCATAATTACAAATTTATTAGATGAAACACTGAGGTAAAGAACATTAACCTGAGAGTGACAATAACTACATAGTTATCCTGAAAATAATAAGATTTAGATAGCACCTAAACATTGAAACAAAAATTAAGGATTCAGTAATGATGATGATTTCTTATGAAATTTCTGAGAGGGGGCTGAGATTATATCTCAGTGGCAGAGTACTCATCTGGCATGTGTGAGGCACTGGGTTCAATCCTCAGCACCACATAAATATAAATAAATAAAATAAAGGTATTGTGTCCACCCACAACTAAAAAAAATTTAAAAAGAGATTTATGAGAGCCCCTTAATTCTCATTTCAGCATTTTCTGTAAGTATTCTCTTTCACACCATAATAACTATATGACCATGGTGAAATATCAAAATAATAATTAAAGACTTAGCCACCAACTGGAGAATATATCTTAACCAAAATATAAAGTATGAATCTACAACTAGGCATGCTGACATGCATAATTAGGAATGAGAAATTCATAAAAAGAACAAGGCTAGTGATACCTGTGACTGTCCTAGAAAAGAATACACGTAGCCCAATGTGGTGGTACATGCATATAATTCTAGCTACTGAGGAGGCTGAGGCAGGAGAATGGCAAGTTTGAGGCCAGTTCTGATAACTTAGTGAGACACTGTCTCAAAATTCTTTAAAAATTCATAAAAAGGACTGGGGATGTAGCTCAGTGATGGAGTGCCCTGAATTTCACCCTCAGTACTAAAAAAAAAAAAAAAAAAAGGAAAAAAGGACAGATTATCAGTTACTACTATTATCCTGGTTTAACCCCTTCCTACCTTATTCTTTGTCTTTCAAAATTGTTACTTCTTAGTGTTGTATAGAAAACTAAGCACTAGCCCTGGAGTCAAAAAACCTGAATTCAAATTCTCTGTGTTACACTTACCAAGTTTCAATTTTTCATTGTACAATAAGAATAGAGGTGATACAACCAGCCATATACTTACTTCACAACTAGTGTTCTAAAGAAAAGTTTTATAAATTCTGTGACAAAAAAAAATCACTGCAATATATTAAAAACCCTCAATTGTTAGGTGTTAAGGGATTATGTTTTGACTTTATCGCAGGGCACAGAATCTGTCAACAAAATGCTTTCATTTTCTTGTTAACAAAGTAGTTGTTAAAGTATCACCACTGAATAATTGTATATTTGATATAAATACCACTGAAGTAATTCTTTCTCTGCCTATGAATTTTCTAAGAGGGTAATAAACAGAATTCACCTGGAGCTTATGGAGTTTATAAAATATAATTCTGAAATAATGCAAGTTTAAATTTTGGGGATAAAGCATTCACATTTTTTTCTAAAAATCATTCTGGCATCATATATTCGAGAAATGTTTTACCTTATTTGTTAAGGAGTTATCTTTGAATGACCATATACTAACACTCATGTATACAAGTAGTTGGGTTTATTTACATAGTTCAGTTTTCCAACCTCAGGCCAGGTTGAAGATGAACAGAACACTATTGGCTTATAAAAATATATTGATGTAGTCAAGTAAAGACAAAGTATGTGTATTTACAAAAGATAATATTAGGATATAAAATAAGTTTTTAATTGTAATTATAAACCTAGCACCCTCTGGGACAAACAACTCCCAATTATCTCATTTTGTGATTCATCCATTATGCAACTCTGTCAAAAGATCTCTCTGTTCCTCCAAGGCAATTGATTAACATTGACCAGATTTTCCTCACTTTCAGTTCAAAGTAATGTAGTAAGATTAACAGCACAATTATTTGCAGGGGGGTTAGTGTGTTATTTAATTAAAATAAAAGTTCTCTATGAAAAATAACTTGTTTGCACAAATGCAAGAGAGTATAACTGATTTTTGTATTTAAATTTATAGAGACATTATTTTATTTCATTCCGTACGAGACAGAAGAATCTTCCTTTGCCATCAATGCAAGTTATTGATTAAGTTTATTTTTATATGCATTTTTAGTTGTAGTTGGACACAATACCTTTATTTATTTATTTATTTTGTGGTGCTGAGGATCGAACCCAGTGCCCCACGTGTGCCAGGCAAGCGCTCTACTGCTGAGCCCCAGCCCCTGTTTATTTTTAAAACTTTATATTTTTTGTGATGTAATCGGGGAAATATGAGATAATTTTGCTTCACAAAATTTTTTGTAAGAGAGACAATTTCCTAATTTGACATGGCAATAAATGTATGAAATAGTCTTAAGTAAGTGTGATGTGAGTCTGTAGTGCCTAATTATTTGTACAATCATTATGCTACTAATTGCATTCTACATTTGTTGAGGAAAAAGGAGAGGGACAAGAAAATGAAGTAAGAAAGAAATCACTGAAAGGAAGTATCTTTAAATACAATTTCAATTGTCATTGTGTTAGTAAAATCAATCAGAATTTCTGAAGTTTTTTCACCCCTCTTCTCAAATTGTCATCATAAATCTGCTTGTTAATTATGTTTGCACATGTTTATCTATGAATATGAGTAGAGATATACTATGTACAGCTTACCATACAATGGACATTTTCCAGAAGATTTTGGAGATGCTTTGATGAGATTTCCTTCCCAGAAGTTAATTTTGCACTTTAATTCTATTTTTTTCTATAAATGCAATCACACATGAGCAATGAGAGTCTAGCTGTTTGAAGGGAAATAATGCTTTACAATAACTGCCTTTGGTTGACAAGTTAAGCAATTGATACATTTTTAATTATAACACCTTGGAGCTTTTAAAGAAGTATTGTAGCTTTAAGCAGTGAGAACCTCTGAAGCAAGACTTTCTATTGCTTTTTGTCAGGTTGATATAAATTTGCCTCAGGCAGTGCTACTGGCCCAAAAACAATTTGAGTAGATTAAAAACCAAGGCAGATGGGCTTCTATAAATTGAGAGTGATCAATTCATAGATAGTTTTCATTTTAACTACTTTTGACCATTATTTAAAGTATAATGTATTATTTAACTAAGCTTTTTTATTAATGGCTCTTTTTTATGAATTCCTTATTAGTGACTCAGGAAGAGCTGGATGATTCTATAGAAGAGCTACTATTAAGAAGCAAAAATAAATTCTGTGTTTCGCTTACATCTCTCTATCTCACCATCTCCCTGTATGCAAGTGTGTGGGGGGACAATATATATGTGTGTGCATGTTTAACTCTATTTTTCAGATATTTATACATTGTGTGTCTATTTTCCACTAATCAAATGTCATTTTATGAGACAATTCTGGTTGAATCTGTAAACTTTCTTAAAACCCAGGGGAACTATAAAATTTATGTAAGGAAAAGGAAGAAATAACCCAGTACAGTAATGAGGAGGCAGTCATGCTTCAGTAATTTCCTTAAAATATGTCTCTTCCCTATATATACTAGAGAGGGTAGTTCATATCTTAAGAAATATAAGAGAAAGAGAGCTGTTTCAGAATGAATGTAATTATAATTGGGACACCATTTATTAAGGCTGTAAATTATAATGTATATATCTGGCTAAATTTGGTGTACTACCACTAGGAAAAATTATGAAGTAAGGAAATTTTGCCTTTAGAGTTTGTGGCAACCTCTTCTATTATCTCTTTGACATCCTCACAACAAGCCCTTTCCCAAATCCTTAATGGACATCCAACATCTTTATACCTTTCAATCCAAGTTTAATCCTTATCAAAATTTGCTATTAAAAATATCTTAAAATTGTTTTATCCTAAGGTGTGTAAGAAATTCATTCATTTTGTTCTTTCATTCAAAAAATAACCATTGAAGGCTTTTATAATGCCAGGCACTAGATGCTAAACAGTAGTTTACTGGGCTCTAAAGCTTATACAATACTGATACACCCACTTAAAAAGAATACTACAAAATTATAAATGAAAAAGTATATACAGGGTCTTGAAAGGGATATAGGCAAATGGGAGTCCTTGAAGTTTAATTTTCATTAGTTTCATAGCAATAATTTCAAATTTTGTGCTAGAGATACAAGATGATACAAGAGATAAAAAATTTCTGCCTTCAGGGAGCCAGTACGCTAGTCAAAGAGGTATCAAATAAATTCAATAACATGATGCATTAAAAAATGGACTGAAAATGTGCTAGAGGATAGTTGGGTATTACTATGGACAGGGTTATCAGAGAGGACATGTCTGAAAAGGTGATATTTGAAAAGGTACTTTTTATAGTTTAGATCTGAAATGTCCCCCAAAGACTCATGTATTGAGGCTAGGTCTCCAATGCAGCAATTTTCAGAGGTGGGGCTTTTGGGAAATTGGATCATGAGGGTTCTAACCTCATCAATGGATTAATCCTTTGATGGAATAATATCTTGATGGCATTATTGGGTGGTGATAGAAACTGTAGGAGGTAATACCTAATTGGAGTGTTACAGAAAGCTCGGTCCTTGTCCCCAATGCCAATTTAATAAGGAAAGAGGACAAGTTTTGAGAAAAGGGGAAAGAAAAGATTAATTGCTTTGCTAGCAAAGGAGAAGCACAAGGGACTCCTTTCTAGAGGCTATGATTCTGCCTATCAGGGAGAACTAAAGGCTTTCAAAGAAATCATTCAAAGGCTACAGTCCAGGTGTTTCCTGTAGGGGGATTGTGATTCACTTGTTAGTTTGGGAGATAGTAATTTTCTAAATGGAGCACCATATCCTTCCTATAGTAGGTGTGTGCTCAAGGACAGATAACTAGGCCTAAGGTAGAGAAGAAAAGATAGACCTGTCTTCGTAATCCTGTTAGGGAGGAGAAGAAGAAGGAGATAGAGAGAGAGAAAAAAAAATGTCCCTTTTAAAGTAAGGCTCAGAGCAGCAATGCTATATTCAAAAAAAGGAAGTGGATCACTATTACAGGAGGAAGCAGGTCACTAGGAGCATTCCCTGGAATGGTATATCTTGTCCCTGGCCCCTTCCGTTTTGACTCTCTCTACTTCCTGGTTGCCATGAGATGAGCAATTTTCCTCCTCTATACATTTTCTGCCACAATGTACTGCCTTACTTCAGGGCCTAGAAACAATGAAACTAACAAATCATGGAAACTGTGAGTCAAAATAAATATTTTCTCCTTTAAGTTGATTTTCCCAGGTATTTTGTCATGATGAAGAAAAGCTAATAAGACAGTACCTTCAAAAATTCAGAGAATTAGGCAAGCATGGTGGTGCACAGTTGTAATCCCAGTGAATTAGGAAGATTAGGCAGGAGGACTGCAAGTTCAAAGCAAGACCCAGCAATTTAGTGATGCCCTAAGCAACTTAGTAAAACCCTGTCTCAAAATTTTAAAAAAAATGAAAGAAACATAAATGGCTGGAAATGTAAATCTGTGTAATAAAGCATTTGGCACTTTGTTAAATTCCCACTACCAAAATAATTAATTAATTAATTAATTAAAATAAAAAAAATTGCTATTGTTGCAGGCACAGACAACAGAAAGCATGAAAACCCAGGTATGACAATAGGTTTGCCATGATCCAGAGAATATAAAAAAGATGAGGTAGATATGAGATAAGTCATAGTAAGCCATGGGGAGCAGTTAGGCATCATTCTAGGTATGCTAGAAATCCACTATAAGTGTCCAGAGGAGACACATAAATACCCAGAATTATATTTAGAAGCCTCAGTTTGGCTGCTTGTTAGTATAAGGCATAAGTCCCAATGATCCTAATATTACCTGGAACTAAAGCCCTCCACTCTTTGCATTCAGAGCCCTTTCAAACCTGAATAATTATGTAGATATTCTCCAAACTTCAAATTACTCCTGCTGCCCTACTCCCTTCCATTCACCACGATGGACTAATTATACACTTTGAAAAATACTCAGATATGAACATCTAAGTGCACTTTAGAGCCCCACTTCTGGATAACCTATATCATTGAATTTCATTCTCTGCTAATATACCAAAGTTTTCATCGTTACCTACCTAAATGAACCTCATCATGATTCGTGTTGCTTGTAAGTATCCCTGTCATCTGTTTAACTATGTGATCTACCTCAGTAGGAATCACTGCCACTGCCCCTCACTGTCCTTAGTATCCAAGTTTATGAAATTCAAATGCTGATATAATTAGTTGAAAATGAGATATTTAAAGTGTGCTGAGAAGAGTATATGTGTGTTAGAGAAAAAGGGAATAGGGTGGGTCCATGCAAATACTGATACTAATCAACACAATTTATGCTAACTATTTACAACTTATGTCTAATTTTCCTGCCAACCAGTCATGGATTACATTGAATATATATCAGATTAAGTTGCTTTTAAGTGTTATTTGATTTTAATAGTAACTGGTATTTATGCAGATCAGACTTCTTAGTTTACTATTTGTGTATTAAAGTTGTTTGTCTACAAATTTAAAAAACAACAAAAAATAATGGTTTAATATATTATTAACATAATTGAAGGATACTACATTTTTCTGTTGGGAACCCTAATTGGATTATATTAATTATTTTAAGTCATTAGAGTGAGTTCCTTCATTTGACTGGTGGTATTCTTTCTTTAGCTCTTACAAAATTGTAAAAAAGGGAAAAAAATTACATAAAAGATATACCATTTTGTGTTTTTGGAGAGTGGTTTCTAGGATCTGTTTTATGATTTTGTTTCAAGCTATCTTAATATTTTATGTGGTGATCCTTTTCTGTATAGGAAAAATAATTACATAAATATTTCTGGGGATCTTATTATGTTAATTGAATTAGTGATTTTTAATAAAATAACATAGGAATGAAGTTATTATCTGAAGTGAAAGAATAGAGTGCCAATTTATACTGCCATCACTGAAGCAAAATAGGAATTGCCATGGAAGCAGAATGCTAGATGGATTCAAATAGTGAGATCAATGTGATACTTTTATGCTTTCGTACATGATACATCTACAAAATATCTTTTGGAACCAATTTTGAACAACAAAATTTGACCCTAAGTAATCAGACTGGATGATTATTTTTTTTTACTGATTCTGAATTTATGAAACAGAGTCAATTATACAGTATTTCAATTTTCCTGTACAGGTAGCCATCAATTTACAGTGGACCAAGAATCATGCACTTGACATATCAGTCTTCTCTCAATCTGACAAGGGAACAATAGATTGAATTTTCACATCTTTGCTGTCATAAAATGTAATTAAAAATAGAATCAGTTATATGAAGCTAAGAGCTGTAACTACCACCTAGTGAGCTATTTAAAGTTTGAGTATTTAAAACTGGATTAGACAAATCAGGGAAAACATTTTGATAGAAAAACATAACACTCTTGTCTTAAAATACATCCAGTTTATAACTTATTAGCATCTAGATTAAAAAAACAGCATGAAGGCAAAACTGAAAATCCCCCCTTAACCTATCAGCGTCACTAATTCTGTATTAGGAATGTGCACAATAATGTTTTTGTGATATCCATCCGTGTTTAATGCTATATTTTCTTAATAGTCACACATCATTTACACAGATGATTTTTTTGCTTGTTTTTTCTTACATTTTATTTTATTTTAGTTTGGAACAATTGTATTGTATTCCCAGAGGGTATGTATGGACAACTTTTAGGGAGGAGGAAGAAAAAAGTTGATTTTTATTCTCTTCTACTCCCAAGACAGGCAAATAGACCATGGTACTTTATATAGCACTTTTTTCTGTTTCTTCCATTTTTTTAGAAATTTTAATTTGTTGTATATGACAGCAGAATGCATTACAATTCATATTACACATAGAGAGCATAATTTTTAATATCTCTGGTTATACACAAAGTAGAGCCACATCATTCGTGTCTTCATGTATGATCTTAGGGTAATGATGTCCATCACATTCCAACGTCTTTCCTACCCCCGTGCCCCCTCCCTTCCCTTCCCTCCTATTTTCCCCTTTACCCTATATAGTGTTCATCTAATCCTCCAAAGCCACCCCTCCACTACATTATGAATCAGCATCCTTAAATCAGAGAAAATATTTGGCATTTGTTTTTTAGGGATTGGCTAACTTCACTTAGCATTATGTTCTCCAGTGCCATCCATTTACCTGCAATGCCATGATTTAATTCTCTTTTAATGCTAAGTAATATTCCATTGTGTGTGTGTGTGTGTGTGTGTGTATCTCACATTTTCTTTATCCATTCATCGACTGAAGGACACCTAAGTTGTTTCCAGAGATTACCTATTGTGAATTGTGCTGCTATAAACATTGATGTGGCTGTGTCCCTGTAGTATGCTGTTTTTAAGTCCTTTGGGAATAGACCAAGGAGTGGGATAACTGGGTGAAATGGTGGTTCCATTCCCAGTTTTCCAAGGAATCTCCATACTGCTTTCCACATTGGCTGCACCAATTTGCAGTTCCACCAGCAATGTATGAATGTGCCTTTTCCCCCACATCCTTACCAAAACTTATTGCTGTTTGTATTCTTAATAGCCGCCATTCTGACTGGAGTGAAATGAAATCTTTTTGATTTGCATTTCTCTAGTTGCTAAAGATGATGAACATTTTTTCATATATTTCTTGATTGATTGTAAATCCTTTTCTGAGAAGTGTCTGTTCAGCTACTTGGCCCATTTATTGATTGGGTTATTTGTTTGTTTGTTTGTTTTGGTGTTTATCTTTTTCAGTTCTTTATATACTCTAGAGATTAGTGCTCTATCTGATGTGTAAGGGGTAAAAATTTACTCCCAAGATGTAGGCTCTCTATTTACTTCACAGATTGTTTCTTTTGCTGAGAAGAAAGATTTTAGTTTGAGTCCATCCCATTTATTGACTCTTGATTTTAATTCTTGCACTATAGGAGTATTATTAAGGAAGTTGGGGCCTAATCCCACATGATGGATATTAGAGACTGCGGAGTCTTTCATTTTATTCCTAGGTCCTTGATTCACTTTGAGTTGAGTTTTGTGCATGGTGAGAGATAGGAGTTTAATCTCATTTTGTTGCATATAGATTTCCAGTTTTCATACCATCATTTGTTGAAGAGGTTATTTTTTCTCCAATGTACATTTTTGGTGCATTTGTCTAATAGAAGATAACTGTAATTTTGTGGGTTAGTCTCTGTGTCCTCTATTCTGTACCATTGGTCTACCAGTCTATTTTGGTGCCAGTACCAGACTGTTTTTGTTACTCTTGCTCTGTAGTATAGTTTAAGGTCTGGTATAGTGATTCCACCTGCTTCACTCTTCTTGCTAAGGATTGCTTTAGCTATTCTGGGTCTCTTATTTTTCCAGATGAATTTCATGATTGCTTTTTCTATTTCTATGATAAATGTCGTTTGGATTTTGTTTGGAATTGCATTAAATCTGTATAGTGCTTTTGGTAGTATGGTTATTTTTTACATTATTAAAATCTGCCTACCCAAGAACAAGGTAGATCTTTTCATCTTCTAAGGTCTTATTTAATTTCTTTTTTTAATGTTCTGTAATTTTTCTTGTAGGGGTCTTTCACCTCTTTTGATAAGTTTATTCCCAAGTATTTTTTTTTCAGGCTATTATAAATGGGGTAGTTTTTCTCATTTCCCTTTCAGAGGATTTGTCACTGATTTACAGAAATGCCTTTGATTTATGGGTATTGATTTTGTATCCTACTTAGCTAAATTTATTTACTACTTCTAGATGTTTTCTGGTCAAATTTTTGGGGTCTTCTAGGTATATAATCATATTTTCAGCAAATAGTGCTAATTTTAGTTTTTCTTTTCCCTTTTCTAGTCATATCTCTTTAATTTCTTTTATCTAATTACTCTGGCCAGTGTTTCAAGGACTATGGTGAAAGAGGGCATCCCTGTGTTGTTCCAGTTTTTGAAGGAAATGCTTTCAATTTTTCTCCATTTAGAATGGTGTTGGCCTGGGGCTAAGCATATATAGCTTTCATGATGTTGAGATAGGTTCCTATTATCCCTAGTTTTTCTAGTGTTCTGAACATGAGGGGTGTGCTGTATTTTGTCAAATGCTTTTTCTGTGTCTATTGAGATGATCATATGATTCTTATCTTGAAGTCTGTTGATGTGATGAGTTATATTTATTGATTTCCATATGTTGAACCAAACTTGCATCCCTGGGATGAATCCCACTTGATCACAGTGCCCAATCTTTTTGATATGCATTTTTTAAATTTCAGTTGCTAGAACTTTATTGAGAATTTTTGCAACCATGTTCATTAGAGATATTGGTGTGAAGTTTTATTTCCTTAATGTATATTTGCCTGGTTTTAGTATCAGGGTGATATTGGCCTCATACAATGAGTTTGGAAGTGTTGCCTCTCAGAAAGAAATTGCCTCCCCTGAAATAAATTGAAAAGTATTGGTATTAGTTCTTCTTTAAATGTCTTCTATAACTCAGCTGTTTATCCATCTAGTCCTTAGCTTTTTTTTTGGTTGATATACTTCTGATTGTGTCTTCTATTTCATTGCTTGAATTTGATGCGTTCAAATTGTGTATATCATCCTGATTCAATTTGTGCAACTCATATGACTCTAGAAATTTGTCAATACCTTCAATATTTTCTATTTTATTAGAGTACAAGTTTTCAAAATAATTTCTAAATATCCTGTATTTCTATAGTGTCTGTTGTGATATTTTTTTTCATCCCATATCTTAGTAATTTGAGTTTTCTCTCTCCTTCTCTACATTAGCATGACTGTTATTTATTTTTTCAAAGAACCAAGTTTTTGTTTTCTCAAGTTTTTCAATTATTTCTTTTTTTTTCAATTTCATTGATTCCAGCTCTGATTTTAGTTATTTCCTCTCTTCTACTGATTTGGGAGTTGATTTGTTCTTCCTTTTTTGGGGCTTTGAGATGTAATGTTAAGTCATTTATTTCTTGACTTTTTCTTCTTTTAAGAAATGAACTTCATGCAATAAAATTTCCTCTTAGTACTGCCTTCATAGTGTCCCAGAAATGTTGATATGTTCTATCTGTGTTCTCATTCATCTAAGAATTTTTTAATCTGATACTTGATGTCTTTTTCAACCCATTATTTATTCAGTAGCATATTATTTAGTCTCCAGTTGTTGAAGTAGTTTTTTTTTCTTATTTGATCATTGTTTTCTTATTTCATTCCATTGTGGTCTGATAGAATGCAGTGTAGTATCTCTACTTTTTTGTGTTTGTTAAGAATTTCTTTGTGGCATAGCATATGATGTATTTTAGAGAATGATCCATGTGCTGCTGAAAAGAAAGTGTATTCATTCTTGAAGGATGAAATATTCTTATATATCAGTTAAATCTAAGTTAATGATTATTTTATTTAGTTCAGTAGTTTCTTTGTTCAGTTTTTGTTTGGAAGATCTATCCAATGGTAAAATAGATGTATTAAAGTCACTCGGTATTATTGTGTTGTGGTCTATTTGATTCTTGAATTTGAGAAGAGTTTGTATAATGAATGTAACACTCCATTGTTTGGGGCATATATGTTTATTACTGTTATGTCATGTTGATGTTTGGTTCCCTTAAGTAGTATGGAATCTCCTTCTTTTTCCCTTTTGATTAACTTTGGCTTGCAGTCTACTTTATTTGATATGAGAATAGAAACTCTTGCTTGCTTCTGCAGTGCATGTGAGTGGTATGATTTTTCCCAACCTTTCACCTTCGGCCTGTGGATGTCTTTTCCTATGAGATGAGTTTCTTGGCAGCAGTGTATTGTTTGGTCTTTTTTTTTAAATCCAATCTGCCAGTCTATGTCTTTTGATTGGTAAGTTTAGGCCATTAACATTCAGGGTTATTATTGAGACATGAGTTGTATTCCCAGGTATTTTTATTTATTTTTGGTATTTGGCATGACTTGGGGTTTCCTCTGATTAGATTTACCTTTAGTGTAATACCTGCCTCTGCTGATTTTCATTGTTGTTTTTCAATTTTTTTTTCATGGAACACTAATGCAGGATTTCTAGTTGCAATTTTTTAAAATTTTTGTTTATTATGGAAGGTTTTTATTTCATCATCAAATCTAAAGCTTAATTTGCTCGATATAAGATTCTTGGTTGGCATCCATTTTCTTTCAGAGCTGGTATATGCTGTTCCAGGATCTCCTGGCTTTGTGAGTCTGGATTGAAAAATCTGTTGAGAATTGATCTTCCCCTATATGTGATCTGATTCCACTCTCCTGCAACCTTTAAGATTCTCTCCTTATTCTGTATGCATATTCATTGTTATGTGCCTTGGTGCAGATCTGTTGTAATTTTGTACATTTGGTGTCCTGTAAGCCTCTTGTATTTGATTTTCCAATTCATTCTTCATGTTTAGGAAATTTTCTGATATTATCTCATTGAAGAGATTGTGCATTCCTTTGGTTTGAAACTCTGTGCCTTCCTCTATCTCAATAACTCTTAGATTTGGTCTTTCGGAGCTATCTCATAATTTTTGGATGTTCTGTTTATGTTTTTCTAGCATCTTCACTGGGTGGCCCACTTTATTTTCCAGTTGTATTCTTTGACTTCATTATCTGACATTCTGTCTTCCAAATGATGTACTCTATTGGTGATGCTTTCTATTGAGTTTTTTATTTGGTTTATTGTTTCCTTCATTTCCTGAATTTTTTTCAGAATCTATATTTCTTTCTTTAAGTAATATTTTTCTATCTGTATTTGCTCCCTTATCTCTTTGTTGGTGTGATCAATGGATCCCTGTATTTGATTTATTTATCTGTTTATTAATGCCATCAATGGTTGTCTGTAATTTGCTCTCTATTCTCTTCTTGGAGTGATCAATTTTTGCTTGTATTTGCTCTTTTACATCATTCTTTAATTCACACATCATTTTAATTATGAACATTCTGAGCTTTTTCTCCAACATTTAATCAACTTTGCTGTCCAGGGGTTCTGTTATCCTGGTCTGTTTGGGGCACTTTGCTTCATTGTTATTTCATGTTGTGTATGTGATTTTCTTTCTTTCAGTGTGCATCTGAAATATTACATTTTCTACCCTGTAATCTTGTAGTATCTGTGCAGATTATCTGTATCTCACCTTGGTGTTTGTGCTTCCAGACCCTGTCCAGGATGGATGCTATTCCAACTATAAGTTAGAAAGAGGTAACTTGAGATAACAGTGGAATTCCCCCAAGATGTATGTAACATCTTTCAGAGATGGGCTGAAAGGGTGGACCTTACATTGGCTTTGGGATGCCTGCCTTGTTGTCCCAACATAGAGGCTACTGCATGGGGAAGACTATTGGCTGGCTGCAGTGTCTCAAGATGGAAGTGGGTTTGACCTGGCCTCCCAGGTGGTGGGGGGCACAGACTCAAGCTTTCCGTAGTCCCTGGCTCCCATGCAGTTCAGCAAGATGGGTCTTGGCCAGGCCTGAGTTCTTGTGGTTGTCTGCTGGTGGTGGGATGGACTCAGGCCTCTACACAGATGATTTTAATGTATTAAAATGACAAATGTATTCATTTTCTTATCTTTCTACCTAAAATACTGTATTAAAACATGTCAAAATATTTGGAGACATATTTCCTTCCACTATCTAAATTAATTTTATAGTTTTGTTAGAATTATCAATTTAGGAGTCCAATATATAGTTTAAAAAGTGATAATTTAATAAAATACTCCCACTTTCCTAAACCATGCCCCTGGAGAGACACAGATTACACTTATCAACTTGTTTTTTTCCCACCAACATAACCCTAAATAGAAAATAATGATTTTATATATTTGATGATATGGCAGCATATATGGAATCATCTCTGGCAAGTTTCTATGGCTGGAATTTTGACAGGATGTCTATTTTTTATTCAGTAAATGTCATGTAAACATGAATGTCTCCTTGTATGTGAACCTATATGCAACCATTTTAATAAAGCCCTTTGGAACTATAAATGTTATATTGAGGTAATTCTTTAGGTATGATCATCTAGGCTTGTATGAGCTCCTTTTGTGTTTGACCTTTTACTTCATTGAATTCTTATAACTGCTTGGCAACAAAGTTGATCATTGTGCTAATGTAGAATGTGTCTTTTCAAGAGCAACGTGAAATTTGATTTTTCATGGTAAACTAAAGGAAAGATGGTTAAATACAGTATTGCAGAGCTCCATTAATTCTTCTGTTTGTTTCAATCATGACTGAGCTGTTTTATTCAAAGTCTTGTGTTATGATAGTGCTGTATCTGACACTATGTGGTGTTGCTTCTTATTAACTACAGTTTAAAGAGCAGTTATAGAGAATGAACTGGAAATAGTAGTGCATTCACTAGGGCACAAGTCAGAGTACAATGCCCTGGAACATCAGACAATGGAATCTTGTACCTAATTATTAGTAAGTTTGAAGTTTATTCTCTGAACTTTTCCTTGTGTTTTGCTTGACCTTTGGCAAATTGTTTTATCTCTCTGCATCATCTCCAGTACTGGAAAACAAAGGCAGCAGATGGTCCTGTCTGAAGTGCAGGGCTAAGAAAAAGAGGTATCTTTGAAACCTTGCATTATATGCCAAACAAAGCAGACTGAAAGCTTTGTCATGCTGTTATTAATTATAACAAGTAATGATATTCAGTAATCATCAGTTCTAACTGACAGTCACAGGATATACTCCTGTAGTCAGCATGCACAGACAGGACTGAAGTTCAACTAAAATATGAGGGTGTTTTAAATCTGACAATAGAATGTGCATGTATCATATCCCTTCTATAGAAAATGACCTATTTCTTTATAGTGTAGTCTAATGAAGACCAATAAGTCTGATCTAAATGAAAAGAAAGCTTTAGGGTCATACAGAACCATTATTATAGTTGGCTCTGATTTCAAATGATCAGAGGAAAGCAAATCCTTCTCTAGGTGGAGATTAGTTTTGCTGTCTTCCTCTGCCTTTCAAATCATTAAAATCAAGTCATCAAGGCCTGGCTGTCTCGCACATACCATTCTAATGGATTTTAGTACTTGGTTGTGCTCAAGGGAATTACAGCTTCTCATTTGTGAGACAAAGAGTGTTGGAAATTCAGATGGTTATTAAGTGAATATGTACATCTGAAGTACCCCTACCCATCAATGTATGTTCAAATTGCTCACCTCATTGTAAGCATGTTTGTTTCAATACAGTCACCTTAAAATATGCACTATGGGTCTCAGAGTCAGACTTTTCCATATACAGATTGCTAGGAAAATGTGTGAATTTTGTAAATGTATAATCATACCAATACTTTTAATTTAGAAAGGATAGAATGCCTTCATATTATAAATTGTTGCTATTTAACCAGACTTTCATTCTTTTTCCTGATCTTTCCAACTCCCACCAATACTCTACATGTGGAGGGATAAAATTAAGAGACACATGTAGGAGGGCAGAGTTATGGCTCAGTGATAGAGCAGTGGCCTAGCATGTGTGAGGCAGTTAGTTTGATCCTCAGCATTACATAAAAATAAATAAAATAAAGGTATAAAAAAGACACATATATGGGAAGAGCTATGGAAGACATTTAAAAAGCTTATATCACTAGAGGGACAAAACATAATTAAAGACCCCCCAAAACTGTCATTTTGCTCCATCTAACATCAAGCACTGAGTCATGATGATGTTATTATAAGTATATAAATAATTCCTTGAATATCATGAAAGTGCCTTCCCTTTGTTAAATTTTACAAATATTAAACAATATATTCTATTCATTATTGCTAGTTTGATTGATTCGGTGTCTAAGAAGATCATGTGACAAAACAAAAGGGATAAAAGTAAAATTGCAAACAACAGAACATTTCTCAATCAAGAATTGTCTAATGCACTTATATAATGGGCAATAATAAGAATATGAGCATGGTGAATAATTGGTTCTTAAAATTACTAGCCTTGTGGTAGAGAATGAAATATCTAACAATTATTAGAAACACTAGTTTGGTGTTTGCATTTGGTAAGGGGTTATTGGCTAAACCCAGTGGCTCCTTGGGCCCTTTTAAACTTTTTAACTTCTGAGAACATTACTATTAAACCATATATATATGCCTGCCTTAACATAGAAAATTTGGTGTCATATATTTGTAGAATTTCATCAATTCACATGCCTCTGTATTATTAATAATTCCCATGTAGATTACCTTTTTGACTATCTGTAGAAAAATAAAATTCCTGAGTAAATTAACTATGTAAACTAAATTTATGTGACTTTTCTTAAAATACTCAATAAACATTTTAAATGTCCTCAGGCATATCAGTATATTTATGAACACTGAACTTATTAATTAAACTTATGCAATCATGAAAATTTAGCTTATTATAAAATAGTGAATTTTTGTTAAAACATTAATTTTAAAAATGTAATTACTCCTTTATTGATTTTCATTATAACTTTACTATCTACAATTTATGAAACCACAAGACACTTTGGATGGTACAAAGACAAATAAAACATATTCCCTAGAATCAAAGAGCTTATAGCCCAGAAGTGAGATCATAACTACCAACAAACAATCCAGGCTTCTTTCAATTAAGTTCATTACAATCTCCTTATTGCACATGTTGTGTGACTCAGTTGTTGTTGTTGTTGTTTTTATTTTAGATATACATGACATTTGTGTGTATTTTGACATATTATACATAATGCGGTGCAACCCATTACAATTTTGAACCCATTCTTGTGGTTGTACATGATGTGAAGTTACACTGATAATGTATTTATATATGAGCATAAGAAAACTACTTCTGATTCATTATATTGTCTTTCCTATTCCCATTCCCCTTCCCTTCCCTTCATTCCCTTTTGTCTAATCCATTGAATTTCTATTCTTCCCCTCCCTATTCTTCCTTCTTATGGGTTAGCATCCACGTATCAGAGAAAACATTCAACCTTTGGTTTTTTGAGGCTGGCTTATTTCACTTGGCATGATGTTTTCCAGTTCCTTCATTTACTGACAAATGCCATAACTTCATTCTTCTTTATAGCTGAGTAATATTCCTTTGTGTCCATATACCACATTTTCTCTACCCATTCATTTGTTGAAAGACATTCAGGTTGGTTCAATAGCTTGGCTATTGTGAATTGAGCTGCTATAAACATTGATGTGGCTGGATCATTGTAGCATGCTGATTTTAAGTCCTTTGGGTATAAACTGAGAAGTGGGATAATTTGGTCAAATGGTAGTTCCATTCCAAGTTTTCTAAGGAATCTCCATACTCCTTTCCAGAGTGTTTGCACCAGTTTTCAGGCACACCAGCAACATGTGATTGTGCCTTTTCTCCCATATCCTCTCCAACATTTATTGTTTTGTGTATTCTTGATAATTGCCATTCTGACTGGTATGAGATGGAATCTCAGTGTAGTTTTAATTTACATTTCTCTACTAGAGATTTTGAACATTTTTTTTCATATATTTTTGATCATTTGTGTTTCTTCTTCTGTGATGTGACTGTTCAGTCCTTGGCCCATTTATTGATTGGGTTATTTGCTTTTTGGGTGTTGTATTTTTTTAGTTCTTTATATACCCTGGAGATTAATGCTCTATCTGAGGTGCAGGTAGTAAAGATTTTCTACCATTCTGTAGGTTCTCTGTTCATTTTCTTTATTGTTCCCTTTACTGTAAAGAAGCTTTTTAGTTTGATGTCATTCCATTTATTGATACTTGATTTACTTCTTGTGCTTTAGGAGTCTTACTGAGGAAGTCTGTTCCTGAGCCAATATGAGGGATACCTGGGCCTACTTTTTCTTCTAGTATGCACAAGGTTTCTGGTCTAATGCCAAGATCCTTGACCCACTTTTAATTGAGTTTTGTGCAGGCTGAGATTCAGGGGTTCAATTTCAGTCTACTAAAAATTAAAATTTACAGTTTTCCCAGTACCATTTGTTGAAGAGGCTACCTTTTTTTTTTTTTTTTTTTTTTAGAGAGAGAGAGGTAGAGGGAGAGAGAGAGAGAGTGAGTGAGAGAGAGAGAGAGAGAGAGAGAGAGAGAATTTTTTTTAATATTTATTGTTTTAGTTTCTGGCGGACACAACATCTTTGTTTGTATGTGGTGCTGAGGATCGAACCCAGGCTGCATGCATGCCAGGCGAGCATGCTACCGCTTGAGCCACATCTCCAGCCCAAGGATACTTTTTTTAATATTTATTTTTCAATTGTAGTTGGACACAATACCTTTATTTTGTGTATTTACTTTTATGTGGTGCTGAGGATCGAACTCAGGGCCTCACATGTGCAAGGCAAGTGCTCTACCACTGAGCCACAACCCCAGCCCGAAAAGGCTATCTTTTCTCTGATGTATGTTTACAATGCCTTTGTCAAGTATGATATAACTGTATTTGTGTAGGTATGTCTAGTATGAAATAACTGTATTTATGTAGGTATGTCTCTGTATCTTCTATTAAATTGGTCTTCAATTCTATTTTTGTGCCAATACCATCCTGTTTTGTTACTATAGTTCTGTATAGCATAATTTAAGGTCTGGTATTGTGATGCCTCCTGCATTACTTTTCTTGCTAACGATTGTTTTGGCTATTCTGGGCCTCTAATTTTTCCAAATGAATTTCATGACTGTGTTTTTTTTTTTTTAATCTTTGAAGAATATCATTGAAATTTTAATAAAAATTGCATTAAGTCTGTGTAGCACTTTTGGTAGTATGGCTATTTTGACAATATTAATTTCTGCCTATCCAAGCACAAGAGAGATCTTTCAATCTTCTGTCTTATTTAATTTCTTTCATTAGTGTTCTGTACTTTTCATTGTAGAGGTATTTCACCTCTTTTGTGAGATCAATTCCCAGGATTTTTTTGAGGATAGAATAATGGGATAGTTTTCCTAATTTCTCTTTCAGCTGATTCTTCATTGGTGTATAGGAATACGATTGACTTATGGGTGTTAATTTTATATCCTGTTACTTTGCTGAATTTATTTATGAGTTTTAGAAGTCTTCTGGTGGAGTTTTTTTTTTTGGGGGGGGGTCTTCTAAATATAGAATCATGTCAGCAAATAGGAATAGTTTGAGCTCTTCTTTTCCTACATGTATTCCTTGAATTCCTTTCTTTTGCCTAATTGCTATGTCTAGAATTTCAAGGACTGTGTTGACTAGAAGTGGTGAAAGAGGGCATCCCTGTCTTTTTCTAGTTTTTAGAGGGAATGCTTTCAGGTTTTCTCCATTTAGAATGATGTTGCACTTGGGTTTAACATATATAGCTTTTAAAATATTGAGCTATAATCCCACTATTCCTATCTTTTCTAGTGATTTGAGCATGAATGAATACTGAACCTTGTCAAGTGTTTTTTGTCTGCATCTACTGAGATAATCATGTGATTCTTCTCCTTACACCTATTGACATGATGAATTATATTTATTGATTTCCATATGTTGAACCAACCTTGCATCCTGGAATAAAACCCACTTAATCATGGTGCACTATCTTTGTATTGTGTTTTGTATGTAATTTGCAAGTATTTTATCAAGAATTTTTGCATCTAGTTCATCAGGAATATTGTTCCATAGTATTTTTTTACTTGATGTACCTTTGTTGTCTACTCCACTCAGAGTGAGGGGTCATCTAGAATTCTGTGAAATGGGTTCTTAGGGGCTAAGCTCCTAGAGGCAGGGTTTAGGTCTAGCTAGACTCCTGATGCTTTGTGAAATGATATTGGTGAAGCTTTTAAATCAGCATACCTCCAGAGCCCAGCTGCTTCTGGTGGGCACCAGGCTTCTATGTGGCTTGAATCTCTCCTGGGTTCTACTTGAGCAATGAAGAAGTCAGTCCTTTTCCCATCTCTGCCTCTCACTACTCCTGTGTCTCAGCCATATGCATTCAGTCCCAAAGCACACATTCACTCCCCTCCTGCATGATCGATTCCTCAGTCATCCTCAGCTGGTTCAATGAACTGAGACTCAGAGTGAGAGGCACCCAGGATCTCTTGGATCTGAGTGTATCAAATTCCCCTGGGTACAACACTTTACAGCTCAAATTCCCTTGGTTTTCTAGTCATACCCTGTATTGCATGGTGGGGCTCTGACAGGTCAAGTTTTCAGACCCAGCTTAAATTCCAAAGGTCTGGGACATGTAGCATCCCTCTCACACAAAAATAAAGTGCAGTTCTCCCACTGGATCAGTTTGATGGTGTCCCAGATCAAAGTCCTTTCCACTTCAAGACATACCTTGGTGGCACTCAAAATGTGGGACTCTCTTAGTCTCTCTCTCTCTCTCTCTCTCTCTCTGACTTGCCCGTGGTGGCTTTGCATCAGCAGCTTTTGGTGCTGGTGGTGGGTTTTTTCTTTCTTTCATTTTTTAAACAAAATTTGATTCTATCCAAACGTCTGAGTTCTTAGGCCATTCTGAGAGTCCAGTATTAAATATCAGGAGGATTTCCTTCTTTCTTTCTTTTTCTTTCTTTCTTTCTTTCTTTCTTTCTTTCTTTCTTTCTTTCTTTCTTTCTTTCTTTCTCTCTCTCTCTCTCTCTCTCTTTCTTTCTTTCTTTCTTTCTTTCTTTCTTTCTTTCTTTCTTTCTTTCTTCACTGACCTCAAAGAGAAAAAGTGAAGCTGTTTGTCCTCTTTCCTGGCCCTAAGCCATGGAGAAATTTGGAAAGTAACCTTCTCTACTCAGTCATCTTGACCCTTTCCTTTGCTAATAAGGAAAGGATCATGGAAGAGACAATAGAGATAATTTAGTTTATTGCCTTTGTTTTGAAAACAGGTGAAACTGAGGCACACTGAGAAAGAAAGATTAAGAAAGTGACTCAAGGTCACATATCTAGTTAATGGCAGAGCAAGGTCCTGATTTATAGTCCATTGCATTTTCTCCAGCTCAGTGCATGCTTGGCTTCCACTTTGCCGTGGAATTAATATAATCACAAAATTATGAGTTACACTTACTTTTTTGCATAGACAAAATAGTGGGAGAATGGGTTGGAGGGAATTTCAGAAAGTCTGAAAAAGAAACTGAGACCTTGAATAGAATGTAACTGAAAGGTAGATTTTTAAAATTTTTGCTTTTATTTATATGTCATAGAAAGTAAGGTGTGATTATTTCTGTATTTTTAGAATGCAAATACCTGTTTCATCTCTCCTGTTTATTGCTTTACTGAAAGCTACAAATTCTAGTCTTACATGGGCCCATTCTATCTGTACATAGACTATTACTGATGTTATACAGCTCTAGTGGTATAGCCGGATCCTTGGGAATCTGCTCAATGAACTATTTTCAAATGCAAGTCCAGAGAGCAGCTTCCCCTACCAACAGCATTTCTAATAAGCTGCAGCTAATCTTTGAACCACTTAAATTAAAATAAGTGCTTTAAGGCAAAGACAGTTTTTATGTGAAGTATTTTAAGGTCCCATTATGATCATGAAGAAGGTTTTCTTAGATATGCTGTACTAAAATAAAATCTACCACTTAACCATAAGAACAGTACAAAAGCTTTTCTCCAATTATCACCCATTTCACTTTTCCCTTTCCCATAACTTGCATTTTCACATTGCATCCCACCTGCTAAAAGAGCCTCATTCCACCAAGAAAGTATTTTTTAGATGGCTTTCGGCTATGCACTATCCAAGAGGCTACTACCTTTCTTTCTTTACTGAGTATCCAAAGAAAATCTTCTTTATAATGTCTTTTTTTTTTGGTAATTTTATAAGTTCTACTTGCTTTTAAGCCTTAGAAAAAGTACAAATGTCTCAGTGGCATGTACAAAGCTGACCAAGGAAATCACTGGCCAATTTTTGCACATCTTCATAGAAAATGTAGCTGGATAATAGTTCAATATGTTCTGCAGAAATAAAAAGGGTGGTACCCTCAATATTACTGTCAACTAAAAAAGTGTTCCAGAGAAAACCAGAGGCAAGCTAAGGAAAAGAAGTCTGACCATCCTATGACTCTAATTGTCCTGGTGTGAGCCTTAACTAAATTAGGTATTTCTTGGAGTTTTCTTTCTGCTGTGCCCCATTCTTTAGAGGAAATCAAGCTAAGGATTTTCTATCACCCTTTCTGGGTTTGAAATGAGAAATAGAGTATAAAAATTTCAATCCTGGCGATTTAGTCATTTTGCCCCTCTTGAATAAATGAGGTTGGCTGAGAAATGAAAGAAGAAATTGAATTGGAAAGGACTCAGTAGAATATGACATTTTTGTTAGAAAATAAAGGATAGATTACAAAAGGAAAAGTTCTCTGTCAACTAAGGAGGAGGGTTCAGTATAGCAATCTAGATGTCCTAGTTTTATTCCTTTAACACAAGGGAGTGTGTAATAGGACAGGGTTGTTTTGCCTTTTCATATGAGTTTAAAGTCCAAATTCATATTTAACATTCTTAACATGAGCTATGGATATAGTATTCTTGAGGTAGCTTGAATTTTTACTGAGAAGCAGTGACTAAAGTAGTTTGTATTAAAGATTGGTAATACAGACCTCATATGCCACTATTGTCTCTATCATTTTTCATCTTTGATGAAAATTTGGAAAGCAAACTACCCTTTTCGTAAAATACATTTTTCTGTAAAAGTACACAATGCTAAGGTAAGAATTCTGCTTGCAGTTGGAAGGTTTAATCTCGTATTCAGTACTTACTAAGTGAATGGACTTACACAAGTCATTTGAGTTTCTAAACCTTGGTTATTTATTTGCAAAATGGAAATCTACTTTGCAGGAATTGGTTGAGGCAATGGTGTGATGCTGCTATGTGAACTAAAATATTCAGGGATATAAGAAGTATATAATATGGACAGATATAATTATATCATGATTAGTGAGCTAGTTAATAATTTCTTCACAATTGCCCAATGCAACATTAAAGACTTCCTGTGGGAAGATCATTTTATCTAGTCTTTCTAAAATGCCTGGCTGGGCACAGTGGCACACACCTATAATCCCAGAGGCTTGGGAAGCTGAGACAGGAAGATCCCAAGTTCAAAACTAACCTCAGCAATTTAGCAAGGTCCTAAGCAAATTAGCAAAACTCTGTCACAAAATGAAAATGAATAAATAAATAAGGCTGGGGATGTGGATCAGTGGTTAAGCACCCCTTGGTTCAATCCCAATTGAATCCCAATTGAATCCCAATTTCTTCAATTCAAAGCACAATACTCCAAAAAAAAAAAAAAAAAGAAAAGAAAAGAAAAAATATCCCAACAAAATAAAAGGGTGATAAAAGCAGCAATCCAAACAATAAAACTAAATTAAATATAAATAATAGATAATAGTAAGTAGAATAAAGAATCAGGAATTAATTATAATGGGAAGGAGCACTAGCTCAAATCAATTTAACATATGTTATGTTAGGCACTAAGCTATATATTATCTCACTAGTCTTCCACATAGGCAAAACTTTTTTTCAGATTTAACCAATATCAGTGTAACACTTTTTAAAATAGGTTCTTTATGACTAATAAATAAATGTAGAATGGAACTTAGCAAATACAAATTTCATATACAATAGGAGAGAAGACAGATTAAAATCATCAGAAAGAGGTCATAGGTAGAAGCAAAAAAGCATACCAGATTTCCCTTCTACATATGGAAAGAATTTAATATTCTACATTGAAGGAAATGAGGTTGTACAAATGCATGGCATGGCTTTTATATTTTCTCCAAATATATATATTTTTTGCAGAAATGTCAAAAAGCACAAACTCCAGACACAATGATTAAAAATATCTCCCAGTTACACAGTAATACTGGAGGCACTTGATGAAGGGTTCTTACCTGGAGGATTCCAGATACTAAGATTCACTTTGAAAGACCAAACTAAGAAAAAAGCTGAAGCCAGAAAAGCAGACTCTAAAGTCATATGGCAGGTTTCTATCAATAACAGATATATCTCAAGATGTGCTGCTCTTCCATTGCTCTATGTTTAAGATATTCTCTGATACAATCTTTGGTAATATTAGAAACTTGGAGATTTCAATGACTAGGAAAAGGGATATTTAAATACAATAAAGTGAGTACTAGCAACATTTCTTCAAACTTTTAAAGGAGGGAAATATCATTTAGGAGATATGACCTGTGAAGTGACTAGAGGCCAAATCAATACAGTAAATAAATTACTCCTAAGAACAAATATCAGATTGGAGTAATTTTAAGAAAGAATTAAGAAATGTTGTTCAGAGGCCATAATGTGCCATGCAGTATATGCTGATCTATATACATAAATATATATGTGACATATACAAAATATATAATGTATTAAATATTTTAGATATTGTTATGATTTGGATGTGAGGTGTCCACCAAAAGCTCACAGTGAGATAATGCAAGAAGGTTCAGAGAATAAATGATTGGGTTATAAGAGACCCTGATGGGATTGAGTGGTAACTGGAGGCAGGTGGGGTGTGGCTGGAGGAGGTGGGAATTGGGGGCGTGTCTTTGGGATATAATTTGTATCTGGCAAGTGGAGATCTCTCTGCTCTCTGATCATCATGTGAGCTGCTTTCCTTGGCCACACTCTTCCTCCATGATGTTCAAACTCACCTGAAGCCCCTGGGGAATGGAGTTGAAGTTCAAAAATAGATCCTCTTTGAAGTTTTCAGATTACTTTTTTTAAAAATATTTATTTTTTAGTTATAGGTGGACACAATATCTTTATTTTATTTTTATGTGGTGCTGAGGATCGAACCTGGTGCCTCACGCATGGTAGGTGAGTGCTCCACCTCTGAGCCACAACTCCAGCCCCTTCAGATTTCTTTTTATGCAGTTTTTATTCTTATAAATAATACATAACCACTGCTTAAAAAGTCAAAGAAAGAAAAACAGCAGTCTACTTCTCCAACCCATCTTCACCGTCAAGTACCATTTCTGAGAGTAATAACTTTCAACTCCTAGCTGTTCCTTTTCATAATTGCCTTGTTTTTCTAAGTAGTATAACTGCATTTACTAATTTTAGTAGTAGATATTCTCTCTCAACTTCTTAGTTGAGGCATTCTCTCAATCATCATATTAAGGGTTGTATTTGCCTCAATCCTTTATTTCCTGATCTCCATTCTTATTTTTCTCTCTTTTTTTAAATAAAATTACTTTTAATTGTATACATGTTATTATTTTAAATCAATATAAATATCTTTAAAGAATATATTTCAACATTATACTTTAACAGATCAAATTTTTTGATAGTCTTTCAAAAGGACAATTGGTACTTTAATTTGGGTTAATTGCATCTCTACCCAGTTTTATCTTTTGAAATGTTTTCCAAACAGGACTTTGCTCTAAGATGTAAGCTTCAGTTGTTATCATTCTATAGCAGATGCTATGTTTGCATGGTTTGGAGGTAGTCTTGGCAATAGTGTACATAAGATTAATAGCTTTTACTGGGTGTTGTATACTGGAAGTATCCTTTATTTTACTTCCCAGGAATCTCTGCTGAATCCTGAACATCAGTTTCCTTTCTTCAGGCCCATGGAGGACAGCAAACAAAACCAAAAAACTATTTGGGTGAATGTTAATAAACTTATCAATTTCGTTTAGAAATATTTCTTCAGCTGACACAATGCATTCTTTAGCATCCATTAATAAAAATTCAACTCCTTAAGAGATGAGCTAATAAAAACTGTGGTTATCCATTTTATTTCTTCTTTCCCACCACTTTCAGCCATCTATATGTTTTTAGACCAGTACAGCTTCCAATGGTACCACAATCTGAGCACTGGGTCCTTCAGAGCCCCTCTCAGCCAGCTGCTCTCAAACTTCCAGAACGTTCCACAAGGTGTGAGCAGACTACTGGCTGGCAGAGCAACCCAGGATGCCCCCCGCCCCTCCACAGGAACTACAGCCAGTTATTTTCTCTTTAGATTCCATGAAATACATATTTCATTGCTTGTTGAGAGATCATACATGCTTGAGTTTACTTATATCTTTTCATGTCTAAAAAAGCATTCACTCTAATTCTCACTTTTTGGATGCTTCAACTAGATATAAATTTTTTTGTTTGGAAGAAATTCTTTGAATTTTCAAGGTATTTGTCAAGTATTATCTATTTTTCAGTGTTCCTGTTGAGAAACTTGATGTCATTCTTATTTCAGTTTCTTAGAATGTCTAGGAAGACTTTTAAGAACATCTATTTTTTTCATGAATGGTTTCAAATTTCACAGTAATGTGCCTTTGTGTAGGTCATTTTTAATTCATTATATTTGGTTGGTACCTCAATTCTGGCAGTTCATGTATTACAATTACAGGATATTCAGTCTTGTTATGTTTTTGATAACTTACTTCCTTGTGATTTTTGTTAAGATTTTTTGGAAATTATATTATGGTAAAATTTTATTATGCTAAGTAAGACTTCCTGCACAGATTTGCTTTGTTGACTTTTCTATTTTTTTTCCAGATTAAACATTTTACCTAA
Source organism: Marmota flaviventris (assembly GCF_047511675.1). Classification (NCBI taxonomy): domain Eukaryota; kingdom Metazoa; phylum Chordata; class Mammalia; order Rodentia; family Sciuridae; genus Marmota; species Marmota flaviventris. Next base: position 109,306,655 of record NC_092518.1, on the reverse strand, counting down.
TTTATGTACATTTTGATCAATTCTATCTTCCAATTAATAAATTTATTTTTTTTTATTGTTCTGTACAGTGATGATGATGATGACGACAACTTCATTTGTTGCTTCCTTTACATATATCTTTCATATAAATTATCTGTTTTGTTTATTTTGATCTATTTTTATTTTAGAAGTTTTCCACAAGCTTATCCTTGGATGTTTTAATTTTTTTCATATTTAAGGGTAAGGCATTGAAAAGCTGATTATAATTTCTTTGTGTGCATTATCTTTCCTAGGTTAGCCAACCTTCTGAAAAGGAAATCCATCTACCAATCACATTCCTGTAATTTTAATCTTAGTTGTCAGGGCTCTCAAAATTGGAAGGGAGAAGGGAGAAGTAGGTGAGGGTATTCCTTTACTCAGAACATACATTCTTAGATTATATCCAAGTGTTAGTTGTGGCATCTTCTTTGTTTATAATCATAATCCCCAGATTCCTTTTATTTCTCTTCCATTTTATAATGGATCTAGAAGTCTAATACTTCATATGGAGACTACAAAACAACCTTCTTATTGGTTTGCATTTTTTCTTCAAACATGCTCAAATCCAGATCTTTAGAGTTACTTGGTAATGGCAATTTCTGAGTCTTCCCTAGATTCTAGACATAGCACTTGTTTCATTACTGTCCTCCATATCACTCCCTGACTCCTCTCTGACATTTAACTTTTAAATTTCTAACTTCTATTTTATCTATCACTACTCCCTCATTTTGTCTCTCTCTACTGCTTTCTTCTCATTCATTTGCTTCAATTTTATTTTCATCTTACTGTTATAGAGCTATATGAGGAAGCAGAAGTGGATGCAGTTCATCAATCTTCCATTCTTTTGTTTTTTAGTTGTAGATGGACACAATCTCATTGTTTTTATTTATTTATTTTTATGTGGTGCTGAGGATCGAACCCAGTGCCTCATGCATGCAAGGCATGAGCTCTACCACAGCCCCAGCCCACAATCTTCCATTCTTAACCACGAGCCACGATTATCTTTATTTTTCCTTTTCATGAAGCAAGTGTTGTCTCCTATGAAAAATTATGCTCTATATGCGTAATAAGAATTGTAATGCATTCCACTTTTGTGTATTTAAAAAATAATAAAATCAATAAAAAAGAGTCTGTAGAGCCTTCTGAGTTTGATGATATATGAATGTAAAGCTTTGATAAAAACTAAAATACAAATTAAAAAGAAAAAAATCAATATAAATCTTTCAAAAATTAAAAAAAAATAGAAACTGTGACATTTCTAACATGGTTTAATGTTACTTATGTTTTGTTTAAAGAGAAAAAGATCTGTATCCTTCTAATGGACTGCATTTTCTGACCAAATTTCCCAAGAAGAAGACTATCAGGGAGGGCATTGGTGACTTACCTGATTTCATTCCAGATCCTATAAGAAGCATATGACAAATTATGTTCTGTTTTTAAAATGATTCAGAATTGTAGAGCAAGATTGCATATACTTGTTGTGGCAGTTGGGGAATCTCACCTGAAGATGTTCTCTCAATATTTGTGGGGACATGGTTTCAGGGACCCCCTGAGCCAGGATATTAAAATATGTGCATCTTCAAGAACCTTATATAAAATGGTATTGTGTTTGCATATAACCTATAGGCATTCTCCTGTATAATTTAAATCATTTCTAGATTGCTTATAGTACCGAATATAATGTAAATGTATTATAAATAGTTGTTTTCTATGTTGTTTAGGGAATAATAATCAGAAAATATATTCTATATGTGTTCAGCACAAACTCAGTCATCTTAGGCCTAACTAACAGCACAAAAAGGAGACACAACAGTGAACAACACTCAAACAACAATTAATAAAGAAATATTAAAGATCTACAAATGACCGGAGGCTACAACAGGGTTTGAGTTCAGACCTCTTTTTTCTCATCGATTCAGCCTAGTGCTTAGTGGGCAGCAAATTTTATTTTTTTAACATTATTTCAGCAATACTTTTGGTCTGTTGATGGAATCTACAGATATATAATATATGGCTAAGTAGGATAACTGTTCTAAGATTCACTGTAAAATCTAACTCTGATAATTTATTCCTTATCTAGATATGAGGAACTTAATTGCAACATATTAGTATTTATTCCAAATACTTCTCTATATGAGGGATTTCATAGCTTCCATCTAAAAATAGTAGAGAATGCATCTATCCATGAAGGACTGTGGGTGTGTGTTGTAAATTCTTTTCCTAAAAGTAATTTCTCCACATCTCAAAAAAAGTAATTTTTTTCATACCTCTGAACGAAGTCTTGTTAGAAGCCTATGTACATAACTAGAGAAGGAGCTTTGGATGGATTTGGCATTCCTGATGGAAACATGGCATATTCAGAATCTAATTCTTTTGGTAGAAAGAATTGTTTCTCACCAGTAGCTGAGATATTATATTATGCAACTTTTCAAAAGATAAGGAAATCACAAAGACATTAATAAGATACATGCAGTTTAGTGTCTCACAGGGAGTAAGTAATGCAGATTTTTCAAAACAATGAGAATATTTCCAATGGATGTCTATGCTAAGGCCATTGTCTTAGGTGCAGAAAGGAGAATATTTCCAATGGATGTAGAAGAATGTTAGTAGTAACCTTAAATAGATATAATATAATATAGTATGTTATAGCATATAGCTTATGTTCATCTGCCTTTCCATATTGACATAGATATAGCATAAGTGAACAAGGTTGTATGGGAATGATTATCAACTATTAGAAATTACTTTTGTAAAAATTTGAAGAAAGAATACTTTTATTTGTTAACAAATAAAATGATTAGAAATATAAAAATCTTTGTTCCCCTGGCCCCACTTCTGACTGTGAACACATTTGGCCTAAAATGACTGGACAGATGAACAGATGAATTCCTTTATGACAAGCAACAGCAAGCCAGACAGAGCTTTGGTTAAAATAAATTCTGACATCTGCAGATGGAATGAACTGCAGGGCAATGTTTAATACATCTCAGTTTTTCTTGTTCAATATTTATTGAGATTGGACAATGTACTGGTGGGTGTGCAAAATGTTAGCACAACGTGGTTCTTTTCTTTAAGAGTAGAGTTAAAAACTATCTCCTGTCTAGTTAAGGAGAATAAACTATGAATACCGTTTGAATATGTTTGCTTACAGAATTCAAGAAGACTAGATTTATAAGATCAAATAAACTTGACAAGTAAAGTCCTCATTGTGTTCTTACTATAATGGTATGATATTAGGAAAAAAAAATACTTAGCCTTAGTGAGAATACAGGACTAGTTCATAGGAAACAATATGAGATCAATGCACCAAAGAAAAAAGAGAATGACATAATCTAAGTTATAGAATACATAATAAGGTAAATTGGATAGGAAGTCAAAGAAGGGAGGTTAACTGGGAGGTGAAATATTCAAGAGTATTCATTTATATTCTATAAAACTATGAGAAATAATCTTAAACTCCTGAGCTTAGAACATGCAAAGTCACCCAAAATATATTAAATATAGTTTTAAAAAAGGAAGAAGAAAATAAAAAGAAAGAAGATAAAAGCTGTCTTTTTTCTTTTCTTTCACTTGGGATGGGTTATTAGGGGTTGAACCCATAGAAGTTCTACTACTGAGTGACATCCCCAAGTATTTTTATATTTTATTTTGAGACAAGGTCTATGCTAAGATGCTGATGTTGACTTCATATTTATGATCCTTCTACCTCAGCCTCCCAAGTCACTGATATTATAGGTGAGCTAAACTGAACCTGGCTAAAAGCAAAGTTTTCAAAAGGTATTTTTACAATGCTTTTATTTCTATAGAAATGGACAAATAATAGTTGGGAAGAATATATTCCTACAGTTAATAATTATACATGTGGCAAAAGTAAAAAAAAATACTTATATTTTAGATCATGTTTTTCTATAACAGTTTTAACAACTATAAATTATTTTTTAAATTGTAAATAAGTCAAATCATATCAGACTTTCTGGTAATATATTTCTTCCACAATCTTAAACATACTTACATTCCAGGGTAGACTTTTACTTAGAAATACACTGAAAGTCACTATACCTAAATAAGGATTATGTCATTAGAAAATAAGAGGCATAGATAAGAATGCCAAAGACATTAAAAGGTAAGTGGAGAATATTGAGAATGAGATTATCTTAATAATTTGAAAAATGTGGGCTAAGGGGAAGAAAGAATATTATTGAAACTTATGCAAAACGATGTAAAACATACTTCTGTAATCAAATTGTTAGTGTAATTGAATCAGTATTTAAAAGTTTTCTCTATAAAGTCACTAAACTCAGAAGTTTCAAAAGCATATTCTATCAAACCTTTAAGAAATGTGTATTCCAGACTATAAAGGAATAGGAAAAGGATGAATATTCCTAATTAATTGTATGAAGCTAGTATAACTTTGTTACCTAAACAACGAATGGGTAAAACAAGAAAATGAAAATGTTTACTAAGTAACATATTGCAAGAATTCCAATCAAGAAATTATCAAACTGAATTCCAGACAAGCATTAATAAGTCAAATTGAAATAGCCTGGTTGAATTTATTCCAGTAATGGTGGTTTGGTTTAACATTAGAAATTCTGCTGATAGAATTTACTTAATAAAAATTTAGGGGGAAACATGATTTACCCAATGGACAGCAAAGAAATATTGTTGAAATCCAACATTAATTCATAGTTTATAATGTATGTGAGACAAAAGAAATGGAAAGGAACTTCCCTAATTTAATAAAAACTATTTACAAAACTGTAGTACAGCTAGTTTGGAAAACAGTTTGGCAGCTTTTCAAAGAGTTAAATACAGAATAGCCATGTGATTTAGGTGCTTGCCAGGGAAAGTTGAAAAACAGGTACACCCACATTTTTTTTTCAGGAGTATTCATAGCAGTATTATTCAAAAAGTCCAAAAATTTTAAAAGAAACATATCTTAAATTATATTAATTGATAAATTGATTGAAAATAGTGATATAGCACACACACATTATTATACAGTAGCCAAAAACTAATGATGTATTGATATTTGCTACATGATGAATTAACTTTTAAAACATTAACTTAAGTGGAAGAATGGACACAAAAGGCCACATATTTATGATTTGATTGGTATGGAATGTCCAGAATAGGCAAATCTATAGAGACAGCAAGGAGATTTTTGGGGGTGACACAAACATTCTTGAATTATTGATTATGAATGCACAACTATATAAATATACTAAAAAAGTGCTGGGAATGTAGCTCAGTGATAGTGTGCTTGCCCAGCATGTGAGAAACACTGGGTCCTATTCCCTGGCAAAACACACACACACACACACACACACACACACACACACACACCCCTACTGGAAAATACTGAATTGTATACTTTAAAAGGTGAATTTTAGCCAGGCACTATGGTGCATGCCTGTAATCCCAGCTCATTGGGAAGCTGAGGCAGGAAGATTGTGAGTTCAAAGTCAGCCTCACCAAAAGCTAGGTGCTAAGCAACTCAATCAGACCTTGTCTCTAAGTAAAATGCAAAATAGGGCTGGGGATGTGGCTCAGTGGTCTAGTGCCATTGAGTTCAATCCCTGTTACCCCCCCCAAAAAAGGTAAATTTTAAGTTATGTGAATTATACATCAGTATAATTTTTAAAAAAACTTACTACAAACATCATATTTAATGATTAAGTATTAATATTACATACCTAATAAATATGTATAATTATTATATGTTAATTTTTTTAAAATCTTAAGAGATGAAAATGCTAACTAATCTGAATTGTTCTTTAAATTGCATATATATTAAATTATCATTCTGTATTCCATAAATATGTGCCAATTAAAACATCAATAAGAAAAATTTAAAATTTACATTTTCTTTACATTCAGAATAAGATAATTTGCATTATATCACCACCTAAATTTAACAATGTGTAGAAGGCTCTAGTCAACCCACTTGAAAAAGTTACAGAAGGACATATGAAGTTAAAAGAAACAGGCTTTAATTATTGACTTTCAGTATAAGTATTCATATAGAAAGTCCAAAATATCAAAGAATAAGCTGATTTTTTTTAATACAAAGACAGGTTATCAACAAATGATGCTGGATTGCTGAGAGCCATAGCCAAATAGGACACATGGCATTTTTGGTTGAAAGGTGACCCTGCTCAGGGATTAGGGTGGCTCCAGGTTTAGGGTGGATCCTGCTGGATTAGGGTGGCTCCAGGTTTAGGGTGGATCCTGCTGGATTAGGGTGGCTCCAGGTTTAGGGTGGATCCTGCTGGGAATAGGGCGTATCCTGCTGCCTCAGGCGCCTGCTCCTTGAGTTCCCTTGGCATTCTCACGGAGTTCTGAGAGAATTGGTAGCACAGCCCTGTGGAGGAAGTGTATTTTTCCCAGAACGTGCGTGTAGAGTGCCAGTGAGAGTTCAGGAATAAAGAGTTGCTGTTTGAATCTACAAGGCTTTTGTGGTGGCTTGGTTATTTTGTGCCCAGCCAGACTGCGGCACTGGATGAATTGGACATTTACATGCACACTTAAAAACCACCAACAGCAACAAAAGAAACTAGAGACAAACCTTATACCTATTATAAAAATAAACTAATGCTGTATAATAGAGGTAAACACATAAAATTATATAACTTCAGAAAGTACCATAGGACAAATATCTAAGTGATTTTGGATCTATCAATGATTTTTAGATGCAATTATCAAAAGCATTATCTGTGGAAAAAAAAATTGATGGCTTTTTTTTGGTGGCAGGTACCAGGGACTAAACTCAGGGCCACTTGATCACTGAGCCACATCCCTAGCCCTACTTTGTATTTTATTTAGAAACAGGGTCTCATTGAATTGCTTAGCACCTCATTTTTGCTGAGGCTGTCTTTGAACATGTGATCCTCCTGTCTCAGACTCCTGAGCCACTGGAATTATAGGAAAAAAAATTGATAGTTTACAGTAAAATTTAAAGTTCTTGAAAAAAAAACTGTTGAAATAATAAAAAATTAGACATAGAATGGGAAAAATCTTGCAAAACACTCATATAATAAAGGACTAGCACCAAAATACACAAAGAAGTATTAAAGATCAAATAAGAAAAGAAACAACAGTAGCGACAAAAAAACTTTCAAAAAGCAGTTTAAATGGTCCAAATATCTGAACAGAATACATCTTAGCAAAGACATAAAAATCGCAAATAAGCTTGAGATGTTCTCAATATTATGGATCATTATAGAACTGTTAATCAAAATAAAAGTGATATACTACTACACAACAATTAGCATGGCTAAAACCCAAAATACTGACAACAACAAATGCTGGTGAGGATGTAGGTCAACAGTAGCTATTATTCATTATTAATGGAAATGTAAAAGGATACCCACACTTTTGGAAGACAGATTGTCAGTTTCTTCTAAAGCTAGCATAAACTTACCATAAAACCCAACTATGTTTGTTTCTTGGGATTTATTGAAATGGGTTGAATATGGGGCTGGGATTGTAGCTCAGCGGTAGAGCGCTTGTGCGAGGCCCTGGGTTCGATCCTCAGTACCACATAAATATAAATAAATAAAATGAAGGTATTGTGACCAACTACAGCTAAAAAAAATAAATATTAAAAAAGAAGAAATGAATTGGATATCAATGTCCAAACAAAAAAACAGCACCTAAATGTTTACAACAGTTTTATTCATAATGGCCAAAACTTGAAAGAAACCAAGATGCATTTCAATAGATGAAAGTATAAACAAACCGTGATGTTTTCATTCAGTGGAATATGATCCAGTGAAAAAATAAATGAGTGGTTAAACAATAAAAACACATGTTGGAAACTTAATTACATACTGCTAAGTAAAAGAAGCCAATCTGGAAATATTACATACTCTATTTGTCCAAGAACGTAACATTCCAGAAACATGTAGAGACAGTCACAAAGGTCATTGATTGAATTACATGGTGATAATGGTTACACGACTATCTAAATATTCTAAAAACACTGTTTTTTACACTTATCACATTAAAGATCGAATACTCAGTTTTAAGTATATCAATTCTCTTTGAATAGAGTAAGCAATGATTGTCTACTCTTATTCTCTATTCCATATTAAAATTCCCCAGTAGATTTAGAAAACACTATCCTTAATGACAACCTCCTCAATCTCTCAAAAATAAGTAAACTGGATTATCTCATAAATAAAAGTACCAGAACACAGCCATTCTGACAGGCAAAGAATTGAAAATATAAAATTAATTTCCTATGATTCCAAAAACAAAAGACAAACATTTTAAAAAGTGTTTTAAAAAAATCAGTGAAAGGCAAAACAGGCATTTAACAGGAGAGGAAACCCAAAGGTTATAAGAATGAATTAAGTTTAATGTAATTCTAATTCAGAATATAACCACAATATAATATTTCTTCGCTCAACCTAATTAAGTTAAATTGTAAAATCAGATATAGATTTGAGGAATCGGAATTCTCATCCACTGAGGAAATGCAAATTGTTATGCCCACTCAGAAAATACTTTGTCATTACTAAGATGCGTATATCCTACAAGCTAATGATTCTACACCTTGAAATATTTCCTCCCTGGATAAATTCTCTTATATTTTTTTACTAGGAATCATGTAACAGAATACCAATAACAACACTGCTTAGCAGACATGCACACAAAAACACATGTACATACACACACACACACATTATATTACAAGGAAAATAAATATATGAAGTATGGTATCATCATGCATTCATACAGTGACTACAGCTGCATGCATTAGCATACATAAATATCTAAAATCTAACATAATGCTGATGAATACAATATCTAAAATAGTACAAACAGTATTTTTTTCATATATAGGCAGTTCAAAACATTATTATAAGTAAATGTTATATTTTAGGGATGTATATAGATGCAATAAAATTGTAAATAAATACAATAAAATAATTAGTAAAATTTAGGATGGTATTTAGTTCTTTGGGGACAGGCAGTTTAAAATCAAAGAGGGAAACTTGTAGGGGCTGCAATGACACTGGTAATATTATATTTCTTACATTTGTTGGCAAGAGCAAGCTGTTATTTCTTTTTAATTTTTTTGTAGTTATAGATGGACAGAATGCCTTTATTTTACTTGTTTATTTTTATGTGGTGCTAAGGATCAAACCCAGTGCCTCACAGGTGCTAGGCAAACACTCTGTGACTGAACTACAGCCTCAACCCTGCAAACTGTTATTTGTATTACAATTTTAAGTGTATAGTTAATCCTTTCAAACTTAATGTGATCCTTCTTTTTTCATGTTTGTACTTCAATATGTACAGTTTTTTCTAACCTATTTTCTAGAATCCAGGTAATTAATTTTCTTTGTTTCCATATTTCTGTCCACATCATCCATAAATTCTTGATTTTGATAATTACATTTCTCATTTCTATAATTTCTGTCTGGTTAATTTTCAGAGCTCTATTATCACTTTTTATAGTTTCCACTTCCTTGCCAAAATTTTTAAAGGTTGGACTTTCCTTCCATAAGAATATTATATACAGTTGTTTCACATTCTAAGTCTGATTATCACAGTGATTTTCATTTACCTCACCATTGATTATTTGCTATGCATTTTATTTGAAAAATATTTTGGCAATCATTTTATTCTTAGGTTAGTGTTATCAGAACAAGTGTTTTCTGTCTTGACTAGCACATGTAGTCATTAGCACTCTAAGAAAAATGTATGCAAATGCTTGAGATTTATACACCACTATAGTAAAGTGTGGTCTTTCAGAATTTCAGGATAAAGCAGGGAGGTTTGGATAAAAGTAGCATCTGTGAATAAGTCCCCATTGACAAAGATATTTCTTGACTTGGTATTGTGATGTCTTCCTAACTAGTGCCCTCATCCCATTTGCCCAGTCATTTTTTAACATTCCTGTCTAGGTAACTTTTCAACAACCATTGATCTTGTCTCTTTTCTGCTTGAAAATGTGCAAAGCTTCCTTTCACTTACAGGAGAAATTCTAAACTTCTAAATGAAATCATTTATTATCAGGCTCCAAACTGCCTTTCCAATCTCATCTTTGCCCCGACTGTATAATTATCACACTCTACAGATGCAGGCAACTTGTCACCCTTCTCTGAATACACTATGTTCTTTCAAATATATCCAACTTCATTCTCTTTATCTACTATGCCCATTTACATCTTCTCCTCTTGGTGAACTCACTCCAATTATCCACCTTCAAAAAGTCTTCACTAGTCATCGCCTCAGAATTAATGACTTCTACTTTGAGGCTGTAAATTTGAAAATGGGGCGTGGGGATCTCATGAAAATAAACGAAAGATTAGTGGAGTAGAAATTGACCCAATTATGCTATGTACACACATAATAGAGCTCCGAATTTCACTTTATTGTTTATGTATAAGTCACTGATTAAAAAAAATAATGAACAAATAGGAGAAGAGTAGAGGAAGAGGATCAGGGAGAGGGAGGGAGAGAGGAAAGGGAAAGTACTGGGGACTGAAGAGGAGAAAATTATATTCCATGACTATGAATATGTCAAAATGAACCCCATTATTATGTATAACCCTAATGCAGTAATGAAAACATTTAGAAAACTTTACCAATAGTTTTGAAAAGCTATTGGGAGATACTTCTTCAAAATGTATAATTTGGAACCTGTGATGCAGTAAGCCCACCACTATGGACCTACGGGTACAATGATAAACACAAAGCTCTTTTTTATGATTATTCCTTTATTTGCAATAGCAATCATCTGGAAACCACCAAAATATAAAAGACAAGAAATTGGTTAAGTGGTTATACCTATACAACAAAATGCCAATGGGTTATTAAAGAGTATAGAATGAGTAGAGATATAGAAATATCTGCACATTATTCTAAGTGAAAAAAAGCAATGTATTTACCAGAGGTGATTAAACAATAATGTTTTTTAAAAATTCTGGAAAAAAATATAACAAATTTTGAATGACATTTACCTTTGGGAAAGGGGGCTATTTGGGGTGGTAATGTCACTTTTAATAAGATGTCTTTTGTATTACCTAGATTTATTTATTGCATGCAGCTTTTGTTTTTTTAATAAAAAGCTTTTTTTACAATGGGAATTGTTTTACCTTTTAAAAATTAAAATCATCTTTTTGCCACATGTCTATTTTTCTATAGTTTATTTGCTTATAAATTATTTTTTCCATTTGGGTATGAGAAACATAAAGGCAGAACCTATATTTTCATCTCTATATCCCTTAGTGCTTAGCATAGTGTCTGATAGTGATAGAAGCTCAAGTAACTGGATAAGGGAATTAATATAGGGCTTAGGGATGTAGCTCAATGGTAGATCACTTGCTTAGCATGTGTGAGACCCTGATTTGATCCTCAACACCATGAAAAAAAGTTGAATAGATATTTAATGAATGCCTGGGTAGATAAAATAATGAATGAATGAGTGAATGAATGGTAGATAGTAACTTTATTAAAAGACACCACTTACAGTAGTCCTTCATACATCCTCTATGGCCCTTCATCTATGCTTTGATAGTCCATTATGAGAGGAAATTCAGGTAAAACACAATTGCATTACATTCAGAGGTGACTTATATGATGAAGACTACAGAATGATATTAATTATGCATGGGAACAATAAAGTACATTTCATCCTAGGCTGCATCAAAAGCAAGTCACTGTGAAATGAACTGAATGATTTAACAACACCCAATGCATAAAAGGTCCTCCTCACCTTAAAGGTCTTCAGGACAGCCTCTTAATTTGATTTCTGTTTTGTTGTGCTATCCTCATTTTATGGTCTTTAGTTCTCCTTATTACAAATGTAATTTTTAAGGGTCAAATTAATTTAATTTCACTTTGGCTTTGGGATGCTTGAATGCAAGGTTGTGAAAACCACTAGCTTAAAACAGGTGCTCTGCAAAACTTCTGCTAAGCCTTTCTAAGTCACCAGGACATTTGTAGAAAAAAAGTGTGAATAGGAGGGTCCACACATATGCTGTATTGGAGAAAGTATGAATGTTCTACACACCATACCAACAATGGAAGGTGACATTGTCTTTGCTCACTCTTTCTTTCATTCTTATTACAGGCTTATAAAGAGGGTATTACCTTTTTCTAACTCTCAGTATCATGTCCACTCATGACACAACTCACATTTTCTCTCCATTCTGATGCTTTTCTTTATTGTCTTTGGCAGAATCACCCTTCTCTAAGCTACTTGCTTAGAATGAAACATCTCTTATCTTGCATCTTATACCATTTGTAACAATTATATCATCTCAGTTCTGTAAGTAAATCATCACCCCTTGGAGCACATATGACAAGCGTGATAGTACTTTATGTTCTATCCTCCTCCACATCCAATTCTAATGTGTTCTTTCATAATTTGAGGGATTATGGATAATAATGATAATTCAATGAAAGCAAACTGCAGGGGGAAAGTACTTGTGCTCAGAATAAAACTTCCCATGTGATTTCAGGATCTAGCATGTGTTCCACTAATATTGATTTCAGTCAGGGAATGTTGGCCTTTAGGTATGTATCTTAGTTCAGCTATTTGCTGTCTCTGTAACCTTGGACTTAACTTTTCTGATTTGGTATGCTCATTTGTGGTGTGAGAATAATAATAGCATCTTTGTCCCAGGATTTTTTAAGAAGACTTAATTATAATAGAACTTTAGTCTGCTGCTGAGCTCTTAGTATCTAATGTGTTTATGTTTTTCCCTTGTTCATGTAACAAAATAAATAATAGGGTCAGAATTTGTATCTGGATTTGTCTGTTTCCAGAACTAACTGGAGCCAGACTGTCTAAGGAACAAATAAATGCTGAACTCTTTACTATTTGAGTATGATCATATTCTGTCAACTAGCACATAGGATATTTAGTACCTTGATATGTGTAGACAGAATCAGGGAAATTATTTGAGAAAACAAAAAAATAGTTAAAGGAAGGTATAGTTTTTGTCCTCAAGGACTTTATGATCTCCTTGGTTAAAAAAAGAAAGATTGGAGTGATAAATAATAAGTAAGGCTTAATAAGTGAAGTGTAAATGAACTGTGAAGGCTGTAATATGTGAATCAAAAGAAACAGGGAAGGCCATCTGGAAAGGCTAACTGGACTGATAGAGGCAGGCAGGGCTTTGTCACACTGGTATTTTCACCACATACTACGCATTCAGTATAGACTTAGTTTTCCACTTTACCCACTTATTTTCAGATACTCAGCCTGGCTTTCTTATCATTTTTTCATTTGATTTTACTGATTTTCTGAGACTGCTGCATAGGCTCAAAGCCGAATAAACTGCTACCTCAGCATGTCATCACAAACATAGCAATATATATTGACTCTCTGTCAAATATCAAACTGATCTTTTAAATTGTTTTGATGACTTATAAGTCTCTGTTTAGTGTAAGTCTAGTTTTATTGTATGATGACTAGCTCTTGTTGCCTAGAGCAAACTGTGTAAGTTTTCAAGAATAAAGTGAGATATTTCATCAGTTGCAAAGAAGCTGACTCTCTTTTTGATCCTGTCCTTATTAAAGAAAAGACATTGTTCACCTGCCAGTAGACAAAGACAATACCTAGTGGTCAAACAGATTAAAGTAGCATCCATGGATGGGTGAAAATATTTTCTATCCCAAAGTGTGCCATTGTCTTTGGACAGTGGAATAAATTAGTAAAATGAGTAATTGATAGCATAGCCCTTTGGAACAAGGGATCATTACAGGTGATTTTAGATTGAACATTGTCCATAAGAAGGTGGGGATCATCTCCATAAAATCCTCTGATCTTTATTCAAAGAATGTCTAATTTTTTACTGATGAATTCACTATTACATTTGTTTCTCAGCCCAGTTTAAGTGCTATTAACCCAGTCTGCAAATGTGTCCTCTTATATTATCATCATGCATACTGTTCCTTCTGCTTGGAATAGTCTACCCTAAACCCTGCCTATTTATTTCATTCTTGCTTTTCAGCTCTTGGCTTAATAATCCTTCATCAAGGTAACCTTCCCCATTTACCATGACTGTGTCAAAATGCACCTTTTATAAGTTAAGCACATGTAACTGTCCTTTCCAGCATATGGAATAGTGATTTATATGTTTGTGAGAAGATTTTATTAACATCTATCTTCTCCCAGCTTTACAATAAGGGCATGAAGGCAGGGACCTGAGTACATACTATGGTTCCTGGTTCACAACTGTGCATAATAATTATTTGGTGAATGAATGAATGGATTTCAGTCTTACCTAATTAAATTGTCTTAAAGATGAAGGCATATGTTCTGCTTTCTAAAAACTCAGCATATAGGGTTGGGGTTGCAGCTCAGTGGTAGAGTGCTTTCCTAGCATGTGTGAGGCACTGGGTTCGATCCTCAGTACCACATATAAATAAATGAATAAAATAAAAGTCTATCAATGTCTAAAAGTATTTTTAAAATCTATTTGAATAACTCAGCATATATGCATATTGAAAAGTTTTAATTGTGAAATTAGAAGCAAGTTTGGAATGGAGGCTTACTTGCATGTTGGTAGCAGGACAGAATTAAGATTCCCATTTTTAATTTGTGTTTTAAGGAATATTCGTTATACCATTACTATTCTGGACTGTATTACATCATTTTTGTGAAATGATTATTAAATATTATATATCTAAGAACTCAGTAACTCCATAAATATAGCTCTGGTGTTAGGATTCTCCAGAGATATATACAAAGAGATGGATAGACAGTTATATACATGCATTTATACATATATGCATTCATATATAGGTATGAGTAGGATTTATTAGGGGAATTGGTCCTTGTGACTATGGAGGCTGAGAAGTACTAGAACAGGAAATATGCAAGCTGGAAACACTGAGATACTTGTAGGGTGATTCAGTCCAAGTTGAATGTTTTAGAGCCATGGAAGCTGACGGTTTAACTCTCAGTCTGGGGCCAAAAGCCTGAAGATGTAAGGACTGCTGGTGTAAGACCAGGAACCCAATTTCCAGAGGGTCTAAAGATTTATTGTCTGAGGATTGGAGAATAAGTGTGTCCCAGCTCCAGGACACAGAGAGATAATTAACCTTTCCTCTGCTTCTTCATTCTGTCAAGGTCCTTAGAAAATTGGATGGTTCCAACTCATACTGAGTTAAGAGTGGATCTTCCCTACTCATTCTATCAACTTAATGCTAATGTCCTCTGGAAACACTTTCATAGACACATCCAGAAATGTTTTACCAGCTCTCTAGGTAATCCTTAATCCAGTCATCTTGACAACAAATATTAACTACATTAGCCTTCTAATTTTAAGTATCTTTTTGTCAATAGTTGGTATCTTAACCATTAAAAATACTATTAGGAATTAGAAACCATAACGGAAAATGAAAGTTTTTTCAATAGCTATACAAATAAGCTGACAATACAGAATTAATACTTAAATTAAAATATAAAAACTAGAGACTATGTTTTTCTCATATGTTTATGAACAGTAAGCATGAGATTTAAACTGTTGAGTTGAAACTATTTTTTATCAATCACTCTTCCTTGAGGATAGACAATGATTTATTCATAAAGGTAACTAAAGCACCTTTAAAAATTATGGACCTATAATAAATACACCCCTTCTCTGTCTCCTACCCCATTTGTAATTGACATGTCCAAATAGGTAGACATCATGTGAATTGAAAATTTCATAGAATAAAGGTCAAGCAATTCTAACAGTCTTTTAGTCTCAGCTCTGCCAAAAATTAAGTATACAATTAGACAAGTTATATAATTTTCTATTGATTATTTTCTGTATTTTTCTAATTTGACTAATAATTCCTGACTTGCACATCTAACTACTGTATGGAGAGGAGCAAATGAAATTGCAAATATGAAAACATTTTGAAAAGTGAGAAGTATCATTCAAATGCAAGTGTGAGGGAGGGCCTATGTTATGAACAGAATATATGACTAGGCTACAAAGTGTTAATTTCAAACAAAATGAACAGACTAAGGTTCATTGTCTGAAAGCTCAGCACACATAGGTTAACTTGCATAATCATTCTTTTATCCATCAGCAGGGCTCCTTCCAGCATTGAAAGAACCCTATAAATCTCTCACTTCCTTTTTTGCTCCACTTGCTGAATCAGCCTTTGTGAAAGCATCCCCTCCAGTGTATAATATTTTGAAGAAACTTTAAAGAAAACTCTGTGCCCATAGAGTGCTGATTCAGCAGAGTAAATGAGGTGACAGAGATGCATTTGGAAACTTTCATTGGCAGGAAACCTGATCTGGCCAACTCTACACAAATAAGGAGGTATGTATTTGACCAAAGGAAGCACATTGCTTACAAATCACTATATGTTTCTAATTTGAAGGCACATGGCTTGTGAAGCAAAAAGGTATCAGCATAGTTTAAAGGCACCATCCTTTGAATTTAAATAGTCCATATTTAATTTATCGTACCTAGTAACTCCCTTTCCCTTTTCTTATGCCTCCATACATAATACAATAGCTTCTTAAAAATGCACCCTATAGTGTGATATGCCATGATGCCATAGGACATGAAAGTTGTAAATCACCTTTTTCCAAAATGCATAAAATGAATCAAAATTATTCATAAGCATGATTGAAGACAAATAATACTGGATTAAAAAATCATTAGGCTGCCACTGCTTTACTCACACACCTGGAGTTTTGACTTGCACAGCCATATATTTTGGCAATTCTGATATTTTAGTAAAAGAGAGCTTTCTTGAATCTTGTTCATACTTATTAGTTTTCAGAAACAGGAGGAATTTTAAAGTATTATTTTGAAAGGTATCTCAATGTGATAGGAAAACATGTGTCTCAGTAACAGGTAGAAAGATTACATATAGTGGCATTGGTATGCAATCTGAATAACTCTACTTCAAATAATTTTGCAAAAGAAAGTCACTCAAACTAATTAAATGGTACACATGAATTACTTGCATTCTTTCTAGAACCACAGATACTTCCTTTTTATAGCAGACAAACAAAATGCAGTCCAGGTAATCATTAAAATAAAGTAGCAGTTCATTATTCTTATGAACTGCTACTGAACTTTCTTACTAGTAGCTGGTTGAAAACTAATTAAATATATTTTGCTCATAAATAATATTTCATTGTCTTTCAATTTCAAGTGATTTCATATTTTTTATTGATATAGAGAAAATAAACTTACTGGAATTAATCTAAGGAAAAAAAGGAAAAGTTTGAAGAGAATATAGCTAAATACTTTGCTAAACACAATTTAATATTCATTGCATATGAGTAGTGTTTCTATTGGGCTGATTTTCATGCAAACGTCAAACTTAGCCAAAATTTAGAATCCACGAGAGATAATACAGCATTTGATTGTCCATTATTCTATATCTGTTCCCATCTGTGAAGTCTGATGAATGTTGTGAAAGTGATAACAGCTGTTTTTAGTCTTCATTTGAGGAATATGTTTTTATTTAGGGTTAATAATAAGTCTTTTCATTTCCTAAAGTTATAGAAGGGACTTAAATGGGGTTATTTCCAGGTAGAATGACAGTTGTTATTTCTTCTGAGGCACAGTTGGATGCTTTGAATTTCATTCTCAAGGGCATACTTTGGCAAAAGGCATGTACATGTGCTGTTTTTTTTGTTTTAATTTTGTACCTTATTTTTCAGTAATTCCTCTTCTCACCTATCCAAATCCTAAATCCTGGCCCATGGTTTCTTTCCCATGGTTGCTACTAGTTAACTGTATTACATATTATTGACGTATGTCCTTCCCCTACTACAGTCTACCATTATTCTACTAATCCAGCAAACCCCTGCTCCATCCACCATTGTTAGAGAATCTGTGAATTCAAAATAAATCCTATAACTTGAGCAAACATTTGAATGTAAGCAACAGGTTAATGTTTTACTTCTCAAAGAAATATTACATTCAAACAAGATTTTCAGAGGGAATTATCCTTGAGTCATAGAATATTAGATTTCATTGTCAAATATGGAGAATTATACCGCTCAGAAAGTAAAATTTCTTATAAGTTGGATGAACATCTTCATTAAGGAAATAAAACGTTTTTTTTTTTCATCATAAAGGGCAATTGTGTTCTAAGCATTTATGACCTCAAAATTAGAATTCAGAGGGCTGGGGTTGTGGCTCAGTGGTAGAGCATTTGCCCAGCATTTGTGAGGTACTAGATTCAATTCTGAGTACCATGTATAAATAAATGAATAAAATAAAGATCCATCAACATGTAAAAAAAGTATTTAAAAAAGATTTGAAAAAATAGAATAATTAGAATAATTAGGCAAATTTATTAAATTAATTATTTTTCTAATTCCAATTATTGCCTTATTATTATCCCAGATTAAAGTACATCACAATTAGTTTTATTTATTTGTTTGTTTGTTTACTTGTTTGTTTATTTATTTATTTATTTATTTATTTATATGTGGTGCTGAGGATTGAACCCAGTTCCTCACACATGTTAGGCAAGTGTTGTACCACTGAGATGCAACCCCAGCCCCACAATTAATTTTAACACAATAAAGTACTAAGTATTTAAAGACTACTACTGTCTTCTCTTAAACTGTGCTCTCTTTCCATATCAAAAAAGTACTTTAGGGCTGGGTTGTGGCTCAGTGGTAGTGCACTTGCCTAGCACGTGTGAGGCACTGGGTTCTATCCTCAGCACCACATTAAAAAATAAATAAAACAAAGGCTTTCTGTCCATCTACAACTACACAAAATTTTTTTCAAAAAATTACTTCATTTCCAAGTGACATCATAAGGAATACAATTTTTAAACATTTTTTATTTTTTAGTTGTAGTTGGACAAAATACCTTTATTTTATTTATTTTTATGTGGTGCTGAGGATTGAATCCAGGGCCTTGCACATGCTAGGTGAGTGCTCTACAACTGAGCCACAACCACAGCTCAGGAATACAATTTTAATTTCAACAAGAATTACCTTAGCTTCACTTTCATTCTCCAATTTTAAAGATGAGTCTTGTGATTTTGTTTTTCTCATCCATTCATTTTTCAGAGAAGAATTACAAAGGAAGGGGCTCATTTACTTTCTGAATTATGAATACATCTTCAGCTAATTGACAATTTCACTTCTTCTTTTCATATTAGGATGTCTTTTGTTTATTTCTCTTGCCAAATTGCTCTAGCTTCCAGCACTATGTCAAAAAGAAGCAATAAGAATGAACGTCCTACTCTTGTTCCTCATCTTAAGAATCAAGCTTTTCAACTTTTAATTATTGAAGATGTTAGCTTTAAAATCTATTATATATGGCTGTTGTTGTACTGAAGTATATTTCCTCCATACCTAAGCTGTTGAGTGATTTTATCATGAAATGATGTTGAGCTTATCAAAATCTATTTCTGAATCTACTGATCGTATTTTTTGTCTTCATTCTATTAATGAATGTATAACATTTATTGATTTTCCTATGTTAAGCCATATTTGCTTCCCAGCAGTAAATTTTACTTGATTGTGATGAATTATTCTTTTAATGTGTTGCTGAGTTTGGTTTGCTATTATTTTTAATTTTTTATTGTAATCACCAGAGTCAGTTTTTTAAATTTTTATTCTAATTTGTTATAAATGACAGAAGAATATATTGCAATTCATATTACACATGTAGAGCACAATTTTCCTGTCCTGGTTGTATATAATGTATATTCACACCATTTTGTGTCTTCACACATATATTTAGAGTGATGATTTCCATGTCATTCCACCATATTTTCTACCCCCATGCCCCCTCCTTTCCATCCAACCCCTTTGTCCTGTTTAGAGTTCCTCTAATCCTCCCATACTCCCCCTCCCAAACTCACTATGAATCAGCCTCCTTGTATAAGGCATTTGGTTTGGGGGATTAAGTAAATTCACTTACATTATATTCTCCAACTCTATCCATTTACCTGCAAATGCCATGATTTTATTCTCTTTTATTGCTGAATAATATTCCATTGTGTATATATGCCACATTTTCTTTATCCATTCATTTACTGAGGGGCATCTAGGTTGCTTCCACAATTTACCTATTGTGAATTGTGCTGCTATAAACATTGAGGTGGTTGTGTCCCTGTAATATGCTGTTTTTAAGTCCTTTGTGTATAGACCGAGGAGTGGGATAGTTGGGTCAAATGGTAGTTCCATTCCAAGTTTTCCAAGGAATCTCCATACTGCTTTCCATATTGGCAGCACCAATTTGCAATCCAACCAGCAATGTATGAGTGTGCCCTTTTCCCCATATCTTCGCCAAAACTTATTATTTTTTTGTTTTCTTAATAGCAGTCATTCTGACTGGAGTGAGATGAAATCTTAGAGTAGTTTTGATTTGCGTTTCTCTAATTGCTAGAGATGTTCAACATTTTTTCATATATTTGTTGATTGATTGTATATCCTCTTCTGAGAGGTTTCTGTTCAGTTCCTTGGCCCATTAATTGATTGGGTCATTTGTTTTTGGGTGTTCAGATTTTTTGAATTCTTTATATATCTTAGAGATTAGTCCTCTATCTGATGTGCAAGTAAAAAAAAAAAAATTGCTCCCAAGAGGTAGCATCTCTATTCACCTGATTGCTTCTTTTTCTAAAAGCTGTTTAGTTTGAATCTGTCCCATTTATTGATTCTTTATATTAATTCTTTCTCTAAAGGAGTCTTATTAAGCAATTCAGGACCTAATCCAACATGATAGAGATTTGGGCCTACTTTTTCTTCTGAGAGATGCAGTTTCTCTGGTTTAATTCCTAGATCTCTTATCTACTTTTAGTTGAGTTTTGTGCACAGTGAGAGATAGGGATTTAATTTCATTTTGTTGCATATGGGTTTCCAGTTTTCCCAGCACCATTTGTTGAAAAGGCTATCTTTTCTCCAATGTACATTTTTGGTGCATTTGTATAATATAAGTGTAATTATGTTTGTTAGTCTATGTGTCCTCCATTCTGTACCATCGGTTTACCAGTTTGTTTTGGTGCCAATACCATGCTGTTTTGTTACTATTGCTCTGTAGTATAGTTTAAGGTCTGGTATAGTGATAACATCTGTTTCACTCTTTCTGCTAAGGATTGATTTAGCTACTCTGGATCTCTCATTTTTCCAGATGAATTTCATGACTGCTTTTTCTGTTCCAATGAGGAATGTCATTGGAATATTCATTGGAATTGCATTAAATCTGAATAGTGCTTTTGCTAGTATGGTCATTTTGACAATATTAATTCTGCTCATCCAAGAACAAGGGAGATCTTTGCATCTTCTAAGGTCTTCTTTAATTTATTTCTTTAGCATTCTGTAGTTTTCATTGTAGGGATCTTTCACCTCTTTTAGTAGGTTGATTCCCAAGGTTTTTTTTTTTTTTTTTTTTTTTTTTTTGACACTATTATAAATGGGGTAGTTTTTCTCTTTTCCCTTTCAGAGGATTTGTCACTGACATACAGAAATGCCTTTGATTTATGAGTGTTGGTTTTGAATCCGGCTACTTCGCTAAATTTGTTTATTAGTTCTTGAAGTTTTCTGGTGAAATTTCCTGGATCTTCTAGATATAAAATCATATTTTCAGCAAATAGTGCTAATTTGAGTTTTCTTTTCCTATGTGTATCCCTTTAATTTCTTTTGTCTAATTGCTCTGGCCAGTATTTCAAGAACTATGTTAAATAGAAGTTTTGAAAGAGGGCATCCCTGTCTTGTTCCAGGTTTTGGTGGGAATAATTTCAATTTTTCTCCATTTAAAATGATGTTGACCTGGAGCTAAGCATAGATAGCTTATATGATGTTGAGATAGGTTCCTATTATCCCTAGTTTTTCTAGTGTTTTGAACATGAAGGGGTGCTATATTTTGTTGAATACTTTTTCTGCATTTATTGAGATGATCATAAGGTTTTTATATTTATGTATATTAAAGTGATGAATTAGATATATTGATTGCCGTATGTTGAACCAACCTTGCATCCCTGGAGTTAACCCACTTGATTGTGGTGCACTGCCTTTTTGATGTGCTTTTGTATTTGATTTGACAGAATTTTATTGAGAATTTTTGCATCTGTGTTCATTAGAGATATTGTTCTGAAGTTTTCTTTCTTTGATGTGTCTTTGCCTCATTTTGGAATTAGAGTAATATTGGCCTCATAGAATGAGTTTGGAAGTGCTCCCTCTTTTTCTATTTCAGGAAATAATTTGTATAGTATAGGTATTAGTTCTTCTTCATCAGTCTTGTAGAACTCAGCTGTGTATCCATCTGGTCCTGGGCTTTTCTTGGTTGGTAGGCTTCTGATGGCATCTTCTATTTCCTTGCTTGAGATTAATCTCTTTAAATTGTGTATACCATCCTGATTTAATTTGGGCAACTCATATGCCTCTAGAAATTTGTCAGTGCCTTTGATTTCTCTCTTTTCTTGGAGTACAAGTTCTCAAAATAATTTATAATTTTTTTTGTATTTCTGTAGTGTCTGTTGTGATATTTCCCTTTTCATCATGTATGTTTATAATTTGAGTTATCTGTCTTCTTCTCTTTGTTAGCATGGCTAAGGGTTTGGCAATTTCATTTTTTTTCACAAAACCAAGTTTTTTGTCAATTTTTAAAATTATTTCTTTTATTTCAATTTCATTGATTTTAGCTCTGATTTTAATTTTTTCCTGTCTTATACTCCTTTTGATGTGGATTTGTTCTTCTTTTTCTAGGGCTTTGAGAAATGATGTTTTGTCATTTATTTGTTGACTTTTTATTTTAAGGAGTGAACTCCATGCAATGAACTTGCTCTTTGTACTGACTTCACAGTGTCATAAAGATTTTGATATGTTTATATGTGTTCTCATTTACCTCTATGATTTTTTCAATCTCCTCCTTGATGTCTTTTGCAAGCCATTGTTCATTTAGTAGCATATTATTTAGTCTCCAGGTTTTGGAATAGTTTTTATTTTTTTATTTTATCATTGATTTCTTATTTCATTCCATTGTGATTGGACAGAATGCAGGGTAGTAGCTCTACTTTTTTTGTATTTACTAAGAGTAGCTTTGTCACATAATATATGGTCTATTTTAGAGAAAGATCAATGTTCTGCTGATAAAAAGTATACTCACATGTTGAAGGATAAAATATTCTATATATGTCACTTAAGTCTAAGTTATTGATTTTATTATTGAGTTCTATAGTTTTTTGTTCAGCTTATGTTTGGAGGATATATCTAGTGGTGAAAGAAGTGTGCTAAGGTCATGCAGAATTATTATGTTGTGGTCAATTTGACTCTTGAACTTGAGAAGTGTTTGTTTGATGAATATAGATGCTCCATTGTTTGGGACATATATGTTTATAATTGTTAAGTCTTATTGGTGTATGGTTCCCTTGAACTGTGTGAAATATCCTTCTTTGTCCCTTTTGATTAACTTTAGCTTAAAGTCTACTTTATTTGATATGAAGATGGAAACTTCTTCTTTCTTCCACAGTCCTTGTGAATGGTATGATTTTTCCCAACCTTTCACATTCAGTCTGTGGATGTCTTTTCTTATGAGATGAGTCTCTGGGAAGCAGCATATTGATTGGTCTTTTTCTTTTGATTGGTGAGTTTAGGCCATTTACATTCAGGGTTATTATTGAGACTTTATTTATATTCCCAGCCATTTTTGTTTATTTTGTTATTTAACTTGACTTGCTTTCTCCTTTTATTAGGTTTTTTCCTTTAATATAATACCTCCCTCTGTTGATTTTTTTAAAAATAAATTTTAGTAGTCAGTGGACTTTTATTTATTTATATGCGGTGCTGAGAATCTAACCCAGTTCCTTACACATGATAGGCAGGTGCTCTGTCATGGAGCCACTGCTCCAGCCCTGCTCTGCTGATTTTTATTGTTGTTTTTCATTTCCTCTTCATAGAATATTTTGCCAAGGCTGCTCTGTAGTGCAGATTTTCTAGCTGTAAATTCTTTTAACTTTTGTTTATCGTAGAAAGTTTTTATTTCATCATCAAATCTAAAGCTTATTTTTGCTGGATACAAGATTCTTGGTTGGCATTCATTTTCGTTTAGAGCTTGATTTATGTTGTTCCAGGTCTTCTAGCTTTCAAGGTCTGCGTTGAAAAATCTGCATATAACGTAATTGGTTTCACCCTATATGAAATCTAATTCTTTTCCCTTATGGCATTTTTTAAGAGAGAGAGAAAGAGAGAGAGAGAGAGAGAGAGAGCAAGAGAGAAATTTTTTTAATATTTATTTTTTAGTTATCAGTGGACACAACATCTTTATTTTATTTTTATGTGGTGCTGAGGATCGAACCCAGCACCCTGCGCATGCCAGGCCAGCATGCTACTGCTTGAGCCACATCCCCAGCCCCTCTCTTGTGGCTTTTATTATCCTTTCCTTATTCTGTATGTTAGGCATTTTCATTATAATGTGCCTTTATGTGGATCTGTTGTGATTTTGTACATTTGGAATCCTGTAAGCCTCTTGTATTTGGTTTTCCAATTTGTTCTTTGTGTTTAGAAAATTTTCTGATATTATTTCATTGGATAGATTGCTCATTCTTTTGGTTTGGAACTCTATTCCATGCTCTATCCCAAGAAATCTTAAATTTGGTCTTTTTATGTTATCCCATACTTCTTGAATGTTCTGCTCATGGATTCTTACTATCTTCACCATGTGATCTACATTCTTTTCAAGATTATATATTTTGTCTTCCTTGTGTGATGTCCTGTATTCCAAGTGGTCTAATCTGTTGGTGATGCTTTCAACTGAACTTTTAATTTGGTTTATTGTTTCTTTCATTTCAAAGATTTTTGTTTGGTTTTTCTTTATATCTCCTATCTCCCTACTAAAGTAATCTTTTGCTTCCTGTATTTGTTTTTGTAGCTCTTTGTCAAAATGATCTTTTGATGCCTGTATTTGCTTTTTATATCATGCTTTAATTCACAGAACATTTTGATTATCTACATCCTGAACTCCTTCTCTGTAATGTCTACTGATGTGTTGGCCATGCATTCTAATAATGTGGTATTTTGATTTGTTTGTGGCAATTTCTTCCCTTGTCTTTTCATGTTGCTCATGTGTCTTTGCTTCTAGCACTGTGGATCTGAGGCTTTACCATTTTTACCCTATAGGCTTTTAGTGCCCAGTAGGGATCCAATACTTCTCCTTTCAGGGGTAGGACAAGGTTAACAGATCCCAATATAAATAATATACCACCTAAAAACAAATAGTTGCTAATAGACTTTTAAAATTTGGACATAATATACAGAAATGGTGAATTCAATTATTATCTACAATATGATCGGTAGGTTTGTAAAAGCATTTACAGTTTCTGATGGTGGTGAAAGAACCAGGGGTGAGGATGTAGAAAGATATGCTGAGGAGGTAGGAGGTGAGGATATAAAGTTATTATATCTTAGGAAGTGTGAAAAAGAAATCTAAAGAAAAAGGTTAGTAGCAGGAGAATAGAGTGGAAGTAATATTGGGCAGATAAGTAAGAGAAAAGTCGGTAGAATACATAAAACAAACTCACATATATATTTAAAAAAATAAAAAAAGTTAAAACAGTAAAAAGTTGGAGAAAAGGGGTAAAAAAGAATATATAACATAACTATAATATACTATTCAATCGTCTCAAAACTCAATATCCTAATTCATCCAAAGTATTAAGTTTCACATATGTTGAGTATGTGAGGGCAGGAGAATAAAGAGGGAGAAGAAGGAAAAAATTGTTTGTTGTTAGCTGGTATCTCCATACTGAGGTTGGTGAAGGTAAGCCTCTCTATTTCCCCTAGGTCCTGGGTGGAGGGCACCTGGAAGTGGGGTGTGGCACCAGCCGATCCCTGAAGGGAGACTGCACCACAGAGATCTCTTTTTGAGCCTGCTCCTATGATGTGAGCACCTGGTCTTATCTCCTTATCTTGCCTGAAGACCTCCCAGTTCCTGGTCTCTGTTAGTCTCTAAACTGTATCACACTCACCCTTTCACTTACTGCTTCCTAATAAGGGACCTTTCTCTTCAGGGCTCTTGTGTGTGGCACTTCAGGCATGCTGCACATCTGCCTGGCTGAGAGCTGTTTTGTTTTGTGAAGTCACTATGCCTGGTTATTACCACTGATCTTCTATTTTGATGGAATTCCTCGCCCTTTTTTGTCTTCCTACTATTCTCCTGCTACTAACCTTCTGGAAATCACTGTGGCTGCTGGTCAGAGGGGGATGTTAGAAACTGGGTGCCTGGCCAGCCAGAGTTCCAAACTTGGAGTTGCCTCCACTAATGATGATGATGAAGGTGACCCAGGATGAAGGCATTTGGTTTAATCGATGGGGTGTCCGGTTGGGTGGGGGGAGTGGGTGATAGCATTTGAAGATAAGTTCAGAGACTGGGTCTGTGTCATGCAGCATGTGGCTGTGGCTGTCTTCAGAACCTGTGTGAAGTTCCCTGGTGCAGGCGGGCTATGGCTTGTAGGGGATTATCTCCATGACTGCAGAGTCCCAAGATAGAGGCGACCATGGGAGCCCCATGTTGGTTGATGTGTGTCCACACAGGAGTAGTGTTTGGAGATCCTGTGCGTGGGAGCTGCCAGATGTCCTGTGTTGGAGCTGCGTCAAGAATTTCTGCTCTTGTAGGTGGCAGAAAGTTCTGCATGGGTGCTGATGCCTATGGTCCTGTTCAGGTACCCTGTAGTTCTGTATGGGTGAGTAGTTGGAACACCTATTCTGAAGCTGAGGCCTGGAGCCCTGCATGGGTATGGTAGCTGTGATTCCTGTGTGGAAACAGGAAAATTACTTGCAGAGAAGCAGTATTCTCACTTCTTAAGTCACAGGTCACAGAGCGACTCAAAATGCTGCCTCCCTCTGGCCTGCCATCTTGGATCCCTGGTTTACTATTATTTTGTTGAGTATTTTTATATCAATTTTCATCAGGAATAATGAACTGTGATTGTGTTTTCATGTAGAATTCTAATCTGGCTTTGGTATCAAGGTAATGCTGGCCTTGAAAAATGGCTTTGAAGTATTTCTTTCAATTCATGTTTTTGGAAGAGTTTGAGAAGAATTGGTATTAGTTCTTCAAATGTTTCATAAAATTCAGCAGTGAAGCCATCTTATCCTGGGCTTTTTTTTGATGGAAAATATTTTGATTATTGATCAGTCTCCTTATTCATTAATGTTTTGTTCAAATGTTCTTTTTCTTTGTGATTCAACCTTAGTCTTTGAACATTTCTAGTAATTAAGTATTTCTTTTAGATTATTCAGTTTGTTGGTACATAATCGTTCATAGTACTTCCTTATGATCTTTTGTATTTCTGTGTATCAGTTGTAATTTCTTCCCTTTCCAACTTTTATTGTGTTTTCTGTTTTTTCATGGTTAATCTAGCTTAAGGTCAGATAACCATTGAAATATAATATTTCTTAAGCCAGACCCAGAAAGTCAAAGGCTGAATGCACAGAAGCTAGACCAAAATAAGAAACAAAAAGGGAAATAGTACAAGACAAAAAAGGGTGAGGAATTCCACCAAAATAGAAGATCAGTGGTACAGAGAAAGGAGATTTAAGGGAGGGTGGAGGGACAGGATAAAGGAAGAACAGTGGAATGAATGTGACCTAACTTTCCTATGTACATAAGAATATTCCACAGTGAATCTCACCATCATGTATATCCATTTGACTAATAAATATTATAAGTAAATAGCAGAAAATTTCGTACAGTATAAGGAAAGAAACAGGGGGAGGTAAAAGGGGAGAGTAAGAGGAAGTACTGGGACTGAGTTAAAGCAAATTATATTCCATGCTTTTATAATTAGGACAAAAGTAATCCTAATGTTATGCATAACTAAAAAGAACCAATAAAAAGAAAAAAAATAAATATTGTATTTCTATTTCTGTGACAGTTATTGTATATTAGAAATAATTATATACAAACATTTTTTCTATTCCAAACAGATGGTCACCATAGATATAAGGTCAAGCTATTTTCACATCTGATTTATTTTTTTTGTGATTTTTCTTTGGCTTAGGAAGCATACTTATTAGCATCTGAATTAATATGAATTTAAAGTGGGCCTTTGTATAGCTATGTATGTTTTGAATTTATTAAATACAAGGAGCACATGTGCTATTCAATTTTAATGTGTTAGTATTTTATGGTTTCTAGAGGCATCAGAGAAACTAATTCAAGGCAGGTTGTGAGACAGACTAGATTCAAAAATAGAAAAAGAAGTAAGTTTTAACTAATACTTTTGTTCAAATCTTGGCTGATAGGTTCCCTAGTTATGTGACTTTGGGCAATAATTTCTATTTCTTAGCATATTATCACTTTTTTAATATATGAAGGATCATAAGCACCAAATGGTACCTTTATGGATATTAAAATGTAAAATATATGAAATATGTTTAATAGAGTCATTGATGTATAATGAGCTTTTACAATATAATTACTTTCTTGCTTCTCACTTCATTTCTGAGTTTATCCACACTGAGTATGAGTCTAATGTCATTTTCTGACAACTTTAGGATCACATTTTCTGTTATGTATAAGACCTGATTACTAACATGTATAGGATGTTTTAACTCCAATCATAGCTAAAACACAAAGGGACAAAATAACCCACAGCCTTTTAGGTAAATGTAGTAATGATTAAGATATCTTGGGGGTAGAGGCTGTAGGTTATTTGAAATACCTATGAAGTGTTTTCTGAATGTTATATCCTTGCTACTGTCTGTTAAGCACTTATTGAGCTGACATTGCATGTGTTGAATGAACAAAAAATAAGGTATAACAAAAATATGGACTATTGATAATCTGGTCTAAGACAGAGGCTCAGGATACTTAAAAAAATGTCAAAAAAGCAATCAAATGAAAGCATAGTCCATCATATATAAGGTAGTTCTGGGTAGCAAAATTTAGTTCTTTTATTCACACGTTTTTCCATTCCTCTGATTTTAAGAGAAATTTATCTCCTGAAATAAGCTTTTAAGTTCAGCCTCTCTGACTTATAGTTTGTAGTATTCTAGTATATGTGCTGCTGAAGCAAGCACTAGTGTGTAGTATTCTAAAAACAGATGTCAGATGCAAGCAGCTTTCCTGATGTGTTGGGTCAAAGTTCTATTGACATAGATGCTCACTTACTTCAAGAGATATCCCAACCTTTGGGGAGGTGATAAAAAGACCAGGAGCAAATTTCTGAAAAATTATGAACAACTGTGATACAGTCAGGAAACAAGATCTAAAAGAAATCCATATTCTGGGTTTCCTATTTGCTAAAAGTAGTTTGTGTGCTTACATAGATTTTCCCCTCTTCAAAGAAGTTACTATATGTATTCTATGTGTCTGTATAAATAGGTACAAATTGTTATGAAATGCAGAACAGGCAACTATTAGTAACATTTGGAATTAGATTAAAGGCTATTCCCCTCATCTAAGCAACATAGTTGACATTCTCCTTTCTCTATCCTCAACATCAATGAAAATGTTCATTTTTAATGGGCATTTTGCTAAGATAAGGGCAGATTCTAAGGAGTTATATTCCATCCTTGGATTAAAAAAATAAATAAATCTTCCACTAATATCTGTAGCACTCAAATCAATAATCCACCTACCACCTAAGGATAATAATAATGAATGTATATTTTCATTTTTTTAGTATTTATTTATTTATTTGTGGTGCTGAGGATTGAACCCAGGGTCTCACACATGCTAGGCAAGTGTTCTACTGCTGAGCCACAACCCTAGCCCCTATATATTTTCTTACCATAACTACCTCCTGAGATATTTTAGGTAAGTAATATAATTATTTTAATCTTGAAAATATAAAATTATTAATTTATTATTAATTTTAAAGGCAGCTTACCATGTGGCTGGTGAATGGATTGGCTATTTAAATTTTGTCATAACCTAAGCAAAATGAGTAGGAATAAAGCCCTAGGCCTTAATAAGAATTAATTTGAAAAGTTTATGTTTCCTATCTTATTCAGGGTCCCATTGCACCTTCAACCTCTGCTGTGAGATTAGAATGATTTACAGCCACTGCTAGACCTCACAGTGATTCCCAGAAGTTAAAGCTGAGCATGCTACTTCAATAAACCACTATAATATGATATTTTATTATTATGGTTCTACATGTCCTGCAGTGTACGGTAATTCAGATATAAAATAATTAAAGGCAATTAAAGCCCGTTATTGTAAGGATTACTTTGTGCTAATGATACAGAGATTGTTTGCCTCAAGGTAGAATTCCCTCTGAAGTTTTCCAGGAAGGAAGCTAAAAGTGCTTGGTGCTAGGAGAAAGGACATTTTTGTTGTCACAGTTGTTGTTATTTATAATAGGTAAGCAAGATGGAGCACATTGACAACTTCTCAGAATAGAGAAAAATAATGTTCTTATCAATTGTTTTCATTAATGACATATCAGTTGTTCATTAATGGTCTGAATAAAGTGCATCCTGAATGCTAGGATAAACAAATGAGGTTAAAACAATATTTTGCATTTAACCCTCAAGTCTAAAGGTGACCTAGAGGTCGTGAGGTTCAGCTTTCTTCCTCTTTCAAGAGTCTGGAGAGAAACCACAACTAGGCAAAGTAATAGAATAAATCCATGCATATCTTAACAAACCTTCATTATAAACTTACCTGTTTTAGGTCTTGTGGTAATAGAATTGTAACATATCAATTAAGAGCATGATCTCTTTTTAAAAATTATTTTATTTATTTATTTTCATGCAGTGCTAAGGATAGAAGCCAGTGCCTCACACATGCTAGGCAATTGCTCTGCAACTGAATGACAGCCCAAGAGTATGAACTCTTCAGATAGATAGTCAAGCTTCAAAATCAGGCCTACAAGTAAGAGCAGGGAGCATAATAGTAATAATAACAAAAGAAAAAAAATAATAGACATTTTATTGTATATATTTTTGCTTCAGTTTAGTAATATTTTAAATGGAATTGATAGTAAGTCCTCAAAGAGTTATTTGTAACATTGATAAAATATAAATATATATTACTTACAATGGTGCTTGCTATGAATCTGTTCTCTATATATTTTTTCACAATACCTTTATTCTATTTATTTTTATATGGTGCTGAGGATGGAAGCCAGTGCCTCACACATGCCAGGCAAGTGTTCTACCACTGAGCTATAGCCCCAGCTCCTGTCCTCTATAACTTTTAACTGATTTTGTTTTGACACTTTCCAAATACGTACTCCCTTAACACAACTTCAGTTGCAGGAACCCAGTTACTTTAGAGTATGAATCAAAATACATACTTCATCCTTCTGTAACTTTTCCATGAAAATTAATTCATTTAAACACTAGATATTGAGTTCATATATGTTGCCAAACATTCATCTAGGAATAGTTATTAAATATTCAAGGCTGAACAAATCAGATAAGAACCTTGTACTCCTGATAGTTACACATATTTGAGGGAGGTACATAATTAAAAAAAACTAATAAGTGAATGTGATAATTTCAGTCAATGCTAGTTGCTGCGAAGTGCTAAATATTATGAAGAAAATAATGAAGTAGATGAAATAGAGAATAATCTGAGGAGGCATCGTGTTAAATCAGATAGTAAAGGAAGGCATGTGCTACTATATTTAATTCAATCATGAAATGTCTACATTGTGCAAGACCCTGAATATTGTAGCTATGGAGATATAGCAGTGAATGAGGTAAACTGGTCCTTTCACATAGATTACATTCTGGTATGGGACGGGCATTAAAACAAGTAAAGCAAGGAAGAAAATTTTAAAATTTTATATATATAAAATGAAGAGTGGGAATGTGACTAAGGGTGACTGGGGACTATTTATATTCAATGGCTGGGAAAAGAATCTCTGATTAGGAGTCCCATACCTGAGATCTAACAGACAAGGATTTACCTTAAATAAAGATTTACATGTAACAACCTCTGAATTGGAAATGATATTTATATATCCAGGGAACAGAAATAAGGAGAGCATGGGCATATCAACAAGGTCATTGCCAGACAACTTAGCGTAAGCATCTTAGTATGACCCTGTCTCAAATTAAAAAAAAAAATAAGAAGAAGAAATTGAAGTGACAGGGATGTTACTCAATGGCCAACTGCCCCTAGTTTTAAGCCCAAGTACCAACAAAAGAAAGTAAAGTAAAGAAAGAAGGGAAGGAAGGAAGGAAGGAACAAGGAAGGAAGGAAGGAAAGCAAGACTGAATATTTCTAGCTCAGCATCACAAAGATGGTCCTGATTTTATGGCCAGGATGAGCGAGGTGGTAGTGCTGGACTTAGCACCCCTTTTATCCATCCACCTACAATATTCCCCTTACTCACAATGAGCTAATATCACATAGGACTGCCAGTTGATTTGTTCCTGGCTTTATGTTGAACTAGAGACCTTTTCAAAAGTGCTGCGTGTTTCTATTTAATTTTCATATTTTTGCCTTGATCTTAGTCTTTCCCTTTGTTCCTAAAATGAAACTAGTTGTCAGGCAACAGCTCAATGGGTCACGAAGATTATATGGGTCTGTTGGGTCTTTCTTGCTTTTGAACATTTTGCTTTAGGCATCAGCATCTTGTCATTGTTACATTTGTCACCTTCCTGATTGCTTCCTTTGAAATTTCATCAGTATTTCACTTCTTAATTTATTTATTTCCTGATATTTGAACTTCCTAAGTTATATTTAGAATGACTTGAAATTTATGTTCAACGATTCACTTCCTCTCACCCTGTGAAAGCTTCCAAAATAAGGGACTCAATACTCCCTGGGATAAGATATTTGTATTTAGTTTTCAATTTAAAAAATAAAGGTATAAAATGTCTAGCCTCTCACAGGTATGGATGTTGGTGGAGTTTTATTTCATAATGTGATACATAATTCTTCTAGAGAAGAAGGTTGGGGTTCTACTGAAAAGAAAGAAGATAACAGAGAAGATACAAATACAGAATTATCATAATGAGAGTGTATGAGAAGAAAAAGGCTCAGCTTTGTGTTTTAAAAAGTGCTTGTAGTTTTCATTTTAGCTATGCAGTTTTAGCTTTTGGCAGTTTGACATTCCTGATATTGTTTTAAGATAGATTTTATATTGAATATGATTTTTTCCAGTCAGAGATATCACCTAGATTATGAGAAATAGCTTCCATCCTATTTCTTTTTTTCTTCCCAAATAAGTTTGATTTCATTATAAAATTTATCTATATTTAATTCCTCTTCCTGGAGGAGATGATATAAAATGTTTTACTCACTGAAATCTTCATTCAGTAGACCCACAAGGTTATATCTTTGCAGTATATTCTCTGCTTCATCTTTCCCAAGGCCTGATCCTTGATATAAAAATATTTCTACCTTGACCTCTTTCAGTGATTCTTAGATGACTACTACCACCATATACAATATTGACCATAGCCCCAATGAGACCAAGTATGAAATACAATCTGAAAATGCAATGAGACATGCACTCATAATGTAGACTATTCAAGGAAACATAGTGCTGCAATTCTTTACCTTGTGGCACACTTCTCTGATTAATGTTGAATTCTAATGTAGTTATAGGCAAATGGGGATGGCAATGGCTAGTGAGGTTTGTAATATGAGTACGTCCAAGTGTGACAAATGTGATTCCAGAAGTTACCACACATTAGCCTCAGAGAACTGACATTTGCAGGAAAATGAGTTTTATTTTTCTCTTTCACCTAATATTTGAAGAAATAATAGAACTAAGCCTAAAAGGAAAAGATTGTCCTGCTGGGAACTCAGTGGATAAAGTTGGGATTTTTAAACTTGTTTTTCCATTGTTGAAGGAAGTCTTCAGTGTCATCAAGGTGTATTATAAGGTCCTTTAAACTTTCCTAACATATTCATGTTAGGAATATGTCATAAAGACTTGCAAAGAATCAAATAATAATGGATTATTTTAATTTAAAGATAATTAGAGTACACTGAATTTAAAAAAAATTATAAAATTCTCTATTCCTTCTGTTACCCATTTATTTTCCACAGCCTCAAAATTATTTTTAATGTTTTTGATACATTATAGCTATACATAATAGTGGGGTTATTTTGATGTAATCATACATTCATGGAATATAATTTTCTCCGTTTTATGTCTCAATACCTCCTCTCACCCTCCCCTTCTTCCCCATCCCACCTCATCTACTTCTCTGGCCTTAGCCCCATCTATTTATTGTTCTTATAATTGGTACTTTGTAGGTATACATAAATGTGCAATTATCATCAAGATTATTAATAATAATGCTGGAGAGAATGTGGAGAAAAAGGTATAGTAACACATTGTTGGTGGAACTGCAAATTAGTACAATTTTGGAAAGCAGTATGGAGATTCCTTAAAAGACTAGGAATGGAACCACAATATGATCCAGCTATCCCACTCCCTGGTATTTTTCCAGAACTAAAATAGGCATACTCCACTGTTACAGCACATCAATGTTTATAGCAACAGAATTCACAAGAGCCAAGTTATGTAAACAGCCCAGGTGCCCATCAAGAGATGAATGAGTCAGCCAGGTGTGGTGGCACACACCTGTAATCCCAGTGGCTCAGGAGGCTGAGGCAGGATTGTGAGTTCAAAGCCAGTCTCAGCAACTGTGAGGTGCTAAGCAATTCAGTGAGACCCTGTATCTAAATAAAATACAAAAAATAGGGCTGGGGACATGACTCAGTGGTTGAGAGCCCCCAAGTTCAATCCCTGGTACCAAAAAAAAGAAGAAAAGAAAGAAAGAAAGAAAGAAAGAAAGAAAGAAAGAAAGAAAGAAAGAAAGAAAGAAAGAAAATTTTAAAAGGATGAATTGGTCAAGAAAATGTGATAAAATTTATCTTTGAGTTTTATCCTGCTAATGAAATGAAACTCAATTTTAAGACCTATTCTCATCAAACATGAAAGCTTTAAGAAATTAGGCCTCACAATGACACAAAATAAATACTATTATTCCCTTATACACAGCATGAATTCTTATAGCAAATATTTAATTTTCAAGACTCTATCCTACATCCAAAC
Organism: Marmota flaviventris; assembly: GCF_047511675.1. Taxonomy (NCBI): domain Eukaryota; kingdom Metazoa; phylum Chordata; class Mammalia; order Rodentia; family Sciuridae; genus Marmota; species Marmota flaviventris. Next base: position 109,271,711 of record NC_092518.1, on the reverse strand, counting down.
CCAACCAAGCACTAATACTTGATCATATTCCTTAAGTAGATATTTTTCATGTTTGGATTTTTTTCTCACACAAATCAAGACATTAGTGAGTTTTATTTTATTTTGTTTTATTTTATTTTGATATAATTGTCTGTTTCAACAAAAAATATCTCTACAGCTGAGAATGACTGTGTTCAGTTCTTTTCATCCATGCTGTTCACCTATAAAGTGGTGGCCTCAATTAATGTTAGCCCATCTGCTTTTATCTCTGATAAGCATTATCTGAAATTCATTTATGTGTTTAGGAACAAGGTGACAATATAGTGGTATGATCTTTATAAATCTCACATGCACTATAGCAGCCTATGAGTCATTCTTATAAGTGGTGAAGGCTTTATTGTCTTACATGACTTATGCTTATAGCCATACATAAATCACACAAAGCCTTAGAGGAATTTTAGTGTTTAGTCATAATAAAAGAGACTTCACAGATTGTTTTTATCATGTCTGAATGAGGTCAAAGAAGGATAAGATTCCCAATAAACAATTATTTCAACTTGATGTCAGCTAATGATTTATATTTCTATAGAAAATATTAACAAGCAAACTTCATTTTGTTTTATATTTACTCAAAGTTTGTTAAGTTCAGCCTCTGGGGAACTTTGAAATGTTTTCTTTAGGGTATAGTTTTACAGTCTTAATTTGTGGACATGAAATAATCATCACCTTGGAGACCTCATGAGGATTTTGTTTAGTGTTAGTTCAACTCAGTCAACAGTTCATCAATTCATTTGTTCAACAAACATTTAAAGAAAAATACTGATAAATTTTGAATGTCAGAATTGTTGGGAAAAGTATAAACGGCAGCCATACCCCAGAGAAAAACCCCAACATGGCGCCTAAGGACTTCTTCTTCCTACCTTCTTCTTTTCTGCAGTGGCGCGAAAAGTTCCCGCCAGTGTGAACTCTCCCACCGGCGCCAATTTTAAATCTCACTGGCAGGGAACCTTAGCCCCAATGAGAACTAATTCCTGGGCTCCGGAGCTGATATCTGAAAGAACTTGCCAATAAATGGGTGGCCTGCCATTTATCTAAGCCCTACCATCTCCCCCTTAGTTCTATATAAGATCACAGCTTTTTGCAATAAAATTGGAATTCTCCCGGCGAAGTGTCTTTGCGTGGGGAATTCTTTCATTCTGGTGCCCCGTGTGAGGATACGGGTGAGCTCTTTCCAACAAGAGCCCCGTCCCCGCTCCGCCAAGACACTCCGCCCTGGTCCGCTCTTTTCAGATGCCGGCTTCCTGCACTCACCACTGATCTGACCTAGGTAAGCCTCCCCTGACCCCGGCTCGCCAACTCCCTTCGGGCTACTGCTGGGTTTGTGACCGTGATCGTCCAGCACACTCCAGACACCCGGTAGGGGGGAGGGAATTCCTCACACTAAGACCTTTACTGGTCGCAGTGGACCCTCTGGTGATCCGTTTCCCTTTGGGGCGTGAGGCTTCTGAGTTTACACGAGAGGCTCTGTGGTTTTTCCTCCTCCGCTGCCGCTGCTGCTGCCGGCTAGAGTTGCTGTTTCCTGCGGGGCTGCTGTGTCTGGCTGAAGCTGCCTCTCTGCTCGGGGAAAACTGAACTCCCGGCCTGGAACTGCGTTCTGCCGGAGCTGGAGCTCTGTTTTCATTACTGACTTCTTCCGCTGCGGTCGAAAACTTTCCTGACGTCAGGTTGCCCGTGGCTCCGACCCCATTGGGTCTCACAGATCGCACTTCACTGGTGACGACCAGGTAGTGCCCTCTGTATTTCCTCACGACGGCTGGTCATTTTGGGGACGCCCACCTGACCCCCGTTCGCCCTGAGCTTTCTGGAAGCCGTTCCAGCCTGGGTTTTCTCTTTGTCTCTCTCGCTTACTCTTATTCTCTCTCTCTCTCTCTCTCTCTCTCTCTCTCTCTCTCTCTCTCTCTCTCTTCCATCTCTCCCTGTGACTATGGGCACCTCTTCGTCTGTACCTGAAGCCTCACCTCTCAAATGTTTAATAAAAAATCTGGCCACACTCTCCCTCACACCAGACATCAAGCCCAAACTTCTAATCAAATTCTGTACCCAAGATTGGCCTACATATCCACTGGATAATGGCAATCATTGGCCTCCAGAAGGCTCCTTAGATTCAAACCTCCTCCGGGACCTTTTTAACTATTGCCAGTGTCTGAAAAAGTGGAGGGAGATTCCCTGCGTTGAAGGTTTTAGCCTTCTCGCACAGCACCCTGCTCTCTGCTCCTCCTGTTCTCCCTCTCAGGTCCTCCTTGCTTGCAAACCCCTTTCTTCCCCTACTTCTACTCCTGACTTCGCAGATTCTTCCTCATTCGACCCAGCAGATGAACCCCCACCTTATCCCCCAGCCCCATCTGCCCCTTCTCTCCCGCTATACCCTCCTCTTCCTCTGCCTGATTCCACAGATCCTCAGCCTTCCGTTTCATCCCCCTCCTCTCCACCCTATTCTGCCTGCTCCACCTCCTCCTCCTCCACAGAGACACTCCCTTCCCCTCCCTCTCCTTCCTGTCCGCCGCCTGCCTCTTTCAGTCCTCCTGTTACCAGGTCTAAGGGACTCTTTCCCACCCCCAAGACAATCGCACCCCTTCATGAGGTAGCTGCTCCCGAGGGTGTCATCAGAGTCCACGTGCCCTTCTCCATGTCGGACATTACTCAGCTAGAGAGGAAGTTAGGCTCATTCACCACTGACCCCACCACTTACATTCGGGAGTTTCAATGGGTCCTGCAAGCATATAGCCTCACTCATCATGACATCTACATGCTCTTGGCCAATACACTTCTCCCCGAGGAAAGGCGACGGGTCTGGGAGCTAGCCCAAGCCCATGCTGATGAAAGTCATAGGACCAATCCCAACCATCCCACGGGCCCTCATGCTGTCCCAGAGCAGGATCCCCTATGGGATTACAACACCCCTGAAGGCTTACAGTCTCGTGACCGTTTTACATCCTGCCTCTTGGTGGGCCTAAAAAAGGACACCCGCAAGGCTGTTAACTTTCCAAAGGTGCAGGAGGTCATTCAAAGGAAGGAGGAAAAACATTCAGAATTCCTGGATAGACTAACCAAGGCCCTTCAACAGTACACAAACCTCGACCCAGAAACCCCTGATGGCCGTCATGTCTTAATGACATATTTTCTGGCCCAAAGTTACCCTGACATTAAAGCCAAGCTTAAAAACCTTGAACAGGGCCCTGCTACTCCTCAGACCGAAATCCTCGCTGTTGCTTTCAAGGATTTTCATGGTAGAGAGGATGAAAGTGAACGCCATAGGCAGAGGGCTGAAAATGCCAAATTCCAAATGTTGGCCCAGGTCATTCAGAGAAGGTCATCACCACACCGTCCTAATAAGACACCCCCTGGAGCTTGCTTCAAATGTGGTAAGGAGGGACATTGGGCCAGGGATTGTCCTTCGCCGAGGACACCCTCCAACCCCTGCCCAAAATGCCATCAAAGGGGACACTGGGGTGCAGACTGCCCAACAACCCGGAAGGGAGGTTGGTCAGCTGCCCGGCAACCCCAGCCTCTCCTGGGCTTGGCAGAGGAGGATTGACGAAGCCCTGGGCCTTCCCTCCCGACTATTACCATCAAGAAGCAAGAGCCTAGGGTCACCTTCCTGGTGGATGGACGCTTCATTACCTTCCTCTTGGATACTGGTGCCACTTTTTCGGTCTTGAGGGAGTATTGGGGTCCTACCACACCCTCAAAAACTCCTATTATCGGGGTATGAGTTATCGGGGTATGAGGTAAACAGATTTTCCCTCGAACCCCCCCCCCCTATCATGTTATATGCAGGGATCCCTTTTGTCCTTCACACACTCCTTTCTCGTTATGAGCCATTGCCCCATTCCCCTTCTGGGAAGGGACATACTCTCACTATTGAAAGTCACCATTCACATATCACCCCACACCTCTCCTACCTCTCATTTCTTCATGATGTTACTAGGGGCAGATACACCTCCTTCACGCACTCTTCCACAACTATCTAAACCAGTTAACCCTGAGGTTTGGGACACAACTACACCCTCTAAGGCTAAATGCAGTCCTATTCATATTGTCTTACGGGACCCTTCAAGATATATTAGTCAACCACAATATCCACTCACAACCACAGCCCTCCTCGGATTAGAACCCATCATCCAGGATTTATTACGAAAGGGATATCTTAGGCCTACACACTCTCCTTTCAACACCCCCATTCTGGCAGTTAAGAAACCTAACGGGTCCTACAGGCTGGTTCAAGACCTTCGCCTTGTCAACTCCTCTGTGGTCCCCATCCACCCACTAGTGCCCAACCCTTACACCCTCCTCTCTCAGATCCCTGCCACTACTACCCACTTCTCGGTCCTAGATTTAAAAGATGCATTCTTTTATATTCCCTTGTCCTCAGAATCTCAGGATATCTTTGCTTTTACGTGGACTGACCCTCACACCCGCCATTCTCGTCAGCTTACCTGGACTGTCCTCCCACAAGGATTCAGGGATAGCCCCCATCTCTTTGGCCAAGTTCTTGCCCAGGACCTCACATCCTTTCACCCCACCTGTCCTGACTCTACTCTCCTTCAATATGTCGATGACCTTCTTCTATGTAGTCCCTCTTGGGAACACTCTCAATCCCACACCACCCAGCTTCTCAATTTCCTAGCAGACAAGGGATATAGGGTGTCTCCCCACAAGGCCCAGGTTTCCCAGTATTCTGTCACCTATCTTGGTTTTCACCTTACACCCGGAAAAAAAGGAAATAACACTGGATAGGAGGCAACTCCTCTCTGATCTTCCAGTGCCCCATACGAAAGCCGAAATACTATCATTCCTAGGACTAGCAGGTTATTTTAGGGCCTGGATCCCAAATTATTCTCTTCTAGCCAAACCCCTGTATGACCTAGCAAAGGGACCCCCTAGTGAATCTCTTGCCTCCTCCCCCAACTACCACTTCCGCAGGCTTCAGCAACTCCTCTTAAAGGCACCCGCCCTTCACCTTCCTAATCTTTCAAGACCATTTCATCTATATGTCCATGAAAAAGGGGGGCAAGCACTTGGGGTCTTAGGTCAAAACTATGGGCCTACATTTGCACCTGTGGCACATTTGTCCAAGCAACTAGACCCTACCATCCGTGGGTGGGCCCCTTGCTTAAGAGCTCTGGCTGCTGGACAAATTTTACACAAAGAAGCCTCTAAGCTGACTTTTGGGGCCCCTTTAACTATCCACTCCCAACATCACTTAAAGGATCTTTTAGCTTATAAGGGCCTTCAAACCCTTCCTCCATCCAGAGTTCTGTCGTTCCTCACTTCCTTTCTGGAAAACCCTAATATTACTTTCCTCCCCTGCTCTGCACTGAACCCTGCCTCACTGCTCCCAATGACTCCCACGTCTAACACACCAACTCATAATTGCTTGGAAACCTTAGATGATTTCCTCCCCTGTCATTCTTCCATTTCTGAGGGACCACTCACCAAGCCTGACCTTATCTGGTTCACTGACGGCAGTTCCTTTAGGCAGAATGGCACTCATTACTCTGGATACGCTGTAGTTTCAGCCACTGAGATTATAGAGGCCAAAGCTCTGCCTTCAGGAACTACCAACCAGCAGGCTGAACTTATAGCAGCCACTCGTGCCTGCCTTCTAGCACAAGGCAAATCCCTCACCCTTTATACTGACTCAAAATATGTCTTCCATATTTTATTATCCCATGCTGCAATATGGAAGGAGCGAGGCCTACTTACCACCAAAGGTAATGCGATCACTAATTCGGCTCTTATAACCAATCTAATAGAGGCCTCCCACTTACCCACCCAGTTGGGAGTTGTCCATTGTAGGTCCCATCAGAAGGACGGCTCTCTTATCACTGAGAGCAATGCCAAAGCTGACCAGGAGGCACGAATGGCTGCTACCACTTCCAATTATGGCCCCCCTGGGGGACATATAATGGCCACTTTAGACAGCTCATCTGAAGACCCTACTTCTTCCAGTAAGAACAAGGATCTTTTCAAGTTCCTTCATACTCTATTCCATTCCAATTCTCAGTCTTTGACCCTCTTTTTACAGAGCTTCTTCTCCCTCACCCCCTCTGACAAAGCCATGCTACAAAATATAGCCTCTAATTGTCAGATCTGTCAGCGGACCAACCCTCATACTCCTTTAAGGCCCAAACCTTTCCCTTCCCACCAAGCCCGGGGACACATTCCCGCTGCTGACTGGCAGGTAGACTTCACCAACATGCCCACAGTACGGCGCACTAAATACCTCCTTGTCTTTGTGGACACTTTCTCTGGTTGGGTTGAGGCATTTCCCACTTCTAATAAAAAGGCTTCCACTGTAGCTTCAATCTTACTGACAGACATTATCACCAGGTTTGGTATGCCCACTTCCTTACAATCTGACAATGGCCCTGAGTTTATTTCTAGGATCACACAAAAGGTCTCTCAAGCCCTCTCCTTCAAGTGGCATTTCCACTGTCCATATCGCCCCCAGGCTTCAGGGAAAGTGGAAAGGGTAAATCGTACTCTAAAGGAAGTCCTTACCAAATTGACAATGGAATTAAACTTAGACTGGGTCAAACTCCTTCCCTTGGCTTTGCTTCGAATCAGAGCTCTCCCTAAGAAACCATCTTTACTGTCTCCCTTTGAGATAATGTATGGAAGACCTCTTATACCCCCTGGGTTGGTCATTTCACAAGGACCTCTCACCTGAGATTTGTCTTTGCCTCTCTTGTTTCATCTCCGCTCGGAACTCTGGAAATATCAGGACTGGCTTCTTCCGGACCCAGTCTCCTCTCCAAACACTCCTCCCTTAACACCTGGGAGTCTAGTCTATTATAATACCCCAGAGGAGAAAGGGCCTCTTGCCCCAAAATGGGAAGGCCCCTATCCTGACATTCTCTGTACCCCCACCGCCGCCAAACTGTCCTTACCAGAAAACCGTCTCACTCCCTGGATTCACATTTCTAGGTTGAAGCCATATCACCAGGAGGCCCCACATGCTGACGACAGGACCACCCCAGAGGAACTCCAAGAATCACCTCCTGAACCTCCCCTTTACTCCTGCTCTCCACACCCATCTCACCCCTTTAAGTTGTGGCTCACACGGTGTTCCCCGCAGCCCAATTCCTCTTAAAGAAGGCACAATGAGCTCTCCCAACACCCTAGTCTTCTCTCTCTGCTTGTTTTTTGTGCTCTGCTTATTTTCTGTGCTCTGTTGGGACTGGTCTTTACCCTCCTCTCCTACCATGTATTTATTCACTCTTCGGGAACGATACTCAGAACATGGCATGCAGAAGGTCCGCACAGTGGATACAACTACTTGCTTCATCCACAACTGCACCTCTATTTCCCTAAAATTGTCACCTTCCAGGACCTTCGTCCCTGGTAGCTGGAACTGGCCTTTCATTTGCTTTCCTTTTTGATCAAACCAAAGACTATTGTCATTGGTGGCCTGAGATATATAATGGGTGCCCCTATTGGTCATGCAGGTTCCATGATGAACGTGGTAGCTATTTTTACCACTCACTTGGTTACCCTGAAGGGTGGACTTCTAGTTACCTAAAATGGCATAAAGGCTCTTCATCCGATAACAATGGATGGTATAATTTAGATATACCTGACCCCAAGGCCAAACATTGGGACTATGTTGAGTTTGCTGTCTATGCTCGGACAACCTCAGCCAGACCCACAGGGTGGATGACTGTTGGCCACACCCTGATTACGCCACCTAAGGCAACCATCCAGGTAGTTGAACACATTAAGGAGTCAGAATCAAAACTTCGAGATCTTATCCATAGCTCATCCAAAGAGGATTCAGAGCCTTCAACCCCCTCAGGTTCCCCTCCCACATGGCTCAATTTGCTACACCAAACTCTTCGATTATTAAACTCCACCCCTCTTTCTGTGCCTACTTCTCAGTGCTTTCTCTGTGCTTCACTTAGTCGTCCACTTCTAGCAGCAGTCCCATTAGCGGCAGGAAATATTTCAGCAAAAACCTACAATTTCTCTAAGAAAGGACAACCCCTACATGTGACATGTATCCCACTGTGGGAAAGTTATTCCACCAATATTTCATTTCCTTTCATCTGTTTCCACCTGCCAACAATGAATCCTTTACACATTTGTTCCTTGAGCTATAGCACCCCATCGAGCCCTGCGTTTATGCAACCTGGACATTTCCTCTGGTGTAACGGGTCTTTAAGTACCTCAACGATCAATGTCTCTGGCACCTGTTTCTTGGTTACTGTAGTTCCTCAGCTGTCTTTGTATACTCCCACCAAATTCCAACAATTGGCCCTACCTTCCCGCACCTGTAGGGCAGTCTTTCTGCCGGTTCTGGTAGGCCTCACTTTAACAACCTCAGTGGCGAGTCTTGGACTCTCTGGTGGAGCTATAGGTCATGCTCTATGGGCATCCAATGACCTGCAACAAAAACTGCAGGAAGCACTCGATACCACTGCTGAGTCTCTGGGCTCCTTACAGTGGCAGGTTACTTCATTGGCACAAGTGGCTTTACAGAACCGAAGGGCGATTGATCTTCTCACTGCAGAAAAAGGGGGTACATGCCTGTTCCTCAGAGAGGAATGTTGCTACTATGTTAATGAGTCTGGGCTAATAGAAAAAAATGTTGTTAAATTGCAGGAATTATCGACCCAACTGCTCAAACCCACCTCCTCTAATCCCATAATGGGGTTCTTCCAATCCTCTCTTGCCACGTACTTACTACCTATCTTGGGGCCCCTTATTGGGATGCTCCTTTTTTGTGCTCTCTTGCCCTGCATAATGAAGTTCCTTCAAACCCAATTGCAGAAAATTTCTAATCAAACTTTCAACCAGCTTCTGCTTAGGCACTACCAGCCTCTGATGACCGATGAACCCCCAACATCTACAAGAGAACAGTTCACTCAGGGCTGAAGCTCACTACCAGACACGATGGAATGCAACAGACATCAGACAGCGGGAGACAACGAGCTCAGAGAACCTCTTAATCTGCCATCCTGGATTCATGAGTCTTTATGTCCTTCTAAGCTTCCTCATGGCCCTTGGCCTCTTCTCTGTCAGTCCCCCAACATGGAACTTCTGCCAAAAATTGACCTTTGCTTTAATTTTTATCTTCATTCTGTTTTTATTCGCTCTGATCTTCTTCAGGTGCTGGTGACGCCATGTCCAGGCAACACTTCCAGTATTTCCTAGAGTCTCTGTTACAGGACTAGTGGCTGATACCAACAATCTCCTCCATCCAGGACTGGTTCCATGCCATCGACAACTTGTGGCTTCAGGGAACTTTCATAGACTTAACCCCTACGGAAGTAGCTGTCTATAGCCACTGGGTTTTATTTCTGGCTGCCATGATATCCCCAGACCTGCCCCCTGAGCATTCCTCCACTTCCCTTTCTAGGCCCCACAGCGCCCCCACACAGCAGGAAGCAGCCGGATCTGACCAACGACGCCCCACTTCCTAAGAAAACAAAAAGGGAGGAATGTTGGGAAAAGTATAAACAGCAGCCATACCCCAGTAAAGAACCCCAACATGGCGCCTAAGGACTTCTTCTTCCTACCTTCTTCTTTTCTGCAGTGGCGCGAAAAGTTCCTGCCCGTGTGAACTCTCCCGCTGGCGCCAATTTCAAATCTTGCTGGCGGGGAACCTTAGCCCCAATGAGAACTAATTCCTGGGCGCCGGAGCTGATATCTGAAAGAACTTGCCAATAAACGGGTTGCCTGCCATTTATCTAAGCCCTACCATCTCCCCCTTAGTTCTATATAAGCACATAGCTTTTTGCAATAAAATTGGAATTCTCCCGGTGAAGTGTCTTTGCGTGGGGAATTCTTTCAAGAATACCATAAACAAAATAACAAATTAAGAATATAGTAGAAAGTTTTTAATCATTCATTTATTTCAAACTCATTTAACAGAACAAAATGAATTTCTAGAATGTGTGAAGAGATTCTACAAGCACATGGGTAAAATATAAGTGATCCTTTAAATTTACAAAACATATTATCATACAACTCACAGAAACCTAAATATAAATAAACAAGGGAAAACACAGAATTTTATGAACAAAAAATTGAAGACTAAAACAAAAAGATACCTTTTATGTATCAGACTAACAAATAATATAAATTCTGAAAATGTGTGATGATCAGAAAGGAGTTCAGGAATATTAACTTATTTGATAGCTATTTTGCAGTATCTGTTCACATTTTAAATTCACACTTTTAATTCAACTCTTTCCACTCTAAGAATCTGTCCTGACAATGTACTTGTATAAGTCTGAACACATAAATATTTATCTTCACTACAGCTTTGTTTATAGTAACTAAAAACAAAAATAATCTATATGCCCCTTAGTAAATGATGAGAGAAATTTAAATGATTTTATTATATACACCAAATACATTGTATTAAAATAAGTTATATCTATATTTACTTTTAAAAGAGAATTAAATTGTGGGTTAAAGAAGCAGAGTGGAGGAGAATTTATAATAGTGGATTAGAGAAAAGTTGTATTCCTAATTATCATACCAGTGTTGAGAATCAGGATAAAGTCCTGTTCCCCTGATGTTGAAGATTGAACACCTGAGACAAACAAAGGCAAGAGCAAAGTTTTATTTAAACTATAGAACACAGAGAGAGAGGGAGAGTCTCCTCTGCAGAGGAGGGGTCCATGTGGGTGACTGAGGAAGTAGGGATGTCCTCCCCCTTTTATATATTTCAAATTTCCTTAGTTCTCATGCCCCCTTCTTCACCTCTTACCTAGCCTATATGACCAGTAACCAAAAAGTGGGGTGATCCAAGGGTCAGAAGCCACCTGGTGGTATAGGCAGGAAGAGAGCAGCCTAGGGGGCATTCATGGCATTCATTAACAATTACAAGAGGAACAATTCCCTGGAGGCAGGTAACCTTGGCAACAAGTTGGAGGAAATGGGGGAAATGTCCTGAAGGTATTAGCATTTTATTTCCTTTCTTTTTGAACCAGCCAGCATCTTTCTCATCCAACATGATGATTCATTACCTACACTGACTATTTCTTCCCCCCCACACACACACCCCAACTCAGTTTCTCCTTGACTCAGGAGTCAAAAACCTATATACTTCTTTTCAGTGAGTTTTCTGAAAGAGGTATTTTACCAAAATTCATATTGGACAGTCAGAGTGTCTTACAGACTTGGAAATTTGGGTACATTAAACAAAAAAGATTACATTGGAGTCAAGCCAGTTGTGACAGTGGCAGTGGTAGCAGTTCAGGTTCACCATGGAGCAGGGAGACACAGAAACACAATGGACAGATTTACCATTTAAAAACCTGAGATAAGGAAATGAGCCTGAATTTAGCTGATTCAGAGGCTGGCGTGTGAACTTGTGTTTGAGAGTTGAGGTGGAAGCCATCTTAATGCAGCCATATTGCAGCTGCTGCTACAGAACCAGGAGGTCACAGCAAACACTATCACACTGTCCTGGCAAGCACCTACTGTGAAGCCTAGGGTTACTTAGCAGAATACAAGTGAAAAAAAAAAAAAAAAAAAAACCACAGAGAAGATTTTACCCAGGAAGCATTCAAGTCAGAAAACTTAAGGGGAGACCAACTTGCTTCTCTGGATCTGGCAGCTCCTGAGAGCAGCTGAAGTGGGTTTTGGAATCTGAATAGGTGGGTGTGAATCCACGCAAGGGCTGAGCCTGGGAAGGCTGTATTTGTGGGCATCAGAGTGTATGGAGGATTGGCTCCCCTTCCCCAAGAGTTGGATTATTGGGATACTCCTGCCATTCAGACTCCCAACAGAGATTAACAACTACCAGGTGCTACAGTTTGTTGATCTTATCTCTCCAGAGCAGAAACCATGCAATAAAGCCTGAGGCCAGATTAGATCTAAGGCACCTCCAGGGCAACTTCCCCCATAGAATTCTGCACTAGCCCCATCCTGGAACTGCATTGATCTGGTCTGCAGAAACAAAACTCCAACTAATAAAACCTCCAATTCCATCCTAACTCATACTAATGAGAAAGGAAGCTCAGACTTATTTCAACCAGCTTCACTCTTAGGCCATTGCAACCTGGCAGCTTGGAAAGCAATACAAAAAGAGGAAGGGATTAACAAACTCTAGCCCTTTCTTTTTCTCTCTTTCTCTATTTTTTCCCTCTCTCTCCATAGTCTAAGAAGAAATGGAAAGCATGACATATGGACAGAGAGTGTGACCATCCATTCTTGTCAATTGTGACTACCTAAGAGAAAATGTTTTCTTCATCTTTCATTAAGAATCTTTTTTTTTTTTCATTGTGTGTGTGTATTCTTTCTATTCTGTTTGGTTCATGGACATATACACATATACATATTTGTTTCTTTTTTCTCATTTATAGCATTTTTAATACAGTTATATTTTTTTCTTCCATGTCTTGTGAGGATAAAGGATTTTTGGTTTGTATTTTTTTTATTGTTTTTATTTGTTTGTTTCTCTTTCTCTCTATTCTTTTCATGCTAATAGCCAAATTCTATTATTCTCTTTCTCTTTTCATTTACTTTGCTTCCTCTATTTTTCTCCCCCTTCCTTATAACCATACCTGCTACAATTCTTCATTCTCTCTGTTCGCTTTTTTAAATCATAAACTCTTTTCTGCTTTCTATCACATTTTCTTTTCTATTAAATAACTTTTCTATAAATTAACTATTAATGTTACCATCTTTTATAATTAGTTGCTTTTTATATCTCTTATCTCTACCACTAATGCTGTTGCAACTGTTAATGCTACGTATGATATAGCTGAAATCTTTACTTTAATGACACATCTATTTTAAGGTTACATATTATGTTTGATGATGGCAATTTCTGACTCCAACTTTTCTGGTTTTTGTAGTAAATAACATTTTTGATGTCATAGTAAAACCATGTTTTCTCATATTCTGTGAGGTGCTGGAAACTTATAGGAACAATACAAGTTCACAGGGTAGAGACTGCTGCTCAGGCAAAAGGCATCACAACTTGTTCCACACAAAAATTAACAAGACTCAAACTTTACCTATAATTTAATACAATGTATAGAAGAGACAAAAACCCAGACTAACAACCAGGCCCCAAATATAAATGGCTAGGGGTGGGCCCTCAGATCCCACTCATGTATATCCACTGCTACAGGCAAAACAGTATTAACACAAAGGCTGTGGATACCATAGCTTTGAGGGAGTCTCAGTTTAGATCACTCAAGAATTTGAAAATGAAGACTGTGCCCCAAAAAGGTCCATGTGTAAGAGTGAAAGAAAAATCTCTCCCAACAGATGCATAAAACCTAACACAGGAACAAAATGGAAAACAAAACAAACAAACAAACAAAAGAGGTAACATTGTCCCTCTTAAAGATCATAATTCACCAGCAACTTACCCCAAATATAATGAAGTGGATGAAATATCAAATAAATAATTCAAAACTATCATCATAAAAATGATTAATGAATTCCAAAACAACACAGAAAAGCAACTGACTGAATTAAGAAAGTCAGGATACAAATGAGAAATTCAACAAGGAGATAGAAATATTGAAGAAGAAACAAACAGAAATCTTGGAAATAAAAGGCACAATAAATCAAATAAAATATTCAGTTGAAAAGTCACTGTAATAGAATAGACCATGCTGACGACAGAATCCCAGAGCTGGAAGACAAAGTGGTCTGCCTTGAACATTCAGAGAACATTAATGGAAAGAAAATGAGTAACCATGATCAGGCTATTCAAGAACTTTTGGACAACATAAGGAGAACACATTTAAAACTCATCAGAATTGATGAGTCTTGTGTGATGGAATGTATATTCTCTCCAGGGAAATAATAAAAGGAAAATTTCCAAACCTTCAGAATGAAATGGACATCCAGATACAGGAGACATTAAGAACCCCAAATACAGAAGATCAAAAAAGAATCACTAGACAACACATTATAATTAAAATGCTTAATGTACATAACAAGGATAGAATTGAAAGCTTCAGGAAAAAGACATTAGGTCACATTTAGATAAAAGCCAATCAGATTCACTTCTGATTTCTCACCCCAAATTCTAAAAGCCATGATGGTTTGGAATGATATGTTCCAAGTACTGATAAAAACCTCTCAACAAATACTGCTGTATCCAGCAAAGCTTTCTTTCAAAGTTGAAAAGGAAATAAAAGCTTTCCAAGATGAGCTAAAACTAAAATAATTTATGATTGCTAAACTGGCATTAAGAAACTTAAAGAAATACTCCACACACAAAAAAATGACAAACAAACCTCAGCACTCACAAATAATAAAAAAAAAAAATCTCATTTTGAAGAGTAGCTAAGCAAATTAAAAACAGGACCAAAAAACCATGATAAATAAATCAAAATGACAGGAATTAATAAACATTTCTCTATAATAACATTGAATTTAAATGGTCTCAACTCTCCAAATTGAAGACAGAGGCTGACAGAATAGATTGAAAAAAAAAAAGAAATCAAAATAAATTCCAACTATATGCTGTTTGCTATAGATGCACCTTTGAGCCTTACAGGCAAAAATAATAACAGGTTGAAAGTGAAAGAATGGAAATTGATATACCATATAATTGGAACCCCAAATCAAGCAGGGGAAGGTACTCTTATATCTGACAAATCAGATTTCAAATCAAAAAGTTAATCAAAAAATCAAACAATGTCACTTCATATTGGTAAAATAAGCAATCCAACAAGAATGTATAATAATAATAAAAGTTCATGCTCCAAACACTACAAATAATTACATAAAAGAAACACTTCTCAAATTGAAACCTCAGCACAAAAATACTGGGTGATTTTAACACACCTCTCTAACCATTAGTTAGGTCATCCAGATATAGACTTAGTAAAGACTCTTTGGACATAAAAAGTATTTTAAATCATATATACTTAACAGACATCTATAGAATATTTTATCTCACAACAACTAAATATATTTTCTTCAATGGTGTTCATGAAACCATCTCCAAAATAAACCATATTTTAGACCACAAAGCAACTCTTAGAAAATACAAATCACAATACTTCAACTCAAATGAAAATAATGATACACCATACCAGTACCTCTGGGATACTATGAAGTTAGTTTTAGAGGAAAGTTTATAGCTATGAGAGCCTACATAATAAAATCAGGAAGATGCCGAATAAATGACCTAATGATGCATCTCAAGCCCTTGAAAAAAATAACAAATTAATTTAAAAAACCAGTGAAAGGAACTAATTAAGATCAGAGTTGAAATCAATGAACTTGATAATAAAAAGACTATACAAAACACCAATGAAACAAAGAGTTGATTTCTTGAGAAGACAAACAAGACTGATAAGAGCTTAGCCAATCAATCCAAAAGAAAAAGTGAGAAACTACAAATTGATAAAAGTAGACATGAAAAAGGAGAAAACATCACAGAATCAACAGAAATCCAGTGGATCAATAGGGTATTTTCAAAAGTTATCCTCCAATAAATTGGAAAATCAAGAATAAATGGATACATTTTTAGACAAATATGATCTGCCAAAACGGAATAAAGAGGAAATAGTAAACCTAAACAGACCAAAAACTTGTAATGAGATTACTTGTAACAGTAGTAAAAACACTTCTAACAAAGAAAATCCCAGGACCAGATGGATTTTCAGCTGAATTCAACCAAAGCATTAAAGAACTAATGCTAATACTCCTCAATTATTCCATGAATAGAAAGCTATGAAACACTTTCAAATTTATTTTATAAAGCCAATACATCTCTATTACCAAAATCAGATACGAAATAATCAAGGAAAGAAAACTACAGACAAATATTCCTGATTATCTTAGATGGAAAAACACTTATATAACATTAGCAAATGTTGTTCAAAATTTTAAGAAGATTGTACACCGCAACCCAGTTGGTTTTATTCTGGAGATGCAAGGAAGTTTTAATATATATAATTCAATAAATGTAGTTCATCACATAAATAAAATCAAAGATAAATCATTAAGTTATCCCAATAGATGCACAAAAGGTCTTTGACAAAATTGAGCATCCTTCATGATATAAACACTGAAGAAACTAAGGATAGAAGGGATGTACCTCTACATCAAAAGCTATATGTAAAAACCCAAAGCCAACCTCATAGCAAATGAGGAAAGATTGAAAGCATTTTCTTTAAAATCTGGGATAAGAAGTCCACTCTCACCACTCATATTCAATTTAGTGCTAGAAATTCTAGCCAGAGCACTTATGTAAAAGAAGGAAATAAAAGGGATAAAAATAGAAAATAAGTAAGTCAAATTATCACTGTTTGCAGATGATATGACTATACATAGAAGATAAAAAAAAAAAAAAAAACTTTACAAAAGACTGCTAGAGCCACTAAACAAATTCAGCAAAGTATCAGGTTACAAAATCAATATTCAAAAACCTATAGCTTTCCTATATAACAACAATGAATATGTTGAGAAATAATTCAGGAAAACAATTCCATTAGCAATAGCCTCAAAAAATAAAATACACGAAAATAAATCTAACCATGGAGGAGAATGACCTCTACAATAAAAATTATAGAACATTGAAGAAAGAAATTGAAGAAGACCTCAAAAGATGGAAAGACCTCCTTATGTTCATGGATAGGCAGAATTAATATTGTTAAAATGGTCATACTACCAAAAGCAATACACACATTCAAAGCAATATTCATCAAAACAACAATGATATTCTTCCCAGAACTAGAAGAAAACAGTCCCAAAATTCATTTGGAAAAATAAATACCAATGTAGCCAAAGTAATTCTAAGCCAAAAATGCAATGATAGAGGTATCACAATATCAATTTCAAATTATGTTACAGAGCTATAGGAACAAAAACTGCATAATACTGCCATTAAAACAAACACATAAACCAATGGTACAAAATAGAAGAAACAGAAACAAATCCATACATACATAGTCATCTGATTCCTGACAAAGATTTCAAAACCACACATTGGAGAAGCCTGCCTTTTTAGCAAATGGTGCTGGGAAAAGTGGTCATCCACATGTAGAAGAATGAAACTAGATCATTATCTCTCAACCTACACAAAAACAAACTCAAAGTCTATCAAAGAACTTGGAATTAGATAAGAAACTATGTAACTCCTTGGAGAAAACATAAGACAACATTCCAGCATATAGGCACAGACCATGACTTTCTCAATAGGACCCCTAATGCTCAGGAAATAAGGCCAAGAGTTAATAAATGGCACATATTCAAATTTTAAAAAGCTTATGCACAGAATCAATTAGGAATGTGAAGACATATTCTACAGAATGGGAGAAAAATCTTTGCTTACTATTCTTCTGAAAGAGGATTACTATCTAGAATATATAATGGGATCAAAATATTTTTACCAAAAAATCAAATAATCCAATTAATAAATGGGCAAATGAATTAAACAGACATTTCTAAAAAGAAGAAATATAAAAGGCCAACAAATATATAAAAAATTCATCATCAATAGTAATTACAGAAATGTAAATCAAAACTACATTGAGATTTAATCTTATAACAGTCAGAATGACTGTCATTAAGAATACAAATAATAATAAATGCTAAAGAGGATATGAGTTTCCTCAAAAGACTAGGCATGGAACCACATTATGACTCAGCCATACCATTTCTCAGCATTTAACCTAAAAAATTAATCATCATTCTACAGTGATATATGTATATCCATGTTTACAGCAGCACAATTCACAAAAATCAAACTATGGAACCAGCCTAGGTGTTCATCAACAAATAAATGGATAAATAAAATATGGTACATATTCACAATGTGAGGGGGGGCTGATATTTATTGTTTAGTCTTAGGTGGACACAATATCTTTATTTTATTTTTGTGTAGTGCTGCATATCAAACCCCATGCCTCATGCATGCTAGGCTAGCACTCTACCACTGAGCCATAACCCCAACCCCACAATGAAATTTTATTCAATTGTAAAGAAAAAAAATGAAATTATGGCATTTACAGGAAAATGGAGGGAACCAGGAACCATTATATTACATGAAATAAACCAAGAAGATCAAGGGTCATTTGTTTTATCTCATATGTGGAAGGTAGAGATGAAAAAGGAAGAGAAAGGTGGGGATGAATCTCATAAAAATGAAAAGAAGATAAGTAAAGCAAAGGGACCAGGGGATAAAAGGAGAGAAGAGAATGGGAAAGTGTTGGGGAGTAATTTGCCACATTATATTGTTATATTATGTCCAGGTATGAATATGTTACAACAAATCTCATTGTGATGTACCACAATAATGTACAATAAAAATGTGTAAGATAAAAAAATATGCAAAAAAGAAATAGAGTAAATTAAATGCCAAAACCAAACAAAACAAAAAAATTGAGTTATATCTTTGTGTACTGACGTGAAAAATCACCAAAATATACTAAGTGAAAAATCCAAGGTGCAGAATGTTAGTATTATCTATTTAAAATGGATACACATGCATACATCTGATATGTGTGTTTGTGTGTATTCATACATAATAAATGAGATTTAAAAGATTACAAAAGAAGTTGAGGTTATTTTTTTTTACTTTTTATTTTGAAGCCCTTACAATATTTTAAATACTTCCCTGATGCCTAGTAATTATGACATTTTGAGAGATTAGAATTATGAAATTGGAAATGGAAAAAAGTAGCATTTATAGAGTATTCATGATATCTCAGGCAAACCACTGTGATACAGTAGAATTAAGACAGGGTTTGCAAATAGACAAACCAGGACTTGAGTCTTGGCTCTATCACTTAAAGATTTAGTAGTATGAAACAATTTCTTTAGTGTCCTACGTTTAATTTTCCTTAGTAAAGTAATAAAGACACCATAAACATTCAATCCCAGCCTCCCTTCACACTTACTTGAAAAAATGAGGAATGGATAAATAAGCAAGAAAGTATAAAACATAAGGCATAAAACACACTCTTATCTCTTCTTCATTGCCATTTGCTACTTGACATTGGAAAAGTTTTCTTGTTTATAAATAAAATATGAAAGATGCTTTAAAATGGCAATATAACTTTATTCATTCATAAAATCAAATTATACTTATTAGAACCCAGTTATGAATATTAATGAACTAACATTTGTTCAGGGTGTGGCTGTAATGTGGTCTATTGATATTCTATTAATGTTCTAGATTAAATAATCTTATTAAAATTATTACTGATATCATACTGCTGCTTTGGAAAATAAACCTAGTGCTGATGACTTAAATGAACCTATTTGAAGATTAAAAATGATTTTTACTTTCCCAGGTGCAGTTCGAAAACAGAATTAAATATCAAACCTCAGATAGGGCAAACTACTCTATGTTTTAAAAGCTTTTGCTTGCTACCAATGTTGAGTGTTTCATTTTAGTGGATAACTTGGTAATAAAAAAAATAAAATAAATGTTGAATTTTTTTTCCTTGAAATTTAAAGAAACTTTTTTTTAAAACATTACATTGATTCTTTTTCTCATTTTTCTGTTCAGGTTGTTCACTGAGATATTTGGTCTGCTTTGACTACATGTCTTAAATTGCTAATATATAAAACTCAAAGGTTGTTGTTTTCCTCTACAGTTTCATACTGTAGAGACGTGTGCTGCAGTCTGGCTGGGCACAATTCAGGAGCCACTTGTCAAAAGAAAGGAACTTTATTTTTAGAACACACACACACACACACACACACACACACACACACACACACACACGGCACCACACAGCTCTTCAGGAAAAACCCTCAGAGCCCAACTGCCACCATTGGCTTCCCACAAGCCTCTCAACCTCCCCATCTTCTCTTGCTCTTGAGGCGGATTGGCTGGGTCGCCTGAGCAGAGCCAAAAAAGTCCCCCAATGAGCAGCTCCGTGGTCTGAAAGGGCAGGGAAACAACTCAATGAGCATCACCGCAGAGGAGCCAATCAATTGGCAGCTAGAAGTTTGCTGGGGCCTCTGTGAGCCAATCATCAGCTGGCAGCTGGAAGTTTGCTGGGGCCCCTTTCGGCTGTGGCTCTCAACAGACATGAGACTGTGTAGAGCTTTAATTGAAACAGCTTATTAATTTGAAATTGTGTGTAAACCTCCAGAATAAAAAAGTAGTGCTAAACTGAGTCACAGTTGGATCTTTAAGGATTTGTTTTGCATGTGAAGTCTAATTCAGTATGCAAAACTAAATAAGGTACTTTAATTTTTACCAAAACTATTATTTGGTATCATTTCCCTAACATAAGAGCAAAAAGATCTCAACTGTTGTTCTCCTTTAACAAACTTGTAAGGAGACATAACTACATTAAGAGAGTCATTTTAGTTTAATGTAAGAAATTATTTTGGTTAAACTAAAATGATAAGGGAGAAACTGGAGAAAATAACATTTGAGTTAGTAAGACACTAAAGTTTAAAAATATACTGTACTGTAATATTTTCATGGATGTTTCCATATAATAATGCCTTCTAATTTCCATGTATTTTACTAGAAAATACATCAATCACTTGTCAGTGCAGCATGCTACTACCTCTAGGATATAATTTAAGAGATTTTTTTATATGTATAAAGTAATTCTAGATAACAATTAGAAATACTAAATGGATAACATAGGCAATTAAAACCCATTGATAACACAATTGCTGAACATGAGCTAATTCAGCATCCTTTTCTTACATCTCTGAAAACACTGACATTAGCATACTTAGCATTCAACAGCAGACTGATTCATTCTAATGAATCATTTATTTTAAAGATTCTATCATGGAAAATGTATAAACATTAGAAATATCTGCCTTTAAACCCAGACTTTCGAAACAGATGTCATTTTATTTTAACTACCTAGAGATTCCTCATCTCTAACATGTGTTCAGATTAATCTGGATTTAGTGTGAGTAGGTAATCCTAAAAGAATTCATTAAGTTCAAGAATACACTTCTGGCTTAATTCCACTTTATAAAAGCTGTTTTTTTAAAAAATCACTATATGTATATGTGAATGTGCATGTGTATTTGTGCACATACAAGTGATTTTCTTTTTAACTGATGAGTTAGACTACTGATAACTGTTTAGGAAAACACAACACATTTTGCATACATCAAAATGCTTTATAGTATTGTATCTTGGAATGAGTAGATTTCAAAAAAAAAAAAAACTCTGAAATTGATAACATCAAGGTATTTAGTCAAACTCTTCAACTTCTACTGGCTTTCACTTGATTTGCTTTTAATATGGGTTATGGGGGAAAAACTATTGGAACTCCATGTAGAGTTGCTTGGAAACAGACAGGTTGAAAATACTTTAAAATATTATTTTTCATTACTGGAGAGCCCCTTAGGACTACATTGGAAAGAATTCTGTCTACACAAGATAAGAGTCTCCTAGCAGTTTAATGTGCCAATCAGTTGTGCTCAGCAGCCCAGAATCATCATATTTCAGCTATTGAATAGTTCCAGACCATACATTTCAAAGGATGGAGAATGTGATATCTGACACATTTCTAAAGAATGGTGATGAAGAGAACTAATATGCTGATGATTGAAAGGGGAAAATGGAATGGGCTGAATTGTATGGGATCAACAGTGACTTGGGATAGGAAAAAAAATATATGAAGAGCAGGCACCTCACAGAGTCTATAACTATATATCTGCATTAGCCATATTGTCCATTTAACACTGAATTGCATAGTTCTTTTCATCTTTAAACAATAACCCCTTAAATAGAGGGAAGGCAAGTACATTTAAGAGAGACAGATGATAAAGGCTAGTTAGTCTCTTTTACAGTTCAGATTCAATATGTTCTGAGTCCTGAGGAGTTACATTTAAAATAACTCTATAGTCACATTAACTGGAGTCTGATTAGCATCTTTTGTTGCTACCATTTAAAAACAAAACAAGATCTTGAGTATGGTACCTGTAGAATGAGGAAGTGAAGGAGAAAATGCATACTATCATTTTTTTCTTCAGAGCCCTTGTTTTATGAGATAAGTAGATCAGTATCTGTTCATTTTCAGTGAGAAATAGAATGCATGATATATGTTATTTATTTTCATTTAAAATGGAACATGGCTTATTAAAGATTTGTGACAAATTTAGGTAGAAGAGATTCAAAGAGCTAAAACCAAAATGCTTTCCCAATACTATTCCCAATGTACCCCTAAAAATTCATTTAAGTAAGTCCCATGGTGTCCACCTTGATGATATCAAATTATTTTTAGAAACAGTTTTAGTGATCATGTTTCGCTGGTACCCTTAGTATGTATATTTGCTCTGCTTATTAGATAATTAAGCATATAATTCTCAATGTTACAGCTCAGTAGTCCATGGCCAGGCCAGCTGCCCTGGTTAAAGGATAGAGTTGAAGGGGGAGGGGGTATAAATATTTTCCACAGCATGTGTCTGTATGCCTCTCTGATGACATGAAAATTAAATGCATTGAGAGATTTAGCCATAAGTATAGCTGGGTAAGAATTTATAAGACATAGGGAACAGCAAATGTAAATGTCCTAGCCTAGAGCATATTTGATGTGTTTGAAGAACACCCAGTGGTGGGAGTGGAGTGAGGAAATAAATGAGAAAGGGAATTTCAGATATGTAAAACAATGTTAAAACTCAGGGGTACCAGTGATGGTGGTACATGCCTGTAATCCTAGCTACTCAGGTGGCTGAGGCAGTAGGATCATAAGTTTGAGGCCAGCCACAGCAACTTAGGCCCTCTGCAACTTAGTAAGACCCTGTCTCAAAATAAAACTATCAAAAGGATTGGGGACACTATTACTCAGTGGTAAAACAACACTGGTTCAATCCCCAGTAACAAAACCAAAGACAAGTACAAACAAAAAGCACAGATGTATCAGATGCTCTCTGACATCAGGATTAATTCTGAAGTCTGTCATTCTTAAATGCCACTAGAATATTGACATGTATCTGAATCCATATAAAATATCAACTGCATATGCATTTCCTTGTGATCTCTCTGCATACCACGAGTAGATTGGGAATATCAGGGAACCCATATGGCTTATATAATTAATACAAGGTTTGCAGGAAGGAGACAAATGGACAAAAGCTATAATTTTGAAAACAGAACATTGCAAATGAAAAAGACACTTTTAAAGCACATGACAATAAATGCTGTGCAATTCAGAAAACTCACAATATGATCATAATTTTGCAGAAGGTATACAGAAATTGATGGATTCTATTAAATAAAGAAACCTGGAATAACACACAAAGGAGACTAATGAGTACAAAAATCACATTGGCAATGCAGACAGCTAACACATCTTTATTATCTCACAATGTTATTTGAGTGTAATGGCATATGGACATGATCAGTAGCTGTAAGGTCAGAAAAAAAAACACTTTTAAAGTCTTGCAAAATTTTAGCTGAATACATGATATGGCCATAGAGAGATTCTGGATTTAACATTTTAATTCAGAATTAGGTAATCACTTTGTCCAAATTTTATTTTTACTTCATTGGAGCCTGATTAGATCATATTAAATAATACTTTGGATTTCAGGTTGTACTACCCAAACTTATATCAGCTTTAATCACATTAGGTTCAAACAATTGGTGAAAATTGGTCAACAAAATGGATTTTTAAAGTCTGATTATTTGGGCTGGGGATGTGGATCAGTGGTAGATCGCTTGCCTCACATGAGAGAGGCACTGGTTACATCCTCAGCATCACATAAAAATAAATAAATAAATAAATAAATAAATAAATAAATAAATAAATAAATAAATAAATAAATAAAATAAAGGTATTGTGTCCATGTACAATGAAAAAAATATTTTAAAAACTCTGATAATTTGACATTGTAAAAAATATAACCTAAATATTGTCTACCATAACTAGCATGTTTCTATTCACTTAAGTTGCCCACATTGGCTTTGAAGATGCAAACCACCTGCCTCTGCCTCCTGAGTAGCTAAGATTACAGGTGCATGCCATTGTGCCAGGCTTATATTCACCTTCCTGTTTAGTTCTCTTGGCATTGAATTAAAATTAAAACCCTTTTCCTGTTCTTTTGCCCCTGATTTCATTGAATACCCTAATTCTTCTTTATTTTCTACTTTTTTTCCTTCTAACATTTCAATTAAATATATAATTTTAATTTTCTGCCTACCCCAAATAGTATGCAAGCCCAGTGGCAATATGAATCATGTCTATTTTGTTTACTGATGTATACCAAGTACCTAGTAAAATGTCTCACATATAGTAAGGACTCAATATTTATTGGATGAATAAATGAATGAATGGTGGCATGGATGGGTAAATGTATGTATGATGTATGAATAAATGAATATTTATTACATTGAACCTCAATCAAGGTATATTGGGTAGGTATTAAAATTTTTATACAGCCGGGGTGGGGGGCGTGGCTCATGCCTCTAATCTCAGTGGCTCAGGAGTCCAAAGCAGGAGGACCATGAGTTCAAAGCCAGCCTCAGCGAAAGTGAGGCACTAAGCAATTCAGTGAGATCCTATCTCTAAATAAGATGCAAAATAGAGCTGGATTATGGGTCAGTGGCTGAGTGCCCCTGAGTTCAATCCCTAGTATCCCCCCAAAGATTTATATTCCAAAGATATGAGAAAGTTAGAAAAAATGGATAACTTTGCAGATGTCACAGGAAAATTAGATCAGTTAGAAGTAAACTAAAGTCTCCTTATTCCCAGACCTAGAAAATTTCTACTGGAGAATCCTATTTATCTTTCAGCAGAGTCTCTGGTCTCATTCCTACATCCTTGATCCATTTTGAGTTAAGTTTTGTGCATGGTGAGAAATAGGAGTTTAATTTCATTTTGTTGCATATAGATTTCCAGTTTCCCCAGCACCATTTGTTGAAGATACTATCTTTTCTCCAGTGCATGTTTTTGGCACCTTTGTCTAATATAAGATAGTTGTGATTTTTGTGGGTTAGTCTCTGTGTCCTCTATTCTGTACCATTGGTCTACCAGTCTGTTTTGGTGTCAATACCATGCTGTTTTTGTTACTATTGCTCTGTAGTACAGTTTAAGGTCTGGTATAGTGATGCCACCTGCTTCACTCTTCCTGTTAAGAGTTACTTTAGCTATTCTGGGTCTCTTATTTTTCCAGATGAATTTCATGACTGCTTTTTCTGTTTCTATGAAGAATGCCATCAGGATTTTGATCGCAATTGCATTAAATCTGTACAGTGCTTTTGGTAGTATGGTCATTTTGATAATATTAATTCTGCCTATCCAAGAGCAAGGGATATCTTTCCATCTTCTAAGGTCTTCTTTGATTTCTCTCTTTAGTGTTCTGTAGTTTTCATTGTATAGATCTTTTGCCTCTTTCTTAAGTTGATTCCCAAGTATCTTTTTTTTTTTTTGACGTTATTGTGAATGGGGTAGTGTCCTTATTTTCTTCTCAGAGGCTTTGTCACTGATATATAGAAATGCCTTTGATTTATAGGTGTTGATTTTATATGCTGTTACTTTGCTGAATTCATTTTCAACTCTGGCTGCCAATTGGAATCACTTTGGAAGATTTAAAAATATTCTTATACCTGGACATTTCCCAGAAATCCTGATTCAAGTTGGGCATCAGGAAGGAATCAGACACACCTGGAGTTAAATTGTATTATCTATCTTATCTTGGCAAGTTCATGGTTCTGTAAACCTGTCTCCTAAGCCCTCCAGTAGAGATAATATTGCCAAACTTGCAGGAAAATGCAAGTATAAAATGAGATAATGTACATAAAAGAGTTTAGTATACAATAGATGCTCAACAAATGTCACATTTCTGCCTCTTTCCTCTTGTTTCTTTTTAGCCACAAGCTCATTGACTATTTCAATGTACTATTATATCCAAGTAAGTCTATAAAGTTATTAAGATATGTTAATTACTGATGTTGTCAATGCGATTTTACTACTTATTAGTATCTGTTATACTTGTGTCAAAGATTCTGTTTTAATAGGAATTATCAATTCTTTCATGCTTCATGCATAATTAAGATCATGTAGCCAGTTCTGTGAATCAGTAACACCATAAATATTTACAAGGGTTAACAAATAGTAAAATGTCTATATTTTGTCTTTGATTTTATTTCCCCATTTGTGCCTTCATTAGTATTAGTCCTTATTGCAAAAGGACAATAAGTTGATTGAAGTTTTACTGTGAATTTTTTTAAAAAACTCTGGAATTGTGATTGATGAATAATACTCCATGTTGTAACAGTTTGGGCATGTGTTTATGTGTCTTTTCAAAAATCTGCAAGTGCATGAGATATTTCTGTCTCCTACATAGACAGAAAGGATTATCAGAGAAATAGATACAAATAGAAAGTGGCTGGGAATTGGAAAGTTTGAGACTTGCTACTAAGTTTTCTCTTTATATTATTAAGGCACAATTCATATGGCAAAATTCACCCATTTCAAGTGTACAATTTAATAAGTTTTATTAACTGTACAAACTTGTGATAATAATCCTGTTTTAGAACATGTCCTTAACCTCAAAAAAGGTTTCAATCAATCCCTTTGCTAAATCTTAGACAACCTGTAGTTTATGTTGTGTCTCTACATATTTTCCTTTTCTGGACATTTCATATAAGTGGATTCTAAAATATATATATAGTCTTTATGTCTTAAATTTAATACAATGGTTTTGAGGTTCACCCATGTGGTTGCATCTATCAGTATTCATTCCTTTTTATTTCTGAAAAGTATGAAATAATTATATGGATATATAAATGGATTAGTTGCCTAAGACTGCCATACCAAGTTTCCATAAAGTTGGCGGCCTAAAGCAAAAGAATTATATTATTTTTTAGTTCTTAAGGCTAGAAGTCCAAAATCAAGTTGGTAAAATAGCCATACTCCATCTGAAGTTTCTAGAAAATAACTCCTCCTTACTTCTTTCAGCTTTCTTGGGCTTAGAATTTCTTTGACTAATGGCAGCACAACTATAATCTTTACCTCCATTTTCACATAACCTTCCATCCTGGGCTCTTGTGTGTCCTTTACCCTAATTATAAACACACCTGTTATTGGGTTTATCACATTCGATAATCCAGTGTTATCTTAATTAATTTGCTCACATTCAGGGACACCAGCAGTTAAAACTTAAATAAATCCTTTCAGAAGACACAATTTGACCAATCAAATTTCCTCCATTTTTCCCATGCCCACACCATTGTGGATCAGCATACTCTTATCAGAAAGAACATTTGGCCTTTGGTTTTTTGGGATTGGCTTACTTTGCTTAGCATGATATTCTCCAATTCCATCCATTTACCTGCAAATGCCACAATTTTATTCTCTGATTGGGCAAAGAGGAGGGAGGGTGAGAGGGGGCATAGGGGCAGGAAAGATGGTGGAATGAGATGGACATTATTACCCTAGGTACATGTATGACTGCATATATGGTGCAGCTCTACATCCTGTACAACCAGAGAAATTAAAAGTTGTGCTGCACTTTTGTACAATGAATCAAAATGCATTGTGCTCTCATATGCACTAATTAGAATAAATAAATATATTCTTAAAAAGACACAATTTGACCAATTACAGCAATGTATTATTGATCCAATCGTCTATTGATAGGCATATGGATATTTTACATTGTTTATCTATCACAAATAGAGTTTCTATGAACATAAATAAATAAGTCTCCATGGAATGTGATTCATTTCTTCTGTGTTGATTCCTAGAAGTGTAATTGCCAGGTTACATGGAAAGTTTATCTTTTTAAAAAATATTGTTGTTGATAATAATTATGATATAGAATAGCAGGTTCCATTGTGACATATTTATATTTGCTCAATTTCAGTCCCCAGTATCTCTCCAAACCCCCCTTTTCTCCCCCTCCCCCAATTACCTTCCTCTGCTGGTATCCCTTCCATTTTCATAAGATCTTTTATAATGTTTCTCTAATTTTCACATGAGAGAAAACATATGACCTTTGGCTTTCCTAGTTTGGCTTATTTTCACTTAAGATAATGTTCTTCAGTTCCATCCATCCTGCAAATGATGTAATTTTATTCTTCTTTATGACTGAATACAACTCCTTTTGTGTGTATCACATTTTCTTCATGCATTCATCTTTTTTTTATTTTAATTTGTTCTATACATGAGAATAGGATTCATTATAATTCATATTACACATGTAGAGCACAATTTTTCGTATCTCTGGTTGTATATAAAGTAGAGTCACACCATTTGTGTCTTCATTTATGTACCTAGGGTAATTATGTCCATCTCATTCCACAGTCTTTCCTACCCTAACGCCCCTCCCTTCCCCTCACTCCTCTTTGCCCTATCTAGAGTTTATCTAATTCTCCCATGCTCCCCCTTTATGCATTCATCTTTTGATAAACACCTTGGCTGGTTTTATAGCTTGACTATTGTGAATTGTGCTGTGATAAACATGGGTATACATATATGCCTTCAGTATGCTGATTTTACTTCTTTTGTATAAATGTCAAGGACTCTCATATCTGGGTCATATGGTGGTTTCATTCTTAGTATTAAGGAGCATCCATAATTATTCCCATAGTGTATTTATTAATTTACATTCCAACCAACAATGTGTAAAGTTTTCTTTTGAGCTTCATTCTTTCCAGAATTTGTTGTTATTTTTATTTTCAAAGATTACTTTTCTAATTTCAGTGAGATGAAATCTCAGTGGAGTTTTTATTTGCATTTCCCTGATGGCTAGAAATGTTGAATATTTTTTTCATATAATTGTTGGTCATTTGCACTTCTTTTGAGATGTGACTGTTTATTTCATTTGTCCATTTTTCAATGAGTTATATGATTTTGTTGTTGTCAAGAAGAGTTCAAGATATTAATTCCCTGTTGGATTAAGATGTTTTTCATACTCTTCATTGTTTCCTTTGCTGTGAATCAGCCTATTAGATTGATCTTCCTTTTATCAGTTCTTAGTATTATTCCCTGAGCTATAGGAATTCTATTGAGGACGTTCCTGCCTCTGTCTATATGTTGGAGTGTTTCCTCTATGTTCTCTTCTAGCAGTTGTAAAGTTTCTGTTCTTTAATCTAGGTCTTTGATCCATTATGATTTGACTTTTCTACAAGGTGAGTAACAGGAATCTAGTTTCATTTTTTACATATGGATAACAATTTTTCCTCTACCATTTGTTAAAGAGGCTGTCTTTTCTCCAAGATATATTTTTGACAACTTTGTCAAGAATCAAATGACTGCAGCTGTGTGGGTTTGCTTCTCTGTCTTCTATTCTGTTCCATTGATCTACATGTCTTTTTTATGCCAGTATCAAGCATTTTTTATACTATGACTTTGTAATATTATTTCAAGTCAGGTAATGTGATATCTCCATCTTTACTCCTTTTACTAAGAATTATTTTGGTTACTCTGCTTTTTGTTGTTCCATATGAATTTTAGGATTACAATTTTTCTAGTCCTGATAAGAATGTAATTGGCATTTTAATGTTATGGATGTTATGGTTTAGATATGAGGTATCCTCCAAATGCTCATGTGTGAGACAATGCAAGAAGATTTAGAGGTAAAATGATTGGGTTATAAGAGCTTTAACACAATCATGTATTAATCCCTCCATAGGGACTGAGTGGTTGACTGTAAGAAGATAGGGTGTGGCTGGCTGGAGGCAGTGAGTCATTGGGGATATGCCTTAAGGATACATATTTTATCCCTGGTAAGTAAAGTCAGTCTCTCTCTCTCTCTCTCTCTCTCTCTCTCTCTCTCTCTCTCTCTCTCTCTCCACACTTCCTGGTGCAATGTCTCTAGTTGCTTCTCTCTGCCACATACGTCCACCATTATATACTGCCTCACCTTGAGCCCCAAAGAATGGATAAGGCTGTCTTTAAACTAAGACCTCTGAAACTGTGAGCCCCAAATAAACTATTAGTCCACTAATTGTTCTTTTTAGGTCTTTTGGTCACAGCAGTGAAAAACCTGACTAAAACAATGGGGTTGCATTTAATGGGTAGATTGCTTTTATTAGTATGGCCATTTGAACAATATTAATTCTGCCTATCCATGAACAAATGAGGTCTTTCAATATTCTTCTGTCTTCTTGTGTTTTTTTTTTTTTAAGGATTTCCCCATCTTTTTTTTTTTTTTTTGAGAGAGAGAGAGAGAGAGAGATTGATTTTAATATTTATTTTTTTAGTTTTCGGCAGACATAACATCTTTGTTTGTATGTGGTGCTGAGGATCGAACCCAGGCTGCACACATGCTAGGCGAGCGCGCTATCGCTTGAGCCACATCCCCAGCCCCTGTCTTCTTGTGTTTTGTTTAGTGTTCTGTAGTTGTCCCTGTAGAGGTCTTTCTCCTTTTTGGGTAGGTTTATCCCTAATCATTTAATTTTTTGAAGCTATTATGAATGAAATTGTTTTCCTAATTTCTTTTTTTAAGCAGATTAATTATTGGTGTGTGGGAAAGCTATTTATTTATTTTTTGTTAAATTTTGTGTGAACTATTTTGCTGAATTTGTTTATCATTTTTAGAAATCTTCTGGTGGAGCTTTTAGTCTCATATAAGTATAGGATTATACCATCTGCAAACAGTGATAATCTTACTTCCTCCTTTCCTATTTGTATCCCTTTATTTCCTTCTCCTGCCTGATTGTTCTGTCCTAATGTCTCAAGGACTATATTGAATAGGAGTGGTGAGAATGAACATTCTTTCCTTATTCCTGATTTTAGAAGAATTCCTTCAGTTTTTCCCCATGGATATGATGTAGGCTTTGGGTTTACCATACCTAGCCTTTATTATGTTGAGGTTCTGCATCTATTGAGGTGATCATGTGATTTTTGTCTTTCACTCAATTTATGTGATATACTAAATTGATTAATTTTTATATTTTGAAATATCCTTGCATCCTTAGAACAAGACATCCTCAAATAAGGTGTATAACCTTCTTAATGCATTGTTGAAGTATTGATATTTTTTAAAAATATTTTTTTAGTTGTCAATGGACCTTTATTTTATTTATTTTTATGTGGTGCTGAAAATTGAACCCAGTGCTTCACACATGCTAGACAAGAACTCTACCACTGAGCTACAACCCCAGCCCCAAGTGTTGATATTTTAAGGATTTTTTGCATCTTTTTATCAAGGATATTGGTATATAATTTTCTCCTTAAAGTGTCCTTATCTAGCTTTAGTATCAGGATGATAATCATTTTACAGAATTATTGTTATTACTTCTTTTTAGTTATACATGACAATAGAATTTATTTGGACATAATGATTAAAGCATGGAATATAATTTGTTCTAATTCAGTCCCTAATACTTCCCCTTCCCCTCCCCTCCTGCTTCTCCCTTCTCTTCTTTCTGCTACCTAATTATAAATGTATATATATATATATATATACATATATATATATATATATGTAATATAAATTATATATAGTATATAATATAAATAATATACATTATATATAAATATGCATACATGTATAACTGAATTGACATTATATATGTTATATAATGACATGATATATATTTAAATTTTATATATATATATGTGTGTGTGTGTGTGTGTGCGTGTGTGTGCATGTGTGTGTCTTGTAGATGATCATGATGGCAAGATTCACTGTAGTGTATTCACATATGTACATAGGAATATTAGATCAGATTAATTCCACTGTTTTTTTTTCTATTCTAGCCCTCCTCCCTTCTCTTCATTCCCCTTTGTTTACTCTACTAATATTTCTTCTATACAGAATTATTTTTACTTCTTGAAATAATTTGAGAAGCATTGACATTAGTTTTCTTTAACAGTCTGGTAGAATTCAGCTGTGAATCCATCTGGTCCTGGTTGTTTCTTTGTTGGAAAACATCTTATTACTGCTCAAATCTCACTGCTTGTTATTGTTTTCTTTAGGTTTTCTATATCCACTTGATTCAATTTTGGTAGGTAATAGGTATCCATGAATTTATCCCTTTTATCTAGGTATTCTAACTTATTAAAGTATATGATTTTAAACCAGTTTCTAATAATCCTCTGTATTTCAGTGGTGTTTATTGTGATACATCCTTTTCCTCCAATTTTATTTATTTGAGGGTTCTCTCTTTTTTGATTACTTTTCTAAGCGTCTGTCAATCTTATTTTCTGTTTTTTTTTCTTTCAAAGAGCCAACTTTTGTTTCATTAATCTTTTTATTGTTCTTTTGTTCTCTGTTTCATTGATTGTTTTTTGCTCTGATTTTTATTATTTTTATACCGGTTTAGGGAATGTTTTCTCTTGTTTTTCTGTCACCTGGAACTACACAATTAGATTGTTTATTTTTTATGTAGGAACTTATTATAACTATGAATTTTTCTTTTAGAATTACCTTTGTTATGCCCCATAGATTTTGGTATGTTGTTTTTCTATTCTCATTTAATTATAAAAACTTTTAAAATTTCCCTCTGATCAAATCTTCATTCAAGTGCATATTGTTCAATGTCCATATGTTTATATTTGAAAAAAACTACCAAACTATATTGCAAAATTATTTTGCCATTTTACATACCCATCAGTAGTAAATGAGGTATCATTTCTCCACCTCTTATTTGCTATGAACTGAATGTTTGCCTACCTACTGCCCCACCAAAATGTATATTCTGTAACTTTAATCACCAATGTGATGGTATGTGGAGGTAGAACTTTGGGGAGATAATTAGGGATTATTTAGGTCATTATAAAAGAAGAAAGTTCTCTTCAATTTTCTCTCTGTCTCTCTTTCTCCATGCATGCACCTAGGCCATGTGAAGAAATAACCAAGAAGAGTGTCCTCCCTGAAACTATGACTTTGCTGGCACCCTGTTTTTTGAACTCCAGCCACCAATATTCTGAGAAACAATTTTGTGTTGTTTAAACCACCTGATCAACAATATTCTGCTACAGCAGCCTGAATCAACTAAGGTATCATAAAAAAAACATATTAATGTCTGTTATTTTCACTAAAACTATCCAAATTGGTATATGCTATCTCAATGTAAACTTACCTAGAATTTCTCTAATGATTTATGACATGTGCATCATTTGAGATGCTTGATAGTCATTTGTAAATCCTTATTGAAATCCCTCACTTGCTTTTTAAAATATATTTTGTTTGTTATTTTTTATTAAGTTGTAGGTGTCCTGATAAACTTTGGGTACAAATTCTGTATCAGTTATACAATTAGAAATATTTCCCCTATTCTGTGAATTACATTATCACTTTCTTCATTTTGTCCCTTGAAGTGCAAAATCTTCAATTTCTTTGAATTTTAATTTCCTGATTTTTTTCTTTATAATGATGATATTTTTATCATATCTAAGAAGCCAATATATAAGCAAAAGTCACTAATATTTACTCCTATTGTTTATTCTAAGAATTTTATGTTTTGACTCTTACATTTAAGTCCATAATCCAGTTTCAGTATTTTTTGTGTGTGTTGTGAGATAATGATCTACATTCTTTCTTTTGCTTATGAATATCTAATTCTTGAATTTTTTGAAAACTTAGCTTTTTCTCCATTGAGTTACTTTACCACCTTGGTAAAAATATATCCTGTTTCTACTTCTGTGCATGCACTTTGATAGTATGTTGCACTGATTACTGTAGCTTTATTGTAAATCTTGAAATGGAAAAAAAAAATGAGTCTTCAACTTTGTTCTTTTTCAAACTTGATATATTAGCCTGTTATTTGGAACATTCACACATATTGTAATATAAACTTGTCATTTTCTAAATTAAGTTATCCGATTTTGGTAGCAATCTATATTTTTGAACTTGATATAAAATTTATATGCCAAACATTACCATTTTAAGTATTTTAAATTGTGTATTTTAGTGGCTTTTAATGCATTCACAATATTGCTTATTCAACAACAGTATCTGGTTCAAGAATACTTTCATTATCTGAAACTTCTAGAATAAGAAGGTGGACAGGAAGAAAAAGAAGAAAAGAACAAAAAACAGAAGGAAATAAGGAAAGAAGGAAAGGAAAGAAGTCTTCCAATATTCACATATTATGCTTTGGTATTGAGGAATTTCTTAATTATGGGGCAGTCTATGATTCTGCCCCAGCCTCTATTTCCTGCTTACACAGAAACTTAAGGTCAGCTAGAATTGAGAGCACAGTGTCTTCTCAGGTGCTCAGTCGTCATGCTCTCAGTACTGGACACACCCTTTTTCTTCTGAATTTCCTGGAATATATAGGTACTTTTCAGTGACCTTATTCCTGAAATCATGTATTTCCTTATTCTCTTTATTCTCTAGATTTGGTCTTTTTCCTTACTTTCCATGAATGTTATTGAAAGCTTCTGAAAAACAGTGTATAATTCATTTACTTTAGTGCTATCCAAGATGCTGCCTGAACCTTGAGAAGGCTTGTGGCAGGCTAAAAAAAATGCAGGCCATTGGGATCATATCCTTCAGGGAGTCATCACATAGGTCAAAATATTCAAGCCTGAGTCTTTGAGAATAAGTTTTATGTTGCTTCCTCCAATTTCAGTGAGCTGCATGAAAATGTAGACTGATTTCTTCAAATTAGAGTGGAGATGGGGACATTAACAGTTAATTGAAAATTTCACGTTTTTATAAATTTTAAATTCAGGACGTTTTTCTTCTATATTTCACTGGTTGCTGCAAGTTTGCATGTGATTATAGAGTTCTGAGAGAGTTGATTCTAATATTGTGCCAGTTTATTCTTTACTTTTGCGAAGGGACAGATTTGGATTTATCTACTTTGCCATTTCAGTGACAATTTGCTAAGAATCACTTTCAATTTATAGATCAATATGAGGAGAAATTCAATTTTAACACTACTGAACATCCAAATAAACATAGATTTTCTCTGCTTTTATTTAGATCATCTTTAATTTCTCTCAGCAGTGGTCTGTAGTTTTGATTGTGCAAGTCTAGTAAAATACTAGTTTAACTTATTTCTAAGTATTTTTTTTTATTTCATGATATTTTGAATGGAATTGTTTTCATTCATTTTCAAATTGTCTATTTCTACAGTAAAATAAATATTAGATTTTTATATATCTTATATCTTGCAACACTCCTGGACAGATTTGTTAGTACTAATAGTTATTATTTGTGAGTGTATTTTTAGAATTTTCTACATACAGTGTCAAGTCAATTGTGAGTAAACTTTTTTTTTTCCTTTTCAGTCTACATTTTCTCATTCTCTCACTTTCCTCTATTTCTCTTGCTTTGTTTCACTGACCAGAATCAGTGCTATAATATTGAATACAAGTGGTAAAAGCAGACATCCTAGCATCATTCCCCATCAGCTTCTTACCATTAAGCATAATTTTGACTGGAGGTTTTAAAAACATGGCCTTTATTGGGTAGAACAGTTCCACTTCCTTTACTAGTTTGCTGAAGGTTTTCACTATGAATTAATGTTTTATTTTGTCCATTTTTTCTTTTAATTTGATGAACATGTGATTTTTATCTGTTTTTTTTCTATTAATTTGGTATTTAAATTGATTTTTAGAGGTTAAACCAATTATGCATTCCTGGGATAATTGAACATTGTATATAATAATTTTCAAAGTTTTGTTGATGCAGCATAAAAGTATTTTGTTGAGAATTTATGTATATTAGTTTACATTTAACATTTCTGTTTATCTATCATCATTATTCCTCTATTTTTCTTTCACTGATTTTTGGTTGCATAAGCATATTTTTGCTGACCTACAATAAATCCTCTCTTCGCCTTCAACATTTTTTTCAATTATATTCATAATGGTTATTGTACTAGTGCATTTTCTGTTTCTAATATCACAATACCACACACTTAGTGAGTTATAAGGAAAAGAGGACTATTTTCACATAGTGTTCTACAGGTCCAAGGGTCTCTATCTGGGATGACATACTTGATGGCAGAGTTCCAAAGCGGTTCAAGGCATCACAAGGCATAAGACAGAGAGCATATTTGTCTCTTTTTATCTTTCTACCACGTTTTTTTTTATAGGCATCTATTTATTTATTGGCCAGGTTCCTTCTTAACATAACTCATTGCTTTAGTTAAGTACTTATTTAATACTTTAATGCAGGAAGTTAAGAGGGGCAAAAAAGGAAAGAGAGGCATAAATACACACATATGTTAAGGGGATGTATCATACCCTTCTTTCTTTTTGGGCTTAACTATATCTTCTTCATAAATAAAAATGAAACAGAAAAAACAAATGGTTTTAATCTGGTACGTATGCGCATTTTCTTTTTCCATATATTACGTTTGCAAAATATCACAGTCCACTGGCCAAGTATCTAAAAGAAAAAGGTATCAGGAAGGAAAAAAAAATATATTAACAAAAGAGGAGCTCAGGAGGCTAGGGCAGGAATGATCCCGAGGTCAAAGCCAGCCTCAGCAAAAGCAAGGCACTAAGCAACTCAGTGAGAGCCTGTCTCCAAATAAAATACAAATAGGCTGGGATGTGGTTCAGTAGTCAAGTACCCCCAAGTTCAATCCCCAGTACCCCCTCAAAGAAAAAAAGTTCAAGAAGGTGTCAATCGGCCATCTTCAGTAAAAGCAGACAGTGTGCAGGAAAGCCTTGCCAGTCTTCTTCTCGAAAGCTTGCAGCAGGCCGTCGATGTCATTCTCCATGTCACTCAAGTGCAGGATACACTGGCAGATCTCACAGATAATGAGCGCTCCCCGGGTGGCCTCTCTATGGTTGTCCATGATGTCCACGTTGATTATGTGCACTGGCTGGCAGGTTACCTGTTCTCTGGAATTAAGAACTTCCACCACCTGGTCATAGACTAGCTCTTTACATGTGAAGATCAAATCAAACTCATCTTCACAGTCCTGGAACCTTTCTGGCCAGAGCTTGATTCTCCTATTTCTGTCTAACATATATAAAATGCCATTCTGTGCATAGAAGTTTTCATCCTTCCTAAGAAGATCGTGGAACATCTCATCATATGTGGTTCTGAAATCATAAACATTTTGCTTGCCAGGTGCTGGTCCTGGAAGCCTCACGTGAGCTCCTGTTCCAAAGGACCTGACATTGAATCCTGAGTAGGCGGTGCGCCACCATGCTCCGGTTCAGGTTATTGGAGCACAGGACAGCCACCCGCAGACGTGACCAACGCAGATCCATCGCTATCCTGTACTTCCACCCACCTGCTTCAGCCAAAGCAAAATGGAAAGCAGCTAATCCCAGGCAGGGATGCGAAACACCTTTATCCACAACTCAGATCCCAGGAATCCAGTTTCAGAGGTGTTATCTGTAGAAGGCTGGCTCTATTCATCTGGGCTTCAGATTAGGAAGAATATCATCATGGAAGAGCTCTTTCTACCACTTTTAAAGTAACCAGGATTCAATCATAGGGGCTCTGCGCTAATAATCTTATCATAATCACTTCCCAAAGACCCTACCTCTTAACATAGTCAAGATAATTTTTCATCCTCTTAATTCCTCACTATAGGTATTACATTTCAGCATGTGAACACTTTGGAAACATATTCAAAGTGTATGCAAACCATAGATAACAATTACTCTAGAACTAATGTCTTAGTTTGCTTGAGCAGCCATAATAAAATAGCATAGACTGAGTGTCTTATACAAAAGAGATTATCTTTCTCTCCATTCTCATCTGGAAGTTCAAGATAAGGTTATCAACATGGTTAGGTTATGGTAGGTACTGTTTTCATGACTTGAAGGCAGCCAACTTCTCACTATGACTCAGATGGCCTTTCTTTGGAATAAGCCTGTGAAGAGAGATCTTCCTATTCTTTTAAGGCCAACAATTCTGTCAGATTAGAATCTCACCCTTAAAATGTCAAATAATTCTAATTACTTCTTAAAGCTCTGTCTCTAACTTCAATCACTTCGGGTGTTAGGGCAGCAATATGTGAATTTTGAGTGTAGTATAATTCAATCCTTAGGAGCTTACAATAGTTTTCCTTAAAGCATTCAGATTCATGCAAGCTTAGTTTCAGTAAATGTAGGCAATTTGCTTCAATACATTTCTATTTTCATCTCACTCCTTTAGAATTTTATTGTCCTATATATTGTATTTTGTTAAAAACCAACAATACAGTTTTATAGTTATCTGATATATAATTATTGTTTCATACAGTTGTCATTTAAAACAGTTACTAGAAGAAAATGAATACATTTATATTCTTTTATTTTTACATATTTTCTGTTACTAGTGCTCTTCATTTCTTTATGTCATGCTGTTAATTTTTTTCCTAAAGAATATTATTATTTTTATAAGGCAGATCTGGTAGCAATAGATTTTCTCAATTGTTGCTTATGTACAAATGATGGTTTTCACTTTAATTTGTGATGGAAAATTTTACTGGACAAAGAACACTTAGCAGACATTTTACCCCTACATATTGAAGAGGCTAATCACCTCCATCCACATTATTCCTGATTAGAAATCAAATGGTGAAGCTAGACACAGTAGTTCACACTCATAATCCCTTCATCTTGTGAGGCTAAGGTAGGAGGATTGCGTTTTCAAAGCCAACCTCTGCAAGAGCAAAGCACTAAGCAACTCAGTGAAACTCTGTACCTAATAAAATACAAGAAAGGAATGAGCTGTGGCTTAGTGGTTGAGTGCCCCTGAGTACTGGCACCCCCAGCCAAGAAAGGAATCAGATGTTGTTCCTTTGTATGTAATGAGTTATATTTATCTTTCAGCTTTCAAGGTTCTGTCTTTACCTTTATCTTCCACTGTTTGTCTATGGGTCTAGACATGGGTCTTTTTATTTTTAATCTATGAAGATTTTGATCAACTTCATTGGTAGCCAGATTAATATTTTCCTTCAATTTTGGAATTTTTTGGCCATTATTTCTTCAAATTTTCTTTTTGCCTTTTTCTGTCACTGTCCTAATTATACAAATCTCATTATGTATATAAGGGTATAGTTGACATTTTCTGCACATCTATGAGATATCTATTAATGTCTCTTTTGTCATTCTTCAGATTGGATAATTTTATTGATTTTATCTTTACCCTGATTGATTCTTTCCTCTGTTAGTTGAAACCTACTTTTGAGTTCCTCTAAATAATTTTTTTATAACATTTTATAATTTTCAACTATAAAATTTTCATTTTGTATTTTTCAACAAAACAAATGCTGTCACTATATTTATATTCTCTATTAAGTGAATAATTATCACTAACTAATTTAGTTCTTTCTTTTTTATTTGTTCTAATTAGTTATACTGACAGTAATGCATTTTGACAAATCATACATAAATGGAGTGTAACTTCTCATTCTTCTGGTTGTACAAGATGCAGAATCACACTGGTGGTATAATCATATATACACATAGGGTAATAATGTCTGATTCATTCTACTATCCTTCCTACCCCCATACCACCTCCTTCCCTTCACTACCCTCAGTCTAAAACAAAGTATCTCTATTTTACCCTAGCTACACCACCTTATTGTGAATTAGCATCCACAAATCAGAGAAAACATTCAGCCTTTTGTTTTGGGGATTGACTTATTTCACTTAGCATGATATTCTCAAGCTCCATCCATTTACAAGCAATTACTATAATTCCATTCTTCTTTAAGGCTGAGTAATATTCAATTGTGAATATATACCAAATTTTCTTTATTCATATGTGGAAGAGCACCTAGATTGGTTCCATAGTTTAGCTTTTGTGAATCGAGCTGCTGTAAACATTGATGTAGCTGTGTCACTGTAGTATGCTGATTTTGTATACTGCTTTCCAAAATGGTTGCACCAATTTGCAGTCCCACCAGCAATATATGAGGGTATATTTTTCCCCACATATTCACCAACACTTATTATTTCTTTTTTTATATTTATGGTTTAGTTTCAGGAGAACAAAATATCTTTATTTTATTTTTATATGGTGCTGAGGATTGAACCCAGTGTCTCATGCATGCTAGGTGAGCACTCTACCCCTGAGCCACAACCCAAGTCCATGCTTATATTCTTGATAATTGGCATTCTGACTAGAGTGAGATGAAATTTAAGAATAGGTTTAATTTGCATTTGTCTAATTGCTAGAGATGTTGAACACTTTTTCATATATTTTTGATCAATTGTATTTCTTCTTCTGTGAAGTGTCCATTCAGTTCCGTAGCCCACTTATTTATTTGGTTCAGTTTTTTGTTTTTGTTCTTGTTTTTTATTTATTTATTTATTTATTGGTGTTAAGTTTTTTGAGTTCTTTATATATCCCGGAGATTAATGCTCTATCTGAGGTGCATGTGGTAAAGATTTTCTCCCATTCTGTAGGCTCTCTCTTCATGTTTTTTTTTTTTTTAATTAATTGCTCATGACAACACAATGATCTTGGCATACATTTGAATCAAATGCACATTGTTGTTTTGTTTGGAAAGAAGAAGATTTTTAGCTGGATTCCATCCCATTATTGAATCTTAATTTTAATTCTTGCATTTTAGGAGTCTTTTTAAGGAAGTCAGTTCCTAAGCTTAGATGGTGGAGATTTGGGCCTACTTTTCCTTCTATTAGATGCAGGGTCTCTGCTTTAATGTCTAAGTCCTTCATCTATTTTGAATTGATTTTTGTGCATTGTGAGAGATAGGGGATCAATTTCATTTTGCTACATATTGATTTCGAGTTTTCCCAGCACCATTTTTTGAAGAGACTATCTTTTCTCTAGTGTATTTTTTGGTTCCTTTGTCTAGTATGAAATAACAGTATTCATGTGAGTTTGTCTCTGTGTCTTCTATACTGTACCATTGTCTACGTGCCTGTTTTGGTGCCAAAACCATGCTGTTTTTGTTACTATAGCTCTTTAGTATAACTTAAAGCCTGGTATTGTGATGACTCCAGCTTCACTTTTCTTGTTGAGGATTGCGTTGGCTTTTCTGTGTCTCTTATTTTTCCAAATGAATTTCATGATTGCTTTGTCTATTTCTATGAAAAATGTCATTGGGATATTATTAGGAATTGCATTAAATCTATATAAACTTTTGGGTAGTATGGCCATTTTGACAATGTTAATTCTGCCTATCCAAAAGCATGGGAGATCTGTCCATCTTCTAAGGTTTTCTTCAATTTGGTTCTTTAGTGTTTGGTAGTTCTCATTGTAGAGATCTTTAAACTCTTTTGTTAGATTGATTACCAGATTTTTTTTTGAGGCTATTGTGAATGGGTGGTTTTCCTAATTGTTTTTCCAGTGGATTCATCACTGATATATA
The DNA here is from genome assembly GCF_047511675.1 of Marmota flaviventris. Lineage (NCBI taxonomy): Eukaryota > Metazoa > Chordata > Mammalia > Rodentia > Sciuridae > Marmota > Marmota flaviventris. Next base: position 109,230,607 of record NC_092518.1, on the reverse strand, counting down.
AGAATGGATTTGATTTTGTGGTGTTAATTTTATATCCTGCTACTTTGTTGAGTTCATTTATTAATTCTAAAAGTTTTCTGGTAGAATTTTTTGGATCTTTTAAATATAGAAATATGGCACTAACAAACAGTGATAGTTTGAGTTCTTCTTTTCCTATTTGTATCCCTTTAATTTCTTTCTTCTAATTGCTCTGGCTAGAGTTTCAAGGATGATATTAATAAAAGTGGTGAAAGAACACATCCTTGTCTTGTTCCAGTTCTTATAGGGAATGCTTTCATTTTTTCTCCATTTTGAATGATGTTGGCCTTGGGTTTAGCATAGACAGCTGAGGCATGTTCCTACTATGCCTAGTTTTTCTAGTGTTTTGAACATAAAAGGATGCTATATTTTGTCAGATGCATTTTATGCATCTATTGAGATCATCACATGATTCTTATCTTTAAGTATATTGATGTGATGAATTATTTTTTTGATTTTCATATGTTGAACCAGTCCTTCATCGCTGGGATGAACCCTACTCAATCATGATGCACTATTTTTATATTTATTTTTGTATGCAATATGCCAGAATTTTATTGAGAATTTTTGCATCTATGTTCATCAGGGATATTGGTCTGAAGTTTTCTGTCCTTGATTTGTCTTTGTCTGGTTTGGGTATCACAGTGATACTAGCTTCATTGAATGAGTTTGGAAGGGTTTCCTCCTTTTCTGTCTTATGGAATGATTTGAGTAGCACTGGGGTTAATTCTTCTTTGAACGTCTTGTGGAACTCAGCTGAGAATCTGTCTGGTCCTGGGTTTTTCTTCGTTAGTAGGCTTTTGATGGTGTCTTCTATTTCATTGCTTAAAATTGGTCTGTTTAAATTGTGTATGTCCATGTAATTCAGTTTGTGTAGGTCATATGTCTCTAGAAATTTGTTGATGCCTTCAAGATTTTCTATTTTATTAGAGTATAAATTTCCAAAATAGTTTCTAAATTATCTTCTGTATTTCAGTAGTGTCTATCATGATATTTCCTTTTTCATCACGAATTTTGGTAATTTGAGTTTTCTCTATCTTTCTTTTCATTAGTGTGTCTTAGGGTTTATCGATTTTATTTATTTTCTCAAAGCACCAACCTTTTTTTTCAATTTTTTGATTTGTTTATTTTGTTTCAATTTCCTTTATTTCAACTCGTATTTTAATTATTCCTTGTCTTCTGCTTCTTTTGGTGTTAATTTGTTTTGCTTTTTATAAGGCTTTGAGATGTAATGTTAGGTCATTTATTTGTTGACTTTCTATTCTTGTAATGAATGAGCTCACTGCAATGAACTTTCCTCTTAGGATTGCCTTCATAGTTTTCCAGAGATTTTAATATGTTTTATTGGTGTTCTCATTTACCTCTAAGTATTTTTGATTTCATCCCTGATTTCTTCTGCTATTCATTCATCATTCAATAACATATTATTTAGTTTTCAGGTGTCAGCTTCTTTTTAAAAAATTTTATCATTGATTTCTAATTTCATCCCATTATGATATGATAGAATGTCGGGTATTCTCTCTATTTTTTGCTAAGAGTTGCTTTGTAGCCTAAAATATGGTCTATTTTAGAAAAGGAATGGTGTGTTGCTGAGAAAAAAGCATATTCACTTAGTAATGGATGGAATATTCTATATATGTCTATTAAGTTTAAATTATTGATTGTATTATTTAACTCTATAATTTCTTTGTTTAGTTTTTGTTTGGAAGTTCTATTCAATAGTGAGAGAAGTGTGCTAAAGTCACCCAGTATTATTGTGCTGTGATGTATTTGGTTCTTGAAATTGAGAAGGGATTGTTTGATTTATGTAGATGCTCCACAGTTTGGGGCATAAATACTTAAAATTTTTATGTCTTGCTAATGTAGAATTCCCCTAAGCAGTATGAAATGTCTTTCTTTGTTCTTTCTGATTAACTTTGGCTTGAAGTCCAGTTTATCTGATATGGTGATGGAAAACCTTTCTTGTTTGCACAATCTATATGAATAATATTTTTCCCCATCTTTTCACTTTCAGTCTGTGAATGTCTTTGCCTATGAGGTGAGTCTCTTGGAGAGAGAATATTGTTTGGTCTTCCTTTTTAATCCAATCTGCCAGTCTATGTCCTTTGAATGATGACTTTAGACCATTAACATTCAAAGTTTTTTATGAGATATGATTTGTATTTCCCAGACATTTTTGTTTATTTATGGTTTTTAATTTGATTTAGTTTCTCCTTTAATTAATGATTCCTTTAGTGTAGTTCCCCCTTATGCTTGTTTTCACTTTTTAAAAATTTCATCCTCCTGGAACATTTTGTCAAGAATGTTCTATAGTGCAGGGTTTCTAGTTGTGAATTCTTTTAACTTTTGTTTATCATGTAAGGTTTTTATTTCATCGTTAAATCTGAAGCTTAATTTTGCTGGATATAAAATTCTCAGTTAGCATCCATTTCCTTTTTGTGCTTGATATATATTATTCCTGGACCTTTTAGCTTTGAGGGTCTTCTGAGAAATATCTGTTCTGTTCCTTAGCCCATTCATTGATTGGATTATTTGTTTTTTTGGTGTTGAGTTTTTTGAGTTCTTTATATATCCTGGAAATTAGTGCTCTATCTGATGTGGATGTAGTAAAGATGTTCTCCCACTTTGTGGGCTCTCTTTTCACGTTATTGATTGTTTCCTTTGCTAAGAAGAGGCTTTTTAGTTTGAATCCATCCCATTTATTAATTCTTTATTTTATTTCTTGTGCATTAGGGCATCTGGTTAAGGAAGTCAGGACTTAACCCAATGTGATGAATATTTGGGTCTACTTTTTCTTCTACTAGACACAGGGTGTGTCTGGTCTAATTCCTAGGTCCTTAATCGACTTAAAGTTGAGTTTTGTGCATGGTGATAGTGGTTTGTTTTCATTTGGCTGCATATGGATTTCCAGATTTTCCAGCATCATTTGTTGAAGAGGCTATCTTTTCAAATTTATTTATTTACAAAAGCTTGTAATTTTCATAACTAAATAAGATTTGTACATTTATGAGGCATCATATATATATATATGTATATATTGCATAATGTTCAAATCAGAGTAAAAATAAAAATTTAGTATTTATGAATATAAATTTTTCTTTATGAAATATTTTACTATTATTATTTGTTTGGTTGATTTATTTGTTTGGAGTTTTACTTAGAATAATTATGTAGAATCTCTCCCCCATGTTGTGTGTGGTGATTGGTGTCTCTGCTCTAATTTCTGAAGATTTTTCATTGCTTTTATTTTTAAGACTAATTTCAGAGAAGTCATCTATGAGTCAGTACAATTTAAAGATAAATCAGTGATTGATCAAAGTTTGCTTGCAAACTCTCAAAGTAAATAAGGTCTCTACTCTTTGATAATATTCTGTGTGGATTGAGAGACACACTAAAATTTGTCAGTACAAGTTTGAACTGATTATTACTCTTTGAGTGCATAATTTTTACTGTTCAGCTAGTGATGAGTATCTTACCTGATTGATTGTAAGCAATATCACTACTTAATTTGACAATGCCTTTGAGAGTGTTTTTAAAATTGATTTTATTTTTTAAATACACAACAGCAGAATGCATTACAATTCTTATTACACATATAGAGCACAATTTTTCAGAGCTTTATATATAAAGTATGTTTATGCCAATTCATGTCTTCATACATGTAGTTTTTTTTCCATTACAATTTTTATTACACATATATACCATGATTTTTTTTATTTTTCATATCTCTGTTTGTATATAAAGTATGTTTTTACCCAATTCATGTCTTCATACATGTGCTTTCGATAATGATGTCCATCACATTGCACCATTCTAAGCAAAGACAGCTAGCTTTCTGTAGTAAGACTGCCAAGTTATCACGCCCTGCCTTGCATAGGTAGCATTAAAATGATAGTTATCCAGGACTTAGGAATAGGAGCAGCTGTCCCAGGACAATATGTCATATTCTTCCTTGTCCCTGTTGAGATTTATTAGGTTTTCTTAAATGATTTTTCTTTGTTTTTTGTATGTTCTTTGAAACTTTCCAGAGTCTTGATATACCAGTTTCTGATAGATTTGACCAATTTTGTCAATGTATTTTGTTGAGCACTTTATTTTTTCATTCTAAAAGTCAAATACCATTATTAGTTCTTGCTCTTTTTGAAGAGCAAAGTTGATGAGATATTATTAAAAGAATATTTCAAATTAGTGGATATGATTCAATAGAATCCTCTGTCATAATAATTAAGACACTAGTGTAACAACTGATTGATGTATTTTTCATTTCAGCATCCAAACCTCTAAAGTCTTACTGCTTCACAAATTTCAGAAATGTATAATGTTATAAACAAGGGAAACTTTTTATCAACAGGAATAGAAGCAGGCCTTTATCTGCCCTACTTTCCAGGGTTTCTAAGGTTTTTGTTTATTTATTTGTTTTCAATTTTTTTATTTGATGTAGGCTTAGGGAAATACCTGATGCCTAAGAATATGTAAATATAGTGTTAGGTCTAAAAAGCACAAGTCATTTTATGAAAGTTTATGAAGTTTTTCCACTTTAATTCATAAAAAATGCTAACTAAATACAAATACTAATGTAAAAATAAAGGTATCCTAGTATATTTACATACTAACAAGCCAGTTCTGTTAATAAGCTTGTACAAGAGAATCTTAGTAGGAACTAATTAGAGAGGGATTCCAAGACAGCAGAGTGAAAGCACTCAATGATCATTAGCTCCTCCAGGGGATAGAAACAAAAAGGAATTGGAGAGCAGAGACTCTTTGAAGTGCATGAATATGGAAAGGTGCTTAATGTTAATTTCAAACAGAATCAGAGAAAAAATAAAACCTGAAGGCATTGTTGAGGGGAGCAGAGATTATAAGAAAGTGTCACAGCACTGAAAAGCTGGCCATGTAAGAGTAGTGGTGAAAGGAATAAACAACAAAACAACAACAACAAAGGTAGAGATCCAAGAATAAACAACTAACTCAGATATCAACATCATGCAAAGGTGTTAGTCTAAACAGAGAGTAGTCTTGGAATCAGCATAGCATATTGGCACTGGAGTAGTACTGTCTATATCCTAATGTATAATTCTAAGTGATGTTTTAGGGATTCACTCTATGGAGGTTGTTTGTAATGCCAGGGAAACATCTTCAGAAAATCATGGTACATTATTGGGACACTATCTTTAGAAAGTCATGGTACAACTTTCCAACAGTGCACCCCAAATTGCATAGGCACACAAAGATGAAAGACCCTCCAGACTTACTGTCATCACTGATACCTACCACTACTGCTAATAGGTGCAGCTACTGCCTGTTGCCACCAGCAGAGTGAAGGATAGAGTGCCTTAGGGTGGAGTGCCGCTGGTGGATTGCCACTGGTTCTTGATACTCCAGGGTTGATTCTACTCAGGCACAAGAGAAAAAAAAATACTGCCTGTTTATGCCAGAGAACATATTGGTGTATGTTCAGACCAATCACAATGACAATCATCAAGAATATAAATAACAATAAATGCTGGTAAGGATGTGAAAAAAGGGAAACTATTCTATACTATTGATCAGAATATAGTTACTAAGGAAATCAATATGGAGGATCCTTAAAAACATACAATAGAAGTATCCTGTGGTCCAGCTATACTTCTATTTTGTATGTACCCAAAAGAATTAAAATTGGCATGCTTTGGGGGATACATGCATACCCAGGCTTATTGCACTACAATTCATAAAACCATGGTATGTATGTGATAAGCTTAGGTATCCACTGACAGAAGAATGGATACATACACAATGGAGTTTTCTTAAATCATAAAGCAAAATGAAATTATGGCATTTTCAGGGAAATGGATGAAACTGGAGAAAACCTGTTAAAAAAAGAGACTCAAAAAATGAAGTGGCATTATGAATGTAAAAGGGAGACTATTCATGCACAGGAAGAAGGTCAGAGGGGGGAGGGGTAATATATAGGGAATGAATTTGTTCAAAAAATGTTATAAGTGTTTATGAGTATGCCACAATGAAACCCAACATTCTCAAAAATCAATGTGCACCAAAAAAAGAGAGAGAACAAAAAACAAACAAACAAACAAAAACCTAATTAGGTTTTAATCCTAGAAAACTTTCTACACTGAGATAGGAATTCTGTGAGGAAAGCTTATAAATAAATTTAGAAGCAGACATTCAAAAAGCAAATTTATTTGGACTCTTTAGATACTGATGCAATATATTTTCACATCAAAATAGCCTAGTTTTATATAGTTGGAATTTTTTAATACATGAACATACATTCTTATTATTTATTTCCTGTTGGGAAATGAATAATCTCTTTAGAATTATTAGAATGTCTTTTGTGGGAGGAAATGGCTTGCAGAAGAAAATTTTTTAAAAATAAATAGTTACAAAATGCTGTTTGTTTTTCTGAAGAGTAGGTAAAAGATAGTAAACACTCAATGGTTACTGAATGGATGAATGAAAGAATTGATAAGATTAGAAGTCATATAGAAAAAAATCTCCTTTAGGTCAGCATGATATTGTAAATTCATCATTGACTTCATAAGTGCAACTTAAACTAGTGTTAATTCATCCTCATAGAAGTTATTATATGACATATGTAAAAATATTTGGTTGGTGTTTTTTCTTTCCAATTCCATACGATTTTGGGGGAGGGGTGCACATACCCACAACCTCAGTTTATGTTGTCAGCCAAAATCTATAAAACCAAATTTGAAAAATGAGTATTTTGTTCAGACTAATTAATGGCAATTCATTTCTGTTTCCCTTAATTCCCATTTTTATAACATATAATGTGGCCATAATTTTCACTTACAGGTACAATTTTTTTCTAATTGTAGCTAAATGAATCATTGAATTTTTGAATTATAGAGAAATTAACTATATGCATCTAGTTAAGAATGATAACATAAAATTATATTCCTTACACTACTGATAATCATAAAGCAATCTCTTGTTTGGATAATGAGAAAATATGATTTCTGTTTTCATTCCAAATGAGGGCCTTTTAATTGTATATAGCACTCAAATAGTATATAAGTCAATCATGATTATAAGTAATTCAGGAGATTTGTGAGTTTTATAATTCAAAATCATCAAGTTACAATATAGGATCTCTCCCCCACCTTCATTTCTCTCTTCAAGTAGTATAACATGGATACTAATACTTAAACTTCTGCCTCATTTATAATCCTGCCTATAACTTTTACTAGTTGTGTGAACTCATATCTCAGGTTTCATCATCTATAAAGTGAGCATAATAGTACCTAACTCATAAAGACATTGATTAATACATGTAAATCACTTAGAATAACGTCCGGCACATATTAAATGCTTATAGAAGTACATGTTGCTTTTGTCAAACAATTCCTTTAATGCAATATTTAGTATGGTCTATATATGAGTTTTCTCCCAAAAGCTCATGTGTGAGACAGTGCAGGAAAGTTCAGGAGTGAAATCATTGGATTATGAGAGCCTTAAACTAATCAGGATATTAATCCACTGGTATGGATTAATACTGTTGTAATTGTAGGCAGATAGGGTGTGGCTAGAATAAGTAGGTCACTGGGAGGAGGCTTTGGGAGTTTATATTTTGCCCCTTGTAAGTGGAACTCTCTTTCTCTCTGCTCCCTGGTGACTATGCTCTGAACTGCTTTGTTCTGCCACATGCTTCCACCATGATGTCCTGCCTCACCTAAGGCCCAGAGCAATGGAGTTGGCCATCTATATACTGAGATCTCTGAAACCATGTGCCTCAAATAATCTTTGCTCCTCTAATTGTTTTTGTCAGGTCTTTTGGTCACAGAAAAAAAACTGACTAAATATTATTGGCACTGGAGGTAAAAAGTGTTTTCTATAGTTATTCATATCAGTAGTATATATATATATATATATATATATATATATATATATATATATATATATATATAAACATAATTTTGACATTAAACTGAAATACAGAAGGCATTATTCAAAACAATAAAGAGGAAACTTGAATTTTCAACATATTCGATCAAACAGCATAATCAAAAGTCCACTTTGAGGTGTAAATGATACAGATGGACTCTCTATATTGAATATGTAAATAGATTTTACAGAGTATCTAGCCAACATTGCGTTTTGTGATTTAGACACAGATCTGTCTGCAAAGCAAATAATATGTAAATTGTAAATTTAATCTAAATTTAATGTGTCCTTTACATAGAACCTAAAATATCAACTCAGCTTTGTTTTTTGTTTTTTTCACTTGAAAATGCTGTTTGTTTTTCTGAACAGTAGGTAAAAGATAGTAAGCACTCAATGGTTACTGAATGGATGAATGAAAGTACAGATAAGATTAGAAGTCATGTAGACAAAAATCTCATTTAAGTCAACATGCTATTATAAATTCAACGTTGGCTTCATAAGTGCAACTTAAACTAGTGTTAATTCATCCTCATAGAAGTTAGTATATGACACATGTAAAAACATTTGGTTGGTGTTTTTTTTCTTTCCAATTCCATCCATTTGGGGGGGGGGGGTTGCACATACAACAAAAAGCAGATAAGAATCAAGACCCTGTGATATGGCAGAATATTTCAACTTCCTTAAGCTTTTACTGCCATCTTATAGATGTAGTTGAGAGAACATATTACAGCTATCCATCTGCATTATCTGTCTTTCTCAAATCTGAATGTCCTTTAAAAATTCCCATTTTGGCAATGTCCCAAAGAGAGAGTTGCCATGGTGAGTTTAAGACAATGTACTATGTCAAAAATGTCATCAGGTATTTGACCACAATTCTGTGTGTCTATAGTGATGTGAATGTGACACCCCTTAACTTACTTGCAATCATCTATTACTCTGGAACATGCAGCTTCATAAAGCCCTGAATTAATCTTCAGGGAGAAGAATGCCTAATAAAGAACACAATAATGTGCAGCAGCTCTGGCAATAAATTTGATGAAAGGTTTCCTGAAAGCCATAGCAAAGGGTAATATGAGTCCACTTATTAGCTATGTGTTGATGTTATTTATGTTCTGTGACCCACAGGGATATGAGAGATTTTATTTTGTTGCTTGGGCTCCTTCCCAGGTCTTCAGCATGTTGGTGTTTTGGGATCAGTGTTTGTATACAGACCGGGACACATTGTCATCTTGGGAGACATGCTTATTTCTTCTCAAAAGAATCTTGAAGAGTTTTGTAGTTGTTTTTGTTTGGTTTGTATTTTATTTTAATCTTTCTATCCTGGAGTTGGAAACTATGATGTATTTGGGTTGCCTGGGGATTTTGGACAGAGTTTGAAGGGTCAATGAGCTTATCATTCATGGAACCTGAAATATTTCTCTGGGAAACTTACATTAGAATAGAATTAATGTGAAAGAGTGTTAAATATCTTTCTAAGAATTATTCTGGTTTTACATCACTTTGATATCTGATAAGTGTAAAAAATATGTAGTTTCATTTTCATTAGTCTGTTGGTGTATGTGTATATATTCAAAATTTGATTTTTACATTTTGCAGGTAACTTTATTTAGTTAGTTTTTTAATTTTTTTATTGTTGGTTGTTCAAAAAATTACATAGTTCTTGATATATCATATTTCACACTTTGATTCAAGTGGGTTATGAACTCCCATTTTTACCCCATATACAGATTGCAGGTAACTTTATAAATGGATTCATTTCAGAATTGAGTTGAGGGAATGATCGTGTTTTCTTTTGGTTTATGTTTCTAATTGACTATCATTCATGACACAGATGAAGAAAGAAAACAATGATCCAGAAAAATGTTGGCCTTACATTTTTTACCCCTTTAGGAATATTGCATTGAACATTTCTATTCACTGTCAAACTCATAAATATCTGAGATCATTAATACCATTCCCTAAATATTGTGTTCTTTGCTGTCGTTACTGTCAGCACTTCTTTGGCCCTGTTGTTCCCTGTTGTTCTTGGTGTTCTCATTGTTAGTTCTTTTGAGAAAACAAAGAAAATAGTGTTTAGACTTTAACACAGTATTTTAACTTGTATTTTATGATATTTATATATTTTTTTTACCTTTGGATAGTACATTTTAACTTTGCAGTATTATGAGCTATAGAAAGAGAGAAGAAGAGAAACAGATTAAGAGAATGAGGTTTTAAATGTTAATCATTATGGGCGAAAATTTCCTTTCTTGCATTAATACCCTACACCTTGTACAAGTGCCATGCCAGTCTTCACTTAATGTAATGGTACAGGCAGCACAGCTATCCAAAAAGCATAGACAAGAAGAATCTGAAGCTATATAATTAAAAATACAATACAAGTGAAAGATCATTAATGAAACATTTAGAAGGGAAATATATTCTTCCGGTGCAATAAAATCACAAATTTATGGATATCAACCATCTAAAGAAATGAAATCATACAACCTAAAGAAAAATAAATACAAGTTTAGAGTAAATTCAGATTTTATAATTAAAAAACCTAGAGTGTGAGCATCTCTTTCTTTATGAGAATAAATGGAACTGTCTTCAAAATTCAATTTATTGACATTTACTCAATCAGCAAGTGCATATTTAATGCATAGGTTTTGTTAGACCCTGTTTTATATAATATGAAAAATGATTCATGACCTTCTGCTTTCAAGGGTTTTACTGTTAGTAAACATAGAAAAAATGTTAATAAAAGATAAAATTAAGTCTGTTGCGGTGGCCCATGCCTGTAATCCCAGCTGCTCAGGAGGCTGAGACAGGAGGATTGCCAAGTTCAAAGCCAGCCTTAACGATTTAGTGAGGCCCTATGCAACTTAGAACCTGTCTCAAAATTAAAAATAAATAAATAAATGAATAAAAGGGGGAAATAATAAAATTAAATAGAGTTTTTAAGCAGGACTAAAGGTACACACAGTAATCTCTGAAATGTAAGTTAATGAGGGATTCATTATGAAAATAAGGATAAAGAAGCTAAATAGGAGGAAGGAAAAGGTAAGGGGAGGTATTAGGGAGTTTTTGGTCCCAGGGATTGAACTCAGGGGCACTTGACCACTGAGCCACATCCCCAGCCCTATTTTGTATGTTATTTAAAGACAGGGTCTCACTGAGTTGCTTAGTGCTTCACTTTTGCTGAAGCTGGCTTTGAACTCATGATCCTCCTGTCTCAGCCTCCTGAGCCACTCGGATTACAGGCGTAGGCCATCGTGCCTGGTTGATCAATTTATATGCATGTATGAACATGCCATGGCAAAACTCACCACTCTATAATTAATATGTTTTAAGAAGAAAATTATGAAGATCAATATTGTGTCATTTCAATAGATGAAAAAAATGGGAAAATGTGATTTATTTTGGAAAAAATCAAAAGAAGAAAAGGCAGAGGTGTGAGAATATATGCTATATTTAAGTAGATACAAGAGGACTATATGAGGTAGAATTAATGAAACCATCAGTCATTTGCCACTGTGGCAATAAAAGGAAAGTGCGAGATGTAACGTTGCTTTGAGGGTCAAAATAGGATCAAAAGAAGGACTTTCAGAATAACAGAGGCCTTGACTATTTATTGGTAAACTTGGAAGATGAAGAGAGCTGTTGATAGTTGTAATATCTCTTTGTATTTTATTGCTTTATATATAAGTGGTCAGTATTGAAGGGAACTAGTATATTTATACCATCAGTGAACTTCAGACAAAAAAACCTGAAAAATAAATTAACTGAGATATGGGGAAAGGACTATGTGTTTGAAATGAACAATGATGTCCTATTTCAGTTTAGAAAAGAAGTTTTTTTATTCAACATTTTCTAAAGTCCTTCAGAAAAAATAAACAAGAATCAAATTGTGTACCTGGGATAAATTTTAGGTTAGGCAAACATATCTAAGATCTGAGAGGATAAACATTGTATTTTTCTTATTCATGGCTTTGTCTTTAATATATTAAGAATATTGTGAATCTTCTAGAAATAATGTCCAGTGCAGGATACCCCAAAAGTAGAATTTCATAGGTTCACATAGTTTTATCCTGCAAAGCATCTCTCAGAACAAATGATTCACAAGAAAATATTTTGGGAAACTTGACTTTACACAAATGAAAATGAAACATGCCTCTAAGATTCACTAACTGTATGATAATCTCCAATTGGAAGTGTTACATTCAAGAAACACATTGTGCACAATACTTTAATTCCTACTCTGAAGTTAACATGTAATCTTTTGCATTGCTCATTTTATGGCTAGCAGGTGTAACACTCTTACTAAATTCATGCTGCTTAAAATCTTCTGAAGAAGAGTTGGAGGTAAAATGATTAAAGTTCTGAGGTCTGCAAAATTTGATGGCTCCCTGATGGGATTCATTTCCAAAGAGACTGGATATCTACTATCTTATTGGTCTAGCAATTTAGAACCATAAAGACCAAAAGTCCATGAAAATGAAAAACGGTAGGAGTAAGGAGATAATGTTTTCTTCGAGTTTGTATTTCTAAATCTGTTGTGTTTAGCAAGGGAAACTGTGCTTAAATGTCTTTATTTTTATTGTCCTTGAGTTTGGGTTAGTGTATAATTTTCTTTAGATCCTTATAGTTGTTCGCTGGTATAATTCCAAGTAGATTTAATACAGAATGGTATGCTACTGAAATGCCTTTAAGGACTAAATTAGGAAAATTGCCACTTATTAAAGATATAGAGTATGAAATTTCATTACAAAAAAAATGGGATAACAGAAAAAAACGTATTTCACTCTCAGTACCTTTAACAAATGGTTGAATAGTGAGTCCACCATGGAAAGTGAGGTCAAAGGATATTTAAAATGATCATTTCTGGCATATCAAAGAGTTTGATGTTAGGCAATCTGCATAATAGGATTCATAAACTAAGTGGCTTTAATTTTATCATGGAACAAAAATTATATAGCCATGACTACGCCCTGAGGTGTTAACATATAGAATAATAAGATCTCCCACACACTTTCATGGAAATGAATTAAGATAAGTGATGAAAATGTTATTTTTTTCAGCTATACCTCATCAGCATCATCAGTTACTTTCAGAGACGTTAAGATAGTCAAATGAGGATACTCCTTTTAACAGTTTAGAATGTGATCTTTTCTTCAACACTATAAGGGATTGTTCAGAAGTTGATATCTCTATATAGTAGGTGTTTGTGTCTGAATATATGAAAGAAGAAAGGAAAGAATGGGAGAAGATAGAATGGTTGAAATTAACTTTGATGCAGAGTTCATGTTAAGGTCATTTAATGGTGGCTCCATGTTATTAAACCAGATTTAGTATTCCTGATTATAAAAGGAAATGCACGTCATAAAAAGTCTACAGAATTAGTTTTCAAAATAAAAGAAGTATAAAACATTAGAAGAGAGAACCCTTGTCAACATGTCAGCACAACAAAAAGCGTAACAGTTTCAAACTATTTGCAGAGCAATATATAAACTATGGTTCCATTAAAGCCTACTATGTAAAATGCACATAAACGCATATGCAGGAGTGTTCCTGCTTAGAAGTTTACATTTTGAGATTTACATGCTTGAATCAGAAATCATTTGAATAGAAAATGACCCATAATTTTTAGAATCCTAGAGCAGTAGTTTCACAAAAATACTTCAATTAGAGGATTCTATGATATTTGGGTGCGGGGAGTGGAAATCTTTTAAGAGAAAATTATTATTTCATCTAATTCTTGCTATTCACTTGTCAAAAAGAGATATGCTATTTTCTCCAGGGAAGAAAAAAGTTGATGTGGAGATAGCAGAACTTTTACAAGGAAGCTTCCTGATTATGTAATATTAGGTAGATGATATTAGTACCCTGTTAAAAATATAAGAAATAATGGGTGTGGGGCGCATGTCTGTAATCACAGTGGCATGGGAGGCAAAGGCAGGAGGATCACAAGTTTAAAGCCAGCCCCAGCAATTTAGTGAGGTCCTAAGTAACTCAGTGAGACCCTGTCTTTAATTAAGATATAAAAATGGGCTGGGGATGTTGCTCAGTAGTTAAGTGCTCCTGAGTTTAATCCTCAGTGCCCCTTCTCCATGAGAAATGATGCTACTATTATATCAAAACATCCCATCCAATGAAAGGGCTATCTATTGTTATTTGTCACTTTAAAATTTATCCCCTTATAATTTCCCATAGCTTAATGGAAATAGTCCTTTAATAATTCTGTGTACTATATCCTTATCACCAGACCTAAAAGTGTAATTTTACATAATAAGAAAGTTCTTGCCCTCTTTGTAATCCTCCTCCTTCTATTTTTCCCTTTTATATTATTTTATTTCATTTACTGTGTTTTATTGTTTTCTTTTCACTTTCTCTTCTTCTTTTACCCTTCTCCAACTTCATCTTCATTTAATAATAATTATAATTGCCATTTATTGAGCATGACCATTGTTCTAAGTGTTCTTTAATATAATTTTCCATCTTTCTACAAATGCACATTGAACATTTCTAAAACACAAAAGTATCCTAGAACTCCATAGATACTGCAATGAAGAAATGAAACAATGTCATTCCTTGGAGCTTATATTTATTTTATATATTTCCTCGAGGAAACAGATGATAAAAATATAAACAAGGCTACTACTTATTACATTAGGTACTCTAACATAAAGGACATAAACAGGGTGATGAAATAGTTATATTCATCACTCAAAAGTTAGAAAAAGTTCTTTGGACTGATATGAAAAGGAGTCATCTATATAAGGATCTGGGGTCAAGACATTTCAGGCATGGTTTGGAAATGACTTTCTGACAATAGAACACCGATGGAGGCTTCTTTGGTTAAAGCTCAATTAGAGAAAAGGAAGATTACATTAAGTAAGAATAGAGAGATGGCCAGGAACTTGTTCATTCAGAAACCTCCAGGCCAACATAAGGAATAGATTTTACTCTAAAACAACTGAAGTCTCATTGAAGTTTTTTAAGCAGGTGATATGATCTTATTTGAAGTTTAAAAATTTCCATCTACCATGAGTAAGGTTCACAATGGAATCAGGGAGACGTATTAGAAGGCCTTTGAATTAGGGTGATAGTAGATATCAAATTGAATCACTATGGAACTCTTGAATATAGAAGCAAACTGGGAATTTGCTTTGAAAACAAAGCCACAGAAGCTGATGATGCATTTCATGTAGAGAATAAAGGAAAACAAATGACCAATGATGAAATTTAGGCCTTCAGTTTGAAGAATTGGGTTTATTGTGGTTCATTTATTAAGTTGAGGATAGCTGAGTGAACAACAGATGTTTTGATATTGATTTTAGTTGAAAATCAGTAATTCATATTGACAAATTTACTTTTGGTTATCTATGACATATCTAAGTGGTAACATCAAGGAACATGTCACACACAAATATATGAGTATAGGTCTAGTGTTTAAACAGAAATTTTGAAACCATAAACATATTAATGGCATTTAAAGCAATGATGTTATAATTTAATTACCTCTAAAACCATTAAAACAGAGAAAAGAAGTCAGGAAAGGAGAGAGAAAAAAAAATTAATAGAAGGATCCTAAGATTGAGCTCTCCTAATGTGGCTGAAAAGAATGAAAGAAAAGAATTCTAAGACTGAGTCCTCAACCACACACATCAAGACTCAAAATTGCGCAAAGAAGGTGGGTTTTGAAAGGAGCCAGAGAAGTATCAGGGTACTTGTTAGGCAGGAGAATACAGTGTCTCCGAATTGAAGAGAGAAAAATGATACAGGAGGGCCTGGTTGACTGGGTTGAAGTTTGCTAAGAAGGTAATATGGAGGTTAGTAGGATAATATTAATAATATCTGTTTAATTGAACTCCAAATGTAAAATATTGGAATAAGTATATGAGTGAGTTTGAGAGGAAAATGTAAACTCAATCCTTATAACAAACTTAGATATTATTAGCATTTAACAGGTGAGAAAATTTAGACTGAGATTAAATAATGTATTAATGTCATATGAAATTGATAAAAACCAGGTTCAAACCAAGGTCTCTCTGATATCAAAGATCACTGCCCTTAATCAATACATAATCATACAGGGCAGAGGTTTATATTTAGAGGGGAAAAAGACTGATAATTTGAATAGCTCAGTTTATTGCAGCACTGCTGCTAATGTTCATTAATAGAAATCTTAAGGTATCTACTCCAGAAATAAAATGGGTCTTTATCTTTTGGAATAGGAGTGATACAAGGGAGGTGTTAGCATTATCCAGTGTATTGATTTTATTTCACAAAAAGCAACTACTGGGGCTATGGCTCAGTGGTAGAGCACTTGCCTGGCATGCATGAGGCACTGGACTCAATCCTCAGCACCACATAAAAATAAAATAAAGGTATTGTGTCCACCTACAACAAAAAAATACATATAAAAAAGCAACTACTGCTGACTACATCCCCTACTTACGTTGTAGGAGTAGATTTGCCTGGTATTCTATGGTATTGCATTTCCCATGTTACATTCTTTTGAGCCTAGCCAACAGGGACTTTATTCTGTGCTAGTACATTTTAAATAATATAAACTTCTGGTTTTTACAATTGATACTTAACATTATGGTTTTGGAGATGTGCCTATTTACAAAATGCCAGATGCAATTGAAACACTGATCACTAGCAACTTGATGTCAATGTTATGCACAAAATATAAATAATTGAGAATTGATGAAAGAAGTTTTTCTCATCATTATAAATATCAATACATTCTATAATATCATCAAAGGCTGCATTTTCACAATTTATAGTTATCACAAATTAGTATGTTTTGAGATTCTTCACAGCATATACCTGCAATGTTAATTATACCATGATGGTGGCAGTACTCTAGTGTTCAGGCCAAAATAAATCACTATCAAAAGAATAGTCAGCCCCTGCACACCTCACATGTTGGTATGTTATCTTTTTGGAAGTGTGGATGTGAAAGATCTCCATGACTTGCATCTTTAAGCTGATTATATTGCAAAGAGAGTAGAATTTTAGATTGAACACGGTTTTTATTTCAGTAAACAGTAAGTGTCCCTTGGAGAAGTTTCCAGAGGTAATCAAATCATATTTGCACCATTTATGGAATTTACTTTAGAGCTGTTTCTTAAAAGAAGTTCCATGTTTGTTTTATATTTTAATTAAAATTGTGCTTTGGACACATAACCTAAGTATATCTAGGAATCATGTGCATAAAAGCATCGGCAAGATGATATACCAAATATCCTGGATTTGATTTCTATATTGAAAAACAACTGTACTAAAATGCAGTACAGGGCAGACCACTTGATTTAACCTGCTAAAGGTCAAGTGGGGGTCATGGTAAATAATATTGACTGAATCCCTATTACATGCCAACCCTGTGAAAAAGCCTTTTGTGTGTATCTAACATGATCACCACAAACAATATGTAAGTTCAGTATTACTATTTTAATTTTGCCTATAGAGGTCAAATAACTTGGATAAGGGTCCTATACAGCTGGTAACTATCATAAATAGAATGCAAGAACTATGAACACTAAAATGTAGATTGTATTCACATTCTTTGTCAAGAACCCAGATTACTTTTGTTGAAAAACAGAATAAATGGCTAATAACAGGTGTACTCTTCTGAAACTAGCTAAATCCTAAATTGCAATATTCACAGAATAAGATATATATCCATATACATATACAGGTATAATAAAAACTTCACTGGAGTTACAGGGTTTTTAATTTTTTTATTTCTAAGTTGTTGATGGACCTTTACTTTATTTATTTGTATGTGGGGCTGATAATTGAACCCAGTGCCTCATGCATGCCAGGCAAGTATGCTACCACTGAGCCACAACCCCAGCCCCAAGAGTTATAGCTTTTTAATATATTTTTATGATAATATAGTACATGTTTGTTGCAGAAAATTTGAAAGCTTTTGAAGAAAATAATAGCCAATAATGGCTCAGCATTTTCTATCAATCAGATGCTATGCTATTTACCATTTGTTTAATGCTTATGAAAGCAGAAGCAGATGATATTATTTTTATTTCCATTTTTACAAATGAAGAAAGAAAGTATAGAGAAATTAAGTATCCTTCCTAAGTTGCCACACGTGTGTGAGAGTCAGGATTCAGGCAGTATCAGTTTAACTTGAGAGCCTACACTTCTTACCACTATACAGCCTGTAATTATCTCATTATCCACAGAAAAACTACTGCCAATATTTTCATCCCTTTCCTTTTACAGGCTCATTCTGTAAACATTGATGTCATAATTAGTTTCTATTTTCTTACTACCAAAGCTGGATTAAAATTTTAAAAATTCTTTCATGAAGCTCAAATTTTCTGGGCAATATATATATATACACACACACACACACACACACACACACAAACTTTGAATTGTCCCCCAAATTTCATGTATATATAAAATATAGAGTCTCAAAGTATGAGACTTTCTTTCTTAAAGTTTAAAAAAACAAATAATACATTTTTCAAAATGTTTATATTCTAGTATATTCTACATTTCTATCTTATGATCAGGGTGCCTGACATTTGTAAAAGGCAAAAGTTCACGGACCTGAATTTCCCAAGTTTGCAATCCTCTGCTCTTTTCTTTATAATTTTTGTCATCCTGTAGAGATCCCAAGGCTTTCATTAGCCTTGTGCTGCCCCTCTGCTGATGCCTCACAAATTTTTGCCTTTCAGAGCCATTCAACATGATATACATTCCAACAGAAATCATAATCTCACTAACAAGAAGCACTGGTCAAATTATTTCCCTAATGTAGGAGCCCAGATACCCATATTTGACTTTGTCTGTGAAAATGCAACTTTACTAACAGTTTGAAATGATAAATGAATTTGAGCTGGTTTATCTATGTTCACTGACATCAGCCTCTATGCATACACAGAGTACATAGCAGCTGTTAAGATGTGCTTTCAATTTTACATAGCAACTCTTTAATCTAAATTGAATTATTTTCCAGTGTAGAAGCATATATACTTATTTTGAGGCAGAATATTATGTTCCAAATTCCAGTGTCTTGTGCTGATACTCATGCCATATTATCCACTGATTATCAATTGTGGTACATATCTGAGTTTTTAATGTATCTTGGTGTCAAAGGAACTGGTAGTTCTAACTTTTCTACATGCATTCCATTCCCTCTATACTAGTCTGCTTGGCCTGCAATAGCAAAATGCCACAGCTTGGGTGGTTTGAACAACAAAAATTTCTGTCTCACAATTTTGGAAGCTGAAAATCTAAAATCAATCACCATCCAATGAGATCTCTCTCTCTCCCTAGCTTGTAGACAACTGCTTCCTGGCTGTGTCTTCACATGGCAAAAAGAGAGACAGGGGTGGGGCAGGGAGAGAAAAATTTTGATGTCTCTTTTAATCAGGGTTCCATCTTTCTGATCTCATTTAACTATAATTAGCCTCCATATAGTCCTACCTTCTCTTGTTTGAATTGTCCTCCAAAATGTTAGAAACTAAATCCCAATATAACAGTGTTCGCAAGTGGGTCCTTCAAAAGGTGATTAGAGTGCAAGTCTTCTCCTTCACAAATGGATTAATGCTGTCACCACAGGAATAGGTTAGTTATCATGACTATGGGTTACTTATGAGAGGACAGATTTGGTCCCCCCCCTTTCCTTTCCCCTGTGTGTGCATGTATGCACATGCACATTTGTTCTCTTAATCTTCTGCCTTTGACATAGGAGGACAAAAGCAAGAAGGATTTTTTCAGATACAGCTCCTTATTCTTGGATTATACAGCCTCCAGGTCTATAAGAAATATCTTCATCATGTCTCTTCTTTGTAAA
Organism: Marmota flaviventris; assembly: GCF_047511675.1. Taxonomy (NCBI): domain Eukaryota; kingdom Metazoa; phylum Chordata; class Mammalia; order Rodentia; family Sciuridae; genus Marmota; species Marmota flaviventris. The sequence continues at coordinate 109,210,872 of NC_092518.1, read as the reverse complement.
CCATCCAATATCATGCATTCTGTTATAATAATGTAAAATGGACAACAGCACTGCCCAAAATCATTAACTTATGAGAGTCTATGTCCGTGTGCTCCAGAATATGTTACTTGGGTCATTTTGACCTGACTTTCTCATCTTCAACTTGCCTACACCTTTTACTGATCTGAATGCTAAATATTTCTATTTACTGAATACAGATATCTTTACAAGTAACCACTACTGATGTCTGCATCAGCATATTTATCTTCATGTCAAGAGTAAGTCTGGTATCCATTAGAGTTTGTCAGCACAATAATAACTCAATTATAACTCTTCAATGTTAGGACACTCCACATAAGACACTGCTCCCAAAATTGCCCCTTCTTATGCTGCTGGAGGTTATGCTGCTTATGGTTCTACTGCTGATTCCTCCATTTCTTCTGATACTTGAATCAAAACTTGTGGGTCCAGGAATGATGTATCTTCTGTGCTTACACATGTTGAGGGGAAGTTTACCTCTCTGCATTGGAATCTAAATCATGAGAGGTAAAGAGTTTCTGCTAAAATTTGAAAGGTCCATTTTCTTTCGTCCTACAGGAGTATCTAGCCTTCCTTACGGAAAAGTGCTTCTGCCTCACGACTGTAAGCTATCACACCCCTGAGCCACTACACAAACAGAAAATATTTTGTTGCTGTATGCCCAAGATTTGACTTTTTTCTGCTTTGTTCAAGGTCACTTTGTTATACACAAATATTTAACTAGTTGTCTGCTATGGCTACAGCCAATCTACAGAAATACATTGAAGGCTCAGGAAAAACGAGATGATAATATTAGCACTCTGGCCTGCAACTATTCACTGAATTTATTACTAATGTCTCCAAGAGCTGTTTTTGGCCTCAGCCCAGGGTTGGAGGCTGTAGCAGTGTCCACAGGCAGACACTTTGCACCTGCCATACTGATATTGGCTTTATTTTCAGCATTAGTTTTCATGTTCTTGGTGCTTCTTTGTGTCATGGCTTTCTCTTCACCAGAAAGCAGCTCAGCTGGCAGAAGCAGGAACAGGAAGGCCAGAGCCTCAGACTCAGCCTAAGACTTAAAAAGCAGACAGACGGCTCTTCACCAACATGGGTTACTAAGGAAATATACTAAAATTTAATATTGTAAAATGACAAATATCACAAAGATACAGAAATTCAGAACCTTTTAAGACAAATATAAGAAATAATACCATAAAAACGTGCCAGATTGACCAATGGCAATGTCAGCATGGTCAACCCACTGCTGAGAAGAGGGAGAGTGCAGACAGAAGGAGGAAAGCCAGCAAATAAAATTTGCTTTGGGGAACCTGTGGAACAGAGAGGGAAGGAGATATTAACTGACTCAGAGGTGATGGGGTAAATTGTGGAGTCAAAAGTGATTTAAAGTGATCAAAATTCATTGGCTGGCAGGTGGAAAGTCTAGCAGAAACCAGAGATGCAGTGTTTGAAACCAATTTTAAATAGCCATGTGGCAGTGAGCAGAGGCAGGAGATTGGGAACTTATGAAGAAAGTTGCCAACTTGACTCAGTAGTCACCTATTATGGGGTCCAGAGTGTGTCTGGTCCAGTGTGATTGGAACTTACACGAAGAGCAATGTGCTTGAGGTGGTCTGGGCTTGGAAAACTGAGGAGAGAGAACCCCATTTGTTGCTGTTGTCTCATTCTAACAATGGGAAAGACACCAGTAACCATTCAGACAGGTGCGTCTGCAGTCTAGGTCTGATCCCAGATAATTGACATCCATAGTTGTACAATATATGTGAAGCCTGTGGTGATTTAAACTCCTCTAAAAGTGGAATTTTCAGGAATCCCCTGAGACCCAGACAACCAGCAGAGATTAGTATCTCCCCAGCAACAGTGGGTATGGATCAATTCTCAAATATCCACTGACAGAAGTTCCAAAGGTTAGGCAAAAATAAATCCTAATTACAGAAACTTCCAACTTAGAACTCTACCCTGGCCCCACTATGGGAGTTCATCATTTGTCAACACTCCCCAACCTATTTCATCCTATACTGAGGGACAGAAAGCTGAAAGCATTTATAATAAGCTTTGGCTTCTGGCCACAACAGCTGGCAGCTTGGTGACAAACACAAAGGTGTGGGCCTTAACAACCCCAATCCTTGACCTGAGGTTTACAAAGCCTAAAAATAAATATAAAGAAGGATACAACAATGTAAACAATGAAAATCCATTCTTGCCAACAGTTTTGGCCATCTCAGAAGAAAAATGTAATTTATTTCTTATCAAGAATTTTTTAGACCCACTCCTTTTTTAAAATTTTAATTTAAATATAACATTTTAAAAACTTTTCTATTCTTTTAAAAGTTATTTATTTTTTTCATTCTGTATAATTGTGTGGGGGGATGTGAGTATATTTTCTCACTGCATGAATAGGTTTGAATATATACACACATATACATATAACTTTTCCTTCATTATCCTTCCTTTCTTCTCCCCTGTTCATTGTTAGCATTAGTTGGACTTTAGTGGGATACATTTTGAGTTTGAAGTTTTTTAATCTTATATTTATTTGTACTTGCTTTTTTTGTTCCTCTTCTTACCCTTTCTTTACTCCCTTCTCCTGATAATAGGCAGATTTTTCATGTTTCTTCTTTCTCTTATTATTTTATTACATTTGGTTATTTGTTACTCTTTCTTTAAAACCATTATTTGCTACCCAATTCCCACTTCTCCTGTTTACTTTTTAAGTATTTCAAACTTTCTCTTGCCTTCCTACCCTATTTTCTCTTCACTTAATAAACTATAATTCTTCTCACTGATAGAATTATATAGTTGATATAATTCCTACCCTGTTCATGTTGTTGTGATAATAAATACAGTGATAATGTAGAAGACAACTACTTATCTAATCCATTGTTGTTTATTTTATGTGCTGATGTTAAATTCTGACCCTACCATTCCTTTCTAGATTGTAATTGGTGTAATATATGTCAAGGTAGACCAGCTATTTATTTAGGGCTGTTCATTGGTTGCTAATGTTATTGGTATTCTTGGATACCCCTTTTTCTCTAAGAGGGCCCGGGAAGACAAACCAATGATAAGGCCCCAAATAGGAATAATTAGAAGTGTACCTCAGGTCCCTCTTTTGTTTATCTAATAATACAACAACAAAAAAGAGAAGTCTCTAAAACAAAAAGGCAAACACATACAAAAGGACACATGTATAAAAGACAAAAAGAAATATATCTCAACTATGCAAAAACTTAAAACATGTAAATATATGAGGAAACAAGCAAACAAATTTCCCTCCAAAATTCATAATCCCTCAACAAAGGAACAAAAGGATAAAATTCCAAATAAAAACTATAAAAACTGAATATTAAAATGTTGAATGAACTAAAGGAAGAACCTAAGGAGTGAATTAAGGGAGGAAATAAAGGAAGTGAAAGACCCCCCCAAAAAATAGAGATATTGAAAAGAAACCAATCAGAATTCCTGGAAATTAAAGACACAATGAATCAAAATAAAAACTCACTTGAAAGTATCACTGACAGAGTTTATTTTAGTTAACTTTTTCACTGCTGCAACCAAAAGACCTGAAAGAGCAATTTTAAGAAGGAAATGTTTATTTGGGGGCTCACAGTTTCAGAGATCTCAGTCCATACTGGCAGGCTCCATTCCTCAGGGCTCAGGTGAAGCAGAACATCATAGCCGTGGGGTGAGGAGAAGGAAAGAAGTGGGAATATGGCACCAGGAAGCAGAGAGAGAGTGATAGTCTCAACAAGGACAAAATATAAACCTCAAAGATATGTTCCCAATGACTCACCTCCTCCAGCCATACACTACCAACCTGTAGTTACCATTCAGTTAATTTCTATCAGGGTATTAACACACTGATTGGCTTAGGGTTCATAAGGCTATTTCATCTCTAAACCGTCTTGCATTATCTCATACATGAGCTTTTGAGGAACATCTCACATCTGAAGTATCACACCACTGCTATTCAATATATTCCTTGAAACTCTAGCCAGAGCAATCAGGTAAGAAAATAAAACAAGTGATACAAATAGGAAAAGATAATATCAAATTATCTGTTTCCTGGTGACATTATTGTGTATCTGGAAGATTAAAAAATTCCACTGGAAGAATTTTAGAGCTGATAAACCAATTCAGCAAATAGCAGGATACAAGATCAATATCCATAAATCAAGAGCTGTCCTAGATTCTTACAGTGATTCTGCTGCAAATGGGTTCAATAAAACTACTCCATTCAAAGCAACCTAAAAAAACAAACAAACAAACAAAAAAACCCTGGAACTTAATTTAACCAACCCTCTACATTGAAAACTACAGAACACTGAAGAAAGAAATTAAAGAAGACCTTTTTTAAAAAAAAATGTGGAAAGACCTCTCATGTTCTTGGATAGGAAGAATTAATTTTGTGAAAATGTCCATGCTAGCAAAATGAATGTACAGACTCAATGAATTCCCCATAAAAATATCAATGGAATTCTTCACAGAACTAGAAAAAACAAGAGATTCAGAATAGCCAAAACAATCTTGAGCAAGAAGAGTGAAGCTGGAGGCATTATGATACCTAATGCAAAAAACTAGGAATGTAACCACTATATGACCCAACTATCCCATTCCTCAGTGTTTATCCAAAACAGCTAAAATCAGTATTCTAGAGAAATTCAGCTACATCAATGTTTATAGTAGTGCAATTCATAAGAGCCAAAGTTTGGAATCAGTTCTGATGCCTGTAAATAAATCAATGGATTAAAAATGTGGTATATATACATAAGGGAATTTTATTCAACCATGAATATGAATAAATTATAACATTTCCTGGTAAATAGATGGAACTAGAGAATATCAGGCTAAGTGAAATAAGCCAGATTTTAAAAACCAAGGGTTGAATGATTTCTTTCATTTGTAGAAGCTAGAGTAAAGTAAGGTGAAAAAAGTGAGGGTCATATATCAAAAATATATGTTACATCAGTGGAATAGAAGATGAAATTGAGAGGGAATGAGGTGAGACGGGAAAGGGGACAAATGCAGAATGAATTTGACAAAGTTGTTCTACATGCATGTTTAAATATATCATACTGAATTTTACTCATATGTGTATTTGTTATGCACCAATTAAAATAAATACATTACTAAAAGGAAGACCAGTAAATCAGAGGATATGAAATTGGGGTGGGGAGAGGGAAGGGGGGACTTCAGGGACTGAAATGAAATAAATTAAATCTCTTGCATGTGTGATTATGTCAAAATAAACTCAACTATTATGTATAGCTATAATGTACAAATAAAAGCATAAAAAGATGATACAACAAATAAAAGAAAAATATATTCTAATATCCTTGATGAACATAAACATAAAAATAATCAAAAATACTTTTAAACTGAATTCAACAACACAATAAATGGTAATACACCATGATCAAGTCAGTTTTATTGCAGGGATGCAAGTCTGAGGATTTTTGTTGGAGAATTAAGATGGTCTGTATTCAGGATTATTATTGAAAAATATATACTAATTCCTTTAATTTTATGTTTTTTCTAATGTCAATTCTTTCCCAATATTATTTGCATATCTATTTTCTTTTTTTAATATTTATTTTTCAGTTTTCAGCAGACACAACATCTTTATTTTATTTTATGTGGTGTTGAGGATTGAACCCAGCGCCCCGCGCACGCCAGGCGAGCGTGTTACCTCTTGAGCCACATCCCCAGCCCCTGCATATCTGTTTTCTATATAGATCTATTCTCTCTCATGTTCTTGTAGTTGTGTTTGTCTTTGTCATCTATTTTTAGGATTACTTTAATTATCTTCTGATATGATGGCTTAGTGGCCTTTAAATACCTTAGTTTATACTTTCTTTGAAAGTTTTTATCTCCTATTCAATTCTGAAGAATATTTTTATTGGGTATATTAATTTAGATTGGCAGTTTTCTATCAGGTTTTGAAACCCATTACATACTCTGCTTGTCTTTGGAGTTTCTGCTGAGAAAATCTGTTATACTGATTAGTTTGCTTGTATAAGTGACTAGGTATTGCTTTCATGCAGCTTGTGGTGTTCTCTTATTGTTCTGTACTCTTGGTATTTTAACTCTAATATGACATGGGAAGTTTCTTTTCTAGTCATCACTGATTATCTAAATGATTTCTCTACCTGGATCTCCATAATTCTCTCAAGTTTTGGGAAATTTTCCACTATTATTTCACTAAATATATTTTCTATACCTTTAATCTGTATTTTAGTACACTTGTTTACTATAACATATATTATATATTTGATCTTTTAATCCTGTCTCAGAGGTCTTGCATATGTTATATTAATAGTTTACTTTATCCTTACTAGGTTCTGAATATGATACTTCATCAACTTTATCTTCAAGCCCTGAAATTATGTCTTCTGGTTCATTTAGTCTTTGGTGAGGCTTTCCACAGAGTTTTCTATTTGACTGATTGTTCTTTTCATTTCCAAGATTTCTGTTTGGGTCTTTCTCAGAATATCAATCTACTTAATTGCTCTTTCATATTCTATGTTGTCTTCTGCAATTCATTCATTTGTTAATTTTCATCTTCTTTGAATCCATTGATCATTTTACCATATTTAAAATTCTTTTTCTGGTATTTCATCCACTTCAATATCTATGGATTCAGCTACTGAGGAGTTAGGAACTTTTAGAGGAGTCATGTTGCCTTGTTTCTTCATGTTCCAGAACTTCTATGTTGACATTTATACATCTATTGGGGTAGACATCTCTTTCATTTTTGTGTGTGAGTTTTCTTGGGAAAGTCTTCTCTTGACAGTGTGTCTAGAGCTATCAGTTTGTTCTATAGGGTTGAGTTTAGTTTCAAATAATAGTGTAGTTCCCCCATGGTTTCTGTGACTATTTACTGATGAGTTTTAACCCTAGGTATACTGCGTTGGAATTGAGAGACCTTTCCTCTACTGGTGTTGCATGAGTGGGGTCTCTCTGGTAGTTCAAGTAGGAACATTAATCGCAGCAGAAGATATAGAGTGCATCTTCTGTAGTTATTTCTTTAGTATTTCCATGATTTCCTGTTCACAAGGGTATATTAATTTAGGTTGGCAGTTTTCTATCATACCATGGCTATGCTGCTTCTTCATAGGTGCAACGTGTACAATATTTGTATTAATTCTCTCTACTAATGTTATTGGATTGAATTCCCAGGAGTGGGTCTTCAGTCCCCCACCCAAGCTGTGCCTACTTAGGGGCTAGGTCATTGACTGAAGGCCTTTATTTCCCCTATATTTGAAGTTGAATATTCCACAAAGATTCAAGAAAGGCTAGATTATGGTTAGAGAAAAGTTCAGTTTCTCTAAACTGTGCCATGTTTGTAGCTCAGCAACGGACACTCACTCAATCTGCTTGAGGTGTTACACCTAATTATCTTCCACATTTATAAGGAATAAAGCAACAAGCAGTAACACCAACAACATAAAAATATACCAGATGTAGACATACAATTACAATTAATCAAAAGACCACAACTATTCCTCCAATAATGCAGAAAAGGACAAAATATTATAGAATAAATTTTAAAAATTTAAAAATAATAAAAATTAAAATTAATGAAAAAGGAAAATGATAAACTAGAAGAGAAAGAAAAATTCTGTAAAAGTGTATTAAAATATAAATATAATAAAAGTCAAAAAGAATAATGACAATTACAAAATAAGTGAAGATAGACAACATGGAGTAAATATAATAAATACAACTGAGTCAAAATTTTATCCTAATTGTGAGTTAACATCTTCATATCAGAGAAAACATTTGGCCTTTGGTTTTAGGGGATTGGCTTATTTTGTTTATCATGATATTCTCCCACTCCATCCATTTACCAGCATATGCCATAATTTCATTCTTCTTTAAGGCTGAATGTATTCCATTATGTATATATACCTTATTTTCTTTTTCCATTCATCTGTTGAAGGACACCTAAATTGGTTCCATAGTTTAGCTATTGTGAGTTGAGCTGCTTTAAATTTTGATGTGGTTGCATCACTGTAGTATGCTGATATTAAATCCTTTGGGTATAAATGTAGGAGTCAGATAACTGAGTCAAATGATGGTTCCATTCCAAGTATTCTGAGGAATGTCAATACTATTTTCCACAGTGGCTGCACCAACTTGCAGTCCCACCAGCAATGTATGAGTGTACCATTTTCTCTACATCCTCATCAATGCTTGTATTCTTGTTAGTTAACATTCTGACTGGAGTGAAATGAAAACTCAGTGTAGTTTTGATTTGTATTTCTCTAATTGTTAGAGATGTTGAATATTTTTATATGTTTGTTGATTGATTGTATTTATTATTGATTGTATTTCTTCTTTGTTTTTTGTTTGTTTGTTTGTTTGTTGGTGTTAAGTCTTTTGAGTACCCTGGAGATTAATACTTTATCTGAGGTTCATGTGGTAAGGATTTTCTCCCATTCTGTAGGCTCACTCTTCACATTATTGTTTCCTTTGCTGAGAATGTTTTATCGGCTATGTGGATGTTAAGGGTGGGGATAGGGAAGGATAGAGTTACTTTTGATTTGGTAGAGGGGAGTGAAGGGAGGGGAGGAGTCTGGGATAGGAAGTGTAGTAGAGTGAATCTGACATTATTACCCTATGAACATGTATGCCTAAATGGCCAGTGTGGTTCTACAAAATGTACTACCAGAAGAAGGAGAAATTACACTCCATTTATGCATGATGTGTCAAGGTGCATTCTACTGCCATGTATAATTAGAACAAATTTAAAAAAGAAAAATAAATTAAATAGAAAACAAAAATTGATGAGATGTTTATTTGGGGAACACTTCTTTCTAGCAGATGGACAGATATTCCAGAGGCCCTTAGTCTATACACCCAGTCATTTGGTCAATATCTGGTCCACAGCAAGCCCTTCTCATCAGCTCAGCTTCAGTGTTGTATGTGCCATAGTTGGCAGGCATTTATTCATCCCCAACAACCCTTGTTGTATACATCTGGGGGACTGGGAAATATCCAAGCCTTAGGATATACCCAAAGTGCCTCCAGGTGTAAGTAGGGGGTAGTGAAACCAGTGAGTTCTGTGGTTGAAGTAGGATGTATGGCAACCAAGTATTTTGCCACCCATGGTTCTGGAGCTATCAGATCTAGTTCCTCACTGCACCACTAAAGACCTCTTGACAAGCATCACCAGAGATTTGGGTTTTTGTCACAGGACACACACACACGATCTTCTACTTTCTGTTCCAGCTGGGGATCCCTTCGGGTTAAAGGGTGGACTCATAACCATCTCTTCTCCAAGCCACAACTGTTTTGTGTGGCTACCTCCCATGTACTCAATGTGGCAGGGAGTCCTCATTGAAATTCTTTGAGTTTTCCGCTACCCATATCTGTTATCTAAGAAGAGGAGCCCTCTCAAGATGACTTCTGGTTATAAAACTATTAAGAGTTCAATGAGTCATTTAGTGATTCTGTTTTCTAAAGCTAGCTTGCTGTGTAAGAGGAGATACTCTCATACTAAATCCCCAAACTGGATGTAATGCTTGTGTGAATCCTGGATTTCTTCAGTAATAAGTACAGGTGGTCTGCAGCTATGATCAGCTACTATCTCTGCCTAAACCTTCTAATTCTTTGTGTGAGTTTTTCCTCCCTTACTCTCCTTGCAATGTAATTTCTCATTTGCTGCCATGACTCTTCTCCCTCACAGAATCATATAAAGGAAACATTTCCCAACATCTTGTTCACATCCCAATTTTTTCTTTTTGTTGTATTTTTTTCACAAAATACAGTGCAAATTTATTGACTCAAATCATTCTTAGTTAAGATTTAAGCAAAGTGAACAGACAATAGAACTAGATACAAGTAAGTAATGGATTAACTTTAGATATTCTATTTTACTATGAATTTTCAGTGCAAAAAAGCTTAGTCTTTTATCCATTCATCTACTGAAGGGCATCTAGGTTGGTTCCACAGTCTAGCTATTGTGAATTGCGTCACTATGATCATTGATGTGGCAGTATCCCTATACTACGCTCTTTTAAGATCCTCAGGGAATAGTCTGAGAAGGGCGATATGGGTCAAATGGTGGATCCATTCCCAGCTTTCTCAGGAATCTCCATACTGCTTTCCAAATTGGCCTCACCAATTTGCAGTCCCACCAGCAGTGTACAAGTGTACCCTTTTCCCCACATCCTCGCCAACACTTATTGTTGTTTGACTTCATAATGGCTGCCAATCTTACTGGAGTGAGATGGTATCTTAGGGTGGTCTATACACAATGGAGTATTACGCAGAACTAAAAAATGACAAAATCATAGAATTTGCAGGGAAATGGATGGCATTAGAACAGATTATGCTAAGCGAAGCTAGCCAATCCTTAAAAAACAAATGCCAAATGTCTTCTTTGATTTAAGGAGAGCAACTAAGAACAGAACAGGGAGGAAGAGCATGAGGAAAAGATTAACATTAAACAGAGACGAGTGGGGGGAGAGAAAGGGAGAGAGAAGGGAAAGCATATGGAAATGGTAGGAGACCCTCAATGTTACACAAAATTACATATAAGAGGTTGTGAGGGGAAAGGGGGGGAAACAAGGGAGAGAATTAAACAACAGCAGATGAGGTAGAGAGGGAAGATGAGAGGGGAGGGGAGGGGGGATAGTAAGGGATAGGAAAGGCAGCAGAATACAACAGTCACTAATATGGCATTATGTAAAAATTATGAATTTGTAACTGATGTGATTCTGCAATTTGTATTTGGGGTAAAAATGGGAGTTCATAACTCACTTGAATCAAATGTATGAAAGATGATATGTCATGAGCTTTGTAATGTCTTGAACAACCAATAAAAAAAAAAGCTTATTCTTAACAAAGTGAGGTAGATCCAAGATGGAGAAGTAGAGGAGGTACCGTTAAAAAAAAATTACTTGTGTTTAATAAGCAAGAATTACATTTTAAACATTTGTTTATTCAAAAGTATTGTTTTACTAAAAACATTTTAATTAATATTTCTTTGTCATCATCCCTGGAAAGACTTCCACACATAAAGATCAAACATTTTGCCTGCATTTATTTTCTTCATGTAGTTTCATTTACTATTTTCTTTATGTAGTTTCAATTACATATTTTTTTGTTATAAGGTATGAAAAAATTGAGCTAATTTTTCTTTCAGAAGCTAATCAAGTAATGAAGATCATTCATTGACTATGAAAACTTTTATTCTCTACTATGAAATTGTACCATTATCAGATATAAGTACTCAACTGCTATGTCTGTTTATAATCTATTCCACTGATCTGCATAACTATTCTTTCAACAGTAGAGTACTTTATCATCTATAGTATATAATGCAACTGTGTTATTTATTGTCTGCTAAGAAGTTTTTAATTCCACTGTTACAATTTTAATTTCCTAAGTGCACTTTCTTATCTTGAATAGCATTATTCTTTTTGTTGTTTGATAGCTGTCTCTGAAGCCCTTTAAAATAATGACATTCTTATGCTCCCTTATATCTTGTTCTTATGAACCAACTATATTAACCATTTAGTCACAACAAACATTTTCCTAAATATTTTCTAGTTTCTTTAAGAAATTAAATATATTATTTTTCTACAACTCCAAAATGATAAAATATTTTACATGAGCTAAAGTATTGTTTAATAGCTTCCAAATTGAGTTTTTTCTCTTTTTCCATTTTTTAAATAAAGAAAACTACGGGAAACAAAATGTTTGCCTGCAGGCAACATGCACGGTGGTTTTCTTTAGTTCTACATGCTTTCCATCTGAGGATGGATGAAATCACTTCTCATATGTGTTTCTGGAAAGTAAAACAATATGAAGCCTCATCTAACTCCTACTGACTAATAAGCTTTTGTTAAAGTTTTAAGCAATTTTGATTGTTTTCTATCCCAAACTTTCTATGACACTTTGTCATTCCAATCCACTAGCATTCAATATGTGATACTGGACCAACAACCTCAGCATCTCTTGTGGGTTTGTTAGAAATGAAAATGATCAGACTTCATCTCAGCCCTGTTAAATTAGAAACCCTAGAGGTGGGCATGGCCATCTGTGTTTTAACACCCTCTCTCGGTGATTCTGATGTACACTAACTTTTAAAAACTACTGAGTTAAAACAATGAATTGAACATATGTGTGTGTGCTTGTGTGCGCACACGCACGCGCCCACGCACACACACACACACTACAATCCAGTTCACTATGCTGCCTCTTCTTTTTCCATCTGTTCCCTGGGTTTTGATTTTTTTAATTCATATTTTCTTTTATGCCCTTGTAATAATTTTCTTCCATTTTTTCAAAGGTTGATAACATATTCCGCAACTATGTGAAAGTCGGTTAATGCTTCTAACACCTTACATATTTCTTCTAATTTCTTTTTTTTTACATTTGAATCAGATGGGATATAATTTCTCATTTTTCTGAGTGTACAGGTTGCAGAATCACATTGGTCATGCAGTCACTAATATACCCACAGCAATAATAATGTCTGTTTTATTCTGCTGTCCTTCCATTCCCCCCTTCCCCTCCCCTCCTCTCCCATCACTTCTATCTACCCAATCTAATGATTTTTTTCTCATAGGAATTATACTTACATCCCATATAATCCCGAATCTTAAACAAAATTTGCCAAGGACAACTCTAGCATATTTCTTACCCAGTCATTTTCTGTGAGTCAAAGGAACCAAATAAGTATAGTTGGGGGTAATGTGTTGATAGTGGGTATGGAGAGTATAGTTCAACATTTCTGTTGTATCTTAGTAGAAAATGCTCTCTAGTTTTATGCTTTTTAGTGGCTCTAGGAGAAGACCTAAAATATCTATTACCTTCTTTCTGGCTATTTCAAATAACAAAGTATAAATGAATTATTAATTGTATTCTTAATTCATTTTTTAGATTGCATTGTTTGTGAAGTGTATTTCAAATTCTAAATTTAAGTTAACCTTAAACCTATTTTACATATTATTTTATCTTATGTTCTCCCCAGCCCACTTGTAATTTTATAGGTGTTCTGGAGTCAGAGTTGATATTTCTACATTCAGTGTTTGTGCAAAACCTGAGCTTTATACAAGACCTACAACATCTAGATCTCAGTTAAATAGGATCAGGGGATCTGCATTTTACCATGATCCACAAATATGCTTTATTTACACTAAAGTTGGATGATTTCAAAGGATAGAGATATTTTATGGAAAGAGCCTCAAAAATTTAGCACTTTGTGGCTAAAAGAACACTTTTTAAAAATAATGGAGACTGTTCATTTTGTTTTTCTTTTTATTATCTATCAAGAAGTCCAATGATTTGCTATTACAGACAGGTTTCTTTTAAGTTCCTTTTGATTCATTCTTTTTGTGTTTTGATATCTTCAGTGACTTAACACAAAAATGATTTACAGAAAGATGAGTTCCATGTGTGTGTTTTCTGTTTGTGTGTATGTGTGATATTTCCTAGCTATTTGATATAGAATGAGCAATGAGCTAGGGCACAGGAGAATGGATTTTAGCCATGATTGTCCCTTGAATTTTCTTGTCATCTTGGCCCAGTTTTTTTTCTATCTCCTATGCATTTGAGAAACTAAAATCATAGAAAAGAAAGCATAGGATCTAAAATTCATCTGCGTACATAGCACAGAATCCAGAAAGAAAGAAAACACCATATTTTTAGTGTAAGCATTTGTTCACATAGAGAACCTGTGTTATAGGTGAAAAGAGCATGACAATGATATGTTTCCTACAAATGATGTACAACATGAAATTGCAGAAGCCCTGTTATCAAAACAAGCCCTTATTTAGCATAGATTTTTTTAATTCAAGATGTTTCAATTTCATTGTTGTAAATTCTGTAAACATGTATCATATTTTTTTTAAATTTCCTGAGAATGAAGTAGTCTTTCACCATGTACTTTTTGTCTTCTTATTTTTTTTTAATTTGTTCTTTCTAGATATACAAGACATTAGAGTATATTTTGACTATACATACTAGCATAGGATCTTGAGATAGTGTTTGATGCTGGAATGGAGTTTCCTAAATCTTAAAGAATCTTTTGCTTAAATTCAGGATTAGTTCCATACCTGTGAGCTTAAAATGAAGGTCAAGTAGCTCTAGCTGAAGAAATTTTATATTGGCTGTTGATACAGGGAACCTGGCAAAGCTTGACATATGTAAGCATCCCATTTGAAGTTCTATTTTGGCCGGTATTCACTACAAACCAGATGTAATGCAGAGGTCCTCCACATTCTAATTTTATTAAGAAGTATAATCTCAAGTAGCAGGACTGAAGGGCAAGGACAGGAAATCAGGGAAGCAGGAAGAGTTTGTATTATGATACATTATTGAGCTGACCAAAGTTAAATACTACTAATACTACTGATAGCCTGATTCTTAGAAATCACTAATGGAACTGCTCCTATATTATACATAATATTTATAAAGCAGATTTAGAAGGGACAGTTGTGGGAGAAAGCAGAAGAAAGAATTTATTCAGTGGCTTCTGCCTCCATTGATCAATGGTTCTGTCATAGGGCTTTAACTCCTCTGTATTTCTAAGTTGCCCAGATAGGGACAAAAACACTGATTCCATTTATGTCAGCTTTAACAGGAGGTAGAGAGGCATATAGAGAGGGCAGGATGCAAGGGACTCCGAGTTTGCATCTATGAAGAGGTGGTGAGACCTAGGGTAACCATATAACTTATAGCCCAAACAGGAACACTTGGATAAGTGAAAGGGGATATTGTTAATGATTAAAATGAGACAACTGGTTTATAAACTCTTCCAGGAGAACCAAAATATAGAGTCATTTAATCAGATCCCAGAGGTGGATAAGAGACAAGAAAAAAGGGAGAGGCAGGAGAGAAAGAGAAGATTATAAGTGATTCATAAGAAGTGTTCTATACATTTTGTCTCATTAATGAAAACAAAGGTTTTGAAGCAATTAACAATGGTTTATTGTTTGTAATTTTTTTGGTTAAAGTCTTAAGCAGAAGCCAAATATATGGAACAAATTAAATCAAAACTGATCGATTGAAAATGGAAAGTAGAATTCAAAGTTCTGCCTTTGTTTTTCTCCTCTTAAAAATCTGTCTCTTACCCTAGGGTAATCTTTAGACCAGTACTGTCCTGTGGAAATGTAATGTGAGCAACAAATGTGAATTTTAGAAATTATTTAAAATTTTCTAGTAGCCACATTTGAAAAATAAGAAAAAATAAGAATAGTTGGTATTAATGTTAAATTTAATTAACCCAATATATTCAAAATATTATCATTTCAATAAGTAATCAACATAAGGTAATTAATAACATGTTTACAGTTTTGCCTAAATATTAAAACTGAAATGTGTATTATGATATTATAGTATATCTCAATTTGGAGTGGTCACATTTCAACTGTTCAATAACCACATGTGACAAGTAGTAAGTGATCATTTTAGACAGCAGCACAGAATCCACAGAGCACAGTATGAAACCTTTTGCAATAAAGGAATACTTTCTCAAGGACTACTCATTTCTTCCCAATGTAGCAATATCCCTTCAATAAAAATTAACTATTATATATTGACTCTAGAACAGATAGAAGAAAGAGAAGGTTTAATTTTTTTCATTAAGTTAATGTTTATATTTTTAAAGAATTTACCATTTTGAACTTTTTATTCCCTAGGATCCTCAAGGGAGTGGAAAGACATTTATTTTGCAAAATCAAATAGTTCTTATTTTAATATCATTAAAATATAATCTTGCAGAAATTATGACCTTGATCTTGTTGAATCAAAATTTTTTTGTTATGCTAGTTCTAGACCTTAAATTTTCTTTCTTTCTTTTATGTATACACAATGGATTTTTATTCATACATAAAGAAGAGTGAAATTATGTCATTTGCATGGAAATAGATGGAACTTGAGAACACTGTTAAACAAAATAAAGCAAACTCCAACCATTAACATTGGTTTTTCTCTCATATGTAGAAGTTCGAAAGGAAAATAAAGGTGAGCAGGAGAACTTCATGAAAATGGAAGGGAGATCAATAGAATAGAGGAAAGGGACCAGGGAGAGGGAGCAGAGGGAAAGGGGAAATACAAGGAATGATATTGAACTAATTATGTTGTTAATATCACATGCATGTATGAATAAGTGCACTAATAAAAACTGTGGGGAGGGCTGGGGATGTAACTCATTTGGTAGAGTGCTTTCCATGCATGCACAAGGCCCTGAGTTCAACCCCCAGCACAGGGGTGGGGGGGTGGGAAGGTGGGCATACAGAACTGTTGGGGGAGGGGAGAAAGGCCTGTATGAAAAACTTGATGAAATAATGCTCTGGGGTTGTACCTCAGTGATAGAATGC
This sequence comes from Marmota flaviventris, assembly GCF_047511675.1. Lineage (NCBI taxonomy): Eukaryota > Metazoa > Chordata > Mammalia > Rodentia > Sciuridae > Marmota > Marmota flaviventris. The sequence goes on along the minus strand of NC_092518.1, from coordinate 109,194,523 downwards.
TTGCCTCGCATGCAGAGGGTACTGGGTTCCATCCTCAGCACTACAGAAAAATAAAATAAAGGTATTGTGTCCATCTACAACATATATATATATATATATATATATATATATATATATATTAATCACATTTAATGTTGAAAAGCTGAATACTTTCCCCCTGTGGGTAGACCTTAAATTTTCAAAGCATTATTGAATGTAGTTTGATGACTATTTTGAAAATCCATAAGAAAACATGACATTCACTTTTCATATTAATACCAAAGTCTTCACTTTGAGTTTCTATGTAATCACCCTTAAGTGGTAACTCTTGTTTATACTGTTTATTCATAAGAGGGCTCCAGTTCCTGTTGTTTATCCAATAACAGGGATGAGTCGATTCATATCAGTGGTTTTCTATTTTTAAAAAACCCAGGAACTCTTTGTAGAAATGAAATCTTATAAAGATAATATGTTCAGCAGATAAAAGCCAATATTTTCAGAAAGAGTCATGGACGCACCACTGTCCATTTTCATTTTCTTCCTTCAGGACACTCTGTATAACCCTAGGTTTCCCCAAGCACAGTTTGATAACCACTTTTTATAAACTATGAGCATTTTCTGGTGCACTCTTTTTAAGATCAAAAGCTCACAATGTCTAGGTGTTTGACATAATTACGTTTACAAAAACAGCTTATGGATACAGCATTGTGAATTTAAACCACATGGATCAAAGAAGGAACATGTTGCTTTGGCCATATTAATACCTTCTCTACTCTTTAATTCCATCCAGTTATAAAAAGTTTTATTAGATGCATGTACATTCAGTGTACAGTGTGAAGAAGTGAAAGAAATATATAGATGAGTTGGACCAAGCATCTGTCTTCAAAGAGAATATTGTCTTCCAAATAGCTCAGTACTGAACTACATAACTCTGTTACTTAGAAGAGTTATGGAAAATCGGGATAGTCACTCTTTCAGAAAATAAAGATTGATGCCCAGTATATTAGAGAAAATACACTGCATGAGCCCTGGGTGTAAAAATATGGAAAATTGAATATGATAGTATTTTCATTCTCAAAGAATCCATAATTATTAAAGAGTAAAAACCTACAACAACATATTGCCGATTCATGCCTTAGATAATTGTTATGACTTGTAATATGCAAGTATATTGTTTTATGAACTGTGGGGTGTGTCCACAGTATTGTTTAACCTTATGTTGTCGAAGCACTAATAGCCTATTCTCCTATTTTGCTTTGTGCTCTCAGTAGTGGAAGAGGTGATGAAATAATATCTTTTATATCTGTGGTAAACCAGAATTTCATAAAACTTACAATAATAAGATTCTGTGATTGACTTATTATATTCATGACCCAAAGTTAATGAGTTAACACTTCCATTTGTCATTTTTCACATTTCAACAATGAGTTTCACAGGATTCCAAATAAGAAAAACAATCAACTGAGCAATTAAAAAAAAAAAAAAAAAAAAAAAAAAAACTAACTCATGAACTTGATCCAAAATACCTCCCTCAAGCCATCATGGACAACAAGTTGACTTAGAATCATTGTAAAAGTATGTTTACTGATTTAATGATTTTTGTTAACTACATTATTGTCGTTGATGCTATAGTATACTTAAAGATGAAGCTAAAGGGAACATCTATTAGTAGAGTTTGACAATGTGAGTTGTGAAAAGGAAAGAGATTGGTAGCAGAATCAGTAATATAGAATTCTAAGTTATAAGTTCTCATATTGTACATAACATTCCTCAGCAGCTCAGTACCTCAGATGAGAATAAAGGAACAACAAAGAAAAAGTACAAAAATTGAAGCCCAGAAGTTGGGTCTACTTTTTGTAAAGAATAGATCATTAATGGAAACAGAACACTAATCGATGGCATTTTTCTGTGTCTGAGAAAATTTTGAAAGGGAAACTAGTGTCCCTTACCTATTAAATTAACATTATCCCCTGTATTCCCACTCATCTTGGAGAAAAACAAAGAGAGGGTTCATCAGGGCTTGGCTAGGCACTTCAAAGAATCTTTAACTCCTCTGTGGCCTCTTTCAGAATGAACAACATCTGGCAATCACAACTAAAATTAAGATTTAATTTAGAAAGAAAGAGAATGTCTAAGAATGTGATTTCACAAATTGTTGTCCAACATGTAAGGGAATGGTATGTTTAGAGGAATTGAAAACTCAATTTAGTAGATATTTAGCATAGATGATGTATACATCACTGTTATTCATAAAATTAGATATATATTTAATACAGTCTATGTGCTGAGCATAATCCAATCTTCCCTTGTTGATTGAGGAAACACTTCAATATTGTGTATATTATTGAGTCTATAATTCTGAATGTAAGTTTTACTAGAGATAGAACATTCTATTGTATTTTCTTTATTTATGCTATTTGATTTAGTATAGGAGACACAGCAAAATGAATAGAAACAAAATTTATTGAACATAATCCATCTTAATTTGCTTTCAGAATATAGGGTATCTATCCTTCCAATAACTACGGAACAACAAAATGATAATTTATATAAAAATGAATAGATATTCATATATTCCTCACTGAATTAAGACTTGTCTAAACTTTCCATAACTTATATTTCTTCTAATTTATTGTAAAAATGACATATTTTCTTTCTACTACTGACCTCATACACAAGGAGACAGTTTGCCAGTATTATGATGCTCTATGCATAAAACTCAGAAGGCTGTTGTAAGAATCTTTAAATCACAAAACCTCATGGATAAAAAATGAAAAGTAGAACCAAAATGCAAGGTTATAAAAACTACTATCAACAAGTAAATGTCATGAAAATATAAATTATTTTTCACTGAGCAGGGTAACGACACGAATAAAGAACATGTAATAAATATTGTGTTATGATAAATTTGGTATAATAAAACAATTCATTGAAAGCTTGTGATAAAATATTCAGTGTAAAACATACATAAATATACCTTAGCACTGTTTAAAAGCCCCTTTACTTTAATAACAACTCATGTAAATATTCAAAAGTGATTAAAACAAAAAAAACTGAATCTGATACTTACATCTTTATACTGATCTTGTTTAATACAAAAGACGAGAAAGTCTTACATTTTAAAATTATGTAGAATTTTTTGAAGTCTTAAATGTATTCCCAAATCTGATACTTAATATTATTTTGGCTGTGATGGTATTTATAATGAGCAACAACCTTAAAAAAATGAGTTTCCAAAACATTTCCTCCTATTTTGGGGGAAACTAAAAGGTGAAATAATGTCTTTAGCTTCCTTATGTGACTTATTTACTTTGTTAATTTAAATTATTATTAAAATCAATTGTATTCAATTATTTTCTATGTCAATACTAGAATGATATGAGTCTGCCTTGACTTTATCATAATCATCATCTGGGGTCATGATTAAAAGATGCAGATATCCTGTCTACGTATCAAACCTACTGAATGAAAATATATAGTTAAGGAGATGAGAAAATTTGAGAAACTCTGCTAAAAGCAACTCCCCAAACAAAGTTTTATTTGAATATGTAGCCTTACACCTAAAAGAGAAAGTAGTTTCCTTGAAGTTACTTCAACAACAATTTGATACAAATTTAATGAATGCTTATTCAATAAACAATATATTTTCAGGGCTGCACAGACTCTGAATCCAGACTACCTGGATTCAAATTCTGGCACTACAATTTATTAGCTATATGACTTTTGCTATGTTTCCATCTCTGTAAAATGGAAATAACAACTTACTGACTTCATAATCTAATGACTAAATGTGGTCTTATACATAAGAGACAATATCTGGCACAAAATCTTCAATAAACACTAGCTATTAATTTAATGAATACTACTAATGAAGGCTACCAATATATACTATGTACTTGTGGTTTGGTTGAAGAGTGATGTTTACAAATAAATAGCTGCTCTTTAGTAACTCATAATTTAGTCCAAGATACAGACAAGTAAATTAGCTTATCAGTTATTGATTGCTGCCATAATAAATCACCACAAATTTAGCAGCTAAAAACAACATGCATTTATTTTCTCATAATTCCCTTTAGCCACAAACTCAGGCATAATATGTTTTAGATGGCTTTCTGCTTATGGTATCACAAAATACAGTCATGTTAGCAGGCCTGTTATGCTTTGGATGTGAGGTGTCTCCCAAAAGCTCATGTGTGAGACAATGCAAGAAGGTTCAGAGGAGAACTAATTGGGTTATAAGAGTCTTAACCCAATCAGTGAATTATTCCCTTGTGGGAATAACTGAGTAGAAACGGAAGCTGTAGGGTATAGCTGGAAAAGGTGGGAGTTGGGGCGTGGCTTGGGGTATATATTTCATATCTGGCAAGTGGAGTCTCTCTGCTTCCTGTTCCTCATGTGAGCTGCTTCCCTCTGCTACACTTTTTTGCCATGATGTCCTGCCTCACTTTGAGCCCTGAGGAATGAAGCCTGTTGTCTGTGTATTAAGATCTCTGAAACCTCTATATATTTCTTTGCTGTGCATCTGCTATAGTCAAGCTTTGGTGTTACTCTCTGAACCCAGAAACTGCTTTTATTCCATTCTATATGGTCCTTTTGTTCTTCAAACCAGCAATGATATGTTGAGTCCTTTGTTTGCCTGGGATCTCTTGGACCTCCTCTCCACCTTTCTCTTCTGTTTTCAAGGGCTATTGTGATTATAGTGAGCCCATCCTTATAACCCAGGATAATCTGCCTTTTTTAAGGTCAGTTGATTACCAAATCGAATTATGTAAGTAAAGTCTCTTTTGCCATGTAGCTAAACATTCCCAAGTGGGTAACAACATGGGGTTAGAGATTATGGTGGTCAAAATTCTGTCTACCACAATGAGTTATTATGATAATAGTCATGTAGCACCTAATGAGAATACAATCTAATAAATGCCTCATTAGGAAGTTTCATCATCATGTGTACATCCGGGGATATGTCTACACAAACTGAGATGGCTGTGACTTCACTAAGCAAAATAATTTTAAGGTACGCCATCATATGTGTGACCAATCATTCACCATAGTGTCATGATGTGGTGTATAACTGTGTGTATTCAAATAGCATAGAATTTTTATATAAGGTTGGATTCAAATCTCAGTTCTATAATTCTTATCTGTGTTCTGAATATTAGCTTTCCTCCTCTAAACCTAGAGTTTGAGACTATGAGGATTAACTGAAATAATACACAAAGTCTTTGTAAATTTAAATAGTACTCAAATGTCCTTCAGTGTTACTGTTATAGACAGTGTAATGTACAAGTTCAGTGGGAACAGGAAAGCGATTAATTCTACATCAAGAAAGAGATTATAACTTTAGGGGTGAAATACCACTTGTCAGACCATAGAGAAAGTGTAGATGTGTAAGGCTGGCAATTTTATAGCAGCTACTAACATATTTTTAAAACATACTGTATTGTCAGAGTGGTGGTGCACGCCTGTAATCCCAGTGGATTGGGAGGCTGAAGCACGTGGATCTTAATTCAAAGCCAGCCTCATCAACTTAGCAAGGCCCTCAGCAACTTAGAAATACCCTGTCTCAAAATAAAAATTAAAAAGGGCTGGGGATGTAGCTCAGTGGTCAAGTTCCTTGGGTTCAATTTCTGGTGTGTGTGTGTTTGTGTATGCACATATAATGCTAGAGCTGTGTAAAATACATTATTGTTTAATAATGATTAAATTTTACTAACCTTGGAAGGTACAAAAGTCATTTTTATTAAATTTAAAGTGTAACATGTGGTTGGTTTTCATCAATAGTGTTCAAAGAGGGAGTAGTGAATACATGTTAAAATCACTTGGGATACTTTCAAACAACTGTGCTGAGAACATGTGGAAGTCTATATAAGAAATCGTAAAATTATGAACTATGTTTACACCCTACCAAATGGAAATAGGGTAAGGGCTTGAGACACTGCTTACTGTTTCCCCAATAGTCATCTTTTTCCTACAGTAACTATATCCAACATTTTCAGCTGGGCACATAGCTATACAGAATGAAGCCTCCCTTCTCAATTTCTCAGCTTCCTTGAAGTACAATATGGCCATGGAGCTGAGTTTTAGCTAGCTTGTGTGAAGTAGTTAGATATGTGTTGTTAGTTTTCTAGAGCTGTAGTAATGAAGTACCATAAATTCAATGACTCGCACATGAATCCTGCAGTTCTGGATGCTAGAACAAAGTCAAGGGGCTAGTAAGCTTGATTCCTTCTGTGGGTTATGAGAAAAGGATCTTTTCCCAAACCTTACTCCTTAGATTATAGATGGCTGTGTTTTTCTGGTATAAATGTATGTCTCTGTTTACATTTTCCTTTTTTTATAAAGGACATCAATCATATTGATTAGGACTCACCTTAAAAACCTAATCTTTACTAACTACATCTGTAAAAATTCTGTTTCTAAAGAAGGTCACATTCTGAGGTACTGGCCTTTAAGACTTAAGCCTAAGAATTTAAGGGGAATGTAATTCAACCCATAATATGTGATTTCTGATAAACGTCTTCAAACAGGGAAGGGAGGTAACAGATGCTCGAGCAAATGCGAATCACAATCTGAAATGTGAAGTTTGATGTTTCTCCCAAGATTTATTCCTTCCTTTTATGAGTAGCAGCAGAACCCTTGTTGTGACAACATATTGATGCTTGACAGATATGTGAAGGTGTGCAATTTACAAAGTATATAGTGTATTTTGGAATTTTTAAAAATGTTTTTATTTTAATGTTTTTTTTTTTTTTTTAGTTGTCAATAGACCTTTATTTTATTTATTTATATGTGGTGCTGAGAATCGAACCCAGGACCTCACATGTGCCAGCAAGCTCTCTAACATTGAGCCACAACTCCAGCCCTTGGAAGTTTTTTTTCATAAAGAAATAATAGCATATCCTGGAGGAGAAGGGACTATTTTCAAGGAAGACGTTAATCAAGACACGGACTGCAGGAAGAATCAAGAAAGGATAAAAAGAAGGGAGGGAGTGGCTGTCTGTATTACCTTAAATACCCAGGCAGTAAGATTTCAAGAATTTTTGTGTGATATTGAGACACTGATGTGACTCCATTTTTAAAAACAGCTTCTACCTCAAGGCCTGTCCAGAGGTGGGGGGTTGACCCTTGTCCTTGGAAAAACCCATAGAGCATTCCTAAGCACATACCCACCCTGCTGAGTTGTTTGTCTGCAAATAACAGGAGAGATCTGCAGCACCAGGTGTCCCTGACTCAGTTAGGCTAGGTGAGGACCCATAGCTACTCCCTAGCAACCACCAATCAGCCAGATGACCCCCCAGTAGTTTATGGTGGTTGATAACATGTTGGGAAACCATGTAGTTTAGCATGTACACTCCTCGTGGCTTAAACCAATCAGTGCAAAGGAATCCCCCTCTTGTACTAACCAATCACCCCTACCCAACTTGTTCCCGCCAGTGAATGTGCTAATCAATGTTAAGAGTTGTTGTCTGATTTTTCCCGCAATGTGAAATGATTTGCTCTGTGATGTTGTGATGCATAGAGTATCCCCCAAAACTTATAAAATCTCACTGAACAAAGGGCCAGGACTCACTCCCTGGGACCACTGCTTCTGGAATGGTTGTGAGTCCAGGCTCGAGCTTGCAATAATGACTCTTGTGTGATTGCATCAGATTCAGCTCCTGGAGGTCTACTGGGGTCCCACGAATCTGGCATTACAATATAAAGGGAAGAGGTAGCTGGACTAGATGTATAACATCCACATTTTCACCCCTTTTTACGGTTTGAATATAACTTTTCTCTTTATCAAGTTTGTGTATATTTGTAAGAAGCAAAGTAGTCTGCTTCTTACACCTACACCTCCCCCATTGTCTGCAGTACTCACTGGCTGGTATTGAAAAAAATATATTACTGTGAACTGGGGAAGGATACATATAGCTACTTCCAAACAAAGTCTCCCTATGAAAATAGGCGCCCTTCCAATTTTAGAGGCTAGATGGAGATACTTTGTATAACAAAAGAGGAGTCCCTATTTCTGTGGTTAAATTTGTCTAGGTCTTATGCCCTGAACTATGGCACATTATCCTGTTACTCTGAACCAAACCATATGCTAAAATTGAGCCAGGTCCGCCTCCCAAAACCCTACCCATTTAACAGTTATTAAAATGAGGCCTTAGGACAAAATAGACCCAGTCAAAACAATAAAGGTGCCTGAGTTAGCCTCTCCTAGTAAAAGGAATACTGCAAAGGGACCTGAATTAGAACACTGATTTGTACCATCTGTGAATCATTTTTTTTTCCCCAGAAAACAGGAATTTTATAATACCATGTACATTCCCTAGCCCATTGCTTTCTCCTGGGGGAATGAACCATAAACTTCTTTAATTCTTCATATCCTGCAAGGACTTTTAGTTTATTTATTTTGTTAAAAATAATTATCTATAGCTATAGGATACAATACGGTGTTTTAATATTACGTATAGATTATAAAATGATTATATTGAGCTAATTAACATATGCACAACCTAACATATTTTTGTAATAAAATCTACTCTTTTAGCATTCAGGGTTTTTTGTTTGTTTGTTTGTTTGTTTGCTTGTATACTGGGGATTGAACTCAGGGATGTCAACCCTTTTTTTTTGTATTTTATTTAGAGACAGGGTCTCACTGTGCTTAGGGCTTTACTAAGTTGCTGAGGCTGGCTTTGAGTTGCAATCCTCCTGCATCAGCCTCCCCAAACTCTAGGATTATAGGCATGCACCACGATGCCCAGCTCAGGTACATTCAGATAAGTTCTTTATTGAAAATTCAAATCCTTCCCCAAATTGTTGTGGTTAATTAGAGACTCAAGCAACTAATAATTGGCTCATGGCTGCTTCTTGATCTTGGATTGATGGTCTATGATACATGGCAGGGGAAAATGATTCATCTTTGGTTGACACTACTAGTAAGTATAGAAGATGAAGTATGTATTCAGAGGAATTTGAACTGTGGCTTGATTTCATTAAGGAAGTATGCCCAGAATGAAATTCTTCAGAATCAAAAATGTAGAGTCACAGTGTGTTTGAAACACCATACCCTCTATGTTGTGTTAGCATAAAGAATTTAAAAGCTTTAAACATAAATCTCTTCTGGTGAATTTCTTTGTGGATTTATAATAAGTCTTTGGATGTGTAGAGAACTACAAGGAACTTCTTATAACTTTTAATTTTCCCTTTCTATGATGGGTTTATTTTAAAAGTAAACATTCTAAAGAAATACAAGTTTTTAAAATTTTTTATTAGAGCATCATAATTACACAGAGTATTTGGTTCCTTTTTATTTCAATCTCAATGCCTCCCTCTCTTCCCTCCTCCTTCCACATATTTTCTCCTTTCATGTATTGATTTTCCTTTCATTCCTTTATTTATTTTGATTGGTACTTTCTACATATACATAAAGGTGAAATTCTGTTTGGTACATTTATATACATTTATATGTGTATATAATATGATTCTTTTAGATTCAGTTCATATTTCTTTCTCTTTCCTTTCTTTTCCTCTCCCTCCCATTCTCCTAATTTTACTTCACTTTTTAAACAACCAACAGAATTGATTGGGGGAAAAAAAAACCTTAATATGCAGTGCCTTTTAAATGATAGCCTTAGATTTCTTCAACATCCTGAGAATTCTTGCAGGAATTTTACAATAATTCAAATAAATTAAGTTCATTCAAGTAGAAGAAGAAAAATTGAGGAGAAAGTAAATTGGCTGATATTATATGTTAAATTGAGCTTAATCTTGGTCACTGAGCTAAATAACCATTGCAATACAGACTGAGGTATTGATGGCAGATCTAAAAGTGAGGAATCACAACCTGGAATTACAGAGAACACCTTAGGAAGCTTAGGTTTTGCTGGATTTTGCTTATCCCACCAGGAAAATGGGTATTTAATGGTAAGGTGTGAGCTCGTGGAAGATTATAGAATATCCTCCTTAAGAAATGTTTAATTCAAAGTTATCGCCTTAAAATATGTTATTCATATTCTTGTTTTTTTTTTTTTTCATTTAAAAAATGAAATTCCATTGTATGCTTCAATACTTTTTCCTTTTGTTTACTAACTATAATTCTACCTGGCCAGCCACCATGGTACATGCCTGTAATCCCAGCAGTTTAGGACACTGAGACAGGAGGATCTCCCATTCAAAGCCAGCCCCAGCAACTTAGTGAGGCTCTAAACAATTTAGAGAGACCCTGTCCGTAAATTAAACATAAAAAATGTCTGGGTAAGTGGCTCAATGGTTAAGTGTGCTGGCTTCAATCCTTGGTTTAAAACACACACACACACACACACACACACACACACCTCCCTGTTTTACAAATGGGAAAATTTGATTTACACAGAGATTGAGCAGGTACCAGCAGTTATCACAGCAGGCTGGTAACCAGGAGAGAAAGTGAAATGATCCCTTGAGGTAAATTCCATTTATTAGTCGCAAAAGTGAAGGAGTAAATCTATTTTTAAAGGGAATCAAAGAATTAAAGCCTATCTTTGTGTCTAACAGAAAAAAAGAATTCTATGCCTGTGTATGCTAACGCCATCAATGTGAAACCTTTTGATTATCCAAATACATTGTATAGATCTGTATTTACACATATAATAAAGGTCAAAACAGTAACTTATTATCAGATTCATTTTATTTGAACAGCTAGAGTAGAGAATGTTTATTTTATTGAGCCCTTCTGCTAATTTGTTTTCTTGCATGTATTACTTGTGATGTGCTGTGTTATTTCATCTGAGCATTTGCAGGGGGAAAACAAACAAAATTGTGACATATATTGGCAGGTAAGTAGGCAACATACTTGAGGGGCATTAAAATTTTCAGGCTAGAGGAATAATTGAGTTAACTTCCAGTAATCTAGAGAGGCAGTTTATTTCTTGGGAAAAAATGTGGTCTTTAGGTTAAAAAGATATGGATTCAAAATCTCACTGGAACTTACAGAATTAATAAATTTAAGATAACTGATTTGATGATTCCAAGAATTCTGGATTTCAAGAAGTAGTAAAATAAAAAGTAGTGTTAGAATAACATGTGCTTCTAACTTCAATTTCACCAAGTAAAGATATAGTAACACCAACAAATCACAAAGGACTAATAATTACTATCATTATGTATTATTATGTATCATTATCTGTCTCAGATACTGCTAATTGCCTACAAAGTATATATTGCCCTCTCTTCCCAATTTATAGAAGCTCAGTTTTTTCTTAAAAGTGATATTCCCAGCTACAATATAATATATACCAGTCTCCTTTGTACCTAGAAATAACATTTCTGGGCAATGAGACATAAAAGGATATCTGCTGGGATTTCTGGATGGGTTTTATATTCCTGATTAAGTGTCATTCCCCCTTTCTTGTTGCTTTCTTCTTTTCTCTTACCTTAACTAGGCAGGAGGCTGGGGGTAGAACAACCATTTTGTGACTTTGTAATGATGAGGAGGATAAAAGCTATCTGATAAAGAATTTAGAGAAGCAGATAAAAAGAAGTTTGGGTTCCTAGTTTGGAATCACCTTATCAACTTTATATTACTTAGCACAATATTTATCATGCCAGAAAAAAAAAATGTTTTCTAAATAATTATTTTCCAGATTTTTGTTACTAAGAGTGAAATATAATCCTGATGGGTACATCAGCATTTTGTAAAATTAAGGATATTTAAAAATATTAAAATATTAAATTTAATATTAAAAGTATTTAAAACTTGTATTGCCTTCCTTTCTTCATAAAATGTCTTCTTTATATTTTTCCAACTCCAGTAGCCTGTCAGGGCATTTTCAGTCCTGTGCTACATTGACTGTTACCTCTACAGTATATCATGAAATTTCTCAGGTTTATATATTCTATCTCCTAGGTGACTCTTTCCCAACTTATTTCTCTTAGCTGGGCAATCCCCCTCAGGACATTTCTAAATAGATGTTCCTGTTGATAGTTTGAATCATGTATTCTCATGGGCTAAGAAATGATAAATATATCCTATGCCATTTGTTCCTTGAAACTTTGTTTTTCCTTCACTTTAGAATTTTTTAGATTTTGTGTAACTTGTGAAACAGAATGGAAGAAAGCATCCTTTTTACTACTTCTTTCCCTAAAGCATTAGGATATGCCTCAAGAGTAGAATGCTACTCTCTTATTTCACTATTCCTTTGAAGCAGTCTCAGCTGAGTTGTATTTCAAAGAGAATTTTATTTTTATATTTTGATGGTGTGTTATTTAGAGGATGAAAATTTATAGTTGTTATGACTATTATAGCTTTATTGTGGATTATATATTTTGTCCAAAAGTTGAAAAAATATTCATTGTCCTGATTCATCTTTACCTTGAATTCAATATTTTCATAATAGTCCAAATCTTCTTTTTATGATTATATCTGATATATCTGTGTCTGATATTGAATTTTTATGCTGATGTACCAGTTATTTTAGAAATATATATTATAAACAACATATAGATGAATTTGTCTCTAAATCCAACTTGAGAACTTTTTTTCTATGAATAGGGGAATTAATATAAAATTTATTTGTGGAACTAATAAGCTTATTCCATTTTTATTTTAGCATCTGATTTTATGCTTTCTATGGCATTTGTTTTCTTTTTTAAATAGAAAATGTTTGCTATATATTCTTTATTATCTGGAAAGAATATAGATTCATTTATATTTGTGGTGAATAGCAATCATTTTTAGACATACCTGAGCCTATCAATACTTAATCATTAATGTCATAAATAAAATACTGTTTATTGATTTTACTATATACTAATTATTTTCGTATGCATTTTTCTTCTATCTTTAAGATAATGTCTTAAAACTTTATTCATATTTTTTCTGATTACTTACTTGTTCTAGCCAAAATTTACTTCTTTCTTTTAGACAGCTCCATTTTCACCTCTAACTGACCCAATTTTAGCTTTTCTTACGTTAGTCTATTTTTCAAAAAAAAAATTATAAACCTTAAGCAACAAGCCAGAAGCATATTTACTAGGGAGGAATCAACTAAATGTATTGTTTGATCTCCTTAAAATGAGATGTGAAATAATTCATCTTCTGGTTACAACTTATTGTAGTGTAATCAAACCATGTCTACTAAATTTTTATCCAAAGGTCATTGCGCAGGATGCTGGCTGATGTTGAATTATAGCAGAAACACACCTATGTGACCATCTGATGAACTTTTTTTTTCCCCCCGTTTAAGGTTGCTTTTTATTTTTTTTCCTTTTTTTATTGGTTGTTCAAAACATTACATAACTCATGACATATCATCTTTCATACATTTGATTCAAGTGGGTTATGAACTCCCATTTTTACCCCAAATACAGATTGCAGAATCACATCGGTTACACACTCACATTTTTTCATAATACCATATTAGTGACTGTTGTATTCTGCTACCTTTCCTATCCCCTACTATCCCCCCTCCCCTTCCCTCCCCTCTTCCCTCTCTACCCCATCAGCTGTTGTTCAATTCTCTCTCCCTTCTTTTTTCCCCCTTTCCCCTCACCATCTCTTATATGTAATTATGTGTAACAATGAGGGTCTCCTTCCATTTCCATACAGTTTCCCTTCTCTCTCCCTTTCCCTCCCACCACTCGTCTCTGTTTAATGTTAGTCTTTTCCTCATGCTCTTCCTCCCTGCTCTGTTCTTAGTTGCTCTCCCTATATCAAAGAAGACATTTGGCATTTGTTTTTTAAGGATTGGCTAGCTTCACTTAGCATAATCTGCTCTAATGCCATCCATTTCTCTGTAAATTCCATGATTTTGTCGTTTTTTAGTGCTGCATAATACTCCATTGTGTATAAATGCCACAATTTTTTATCCATTCATCTATTGAAGGGCATGTAGGTTGATTCCAGAGTCTAGCTATTGTGAATTGTGCTGCTATGATCATTGATGTGGCAGTATCCCTATAATGTGCTCTTTTAAGGTCCTCAGGGAATAGTCCGAGAAGAGCGATAGCTGGGTCAAATGGTGGTTCCATTCCCAGCTTTCCCATGAATCTCCATACTGCTTTCCATATTGGCCACACCAATTTGCAGTCCCACCAGCAATGTGCAAGTGTACCCTTTTCCCCACATCCTCGCCAGCACTTATTGTTGTTTGACTTCATAATGGCTGCCAATCTTACTGGAGTGAGATGGTATCTTAGGGTGGTTTTGATTTGCATTTCTCTGACTGCTAGAGATGGTGAACATTTTTTCATGTACTTATTGATTGATTGTATGTCCTCCTCTGAGAAGTGTCTGTTCAGGTCCTTGGCCCATTTGTTAATTGGGTTATTTGTTATCTTATTGTTTAATTTTTTGAGTTCTTTGTATATTCTGGATATTAGGACTCTATCTGAAGTGTGAGAAGTAAAAAATTTGTTCCCAGGATGTAGGTTCCCTATTTACCTCTCTTATTGTTTCTCTTGCTGAGAAAAACTTTTTAGTTTAAGTAAGTCCCATTTGTTTATTCTTGTATTTAACTCTTGGGCTATGGGCGTCCTATTAAGGAGTTTGGAGCCCATCCCCACAATATGTAGATCGGAGCCAACTATTTCTTCTATCAGGCGCAGAGTCTCTGATTTGATATCAAGCTCTTTGATCCATTTTGAGTTAACTTTTGTGCATGGCGAGAGAAAGGGGTTCAGCTTCATTTTGTTGCATATGGATTTCCAGTTTTCCCAGCACCATTTGTTGAAGATGCTATCTTTCCTCCATTGCATGCTTTTAGCCCCTTTATCAAATATAAGAAAGTTGTAATTTTGTGGATTGGTCTCTGTGTCCTCTATTCTGTACCATTGGTCCACCTGCCTGTTTTGGTACCAGTACAATGCTGTTTTTGTTACTATTGCTTTGTAGTACAGTTTGAACTCTGGTATCGCTATACCTCCAGATTCACACTTCCTGCTTAGAATTGCTTTTGCTATTCTGGGTCTTTTGTTTTTCATATGAATTTCATGATAGCTTTATCTGTTTCTACAAGAAATGCCGTTGGGATTTTGATTCGCATTGCGTTGAACCTGTAGAGAACTTTGGGTAATATCGCCATTTTGATGATGTTGGTTCTGCCTATCCATGAACAGGGTACATTTTTCCATCTTCTAAGATCTTTTTCTATCTCTCTCTTTAGGGTTCTGTAGTTTTCATTGTATAAATCTTTCACCTCTTTTGTTAGGTTAATTCCCAAGTATTTTATTTTATTTTTTTTGAGGATATTGTGAATGGGGTGGTTTTCCTCATTTCCATTTCAGAAGTTTTGTTGCTGATATAAAGGAATGCCTTTGCTTTATGCGTGTTGATTTTATATCCTGCCACTTTGCTGAATTCATTTATTAGTTCTAATAGTTTCTTTGTAGACCCTTTTGGGTCTTCTAGGTATAGGATCATGTCCCCGCAAATAGTGGTATTTTAAGTTCTTCTTTTCCTATTTTTATGCCTTTAATTTCTTTCGTCTGTCTAATTGCTCTGGCCAGTGTTTCGAGAACTATGTTGAACAGAAGTGGTGAGAGAGGGCATCCCTGTCTTGTTCCAGATTTTAGAGGGGAATGGCTTCAGTTTTTCTCCATTTAGAATGATGCTAGCCTGAGGCTTAGCATATATAGCTTTTACAATGTTGAGGTATGTTCCTGTTATCCCTAGTTTTTCTAGTGTTTTGAACATAAAGCGATGCTGTACTTTGTCAAATGCTTTTTCTGCATCTATCGAGACAATCATATGGTTCTTATCTTTAAGTCTATTGATGTGGTGAATAACATTTATTGATTTCCGTATAT
Organism: Marmota flaviventris; assembly: GCF_047511675.1. NCBI lineage: Eukaryota > Metazoa > Chordata > Mammalia > Rodentia > Sciuridae > Marmota > Marmota flaviventris. The sequence continues at coordinate 109,178,773 of NC_092518.1, read as the reverse complement.
TGAACCAGCCTTGCATCCCAGGGATGAATCCTACTTGATCATGGTGCACAATTTTTTTTGATATGCTTTTGTATTCGATTCACCAGGATTTTATTGAGAATTTTTGCATCTATGTTCGCTGGCGGGGAACCTTAGCCCCAGTAAGAACTAATTCCTGGGCTCCGGAGCTGATATCTGGAACAACTTGCCAATAAACGGGTGGCCTGCCATTTATCTAAGCCCTGCCATCTCCCCTTAGTTCTATATAAGCACACAGCCTTTTGCAATAAAATTGGAATTCTCCCGGCGAAGTGTCTTTGCGTGGGGAATTCTTTCAGGGATACAATACAGAGAGAAGATAAACCCTTCCAGAGCATGCCCCTAGTGACCTACATTTTCCAACTAGGTCACACTTCCCAGTATTTCATTCACCTATCAATGCATTAATCCAGTAAATAGATTTACCCACTGATATGATTAGAGCCCTCATGATCCAATTATTGCTGAAAAGCCTTATGTCTGAACCTTGTTTCACTGGGGATCATGTTTTCAACACATAGGATTTTGGGGGAACATTCCATATCAAAACCATAATATATGTCTACACAGAATGTCTAATAAATGTGCAAGAGAGTTATCAGTACATATGATAAATACATTTGGTTTTAAGAGTAATAGAAGATAAAAAATCAATCTCACGAACATTACAGAAATTCATAAAGAAAAGTTTTTCGTAGATGCTAAATTAAAATTAGAATTAAGGTAAGCAATTATACCATACCATTACTGGTATATGATGAAAGAAAGGGAAAATTTGTCTTAATTAAACTAGAGATAATATACCAAGAAAAAAATCACATATTCCGTAAGTAGAGAAAACCAGTAATTATGATATTCTTGCAAACAAGCTGGTCATCCATTGGTGCATTAATCTTCTGCTTTATGATATGGGACATGGTAGTCATGAAGTATCAATAAACCAGTATCTCCTGATGAAAAATCTCATCAAATGTTGAGACATATTCTCTCTCTAGTATCTAAAGTCTTTGCAGATGCTGGTTAATAGATCTCTGTGAATATTATCATAGTAAGATATTTTAAAATACAAATGTCATCATCTGGCTGGGCTGGCAAGATGAGCTGGATTCAAAGGAGCTGACTACAACAAGAAACTGAGAAAACAGCAAGGAAAACACACAACACATGAAGGTGAGTTTCAAGGGTGCTACTGCTCTGTGACCCCAAGGATCAGCTCCATCCTGGATAGCACTGGAAGGAGCAAGAGAGAAAGCACACCAGGAACCGCCTATTTATTGGGGAAAAGACATTTGTTAGAATATCCCACCCAAATAAAGCAAGGGACAGGATTTTGAAAGGTTGAGATTGATTGACTTCTTGACAAGTCATACCCATCTCAGGTGTTGTGTGGGATCACAAGCAGAGCGAGAGGAAAGGCGTGCTTGCCCAATCAGCACTCAACACCAGACGGGTCCCCTCATATGTTCAAATGCTCATAGCTCACACACACAGCCCATGGATGGTTCATGACATACAAACAATATGAAATTAAGTAAATACTATAATATTTATTACATTTATCATTATAGACTTGTGTTATAAAAATTTAAAAAATGCATAGATGGACTTCGTGCTTCTGATTAAGTATGTAGGTATCTTGTAAGTCATCATTGCAGACATCACAACAAGGAAATTAGCTGAGTAAACTAAAAATCAAAAACTCTTTTTTTAGATCCATGTTCATTGCAGTACTATTCACAATAGTCAGATTTACTAAATCAAAAGTTGAATATAGGCAATTTCTCATGATTCATGAAAATGAATATATTAAAATATTTATTATATCATCTCCCAATATTTTAATTTCAATGCTTAATTTTCTGTTAACTAACATTTTAAAATTCTACCATATTGTACCTATGTTAACAATTTGGAAAATATAAGGTTCAACATTCAGATTTTTATTCATTCCCATTGCACAGTTTGTGAAGTAATCAATATCTCAAGATTTTCTCTTAAGGTAATAGCACTGACAACAATATTTCTTGATTTGCACCTATTTCAGAAAGATTCTTGTGTCTAATTGCAGTCAATGAATAATGGGGTAAATTTTTAAAATATATTCTTTTTGCTTAATATATACTTGTGTTTCCTACATGCCATATTTGGTACACCAGTTTTTGCATGAGAAGTGGAAGTTGAAAAAGGAATTTTTCCTACAGAATAATTTTAACTGATTTCAAATATTGACAATCCTTTGGTGTCCATTATCACCAACATAAAAAATTCTCATATTGTTATTCTTTGCAAACCTTGTAGCGAACAGCAAAACTTAACCATTTGTGCAGGATTCGTTCAAACTATCTATAATAAAAATTTGTTCACTATAGTTTATTACATAATCCATTTTTAATATTTTATATCATCATCAATCTTTCCTTAAAGCCCTCAAATTGCTTAATAGAGTACAAGAAATAATTTCAATAAGATTTATATTGCATGTCTGCCACATGATATATCTTTGCTAAATTTATCAGCATACTTTTAAAATAGAAGATTCATTTAATTTTGGTGTCTCTTTTTAAACTTAAGAAAAAATAACATTTATAATTGGAAATGTTGTGATAAAACTATAACACAGTGTCAATATTTAACTATTGTTTTTATGATTGTCCCTTTCTTTTAATATTTAAAATAAGCATGAAAATTTGTAGGAATAATATATAAAGTATCATACTAATACAAGTATTCTACAGTGGCCATTCAAATACCACAAATTCATGTTACTATCAGAGATATGGTTTTCCAAAGTGTTAAATAATCTTTGGTCAAATACAATCTAAAACAGATAAAATATTCCATTTTTTTACTTCATAATTTCTTTCACTGAAAATTCAGGATCTTGAAGAATTTGCTAAAATTGCATTAATACTAACATGCTAAGTTGTAATAACCTATCCCCAAAAATCAAAGGCTGAATATTCTCTCTAATATGCAAATGATAACTCGCAATAAGTGTATGTGTATAGGGAAGAATAGAAGTACTTCAAATTAGACAAAGGGGAATGAAGGGAAGGGAGGGGGAAATGGGAATAGGAAAGATAGTAGGATGAATCAGATATTACTTTCCTATCTTCATATATGAATACACAACCAATGTAATTCCGTATCATGTAAAACTAGAAAAATGGGAACTTTTACTCCATGTATGGATAGTATGTCAAAATGCATGGTATGTCATATATCATTAAAAAAACAATAATAAAATATTTCATTAAATTTTAGTGTAAGGTGGAGTTAGTTTCCAGGCTGACATAACCCTAATAGTTTTCTTCACATTTGTAAATATGTGGTGGATCATTCAAAAGGCATGCAGGGACAATGTTCATCATTTATCCTAGTTTTAGGGATATCTACTATCCTTTACCTTTAAATAAATGACAGAAGCTCTCCCATTATTATGACAACCGAAAGCACTCAGAACCAATTCCAAAATGCCCACTCAAGATGGCACTGACTTTGTTGAGAACCACACTGGACTAGCTGCAAATCTACTGATTTTATGAACTATTTTATTAAAAGTAACAATTGATTTAATATATTAACAGTTAATAAGTGTTATTGTTGAAAACTCAATATACAATTTCCTCTGGAAAGCATACCATGATATTTATTTGATATATATTGTTGGAATTTCTTTTTCATATAGTATTTTTTTAACTAGTTGTAGAGAAAGTCATCAGACATATAATGCCAAAGTTGCTAAAGAAAATATTTAAAATGTCTTTCAAAAGGGGAGTTGTTGTTCAACAGATATAAACTGTCATTTATAGTGGAAGAATAAATTCGAGGAATCAACTGTGCAACATAGTGGAAGTAGTTAACAATGCAATATTGTGAGGTTCAAAACTTAAAGAGAGTAGATCTCATCTTAAATGTTCTTACTACAAACACACACACACACAGAGAGAGAGAGAGAGAGAGAGAGAATAAAGGGACACAACAAACATAGGGGGGATGAATGTTTATTATCTTGATAGTGATGATAGTACCATGGGTGTATGCATAGTTCAAAGTCATCCAAGTGTATGTTTCAAATATGTGTAGTAGTTTTTATATCAATTATACCTCAATAAAGTATTAGAATAAGATACTTGACAGAGCTAGGTAAGAAGGTAAGAGACATTTTTAAAGACCAGGAATTATGAGGCAGCATTAATTCAAAGAGATAAGGAATTCCTTCCTTTCCCCCAGAAATTAGGGTCTGAGGTTTAATGACCTCTTTCAGCAGGAAAACAGAAAAACACTGGGATAAATGTAATTTAGGATGAGTTTCAAATTGGAGGACCTCACCATAGATCATATAATCCCCTCAAAGTCAACATTGTCAAGAACTGAAAGAGAAAAAAAAAAACCTGAAGAGTAATATGATAGGGATGTTTAACTAGCAACATTGACTCTGTAGAGAGGCAAGGAAAGAGAAAATTCCTAAGCTCAAGCCAAACCTAATATATGTCTGGAAACAAAATCCATGCTCGGTATGGAACTATAATTTCCCCCATTGAAAACTTACTTTAAAGTGGTAGTGGTCGGCAGTGTTCTCAAAGGCATAATACATACCTGCCTCTAGAGACAAGGTTCTCCACCATGTATATGCAAGATTTTCAAAGTGAAAAACAAACAAGCAAACAACAACAGAAACCTACATAAGGCCCTATTAACTAGTGTATAGTTTAATGATACATACACTGATAGTAAAGTTACAAAATATGTAAGATGATAAACGAAAAGGCTGATGGAGGAGAGAAGAGAAGATATAATCAGTGAAAGGTAAACAAAAGCTTGAAAGTGCTAAATTGAAAAAAATTTTAAAAAATGTTTACTGTTATTTTCCACATGCATAAGTAATTCAATTTCGAAAGGATAACATATTAATTACTTGAAAGTACTGGATATACTGGGGAAAAGAATTGAAGATATTTAAATTCTGACAAAACAAGTTTAGTATCTGCAGGAAGTCTAACAATAAAGCAAGAGTTACTAAAGAGGAATAAAACTGATTTAATCATTAAAATAACCCAAAGATTTTTTTTTTTCTCCCACTTTAGTAATGGCAATTTTTTAAAAAGGACTTAAAGGTGCATCTTCAATTTGTGGTCTAGTGGGAGATTGGTAAATTCTCTTCTCAAAAAGCAAAAACAGAGCTGGAAAATATTTCATAGAATAAATATTTCAGTGCTTCATAAATTTTACTAAAGGTTTACATCACTCTAAGAACCTTGTGACCAACTGAAGAAATCTGGGTAATAACCGTAGGAATCTGGTTTTCTGGCATATCCTTGAGTTCAGGTGAGACAATGGTTCTACCAGGACTATGCAGGCTACAAAGACCATCATGTTCTTTTATGTCATAGAGGGAGTAGTATGGTTTCTCTTAAAGCCAGGTGAACAGGGGAGTGATAATGGATATACTATATGAGTTTAGTGTAGTATGTAGGGCAAACATATTCCTGGTTAAATCTATGTGCATGGGAATTAAAGACCAAAGAGGGCCATTATAAAATTCCTGCCAAAACTGAGGCTGCACATAGGAGATATAAAAGGGTTCTATGGAAAATAAAACAGAAGTCAACCGTGGAAATGGTCTGAAGTTTGAATGTGTTCCCTTAACCATGTACACATTCATTGGCAGAAGGCAAAAGCCTTACTGCCTCATAGTCATTGTATAAAGCTTCTCTAGAATGACTGCCTGACCATTAAGTTGTTCAGACACAGGGAATATCTCTAGGGCAGGCCTTTAAAATAAAAACAAGAATATAAGTAATGAATAAATGAATTAGCTCATTTTGAAAATTAGTTTGAAAACAGTATTCACAAATGGCAAGGAAGAGATCTCACAGAATTAATTCATGCAAGCTAAAAAAGAATTTAAAAAACAGCATTCAAAGTCTTTAGGGGAAAATTCGGAACCCAGATTTGCTATATTATCTAAAGCATCTAATTTTCAAAAAAAATAATTGAGAGACATATGAAGTAACGGAAACTTGTGTTTCATACTAAGTACAAAAGAAAAGTAACTGGATAAATGTCTCTGAAGGTTCTAGGATGTAGGACTTCAAAAGCAGCAATTACTAATATATTAATACACTTCATATATATATATATATATATATATATATATATATATATATATTTGTGTGTGTGTGTGTGTGTGTAAAATCAATGAAGGAAAATTTAACAACATGTTTCAAATATTACAAATTCTTGAGAAGATTAAAAAACACATGAGAAGAACAGTGAAAATCATAAAATTAAAAAATGCAAAAATTGAAGTGTGAAATTCATTAGAAGAGGTCAACTTTAATGAACTTGAGGATAAATCAATAGAAATCATCCAATATTAAAGGTAAGAAAACTTATTCAAAGATAAAGCCTCTGCAATTTGTGAGACATCAAGTGTATCAAAATGTAAACCCCAGGAGTACAGAAAATTGCTTTAAATTTTTTTCTGCCCATACATTATAATAATTTGTTAAAATGGGTAAATTTCTAGAAAGACACTGATTATCAAGAATGATTTAAAAATATAATATATGAAAACACTTTTAATAAGTAAAGAAGGCAGATTATTAAAAATACTCCCCAAAAGGACAAACCAAGAGGACTTTACTGTTTAATTCAATTAAATAAAGAATAAATATTACAATTTTTCTACAAACTCAGAAAATAGAAGGGAAGGAAATATAACATAAATTATTCTAGAGGTACAAAATTTCTTTTAAAAATATAGCAACAAAAAAATTTGTAGTGGATTTTTAAAGTTTGAGTACTATGACCAAGTAGAATTTATCCCAACTAAAGTTGATTTAATATCTGAATGTCTATCAATTTAATACACTATATTTGAAAAGTAAAGGAAAACAACACATCAACATGCATATATATATATATATATATATATATATATATATATGCATACACACACACATATATATCTGCAATATAACAAAAACAGAAAAAGAGTAGTGTTTTCTCAACCTCATAAATAATACAATTATAATTTTACTTCCCCCTATAATTAGAAAAGCATATCTGCTTCTGCCAATTCTATTCTATATTGTACTCAAGATCCCTTTCATAAAGTAAGGTCAGGGAATACAAGAAGACACTTGGATTCAAAAATAAGTAATAAAACAATCTTAATTCATAGATTCCATTATTCTGTATATGGAAAATCCCATGGAACTCACCCCAAAACACTGTACAATGACTAATAGACAATTCACTGTACTAGGACTAATAGACAAGTCCATCAATGACATAGGAAACATCAATATACAAAGCAATTGCATTTCTGTATACTAGTGGCAGTTTTCAAAACAAATTATGCAATTATTTCTACTTATACATAGGAATGAATTTTACATGAACATATCAAGCTCATGAATTGGAGCATTCAACATTGTTAGAAAGTTAATTCTGCTGAAATTAACCTGTAGGTGAAAAAATACCCACAAATTCATATTAGACTTCTTTGTTAAAATTGGCAATCTGAGATTAAAATTCAAATGGAAATGCAAAGAATCAGAAAATTCAATGCAAGCTTGAAGAAGATAAACAGAGTTTGAAGATGCACACTTCCCAATTTCAAAATTGCCTTCGTAACTACAATAATTAAAGAAATGTTGAACTGGTAAAATTATAAGCATACAACATAATTGAAAATCTAGAAACACATTTTTATATTTATGATCAATAAATTTTATTAAGTCATGCCAAGGCAATTAAATGAGTGCAGAGATAGCCTTTTTTTCTAGTTTATTTGTGTTACTATTGACTTTTTAATTCATAATGATGGGGTAATTGATAGCTACATGAAAAAGACTAACTCAGACAATTACCTCACATTATACAAAAAAATTAACTCATTATGAATAATAGTCCTGAAAGTAAATGCTGAAACTACGTAATATAGGACTAAATAGTCATAATAGTGGCTTAGTCAAAGATGTTTCAGGTATAATAAAAAAATCATGATACATATGTTTTCTTAAAAAAAATCATAATTATTCTTTGCCAATATTAAAAATATTTGTGCTTCAAAAGAGACCATTAAGAAAATAAAGACTATCCCCAAACTGGCAAAACATTGCAAATTATATATCTAAAATGGTAAATAATATATGCAATTATATTTACGATATGTAAAAGGTCTTTAACTTTTAATAATAAAAACAAAACAATTAAAAATGGATAAATTACTTGAATAGGAATTTTGTTAATAAAATGAAAAATAATGGCTAATAAGTATATTTGAAGATGCTGGACATCAACAGATATCATAAAAACCCAAAGGAAAACCACAGCAAGTTAACACTAAATAGCCATTAGGAAAGCATAATAGAAAAGACGGAAAACACCATGGGTTGGCATGGTCATGGAGAAAAATTCCTTCTCATATTATTTATAAGATGATGAAATGTTGCAGCCATTTCTGATAATTTTGTTTCTTAAAATTTATACATACTAATTTTCAGTACCATCAATAATGTGTGAGTGTATCTTTTCCCCACATTTTTGCCAGCATGTGTTATTATTTGTATTCTTCATGATTGCCATGTTAATTGTGGTGAGATGTAATCTCAGTGTAGTTTTGATTTACATTTTACTGATTAATGTCTGCTTAGTTCATTTGCCCATTAATTGATTGGCATATATTTTTTGGGAGGGTGACTTTTCCAGGAATTGAACTCAGGGGCACTCGACCACTGAGCCACATCCCGAGCCCTATTTTGTATTCTATTTAGAGACAGGGTCTCACTGAGTTGCTTAGCACCTCGCTTTTGCTGAAGCTGGCTTCAAACTCACAATCCTCCTGCCTCAACCTCCTGAGCCACTGGGATTACAGGAGTGTGCCACCATGCCCAGTGGCATATCATTTTTTTTTCGCATAAAAATTAGTACATATGCTGGATGTTAATCTCCTATCTGAAAAGTAGCTGGAAAAGATTTTCTACCATTCTATGGGCTCTACCTTCATATTCTTGTTTCCTTTGTTGTGCACAAGTTTTCTAATTTGATGCCATCCCACTCATGAATCCTTGGTCTTCTTTCTTGACCTTTTAGGTCTTGTTAAGGAAATTGGTGCCTGCACAAATGTAAGAGTATTGAACATATGGTTTCTTCTATCTGATGCAGTGTTTCTAGTCTAAGTCTTCGATCCATTTGAAATTGATTTTTGTTCAGGGTGAAAAATAGGGATTCGGTTTCATTAGTCTACATATGAATATCCAATTTTCCCAGAATTATTTGATAAAAATGCTATCTTTCTTCCAATACATGGCACATTTGTCAAAATCAGATAACGGTCATCTATTAGAAGAAAAAGCAGGCCCAAATCTCCATCATGTCAGATTAGGCCCTGACTTCCTTAATAAGACTCCTATAGCACTAGAATTAATATCAAAAATTAACAAATGGTATGCATTCAAACTAAAAAGCTTCTTCTCAGCAAAAGGAACAATTAGTGAGGTGAATAGAGAGCCTACATCCTGGAAGCAAATTTTTACCACTCACACATCAGATAGAGTACTAATCTCTAAAGTATAAAAGAACTCAAAAAGCTAAACACCAAAGAAACAAAAAGCCCAATCAATAAATGGGCCAAGGAACTAAACAGACACCTCTCAGAAGATGATATAAAATCAATCAACAAATATATGAAAAAATATTCAACATCTCTAGCAATTATTGAAATGCAAATCAAATCCATTTCAGAATGGGAGAATATATTTGTCACCTGCTCCTCAAATAGGGCATTAATATCCGGAATATGCAAAGAATTAATAAAAAAAAATACTTAACACCCCAAAACGAAAAATCTCAAAAAATCAATAGGTAGAAAAACTAATCAGAAACTTTTCAAAAGTAGAAATACAAATGGCCCATGAATATATTAAAAATGTTCAGCATCTCTAGCAATTAGTGAATCTTAAATTAATACTACATTGATATTTCACCTAACTCCAGACAAAATGGCAATTATCAGGAATACAAATAACAATAGGTGTTAGTAAGAATATGGGGAAAAACATACACTCATACATTGTTGGTGGGACTGCAAAGTAGTTTAACCACACTGGAAAGCAGTATGGACATTCCTCAGAAAACATGGAATAGAACCACCCTATGATCTAGCTATTGCACTGCTTGATATATATCTGAAAGATTTAAAATCAGCATACTACATACCACAGCCATATCAATACTCACAATCACCAAACAATGGAAACCACCTAGGTGCCCTTTAACAGATGAATGGATAAATAAAATAAATATTTATATATATAATATATTATATTATATATTAATAAAGAAAATGTAATTATATTCTTGTATATTATAAGTAAAATGCAATATACATTATATGTATTATATTTTAATATGCATATTATAATTTTATGCATATATATATATATATATGTATTATACTATTGCTCAGCCATAAAGAAGAATCACTTTATGGAATTTGCCAATAAATGGATGGAATTGGAGACTATCATGCTAAGTGAAATAAGTCAGTCCTCAAAAAACAAAGGTTGAATGTTTTGTTTGATATGGTGAAGCTAATCCCAAATAAGGGGTATGGGATAAAAAAAAAATCAGTGGAGGAGATGAATGAGATTGAACAGGAGGAAGGAGTGATAGAATAAGGAAAGAACTGTGTCCCCAACAGTGTCTAAGGATATGTGTGTGTGTGTGTGTGTGTGTGTGTGTGACCAAAACATTTTAACTTCCTCCTTCTTCCCTTCTTTCCTTTTTCTTCTCTAAGCTTCTTCCCTATGGGAGATCTTGGGTTCTTCCTTCTATATTTGATATTGCTTGGATTCCCTATCAAAAGATAGAGAACATCATAAAAACAATTCAATATATAATTATATTTAGGTGATTAAACTGATTTATGGTTAAATCCTATATTAGCAGAAGGCAGCATTCTAAGTTCATGGGATATCCAAAATATAATTGTGGTGATGGTTGCATAACTAAAAATTTATATATTCCTTAAATATAATTAAATAGTATCCTTATGATGGGCAAATATCATGGTATGTAAATTGTGCCTAAATAAAAATATTGAAATGTGGATAAAACAATAGATAAAAACTAGTCAACACTTGAAATGCAAGGTGAAATAAAGATAGTTAAGTATCGATGATTTTTATGGGTATTGATTTTATATTCTGCTACTTTTCTGAATTCATTTATGAGCACTAGAAGTCTTCTGTTGGAGTTTTTGGTGGCCTTCTCAATACAGGATCATGTCTCTAGAAAACAGAGATAATTTTAGGTCTTCTTTTCCTACTTGTATCCCTTTAATTTCCTTCTCTTGCCTGGCTGCTCTGGGTAGTTTCCAAGGACTAAGGCATTACTTCCTTTATGGGATTGTACAGGATGAAGTGAGTTATGCAAAATACCTGTAACACTATGTAATCTAACATACAGTATACTCCACTTAGCTGACATTATTGCCACTGCAGAATTGGTTTACCTTAGGCAATCACCAGAAGTATGTACTGGGACCCTTGGTCTCATTATAAAGGACCATCTTTTGGCTAGACAATGATAGAGTCTTCTTCTAATCAGCTTTTTCATCAGAACTACAAAAACTTCAAAATATTTCTCAAGTACTTGTTAACTAATATAAGCATTCTGCATAATTATTTGTAATTAACCTATGTATAAAAAAAAACCAAGTTAGGTAGAAAGTAACAAATGAGGAAAATTCAATCCTATTTTTTAAAAATCACATTATCACACTATATAGTCTATATTAATCACTCTAATTTCTAGACCCATTTTTGTATGACTCTATAACCAATAACTAAAATAAAATCAATGTTTGAAACAAACATAAGGAAAGAAACCATGAAAACCCTATGATGTGCATCCCCCCCAAAAAAAATATATCCTTTTGGTGTCCTTATAATGCTTATGTATAGCTGCACTCATTCACACACTTAAATTTAATTTTCTCTTTTTACATTTAGTAGTGATGTTTTGTTAAGAGGTAGTATTTTTATGGTTGAATTAAATTATTTTTGTAACTTAGAAAGGTGTGAGGTGAATAATAACTTTGAAGATTAATGTTGTTTGGCACAATATCTTCTGTGATGTTTAAAAATTACTCTCATTTAAAAAAAAAAGACTAAGAAGCTAATTGTGGTCTATGTTGTCAGCTTCTACTGTTTTTGATATTTTGCAGCTTCTGGTTTGTAAATGTTGTTACTAATTTTTAAAAGTTCTTCCATGATATTTTTCAAATAATCAATTAAATGTTTCAACATTTTATATTGGGTAATTTATCCTTTTACTGTTGTTTTGTGATGTTACTTTTCTTACACATTAAAGTCTGTTTGTAAAATGAATCTCAATTACATTTCTTTTAAAAAACATATTATGTTACTAAAACATTTATAAAATAGAAGGTAGATGAGTAATGTAGATGGAAATTGGGGAGAGGGAGGAAGGGAGAGAAAAGGAAGATACTGGACCATGAAATTCACCAAACTATGTTGTATAGATGTACCAATAGGTAACAATGAATCCCACAATTATATGTAAACAAAATGCACCAATAAAAATACTTGCAGCATTTAAAAAATCTGATTATAAGAATAGATCTACATTGATATTCTTTATTTATGTATTATGTTTGTATGTAGGTATTCATTTATTTATTTGGAGTACCAGGGATTCAACTCATGGGCACTCAACCCTGAACCACATCCCCATCCCTATTTTGTATTTTATTTAGAGACAGGGTCTCACTGAGTTGATTAGCACCTTGTTTTTATTGAGGCTGGATTTGAACTCATGATCCTCCAGCCTCAGCCTCCTGAGTTGCTGGGATTACAGGTGTGTGCCACCACACCCGGCTGATATCCTTTACTTAAAAAGTATTTCATATTATGTGTTTGTACTTTCATTTGTTCTATTTAGATTTCAAAAGAATGTTTTAAAATAAACAATGCCTGAGAATTATGGTTATAATAAAATTAAACAAAGGATATTTGGGGAAAATTTCCAGTCTTCCCATACAAAATGTACTGAATGTTTTTATTTATTTTTGTGTTCACATGGTTTGCTTCAGATAGATCCACTTGGTTTCTTATTAAACACATATTCCTTGATATTTTGTTATTTTTTTGCTGAAAAAAAGTATTATTTTCCATTTCAGCTTCTAATTTGTACTTGGTAAGTGCTAATTCTAATCAGTAATTTCACAATATAGGAAAAGTATTGATATATTATACTAGGTGAGAACCCATTTCCAGATTCAAATTTCAGTTTCACTTCATACAATTATTTAGGCTAGTTGCTTAACCTGATTAGTGCCACTGTGTCCTTATAACAGAGTGTTAATAATATTTATCTCACAGTTTGTTATGAGGTTAAAATATTTTTATATATGTAAAGTTTTTAGAATGTATATGTAAGCATTAAAAATAGCAGTTTTTATTCTCAGAAAGCCTCTATGTAAATAATCTAATTAACTAAAAATACGTTAACTGCCCATCTTTTCAACAGTTTCCTTATTCATCTCTGTTATTTAATTCACATCTTCCCATATTGGATGGAATTTCCTAGCTAATATTAACTTGCTTCTTTTTTTTTTTTTAATTTGGATTACCTTTAGCATTAAGTATGTTATTGACTGATGTGTTAAGAGCTATTGTCACATTAGTAAGGGTTCTTTCCTTAATATTGGGTATATAATGGAAATTATCAAATACTTGCTCAATGTCTTCTGACATTACCATATCCAAATTTGAGCTGATGATGTATCAGATTGAGAAATTTCTTAATATTATACCATTTTGTATTAATAGGAGAAACATTTTGATAATTTGTTATTTCCAAAATAATTATTCTTCTATGGTGATTTTCAGATATATTAGACTAATGTGAAATATAACTCTGGGGTCATATGCTTGCATTTTGTAGGCCTTTGTATTGCTTTTGTTCTTGCTATTCGTTTTCCTTTGGGAAAATTACTAGCATTTGCCTCCTTATATGTAAAATGTTACACATTTTATAGAATATCTGTGAAGATTAGATGAGATGTCTTCTAAGAACCTACCACAATATCTGGCAAATAATAAACAATAAAAGTTCGTGTTTTCAGTTGAAGTCTAATATTGTCATTGTTATATGTATGCTTACCCTATAAAAAATAAATCTGGCTGGGTGTGGTGGTGCAACACCTGTAATCCCAGCAACTCAGGAGGCTGAGGTAGGAGGATAATAAGTTCAAAGTAAGCCTCAGCAATTTAGTGAGACCATGTCTAACAACTTTAAAATAAAAATAAAAATGGCTGGTGAAGTGACTCAGTGGTAAATTGCCCCTGTGTTGAAACTCTATATAATAATAATAATAATAATAATAATAATAATAATAATAATAATAATGTTTGTCCCATTCGGTGGTATATCTATTTAAATTCTTCTATATCTGGTAGTATTATACTGCTTCCCTTGGGTTTGAAATTATAAAAAATAAATTTTTCTATTATTATTTTTAAAATTTTATATGTAATTCTTACAAAGTATCTTCTTTAAACTTGATGTCATTAATTTTTGTTCTCAACACTTCTGCAAGCCATACTTTGAGATTAAAAGCAAATTAAATTATTTACTTAATACATATTTACTGAATTGCTCCTGACTACTTCTGCCACCCTAGATTTTGAGATTAATGAATAAGTAACACTTAAAAATTTGAAGCTTCTATCATTAAGGGGCTTACACTCTCAAATACACTGAAAATACCTATATCTACTAACAGTAGAATCCACTCAATTTTATACAAAGCAACTACTTTAGGATGTTGTGCACAAAAGTGAGAAAATAAAAGCCTTTATCTAATTTTCATGTTATGATATGTATGCATAGATAATGTAAAGACTTATTAGGTTTAAGAATTTTCATGCAGTCACATCTAAATGTTTTACTATTTTGATGATTTGTGTGTGGTGCTGGAAAAAGATTACATCTTACTATTACTACTCAAATAGAAACCTAAATATTTCTTTATTTATGAGTTGACATAAAAATCATAATTTTAAAAACAGAGAATTTAGGTCTCTGTAGATTTTTGTAAATTTGTATGAGTTCACAAATTTTAAACATTCTCACAGATTCTTCTGAATTAGGAAGCTGTAATTCCAGTTTTGACTTCTGCAGCTACTTCTGCTTTAGCCTGTACTTCATTATTGAAATTGAAACATTAGCCACCTCCAGTTTCTTTTCAACTGATGCATCTAGTAACTTTTTTTTCTGAAAAATAAATCAGTTTCCCTTTAAATTATGACATTTTACTTTCATTTTCCTAATTTTCCACCAAAGACACTTGTGTCCCATTCAGGAAGAGAAAGACAATCATGACTATGTTACCAAAAATACATAGAAGAATGAAGGAACATATTTTCTGACTTTTATTTGACAGTTTATTTAAATTATAATTCCTTTATGTCTGATATAAGCTGCTATTTTTTACTACTTGTAACTAATAAATTACAACTACAGGAAATAAGTTAGGAAATTCATGATGCACATTCACGCTGAAACATAGAGTTACAGAGTAACAAACTATGATAGGTTCTCATTTAAGGCTTCTATGGAGGTGGCTTTTCAGGGATGTTTACTTCATTGTAAAAGCCAACTTGAGGAAAATGTAGAAAAACTTTTTTCCACTTCTCATTTTTGTTATTAAACTAATTATAACAGATCTATAATTGCCTAATAACTAAGACTATTAGAATTCTTTTTTCTTTCCTTATTTTGTCTGTCCTTACTTCCTTCCTCTACTTTTATTCTATCTCATTCTCTTTTTTAGAATGATTTTGTACTAAAGTGTAATATTTTAAATGTCTGCTTTTTCTAAATTACATGTAAACTTTCATATTTCATAAATTTTATGACTTTCCACATTTCTCACCAAAAAATGAAATATTTGAGAATAAAATACAGGAAATTGATACTCAAATAATCAAGTTGTTTTGTCTAATACTTCATCCTTTTTCTTCTTCAAAAGATTAATTTTAATGTACTAAAGGACATACAGTCATCCCTCAGTATCTGTTGGGGAATGGTTCAGTCCTTTATATAAAATGACATGATATTTGCATATTAACTTATATACATCCTCCCCTATACTTTAGATTACTTATGATATTTATTACAATGGAAGTATAGTTGACATAAGACCAATTGTGCCTAGTTAAAATGGACCCATGGTGACAAGACAATTAACATATCCATCATCTCCAACAAGGATTCAACTTACTCTTTTGTAATTCCTCCCTCCAGATAAACCCCCAATTCCTGTCTTCAGGGAACCAATAATCTACTTCCTATTAATGTATATTAGTTTGGCTCTCTACAGTCATATATAAACAAAACAATACTTGTTGGTCTGGTTATTTTTACTTGGGCAAATTATTTTCATATTCATCCATGCTGTTGTATGTCTAAATAGGTCATTTCTTACCATTGCTGAAGAGTATTCTATTGTATATATGTACTACATTTGCCTGTTTGTAAAGATTATGTCCAGTTTGGGGCTAATATAAATAAAGCTGACTGACAATAAATTCTTGCAACAAACACTCCCAGTAGAAGTGTTCTTATTCTTCTACATGGCCAGCAAAACTTGGTATAGTGAGTATTTTTAATTGTAGCTATTCTAACAGGTCTGTAGAAATATTTAATTGTGGTGTTGTTGTTGTTGTTTTGGCATTTCTCTGATGACTAGTTTATGTGCTTATTTACCATTTGATAGCTGTTTTAGTGAAGTGTCTATTCAGATTACTTTCCCTTTTTAATTGTTCTTTTGAATTGATGATGGTATCCTTTTAGTGAGTCATAATATATACATTAGACACAAGTTCTTTGTAGGATATATGCCATACAAATATTGTATCCAGTTTCTGTTACATGTTTTTCTACTTTGGATTCATGTACTTTGAAGATAAAATATTAAAACAATGTCAAATTTATTGATTTTGTACTTAATGTTTTTTTTTTACTTCACATTTTCTTATACTTCATAACTGTAACTAAGAAATGCAGTCTGTCAAGTTACTTACCTGTTTATCTCTAGAAAACTCTTAGTTTTAGCTCTTAAATATTCTTCTATAATTCATTTTTATTTTCCTCTGTTTTCTTTCTTTATGCCCTTGCTATATTAATTTATCTCTCACAGATTTCTAAGCTTTCATTTACAATTAAGGATGTTTGCAAAATGTATTGCAAATGAACTAACATGCTTTTACTGTGACTTTTTTGTGTTTTGTTTTACAAAAGATATATAATGAAACATAAGTTGGGGTTCTTGTATTCTGACTTTTTAAATGTGTAAGAAATTTGAGATAATATTGAATATGTAGATCAAACTAGCCAGAAGTGATATCTTAATAATAATTGAGTCTTATCCATGAAGATGATGATTTCCAATTAGATATTTTAAGTATTTATCTTCACACGGTTTAATATGTTGCAGTGTAAAGTTCTTGAAATATTTTGTCAAATCATATCACTAAGTCATGTTTCTATTCTACTTTAGTCAGCATATTTTTCTTTCAATTTCTGATTGTTCATTGTTATAGAGAAATGCAATCTTTTATTGACCTTCTATCATGCAAATTGCTTAACTCACTTTTAAGTTCTTTTTTATATATATTTTTTAGTTGTTGATAGATCTTTATTTTATTTATTTATATGTGGTGCTGCGAACTGAACCCGGTGCCTCACACATGCCAGGCAAGTGTGATACCACTGAGCCATAGCCTCACCCGAGTTTTTGGTTTTTTATTTTTAAATTTTTGTAGATTATATAGGATTTTACAACATGTTTGTGTAGCAATAAAGACAGTTTTACTTCTTTCCAGTCTAAATGCATTTATTTATTTTTCTTTTATTATTGCATTGACTAGAATTTTCCAATACAACATATATGGTAGTATGTATAGTGAATAATCTTTTTTTTTCAAATGTTGAATATTTTATTTTATTTTTTTTTTTAATTTTTTATTGCTGGTTGTTCAAAACATTACATAGTTCTTGACATATCATATTTCACACTTTGATTCAAGTGGGTTATGAACTCCCATTTTTACCCCGTATACAGATTGCAGAATCATATCAGTTACACATCCATTGATTTACATGTTGCCATACTAGTGTCTGTTGTATTCTGCTGCCTTTCCTATCCTCTACTATCCCCCCTCCCCTCCCCTCCCCTCTTCTCTCTCTACCCCCTCTACTGTCATTCATTTCCCCCCCCCCCTTGTATTATTTTCCCCTTTCCCCTCACTTCCTCTTGTATGTAATTTTGTATAACCCTGAGGGTCTCCTTCCATTTCATGCAATTTCCCTTCTCTCTCCCTTTCACTCCCACCTCTCATCCCTGTTTAATGTTAATCTTCTTCTCATGCTCTTCATCCCTACTCTGATCTTAGTTACTCTTCTTATATCAAAGAAGACATTTGGCATTTGTTTTTTAGGGATTGGCTAGCTTCACTTAGCATAATCTGCTCTAATGCCATCCATTTCCCTGCAATCTATGATTTTGTCATTCTTTTAATTCAGAGTAATACTCCATTGTGTATAAATGCCACATTTTTTTATCCATTCATCTATTGAAGGGCATCTAGGTTGGTTCCACAGTCTTGCTATTGTGAACTGTGCTGCTATGAACATCGATGTAGCAGTGTCCCTGTAGCATGCTCTTTTTAGGTCTTTAGGGAATAGACCGAGAAGGGGAATAGCTGGGTCAAATGGTGGCTCCATTCCCAGCTTTCCAAGAAATCTCCATACTGTTTTCCAAATTGGCTGCACCAATTTGCAGTCCCACCAGCAATGTACAAGTGTACCCTTTTCCCCACATCCTCACCAGCGCTTGTTGCTGTTTGACTTCATAATGGCTGCCAATCTTACTGGAGTGAGATGTATTTTAGGGTGGCTTTGATTTGCATTTCTCTGACTGCTAGAGATGGTGAGCATTTTTTCATGTACTTGTTGATTGATTGTATGTCCTCCTCTGAGAAGTGTCTGTTCAGGTCCTTGGCCCATTTGTTGATTGGGTTATTTGTTATCTTATTGTCTAATTTTTTGAGTTCTTTGTATACTCTGGATATTAGGGCTCTATCTGAAGTGTGAGGAGTAAAGATTTGTTCCCAGGATGTAGGCTCCCTATTTACCTCTCTTATTGTTTCTTTTGCTGAGAAAAAACTTTTTAGTTTAAGTAAGTCCCATTTGTTGATTCTAGTTATTAACTTTTGTGCTATGGGTGTCCTATTGAGGAATTTGGAGCCCGACCCCACAGTATGTAGATCGTAGCCAACTATTTCTTCTATCAGACGGCGTGTCTCTGATTTGATATCAAGCTCCTTGATCCATTTTGAATTAACTTTTGTGCATGTCGAGAGAAAGGGATTCAGTTTCATTTTGTTGCATATGGATTTCCAGTTTTCCCAGCACCATTTGTTGAAGATGCTATCCTTCCTCCATTGCATGCTTTTAGCCCCTTTATCAAATATAAGATAGTTGTAGTTTTGTGGATTGGTTTCTGTGTCCTCTATTCTGTACCATTGGTCCACCCGCCTGTTTTGGTACCAGTACCATGCTGTTTTTGTTACTATTGCTCTGTAGTATAGTTTGAAGTCTGGTATCGCTATACCGCCTGATTCACACTTCCTGCTTAGCATTGTTTTTGCTATTCTGGGTCTTTTATTTTTCCATATGAATTTCATGATTGCTTTCTCTATTTCTACAAGAAATGCCGTTGGGATTTTGATTGGCATTGCATTAAACCTATAGAGAACTTTTGGTAATATCGCCATTTTGATGATGTTAGTTCTGCCTATCCATGAACAGGGTATATTTTTCCATCTTCTAAGATCTTATTCTATTTCTCTCTTTAGGGTTCTGTAGTTTTCATTGTATAAGTATTTCACCACTTTTGTTAGGTTGATTCCCAAGTATTTTATTTTTTTTTTGAGGATATTGTTAATGGAGTGGTTGTCCTCATTTCCATTTCAGAGGATTTGTCGCTGATATACAGGAATTCTTTTGATTTATGCGTGTTGATTTTATATCCTGCCACTTTGCTGAATTCATTTATTAGCTCTAGTAGTTTCTTTGTAGACCCTTTTGGGTCTTCTAGGTATAGAATCATGTCACCTGCAAATAGTGATAATTTAAGTTCTTCTTTTCCTATTTTTATGCCTTTAATTTCTTTCGTCTGTCTAATTGCTCTGGCCAGTGTTTCGAGAACTATGTTGAACAGAAGTGGTGAGAGAGGGCATCCCTGTCTTGTTCCAGATTTTAGATGGAATGCCTTCAATTTTTCTCCATTCAGAATGATGCTAGCCTGAGGCTTAGCATAGATTGCTTTTACAATATTGAGGTATGTTCCTGTTATCCCTAATTTTTCTAGAGTTTTGAACATAAAGGGATGCTGTACTTTGTCGAATGCTTTTTCTGCATCTATCGAGATGATCATATGGTTCTTATTTTTAAGTCTATTGATGTGGTGAATAACATTTATTGATTTCCGTATATTGAACCAGCCTTGCATCCCAGGGATGAATCCTACTTGATCATGGTGCACAATTTTTTTGATATGTTTTTGTATTTGATTCACCAGAATTTTATTGAGGATTTTTGCATCTAGGTTCATTAGAGATATTGGTCTGTAGTTTTCTTTCTTTGAAGTGTCTTTGTCTGGTTTAGGTATCAGGGTGATGTTGGCCTCATAGAATGAATTCGGAACTTCTCCCTCTTTTTCTATTTCCTGAAGTAGCTTGAAAAGTATTGGTATTAGTTCCTCTTTAAAGGTTTTGTAAAACTCTGCTGTATACCCATCCGGTCCTGGGCTTTTCTTAGTTGGTAGTCTTTTGATGGTTTCTTCTATTTCCTCAATTGATATTGGTCTGTTTAGGTTGTCTTTATCCTCCTGACTCAATCTGGGCAGATCATATGACTTAAGAAATTTATAGATGCCTTCACTATCTTCTATTTTATTGGAGTATAAGGATTCAAAATAATTTCTGATTATCTTCTGTATTTCTGAAGTGTCTGTTGTGATATTGCCTTTTTCATCCCGAATGCTAGTAATTTGAGTTCTCTCTCTTCTTCTCTTCGTTAGCATGGCTAAGGGTCTGTCGATTTTATTTATTTTTTAAAAGAACTAACTTTTAGTTTTGTCAATTTTTTCAATTGTTTCTTTTGTTTCAATTTCATTAATTTCCGCTCTGATTTTAATTATTTCTTGCCTTCTACTTTTTTGCTGTTGTTTTGCTCTTCTTTTTCTAGGATTTTGAGATGAAATATGAGATCATTTATTTGTTGGTTTTTCCTTTTTTTAAGGAATGAACTCCAAGCAATGAATTTTCCTCTTAGAACTGCTTTCAATGTGTCCCATAGATTCCGATATGTTGTGTCTGTGTTTTCATTTATCTCTAAGAATTTTTTAATTTCCTCCTTGATGTCTTCTATAACCCATTGATCATTCAGTAACCTATTGTTCATTCTCCAAGTGATGCATGATTTTTCCTTCCTTCTTTTATCGTTGATTTTCAGTTTCATTCCATTATGATCAGATAAGATGCATGGTATTATCTCTACTCCTTTATATTGACTAAGAGTTGCCCTGTGACATAATATATGATCTATTTTTGAGAAGGATCCATGTGCTGCTGAGAAAAAAGTGTAACTGCTTGATGTTGGGTGGTATATTCTATATATGTCAATTAAGTCTAGGTTATTAATTGTGTTATTGAGTTCTATAGTTTCCTTTTCATCTTTTGTTTGGAAGATCTGTTCAGTGGCGAGAGAGGTGTGTTGAAGTCTCCCATGATTATTGTATGGTGGTCTATTAGACTCTTGAACTTGAGAAGAGTTTCTTTGATGAACATAGCTGCACCATTGTTTGGGGCATATATAATTATGATTGTTATGTCTTGTTGGTGTATGGTTCCCTTGAGCAGTATGTAGTGTCCCTCTTTATACCTTTTGATTAACTTTGGCTTGAAATCTATTTTATTTGATATGAGTATGGACACTCCTGCTTGTTTCCGAAGTCCATATGAGTGATATGATTTTTCCCAACCTTTCACCTACAGCCTATGTATGTCTTTTCCTATCAAATGCGTCTCCTGTAGGCAGCATATTGTTGGGTCTTGTTTTGTGATCCATTCTACTAGCCTGTGTCTCTTAATTGGTGAGTTTAAGCCATTAACATTTAGGGTTATTATTGAGATATGGGTTGTTCTTCAGGCCATATTTGTTTATTTATGTTACTAAACATGGTTTGTTTTCCTCTTTGATTATTTTCCCCCCTTTACTGTCCTACCTCTCACTGTTGGTTTTCATTGTTATTTTCCATTTCCTCTTCCTGTAATGTTTTGCCAAGGATGTTTTGAAGAGATGGTTTTCTAGTTGCAAATTCTTTTAACTTTTGTTTATCGTGGAAGGTTTTAATTTCATCTTCCATCCTGAAGCTTAATTTGGCTGGATACACAATTCTTGGTTGGAACCCATTTTCTTTCAGTGTTTGAAATATGTTATTCCAGGATCTTCTAGCTTTCAGAGTCTGTGTTGAAAGATCAGCTGTTATCCTGATTGGCTTACCCCTAAATGTAGTCTGCTTCCTTTCTCTTGTAGCTTTTAAAATTCTCTCCTTCTTCTGTATGTTGGGCATCTTCATTATAATGTGTCTAGGTGTGGAACTCTTATGATTTTGCACATTCGGCGTCCTGTAGGCTTCTAGGATTTGGGATTCTGTCTCATTCTTCAAGTCTTGGAAGTTTTCTCATATTATTTCATTGAATAGATTGCTCATTCCTTTGGTTTGTAGTTCTGTACCTTCCTGTATCCCAATGACTCTTAAGTTTGGTCTCTTAATGTTATCCCATATTTCTTGGATGTTCTGCTCATGGTTTCTTAACAGTCTTGCTGAGCTGTCTATGTTCTTTTCAAGTTGAAATACTTTGTGTTCATTGTCTGATGTTCTATCTTCTAAGTGTTCTAGTCTGCTGGTAGTATTCTCAATTGAGTTTTTAAGTTGGTTTATTGCTTCCTGCATTTCTAGGATTTCTGTTTGTTTGTTTTTTATAACCTCTATCTCCCTGTATAGTTGATCTTTTGCTGCCTGGATTTGTTTGTGTAATTCATTGTCGAAGTGATCTTTCATTGTCTGATTTTACTGTCTAATGTCTTCCTTGAGACTCCAGATATTCTGAAGTATGTATATCCTGAATTCTTTATCTGACATTCCATCTGCTGCAGCTGTTACCTCTTCTAAAGTTGAGTTCACCTGCATTGCTTGTGGTCCTTTCTTTCCTTGTCTTTTCATATTGCTTGCGTTTCTTTCTGCTTGGTGAAACTGTTGTGTTTTTGAAAATTTTTCCCCCTATATATTTATATTGCTCTTGTATAGTTGAAAAGTCTCCCTTGCAGGGTCGGGCGGCAGTCTTCCTACCTTGCAGGCGTGGGCAGCGGCTCTGCTCTGCCCCTCCTCCAATTGGTGTGACGTGTCTACCACGCCCGCTGACCCCTGGGCCTGTTCTGCCGGTCGGTCGCAGGTCTGCCTACCTTGCAGGCGTGGGCGGGGTTGTGCTCTGCCCCTACTCCAATTGGGTTGACGTGACTACCACGCCATCGGGCCGCTGGGCCTGTCCCAGGCGCGGGCGAAAGCTCTGCTCTGCCCCTACTCCAATTTTGGTGACGTGGGTACCGTGCTGGCAGGCCACCGGGCCTGATCCGCCGGTTGGTTGCAGGTCTGCCTACCTTGCAGGTGCGGGCGGAGGCTCTGCTCTGCCCCTCCTCCAATTGGTGTGAGTTGTCTACCAAACCCGCAGACCTCTGGGCCGGTTCTGGGCACGGGCTAAGGCTCTGCTCTGCTCCTACTTCAATTGGGGTGACGTGTGTACCACGCCGGCAGACCGCTGGGCCTGATCCGCCAGTCTGTCGCAGGTCTGCCTACCTTGCAGGCGCGGGCGGCGGCTCTGCCCTGCCCCTCCTACCACGCCCGTGGTCCGCTGGGCCTGTTCTGCCGGTCGGTCGCAGGTCTGCCTACCTTGCGGGCGCGGGTGGCAGCTCTGCTCTGCCCCAACTCCAATTGGGGTTACGTGACTACCACACCGGCAGGCCGCTGGGCCTGATCCGGGCGTGGGCGAAGGCTCTTCTCTGCCCCTACTCCAGTTGGGGTGACGTGTGTACCACACTGGCAGGCCACTGGGGCTGATCCGCCGGTCTGTCGCAGGCCTGCCTACCTTGCAGGCGCGGGTGGCGGCTCTGCCCTGCCCCTCCTACCATTCCCGCGGACCACTGGTCCTGTTCTGCTGGTCGGTTGCAGGTCTGCCTACCTTGCGGTCGCGGGTGGCGGCTCTGCTCTGCCCCTACTCCAATTGGGGTCACGCCGGCGGGCCGCTGGTCCTGTTCCTGGCGCGGGCGGCGGCTCTGCTCTGCCCCTCTGGCTTGATGATAAAGTGAGAGAGACTCGGGTGTTTGTGACTCACTTTCTTTACTAGGAGACCAACTGTTTCTGTCGCCGCTGGTATCGATGAAGTTCTCTCCTCCGCCGCTTTCTGATGACATCAGATCTCTTCCATGTTGGTATCCCATGCGAATGGCAGCATTTCGTTCCCTTTGCCGGGTGACCAAAGCAATGGGTGAGTCCTGACCGGCCCTCACAAGCCCCGTCTCAGTCCTGTTGCCACTGCCTATGAAGGCTCGGTTGGTATTTACCTCCACAGTATTCAGCAGGACCCGGACCAAGAAGCAGTTTCTGTGGATTCTTTAGCCCTGGGCCAGAGCAGTTCCGGGAGCCGGAATTCGGCCGCTCCGTGCTCCGTGTATGTTCTGATAAGAGCAGGCTCCAAGAAGCAGTTTCCGCGGGTTAATTAGCACTGAGCCTGAGTAAGTTGTCTGTGAGCCGCAGGCGAATGGCAGCCTGAAATTACCTGTTATATGGCTGAATGAGCTGCGATCAGTCGAAAACAGGGATGGTGACGACAGCTCTCCAAGATGGTGGCCCCTGGCTTCCTCTGTGGGGTGACCGGTGTGGAGAACCAAATTGGACCGCTTCCTTCCCCCGTCTCAAACCCAGAATTGAGCACTTAGTACGGTGATTGCACAGCTGGCAGAAGCCCGCGGAAACTGCAGCGCTGTATCTTTGCGTTGCTATCTCCTCGTTTCCCAGCACGCGCTGCAGACTCCAGCCGCAGGGCGATTTGCTGAATAAGCAGCGTGACCCTCCGTGTGGACAAATCTCTCACATTTGAGCCCCTGTAGCTGATCCTCGTGCGATGGAAATCCTTCCTCTAGGTTTTGGAGCACCCCAATTTTGCTGGAAATTCCTAACAAGATAGCTTTTAGCCTTTCTAACTCGTCATTCTCCCACACTGTGACGCGGTACACGGGGGTAATGCACTCCCTTCGCCGCCATCTTCTCGTTTCCCATGAATAATCTTACTTGGTTAGTAGGTTTTGGGAAAAATGTATCCACTCTTTTACAATAAAGCCTGATGTTAGCTGCAAGGGCTCTATCAAATTAAGGTTGAGAGTTCCCTTCTATTCTTATTTTACTGAGAGTTTTTATCATAAATGAGTGATGGTTTTTGTCATTTTTTTTCTGCACCAAGTAGGATGATCATGGATAATTTTTTCTTCTTAAATCATTCTAAATTTTTAAATTTATAATGATGTGCAAATGTTTAATTCATTTTTTAATATTTGGGATAAGTCTTGCATGGTCATGATGTATCCTACTTTTTATATGTTTATGATATAACTTCCTAAAATTTTATTAATATTTTTTGGCACATGAAAAATATATTTCTGTGATCTTTTTTCATGAAATGTTTATGGTTTTGTATTAATATAATTCTGATTTCATAGAGTGAATTGGGAAATGGTCTCTTTTCCACATGTAACACTGATATTATTCCTTCCTTAAATCTTTGGCAGATTTACTAGTAATATTATTTTTTTCAACAGTTTCTTAGTCATTTGGAAATTATCACATTTCTAAATGACCCATGGGTCAAAGGAGAAATAATAAAATATTTGTAAA
Organism: Marmota flaviventris; assembly: GCF_047511675.1. Taxonomy (NCBI): domain Eukaryota; kingdom Metazoa; phylum Chordata; class Mammalia; order Rodentia; family Sciuridae; genus Marmota; species Marmota flaviventris. The sequence goes on along the minus strand of NC_092518.1, from coordinate 109,152,639 downwards.
TAATTTCATAGAATACAGCTAAAAGAAAACTTAAAGAGAAGTTTGTAAGAGAGGATATATATATATATATATATATATATATATATATATATATATATTGAAAAGAAAGGTCTCAAATAAATAGCCAGAACTTTCATTTTAAGAAAGATGAAAAGAACAAACTAAATAGCTCAAGATATTGCACTATATTCTCTATTCTGATTCTCCAAATGAGAATATTTAACTATATTTATTGAAACATTGGTTCACTCACCTCTCCCTTCTTTATGAGTAAATTCAATATTTGACATTCCCTCATCTTTGGAGGGTAATTCTTTGCCCACAAAAAAAGATATTGTCTTACAATAATCACAATGTCATTATGAAAATCTGGTAATCACATAAACTATATTCAGTTGTTGTCACTGTCCTTGTAATATTCAAGAGTCTATCCAAGATTATGCATTACTATGAGTATATTGATTTAGTATCTTTTAATGTGCAACAGATAATTTTTGACTATTTTGTTTATTTTTTGTAAAGGGAGGCAATAGACTTTGGTGGAGAGGTAAAGTGACTTGCCCAAGGTCACAGTTGATAAGTGTTAGGGTTTTTTAGAGTGCTATTTATTCTATCAAAATACATTCCTCTAATCTACTGTTAGGCATGTGGATTCCTCTTTACATGCTACTCTGTGTGTGTGTGTGTGTGTGTGTGTGTGTGTGTGTATTCCATAGTTTTATGTTTATGTGATCAATGGAAACTGCTGTAAATTGCCACAACACCTAATGTAGTGTAGTAAAGATAGTAATAAGTGAATTGTCCACATTTGATATAGGTTATCAAAGTAACTTATATACTTGGCACACAGTTAAAATATACTTAGAATTCTTTCCATGTGTTGGATGATGCTACTTTGCTTATTCTTCTTTGATTATAATAAGCTCACAGGGGAAAAGAACTTTGGTAAAATAAATTTATGTGTTTCAAAATACAATTTGCTAACAAACATGACTTCATATCTATGAACCCATTGCCTTATTATTTAACTTCAACTAAATTATGCTTCATCAATGAAAAACAATATTTTGTTTAAACTTGCCCGAATGAAAAATTGTCCTTGTGAGTTTTAAGAAGTATGACTTAATTGACATTTCAGGTGCTATTTTTTTCCCAGATAAACTTAGATTTCCTTTTGTTGAAATGAACATTTTTTTTTCTCATCTGAGTAATGGCACAGGAAAAGGATGTTTGAAATCAAATAATCATAAGCAACTTATTATTGAGAAAAGAAAAAAGGTCCTTAAAACTTCAATTCATTCTTCCACACAAAAACACAACCCATGTAAATTCAAACTTAGTTGCAATTCAAGTAACTTCTACAATGGAGGAATAAGCCTCTTAACAAGATTGAATTTGCTATTGTGCATGTTACAAGCTGAACAAACAGAGATTCGGGAAGGCTCTGTTCGTTCATGTGCCTCCTTTAAAAAACAAATACCAGTTTAATATAAATGGAAATGAGGGCAACATTAGTGTGAACACAAATCTTGATCCATTGTAACCTAATAATGAAAGCCATACTTTTTTTGAGGTTGGATAAATGGATAACGTCATACCTTTTAGAATCTGAATCGTCATTATTTTTGTTAACATTTTCGTCTTTTCTCTATTTTACTTTGCATGTTGGAATGACTATAAATTCAAGCACAAAATGTCATGGATGCTGGTGTGCACAAATAACACAGAATCATTAGAAATAATTATGCAAAATTGTCCAAAGATTACAAAACAAAACCGAAAGGACAGCTTTGTAAAATTCCGTTTTAATGTTTATATTATCCAAACCCTATAGTTAATAGTTGTACTCAAACATTTGCCCTGATTCAAAGGAAAGATCATGGCAGCATTATTATGGAAGTTTTGTTTTGTGAACTGGTAGGACTGAAATGCTTCTCTTTATTCAAAATATGACAATGTCTGAAAAATACAGGAACATGGTTCATGGCTAACTCCCAAAGGAAGGACTTTATTACTTTGTGTCTTTTTAATATGTGTTGAAAAATGCAAATAAATATTAATTTTCTCTGGTTTCTAAAAGTAAAATATTCATTCTCAAAACAGAGTTTATTTTCTTTTTATAAGTCATAACTAAATTACATAATGAGATTATGTAATGGCTTTATTAAAGAGCTGAAATGTAACTGCTGGCAAGGATGTGGAGAAAAAGAAACTCTCATACACTGTTGGTGGGAATACAAATTAGTATAGCCATTATGGAAAAACAGTATAAATATTCCTCAAAAATTAAAAAATAAACAACAACAAAAAACAAAACTAAAACTAGTTCTACTATATGATTCAACTATCCCACTACTTAGTATATACTCAGAGGAAATGAAATCAAAATATCAAAGAGATACCAGCATATCCATGTGTTGAGAGCCACAGCCGAAGGGGCCCCAGCAAACTTCCAGCTGCCAGCAAACTTCCAGCTGCCAGCAAACTTCCAGCTGCCGGCTGATGATTGGCTCACACCGGCCCCAGCAACATCTAGCTGATTGGCTCCTCGGCCCCAGCAACATCTAGCTGATTGGCTCCTCTGCGGTGATGCTCATTGGGCTGTTTCCCTGCCCTTTCAGACCACGGAGCTGCTCATTGGGGGACTTTTTTGGCTCCGCCCACATGACCCAGCCAATCGGCCTCAAGAGCAGGAGGATTGTGGGAGGTGGAGAGAAGCTTGTGTGGGAGAGAGAGGCTTGTGGAAAGCCGGTGGTGGCAGTTGGGCTCTGAGGATTTTTCCTGAGGAGCTGTGTGGTTTGGTGTGTGGTTCTAAAAATAAAGTTAGTTTCTTTTGACAAGTGGCTCCTGATTGTGCCCAGCCAGACTGCGGCATCCATGTCCACTACATCATCACAACAGCCAAGTTGTGTATCCAACCCAGATGTCCATCAACTAATGAATGAATAAAGAAAATGTGGTACCTGTACACAATAATACTATTAGTCATTAGAAAACATAAAATCCTACCATTTGTGATAATATGGATATAACTGAAGGTCATTTTTAAAAAATAATTTTGTTGTTGCATTATAATTACACATAAAATGGAATTTGTTCTTACAAATCCATTCAGGCACATAATATAATTTGATCAATTTTATTTCCTATTATCTCACTTTTCCCTCCTTTCCTTCCTTCCTGGTCTCTACTGGTCTCCCTTCTATATTCATGTGATCCCCCCACATTTCCCCCCTTTTTTTCTCTAGCTTTCACATATTAAAGAAATCATTCAACTCTTGGCTTTTTGAGTCTGCTTATTTTACTGAACTCATAGAAATTGAGAGTAAAATGGCGATTAACAGAGGCTATGAGAGTCAGAAGAGGAAATGGGGATGTGGTTAATAGGTGTGAATTTTCAATTAGAGAAAATATAATTTATATATCTATTATAAATCAAGGTGACTATAATTAACAATAACATGTTTCATATTTCAAAATAGCTAGAACAGTAACTTTTAAATGCCTCACTGGAAAAAAACATAATGTGAGGTAATAAATGTGTTAATTGATTGTTTTAATTTTATATATATATATATATACATATATATATATATATATATATATATATATATATATATATATATGTGTGTGTGTGTGTGTGTGTGTGTAAAAACTTCACAGAGTGGCCAATAGATATATAATATATGATTTGTCGATTTACTATAGTATCAGTAAGACATTTTTGTTTAAAAACACATTCTTTAGAATATAAAAAGGTTCTCAATTTTCTGATTGATTTCATAAGTAGTCTTTGGAAATGGGTCAAGATGAAAAATGGGAATAATTTAAAATGCTACCATATATAAACAGTGCTGATTTGCTAAGTGAGTTTGGTCAATTATAAATGAGGGCACTACACCAACCTCACTAGATTATTGTGACGATTAGATGGCACAGTATATGTAAAGCATCTAGCATAGTGATTGTGAAGCAAAATCAGTATTTGAAAAATGACAGGTGTTCTTGTTAGCATATTTTTCTGAGAAGTTAAGCAAAATTCTTCCTAGTTTCCTCTTTCCTAAATGTAAAGTCAATAAATAACTATATTTGAATATATACAATAATTTGCACTTTTAAATCTAGAGCTAGATTTGAAACCATTCAAAATTATAATTTGTCTTTATACAGTGTGAAAGAGGATTTTTGTTTCCTTATCTGTATACACATGATAAGGTCAAATCATACCAAAGTAAAGGTTGCAGCACATTATTTATGATAATACACACTGGAGAAATACTTAACAGTTTGGGGAAACTATTAATTAGTGAGGATTTATTTCTCTATATATAATATAGTAATTTATAAAATGATAATATTTTATGAAAGAAGTATATGACTAATGCTGAAAGCATAGCTTTGCCTATGATAACATATGGATTCATATGAACTTGAAAGCTAACTCTCATTATTCTAAAATTTCTAATAGGATAGTCAGTCAAAATTGTGTCAAATATTGATTTGTGTACTATATTTCTAAGTTTTAGTATAAATATGTTCTTATTTGTATGAACTAATTTATTTGACTTACATTTTTCTTTAAAGTTTTGACATAATTTGAAGATACTTGTAAATAATTTGGTCAGTTCTCTTGGATGCAAATAGACATTTATAAAAGTAGACTATGGGTAAAAGGTGTTCTCAAAAAATTTATCTGAGGAATAAATTTTAAGCATATACATTGTAATTTCTAGTATTCAGAACTTTGTTAAAGTTTTACCAGCTAACTGGTTCATACAATATATATAATTTTTTAGTTCATAAAATTAAGTCCACAATAATCCATTACTTGGATTTTTCTTACCTACATATTACAAATTCACATTTGATTAATCAGAATGCATTTTATAATTGTACTGCTGAAGGTATGAAAACCACTAATAATGGAACAGTTATATGGTATTTGATTTTTCAGTAGATATTTCCAGAAATTGTTGAGAAGAAATTCATTTTTGCAAAATTTACTGTTTTTGAAATATTTATTGTAATTGAAAAAACAACTACTTTCTCAACTTTATACTTCAGAGTTTATGCTCTTATCTTCCTCCTCTTCTGTCCTAAAGTCTGCCTTACCAGTGAGATAGATATTATTCAAAACTTAACGCAAAGGACCTTAGAATTTAAAGCAATAACTGATTTACCAAATAGTATTTGAGAAGTTTTGCTTCTGACACCAATGTTTTAATTTTTGTAGAGAACAGCTTCTAATTTAAATGAGTTGAATAGTAGTTTACTCTAAAAATCTCAAGAAAGACTATTAAGGAACTGATAAAATTGATTGAGCTAGGGATTCCTGACTACTGAATTGTTGTTTGCTAAAAATTACAATAAACTATTAGGATTTATTCAAAATATGCCAGATTGGTTTAGACACATAAACTTGTATATAACTAGTATGTGAATGTCAAAACTAATACTCTGAGTTTGCCAATGCTACCTCTGATCAGCCCATGTTCTCATGATACAACTCAATGATTTCATAATATGGCTGAAGTTGTTATAGCATGCACTTCCCCCCCCCTCTTTCTCTCTCTCTTGTCCCCCTTCCTCCCTCCCTCTCCCTCTCTCTCTCCCTCTCTCTCCTTCCTTCTTTCTTGGTACTGGGGAGTGAACACAGGAGCACCTAACCACTGAGCCATATCCCCAGCCCCTTTTTGTATTTTATTTTGAGACAAGATATCCCTAAATTGCTTAGGGCCTCGCTAAATTGCTGAGGCTAGCTTAGAACTTGCAAACTTCTTGCCTCTGCCTCCAGAGCCTCTGGGATTATAGGAGTGCGCCACCATGCCCAGTTATAGCATGCACTTTCTAATGGATTTTTCCAACATGCAATTTTCCTTCAAGAACTAAAATAGTGGTTCATTCATATGCTTCTTTTTGAGATATATATTAATACTACTACAAGATACTGTAGCAACATCTTTTCTTTAACCCATAGAGAAATGTTCATGCATCAATGCATTTGCTCCTCATTCTGAATGTAGACTATTTACAACAAAGAACATTATGACTCAAGCCAAATCAATCAAAAGAAAATAAAAGGTGATACTAAACTATAAATATGAGTCATCAGAAGTTTGTAAGTCATCTGCATTCAGATCCTGACTTTTTTTCACTTTTGGGGGGTCCATTATTGTTGTACATAATAAAGTGATTTGTTGTATCACATTTGTACGTACACACAATATAATAACATAATTTGGCCAATATCACTCTGCAGCATTCCCCCCCTCCTTCCTGCTTCCCACCCCTTGTCCCCATCCTCTACTGTTCTCCCTTTGATTTTTGAGATCTATCCTCACCTTTCTTTTCCTTTTTCCTCTCTAGCTTCTGCATATGAGTGAAACATATGACCTTTAACCTTCTGAGTTTAACTTATTTAACTTAACATAATGGTCTTAGTCCCATCCATTTTCCTGCAGAAGACATTATTTCATTTTTCTTTATGGCTGAATAAAACTCCATTGTGTATGTATACCATATTTTCTTTATCCATTTATCCATTGATGGACACCTAGGGTGCATCCATGGTTTGGCTGTAACTAGTGCTGCTATAATCATGGGTATGTATGTATGACTAGAGTATGATAAATTGAATTCTTTAGGGTAAACATGAAGGAGTGGTATACCTGGGTCATATGGGTGATTCCATGCCTAGTCTTTTGAGGGATCTCTATACTGATTTCCATAGTGGTTATATTAATTTACAATCCAACCAATAATGTAAAGTTGTTCCTTTTTTTTCCATATCCTCTCTAGCATTTATTATTATTTGTCTTCTTTTTGAATGCCATTCTGACTGGTTTGAGAGGAAATCTCAGTGTTGTTTTGATTGGTATTTCCCTAATTGCTAAAAATGTTCAACATGTTTTTTATATATTCTTTGGCCATTTATATTTCTTCTTTTGCAAAGTGTCTGTTTAGTTCATTTGCCCATTTATTGAGTTATTTTATTTTTGATGTAAAGATTTTGAGTTCTTTATATATTCTAGATATTAATCTGTCAGAAGAGTAGCTAGCAAAGGTTTTCTGGCATTCTATAAGTTCTTTCTTCATATTCCAAATTGTATTCTTCATTGTGCCAAGGTTTTTTAATTTGATGTCATCCCATTAATTAACTCTTGGCATTATTCCCTGACTGTTAGGGGTCCTATTGAGAAACTTATTGTCTGTGCTTATGTGCTGGAGTGTTGACTCAATGTTTTCTTTATGGATTTGCATAGTGTCTCAGATCCTGACATTTTAAAGGATTAATCCATATGCATCTTGATATGGGACAAGAAGATATAACTAACGAGGTGCTGGATTTTCATAACTTGACTTTCTTGGCCCGGTAAGTACAAGTTATAGTCTTAATAGTGTCTCCATTTATTCAAGTTCTTTTCTGAGAATAATCCAAGGACAATCTTTGAAAATTTGATATAATTATGGAGAATCACTAAAATCTACTTTAATAAAGAATCCCTAAAATTATCTTGACATTTTCCATATCATGCTAGTAATTAAGCTCTTTTAACTTTATTTCAGGAATTTCTTGCCCCAAATCTCAACTTTTCTAATTGTAGCATATCTCTTGCCCTAATTAAAACCAGATAATTCTTCTATCAAGTTCTTCCTTTCCCTTTAGTTGAGTACCTTCAATTTCTAACTACAAGATTAATTTCTGATCTGATGTAAGAATAGTTTAAAAATCACAATTAAATTCCACAAAAGTTGGTATCAAGATTAATAAAAGAATAATAACAAAGAATACATAAACCTAACACTCCAACATAGCAACTATTTTTGTTCTTGCAGATTACCTTTTACATTGACATATTTATACATCACTGCACTCACAGTACATACTAATTTGTCTTCTATCATTTTCTCTTAATTTTATTTCATAATTATTTGTGTATTTTCAGTCACGATTAGTATTTGTATGCCATTTCTCATATGACATGTTTATATACCGAAATTTATTAAATCATTTCACTAGATATATATGATTGAATTATTTCCAGTGTTTTCTTCTATAAATAACACTTCACTTGGTCTGTTACTGAACAGTATTTCCTACTTTTAGATTATTCCCTTAAGAGAAATGTCTGCCAGTAGATTTACTGTGTCAAAAGTGTTTACAGTTTATGGTACATGGTTCACATTGCTATATTGCCTTCTATAAGTGTTATTTCAATTTGTAAAGCCATTTAAGTGGCAATACATTATTACTTTACAAATATTGGTCATGAAATTCATAAATATTTGTGCTTTCATAAAACATCTATTAACTCTACTTTGAGAAGACTTTGGATTCATGTTTTGCAACATGTTTATTTACTAATTGTTCATTATTGGAAATATTTATAAAATTATTTGGCCATTTGCCTATTGAGGTCTTATTATTGCTTTATAAATTTGGCTACATTTGTTATATTGCATAGATACAAACACTGTGTTGCTAGCAATGAAAATATTGTTTATTCTTTCTAGTTGATTTTTGTACTATTTGACACAGATTTAAAAAAAAAAAAACATTCAAGATGTAAGTTTTGTGCTTTTTAATTTTAATTTCTTCAAAGGTAAATATTACTGCACAAATATAATAAGTATCCTAATCTATTTCCTATTTGACATTTGAAATTTGAGGAATTATTTACAATTCATGTGTGTTATTGCATTTATATGGTATATTTAGGTTATCTCGCTATTCAATTTAACTTAAAATTGCTACCATAGATTTTTCTTTTATATCTTTGTTTTATTTATTTCATTTTTTATGTGGTACTGAGGATCGAGTCCAGTACTTCACATATGCAAGGCAAAGGCGTTCAACCACTGAGCTACAAACCCAGCCCCTACCATAGGTTTTTTACTACAAAAATGTTCCATGTCAGCGAGGTTATTTAATCTCACTGAACCATAACCTCCTTGTCTGGCCACTTAATAATTGACTGGAAGGATCATTATGATAACTGAAAATTATGCAAATAAAATGTTTTTCATATGAGAGACACTCAGTAAATGGTCGTTTTTATTATGAGATGCATCACTAATCTTTGAAAACAAAGAAATTCTGAGCTTTATGTTTTTCATGTCTATTTTTTGTGCCTATGCTATTAAAATAAATTTAAATAGATTTTTGTAGACCCTCCCCAATTGTACCAATCTTTTATAAAAAGAATTTTTTATTCTGTAGTAATTTTATATTTAAAGAAAATTTGCAAAGATTGTACACAGTTCTCATGTACACTACCATCTGATTCCCCCAGTATTACCAATTAACATTCATAGGTTTCATGTTTTGCAAATAATGAACCAAAATAGGCATATTACTATTAAGGAAAGTTTACATTTCTGTTATTTTGATTATTGTTTTCTTGATTATTACGTAACATCCTATTTTACATAACTTTAATTTTTATTTTATGGAAACTTATGTAACAGAAAATTTGTCATTTTAGTCATCTTAGTATAAAATCCAATAGCATTATGTTCACAATGTTTTGTGATGATCCCTGATGATTTCAAAATATTTTAAGTACATTACATCAAACAGAAATTCTGAAATAAATATGTAATAACTTCTAATTCCTTTATTCTTCTAGCCACAGGTAAACCAGTAATCTAATTCCTACCTCTATGAGAATATGCCTATTGTAGGTAGTGCATTTATAAATTATTTATCCTTTGTGTCTAACTTATTTCTTTAGAATGTGTTTTTTTTTAATCTACTTTTTGTTTGTAGTTGGACACAATACCTTTATTTTATTTATTTATTTTTACGTGGTGCTGAGGATTGAACCCAGGGCTTCGCACATGCTAGGCAAGTGCTCTACCACTGAGCCAAAACCTCAGTCCTAGAATATGTTTTCAAGGTGATACATGATATTAAATGTTACAGAATGTAATTATTTTGATTACAAAATAATATTCCACTGTATTTAAATAGCACATTGTGTTTCTTTATTCACTTGTTTATAGACTCTTAAGTTGTTTCCAGTGTGTTACTATTGTGAATGATACTTCAATGAACATTAGTATACAAATATCTCTTAGAGTCCTTAAGATTCTAATGAGCATAAAACAAGGAATGGGATTTATGGAACATACAATAATTATATACTTAGCTTTTTTGAGAAAATGACAAAATGCCACTTTAAATTCCCACCATCAATATATAAGGACTCCATTTTTTTTCTACTTTGGCCAATACTTGTTATTTTTTTGTTTTATTGGAACCTGCCAGTGGGTATAAAGGTATATTTTCTTGTTGGTTTGATTTGTATTTTCCAAATAATTAATGTTGTTAATTTTCTTTTATTTTTGTAGTACTAGGAACTGAAGTCAGAGGTACTGTACCACTGAGCCACATCCCAGACACTTTTGTTTTTAATTTGGAAACAAGGTCTCTCTAAGTTGCCAAAGCTGACCTCGAGTTTTCCTGACCTCTCCGCCTGAGCCAATGGGATTACAGGTGTGTGCCATTATGCCTGACTGATGTTGATTATATTTTCATTTACTTATTGGCCATTTGTGTATCATATTTTCGAAAAGGTCTACCCAAGTCTTTTATCTATTTTTATTTGTGTGCATGTTTGTTATTTTTAAATATTTATTTAGTTGTAGATGGACATAATACCTTTATTTTATTTATTTATTTATATGTGGTACTGAGGATTGAATGTAGTTCTTCACATGTGCTAGGCAATCTCTGTATCACTGAGCTACAACTCCAGCCCTGTGGTTTTGTTCTTAAGGAATTAGTTCTATATTACAGATATAAAACCCCTATCATATATAGTTTTCAAATATCTTAACCCATTTTAGGTTTTCTTATCACTTTCTTGACAATGTTCTTTGAAGAAAAATAGTTTTTATTTTTATTTAAATTCTACATTATCTATTTTTTTTTAGTTTCTCATGCTTTTGTGTTATATCTAAGAATCCATTGCAGAATCCAGTCATGAATATTTATCCTTATGTTTTACTGTAAGATTTTTATGATTAATTTTTTAATTTTATTTTTTTATTTATTTATATTTAGAACATTGGTGCATTTTGCTTTAAGTTTAATTTATAATGTAAGGTAGTAGTACAACCTCATTTCTTTACCTGTGAATATACAGCTATTTTAGCACCACCTATGAAAAAACTGTCCTAAACTGAATGGGCTCAATACACTTATGAAAAGTCAGTTGATCATTTCTTGACTCTTATTATATTTCAGGGAGATATAGTGTACATATCTGTGCAAGTGGCACTCTGTCCTGTTTATCATAGTTATGTACTATGTTTTGAAATTATAAACTGTTAATCAAATTCTATTCTTGTTTTAAAAGTTGGTTTTGTTATTCAAGTATCCTGCAATTCCAAACAAATGTGAAAATCAGCTTTTCCATTTCTGCTGAAACAAGACTGCAGGAACTTTGATGGACATTGCAACGAATCTGTATAACATTTTTTTGTAACATTGACAATTTAGTAATATCAAGTCTTCCTATGCATGAACATTGGATATTTCCCTTAAAAGGATATTTTCTTCAATTTCTTTCAGCAATGTTTTGTATTTTTTAAAATACAACATGTTCATTACTATGGTTATATTTCACAGTTACATTTATTCCTCGATAATTTGCTTTTTTTTCCCCTTAGTACTAGATACTTTGCTTTTTTTTCCCCATCACTAGGGATGTAGCACAAGGGCCCTATACCACTAAGCCACATCCCCCAGCTCTTCTTACTTTTTATTTTGAGAAAGATCTCATTAGGTTGCCTACAGCTTCACTAAATTGCTGAGACTGACTTCAAACTTGAGATCCTTCTGCCTCTGTCTCCCAAGAAGCTAAGATTACAGGTGTGCATAACCACACCCAGCAATACTTTACTCTTTTAGATGCTATTGAAAATCACATTGTTCTCTTAATTTCCTTTTTTGGATTGCTCATTGCTGGTATATAAAAAGACAATCAGTCTTTTTGTGTTAGCAAGTTTTTTGTGTTCATCTTGTTTCCTGTAATATTGATGAATTCATTATTAGTCTTAATATCTTTCTGTGTCTATTTATAGCAAGAATCTTTCTTTCCAATTTGAATGCCTTTTATTTCTTTTTATCATCTGTGATAGTACTTGTAGTACAATATTGGATAGCAATGGTGAAACAAACATTCTTGGTTGTTCCTGACCTGAGGTGAAAAACTTTTGTTCTTTGCTTCTGGGGATTGAACCCAGAACTTTGTGCATGAGAAACAATTGTTTTTCCACTATGTTGCACCCCCAGTTCTTTCAAAATTGTTTTTGAGAAAAGCTTTTTGGTCTATTTTAAGTTAATTTTCCTACAGGGTGAGAAACAGCAGTTAAGTTTTCATCTTCATATGCAGATATCTAGTTTTCCCAGCACATAAACCGCAAATGTTTCTCTAAAATTTGATAAATAGAAAACAAGCAATCATGAAACAACAGGTCAAAAAGACATGATCCTAAGATAGCTACAATCCATTACCTAAAATTATAAAAGTAGTTAGACCCTACAATATTGTTGAACCTATGCTCTATTCTAGGCACTGTTCAGAGCTAAGGATAAAGAGAAAGATCTTAAACTAAGGCACATGCCTTAGTTTGAGAAGTGTACAGTTTAATAAGGGAATAAGACAGTAAAATTACTAATTTATTCATTAACTCTGTATTTATTGATTGATAACTATGTGTCAGTAAATTGTCCAAATCCAGAGGAAACCATTGTAGAGAAGATAAAATTTCCCTGTCATTTGGGAGTTGTATTCTAATGAAGGGTGATAGAGACTAGCCAAGTAGTTAGACCTTGAGATTAGTGTTATATAGAAAATGAAAGTGCCATTAATTATTAAGTAACTAATCTGGATTAGATAAGAGAGGACTCTTACAGAAAATGAAATTTAACCAGAAATCTCAATGACAAGAAGGAGCAAGCCATATATACACTAGAAAGAACAGCATTTCAAGCATAAAGACAAACTAGAGCAATAAATCCCTTATGCATGAATGTCCTTAGTAGATACATAATAAAGAATATAAAAAAGAAAGAATTAACAGACTATGATATATTCTGAAAAGTTACAGTCATGTTTTATAAGGCTTTACAAAACAGTGCAAAACATTTGGGTTTTATTCTAAAGATTACAGAAGTCATTGGAAATTTTAATATAATATAATTAAAGTATAAATAGAGGTATATGGGGGTGATTTCAGAACACATCCTAAGATGAAGTTGAGGAAACTGTGAGGAAAGCTATTTCTGAGAATGTAAGAAAGGATTAAACACATCAATTCAGTCACTGTTTCCGGAAGAGAGTGGGATCTATTTTTTTGTTTGTAAAAAGGCAATGACGTATTATTTACATAAATAATATTTCTATGAAAGAAATAACATACAGCAAACTCATTGAGTCATAAAAATTTCTGTGATATATTTCTGGATGAATAGGTCTGGCTGAAGTCCTTTGGGTATAAACCGAGGAGTGGGATAGCTGGGTCCTAGTTTTCTGAGGAATCTGGATACTGTTTTCCATAGTGGTTGTGCCAATCTTCAGTCTGAGCAGCAATGTATAAGTGTACCATTTTCCCCACATCCTCATGAACATTTATTATTGCTTGTATTCTTGATAATTGCCATTAGGACTGGAGTGAGATGAATTCTCATTGCAGTTTTGATTTGCATTTTCTCATATATTTGTTGATTGATTGCATTTCTTCTTCTGTGAAGTATCTGTTCAGTTCCTTAGCCTATTTGTTGATTGGGTTCTTTCTTTATTTCTTTCTTTCTTTCTTTTTTTTTTAATTTTTTTATTGGTTGTTAAAAACATTATAAAGCTCTTGACATATCATATTTCATACATTGGATTCAAGTTGGTTATGAACTCCCAATTTTACCCCAAATACAGATTGCAGAATCACATCGGTTACACATCCACATTTTTACATAATGCCCTATTAGTAACTGTTGTATTCTGCTACCTTTCCTATCCTCTACCATCCCCCTCCCTCCCCTCCCATCTTCTCTCTCTACCCCATCCACTGTAATTCATATCTCTCCTTGTTTATTTTCCCATTCCCCTCACAACCTCTTATATGTAATTTTGTATAACAATGAGGGTCTCCCTCCATTACCATGCAAATTCCCTTTTCTCTCCCTTTCCATCCCACCTCATCTATCTGTTTAATGTTAATCTTTTCTTCCTGCACTTCCTCCCTGCTCTGATCTTAGTTGCTCTCATTATATCAAAGAAGACATTTGGTATTTGTTTTTTAGGGATTGGCTAGCTTCACTAAGCATAATCTGCTCTAGTGCCATCCATTTCCCTGCAAATTCTATGATTTTGTCATTTTTTAGTGCTGCGTAATACTCCATGGTGTATAAATGCCACATTTTTTTTATCCATTCATCTATTGAAGGGCATCTGGGTTGGTTCCACAGTCTAGCAATTGTGAATTGTGCTGCTATGAACATCGATGTAGCAGTATCCCTGTAGTACGCTCTTTTAAGGTCTTCAGGGAAAAGTCCAAGAAGGGCAATAGCTGGGTCAAATGGTGGTTCCATTCCCAGCTTTCCTAGGAATCTCCATACTGCTTTCCAGATTGGCCGCACCAGTTTGCAGTCCCACCAGCAATGTACAAGAGTACCCTTTTCCCCATATCCTCTCCAGCACTTGTTGTTGTTTGACTTCATAGTGGCTGCCAATCTTACTGGAGTGAGATGGTATCTTAGGGTGGTTTTGATTTGCATTTCTCTGACTGCTAGAGATCGTGAGCATTTTTTCATGTACTTGTTGATTGATTGTATGTCCTCCTCTGAGAAGTGTCTGTTCAGGTCTTTGGCCCATTTGTTGATTGGGTTATTTGTTTTCTTATTGTTTAATTTTTTGAGTTCTTTGTATACTCTGGATATTAGGGCTCTATCTGAAGTGTGAGGAGTAAAAATTTGTTCCCATGATGTAGGCTCCCTATTTACCTCTTTTATTGTTTCTCTTGCTGAGAGAAAACTTTTCAGTTTAAGTAAGTCCCATTTGTTGATTTTTGTTATCAACTTTTGTGCTATGGGTGTCCTATTAAGGAATTTGGAGCCCGACCCTACAATATGTAGATCGGAGCCAACTTTTTCTTCTATCAGACGCAGAGTCTCTGATTTGATATCTAGCTCCTTGATCCACTTTGAGTTAACTTTTGTGCATGGCGAGAGGAGGGGATTCAGTTTCATTTTGTTGCATATGGATTTCCAGTTTTCCCAGCACCATTTGTTGAAGATGCTATCCTCCCTCCATTGCATGCTTTTAGCTCCTTTATCAAATATAAGATAGTTGTAGCTTTGTGGATTAGTCTCTGTGTCCTCTATTCTGTACCATTGGTCCACCCTCCTGTTTCGGTACCAGTACCATGCTGTTTTTGTTACTATTGCTCTGTAATATAGTTTTAAGTCTGGTATCGCTATACCGCCTGATTCGCACTTCCTACTTAGAATTGCTTTTGCTATTCTGGGTCTTTTATTCTTCCATTTATTTTTTGGTGTTAAGGTTTTTGGGGTTATTTATAATCCTGGAGATTAATGCTCTATAAAAGTTACATGTTATAAATATTTTTCCCATTCTGTTGGCTCTCTCTTCACGTTATTGATTATTTTCTTTGCTGAGAAGAAGCTTTTAAGTTTGAATACATTCCATTTATTTGATTCTTGATTTTAATTCTTGCACTTGTAGGAGTCTTGTTAAGGAAGTCGGGTTCTAAGCTAACATGGTGAAGATTTGGGCCTACTTTTTCATCTATTAGGTGCAGGGTCTCTGTTATTGCCTAATCTACTTTGAGTATATTTTTGTGCATGGTGAGAAATAGTGGTTTAATTTCATTTTGCTACATACGGATTTCCAGTTTTCCGAGCACCATTTGTTGAAGAGGCTATTTTTTCTTCAATGAATGTTTTTGGCAACTTTGTCTAATATAAAATAATTCTAATTTTGTGGGTTAATCTGCGTGTCTTCTATTTTGTACCATTGGTCTACAGGTCTGTTTGGTGCCAATACCATGCTGCTTTTGTTAGTATTACTCATAATGCTGGTATTGTGATGCTTCCTGCTTCACTTTTCTTGTTAAGGATTGCTTTTGGTATTCTGGGTCTCTTATTTTTCCAAATGAATTTCATGATTGCTTTTTATGTTTCTTTTTAAAAATATTTTTATTTTGTTTATTTATTTTTATGTGGTGTTGAGACTCGAACCCAGTGCCTCACATGGGCGAGGCAAGTGCTTCCTTCACTGAGCCACAAACCCAGCACTGCTTTTTATATTTCTATGAAGAATGTCATTGAGATTTTGATATAAATTGCATTAAATCTGAATAACACTTTTAGTAGTTTGGTCATTTTGACAATGTTAATTCTGCATAACCAAGAACATGGGATATCTTTCCATCCTCTAAGGTCTTCTTCAATTTCTTTAATATTCTGAAGTTTCATTGTAGAGGCCTTTCACCTCTTTTGTTAGACTGATTCCAAAATATTTCTGAGATGGGATTTTTGGACAGTGATTGTAATATGGGATTAATGGATTAATAGTGGATTAATAATTTCATGACAGCATTGGGAAGGCATGAAAACTATAGGAGATTGGATCTACTTAAAGATTGGGTTGCTGGGTGCATGTTCTCAGGGGTTATTCTTTTCTCCTGGTACCTTCCTCACTCTTTCTCTTCATCTGCTTCCTGGTTCCTGGTTGCCAGGATGCAAGTAGCTTTGCTCTGCCACAATCTTCCACCATGGTGTACTGCTTTACCACAGGCCCAGAAACAGTGGACCCGGCCAAACATGGACTGAAATCATGGACCAAAATGATTTTTTTCCTTCTCTATATTGTTTTTCTCAGGTATTTGGTAACAAAAATAAAAAGCTAACAAACTATCAACAGTTAATAGTTGATTGAAGTGAATATGAGGAAAAGGAAAAGAGAGCACTCAAGAAAGAATTCTGGCCAGGCAAGATGGCGCATCCCTTTAAACCCAGTGGCTCGGGAAACTGAGGCAGGATGATTGAAAGTTCAAGGGCAGCCTCAGCAATTTAGGGAGGGTCTAGGCAACTTAGCAAGCCCCTATCTCAAAATAAAATACATAAGGGGCTGGGGATGTGGTTCATTGGTATAGTACCCCTGGGTTCAATCCTCATTACAAAAAAAAAAGGAAGAAAAAAGAATGACTTCTGGGTTTGTAGGCCAGGGTGACATACAAAGACCAAAGAAAAGGTTAATGTTGATTATGCATGATTGATTGGAGTTAGAAGATAATTTTTACTGTTTTTTTTTTAATTTAAATTATTCTATACATTTTTTACAAATTGAAGTGATTCCTATCTGAAGGATTCTTTTGTACCTGTGATATTCATTAACTGAGCTGTGAAGAATGTTGTTCTATGAAGTCACACAGCTTACTCCTTCTCCATAACTTGTCCTCACTTTAACAAGTCACTTTTCCCAAAGTTATTTGCATTCACTGGGGGGCATCCTGCATTTTTGACTGGTTGATGAAGGGGTGATAAAGACTGAGAAAACTTTTATCTATTTGGGTTACTCATTAAGGTCATCGTGTCTCCAGAGTTCCTTGTGAGAAGGGCTGGAGCCTCTGATATAACTGTAAGCAGTTCAAATCCTCCTTCTATCCAACCTTGTTTCCCCACTCACTCAAGGATGATATTTCTGAGAGCTCTGCCCAATAAATCACCCACATCTCAGAATCTATATCCAAGGGATACAAGGTATGACTTTTATAATCCAAAAAAAAAAAAAACAATTTAACAACAATAAATCAGTTTTTGTTTGGAAAAATGAAGATGCATAATACTGGGGAAAAGATACTTTGATTTTCTCAGTCACTGTTAAAAAAAGCTACTTGTTATAAGTACCCCATAAAAAGTGGTAGACATTTTAAAGACACATGCCATAGACTACATAGCATGCATAGAGCTGCTTGAAAATGAAATGTTTTGTGTTTTGTAACTCTGTACATGCCTTAATGCCCATTGAAACTTGTGAATGTATTTCCATGTATATAAGCTTAAATTTCTTCAAATAGGCTAAGGATCATTTATATTCATTTATTATATATTTTTACATTATTTAGGCATATGATTTTTTAAAATGGTCATTTTCTGTAATATTACATAGAATCTTTTCTTCTGTTCAGAATTCATAATGCCTATTATCCATCACCTTAAGCATTCTAGAATAAAAGAGTTTGGAATAAACTACTTCCTTGTATTATAACAAAAGACTCTTGAGGATGCACATTGCATATTTCCGCTAATAAGGATTTAATCAACCCTTAAACTTTTTCCTGCTTATTATAACATCAAGTGACTTGTGATAATGCCAAAAATTAGGAAATGTTGGTTGAATTTTCATCAGCTAGCTTGCCAGTTGGAAATTTGATAACTTACCTCAAGTGACATCTGTAAAATAAAAACAAAATTAATTAAAAATCCTCACTTCTGGAAAGTAGACAAACATGTCTTTTCTTATCTTGTCTCTTTGACAACCATCTGCCTTCTATATACGAACACTGAATAAAAGACAACACTATTTAAAACCAAAATTATATACACATTTATGCAATACCTTGAAAAGACAAGTTAATTAGAATATACTTACTTTGTATATTTTGATAATTGTTTATTAACGGTAAAATGGAAAACAAAGTCTTGTCACAGACCAAAAGCAAATGGTAGGAACGAGGAAATTACTAATCTTTTTAGCATATTTTAATTACTTGGGAGAAGAAATTAGATATTTTTTTCACAATAAAGTGAAAGAAAATGTTTTTTTAAAGTAACTTATATTCTATATTCCAAAATGAATATAGCTTTATATTCTCCCTGTTTATACAAATAATATGTTCATATTATAAAATTGATATAGAAAAAGTGTAATTGAAAAAGTAAAATTGTCTTTGAATTCTAACTTATATTAGTAAACCATTAACTGTTTTGTGTCTATCTTTTCATGAACATGTTCTATTATGCATCTATCTACCATGTACATATATATAAATAATATTTATGTTTGAATTATTTATATTTATTCTGAAGCAGGTTCTCACTCAGTTGGTTAGGGCCTTGCTAAATTGCTGAGGCCAACTTCTAACTCGTGATCCTTCTACTTCAACTTCCTGAGCAACTAGGATTACAGACATTTGTCATCATGCCCAGCTCTTATACACTTTCTGCACTCAAAATTTCAGGGATATCCATGGTAATAAACATCTGAAACTCAGTTTTACATTGATATATACTTTTCCATTATATTATCATTCCACATTTTATTCAAATGATTCCCATTTGGGGGACATTCAAATTGTTCTTTATAAAAATATACAAAAATCACCATAAAGATTAAAATAGATGATAAAAAGAAATGCATGTCTGGATAAGTATTCATGTAAGTCTTTCGAGTATTTTGTTAGAAATTAAATTTTGGGGTCAAAATATAAACAGTTTAAAATAAAAAGTGGCTTGGATTTAACCACCCACTCATTTGTTTATTCATTTTATAGATCTATTATGTTAGTTAAAATAATTAAAGTTAAATGCAAAAACATACATGGACAATACATGAAAAGACATATTTCATATGATTTCACTCATATGTGGAATCTAAAAACTTTGATTTATACAGAGTAGAATGATGGTCGCCAGGTCTAGGACAGAATAGGGGAGTGTGTATTTGGGAGATGAAGAAAGAATGAGTGAGTCTTAACGAATACTTACATGCACATAATTCATGTTATGACCAACACACAGATAATTTCCCTCACCCTAGAATGTTCCATCATGCTCCTTGTCAGTCAATACCACTCTACAACATTCAGGCAATGATTTTTCTTGTCTTTTTAAAATATATTCATGTAAATGAATAATACAATATGTTCCTTTTATGAGCAGCTTTTTTCTCAGCATAAGTCAGTGAGATTTACCCTTGTGTATGTTGGTAGATTTCCTTTTTTCATTTATGAAAAGCAGTCCTTAGTATGAATAAAGCATTTTTAAACCATTTTCCTATTTGTAGCTTCTTGGAGTACTTTGTTGATATATTAATTTTTCAGCCTTTCTGAGTTATACTTGACAACAGAAATTGTATAAACTTTCTATACATAATGTGACAACTTGGTATGTATAAATAATGTGAAATAATTATAATCAAATTAATTAATGCAATTATCACCTTACAGAATTAATATTTGTGTTTGTGTGTGTAATGAGTACATTTAAGATAACTCTTTTAGAAAATTTCACATATACAATAATATTAACAATAATCACAATACTGTAAATTAAATTACTAGAACTTATTCATCTTATACCTGAAAATTTATGACTTTTAACAAAAATGTCCCTATATCTCCCAAACTTCAGCCCCTGGTAACCACCATTTCACTCTCTGCTTCCATGTTTTTTACCTTTTAGACTCCATATATATGTCCTTGTTTCACTTAGCAAAATGTTCTCCCAGATTCATCCATATTACAAATGACAGAATTACTTTCTAAGACTGAACATTATTTCATTGGGTATGTATACAATGTTTTCTTTATCCATTCATTTGTTGATGGACACAGGCTGTTTTCATGTTTTGTTCTGTTCAAATTTTCCATTTATTCATGATTCACTGTACGTTTATTTACCTGTGTTACCTAATTTTGGCCTAAATTCAGTTTCGTATGAACTTTTTAAAAAAATTTTTGTAATATCTATTGCAATGTTTCCTCTTATTTATAATTTCATTTGAGTCATATGTCATTTTTCTTAGTCTAGCTAATGGTTTGTCAATATTGTTTATTCAAAAAACTTCATTTAAAAATCTATTCTGTTGCTTTGCTACTCTGTATATTATTCATTTCTGATCTGATTTTTGTTATTTCCTTTCTTCCTCTAAATCTGTACTTAGGTTGTTTTTAATTCTCTTTTTCGTTGTGAGCTAAGGTGGTGTGATTATTTCAGATTTTCTTTTTTCTTCATGTAGGTTTTCATCACAATAGATTTTTGTATTTAAACAACTTAAGCATACTGTGATTCTACTTTCATTTGTCATAAGTTTTTTTTTTCTTTTTGATTTCTTCTTTGAGCCATATTGTTTATGAGTGTAATGTTTTATTTCCACATTTTTGAATTTTCCAACTTTACTCCTCTCAATGGTTTCTTATTTCATACTGTTAATGGTTTATATGTTAGTTGTTCTCCAAAAGCTCATGTGTGAGAGAATGAACAGAAGTTTAAAGAAATGATTGTGTTGTAAGAGTTTTAAACTAATCAGTACCCTAATTCCCAGACAGGGATTAATGTGGTGGTAACTGTAGGTACTTAGGGTGTGACTGGAAAAGGTAGGTCCCTAGGGGCATGCCATTGGGGTACATATTTTATGAGCTGAGCTTAGCTCTCTCTGTTTTCATTTTGCAACATCCTGAGTTGCTTCTCTCCACCACACTCTTCTGCATGTTGTTCTGCCTCACTTCCAGCCTCAGGGAATGGAACTTGCCTTCTATGGCTGGAGGCTTCTGAAACCCTGAGCCCCCAAATAAACTTTTTACCTGTAATGGTTCTTGTCGGGTCTTTTTGATCACAGCAATGTAAAAGCTGACTAAAACAGAAATTGGTACCAAGAAGTGGGATTATTGCTCTGACTAACCTGACCTGGTTTAGAAGCTTTTGGAACTTTTTGGAATTTGTAGAAAGAATTTTGAAAAGTTAGAGATGAAAGCTGGGAAAGCTTTAAATTGTTATAAGTGGAGCTTAATAGGCAATTCTGGTGGGGGCTTAGAAGACCAGAATGCCTATACAACTGCGGATAGCAAAGACAAGTCTCAAGAGTTTTCAGAGAAAAAGGAGGACTCTATTGGTAATTCGACTAGAGGACAGTGGTTTTATGGTCTAAGAAGTTTTCTACATTTTGCCTTGTCTTAAGACTTTCTGTGAGGCTGACTATATTGTTTTTTTTTCTATTTTTGGTTGTCTTCTGGACAAATTTTTAAAACATATATTGAATCATCTTTTCAGTTCATTTCATCTATTTTTCAGGTTCAGAATTTGTTTGGTTCTTTTTATATAGCATATATTTTCTTATTAGGAACTGTTTTCCTGAATTTGTTTATTTCTCTCTACAAAATGATAATATTTAAGCATTTCTCAGGTAATTCTTAGATCTCCATTTCTTTGTGTTTAGCAAAACTTTATTAAATTATTTCATTTTTTGCTGCATTATGATTATACAAAATAAAGATTCACTATGATATATTTACACATACACATAATTTGGAGGCAGAGGTTGGATTTATTGCCCTCTGCCTCCAATTTCCTTTGCCTCACCCTTCACCTTGATACCCCATCCTCCACTCTATTGGTCTTTTTTGTTGTTGCTGTCTGTTTCCTTGATTTTATGAAATCTCTGCTTTTATTTTTTTTTTGTCTCTAGCTTCTAAGATGGGAGAAAACCTTTGACCTTTGAGTCTGGTTTATTTCACTTAATACAATGCTCGTTAGTTACATACATTTTCCTGTAAAAGACAAATTTTGCTATTTTCATATTGTCATGTTTGTTTGTTTGTGACCCATATGCTCTTCCATTGGTGTCTGTATTTGAAGGAGCAAACATCACCTTTCACGTTTTAAAGACTGATTTCAATAAGTGAATACTTTCTCCTCTCACGTTCTGGACTCAAGAAATTGTTTCCAGGATCACAGTTGATTGAGAGTGTATATTGGTCACATGGCTGTTGTGGAATTCACAGTGAGATACATAGTTGGTGGCTCTTTTAACAGATACTGGAGCAAGAGTGGATACTGCCTCATCCCTGGAAAATTGGACTGCTTACGGAACCTTAGTTAGTATTGCTGGCACTGTGGGAAGTTTGAGTTTGCAATAGTTTAGTGCGCATATGGACATGGCTCCCTAAGGGTTTTTGGGAACACTCCTTTCAAGTCACTGAGTGGGTCCCTGTGCAGATAGAACTGGCCAAAATCTCAGTTGAAAGAAGCTGTAACTGAGTCACAGGTCTGCTTCAGCATCCATAATCAAGTTCCATTTCTATATGTGCGCCCCCAGGAAACAGATGAGAATGATTCTTATTGGATTTATGAGTGGTAAGGGCTTCCCCATTCCATGACTGAGCAAAGCTGCAACCAGGTCCTAGGTCAGCTTCAGGATTCAGACAGGTCAGTAGGCCTGTTGTTTGAGGCACGGTAGACATGATTACTTCTAAATCCCTTCTCAGATGAGACTGATGATAGGAAGAAGGACAAACAGGGCCATAACTAAGTCTACAGGTTTATGGAAATGTCTCTGGGTTTGTAACAGAAACTGCACTAACACCTGGGTATTGGTCTACCTCTACAAAAAGGCGCTCCTAGTTTTGGGTCTCCATCAGGGTTTCACTATTACAATCTCAAAGCTCCCCCAAAAAGGTACTTTTATGCTCAAATGATTGCCAATATAGCATTACTATAAGAGTATACAAGGGGGGAACCGCCTATGTTGTTTTTACTTCTTCCCTGAGATTTTTAAAGAAATATTAAAATAATTTTTAAATTATTTTAAATTATTTTTAAAATTTAAATGATTTTTAAAATATAACATATATATATATATATATATATATATATATATATATATATACACACACACACACATACAGAAAGCATGCTCACATCATAAGCATATAGTAGATAAATTTTCACAAGGTAAACACATGTAGACATTTAACAATGCAGGATTTTGAGGTTTAAGTAAATGGTTTCATGCAGTATATATTCTTGTGTTTCTGGCTTACTTTGCTAAGCACTATTATTTGTAAGATTCATCTGTGTTGTGGCATAAAGTTATTGTTTGCTCATTTTCATTACCATTGATCTTTCATTTTATTTATACTTTAATCAAAATTTTTCCTTTGTGTATTCTTGCTACGAGGGTTTACTTTTCAGTAGGTTATATAAACATTTAACCAATTTTAATAGAAACTCTAAATATTATAATGGGGGAGATCCCTGTGGGTTGTTTCTAAAAGAAATACTACCACTATTAATATCATACACAAAATACAGTATACTGGGGCTGGGGCCGTGGCTCAGTGGTAGAGCGCTTGCTTAGCACGTGCAAGGCCCTGGGTTCAATCCTCAGCACCACATAAAAATAAATAAATAAAGTAAAGGTATTGTGTCCAACTACAACTAAAAAAAAGAGAAATAAATGTTGTTTTTTTTTAAATACAGTATACTTTACTTTATCTGGTATACTCATAGAAACCCCCTGTCTATGAAAACTGTAGGTATCAAATGTTTTGGTTAAAATTGCCACTTGTTTAATGAATGAATTATTAATTTTAAGGCTTTTTTTGTGGTAAAAACACATAACATTAAGGGTAGGATTTTAACCCCTTTGAAGTGATAATAAATACACTGACATTATTATTCAACCATTATCACCATCATTCTCCAGATCTTTTATCGTCTACTCAAACAGAAATTTTGTATAAAATAAATGATAATTCTGTCCTTCTTTCCTTCCCTGAACACTGACAACCACCATTGAATATTGAGTTTCAATTTGACTACTCTAGTTACTTCATATAAGTGAAATTTACAATATTTTTTGTTTGCTTATTTCTCTAAAGTTATATCTTCAAGGTTAATCCATATTATAACAAGCATCAGAATTTCTTTCCTTATTAATAATAAATAATATTTTATTAGGTTCATACCAAATATCACCCATTTACCTACTGATGAACATTTAGATTGTTTCCATACTTTTTCTATTATAAATACTGCTGTTATAAATATCAGTATATCTCACCACTTGACCACTTTACACTGTTTGTCTTCCTTTTTTTTTTCAGTTGTTACATTATAAATGTACATAAAAGTGAAATTCACTGTGATATATTTATACATGCACATAATACAGTTTGGTCAATTTCATTCTGCAGTTCCTCCTCTGCCCATCCCTTTACCTTCTCCTGAGGGAGAATTATTATTATTATTATTATTATTATTATTATTATTATTATTCTACTTTACTGTTCTCCCTTCCCTTTTCATGGTATTTCCCCCCACATACACTTTTTAATTTCTTATTTCTCTCTGATTTCCACAAAAGAGAAAAAACACTTGACCCTCGACTTTTTGAGTGTGGCTTATTCCAGTTAGCATGTTGTTCTCCAGTTCCTTTGATATACCAGCAAATGACATAATTTCATTCTTCTCTATGGCTGAATAATACTCTAGTGTGAATACATACACCATATTTTCTTTATCCATTTGTCTGTTGATGGAAACCTGGGCTCATTCCATAATTTGGCTCTTGAGAAATTCACTGGAATAAATATTAGTATGCATCCATCTATATAGTAATCTGCTTTTAGTTCTTCTGGATAAATACCTAGGAGAAGACTAGCTGGGTCATACCTTTTTCCTTTTCTAATATTTTCAGAAAATTCCATACTGCTTTCTAGTGTGGTTGTACTATGTTGCAGTTCCACCAACAATCTATCAGTGTACCCATTCCCCACATTCTCACTAACATTAATTATTATTTGTAATCTTGATGATTGACACTCTAACTGGAGTGAGATAAAATCTCAATGTAGATTTAATTTGCATTTCCCTGATTGCTAGGAATGGCTGAATAATTTGTCATAAATTCACTGTCCATTTATCTTTATTCTTTTGAGAAATGTTTAATTCATTTCCCCATTTATTGATTAGGGTGCTTCCTTGGTGTTAAAATTTTTGAGTTCTTTATATATTTGGGGTTAAAACAGTAGCTGGCAAGATATTCTCCCATTATGTATCTTCATGCTTTTTGTTGTTTCCTTTTCTGTGCAGAAACTTTTTAATTTGAAGCCATCCTATTTCTTTATTCTTGGCTTTCTTTCTTTTTTAAAAAAATTTATTTTAGTAGTAGATGGACACAATTGCCTTTATTTTATTTATTTATTTTATGTGGTGTTGAGGATCAAACCCAGTGCCTCATATGGGTGAGGCAAGTGCTCTGCCACTGAGCCACAACCCCAGCTCTTGGCTTTATTTCTTGAGCTTTAGTAGGCCTAAGGAAGTGGGTGCCTTCACTGATATGTTGGTTTGTTTACCTAGGTTTTCTTCCAGCAATTGCAGTGTTTCTGGCCTAATGCGTAGGTCTTTGATCCACTTTGAATTAATTTTTGTGATGGGTGAGAGATCAAGTTTTAGTTTCATTCTTCTATATATAAATCACAGTTTCCCCAGTACCAATTTTTAGGAAAAAAACAAACTTTTTTCCCCAAAGTTTGTTTTTGACACTTTTGAAAAGGATCACATGACTGTATCTGTGTAGATTTAACTCTGTGTCTTCTGTTCTATTCCACTGGTTTTCATGATTGGTGCCCATCCCATGCTGTTTTTGTAACTATATTTTTGTAGTATATATATTTTTATTTTTATTTTTATTTTGTGTGTGTGGTAATGGGGATTGAACCCAGGGTCACTTTACTAATGAGCTACATCCCCAACTTCCCCTTTATAAATGTTGAGATAAGGTCTCAATAAGTTGCAGAGGCTGCTTTCAAAATTGCAATCCTCCTGTCTCACTCTCCTTAGTCACTGAAATTATAGGCATGCACCACTGCTCTCAATTCTGTGATAACATTTGAGACCAGGAATTGTGATTCCTCTAGTATCATTTTTATCACTCAGTATTGCTTGGCTATTCTGGGTCTTATACATACTTCCATATGAATTTTAAGACTTGTTTTTTTTTTCTAATTCTGCAAAGAATTTCATTGGTATTTTAATGGAGATCACATTGAATCTGTATAACATTTTGTAGTGTGGCCATTTTGATAATATTAATTTGCCTATCCAAGAATATGGGAACTTGTTCCATCTTCTGAGGTCTTCTTCAAATTATTTCTTCAGTATTTTATAGTTTCATTGTAGAGGTATTTTACCTCCTTGGATAGATTTATTCCCAAGCATTTTCTTTCTATTTGAGGTTTTTGTGAATGGAATTGTTTTCCTTATTTCTTTTTCAGTAAATTAATTTGATTTTTGAAGATTGATTTTATGTTCTGCTCCTTTGCTGAACATGTTGTCCCATAAGTCTTTCAGACTGTGTTAACTTTTTTCACTCTTTCATCTTTCTACTTCTCAGAGTAGACCATTTCAATTGCCATATCTTACCTCCTCAAATAATCTATTCAACCCTGTTAATGAATTTTAAAATTCAGTTATTATACTTTTCAATTTTTTGTTACTTTTTATAACATTTCATTGTTGAAAATTTCATTTTGTTCATGCATGATTTTCTTAAATTCCTTCAGCTCTTTGTACATTTTTTATGCATTTAAGACAGTTGTTTCAAAGATTTTATCTAATATATATGATGTCCTTTCCACCTAAGAGTTGGTTTCTGTAATTTTTTTTACTTAAATGTGCAATGTTTTCCTTTTTATTTGTATGCCTTTAGATTTCAGTTGTTGTCAAAATTGGTCAGTTGATGACCAGCCACTAATCTCTGTGTTTACAAAGTACATCTGCTTAGAAAATATTCTGCTTATTATCTGGGCAATTTATTGAGCATGCTTGGGATCAGCAAACAATTAAAGTATTCTCAGATTTTTTTTTAGTAGCATCTGGCCTTGGCTTGTGTAAAAGCTTAGTGATTCTCTCATATAGAGAGCTGCTTTGGAATATCTTAACTTCCCAGAGTATTATTCAGCTTCTCCTTGTTTCCTTAGTTTGTCTGGTTTATGCATCTATCCATAATTTCTTTTTGTGTGTCTGTAGTTCCCCTACAATTTTTAAGTTTGTGCATGCTGCTTTCTCTCTTTTCCAGACTACATCTGAGTTAGACCAGTTTTTAGGCAGCTTCCAGAAAATTTTGAATATTGAAAATAAAGTCTATTTTGCTTCTTCCAAGTTAGAAGAGGAGAATTGGGAACAGGGCTGCTATATAATGGTGAAAACATTCAAATGTACATGGTCATTTGAATGTTTTCACCATTAATCTCTCACTCCAGGCATCTGGATTTTAGTTTTCTAGCAACCTTTCTAAAGAACACCAAAGTGCTTTTCCCTGCCTGAACTCCAATTTAGGTAAATCAGGCCAGTCACTCAGGCAGCCCCAAATTACACTGTTTCGCTTCCTCTGGTTTGAGGGAAGAAACTGGAAATGACTGCTGCCTCCTC
This sequence comes from Marmota flaviventris, assembly GCF_047511675.1. Lineage (NCBI taxonomy): Eukaryota > Metazoa > Chordata > Mammalia > Rodentia > Sciuridae > Marmota > Marmota flaviventris. The sequence continues at coordinate 109,124,399 of NC_092518.1, read as the reverse complement.
TACACCAAGACTATGAAACATTGGGGTATCAGAGCAATTGTGAGTAAAATCATTAGGAAATATCCTGCCATTTGAATTCTGCTTTTTCTTCTGGGAATACACTTCATTGCTATAGATTTTAGACATTTTTTGTAGAATGCCTATAATTTTCTTTTGACAGTCTGTATTATTTGTCCTCCTGTCTTAATGTTTCCATGGAGAAAAAAAGAGGCATAGCATTTCCTAGTTCACTCTTTGGCTAATGTCATCTCTGAATCATTGATTTTTAAACATACTCAATATAACAAGTTTTACTGCATTGATTATGATTTGTTTGTTTTTTAAGTTTTCAAAAGATATTTTTGAATCTTGCTATACTTGAGAGGATTCATTATCAACATTAGTCCTTTACCAACATCAGATGGTTTATTTTATAGTTTGTACTCATTTTATCTTATTGTATACCTAACCTTTTTCATACTTTTTCCAATCATTCCAATAGAATTTTCAAAGCGGGATCTATTGTCCATCATTGATGTCTTTTTTAGTCAGTTTTTTTTTTTCTTCTGTGACTGAAAGGCCTGACCAGAACAACTGTAGACAAGGAAAGGTTTATTTAGGGGCTCATGGTTTCAGAGGACTCAGTCAAGAGGAGGCTGTCTCCATTTCTTGGGGCTCAAGGTGAAGCAGGAAATCATGGCAGAAGAGTGTGGCCAAAGGAAGCATGAAGATCAGATATCAGAGAAAGTGATTCCATTTGCCAGATGCAAACATATACCCCAAAGCCATGCCCCCTAATGCCCTACCTCCTCTAGCCACATCCCACCTATCTACAGCCACCACCCAGTTAATCCCATCAGGTGACTAGATCAGTGATTGGATTAAGGCTCTCACAGCCAGATCATTTCTTCTCTGAACCTTCTTGCATATTGTCTCACACATGAGCTTTTGAGGGATACCTCACATCCAAACCATAACAATAGCTCTGTGCTGTGATTCTCCCCTAATTGTTGAATAGATACATTTCCTCATTAAAAGAATATCAAATATATGTGAATTTGTTAGAGAAGCCGATGTAATTATACCACATATGTGGTTACCCTCCAGACTAAATTCAAGGCATGCTAACATTGATAATTCAGCAGCACATGAGCTGGCTCAGTACTTATATACTTTTCTCATGTACAGAAAAAAAAGAAAATTATGGATCAAATTATACCTCCTAGAAAGTTAGTGTTTATCCCTCAGAGGATAAACTATGGTTCAAATCATCCTACTACATTCATCCATATTTTTAGGGTCTATATTCATGTTATCAAATAGATTAAATCAATTTGCCTTTTGAACTCACCGTTAACATAAATGTAGCACAAGTTTACCATCTAAGTTCATAAGAAAGAATATATGCATAACTTCTCTCCATATTTTCACTCTACTATTGTCTAGAAAAGACTTTCCTATATTCTGTTTTCTCCTTTGGCATGCTTGTAAATTCCTCAGAATTTTAGTGCTATCTCCTATTTTTCACATAGACTTCATATCCCCAGATCTACTGTACTTTCATCAGGAATGATTTTGCATAGATATTAGACAGTATACAAATAAATAAAAAATAAAGCTTATACATATTATTTAATTCATTTAAATTTAACAATTTGGTGTTCTCTCCTACATATGGGTGCCATCTTAAGAGTTTTTTTTTTTTTTCTCAAGTTATGAAATGTGGCTAGCTACGATTATGGATTATTCTGAACCTGGAAAAACTTCATATGTTCTGCAATTATTCTCTTATACTTCATTATTAATCTCAAATCTAAAAATAAATATTTTTCTGCAAGATTCCTGGCCATTGGCAGCATATTGTCTAATTGAGATCCAGTGCTCAACTTGTCAAATCTAAGTATTTCAACCCTGCTAGAGTGAGTTTTAGTTTGGGCTAAATTACACTATCGATTTAGTAATTTGGTTTTAATTAGTTATATTCACTTAATTGTTTCTAGGTCTGTCATGACATTTAAAAATGGGGTGGTGGAAATTTATTTCACACTCTGAAGGCTTTCATGTGTCTTTTTTTAAAATTCATCACTTCTACTCTGAAACTTTGTGTAGAAGCATCAGTCAAATGAGTCTTTTACAATTGATTTTTGCATGTAAGTTTGTTTTAAAGAGTGAGTGCCTTCAACAAAGTTCTTTAACAACAGACATAAAAGCTGTCATGTGCTACAGTGTTAGAATAGAGTCTGTTCAATTGTGTACAAGAATCTGTTTTCTAGATATTTCAAAGCCACTAATGATGAATGAGCTGTATTTCAATTATTATGCCTTTGTCCTTAATATAATAATTATAGCTCTTATTACCATCTCAATTGTTATTCATGTATGCGAGATGGTGAATATTAAAAATATAAAATGTATCCAGACATGGTGGCACATACCTGTAATCCCAATAACTTGAGATGCTCAAATAGGAGAATCACAAATTCAAGGCCATCCTTGGCAATTTAGAGAAAACTTGTCTCAAAATAAAAAAGTAAAAAATGGCTGGTGATATAGCACAATAGTAAAGTATTCCTGGGATAAGAACATATACGTATTTAAGAATAATACATAAATACATACTCCCTGTCACCTGCCTTAGATTTTTTTTTATTCACTGAGAGAATCACAAATGTCATTCAATTCAGCTTTCTTCTTCCTTGTGTTCATTTTTTTTCTGGCCCTTATAATAGAATTATTTTATCCAAACTCTCAGAATCTATAGTCAAAATCCCACACGGGATATGTGTTAAGAACACAAAACATGACTAACAGAAGGTGATAATATGCAAAGTATGTTATGTGGATAAGTGTTTAATATTACAAGTTTTGGAAAACATTGACTAAAGTAAAATGGACGTCATATATACAAAACACCTCAGAGAGTATAGTCAGGTAACATGTGATTAGAATTTCTCTGCAGGAAATACAGTGTGCACCTATCAACCAAAGACATTTCACTTTGCAACATCTACTTTATTTTTAGCAAAGTGTTTTGTGAATTATTATTCATAATATGTTTTAGAAAAATCTAACACAAAAAAATTTGGGTGCATGTTATAAAATTATGATTGAATGTTTGCCCCCTTACACACCCCAAATCACTATGCTGAAACCCTCTCAATGTGATAGTATTAGGAGATGGGATTTGGGAGGTAATTAGGAATAAGTGAGGCCATGAGAATGAAACACCGTGATAGGATTAGTGCTCTGATTGAAAGAGTAAGGGAAATTAGTTTCTTCTCTCTACCATGTGAGGAGGATCCAGATAGGCCACCTTCTTGTTGCCAGAAAAAGCCCCTTCCCTCAAATCTGATTTTGCTGGCACACTGATCTCAGCCTTCCAACCTGCAGAAAAATGCGAAATTTCTGTTGCTTAAGCTATTCAATCAGAGGTATTTGTGTGTGTGTTTGTGTGTGTGTGTGTGTGTGTGTGTGTGTGGTAGTCCAAGCTAAGACTGTGCACTAGCAGAAATTGAGACAGAATGAATGTAGTGTTCACTCTGAAACTTAATAGCAGTTAACAATATCTCAGTCATCTTATCTGTAGAGTAGGATCATTGCAAGAGTTTTATATATGTGGCTTAAATGGAGCTACAAATAATAATAATATCTATTGTTAATATTATTATTTCTTATTACAGGTATCTCTCAAACTTAGAATTTCAAATAAATTGACAACATATAAAATTGTGAATTCAACTACTCAAACTGGAATATTCTGGTCAACATACAATATTCTCCTTAGGCCTTTGTGGGAGGGCAATTATTGATAAACTACTACTGTTAAAAAGATGCCCAGGCCAGGTGCAGTGGTGCATGTCTATAATCCCAGCAGCTGATTTTGAAGTAGGAGGATCACAAGTTCAAAGCCAGCCTCAGCAATTTAGTAAGCCTGAAGAAACACAGAAAGATCCTGTCTCTAAATAAAATTAAAAAATTAAAGACTGGCTGGGTATTTGGATTAGGGGTTAAGCAACCCTGTGTGTGTGTGTGTGTGTGGTAGTCCAAGGAGGACTAAAAAAAATAGTATCCAATATTGTTAATCTTGGGGATTCCAGTGGGGGTTTTACATTGCTTAAGTATAGTCAACATCTAGCAATAAGCCTAAGTAAGAACTTGCTTTCCTGAGTTTATGGATTTTTAACAAACTTTTGAAACTCAGAGGGTCCATCTGGACCAAGTAATGTGTTGGATGCATTAGATAGATACAAAATGAACTCTTAACACACAAAGAAATTTTCAGGCCTTGAAGCCCAAGGACTATTTGTGGAGTGTAAATGTAATTTTTGTATTCATAGTTCATTTGAATTACCTTCAAAATACCTTTTTTTTCCAAATTTAAAAAATAATGCTTTTATTCCAATTTATAATTTTTCCTAGAGAACTATATTTATATATAATCATTTTGTTTTAGAAAACTTATGAAAATTTTTTCAGATCCAGATAATTATATTGCTTTGTATATTTGCTTTGAAAGGTCTACCTAAGGACTTAGCCTAGTATTTTTTTTTTGTTTTGTTTTTGTTTTTTGTATTGGGGATTGAACCCAGGGGGGCTTAACCTCTAGGCCACACCCCTAGCCCTTTTTTGTATTTTTTAAAAAATTTATAGACAAGGTTTTACTGAGTTGCTTAGGGCCTTTTTAAGCTGCTGAGGCTGATTAGTATAGTACTTAATTGGAAGAAATAAATACTTCAATACTGAATTGTTTAGACATTACGCTGACATATCATGATTTAAACATTATCCTACAACATAGCTTTCCTTTAAAAAATAATTATTTAAAAATCTGGTCTTACATGTTAAGAGCATTTGTGCTTAGTGTGGTGATATTTTTTTTTAGTTATAGGTGGACACAATGTTTTTATTTTAATTCATGTGGTGCTGAGGATTGAACCCAGTACCTCACATGTGCTAGGTGAGCGCTCTGCCTCTGAGCCACAGCCCCAGCCCTTTTTTTCTTTAATAAATAAATAGGATAATGCTTCTGACCTCAGATACCCTATAACTCCCTATTTTTATGTTTTCATATGTAGGCAATATCCTATTGAAAGATATAGAGTATGTAGTGTTTTGTTTCTTTATTATACCTTACATAATTGCATGCAATCCCTATCAGTGCTTCTTTATTCACACATATATATGACATTACTTTATATGTTTGTGGAGGTGGAGAGAGAGAGATTCCTGCTTCTTATTTCCAATTCATTTCTCCATATCATTCAGCTATGAAGATAATTAGGTTATCTTCAATTGAGAAGTTAATTTTGGGGGCTGGGGTTGTAGCCCAGTGGTAGAACGCTAGCCTAGCACAGGTGAGACCCTGGGTTTGATGCTCAGCACCACAGAAAAATAAATTAATTAATTAAAGATATTGTGTCCAACTACAACTAAAAAATAAATATAAAATACTTCTAACTTTTTCTCTCAGTTTTCAGTGGAATACAGTGTTTACAGGACATTTAGACAAGGATTGATGAACAAACATACATGCAGTCACATGAAATTTAAAAGGACTGAACTACAACACACACTAAATACCAGTCTATTTCTCTAAAATGTGGTATAATAGATTACAAAAGTTGTAAATAATTATCTTCAGATTTTAGGAAAAGTATAGCAACTAAGAATATTTTTATGCACCTATAAGCAATAATCTTGGTTCATCTTAGTACATTTATTGTGATAATTTACAGTTGATTAATTTAACTCCATGTGCCACTTTTCCCCAAAATTAGTTTTCGAGATTCTATTCTTGAGTGGTTATAGCAAATGCATATTAAGTTCCAAGTGTCATTTATTACATAAATTTACTGAAACAGAGAATCTCATGGTCCTAGTTCAGTTGTTGACCTAGGATACAGTCGCCTATTTTTCATGGATTGACTTATATTTCTCCTGTGGCTCTACTCATTCATAAACTGGGACAAGGAATACAGAGCCATAGGACATAAAGCATGACCCAAAAATTTCTTCTAGCAGGAAAAGTGATACATGCCAGTCAGTTTGCCATCAGCCATGCTTTGGGAAGACAGGCACCATGCACATTCCCCATTCTCCTTTTTTTCATCATAATTTAGGAGTCAACAACCAGGAATAAAGTATATCTTGATATGTTTTGGTCCTATAATTATGAGCTAGGAGTTAGGGAAAGAGGAAGCAAATTAATATTGAAAATATTATATATTTTCTCTTGATTCTTCCACATTTGAAACTATGCATTTTGCTTTATTTTACATTAAAAAATTGTGAAATACTTTACATTTCCAAGAAAACTCTCAGCAAGGAGAACCAGCCACCTAGATAAAGAATTCAATATATCTTAAGTTTATCCTAATACTTTTCAGCAGCTGGTTCAAGATTTTTAGCTGAGGTGTACATTTAGCATTTTATTCCTATGTTCTCCCTTAAAAACAAAAGCAGTTCTTTTTATTCTTCAAAGAAATAAACCAATACCTCACCATATCACTTGTTTTTATAAGCAAAAATACAGTACAAAATGCATATTTTATCCTGTGTATGGCCTTTGGAAGTAAGCCAACCCACATTTCAATCTCAGTTCTTCTGCTGTAGCTCTGTGAATTTGCTGAGTTGTTTTAAACTTCCTATACCTCTGTTTCCTAGTATATTTAAGGGGAGAAAAAATACATTTCTCCAGGCTTGTGATATTTAGTCAAATAATTTATATTAAGGACTTTGGCACACTATTTGCATTATTAATAATAACTCAAAAATGATAGTTCGTGAGACCACATCTCAAAAATAGTGAGATAATTCACTGACCTATCAAAGAAAATATTAGGCATTTAATTTGTATATTACTGAATTTTAGTTTAAAATTACATTTATATACATATAACACATGAAAAAATTTAAATAAACATAAATTTAATCAAATTATATATGCAGAATTTTGTGGGATTTATATTATGTCACATTTTGCTCACCTCACCTCTTTCTCTCTCCCCCCCCAATTCAGTTCTTTTCTGCACAACTGACAAACATATTCCTGGTATAGATCAGTATCAATTACTAATGTTCATGGCTGCAAATGGGAGAACACCCACTTAATAGTGTCTTAGGAAAGAAATAATTAAATTATCTCACTCATCAAGGGGGTGAATAAGGCATTTTTAGAATTGCTTCATCAGTTCAATAGCATTAGAATGCCATGTGAACATCTCTTTCTTTTTTTCCTCATTTTGGTGATATGGCTGCAACAATTCCAGCCATCAAACTCTCACCTTACAGTATTATAAGAAGAAGAAGTGAAAAAAGAAAATAAAGTTTTTTCAATCAGTCTTCTTACATATGTGTATATACACATAGGACTTTGGTCAGTGTGTTTCTAAAACTGGTATTATATTATACAAACTTTGCATTTCTCACTCAGCAACACATACCAGAAATATAACTGAAACAACTACCATAGCTCAAATATATACTTAAATAGCTGTTTGATATTATATGTTGAGACTTTACTATAACTTATACAATCTGTTTCCATTTGGGGACATTCACTTTAATTCTAGGTATTTTTCCCTTTGAATAGTTCTGCAATAAGTATTCTTGCATACAGTGTTTTCTACACTGGTGGTTTTATTTTATCGGGTAAATTCCTAGATGTCAGATTGCTGAGTTGAAGATTATATAAAAATACACCACAGTGAATCTCAACATCATGTACATCCACAAGTCTGGGATCCTAATTAGAATAAGATATATTCCATGTTTGTATAAACATATCAAAATAAATTCTACTGTCATTTAGAACTAAAATAACAAATAAAAATAAGAAAAAGAATTTTAAAATGTATTTTTAACTTGAGCAGATGGACCAAAATAGTTATATAACACCTTACATTTCCATCAGCAATGTCTGAGAGTTCTCTTATTCTTGTATCTTTTTCAGCAACAGATGTTATCATTTTATGTATTTTGTAAGTCTTATGGATAAACTGGTATGTTTTTAAAATTTAATTTGTATTTCTCTGTGGGTAAATAAGAGTATTGTTCATATGATTGTTGGTGAACTATTTATATACTCTATACCTTTTTTCTATTAGAGTGAATTTTTTCTTCTCACTATATAAGATTTATTGATATATTACAGATATCAACCCTTTGTTGGGCATCTGTGTTAAAATATCTCCCCAGACGTTTGTCTAGTGATTATTATTAATGTTGATTTTTATGTTTTATATGGTACACAATTCTAAATGAATAGTTATCCCTGTCACTTAGATTGAATATAATTGTATATCTACTTTTTTAGATTTTATTCCATTTTTTGCTTTATCTTAATTATATGCATTAACTTAAATTATACTTACCTACAGTAATGACAGCATCCACAGAATCAGGATAGAAAAGATATCAATCAGTTCTCTCTAGTGGGACTCCCAAAAAGCAGAGTTGGTTGTAGACTCTTACATATACTTGACCAGGAAAGGCAAGTAGTTTGAATGTGTTGTGAAGGTAATTCTGTTCAGTTTGACATGTTTCCAGAGTCCTCTTCTATTACACACTATTGGTGCCTTGCCCAGATCTCCTTTACTAGCTGGTTCACCTATCCCTCAGTTGTCCAGAGTATAGTCGCTGTTAACGTGTCAATAGATCACAGCTGCATACTTCTCCTGAAAATTGTTCTGGGCTTAAGGGAAGCACCTCATAGAGAGTGACTGGAATGCCAAGCCCTCCCTAAGGCAGAGAGGGGAATGGAAATTGTATAAGAGGCTGACAGGTACTTGCCTCTGGGCAGGACAATATTTGTGGTATCATACACTCTATCTCCCCAAGGAAACAGAGTCAAGCTTGATGAACCCAAGTTAGTGCACTGTTTCTTTCCTTGCCCCACCTTACTTCCCTCATTCTTTTTTATAAGTCTTACCAAAGAACCCTTTCTAAACAAATCACATGTAGAATTTTCCTATTTAGCAAATAAAAACAATACACATCCATTTAAATTTGAGTTCCCAGCAAACTAGAAATGATTTTTAAGATCAATGTGTCCTGTATAATATTTTGGATACAGTTATACTATAAAATTAATCACTGTTTATCTGAAATTCAAATTTAACTGGACACCTTATATTTTTATCTAGCAACTTTAATTCACTTGTGTAGAAATTTCTATCTTGGACTTTGCCTCTAAGGAATCAAGTTACTGCTGATTAGTGCCTATGTTTAACATTTTTTTTTCACATTTGAAAAAAGAAGATTCACAAATATTTAATCTACAGCTAATAAACCTCACTTTTAAGGTTTGGATTTGTCCCCCAAAAGCTTACATGCGAGAAACTGCAAGAAGGTTTGGAAGAAAAATGTTTGAGTTATAGCCTTAACCTAATCAGTGAATCATCCCTGATGGGATTAACTGGGTGGTCACTGGAGGCAGGTGGGGTGAGGATGGACACAGTGGTTCATTGGGGGCATGGCTATGGGGTATATACTTTGTAACTGGAGAGTAGAGTCTCTACCTCTTCCCCTGATCATGTGAGCTGCTTCCTTCTGCCATCCTAACTCTTCCACCATGATGTTCTCCCTCACCTCTAGACCTGGGAATGGAGCCGGCCTTCTATGGACTAAGACCTCTAAAACCGTGAGCCCGCAAATAAGTTTTTCCTCCTTTAAAACTGTTCCTGGCATGTCTTTTAGTCATAACCATGAAAAAGCTGACTAAAACACTCATTACATCCACATAAATGTCAGGTACTATGTTAGAGAAGAAGCCATCGGTCAGAAGGTTGGACAATTTAACTTTCAGCCTATTTTCATATATTGAACATTATATAAAAGTGCAGGTCATTGATGAAGACCTTTATATATTAAGATATTTACAATAAGTTTTACAGAAAAACAATTGTTCTAAATTTGCTGACCTTTTCTTTAATGGCAACAAATTTTAAAAGTAACCAAAAAGTAATAATAAAACCCACAATTTTTCCTTCATGACAATGTTGGTAATTTACTGATGAGTGAAAAGAAAGTTACTCATTTTGAAAAAAAAAAATCTTGTTATGTAAAGAAGATTTTGAAAATAAATATTTCCATTTTTTATCTTTATGTGATTTTACTCCTGAATGCAACTAAAGTGTATACCTTGGAAAAATAAAATTGTCATATTGACATATTTTAAAAAAATAAAAGCTTTGGAAACAGTATTTCTAACCCATTAAAAAAAATCTTTCAAATGAAGAGCTTCAGTAGATACCAATTCATTTGTGAAAATACAAATTGTAGTGCTGCTGCATTAATTAGCAGGAATGATTGATGGGGTTCAAAGAAGTTGAAAATTTAAGGGCTGTACTTTTATTTTTTAAATTTATGCATAATTGGTGACTGGGATTAAAATGTGTATAATGATTAACACAATTCAAACAATAATCAGCAACTTCTAATTAGATCTATATAACTCCATCAAGTATCTTTTTTGTGCTATGATAGCCACTTAATTCAGATATGGGAAAAGTAACTAAAAAATTTAAAACTGAATATAAAACCAAATCTTTTAAGTGGCTATATCACCAGATATTAGCTGAATTTTAAAACGATAATGAAGATTTTAAAACAAATCAACATTTTTTAAGGTCAAAGATGTATCTTGAACCATAAATTGAAAGGACGTATTTATAATGCAATTTATTTCATTAATTCAATAAATTTATTTTTTTGTGTGTTCAAGAATGTATAAAATACTTTAGTATAGTAATGTGTATCATATTAACTGAAATAAATCAAGTATGTTTGCTTGGAATTTATATGTTTTTGTAGAAGAGTTGTCTCTCCTTGTGAGTTCTGTGAAAATTTAAACCTCTGTCTAAACCCCTCATTGGGTCCTATTAAAGAGGCAACTGCATATTAAGTTCAGTGCACTAGCCTGCATGGCTTGTTATAAATATGGACTACTCACTGTTTAAGGAATACTGTTTAAGGAATACCAGTGCCTTATTAAAGTTAGCTTGCAGCCTCCTGTAAAGGTAAATAGGCTGTTTCTACTTAGGTGCCTGTGAGTTGTATATGGCAAAGTGAGGAATGTCAAGGAGAGAAAGAGGCATCTTTCTAAACTGTAATTTAGAACACTCACGTGTTCTTATAGCCAAGTCAAAAGGTAAAACTTCAAAACTGGAAGCAGAGAGTCTATTGACAAATGGGTACTTGCAATTTCATTTGAAATTTTTTCTTTCTTGACTATTATTTAATACTTAGGTCTGTTATATGGTTTCTTATTGGTTTTAAAATTATTTTTTAAAAAATTTAAATAATTGTAGATTCATATAGAGATCCAATGTGCATTTTATCCAGTTTTAAAAAATATATAATAAAGGATCATGACCAGATATTGTCATTAATAAAATAAAGATATATAATATTTCCCTCACTCCAGTGATATCTGTATTGCCTTTTTATAGACACACGCATTTCCCTCCTACACCCACTCCCTTTTTTGTTCCCTGCAACAAATTTGTTCTCCAGTTCTAGAAATCTGTCATTTCAATAATTTTATATAAATACAGGCTGGGAATATAGTTCAATAATAGAGAGCTTGCTAACATGTGCTAAGTCCTGGGTTCTATACATAGCAATACACACTCACACACAAACAAATGCTATATAAATGGAATCATACAGTGTGCAGTCTCTAAACATTGGCTTTTTATTTCACGCAACATAGTTCCCTCCATATTTATCTTAGTTGCAGTATGTGTAAATATTCTGTTCTCTTTAACTGCTGAGTAGTAGTCCACATATAAATATAACAGCCTTTAACCGGTCATCTGTGGAAGGACATCTGGTTTGTTTCCACATTTTCACCATTACAAATAAAGCTGTTAAAAATATTCATGTGGGGCTGGGGCTGTAGCTCAGTGTGCAGAGTGTTTGCCTAGCATGTGCAAGGCCCTGGGTTCAATCCTCAGCACCACATAAAATAAACAAATAAAATAAAGGCTTTCTATCCATTTACAACTACAAAATAACTTTTTAAAAAAATATTCATGTACAGGATTTTGTGTGGATGTATGTATTAATTTCTCTAGACTAGATGTTTAGGAGTGCAAGTGTATCATTGTCTGATAGACACATGTTTACTTTCCTGAGAAATTGCCAGTTTTTCTGAGTGGCTATGCCATTTTACATTCTTACCATCAATAAAAACAATGACTCAGTTTGTTCAGATCCTGGCCAGAATTTTGGGATTATCCTTTTTTTTTAATTTTAACCATTCTGATAGGAGTGTAATGATATCTTATTGGAATTTTAATATTTGCTTTCCTAATAGTTAATTATCTGAACATCTTTTCAAATTATTAAGTTACCATCTGTATATTCTCTTCAATTAAATGTCTATTCACATATTTTTCCAGCTTTCTAATTGTATTATTTTGTAATTTACTCTTTTGAAAATGTTAAGAGTTTTTTATATATTCAAGATGATATTCGTCTGTTGATATATGTTTTCTTGTATTTTCTGTCTATAGCTTATAGCAAAACACACTCACACACAAACAAATGCTATATAAATGGAATCATACAGTGTGCAGTCTCTAAACATTGGCTTCTTTTCCCATTAACAGGGTCCTTTATAGAACACAAACTCATAGTTTTGGTGAAGTTCAATTGATCAGTTTTTCCTTTTGTGAATCATGCTTTCTATGTCAAGTCTAAAGACTCTACCTAGCCTTCTATCTCAAAGATTTTCTTCTTTTTCCTAAAATTTTTATGATTTTATGTTTTAAATTTGAGTGATCCACTTAGAGATAATTTGAGGTTTATATTGAGGTTCACTTTTTGCTCATACAGTTTCTCGAGCACAGTTTTTGAAAATTTTCCTTCCTATATTAAACTGATTTTGTACCTTCATTATCTGTTCTGTTCCATTCATCAGTATATCTATCACACCACTAATATTATTCTGTCTTAATTACTGTAGATGGGTAAAAAATTATAATGGGTAGAGTGATTACTCCCATATTATTCAAGATTTCTTTACTTTTTCTCAGGCCTGTGCCTTTCCATATAAATTTTGTTCAAGCTTATCTATATCTCAAAACATATTTTGCTGGAATTTTGAGAGAAATTACATTAAAGCTATAGATCAATCTCAGGATTATTTAAATCATAACTGGGTTTCACCTTACAGTATATAAATGTGGCATTTATTTAGGTCTTAATTGTATTCATTCATTATTCTTTTATAAATTTTTAACATTTGGATTCTCTATATATTTTGGTAAGGTCATATGTAAATATTTCATTTAATTCATGTGATTTTAAATATTTTGCTTTTTAATTTATTTCTGTACTACTAGTGTATGCAAATAAAATTGATTTCTACACATTGACCTTGAATTCTATGAATTCACTTATTCTAGCAACTATCTTTATAGACTTCTTGCGATTTTCTACATAAGCAATCATTCTATCTGGTATTAGAAAAATCTAATTTCTATACTATCGGAAGTAATTTTATTTCTTTCTTCTTTATTGTCTTATTAGACTGAGTAGAAATCCAGTTATTGTTAAATAAAAGTGGTAAAAGCAGAAATCCTCATCTTATTTTTAATCTTAGAGGTAAAGCATCTATTTCTCACCCTCAGATAGGAGATTTGCTTAAATTTTATATATGTTCTCTTTGGAGTAGAGGGAATTCTTTTCTATTCCCAAGTGGCTGAGAATTTTTATCATCATGGAGGGTGGACTTTGCCAGATAATATTTTTATGTCTGGTGATTTATATTCATGTGATTTTTCTTTTTTCTACTGTTGACATGGTAGTTCACAGTGCTTCATTCTTGAATGTAGATTCAAAATCTTCAACACTTGGAATATAAATGCAACTTGGTCTTGGTGTACTTTTTTATGGATTGCTGGATTAGATTTGTTGTGTTGATGCCTTCTACTATGGACTGTTATGTCTTCCCCAAAATCATGTGTTGAAGCCCTTAACCCCAATGTGACTGCATTCAGAGATGGGGCCTTCTAGGAGGTAATTAAGGCTAAATGAGGTCATAATGGTAGGTTCCTAATCTGATTGGATTGGTGGCCTTATATGAAGAGGAAAAATATCTTTCTTTCCACCCTTATATACAAAAAAAAAAAGGTCATGTGAGCACACTGTCAGAGGCAACTATCTATGAGTCAAGAAAAGTCTAAAATAAACCTACATTGTCTTAATTTCCAGTCTCCAGAATTATGAGAAAATAAATTTCTGTTGTTTAAACTACCTAAACTATAGTGTTTGTCATGACATCCTGAGAAGACTAAGGCACCTCCTTTTCATTTTTCTGGAAAAGATTTATAAAATTAGTTTTAAGTCTTTAAAAGTTTGATAAAATTCTGCAGTAAAACTCTCTGTGTAAGGATATCATATTTATGGGAAATTCTAAAATATTAATTCAATTTCCTTAATAGTTACAAAAAGATCTAAATTTTCTATTTATAATTGGATAAATTGTAGACACTTACATTTTTGAGAAATCAGTCCATTTCTTCTAAGTTGTTGAAATTATATGTGTAAAAGTTAATCAAAATATTCCTTTATTATTCCTTTGAAGTTTGCATAGTCTATAGTGATGTTTCAATTTTGTTCTCATTTCTACTGTTTTTACTAGGGGTTTATCAGTATGACTGAATATTTTTGAAGAAAATCTACTCTTTTTTTCATTATTTCCAGTTTCCTGTTTTTGATTTAATTAATTTCTACTTTTAATGTTTATTCTTTTCTCCTGCTTGCCTTGGGGTTATTTCGCTCTTACTTTCCTACTTTCTTGAAATGAGAACCTAGATTTTGACCGTCCCTTGTTTCTAATGTAAGCATGTTTTGCTATACAGTTCCCTTTCAGCACTGGTTTACTTGTGTGTTATACATTTTGATATTTTCTATTTTCATTCTCACTTTCCTTTATGCATTATATCTTTGCTTTTAAGGCTTTCCTCTTTTACCTATGCATTATTTAGAAATTTGTTATTTAGTGTTTGGAAATTTCTCTGCTTTGCTTCTGTCATTATTTTCCTGTTTGATTCCTTTATGGTCAGATAATATACTCTATGAATTTAGTACTTAATCTATGTTGAGGTTGTTTTAAGTCCCAGTGTATGATCTATATTTGTGAATATTCTTTGGTCACTTGAGATTTTTGTTTTGTTTCTTTTGGGGGTGGTGTACTGTAGATTTAACTCCTAGGTGCACTTTACCACTGAGCTACATCCCAACCCTATTTATTTAGTTAGTTAATGAGTTATTTTTTATTTTGCTTTGAATCAGAGTCTTACTAATTTGATGAGGGCCTCGCTAAGTTACTGAGGTTGGCCTCAAACTTGAGATCCTCTGACCCAGCCTCTCAAGTTGCTGGGATTACACACATGTGCCACTACACCCCAATTCTTTGGTCTGTTGAATAAAATATATATTCTGCTCTTGTTGAATGAGATGTATTATATAGGTTAATGAGGTCTAGTTCTTTGATGGGTTTCTGAATTTTATATCTATACACATTTTTATATAATATTTACATCAATTACTTAGTGGGGTGTTGATCGGTCTATAATTTTACCATTTTAATGTATTTTCAGGTTTTCTGGTTTCTCACATATACATTTAGGATTATTATGTGTCCTATTCTAGCCCTATATAATGATACTACTTGACTCTAGAAATTTTCTTCACTCCGAAGTCTATTTCATCTGATATCAATATAATCACATCTGCTATTTATGATCAAGAGTTACATTGTATATTTTTCTATCATTTTATGTTCAGCCTAGTTTTATCATATTTGAAGATGTACTTGTAGAAAGTACTTTTTGATAATACTTTCTTTTAAATCCACTTTGGCAATCTCCATCTACTAATTAAATTATTTATTTATTTTACCTTAGTTCTTATTTACTAAAACATACTAAACACAAAAATTGAATTTGGAGTAAAGGCCATTTATGTTATGTTCTGGCTTAGAAGTTGTCTGCATTTTGCTCATGTCCTGAAACTTTCTATGAGGCTGGGTTTTTTTTTAATTTTTATTTTTTAGTTGTAGTTGGACACAATATCTTTATTTTATTTATTTATATGTGGTGCTGAGGACCGAACCTAGGGCCACACACGTGCTAAATGAGCACTCTACCACTGAACCACAACCCCAGCCCTAGGAGGCTGATTTTAAAAGTGAAGGACTCCTTAATCTCTCAGAAGAAATTTCTAGGCAGGATAGGTGTTGCAAGGATATTGCTAATGTCTTTTAGCCAAATTTATTGTGATATTCAGGAGAAAAAGCAGAGCAGAAATATTTGAAAAATTTGAATTTAAAAGGCAAAAATAAAACTGGAGCTAAGAGGTCCCAGTTGTTAAAGACATTACCACCACTAAAGAAATGCTAAAGACTTTGCCTAGAGTCACCAAGGAAGATAGCTTGGGGGCATCTCAGGAACTGACAAGACCACACCCTCTCAAGCTCAAGGTGAAAATTCTCTTGAGAAGAGTCATGGGGCACCCTTCTTGCAGAAGGGGGCCTTGGAAGATTTTCTACCCTGGTAGGTCACCCAGACACTCAGAGGCTCCTGCAGCAAGGGTCCCTGGAGTCTTGGCTAATGCTCAGGATGGCAGCAGACCTTGTCATCAACCACATGATGCTGGTTCTGTAGGATTACACGATGTTGGAGTTAGGGGGTCATGGAGGTTTCCACCAAGATTTCAAAGGCAGGCCTGGGAGTCCAAGAAAAGTGCAATAGAGTCTGAGTCCCTGCAGGCATAGCCTGAAAAATCAAAATATGGAGATGTGAGGAAGAAACCAAAGCTGTAATGTAGACCTCCCAAATTAAGAAATACCAGTAACATGGGACATTGTCCAAGTAAACCTGCAGGAATCAAAAAAGAGACAAGCCGATAGAAGGGCCACTTGGCTGCAACCTACAAGTCCACAGGGGCAAAAACTACAAAGCCCTTTGGAGAGAACATCATGTTGTGATGGGCCCAGATGCTAGACATGGAGCTACAGGAATCCAGCCCAGGTGGATTTCAGTCTTGTTTTGGTCCTATCCCTTCTTTATATGCCCCTAATTTTGTGAATGAAAATACTTACTGTGTGCCTTCATATATTGGATACTTGTAAATTGCTTTTAATATTACAGGAGCTCACAATGGGAGATTGTCTTGAGCCTCAGAGAAGACTTTGGACTTAAACTTTGAGCAATCTCAGAACTGTTAAGACTATGGTTGATGGATACATCTTTTTTCCAGCACTTCCTTCTGGTCTCTGTTGTTTCAGATAATAAATTTACTGTTATTCCTCTGGTTTTCCCCTATTGTTATTATACCATTTCTCTGTTTTGGATAGTTTCTTTGGTTTTAGTTTACAGAATTTTTTCACATATGTTAGTGTGGATTTATTTAGAATTGTGCTACTTGTGTTCTTTAATTTCTGTTTGTATTCCACTATTTCTTGAGGAACAGAACTAGTTTTGCTTCCTATACCCTTGCTCAGTCTCATTGATGTAGGGTAGGAATGGAAGCTCAGCTCCTCACTGAGCCAATCTGACACTAGTGAAGAGGATGAGGGTGAAACATAGTAGTAATTAGCTCATTCTCAAATCCTCTCATTAAATCTCATTGATGAGGTCTTGGTAGAGGCTTAACTTACCATTGAAACACATTGACATTATTCCTACCAGAGAATCAGTGTATAATACCAGCTTTGCCTCAGAGATGATGGAAGATCAGTTGCCCACTTGGCCCCACTGAAATAGTGTGTGGCAAAGTGAGGCAGGGAAGTTTTTCTCCTGGTTCTGTTTTCTGGAGTAGGGTATGTATTGCCAAAAAACGTTTTGTATTATTAGGCCTCCCTTTTTCAGACCTTTTGTGTTTGGACAACAGACTTTTCTTATAGATGTTACCATTTGTGCTTATTGAGGTTTCTGGGTTGGAGACTTCTTCAGCTTTCTGTCTAGGATCTGTAAGACACAATAAGAAAATCAAGGGAACCCCACTCCTGTCTTTGTTCAAATTCTGAGGTCTCAAGTCCATTCACATCTTGTTTTTTCCTGCTTTCATAGATTCCCTTTACTTGTTAATTAACCTGTCTCCAGAATACTTTAAATTTTGAGAGTCAGAGGACATAAAAGCAATTGAGACTATTTTATGCTGATCAGAGCTGAAAGACTCCATTTTTATATCTCCATAATATTTTAAACAGTTATGTTCACCACTATGGACATAAGGGCATTTCATTATGACCTTGAGGGGATTAAGTGTGTAAAAAGTGGTCATTATACTATCATCCCCTAGAACATAGATGCCCTCTCTTTGATTTTGTGTGTCCTGAGGAGGGAAGATACAACACACAACTTTATTTTTCAAAGCCAAATGGTGTTGGAGTCCAAACTGCACACAAATGGCTGGTAGAATTTCTAGCATTCATAACTTTAAGGGTTTCTTCTCTTCTCTGTGGAACCTTCTTAGACATTTGATGCTTACTTTGTCCCAGGGAAAAGAAGGTAGACATGTTTCTTAGTTTTTGTTTACTATTGATTTCCCCATTGTTTTTTGTACTACAGGATAACATCATAATGATCAACACTGATCACTAGTTTGTTTAGCTGCTGTTGTTGAAGAACTCTGAGGTGTCCCTTTCAGTAGGAATTACCACTGTTCATAGATGGACACAACATCTCCCAGCTGCTCTTAGCGTTTCTACTCCTGGCAAGCAACTTCTACAGATATCCCATTCCTATATTTGGGATGCTGAGAGGAAGTGTGGCTTATGAACACTATATGACTAGCAGAAATTTTACTCATTTCTCCAAAATATAAGTGCATCAAATATGGATTTACACTATTTTGGTTCACTTAATAATTCATTGTCTTTGGAAAAAAATCATAATTTTCCAAGCTGCAATTTCCTCATCTACAAAATGTGGATCATATTAATAGTGGATTAAAAAAGATAATATTTGAAACAGTCCTATAACAATATTTGTTAGTATAATAATAAATGATATTGGGAAGAATCATAACTGTGGTGCAGAAAAGTGTAAAGGAGAATGGGGTATGCAGTAACTGAAATGGAATGGCCAGGAGGCCCCATGGCTTGTACTTGGAAATTGTGTATGTGAGTGAAATTACAAAAAGGGCTGGGAAAGGAGGAGAAAAATATCAACTAAAGGTTTAGGGATGGTAGGGGTAGAGAAAGCAGCATGGAAGTAGATCCTACAGTCTTCTCAGATGAGTCAGAAAATTAAATTTATGCCTGTATGTACTTGCTCAGCAAACTGGTTTTTAAGGGGGAAGATTGGGGCTTGTGCAGAGTTGATGTCAGCCACCAACCTCTCTGTACAATACAATCTATCAATCAGTGTGTAACTAAAATCTGTGTGTCTGTGCATACTAGGAACAGTCCTGCTACTGGATTGGCTACTCTGAGGTAACATGTGAGGTCCACTGAGACTTCCAAGAGTGAAAATCTGCATTCCACATCTCTACAGTCTTATGGTTTTATACCTATGATCGCCTTCTTCTGCAAAGTGCTTTAGGTCCTTTTGTGCATGTGAAAATCATGTTCATTCCTCAAATCCCTTTTCCAAGGCCTAGTGGAGGGGTGTTCTGGTCAGGTGCCTTGAGTTTATAGAATTGTCAATGGGAATGTTTAACTTATCCTGCCAGGAATAGAAAGGGAGGTGCCCATCCACTGAGGCACTGTTCCACTCCACCTCCTTAGGATTGGACAAAAGCAAACACCTCCCCCATGAGCACAGAGCACCAGGTTCTGAAACTGTGACCAACCAAGGGACTGTGAAGATCATAGGGAGAATATGAGGGGAAATGATCTTCATTTGGAATGCACTCCTCAGAGATTTCTAGTGCAGGAACTCAGAAACCTTAATTTGAGGATGGGGAATATTTGTTTGAAATTGTTTAAGATACCACACCAGAAGGGCTGAGGAAGGAGGGACAGAAAGGAACTAGCAGGAAGATGGGTAGTATCCCTGCCACTGGCAAACACTCCCTTTGGCTACCAATTTCAATGTCAATCTCAGATCAAGGTTCTCACAGTATTACACCAAGTGTATATTTGTTTCTTCCCACCGATCATGGTCAAGGCTCATCTAATCCTGTACTTGACTATATTTTAAGTTTCAGATTTTATTCAAGTAAGAATTTTAGGGCTAGTTGGTTGCCCTAAAATGGGCGATGAAACACCATGTATTCTATACTGAGAATTCAGGAGCTATACCCTCCAGCAATCTACCCAGGCCTCTGCTCCACACCCACTTACCCCTTCACCCACAGCCTCCACCTGCAAACCCAGCATGTGCTGTCCAATATCCCCCTCCTCCCTCCCTCCCCCACTCTCTCCTCACCCAACTTCAGTTTCTCAAGCACTTCCTCCCTTCTCTCCGACTTGGCTGCCGCCTCCCAGAGGGCGACCACACTTCCCACCCTCGGCCAGGTCCACCACCAGCCCTAACCCTCTCCCCCACACTCCGAGGGTGCTCTGCTCCCTCTGACCAGGAGTTATTTGCCTGCCCCCACCGTTTTGTTTTTTGTTTGTTTGTTGTTGTTGTTTTGCTGTGGACAACCTCAGACTCGGTGCCTGGTGGTAGCCGCCATCTCCTGGCCCTTGAAATCCCGAGCTCCCAGCTGAAGCGCAGACGCCTCCACCCAAGCCCCCGACGCCCTGCCAGCCACTGCTATGGCCAGTAGGAGTGCCACGCACAGCCTCGACGCTGCCGCCGCCTGCCCGACGGCCACAACGGACTCACGGGGAACAGACAGCAAGAAGCGGGAAGCACCTGCACTCAAGGTTGGTGAGGGGAGCTCTTCCTCTCAGGTTTTGGTGAAGCCAGGGCACAGAGAGGGGCCGCTGCAGCCCAACAAGCAGAAGCGGCTAGCAACTTCTGGCTCGCTGGTCCATTATTTGAGGGGCCGTGCGGTAGGCACTTGGAGCAGCGGTGGGCACTTGGAGCAGCGCCCGGCTCCTGGGCTTCGAGGGTAAGCTGCACAGCTATACAGTGCTGAGGCTGCCCGAGATACTGACTGAGCGCCAGCTGGCACTGGGCACCCTCAACAAGGTTTTCGCCTCTCAGTGGCTAAACTCCAGGCAGGTGGTGTGTGGCACCAAGTGTAACACACTCTTTGAGCTGGACGTGCAGTTGGGCCAAATCAATCGCATCCCCTTGCTGCGGGACAGGGTGCCCATTCTGTCCCGGGATCAGCCAACCACTGGCATCCATGCCATTGAACTAAATCCCTCTAAGATGCTTTTGGCTATGGGGGGTGAAAATCCCAACAGCCTGGCGGTCTACCAGCTACCCACCCTAGATCCCTTGTGCCTGGGTGACCAACATGCTCACAAAGACTGGATCTTCTCCATAGCCTGACTGAGTGATACTGTGGCGCTGTGAGTGGCTCCCGCGATGGCACCATGGCCCTGTGGCAGGTGGATCCTGACAGAAATGGCAGCATTGCCTGGCAAAACGATGGGAAGTTCCCTGTGTATACCCACATCTATCCAAAGCACATAGAGGCTATCCCCAAGGCCAACAGAAACATAGGTAACCACAGAGTGCGGGCCCTGGCCTTCAGTGGCATGAACCAGGAACTGGGAGTCGCGTGTGTGGATGGCTACTTCCACCTGTGGAAAGCTGGAAACACCCTATCCAGGCTGCTGTCCTTCAGGCTGCCCTATGGCCACGAAAGCATGTGCCTAACCTACTGCAATGACTTTTCCCTGTATGTGGTGGGCTCTTATTCTCATGTATCCTTCTTGGATCTGCGCAGAGGCCACCAAAATATTTGGCCCTTGAATCCCTATGAGTGTGGAACAGGTGTGCGCTCACTGAGTGTCTACCAGCACATAGTCACTGTGGGCACAGGCCTTGGCTCCCTGCTCTTCTATGACATATGTGCTCAGAAGTTTCTGGAAGAGAGGGCCTCAGCCAGTCTAGACTCCTTTCTGGGACCCACAGGGAGGAAGCTCAAACTCACCTGTGGCAGAGGCTGGCTCAACCATGATGACCTTTGGTTGAATTACTTTGGTGCTGTGGAGGAGTTCCCCAATGCCCTCTACACTCATTGCTACAACTGGCCTGAGATGAAGCTTTTTGTGGCTGGGGACCTCTCCCTTCAGGCCTCCATGGGCACTATGCAGGCCTCTGGAGTTAAGGCCTCATTTGCAAAGTGCATAAATTTACATATCATTTCAGTGTAACCTTCCTTCTTCATGCTGCAGTTGTTTTAGTTCTTTCTTTTGTCCTACAGGTATAATTGGCTCAACTTCAACTATGAGGAGAGGGAGAGGGAGAGGGAGAGGGAGAGGGAGAAAGTATAAGGATTTGTCTACATCCTCTTTAGCATTTGTTATTTTTTCCTTTTTGACAGCAGCCATTATAATTAGGATGAAGTTGAATCTCAAGGGTAGTTTTTGACTTACTAATCCTTGAAGGCTAAAGTTATTGAAGATATCTTCAATAGCTAAAGATATTTATTTTTTGAGAGGGAGAAGGAGAGGAGGCAAAAGGGAGGGGGAGAGAGAATCAAAACTTTAAAGCCAGTTGCTATGGTGCACACCTGTGATCCCAGTGGCTTGGGAGGCTGAGACAGGAGAATAACAAGTGCAAAGCCAGCCTCAGTGACTTAGTGAGCCTTAAGCAACTTAGGGAGGCCCTGTCTCTAAATAAAAATAAAAAGGGCTTGGGATGTGGCTCTGTGGGCAAGTGCCATGGATTCTATCCCTGGTACCAAACCAAAAAAAAAAGGTTGACCTTTAAGACTTTTCTGCATATTCCTAACATGATGATCTTGACTTTTCATAAAAAAAAAGTTTTGTCTAATCCTTAGTTAACATTCTGTCTTTGAGTGATTCACATATTCTTTCTGCATTAAGGAGATCCAATGGTGGTTTCACAATTATGCAATTATATTTCTTTTTTTTTAACTTCTTTTATTACTGGTATTAAAATAGTATTGTTTTGGTTATTTTTCATAGCACATATATGGCATATTAAGAATATTTTCTAATAAACAGAATTTTACATTTGTTCCAGAGAGTTAGCTATAGTTTTTGTTTTTGTTTTTTGGTACTAGGGGATTGAACTCAGGGACATTCGACCACTGAGCCACATCCCTAGCCCTATTTTGTATTTTATTTAGAGAAATGGCCTCACTAAGTTGTTTAGTGCCTCACTTTTGCTGAGGCTGGCTTTGAACTCGCAATCCTCCTGTGTAAGCCTCACAAGCTGCTGGGATGGCAGTCATGTGCCACACTATACCAGGCATTAGCTGTAGTTTTATAGCATTGTTCCAATTGGAAAATGCATTCCAAGTTCTAGATCACCTACTTTGGGGAAATTTTCATTTGTAAAATGCGGTCAGAGTGTATATTTGTATGTTGTAGGTAAGTGCGTTTTTTTTAGTGGTGCTGGGGGTCAGACTCAAGGTCTCACATATAGGCAAGCAACTACATACCCACCCCTAAAACAGTTTTTTTAAGTTTTTCTCATATTGAAAAAAGTTGTTATTGTATCTTATGTTTGTTTCAAAATCCCAATTGGTTAGGACACTTTGAGAATATTAGTGTTCTGCTTATTTGAATGCTAAAGGTTAATCTGAAAATTGAATCAATGTTTTCTCTTCGTAGCTTTATTTAAGTTTATATGTTCTGTCCTTAAATAGATAAAAGAATGTGCATTTTTCCATGTCTTTCCTTAAAACCGTCAAGACTTGTGAATATATTAGAATTGTTATGGTTTTGGAACATGCACAAAATTTCACGCCTTCATTCAAAGCAGGGATTCTGAGTGTAAATATAGAATGTATGGCAGACTGGCCAGAATGTATAAGGATTCAAGGTATAGACAATATTTTTCCATTGTTATTTTTAATATCAAATGTTATATTTGAGCATACTTGAAATTTCCTAATTTTATTTACAAGAAAAAAATGCAAAGAAGAAAAATGAGCCCATTCAGTTTATTCTGAAAAAATTTCCAATTTGTAAAGTCTAAATTGAGAATTTATTTGTGAATTTCAATAACTCTTACCTAAGTGTGGAATAAATATGTTGATATAAAAAGTAGTAATGTTATAATTTTCAGTGTAATAACATGTAATTATAAATAACATTAAAATTTCAAGAAGGGATGCTGGCATTTAAATAGGTTATGTTGAAAAAAAGAACTATGAAGTTCAGAAAAATACAAATAGTGCACTGCTATAAAAATATGTTGGTTTCTCCATATGTGAGAACATGGGAAGTAAAAAGAAGATTGGGCCTTCCTCCACACTGGCCAAGTTGTGCTGACCTTGGATTGGTATTGTGTCATGTCTCCTTTTCCTTAAATATTTTTGCATTTGCGCTTCCTTTGTGTCTGTATGCTACATGCAGTTCAGTAGCAATCCTTAATAAAAAGAATTTACAAATCTAAAAAGTCACCTTTTGTTTATAGAGATTATTTTAACAGATTTATGTAATATTTGTTACAAAGCAGTAAAATGAGTTCATACATGTAAATCAAACTCAGTTGTAAATGTCTGGACAACAGGGACTGTCACTGGCATCTTGTATTCCCTCATATCTCCACTAATGACTAGAAAACCAAAGGTAATCAGTTATTACTTAATGAATGTTTCTGCCTCTGGAGACTAAAATTCAAGATTTTAATAAGTAGATATTTACTCTTGAATAATATAGGATTTGGTTGATCCCCCTATTTTTCTTGAAATTTGCCCTAATTCATTTTTAGCTCAGGCCATGGTGCTTTATCCATTCATATACTTAACTCATATGTGAAACCTGAAGATGAAATAAAATAGATAAAGTTTATATAGCTAGAATTTTTTATACTATAAATCAGACTTTTAACCTGCAAATAGTTAGATTTGAAGATTTCCTTAAATTTTTTTTTTTTCAGAAACTAATTTGAAAGACCTCATTTTGTAGACTATTTTTTAACCTAAATTATATATTGGCTAAATATCTCAAGTTTTACCCAAGAACTAACCAAAGTACTTGTTGTCTTTTTCTATATGTAGTAGGGGATTTTTACAGTAATTTTATATTTGTTGTGGGACACTGAGAGAATGTTTTCAGAGGAAATAACACTTTCTATTTGGGGTGGGATTTTAAAGCAGATGTAGAAGTCAAATCTCTAGTCTTAGCTTGATACTGAATGAGCAGCATCACTGGCTCACTATAAACATTCTTATATCTTAGGGTATATCTTATATCTGGGGGTATATCACAGGGTTTGGCTTTTTAATAACTAAATAGCCTAACTATGAGTGTATTTATATTTTTCAAATGTCTAGTTATTTTGAAATATTTTCCAGTCCTAGGACAAAGTACTCTATAAAAGTATACTGAATAGTGTAAACTGTGAGTGTGAAATATATTTTTTAAATACCATGCCAGCACTCCAGGAAGCCAATAAATTAAATTCACTTAAAATACAGAAGGGAATACAAATCTGTATGTACAATCTAGCTGACAGAGCTGCCTGAAACACCTAGTTACTTATAAACATTCATAAAATTGTTAATTGTTTGTGTCTACCTGTTCATATATTCTTTCCCCAGGCATACTTTTGACTCAAAAGTTTGTGTTCTTCCCCTCTACTCTTTTGAAGGACTTTATTTCTGGCTTTAAAAAAATATGGAGAAGAATTGCTAGCCAAAAATAACCACTGAAATAAATTTAAGAGACTCCTTTGGCAAAAATTCATCTGTTAAATATACTTTTGAATCAGTAATGAACATAATTGAATTATACAGAGTTTGATTTTATCTGCCTGTATTCAGAGTTGAATAAGTTCTCAATTTTTTATTAATTGCTAATTTAGAGTTATTTTAGAAAGTAATTCGCAAAGTCCTTCTGAATGTTTTACTGGCAACTCCTTAATTTCGACAAATGTGAGGTAACCCAGCTATGCTAATTGTGTTGTGTGAGCTGCTCAGGGATGCAGTTCAGTGAGAACAATGTAGACTAATATGAAACAGAGGCTGGCTATGCTACAAGTGTTTGCTTTTAAGGGATGTGATTTTAAAATCTGTTGAAAATGACTATCTAAAAGTATTTCCCTCCACTTACTGCTATAAATCCAGAGACATCTTCCACTTGTGTTGGTATCAGTGAAAGGGCAATGTGTTTGCAGGAGGTTGCTATGAAATAGTCTGATCCTTAGGAATCAGGGTTCTTTAACTAATATGTTTAACTTTATACAGACATTGCTCCTTATTTCACATACCTTTTCTTTGTTTTTCTTCTATTAAATTCTCTGTGACTTCCCATTGAGAATGAAGTTCTCAACTTCTTCATGCATAGTGGATCTTCTGTTATTTTTATTATAGTTCCTATTAGATTCTAATGCAGTTGACTATATGGGTGTCTAACTCTCCTTTTCCATTTGAATGTGAACTGAATTATTCTAACATCTACTACAGTAGTTGCCATATATGGCAGTGGGATAGCCAGAAAAATTACTAAAACATCAATTCCTTGGAAAAAAATTATTTTATCAGATTAATTGACCATAACATTAGATAATGTAGGAGTAAGTTGACAGATGAAGAAAATCCTTAAAAAAGGACCCATGCATGATAGTGATCATGGTAATTCACAGCATAGAATAATATGATAGCAGAAACTTAAAATTTTATTGGTACATAATAATGATATAGAATAGTGGATTTCATTGTAGCATATTTGTTCAGGTACATAGCATAATTTGATCGATTTCTTTTCTCAGGACCTTCCCTTGCCACAGTTCCCTCTTCTTCAGTTTTCCTGCAATCCCTTTCTCTCTTGTTTTTCTCTCTAGCTTCTGCATATGATAGAAATCAGGTAGCCCTTGACTTTCTGAGTCTGGCTTATTTCATTTAATATGACACTTTCTGATTCCATCTATTTTTTAAATATTTAATTGATTTTATTGTTTTAAATACATGACAGTGGGATGCATTACAATTCTTACTACACATATAGAGTACAATTTTTTCATATCTCTGGTTCCATCTATTTTCTTGCAAATGACACAATTTCATTTGTCCTTATGGGCCAATAAAACTTCATTGTATGAACAGAAACATTTATTAATAAAATATTTCCCCGAGCGATCATATTGCATCTGGATACCAAAATGAAATGGAAAAAAATATTATTTTAGAATCATAAACACCTGGATGTGAACTGTAGCTCTATTGTTTGTTTATTTAATCACTGTGTTTGTGTTACTTAGCTTCTCTAAATCTGACCTTATATTACTAATCTTTCAATCTTCAGTGTCTAGCATACTTCCTGATGTATACTGATTGCATTGATATGAATTTTCTTCCTATCTACATCCTTACCAATTCTATGGGGGGTGTATATATTTTTTGCTTGATTATTGCAAAAGAAGTTTATGTGCATTGTGGAAAGTTGGACATACAAATAAAAATATAATTTTCCTCTAGTAAGAGATTGCTACTGTGAACATGGTAGTGCATATCTTTTGTACATTGTGTGCCTAACTTTGTAGTTGCCACTGAAATAAGAGTATTTTTTACAGGTTGTATTATAGACTTCTTTTTTTTTTTAGTTTAATGATTTTCATTAAACTAATCATCTTTTTTTAAATAGTTATTTTTTAGTTGTAGTTGAACACAATACTTTTATGTTTATTTATTTTTAATGTGGTGCTGAGGATTGAACCCAGGGCCTCACACATGCTAGGCGAGTACTCTACCACTGAGCCACAACCCCAGCCCAAATAATCATTTCTCTATGTCAGTAAATATTCTTGTTTTCTAACACTCAGGGTTACTTGAATGTGTATAGGCTTAAACTCAAAATTAATGATGTGATGCAATACTCAGGAAATTGTTCTTATCACCAGAAATTACTGACATAAAACATGAGATATTTAACCAAATGTAAGATTTTATATTCAATTAAACATCAAGAGTTTATTATTAGTACTACACAAGATATAGAATATTTGTACTATCCCTCCAGATACTTGCTTAATTCAGATATTTTCAGTCTTTGGAGCACATTTCAGTCTTTGGAGCTACTTATACATATTTTGAAAGAGAGATGCTGAAGCCTCAATTCAGATGTACAATAAGAGAATTTCCCTATGAAAGTACTATTTTGTATGAGTTTTTTTTCAAATTAATCTATTAAAAAAGACAGTAATAAAAAATGTCTGCCTTATAGGTTTATAGTGCAGCAAGGAGTAAAGATAGCTACTTTATTCATTATAAAAATTAACCAATTGTAAGAAAAGTAAATATAGAATTATAGGTATTTACTAAGGGCACCGAGTCTATGAACAGAATTTATAATTAATTCTGCCTGGTGTGGTTATAAAGGACTCCCAGCTTAGGCTGAGTCTCAAAAGTAAAATAAGAGTGGAAAAGGAGAAACAATATTGAAAATATTGAAACAATATTGAAAATACATTGTATCTGGGATGCATGGGCATGTATACATTCAGGGCTGTTACAATATGGCTTTGTGAAATTTGAGGTGTCTCCGGTATTTCCAGATGGAAATGTATGGCTGTCACTTAAAAAATGAACCTGGAGTTCATAAGAAAAGTTAGGGCTGGAAATACAGGTGTTCGAGTAATCACCATAGAAATGGTATTTGGGAAAGTTGAAGAGGTGTGCAGTGTCACACAAGCTGGTTCTGATTCTTATTCCAAAATTTATCTATTTTTAATAGCTCTACATTTTGACTTACACATGAGTTACTATATTCCTGGCACATAGTAGGTAATTAATAACTCAGGTGAATAGACAAATGGACTATTTCTTTAGTGAACATTAAATACTACTTAGTGACGCCCCCAAGCAGTATTTTTATCATTCATTTGTTAATGATCAATTTTACATTTACCTAATGCAATCACATTAACCCAAAGAAGATAAAGAAATTCTGTCAAGTGTTTCTGTTCTTTAAAGGAATAAATAAATCTGCATTTTGTTTAGATGTGTTTTTGCATCCTTTATAGAATATAGGTCATTCTAGAGTTGGGAAAAGAGAAAGCTAAATATTGATGATACCTTCCTTATAAATGACTTCTTGTTTTTCCATTTTGTAGGTACAGTTCACTGAAGCAAACACATTGATGATTTCAATGAGAGTAATGGTGCTATTTTCACCCTTTCTAATGCCATTATTGTGCCATTCTCTGTTTCAACCTAAGGCATTAATGTTTTATGTTGATTAAATTTTAACACCTAAATTGCCCTTTTATGTTACATACAAATGATAAACTTGAATGTTCCAGTCAGAGGGCAGAAACTTCAGTTTCTTCTAGGCTTCTAGTAAATTTATCAAAAAACATCCCCCTACACCTCAGAAATGGCTTATTTTTGTTTTTCTTTTATTACTTACCTAGAAAAATGGAGTTGTATGTGTGTTTTGTTTCTAATTATATCTTGTATGACTAAAACTGATACCATTTTGAACAATAGATGAATTTCTTGACATTAGTATATAAAGCACATTTTGAAAAATGGAATTATGTATTCCCTCACTGACTTATTATAAGTATCATCTTTATACAGATTGGTTTCCAGTTGACAGTGATTTCTACCATGTTGCCATTTCCTTCACTTATGAGACAAGTACTTTAGTCTTCAAATAAAAGTTAAGTGATGTGATAGAATCCCTTATTTCAAAGTATGTTAAAGGATACTTTCAGAATGTGACAAATTGAACTTGAATTAATTTGTGTCAAAATTAAGAACAGATAAAATAAAAATGGAATTTCTTAAAATAGGACATCCTATAATTTGATTTCTTCTGTATGTATTTGTCACAAGCTAGAGCAAATTCTGAGATACCTTCCTACTTTATGTAGAAAGGAGCTCCCTATTTTTTCCCTTAGGTCTTTCTTTATAAATATTGCCCTAAGCAAAAACATTTGACTTATGGATACTCCCAGGGAATGATAAATGATCATTTTTTTTTACTTCACTATTTTATCTTTACAAAACAAAGTTTTAAATTAGTTTTTAAAAAGACTGAGCATCATCAAGTAAGCTGGAAGTTTGGATCCAGAAGTAATAACAATGTAAAGGTCTCATTAACATCTTTATTTACTTCTTAAGGATCTATATTAATAGTGGGATTCAATGTTATATATTTGTATATGCAGGACACAACATAATATAATATAACATAACAATTTCATTCCCTTCCTCGTCTTTACTGGTTTCCCTTTTTGTTAGAGCCCATTTTCCACTCTTTCTTTTCTCCAGCTTCCACATGAGAGAAAACATTTGACGCTGAACTTTTTGAATCTGGCTTATTTCACCTAACATTATTTTCTCTAGTTTCATCCATATTCTTACAAATAAAATAAACATGTTCTTTATGTCTGAATAATATTTCATTGTGTGTGTATGGGTGTGTGTGTGTATATATATATATTTTTTTTCATATATTCATGGACATCTAAGCTGGTTCCATAGTTTGTCTATTATGAATTGTGCTGCTATAAACATGGGTATGTATGTATCACTATAGTATGATGACTTTACTTTCTTTGGGTACATGCCTAGTAGCAGTATACCAGGATCATAAGAATATTCTATCCCTAGTTATTTGAGGATACTGTGTAGTGATTTACATAGTAGTTGTACTAAGTTATAATCCCTAAACTGGGTATAAGTTTTTGTTCTCCACATTCTTTTTTTTAATTTAATTGATTTTATTTTTTTAAATACACAACAGTGGAATACATTACAATTATTATTATACATATAGAGCACAATTTTTCATATATTTGTATATAAAATATATTCACGCCAATTCATGTTTTTATACAATAATTGTTTTTTTGCATTACAATTCTTATTACACATATATACCACAGTTTTTCATATCTCTGGTTGTATATAAAGTATGTTGACACCCAATTCTTGTCTTCATACCTGTACTTTGGATAATGATGTCTATCACATTCCACCATCCTTGCTAATCCCCTGCCCCCTCCCTTTCCCTCCCTCTCCTCTTCCCTAACTAGAGTTCATCTATTCCCTCTCATGCTCCCCCTCCCTACCCCACTATGTTTCCCACATTCTTACCAATATTTATTGCGATTTGTATTTTTAATGATTGTCATTCTACTGAAATGAGATGAAATCTCATTGTGGTTTTCAATATTTGCATTTCCCTGATGCCTAAAGTTGTTGAACAACTTTTCATATATTTGTTGTTCATTCATATTTCTCCTTCTGAGGAATGATTCTGTCAAATATTTTCGTTCTGTAGCTTATTCTTTCATGTCCTGAATTTTCTCCTTTGCTATTTGGAAGATTCTTAACTTGATGCCATCCTATTTGTTAATTTGGGGTATTATTTCTTTAACTTAAGAGTCCTATAGAAGAACTCATTACATGCACATGCATATTAGAGTGTTGACCTTATACTTACTTCTAGGAGTTGCATAGTTTCTGGTCTAATCCAAGGTCTCTTTTCCATTTTGAGTTAACTTTTTTGCATGGTGAGATATAATATGTATTTTCATTTTTCCCAGCACCGTTTGTTAAAAAGGCTGTCTTTTTTTTCTTTAATAAAAGAGCTTTATTTGGCTCATGGTTCTGAAAGTTCAAGGTCAAGAGGCTGCATCTAGTGATGACCTTCTTACTTTTTAATTTTTAATTTGTTATATATGACAACAGAATGCATTATAATTCATATTATACATATAGAGCACAATTTTTCGTATCTCTAGTTGTACACAAAGTAGAGTCACATCCTTTGTCTTCATACATGTACTTAGGGGTAATGATGACCACTGCATTCCGCTGTCTTTCTTACCCCTATGCCCTTTCCCTTCCCCTCCCTTCTCTTTTCCCCTTTGCCCTATCTAGAGCTCATTTAATCATCCCACCCACCCTCAGCATATTATGAATCAGCATCCTTAAATCAGAGAAATAATTTGGTATTTGTTTTGGGGGATTAGCTAATTTCACTTAGCAATATATTCTCCAGCTCCATCCGTTTACCTGCCATGATTTTATTCCCTTTTGTTGCTGAGTATATTCCATTGTGTATATATACCACATTTTCTTTATCCATTCATTTACTAAAGGGCATCATGTTGGTTCCATAGTTTAGCTATTGTGAATTGTGCTACTGTAATCATTGATGTGGCTGTGTCCCTGTAGTATGCTGTTTTTAAGTCCTGTGGGTATAGTCCGAGGAGAGGGATAGCTGGTTCAAATGGTGGTTCCATTCCCAGTTTTCCAAGAATTCTTCATACATCTTGCAGTCCTACCAGCAATGTGTGAGTGTGCCTTTTTTCCCACATTCTTGAAAAAGGCTGTCTTTTCTACAGTGCATATTTTTAGTATGTTTGTCCAGGACCAGATGATGGTAATTGTGTGGCTTTGTCTCCTATTCTATTCCATTTGTTGAAGTGTATGTTTTTATGCCAGTACCATGCTCATTTTGTTACTATAGCTCTGAAGCATAATTTCAAATTAGGTATTGTGATGCCTTCATACAGCTACTTTTGCACAGAATTGCTTTGGTTTCTCTGGTTCTTTCATTTTTTCATTTGATTTTTAGTACTCTGTTTCTAGTTCTGTGAAGAATATCATTAGTGATTTGATGGGAATTGCATTGAATCTGTACATTGCTTTTGGTGATTTGGCCGTTTTAATAATATTATTTTTGACTCTACACAAACATGGAAGGTCTTTCTATCTTCTGATGTTTTGTTGATTGTTTCCTTTAGTTTTCTATAATTTTCATTGTAAAAATCTTTCACCTCTTTGGTTTAGATATAGTCCAAGGTATTTTATATTTTTGAGGCAACTGTGAATGTATATGTATTCCTGATTAATTTTTCAGCAGATTCATTATTGTCGAACAAAATAGCTATTGAGCTGGGCACTGTGGTACACACCTCCAAAACTTTATAAAGCCCCAACAACTGAGAAAAGACATACTTCAGACTTTAAAAATATCATAAAACAAAGGTACCTAACAGACATCTGCAGAATATTTCATTCAACAAAGCTAAATTAGTTATCTCTTTATAATAAGCCTTGGGCTGGGAGGTTTATCTTAGCTTAAACACATCAAATCAGCATAATCAAAATGGTAATTTCAACCACCAGTACCACTTTGAGTGAGAGAGTTACCACCAGAAACAATAGCAATTTAAGAGCAAACAATATATCAACATATGCTATAATAATTATTACTAATTTTTTCTGCGACTCTATTAACCAAAGGTAAGTGTGAATGAGAATTCATATAGAGTAGGCTGAAAAAATTAAGCATTAATACTTGTATGCCAAATTGAATTGAAAGAAAGGGTAAGAATAAAGAAAATAGATGGGAAAAGAGAAAAAAGAAATT
This sequence comes from Marmota flaviventris, assembly GCF_047511675.1. NCBI lineage: Eukaryota > Metazoa > Chordata > Mammalia > Rodentia > Sciuridae > Marmota > Marmota flaviventris. Next base: position 109,091,029 of record NC_092518.1, on the reverse strand, counting down.
AGAGTGGTAGGAAGGGAGACCTAAGTTACAATGAGAAGATGTTTTAGTTAGCTTTTTTGTTGCTGTGACCAAAAGACCTGACAGAAACAATTAGAGGAGGAAAAATTTATTTTAAGGATCATGATTTCAGAGGTTTCAGTCCATAGAAGATCAGCTCCATTCTTTAGGGCTTGAAGTGAGGCAGAACATCATGGCGTTTGACAAGAACAATTTCAAAGGAAGAAAAGTATATGTGGGTCTCACAGTTTCAGATTTCTCAGTCTATAGATGGCCAACTCCATTCTTTGGGGCTCAAAGTGAGGCAGAAAATCATAGCAATAGAGTATGGTGGAGGAAAGCATGATCAAGGCATGATCAGGAAACACACACACACACACACACACAGAGAGAGAGAGAGAGAGAGAGAGAGAGAGAGAGAGAGAATGCTCCCTCATGGACACAATATAAATCCTAAAGTCATATTGGAAAGGAACCATCTCCTCCTCCAGTCACACACTACCTGCCTACAGCAACCACCCAGTTAATACCTATCATCAGATTAGTGAACATATTAGGTTTTGGCTCTCATAAACCAATCACCTCTAAACTTTCTTGCATTATCTCAAAATGAGCTTTTGGGGAATACCTTCCATCTAAACAATAACAGGAGACAAAAATGATGAAGGAGAGGAGATAGAAACAGGGATAGGAGGGAGTAGAAGACATATCTAGAGAGGATCCTATTATTTGACAAAAATATGCAAAATTAGAACTCTGACAAAACGCAGAATGTGGGAAGACACTGGGAGTCACTTCAAGTCAAGTAGTTAATACAACCACTGTCACATAGAGATTTGGTTTTCTTCTTGCTGAGGTGTTTGAAATGGGGGCCCTTTTCTCCTGGTTTTCTTCTCCTAATGATGAGGAAGTTTGTGTGACTCAAATATGCTGTTTGTTTTCAGCTCTGACCCAAACAAGTTAATCTCAGTGGAGTTAAGTTCCACCTACTCTTTGCTTAGCCTCCTTTGGTTAGGAGAGCATTGTCTGAGTAAAAGCAAACTTCACCCTTAAATTGGCTTTGTTATTTTGACTGTGAGTGGGAGTATAAGTCTGGCAAGGCTGATGGCCAGCCATCTCATCTTCTTTGCCTATAGATAAATCTAGACTGCATTGTGTCCCTCACTCCAGAAACCTCAGTCCATGTCCTATGGGGGAAGTGTGTGACGTGAGACACATTACTCTATGTTGCATCCATTCTGAGCATGTGGTGATGTCAGAGAAGTTCCCCACTTTCTACCCAATCATGATCTGTCCCCATTTCACTCTCTGTCATGCATATTCCCAAAGATCAGTCCACCAATTTAAAAATAGCTTTCCCTTAGCTCTTCTCTGCTCTGCAGATTGATAGACCATCAGCCAAGTTCCTGTATCTGCCCTAAATTTCTCTCTAGTCTGTCTGTGTTACATCTTCAATTCTAAGCTCAGATTGACTCATGGCATGGGTACCCACATATATCAGTGAAAATTAGATCCTAAGTTGCTATTGGATCATGGGTAATCAAAAAAGCAATTATACCCAGAACAAGAAACAAAAGAAGAGAAAAAATAAAAAGTGAAATATGAAAAACAAAGGGGAACTGCAGGGATTCCTAGTCTCCCACTAAGGAAATCAAAATAAAGAGTATTTTTAAACGGTTACCACTTACCAACTTTAACTATCTGTACAGGAAAGTACTAGAACTTTATCCCATGATGAACAGCTCACTATATCTGAGCTTATTTTCTGCTCAGGTTGGAATTTGTTGGAAAGTCATATCTATTTTTCATAAACTTTGTGGGAAAACTTCTTTTGGTTTCTTGGAGGGGAGCTGCTCCTCAGTTGAGCTGACATGCATCTGGCACTGCTCTTGTCTATTCTTTTTCTTATTTTTTTCTTTTATAAAAATCAAGAATTTTGATTTTCACCTGGATGCCAGCTTCCTGGGTTGCCTATAAGATATTCTCATAGTCTTCTTACCTATATTTCTGGCTGAAGGACTGTTGCCTTAATTCACTCAGGGAGCTGCTAATATATATTTAGATTATTCTGATCCACCTTTTTGGTATTTTATATCAGGAGTGTTAAAAATTTTTTAATGTGCTAAAATAAATATAGCATAAAACTTACCATTCTAACCATTTTTAAATTTACATATTAGTAGTTTTAAGTACGTTCATGTTGTTGTGTACACAATATTTAGATTTTTTTCATCTTACAAAACTGAAGTCTGTGCTCATTAAATAACTCCCTATTCCTCTCTTTCCCTCCACCCATGGAAACCACCATTCTATGTTTTGCCTGTATTATTCTAACTACTTTAGGTATCTCCCATCAATGAAATTACACATTATTTCTCTTTTTGTGGATTTTTTGTGACTGAATTAATTCACTGAATATGTTTTCCATATTCATCTATGTTATACTATGTGTCAAAATTTCCTTCATTTTTGAGGTTGAATATTCCATTGAATGTCTACAAAATTTTGTTTCTCCACCCGTCCATAAATGGATACTTAAGTTGCTTCCCTGTCATGACAATTGTATATAGTGATGGTAATGGTTGTGTGAACAAGTGTGTTCAAAAGTGTATTCAAACATCTTTTCCACTTTCTGCTTTTATTATTTTGCTTATGTACTAAGAAATTGTAAATAATATGATAATGGCACTGTTTTCCACAGTGGTTTTACCAGTTTACATTCTTTCCATAATGAACAAGGATTCCAATTTCTTTTCAACAACAATTACATTCTCTTATAAATAGTAACTATTCTAATGTTTGTGAGGCATCCAGGGATATTTTTAAAAATATTTTTTAGTTGCAGATGGACATAATATTTTTATTTATTTATTTTTATGTGGTGCTGAGGATTGAACCCAGTGCCTTACATGTGTGAGGCAGATGCTCTACCACTGAGCTACAGCCTCAGCCCTATGCAGGGCTATTTTAAAAACATTTTCTATTTATTTTAAATTAAAATTATTTTATGTAACAAATAAATTGTATACATACATGGACTATAATATGATGTATATATACACATATATGCATTGAAATATACATTAAAATATATTAAATAAAATATATAGCATAAAATATATTTGTGATATTTGTACATGGAGTGAAAAAATTGAGCTAATTAACATAACCATCACCTAATTTGTCTTTTTTTTTTGTTGTTGAAATGAATTTATATGGTTGTTGAAATACAGAATGTTATTGGCTATAGTTGTCTTACTATGTAATATATTTCAAAACTATTTTTATTGTGTAGCTGAGACTCTTCATGTTGTTACAAAACATTTCAAAGTTCCTTTTTCCCCCCACTTCAATTTCTGGTAACTACCATTGTACACTCTGAGTTCCACTTTTTTATATTCAACATATAAATAACATTAGGTCTTGCTCACTGCACTTAACATAATGTCCTCCAGATTCAATCATGTCACAAATAACAGGAGCTCCTTAGTTATATATGATGAATAGTATTTTATTATGTATATTGACCACATTGCCTTTACCTCTTATTTTTAAAGACTATTTTTGTTTTCATATGTTGGGTAATGTGAACAATGCTGCAATGATTATTGAAGTGTTTGTATTCCTTTGACATATTGATTTTAATTCTATTGGATATATAACCAGTAGTGAGTGGGATTGCTAGATTTTTTGGTAGTTTTATTTTAATTTTCTGAGGAAGTTCCATACCATTTTACATAATGGCAATACCAGTTTGCATTCTAACTAACAGTGTACAGAGGTTCCATTTTCCAAAACTTCTTAAACAATTATAGTCTTAATTATTTTAATAATAACCATTCTCATATGTTAAAGGTAATTCATCTTGTTGGTTTCAATTTGTATTTCCCTGACATTGTGATAATGAACATGTTTTCATATCCTTGTTTGCATTTTCATGGCTTGTTTTGAAAAAAAAAATGTTTATTGAAGCTCTTTGCCCATTTTTGTAATGTGTGGTCATTTATTTTCTTGCTAAAGAATTATTTAAGTACCTTATAAATTTGGATAATAACCCTTTATCAGATATATGGTTTGCAGATATATTTTTTCCATACTGTGGACTGTCTCCTCACTGTTATCTTTTCTTCTTTGCTATGAAAAAGAATTTTAGTTTGAATAAATCCCATTTGTAAATGATTGCCTTAATTCTTGATGTTTTGGGGTTTGTATAAAAAAATCACTGCCTATACAAATGTAGTAGACATTTTTCCTTGCTTTTTTCACACATTTACAATTTCAAGTCTTGAATTTAAGGCTTTAATCTATTTTGAGTAGATTTTTTTTTTTTTTTTTGGTAGTTGGGATTGAACGCAGGGACATTTAACCAGGAAACCACATCCCCCACTTCCCTTTTTTTGTATTTTATTTGAAGACAGGGTCTCACTGAGTTGCTAAACTGAGACTGGCTTCGAATCTCAGCCTGTCTTAGCCCTGAACCACTGGGATTAGGGACAGGCACCACTGGGCCTGGCTTGAATAGATTCTTAAACATAGTGTGAAACATAGATTCGAATTAATTCTTCTATATGTGAATATTCAGATTTCCCTGCACTATTCATTGAAGAGATTGTCCATTCTCCATCATGTATTCTTGACACCTTTGTCAAATATCAGTTGACTATAAATATGTGGGTTTATTTCTGGGTTCTTTATCCTGTTCCTTTTTGTTCTGTATTTTTATGGCAATGCCACATTGTTTTTGATTAATGTAGTTTTACAGTAGATTTTAAGATAAGGGAATGTTATGATGGCTTTGCTCTTTTTGCTCAAGATTACTCTGGCTAGTCAAGGTCTTTCATAGTTCCATATTAGTTTTAGGATTATTTTCTATATTTAAGGGAAAATGACCCTGACATTCTGATAGAGATTGCACTGAATTTGTACATTGCTTTTGGTAGTATGAACATTTTGGCAATATTCATGTTTCCCATCAATGAATACAGGGTATCTTTCCAATTTTTCATTTCTTCTTAAAATTTTTCATCAGTTTTTTATAGTTTTGCCATATAAGTCTTTCATTTATTTACTTAGATTTATTTCTAATTTTTAAATTTCTTTTAGTTGTTGTAAATTGAATTATATTCTTGATTTATTTTTTGGATAACTAATTTTTAGTGTAGAAATACTATTGAATTTTTAAAGTTGATTTTGTATTCTGTAGGATATTTGTTTCTTACAAATAAATGTAGCCTGAAGTTTTATAGGATTATCTTGTGGAATAAGGTTAGTGATTAATAGAAGATATGTAATGTTCAGTGTCAATTGATAGAACAAATCATCATAGAAAATTTGAACTAATTTTAATGTCAGTATTTGAGTGTATTACAGAAAAATCTCTTAAATAATGGATGAGGCAAACTACCTGTTGCTATCCAGTTTATTTCACATGTATGATTACTCCAGTGTTTTCCTTGAGTATTAATTATAATTTCTTTGAAACTTATATTGATTCAAGATAGTAAATAGTATTTCAATTGGAATTCTGGAAAAAGTTCAGGTAGATTATCTTCTAACTTATATGTAATACAAACTGAATTAATATATTTATAGATGCTAATAAGCTAAAGCATATCTCATCTATCACATTTTCATCATTACTTAATTCTGATATCACTTGGGCTTTGAAATATGGCCTTTTGTAGGAATTCCCCAGGTGTTCCAATCCACTACCCTGTAATACATTCCAAACCTGTAATATTTTGGAATAGTTTAACTTTCTAAAATGAATTGTAAACACTGTTTCAAATGTGCCTTATTAGCTCTAATAAAGAATTAATTATTTCATATTTTCATCTTTTTCATAACTTAACATTAAGTTGACTCCATTGTATAATTTCTGTCTACTCATATTGCTTGACATTGCCAATTGAATACAGATATTATTCCTTTTCTATGTCATTTATACTTTTAACAGATTTCTGAAGTCATATTTTTTTCAAAATGTATACTGAAATTTAAAGATTGACATAGAAGTTTAAAAAGTATAAAGCACATTTGTGATAAGGAGACAAAATTTAGTATAAACTATAAATGTTTTGTATGTAACTATGCCTAGACTTAGGATGATTATGTAAGTTGCATTTATTTGTACTTGTATTGAACTTCAGTTGGTCTTTACAAAAAATACTGTAGCTGAGGTCTGGGGTTGTGGCTCAGTGGTAGAGCACTTGCCTGGCATGTGTGAGGCCCTAGGTTTGATCCTCATCACCACATATAAACATATAAATAAAATAAAAGATCCGTTTATAACTAAAAATTAATATATCAATTTATTCAATCTGACTAATCCCCTTCTCAACAACCACAGAATTCCAAAGATAAGGACTGTAACCATAAATCAATATTTTCAAAAGGAAAGATCATTCAAATTTCAGACGTTATAAAATATCTGAACATAAAATTATTCAAATATTTCATGGAAATACATTATTAATACATAAAATGTTTGTCATTGTCCCATAGATTTAGAGATACAGAAAACTTGGTAAAATGTGGTAATAATTAAAAATGTTAATAATTTTCAACAGGTCATTGCTAGTCATAGCTTTTTTCCCAGGAATTCTATAACTCTATGTGCCTTTAGTTTCTCCTAAAAGGGCAATAATTTTAAGTTTTATAATAAAAACTATGCCCCAGATGAATGCATAATCTACCAAAATACATTTTACTTTCCTCTGCTCTATTTTTGTGAATATATTACCATTAATGCCTGTGATACTTTGAGATAAAAAACTTCTTTGCTCTCTTTGTGTTTTAAAGCACAAATGGAAATAATGCCATAGTAAATTTGAATTACTCATGTTTTCCTGCAAGTTAGAAGTGAAATGGATAAAGGAAAAAATAACACAACTTTTGGTCAGTCTTTGAACATTTGTTTCCTTCACATATGTCAGTATTTCTTAAAGAATGATCCTGGATCTGTCTGTATGAGAGTCACATGTAATCTTAAAATAAGTGCAGTGGCACACACCTGTAACCCCAGCAGCTCAGGAGGCTGAGGCAGAAGGATCTTGGGTTGTAGGCCAGCTTCAGCAAAAATGAGGCACTAAGCAACTCAGTGAGATCCTGTCTCTAAATAAAATGCAAAATAGGGCTGGGGATGTGGCTCTGTGGTCAAGTGCTTCTGAGTTCAATCCCCAGTATGCCCCCCACCCCAAATGCAAACAAAATTCAGACTCCTGGATGGGTCCAGAAATACTAATTTAAGCAGTGAACCTAAGGGATTTTGAAGTCTTTTAAAATAATTTGAGAACAACTACACTAGTGATGGGGTCTAATATCAGTCTCCATGTTTATCTTGTTTTTTTTAATACCATACAAATTTATTGTAAAAAAAGCTGAGGATTTACATTAATAATTAAAAGAGGTTGAATCAAAAAGTCCTCTTGAAGGGAGGTGGTTTCATAACATATTTTATTTATTTGTTTTTATTGGTTAATACCACATAAATATACAAATTAATACATTTCATTATGGCATTTCCTCACATGCATATAACATTCTTCATTTGTATCCACCCTCCCTACTACTCTTTCTTACCCACCCTCCCCCTCCCTCTGGTCACTTTCCCTTTCCATAAGATGCTCCCTTTTGCTTTCATGTAATCTTTTTAAAAGTCTTAATTTATATTTTTTCTATATTCAACATATGCGGGAAAACATGTGATACTTGTCTCTTTGAAACTGGCATATTCACAATTCATCTTGTTCATTGCTGTTAACTTGATTAAATTGAATGGAATAAATCCAAGTAAGATTTTAGATGCCTGACGTCATTTCAGACTCAGGCTTTGACTGTGATGTTTTTATTCCTACTTGTTAGGAACAAAATTTCTTTAAGAAATACTGACATATGTTACTTGAGGCATTTATCTCTGCTAATTTGCCTATGCATCTTTAGCACCCAAAAAAAGCACGTACAACATATCCTATGTTCAATTCATTTCACTGAAATAACAAAAACCTTATAATTAATATAATGAATTGCATTCTCCTAAAGTGTAAATAATGTAGTATGGCTCATTACACTGAATATTTAACTTAACTGACAAATGTTATTTTGTCTAATAAGTATTACTTTTCCTCAGTAATGTTAAATATTAGTATCTCAAGTTTTGTTTTCTCTTTATATGTATCAGAATTGCTTTATAAAATAATCTGCCATAATGTCTATTTAAATTATTTTTTAAAAAATATTTTCCTTTGTTCTTATCTGAATTTGTTAAAATAATGATGACTCATTTTAATATCAACTTTATATTTCAAGTGTGTATTTGCAGAAACATAATAGGTTCTTTACAAATGGAAAAGCATTTGAACTTCTGTGAAAAATGGTATAGAAAAACTCTCAACTCCTTATACTTAACAGTGGAGTAAAAGTATGTTCCAGCAAGTGGTACTTCATGTTCTTTCTAAAATGTTTCAAAGTCTAGAGCAGGGAAATTTGAAAATATAAAAAATTATTTTCAATATGGGGTATATATTTTATTCCATTTTCTTTTCTAGAATCCTTTCAAAACATCACCTTTTCGTTTAACAGTATGAGCTATTTCATCGGTGACCACTTCTTATTTTTTCAACAATGTCTTATGATTAGGAATTTCTACCTTTTGTAATTAGTAATTTTGATGTATTAATTAAGAATTCTTTCTTTATTCTAAGTATATCAAGATATTCTTGGGCTGGGGATGTGGCTCAAGCGGTAGCGCGCTCGCCTGGCATGCATGCGGCCCTGGTTCGATCCTCAGCACCACATACAGCAAAGATGTTGTGTCCACCGAAAACTAAAAATAAATAAATAAATAAATATTAAAAATTTCTCTCTCTCTCTTTAAAAAAAAGATATTCTTAATTGACGCTCTTGTCCTGTAGCTTTTTTCTTTAGGACTCAATACTAAAAACTCCAAAATATTATTAGCTGATAGAAAATCTTAAATATAAGAAGAAACTATATTTACAACTAAAATATTACGATTAACTTTCAATTAATAGGATATTTAACTTCTTCTATATGGATATATAATTTACCATGTGATATTTATTTTTCTCTCAGTTAATTGTGATTAAGCCTTTGATGAAAATCATGTGAACAAGTGTGTATGATGTTTTAGTCAGCTTTTTCATGGCTAGGACCAAAAAACTTGACAAGAACAATTTTAGAGAAGACGAGGGGATGGGGGAGATAGAGAACTCTGCCTACTGCATACTAAGGACAAAATATCAACCCCAAAGGCACATCTTCAGTGACTTTCTTCCTTTAGCCACACCCTATCTAACTAAAGTTACCATACAGTTAATCTCTATGAGGGAATGAATACACAAATTAGGTTAAAACTCTTATAATCTCATCATTTTACCTCTAAACTCTCCTGCATTGTCTCACATAAGAGCTATTGGAGAATAACTTATCTAAACCACATCATATGATTTAATTTGTAGACTCCACAGTTTATTAATTCACTTTTTTCCATTGCACCAGCAAAAAAAAATTGTATTTAATTCACCATAAATTCTGAAATTTGATAATGTAATTTTTCTAGGCTTATTATTTTCTGCAATATCATCTTGGATATTCTCAAACACTGAATTTTCATATATATTTGCAAAACAGATTTATCAGTTTAAAACGAATCAAGGGTTTGATTTGAATTTTATCAAATCTGTGAATTAATTTGGGAAGATTTCACATATAACATTACATTTTTTATTCTGTGAATATACTATCTCCTTATATTTCTTTAATACTTATTACCATGTGTCATTTTTAGTATAAACTCCTTGCACAACTTTATATTTCTTCCTAAATGCCTGAATTTTAAATAATATTATAAATGATTTTTTTAATTTTATGCTCTATTTCTTAATAGTTTCTTGGAATGCAAATTGTGCCCTAGTCTTGCATACAGTAAAATTGCTTTACACACTTCTCATGTGGGATATGTTTCCTAGTGGGAGCTTGTGGATTAGTTATGTATCCAATCACTTCTTCTGAGATTAATGACAAGTTTCATTAATTTTTCACTATCTCAATAAATCTCATTTATTTTTGTAGATTAATAGCATTGGCTAGTACCTCCCATACAATGTTGAATAGAAATGATGATGGTAAATACAGACAATACCTGATTTACAGTGGTTCCATTTATAATTTTTGGCATTCAAGTGATACAAAAGCAATACATATTCAATAAAAACCTGCTTTGATTTTGATTTTTAGTGAATTTAAGTTTTGATGGTTCTAAATTTTTATAAATCATAGTATCTTTTAATTCTATCAAAAGGTATTTGTTGAAATCTATTAATTTGATTTTTAATTTTTGTTGTGAGCAAGCATGAGATAAATCATTAGATCATATTTAATATTCATATATGGATTTCAGCCATCTAAAATCTTTTAAAAATTTTAAATACATAATGGATTGTTATGTAATTTAGGTTTCCTAATACATAGTTTTTACCTTATATGTGCATTTTAATATTCATAAGTTTTAATCTATCAGTATTTAATATTTTCTTCTGAGAATTCCTAACCAAGTAGTTCTTAATTTTCATCATGTTCACTTTGGATGTTAATATGGACTCCATGAGAAATGATTTTCTGTGGACAAATTTCTTTAAGACCAGGTTAACCAACACCACAGCACCAATTCTATCCTTTCTTTCAGGGATTCTCAAATTATGGTGTGTGCATTGAGATTCTTAGAAGTGAGTATGATAAATAGCATTTCTGAAACATTGCACTAGGGAGAACTCTCTTTCTTCCTCTTTACATAGAAACACATTGGATTAGTATTCGTTCAAACATAGTAATGAAAATAATGTCTTGTCCCTTAAGTGGAAGAATTTTGTGCACATTGCAAGTACTGAAATTGGTCCCTGAGGCTAAATGGATATAATTATCATTTAATTTTACAGAAGTTGTCTCCATAGGAGTGTTGTGAGTAGGTAGTGGTAACTGGCTACATATTAAAGTGAAGAGATATCAGGGCTTTAATCATATGACCTGAAATCATTTGAAACAATTTACCATGCTTCAGAATGGTTACAGACTAAACTTGTCTTACATGAATTACAAATCATCTCTAGTGACTGGCATCCTTGTGTAATGATCTGCAAGCCCCTTCCTAGGGTATAGTTTATTTACAATTGATCTCAGAAATGAGAGAAAAGAAATCAATTATGATTGTCAGTTTCTTTGTTATTGTAACAAATGCCTTAGAAAAACAATTCTAAGAAAGGAAGATTTACTTTGACTCATGGTTTTGTAGGTTTCAGTATATGGTAGTCTGGTTTCATTGTGTTGGTGATGCAGAATACCACGGTAGAAAGGCATGGCAGTGGAAAAATACTCACGCCATAACAGCCAGGAAATATAAAGGGTGAGACAATGGTCCAATGGTCCAGGGACAAGAAATGCCTTCCATGGCACACTTCCAGTGGCCTACTTCGTACAACTATGCCCTACTGACTACGGTTTTCACAACCTACCAATAGTCCATTCAGTTGTGGATGAATTAATCCACTAATGAGGTCATTGTCCTCATAATCTTGAAATATCCCAAAAACCACACTTCTGAATATTCATGCATTTGGGATCAAGCTTTCAACACTTGAGCCTTTTGGGGTACATTCCATATCCAAATAATATCAATATTGAGTTGCTCCTGGCTATCAATTAGCTATGATAATTTTCAATGTAGTTCATAGAAAGTCAGTGATGATTTTAATCTTAGGACACCATGTCTTGTGGCTGGGGTTGTGGCTCAGCAGTGGAGTGTTCGCCTTGCATGTCCGAGACACTGGGTTTGATCCTCAGCACCACATAAAGATAAATAAGTGAAATAAAGGTGTTGTGTCCAACTACAACTAGAAAATAAATATTTGAAAAAAAAAGAAAATGAAAACCATGTCTTATTTTCAAACTGTGGGGAAATTGTGAGATAGGAAATGATATAAATACAATGAAGTGTTCAAGAGAAGATCAGAAGTTCTCTTCAATATTCTTAAGTTTCTAAGCATATTAAGATCAGAGCATTTTTATATTAAAAATTAGATCACTCTGGTTCAAACCAAATGATTCAAACCAAAATTATTACCTTTCAAACACATTAAATGTTTATTTAGAAAATAACAACAAATTCAAACATACATTTGGTTATCTGGAGTAATAAGTGATATGCCATTTTAGTTGCAATAAAAAAACTGATGCTGTTTTGATGTACAATCAGATAATCTGAAGTAGATTACAGTAACTAAACCACCACTGTAGTTTTTGAGATTGTTGTTGTTGTTGTTATTGTTGCATACCAATTAACACTAAAGTTAATACATTTGATTTTATCAAATTAAGCCACAGTATAGTAATATTTCTAAGATCTGTAATTTTGTGCATAGCTCAGAAGTGCATGTCTATAGACAGAACATGAGGTATCAAAGGAAAGAACTAGTTATTATTCATCTGTTGAGATATAGTTTATAGTTTCATCAAGATGTTTTCTCATTTCTCAACATTACACATCGGTGAGAACATTCATGCTATGAAAAAACTTACAAAGGATATTACAATTTATGAAAACGTGTCTGCACACTTAATATAAATGCATATATACATTAACATACTAGCAGGTAGTAATGACCATAATAAAATAAGAGAATATCAATTTAAACAAATCTTTATTATGGTTGATTTTGCACTCAGATATTCCACTTATTAATTTACTTATAATCTAGTAGCTATTCACTGTACATTTAGGCTACAATTCTATCTAATTCAGAATGACTCACCTGAAAATCTATGAACACATTCTTTTTTAAAATTTTAACTGATACATAAAACATAAAAGATGAAAATATTAATGAAGTACCAAACAATGCTAAATATATATATATATATATATATATATATATATATATATATATATATATATGCAGCATAATGTTTAAATCAGATTAAACATATTTATTTCCTTAAAATTTAACATTCATTTGTAATAAGAACTTTGAAAATCATTTCTTCCAGTTTTTGGAATTATATAGTATATTATTATCTATTCTCACAACATCTTGCTTCTAACTGTAATTATTAGTCATTGTTCAACATTTTCCCATCCTTCCCCCATGCTTTCCTTAACCTCTGGTAACTGCCATTCCACTCTGAGCACATATGAGGTCAAAAAATTTTAGGGTTTTACATATGAATGAGATTATGTGGTACTTGTCTTTCTGTGCCTAACTTATAATACTTAACATAAAGATCTCCAGTTCCATCCATGATGCTAAAAATGGCATGGTTTCATTAGTTTTTATGGATAAATAGTATTTCACTGTGAAAATGTTTCACACTTTTTTGTGTATGTGGTACTGGAGATTGAACTCAGGGCCTCACACATCCCAGTGAAGTGCTCTACTACTGAGCTACACCTCCAGCCCTCGTGCAACACTTTCTTTGTCTATTTCTCCATTGGTAGACATGCAAGTTGTTTCCATTTCTTGACAACTGTGACTAGTGCTTCAATGAACATAGAAGTATAGATATTTCTTTGACATACTGTATTCATTCCCTTTGGCTATAAACCCAGTGGTGTGATTCCTAGATCATATAGTAATTCTGCTTTTAATTTTGAGGAATCTCTATAATGTTATGTTTTCTCTAATGGATATACTAATTTATATTCCCACCCAAAGTGTGCATGTGTTCCATTTTTTCTACATCTTTGGCAACACTTGTTATCTTTAATATTTGATATTAGCCATTCTTACTGGGGTAAGATGATATCTCATTGTGCTGTTGATTTGCATTTTATTAATGATTAGTGATATTGAGCATTTTTTCATGTATTTGTTTGCCATCTTCCTTTTAGAAATATCTACTTAGATCTGTTTTGCCAGTTTTAATTGGATTATTTTTTTTTACCTATTGAACTTTTAGTTTCCCATGTATTCAGTACATGAATATATTGACAATTATATGCTTTATGAATATTTTCTCCCATCTGTAGGTTTTCTTTTCACTCTGTTGAGTGTTTCCTTTGCTTTTCAGAAGGTTTTTAACTTTATTAATCCCATTTGTCTAATTTTGCTTTTGTTTCTATGCTTTTGAAGTCTTATCCAAAAAATTCCTGCCCATTCCAATGTTCTAAAGAATTTCTCCTATGGTTTCTTCTACTAGATTTCTAGTTTCATGTTTGCTATTTAACTATTATTAGATCTTTTGAGTTGATTTTGTAATTAGTGAAAAATCACTATCTATTTTCATTCTTTGGTATGTGGATATTCAATATCTCCAGAACTACTTAGTGAAAAGAATATTTTTCATCAATATGTGATCTTTGCACCTTCGTCAAAAATCATTTGACTGTAGAGGTAATTCTAGACTATGGTCTGTTACATTGGTCTATGTGTTTATTTTTATGCCCTATCATTATTAGTTTTTATTTATTTATTTAGCAATAGTGGAGATTGAACCCAGAGGTATTTTATCACTGAGCTATATCTCCAGTACTTTTTATTTTGAAATAGGGTTTCACCAAGTTACAAAGGTCTTTCTACCTTACTGAGGATGGCTTTGAACATGCAATTCTCCTAACCTTGAGTCCTTGGAATTGCAAGCATGCACCAACCAACATACCTGGCTCCTGTTGTTTTGATTACTAAAGCTTTGTAGTATATTTTGAAGTCAAGTAGTATAATTCTTCTTGCTTTGTTATTTTTGCTCAAAATTGCTGTGGCTATTTTTTTTCTGTTTTCCATATAAATTTTAGAAATGTATTTTCTAGTTCTGGGAAGAATATCATTGGCATTTTGATAGGGAATGCATTGAATCTCCAAAATGCTTTGGGTAGTATAAACATTTTAATATTGATTCTTCCAATCCACATACCCAGGATGTCTTTCCAGTTTTGGTGGTCTTTTTCAATTTCTTTCATCAGTGTCTTATAATTTTTATTATAAAGGTATTTTACCTCTTCAGTTCAATTTATTCTTAGGTACTTCATTTTTGTAGATATCATGAAAGAGAAGGCTATTTTAATTTATTTTTCAGATAAGTCTTATATGTTGATTGTATATACTGCCAATTTTCTGAATTCATTTATTATTACTAATATTTTTGGTAGAATTTTTTGGTTTCTCTATATAAAATGATATAATTTCTAAACAGTAAAAATTTGACACATTTTCCAATTTGAATATTCTTTATTTCTTTTTCCTGCCTGATTGCTTATTTCAGACCTTAGAAAGCTTTCAGCTCTTCTCAATTCCATTTGACGATAGCTATTGGTTTATTATAAATGGTCTTTATGTATATTGAGGTATGTTCTATCTATGGATTATTTGTTCAGCACTTTTATCATGGAGGGATCTTAAATTTTATCAGATGACTTTTCTGCAGCTATTCGAAAGACTATGTTATTTTTCATGATGCGGTGTACCATGTTTATTGATTTTCACATATTGAGCCATCTTTATACCACTGAGAAGATTCCACTTCACCATTGTGAATAATATTTTTAATGTGATCTTGCCTTCATTTTACTGGTACTTTTTTGAAAATTTTTGAGTTTATGCTCATTAAAAATATTTGGCTATATTTTTTCTTTATCAATTGTACCCTTATCTGTTTTGAGGAATAGGGTAATCCTGGCCTATTTAAATACATCTGGTAGATTCTTTCCTCATATGTTTTGAAATAATTTAAGGCAAATTTGTATTCATTTGTTTTAAGTTTTTCAAAGGATTCAGCAGTGAAGTCATTTGAGTTCTAATTTTCTTTAATGGGAAAGTATGCGTTAATGATGCAGTCTCACTTTTTATTATTAATCAGTTGAGGTTTGCTGTTTCTTCATGATTCAATCTTAGTAAGATATGTTTCCAGGTGTTTGTCATATGTTCTTTTTAAATTTCTTTTATAGTTATAGATGGACAGAATGCTTTTATTTTGTCAATTTTTATGTGGTGCCGAGGATTGAACCCAGTGCCTCACTCATGCTTGGCAAGCACTTTGCCACTGAGCTACAGCCCCAGGCCTGTCATTTTTTTCTTAGTTATCAAATTTGCATGAATAAAATTGTTCATACTAATATCATATGATCATTTATATTTCTGTTATTTTAGTTTAAATGTCTTGCTTTTCATTTCAGAATTTCTTTATTTTCATCTTCTCACTTTCTGAGTCACTCTTGCTAAGAATTTCCTTCCAAAGACAGCTCTTTGTTTCATTGGTCTTTTGTACTTTTTATTTTTTATTTTTTTATAATATCTGCAATTAACTTTTTTCTATTATTATTAGTTGTTCAAAACATTACAAAGCTCTTGACATATCATATTTCATACATTTGATTCAAGTGGGTTATGAACTCCCATTTTTACCCCAAATACAGATTGCAGAATCACATCAGTTACACATCCACATTTTTACATAATGCCATATTAGTAACTGTTGTATTCTGCTAACTTTCCTATCCTCTACTATCCCCCCTCCCCTCCCCTCCCCTCCCCTCCCATCTTCTCTCTCTACCCCCTGTACTGTAATTCATTTCTCTCTCTTGTTTTTCCCCCTTTCCCCACACTTCCTCTTATATGTAATTTTGTATAACAATGAGGGTCTCCTTCCTTTACCATGCAATTTCCCTTCTCTCTCTCTTTCCCTCCCCCCTCTTGTCCCTCTTTAATGGTGATTTTCTTCTCATGCTCTTCCTCCCTATTCTGTTCTTAGTTGCTCTCATTATATCAAAGATGACATTTGGCATTTGTTTTTTAGGGATTGGCTAGCTTCACTTAGCATAATCTGCTCTAATGCCATCCATTTCCCTGCAAATTCCATGATTTTGTCATTTTTTTGTGCAGAGTAATACTCCATTGTGTATAAATGCCACATTTTTTTTATCCATTCATCTATTGAAGGGCATCTAGGTTGGTTCCACAGTCTAGCTATTGTGAATTGTGCTGCTATGAACATCATTGTAGCATTATCCCTATAGCACGCTCTTTAAGGTCTTTAGGGAATAGTCCAAGAAGGGGAATAGCTGGCTCAAATGGTGGTTCCATTCCCAGCTTTCCAAGGAATCTCCATACTGCTTTCCAAATTGGCTGCACCAGTTTGCAGTCCCACCAGCAATGTACAAGTGTACCCTTTTCCCCACATCCTCGCCAGCACTTGTTGTTGTTTGACTTCATAATTGCTACCAATCTTACTGGAGTGAGATGGTGTCTTAGGGTGGTTTTAATTTGCATTTCTCTGACTGCTAGAGATTGTGAGCATTTTTTCATGTATTTGTTGACTGATTGTATGTCCTCCTCTGAGAAGTGTCTGTTCAGGTCCTTGGCCCATTTGTTGATTGGGTTATTTGTTATCTTATTGTTTAATTTTTTGAGTTCTTTGTATACTCTGGATATTAGGGCTCTATCAGAAAATTCTGGTGAATCGGATACAAAAATACATCAAAAAAATTGTGCAAACAGGAAGATGGCAGCGAAGGGAGTGCATTACCCCCGTGTACTGCGCCACTGTGTCGGAGAATAACGAGTTAGAAAGGCTAAAAGCTATCTTGTTAGGAATTTCCAGCAAAATTGGGGTGCTCCAAAACCTACAGGAAGGATTTCCATCGCACGAGGATCAGCTATGGGGCCTCAAACACGAGAGATTTCTCCGCACGGAGGGTCACGCTGCTTATTTAGCAAATCACCCCGCGGCTAGAGTCTGCGGCGCGCACTGGGAAATGAGGAGATAGCAACGGAAAGATACAGCGCTGCAGTTTCCGCGGGCTTCTGCCAGCTGTGCAATCACCGTACTCATTGCTGAATTCTGGGTTTGAGATGGGGGAAGGAAGCGGTCCAATTCGGTTCTCCACACCGGTCAGACAACAGAGGAAGCCAGCGGCCACCATCTTGGGGAGCTGACGTCACCATCCCTGTTTTCGACTGATTACAGCTCATTCAGCTATATAACAGGTAATTTCAAGCTGCCATTCGCCTGCGGCTCGCAGACAACTTACTCAGGCTCAGTGCTAATTAACCCGCGGAAACTGCTTCGTGGAGCCTGCTCCTATCAGAACATACACGGAGCACGGAGCGGCCGAATTCCGGCTCCCGGAACTGCTCTGGCCCAGGGCTAAAGAATCCGCGGAAACTGCTTCTCGGTCTGGGTCCTGCTGAATACTGTGGAGGTAAATACCAACCGAGCCTTCATAGGCAGTGGCAACAGGACTGAGACGGGGCTTGTGAGGGCCGGTCAGGACTCATCCGTTGCTTTGGTCACCCGGCAAAGGGAACGAAATGCTGCCATTCGCATGGGATACCAACATGGCAGAGATCTGATGTCATCAGAAACCGGCGGAGGAGAGAACTTCATCAATACCAGCGGCGACAGAAACAGTTGGTCTCCTGGTAAAGAAATTGAGTCACAAATACCCGAGTCTCTCTCACTTTATCATCAAACCAGAGGGGCAGAGCAGAGCCGCCGCCCGCGCCCGGAACAGGACCAGCGGCCCACCGGCATGACCCCAATTGGAGTAGGGGCAGAGTAGAGCTGTCACCCGCGCCCACAAGGTAGGCAGACCTGCAACCGACCAGCAGCACAAGACCAGTGGTCCGCGGGCGTGGGAGGAGGGGCAGGGCAGAGCCGCTGCCCGCGCCTGCAAGGTAGGAAGGCCTGCGACAGACCGGTGGATCAGGCCCAGCGGCCTGCCAGTGTGGTACACATGTCACCCCAACTGGAGTAGGGGTAGAGCAGAGCCTTCGCCCGCACCCGGATCAGGCCCAGCGGCCTGCCCATGTGGTAGTCACGTAACCCCAATTGGAGTAGGGGCAGAGCAGAGCCGCCACCACGCCCGCAAGGTAGGAAGACCTGCTACCGACCCGCAGAACAGGCCCAGAGGGCCGCGAGCATGGTAGGAGGGGCAGGGCAGAGCCGCCGCCCGCGCCTGCAAGGTAGGCAGACCTGCGATAGACCGGCGGATCAGGCCCAGCGGTCTGCCAGTATGGTACACACATCACCCCAATTGGAGAAGGGGCAGAGCAGAGCCGCCGGCTGTTCCCGTAAGGAAGGCAGACCTGCGACCGACCGGTGGAACAGGCCCAGCGGCCAGTCGGGGTGGTAGGCACGTCAGCCCAATTGGAGTAGGAGCAGAGCAGAGCCTTCGCCCGCATCCGGAACAGGCCCAGGGGTCTGCGGGTGTGGTTGACAAATCACACCAATTGGAGGAGGGGCAGAGCAGAGCCGCCGGCTGTTCCCGTAAGGAAGGCAGACCTGCGACCGACCAGTGGAACAGGCCCAGCGGCCAGTCGGGGTGGTAGGCACGTCAGCCCAATTGGAGTAGGAGCAGAGCAGAGCCTTCGCCCGCGTCCGGAACAGGCCCAGGGGTCTGCGGGTGTGGTTGACAAGTCACACCAATTGGAGGAGGGGCAGAGCAGAGCCGCCGCCCGCGCCTGCAAGGTAGGCAGACCTGCAACCGACCGGCGGATCAGGCCCGGTGGCTTGCCAGCATGGTACACACGTCACCCCAATTGGAGTAGGGGCAGAGCACAGCTTTCGTCCTCGCCCGGGACAGGCCCAGCGGCCCACCAGCGCAGTAGTCACGTCACCCCAATTGGAGTAGGGGCAGAGCAGAGCCGCCGCCCGCGCCTGCAAGGTAGGCAGACCTGCGACAGGCCGGCAGAACAGGCCCAGGGTTCCGCGGGCGTGGTAGACACGTCACACCAATTGGAGGAGGGCAGAGCAGAGCCGCTGCCCGCGCCTGCAAGGTAGGCAGACTGCCGCCCAACCCTGCATGGGAGACTTTTCAACTATACAAGAGCAATATAAATATATAGGGGGAAAAATTTTTCAAAAACACAACAGTTTCACCAAGCAGAAAGAAACGCAAGCAATATGAAAAGACAAGGAAAGAAAGGACCACAAGCAATGCAGGTCAACTCAACTTTAGAAGAGGTAACAGCTGCAGCAGATGGAATGTCAGATAAAGAATTCAGGATATACGTGCTTCAGATGATCTGGAGTCTCAAGGAAGACATTAGACAGCAAAATCAGACAATGAAATATCACTTCGACAATGAATTACACAAACAAATCCAGGCAGCAAAAGATCAACTATACAGGGAGATAGAGGTTATAAAAAACAAACAAACAGAAATCCTAGAAATGCAGGAAGCAATAAACCAACTTAAAAACTCAATTGAGAATACTACCAGCAGAGCAGAATGCTTAGAAGATAGAACATCAGACAATGAACACAAAGTATTTCAACTTGAAAAGAACATAGACAGCTCAGCAAGACTGTTAAGAAATCATGAGCAGAACATCCAAGAAATATGGGATAACATTAAGAGACCAAACTTAAGAGTCATTGGGATACAGGAAGGTACAGAACTACAAACCAAAGGAATGAGCAATCTATTCAATGAAATAATACGAGAACACTTCCCAGACTTGAAGAATGAGACAGAATCCCAAATCCTAGAAGCCTACAGGACGCCGAATGTGCAAAATCATAAGAGACCCACACCTAGACACATTATAATGAAGATGCCCAACATACAGAAGAAGGAGAGAATTTTAAAAGCTACAAGAGAAAGGAAGCAGACTACATTTAGGGGTAAGCCAATCAGGATAACAGCTGATCTTTCAACACAGACTCTGAAAGCTAGAAGATCCTGGAATAACATATTTCAAACACTGAAAGAAAATGGGTTCCAACCAAGAATTGTGTATCCAGCGAAATTAAGCTTCAGGATGGAAGATGAAATTAAAACCTTCCACGATAAACAAAAGTTAAAAGAATTTGCAGCTAGAAAACCATCTCTTCAAAACATCCTTGGCAAAACATTACAGGAAGAGGAAATGGAAAATAACAATGAAAACCAACAGTGGGAGGTAGGACAGTAAAGGGGGGGGGATAATCAAAGAGGAAAACAAACCATGTTTAGTAACATAAATAAACAAATATGGCTGGAAGAACAACCCATATCTCAATAATAACCCTAAATGTTAATGGCTAAAACTCACCAATTAAGAGACACAGGCTAGTAGAATGGATCACAAAACAAGACCCAACAATATGCTGCCTACAGGAGACGCATTTGATAGGAAAAGACATACATAGGCTGAAGGTGAAAGGTTGGGAAAAATCATATCACTCATATGGACTTTGGAAACAAGCAGGAGTGTCCATACTCATATCAAATAAAATCGATGTCAAGCCAAAGTTAATCAAATGGGATAAGAGGGACACTACATACTGCTTAAGGGAACCATACACCAACAAGACATAACAATATTAAATATATATGCCCCAAACAATGGTGCAGCTATGTTCATCAAACAAACTCTTCTCAAGTTCAAGAGTCTAATAGACCACTATACAATAATCATGGGAGACTTCAACACACCTCTCTCGCCACTGGACAGATCTTCCAAACAAAAGTTGAATAAGGAAACTATAGAACTCAATAACACAATTAATAACCTAGACTTAATTGACTTATATAGAATATACCACCCAACATCAAGAAGTTACACTTTTTTCTCAGCAGCACATGGATCCTTCTCAAAAATAGATCATATATTATGTCACAGGGCAACTCTTAGACAATATAAAGGAGTAGAGATAATACCATGCATCTTATCTGATCATAATGGAATGAAACTGAAAATCAATGATAAAAGAAGGAAGGAAAAAGCATGCATCACTTGGACAATGAACAATAGGTTACTGAATGATCAATGGGTTATAGAAGATATCAAGGAGGAAATTAAAAAATTCTTAGAGATAAATGAAAACACAGACACAACATATCAGAATTTGTGGGACACATTGAAAGCAGTTCTAAGAGGAAAATTCATTGCTTGGAGTTCATTCCTTAAAAAAAGAAAAAAACCAACAAATAAATGATCTCATACTTCTTCTCAAAATCCTAGAAAAAGAAGAGCAAAACAACAGCAAAAGAAGTAGAAGGCAAGAAATAATTAAAATCAGAGCAGAAATTAATGAAATCGAAACAAAAGAAACAATTGAAAAAATTGACAAAACTAAAAGTTGGTTCTTTGAAAAAATAAATAAAATCGACAGACCCTTAGCCATGCTAGCGAAGAGAAGAAGAGAGAGATCTCTAATTACTAGCATACGGGATGAAAAAGACAATATCACAACAGACACTTCAGAAATACAGAAGATAATCAAAAATTATTTTGAATCCTTATACTCCAATAAATTAGAAGATAGTGAAGGCATAGATAAATTTCTTAAGTCATATGATCTGCCCAGATTGAGTCAGGAGGATATAGACAACCTAAACAGACCAATATCAATTGAGGAAATAGAAGAAACCATCAAAAGACTACCAACTAAGAAAAGCCCAGGACCGGATGGGTATACAGCAGAGTTTTACAAAGCCTTTAAAGAGGAACTAATACCAATACTTTTCAAGCTACTTCAGAAAATAGAAAAAGAGGGAGAAGTTCCAAATTCATTCTATGAGGCCAACATCACCCTGATACCTAAACCAGACAAAGACACTTCAAAGAAAGAAAACTACAGACCAATATCTCTAACGAACCTAGATGCAAAAATCCTCAATAAAATTCTGGCGAATCAGATACAAAAACATATCAAAAAAATTGTGCACCATGATCAAGTAGGAATCATCCCTGGGATGCAAGGCTGGTTCAATATACGGAAATCAATAAAAGTTATTCACCACATCAATAGACTTAAAAATAAGAACCATATGATCATCTCGATAGATGCGGAAAAAGCATTCGACAAAGTACAGCATCCCTTTATGTTCAAAACTCTAGAAAAACTAGGGGTAACAGGAACATACCTCAATATTGTAAAAGCAATCTATGCTAAGCCTCAGGCTAGCATCATTCTGAATGGAGAAAAATTGAAGGCATTCCCTCTAAAATCTGGAAAAGACAGGGATGCCCTCTCTCACCACTTCTGTTCAACATAGTTCTCGAAACACTGGCCAGAGCAATTAGACAGACGAAAGAAATTAAAGGCATAAAAATAGGAAAAGAAGAACTTAAATTATCACTATTTGCAGGTGACATGATTCTATAACTAGCAGACCCAAAAGGGTCTACAAAGAAACTACTAGAACTAATAAATGAATTCAGCAAAGTGGCAGGATATAAAATCAACACACATAAATCAAAGGCATTCCTGTATATCAGTGACAAATCATCTGAAATGGAAATGAGGACAACCACTCCATTCACACTATCCTCAAAAAAAAAAAATAAAATACTTGGGAATCAACCTAACAAAAGAGGTGAAAGACTTATACAATGAAAACTACAGAACCCTAAAGAGAGAAATAGAAGATGGAAAAATATACCCTGTTCATGGATAGGCAGAACTAACATCATCAAAATGGCGATATTACCAAAAGTTCTCTATAGGTTTAATGCAATGCCAATCAAAATCCCAACGGCATTTCTTGTAGAAATAGAGAAAGCAATCATGAAATTCATATGGAAAAATAAAAGACCCAGAATAGCAAAAACAATGCTAAGCAGGAAGTGTGAATCAGGTGGTATAGCGATACCAGACTTCAAACTATACTACAGAGCAATAGTAACAAAAATAGCATGGTACTGGTACCAAAACAGGCGGGTGGACCAATGGTACAGAATAGAGGACACAGAAACCAATCCACAAAACTACAACTATCTTATATTTGATAAAGGGGCTAAAAGCATGCAATGGTGGAAGGACAGCATCTTCAACAAATGGTGCTGGGAAAACTGGAAATCCATATGCAACAAAATGAAACTGAATCCCTTTCTCTCGCCATGCACCAAAGTTAACTCAAAATGGATCAAGGAGCTTGATATCAAATCAGAGACACGGCGTGTGATAGAAGAAAAAGTTGGCTACGATCTACATACTGTGGGGTCGGGCTCCAAATTCCTCAATAGGACACCCATAGCACAAAAGTTAATAACTAGAATCAACAAATGGGACTTACTCAAACTGAAAAGTTTTTTCTCAGCAAAAGAAACAATAAGAGAGGTAAATAGGGAGCCTACATCCTGGGAACAAATCTTTACTCCTCACACTTCAGATAGAGCCCTAATATCCAGAGTATACAAAGAACTCAAAAAATTAGACAATAAGATAACAAATAACCCAATCAACAAATGGGCCAAGGACCTGAACAGACACTTCTCAGAGGAGGACATACAGTCAATCAACAAGTACATGAAAAAATGCTCACCACCTCTAGCAGTCAGAGAAATGCAAATCAAAACCACCCTAATATACCATCTCACTCCAGTAAGATTGGCAGCCATTATGAAGTCAAACAACAACAAGTGCTGGCGAGGATGTGGGGAAAAGGTTACACTTGTACATTGCTGGTGGGACTGCAAATTCGTGCAGCCAATTTGAAAGCAGTATGGAGATTTCTTGGAATGGAACCACCATTTGAGCCAGCTATTTCCCTTCTCAGTCTATTCCCTAAAGACCTAAAAAGAGCATGCTACAGGGACACTGCTACATCGATGTTCATAGCAGCACAATTCACAATAGCAAGACTGTGGAACCAACCTAGATGCCCTTCAATAGACGAATGGATAAAAAAATGTGGCATTTATACACAATGGAGTATTACTCTGCATTAAAAAATGACAAAATCATAGAATTTGCAGGGAAATGGATGGCATTAGAGCAGATTATGCTAAGTGAAGCTAGCCAATCCCTAAAAATCAAATGCCAAATGTCTTCTTTGATATAAGGAGAGTAACTGGGAACAGAGTAGGGACAAAGAGCATGAGAAGAAGATTAACATTAAACAGGGATGAGAGGTGGGAGGGAAAGGGAGAGAGAAGGGAAATTGCATGGAAATGGAAGGAGACCCTCAGGGTTATACAAAATTACATACAAGAGGAAATGAGGGGAAAGGAAAAATAATACAAGGGGGAGAAATAAGTGACAGTAGAGGGGGTAGAGAGAGAAGATGGGAGGGGAGGGGAGGGGAGGGGGATATTAGAGGGTAGCAAGGGCAGCAGAATACAACAGACACTAGTATGGCAACATGTAAATCAATGGATGTGTAACTGATATGATTCTGCAATCTGTATACGGGGTAAAAATGGGAGTTCATAACCCACTTGAATCAAAGTGTGAAATATGATATGTCAAGAACTATGTAATGTTTTGAACAACCAACAATAAAAAATTTAAAAAAAAATTGTGCACCATGATCAAGTAGGATTCATCCCTGAGATGCAAGGATGGTTCAATATACAGAAATCAATAAATGTTATTCACCACATCAATAGACTTAAAGATAAGAACCATATGATCATCTCGATAGATGCAGAAAAAGCATTCGACAAAGTACAGTATCCCTTTATATTCAAAACACTAGAAAAACTAGGGATAACAGGAACTTACCTCAACATTGTAAAAGCTATCTATGCTAAGCCTCAGGCTAGCATCATTCTGAATGGAGAAAAATTGAAGGCATTCCCTCTAAAATCTGGAACAAGACAGGGATGCCCTCTATCACCACTTTTATTCAATATAGTTCTCGAAACACTGGCCAGAGCAATTAGACAGACGAAAGAAATTAAAGGCATCAAAATAGGAAAAGAAGAACTTAAATTATCACTATTTGCAGATGATATGATTCTATACCTAGCAGACCCAAAAGGGTCTACAAAGAAACTACTAGAACTAATAAATGAATTCAGCAAAGTGGCAGGATATAAAATCAACACGCATAAATCAAAGGCATTTCTGTATATCAGTGACAAAACTTCTGAAATGGAAATGAGGAAAAACATCCCATTCACAATATCCTTTTGTACTTTTTAATTATCCAATTCTTTATTTTCTGTTCTGATCTTTATTATTTCCTTTTTCCCCATTAATTCAGGTTTTGATTTGTTCTTGTTTTTCTAGTTACTTGAGATACAAGTAAGTATTTTGAGACATTTCTACTTATTTGATGCATGTATTGAGTGCTATGCATTTTCCTGTTTGTATTGCTCTTGCTGTATCACATAAGTTTGAGAATGTTTTGCCTTCATTTTTATTTGTCTCAAGGGGAAAAAAAATTAATTTCTCTCTTGATTTCTTGTTTATACATTGGCTGTTCATAAGTAGATTGTTTAATTTCCACGTATTTTTATAAGTTTCAAGTGTTTGTTACTGATTTCTAGTGTCATTATGTTGTGTTCAGAAAAGATATTCAATCTGTTATACAATAAACAAAACACAAAGTATGTAATTTTTGTTTAGAAGTTGCAGTATAAGTAACACTTTATTTTTCAGTTTAGTTTAAATTTTATTTTAACTGATACGTTAAAACCCCCAAATTGATATCTGTTTATGATGTTTTGTTGTCATTAAGGTAGTGCTTAATGAATCTTAAAAATGTGATTGTTTTTGAATATAAACCAAGAAAGAGTTCTTCATACACTGGTCTCTTATTTATTTACTCATTATTCTTTGTTAATTTTAAATTTTAAAATATTTAATCAACATGTAAACATACAATATATTCAAGGTGTAGGGCATGATTATTTATATATATGTACACTGTGTAATGACTTTCACTATCTAACTTATTACCATATCTATCACCACCCCACGTAAACTTTATATCACAACAATTTGCTGATTATATAACTGAAAATGTGTACCCTGTGTTCTGAATCTCCTATTTCTTCCCACATCTTAATCTCAGCTTCTGCCAATCATCATTCTACATTTGCTTTTTTCTTTAAGTTTTTCTAATTCCACAAATAAGTAAAATTGTAAAGTATTTCTCTTATGTCTGGCTTATTTCACTTAGCAAAATGCCCCCTAGATCCATCCACATTATCAGAAATGGCATGGTTTCCTTCTTTTTAAAAAAATATTTATATTTTAGTTGTAAATGGACATAATACCTTTATTTATTTATTTTTATGTGGTGCTGAGGATTGAACCCAGGGCCTCACATGTGCTATGTGAGCGCTCTACCACTGAGCCACAACCCCAGCCTAGTTTTCTTCTTTTTTAATGACTAAATGATATGGAATCTATATATTTATTCATTCATTTTATAGTCTAAATTTTCATTGATTGGCACTTTTTGGTTTCATATTTTGACTTTTAAAATAGTACTACAGTGAACATGAAGATGCAAATATCTCTTTTACATACTGATTTCATGCCCTTTGGATATATACCCCAAAGCAGGATGGTGGGATCGTATGGTACTTCTACTTTGGATTTTTGGAAGAAACTGTATACCGCTTTCTGTAAAGACTGCACTAATTTACATTTTCACCAACTGTGTGCAAAAGTTCCTTTTTATATACATCCTTGATGGCACACTAGTCATTTTATAATAGTCATTCTTATGAGATGAGATGTTATTTCATTGTGGTTTTGGTTTGCATTTCCCTAATGATTATTGAGGTTGAGTACCTTCTCATATACCTGCTGGCCATTTGTGTATCATCTTTGAAAAAATGACTCTTTGGGTTCTTTGTCTATTTTTTAGATGTGTAATTTTCTTTCTTTATTAAATTTATAATTGAGCTGTATGAGCCCCTTATGTATTTTAGATATTAACCCCTTATCAAACATATAGATCACAAATATATTCTCCTTTTAAATAGGTCATCTTTTTATTTTGTTGGTAATTTTTCTTTGCTGTGTAGTAGCAGCCCCAGTTACTTTGACGCAGTCACACTTGTTTATTTTTGCTTTTCCTGCCAATAATCCAGGTATCATATTTAAAGAATAATTATCGAAAACAAAATATTTAAATTCAGAGTAAGCAAGAATTCTTCAATAAACTGTCCTCATTTTACGTGAATGCAATGTATTTCTATTGAAAAATAATTCTTATAATTATTTTTTTAGCAAAGAAGAATTAATCACCTACTTGAAATAATATTAGTTTTGGATAATGACATTGTTTAAGTATGTTTTTATGAACTGTATTTCTTGATTGGTTTTTTACCATGGTTTTAAAGACAGTCTTTGTTTTAATTTTTTCAAATTGTTTTAAAGAGAGAGAGAGAGAGAGAGAGAGAGAGAGAGAGAGAGAATTTTTAATATTTATTTTTTAGTTTTCGGTGGACACAACATCTTTGTTTGTATGTGGTGCTGAGGATCGAACCCCGGCCACATGCATGCCAGGCGAGTGCGCTACTGCTTGAGCCACATCCCCAGCCCAATTTTTTCAAAATTATTAATGGGTATTAATAACCTTAGTTTTGTCTTTATTGTTTATTGACAACTGAGAGACTATGCAACTCTCCAAATCCAATAGTCTAAACCATATAAGCATATTTATTACTTTATTCCTTATAATCCCATCTAAATTAATAAGATAAAATGAAGTGATTCTTTGAAATTTAACTACATTCAAAAGGCATAATTCATAGTTGAAAATAGATTTGCCACTAAAAATGCATTATTTCCTTTACTTGAGGTTAATTTAATTTCCTGCCTATAACACTGTAGTTTGTGACCTAATTAAAATATGAAAAAAATGATTTTCCATGAGTATCTACGGGGGGTTTGAAAATTATATTGTAAAAGAATGTACCCACTGGTTGTATTGTATTATTTTTATAATAATGTTGATTTTTATGGAAAAACATGATTAACAAAATGCTAAATAACAACAAATTTTATTTTTAAATATAATTTATATTGATAAATGAAAATGTATGTGCCATGTAGAGGCAAATTGCAACATTATCATCTATAATAAACAATCTTTGTGGAGTTTGTTTTTATTCAAAATATATATACCGCATGTTTATTAGTGGATGATTTAATTTTTTTGTATTTTTGTAATGCTCTCTGAAACTTTCTTGCTAACTGATTAACTAACAGAAAATTGTGACTGTTTTCCAAACACAGAATGTGTAAAATTCAAGAGAAAGATTTAAAAAAAAAAGTCTCACACAATTTCACATGATTGCTGTGGTATCAGGTTTATCTGTAAACTTGGTAACACATCAACACAAAGGAGCAGTCTGTTTTTGACCTCAAAAATCCATTGTGAATAATCAATTTAGTATGCTTATGAATTATCACATTTGTGAGAGCTACAAGATTTCTAAGTACATAAAGCAAAAGTTCAGGTCTCTTTATGTTTGTGGTATATTGTGGAATTTGAGGTACACTCAATTGTTTATGGTTAAAAGTCCCTGAATTTCATCTTCTAGCTCTGAAAATGTGACAATATTATAAAAATCTGTAGTCTAATTGCCAAAGTAATTTTACAGAGTTTATTTGAAATCAAATTAATCTATTTTTTATTCAAGAAGATTAAGAAAAAATAAAGACTGTCACAAATTGAAACAAAAATTTAAAAAGTGTAAGAATCATGGCATAAATCTGAGCAGAATTCTGCTGCTGAATGTTTATTCTCATGTATGAATTGTCACACTCTCTTCATGCATAGGGCTATGTGTCAGCACAAACTCTGCTTTACTTCTTGCAGTGATCCATGGTTTTGCAAAGGGACAAAAACCATTGATACATATTTGTGTTTTGGCTTTATAAGTAGTATAATAAAATATGTATATGGAATGTTAGTGGCAAAAACACGAGATAATCATTTGTTTTTGGAAGGTGTGATAGGAAAGAATAATCACTTCTAAGGATTACAGGTACCAAGGTATTAAAGAAGATTTTTACGAGGAGCAGTTTTTGAGATGATTCCAGTGAGATAATAGAAACATATTCTAGGCTTAAAGAACAAAGTGTACAAGGACACAGAAATGAGAAAAAGTAGTATGTGGCAATCAAGAAAGACTGAGAGGAACCAGAGAGAAAGATGAAAAAGTTTATGGGACACTAGTTACAGAGACTTGCTTACCATTCAAATGAGTTTTCTACTGTAGTAATGGAGAGGGAAAATGTAGGTTCCAGGCCTATTCTCTAAGGAATGGTATTTTCTTGTAGTAATTTAGTAGTTTCTGATTTTACATTTATATATTTGATTCATTTTGAGTTGATTTTTGTATACAGTGAGAGAAAGGGACATAGGTTCATTCTTCTGCATATGTACATACAATTTTACCACTACCATTTATTGAAGACATTATTCTTTCTCCATTATACTCTTTCAATGCTTTGTCAAAAAACATTAGGCTATATGTATATGGGTTAATTTCTGGGTTCTCAACTCTGTTCCAGAGTGTTTTTATTACAACAGCTTTGTAAGTGGTTTTGAAATCAGGTATTGTAATACCTCCAACTTGTTTTTTACAATTGGCAAATGCACAGTGTATAATGTTTAGTGGAAACAAAATAGAAGATCTTCTGCATGTATTGTTTAACATTAAGTTTAATGTTAATTTTTAAGGATTTATCTGAATCTTTATTTATTTATTTAAATGTTTGTCAATTGACCTTTATTTCATTTATTTATATGTGGTGCTGAGAATCGAACCCAGTGCGTCACACATGCTAGGCAAATGCTCTGCCACTGAGCTACAAACCCAGCGCCTCATCTGAATTTTTAAAGAACAACTTTTTAATTTTCTTGGCCGGTGTGGAAGAACTGACATGAGATCCTGCGTTTCTAGGATGCTAAACTTTTCTAAGCAAATATTAAATGATGACATTTTGACAAACTTTGTTAAACAGGTGATTAATTTTAACCTGAAATTCTCTGAGTCTTTCTATCACTGCTGCTTATTGTTCTGTATCTTCCATGACATTGAGTATCTGAAGACACCAAATAAATTAAAGGTGAAGGTGAGACAGAATGAAAATATTGAAAATATTCAAAAACATTCAAACTTGAGAATAAAGATGCAAAATGAATCGTGTCTTTCCTTCAGACTGTAAAATAATCCTTAAAATCTTTAAGAATTCAAGTCTATGGCCTGAAGTTGTGGCTCAGTGGTAGAGCACTTGCCTCGCTCATGTGAGGCACTGGGTTCAATCCTTAGCAACACATAAAAATAAAGATATTATGTCCATCTTACCACTAAAAAATTAAATTAAAAAATAATTCAAATTATCTAGAAATAAATTAATGTACACTCCCATATTCTGTTATTATGACATTCTCTATGCTTTTTAAATTCATTACCCAATTAATAAACTGCATATTGAAAGAATGTAACAAATTACAAGATTTAGAAAAAGATTTAGATAGAGGGTTTTGATCTGATCTGTGATGAAAATGAAGGGTAATTCTTGTGTTGCCCAATTTTATATTAGTAATTTAAGAGATAGAATACAATCAACCTCACCAAATAGACATTCATCAATAAACATTTTTTAGCTACTGTTGTATGACTTGCTATATCTTCTAGGATTAGTGTAAAGCTCAAACTAGGAAAACCCACTGCACATGATTTTATAAACTGCAGAAGCTTATGTGCTACCTTGAAAGACAATATAGTACATTCTTGAAAGAAAAGCAGATAACAACAGAAGACATGCATGAGGTATTGTAGTACAGATGATCCCATGGAAATTTACATAGTTCAATGATTTCATCCATCAACCATCACTTTCCTCCCACTTTACAAGGAGGTATTGATAATAATCTAATGTCTTCTTTAAGGATATGTTATAAAGACAAATAAGTTAACCTTTGCAAAGGGATGTAACCTCAGAGAGAAGAGGGCATCAGGAAAGTACACTGAAAAGGAACTTCTCATGAATTGGGGCATGTTGGTTACAATTGAAAGATTAATAAATCCATCCTTTGTTTACTTACATCATTTTCATGTTTAACATTTAAGTCTTTTTAATATACTTGGTGTTTAAGTTGGCAAATATAACAGTGAGTTGCCCTGAATTTCTAAATGCACATGATTTTTAAACAAAAACAGAGCCTATTTTAGTCATGTCTTTATTTTTTTAGAAGGACTTTTATAAAACAGCTATAGCAGTCGTTTATAATGATAGAGGAAAGCACTTACTATGTCTATTTGTCAGTAATTGTAAAGCATTATTTTGTGGGGCAAAGAGAGGAAGAAAATTATTTGATTTTAAAATTTTGTGAAAGTTCTAAAATACCTTTTCCAGCAGGATTAAATATTAATGTTTGGCTCTTTCTCTTTTGAATTAATTATACACTGATTTTTTTTCCTCCCCAGGGTGATATTTGACGACTTAAGACTAATATCTTCAATAATGTTTTTGATCACTAAGGAGGAATGATTCATATGAACAGTAATGACTCATATGAACAGGTATTTTATGTCATTTTAAGTACAGAAATAGACTCACCAGCTTCTGAACGCTAAATGATGACTTTGAGTTGCATATTATTAAACCTAAGGTCTTCAGGTTAGATATGAAGGAACTGAAAAACCTGCTTTTTAAATTTTAGTCCTTTCATTAATTGCTTCTTCCTTACTTTTTTACATTTCTCTTATTCATTCTTTCCTCTTTTTCTGTATCATTTTATAACTCATATAAACAATATAAATTAAATTATTTTTAATATTTTTGTTCTTTAATTTTTATTTTGATTAATTATCCTTTTCATTATGCAAACAAATGAGACAGTGTGTGATAATTCAAGACATGTATACTATGTGCAGTGATCAAATCATGGTTGTTAACATTCCTACCTTCTCTAATTCTTTTTGAAAATGTTTGATTAACACATAATAATTGCATATACTTCTGGAGTACAATGTAATATTTTAATATCTGCATACAGTATGTACTGCTTAAATAAGAGTAGTTAATTTTCTGTCTCTTTATTATTACTTTGTTTTAGGAGATTTCAAGACATTCTCTTCGCCTATTCATAGAATAACTAATGGGTTATTGTAAACTATAGTCATCCTAATTTTCTACAGAATACAAAAACTTATTTCTTCTGTTTGAGTACCCAATATCTAACCTCTCACTGTCCCCCTCCATTATATTCTGCCATCCTCTAATAATCACTAAGATACATTCCAATCAACATTTTAAAACATCCACATATGAGAGAGAAAATGTAATATTTATTTTTCTGTTTAGTATGTATTCAAGTTTCATCCATTTTGCTGTAAATAATAGAATACCACTTATTTAAATTATAAAAACGGTATTCCACTGTATTTATATGTGTGTGTGTGTGTGTGTGTGTGTGTAGTGTTAATCAGATTTTCGTCACTATGAACAAAATACCTGAGAAGAAAAACTTAGAAAAGAAAAAGATGGTTTTTCAATCCATACTTTCAGGGTTGTCAGTCCATAATTGTACTACTTCATTATTCTGGACCAGAGGTGAAAGATAATATCATGACACAACTCATGGCAGCCAGGAATCAGAAAGAAAAAGATACAAGTAGGGGTCAGGAACCAACATAATAGCCCAGAAGGCCACAGTCCCAATAAACTACTTCCTCCAGTCATGCCTCACCTGCCTGTGCTTATTATGAGTAGTCCCTTCAAATTGTTATTCTGAAATTGACTAATTCATAGACAGGATTACATCTCTCAAGATTTAATCATTTCACCTAGGAACATTGCTGCATTGCTTAACACATGCTTTCAAAAGATGAGATTTTACGGGGAGATTCTAGATCCAAACCATAACATTTATCTATATCTATATATGTACATCTCCATATGGAGGAGAGTCACTCATATCTTCTTTATCCATTTATCCATTAATGGGCATCTTAGTTGATTCCCTATCTTGATTATTGTAAATGGTGCAACAACAAGCACAGGTATGCAGTTCCTTCTTCAGTTCACAGCACATTACTAATCCCCAACCTCTATGAAGCCACTCTTCAGTCTACTTCTGTTTCCATTTATTCATTCAATCATTCCTTCGTTTTTGTTTTAATTTTCTAACTCCAGTCATTCTATATATAAGCAATCACTATAATGTGTTTATAAATGTGTTTTTCAAATTTGAAGTTAAGTTGTGAAAATGTTTATATTTGGTGCATTGTGTCATATATGAATGGCATGAATTTTAAATAATTGTACTTAATTTTGACAGCATTTTCAATATGGCAGACACTGTTCTGAGCGGTGTCATATGAACTCACTCATTTAATCCTTATAACAACCTCATCATATAGATGCTATATTTTGATTGTGTTTTTTAAATACATGACAGCAGAATGCATCATAATTTTTATTCACATATATAATTTTTCATATCTCTGTATATAAAATATGTTGACACCAATTTGTGTCTTCATACATGTACTTTGGACAATGACGTCCATCACATTCTACCATCCTTGCTAATCCCCTGCCCCCTCCCATCCACTCCCACCCCTCTGCCCTATCTAGAGTTTGTCAATTCCTCCCATGCTTCCTCTCTCTACCCAAGTATTTCAAAGACATTTTTTTATTATTTTCACTTCAATAACATAATGTATACAACCTTAGAATACTGTTTACAGAAAGAGGTTTTGTTCAAGATTACATAAAACTAGACATTATTAACAGGATTTATTTCCTTTTGGGGTACTTTTAATTTTTATTATTTCTTTTTTTGTTATACATAATATTAGGATTCATTTTCACATAATATGAAAAAATGGAATAGAATTTGTTCTAATTCAGTCCCCAGTACATCTGTATTCCCTAGTCCTCTCCCTCCACATATT
The DNA here is from genome assembly GCF_047511675.1 of Marmota flaviventris. Lineage (NCBI taxonomy): Eukaryota > Metazoa > Chordata > Mammalia > Rodentia > Sciuridae > Marmota > Marmota flaviventris. The sequence goes on along the minus strand of NC_092518.1, from coordinate 109,056,436 downwards.
CTATTTCCTCTACTCTAATGATCTTTCTGCTATTTACTTCCAATTTTGTTTTTATTAGTATCTTGTGGATGTACATGAAGGAGAGAGCCACTGTGGTATATTCATATATGTACAATGAAAAATTAGGTCAATTTTTTTCCACTGATATTTCTTAATTCCATCCCTCCTTCTTCCACTTCACTCTTCTTCATTTACTCCATTGATCTTTCTTCTATTTTTTATAACCATCCCTTATTTTGGATTAGCTCAAGCATATAAAATATTCATCCTCTGGCCTTTTGGAAATGGCTTATTTCAGTTAGCATGGTAGTCTCCAGTTCTAACCATTTACCAACAAATGCCATAACATCATTCTTCTATGTTGAGAGCCACAGCTGAAGGGGCCCCAGCAAACTTCCAGCTGCCAGCTGATGATTGGCTCACAGTGGCCCCAGCAAACTTCTAGCTGCCAACTCATTGGCTCCTCTGCGTTGATGCTCATTGGGCTGTTTCCCCGCCCTTTCAGACCACTGAGCTGCTCATTGGGGGACTTTTTTTTTGGCTCTGCCCATGTGACCCAGCCAATCGGCCTCAAGAGCAGGAGGAGTGGGGGAGGTTGAGAGGCTTGTGGGAAGCCGGTGGTGGCAGTTGGGCTCTGAGGGAATTCCTGAAGAACTGTGTGGTGCGGTGTGTGTGTTCTTTTGACAAGTGGCTCCCGAATTGTGCCCAGCCAGATTGCGGCACTTCTATATAGTTATGTAATACTCCATTGTATACATACACCACATTTTCTTTATCTATTCATCTGTTGAAGGTTGCCTAGGTTTGTTTCATTGCTTGGCTATTGTGAATCATGCCACTATAAACATGTATGTGGCTGCATCACTGTAGTATGCTGATTATAAATCTTTTGGATATGTACCAAGGAGTGGGATAGCTGGATCATATGATGTTTTTATTCATAGTTTTTTCCAGGAGTTTCCATACGTCTTTCTAGAATGGTTGTAGTAGTTTGCACTTCCACCAAGAATGTATGAGTGTACCTTTTACCGACATCCTCACTAACATGTGTTGTATTTTTATTGCTGATATTGACATTCTGATTGGACTGAGATGAAATCTCAATGTAATTTAAATTGAATTTTCCTAATTTCTAGAGATGTTGACCATTTTCTCATACATTTGTTGACCATTTGTATTGCTTCTTTTGAGAAGTGTCTGTTTAGTTCTTTTCCTCATTTATTGATTGGTTTATTTGGTGGGGTGCTCTTTTTTGAAAATTTCTTTGTGTATTCTGTATATTAAAGCCCTGTGGATCAGGTAGCAAGTATTTTCTTCCATTCTGTAGGCTATCTATTCCTGCTCTTATTTTTTTGGCTGTGTAGAAACTTTTTAATTTCATGCCATCCCACTTACTGATATTTTATTTTACTTCTTGCAATTTAGGAGTCTTCTTAAGGAAATCCATTCCTGAGCTGACATGTTGGAGTGTTGGGCCTACATTTTCTTCTAGCAATTGCAGAGTTTCTGGTCTAATTTTTAGATCTTTGGGCCACTTTGAGTTGATTTCTCCAACTTATGTTTTTGGTGCCTTTCTCATATCAGATAACTGTACATATGTGGGTTCATCTCTGTGAATTCTATTCTGTACCATTGGTCTTCATGACTGTTTTTGTGCCAGTAGCATGCTGTTTTTGTAACTATAGCTCTGTAGTATAATTTAAGGTCTGCTATTGTGTGTAGGAGTTCAGGATGCAGGCTCTGAAGTGTGTCTGTAGTTGTTATGGGTCACTGGGTACTGGCTTCCCTCTAGAATCCTTTCTGAGATAGTGAAGATCCTGGTGGCTGACTGTGCATACAGAAACTCTGGTTGTGGACATTCCATGGGTGTTCTGTTGTGAAGAAGTATTTTCTCAACTGTTGCTGCTCTCTTGGGTAATGTACTGAAGGGATTCACTGCCTAGCTCACATCTGCCATCTACTTTAATCTCTCATTTGCTTTCTAAGAATGACTATGTCTTTAAGAATTGTTCCCTTAAGTAAATTTACTATTTTAATTATTTACTTTTTTAAAGTTTATTGAAATATGATTAAAAATAATTGTATACATTTTGATATACAGCTCAATGTGAAATGATACCTTCAATCAAGGTAATCAAACTATTCTCCTCACATGATTATCTTTTCTGAGGTAAATTGGAATGAGAAAACATTTAAAGTCTACTCTCTTAGATATCTTATTAGAATTTTAAGAATACAATGAATTATTAATTAATTATTGTCACTGTGATGTTCATTAGATTTGCAGAGCTTATTCATCTTTATTTGACTGTTATGTGGAGGAAACCAAAGCAAAATTTGTCTTAGGTCATACAGTCAGAACATGGAAAAGCTGGGCTGGGGTTGTGGCTCAGCAGTAGAGCACTCACCTAGCATGTGCGAGGCCCTGGGTTCGATCCTCAGCTCCACATGAAAATAAATAAATAAAATAAAGGTATTGTGTCCAACTATAACTAAAAAAAATCATTTAAAAATAAAAAATTAATATGGAAAAACAGTATATTAACTTTGAAATTCATGTTCTTAAAACTCTGTCAATTTTCTCTTGCTCTGAATTATCATTATATATTTCATATATGTTGCTATGTATGAGTCTAATGCATCATGTATAATTGTTTAGAGTCCATTTTTGTAAAATTTTGGCAACTCTTTTTGTTAACTCTCATCCATGGTTCCAAACTGATCTAGAGTATGCTAGTATGTTCAGACTAGAGCAGAAGAGGAGGTAAGGATGAGTATAGCAAAAGGTACCCAGAAAAAATAATCTGCAGGGATGTTTCAATTCTTGTTCCATCATATTTCTTAACCCACCTAAATATAGCTTTTTCTTAATAACAATATCATTTTGAAACTATCTCAAAATAGAGAATTTCTGATTGACACATAACTGAAAAAATATCTATATTAGTTTGCTAGGTCTTTCTTTGCAAAGTGCCACAGACTAAGTGGCTTTAATGACAGACATGTGTTTTGTACCATTATGGTAGCTAGTAGTCCAAGGTCAATGTGTCTACAGGACTGATTTCTTATGAAGTCTGTGTAAGAAGTTTTTGTTCTCTTTCTTTGACTGATACATGGCCATCTTCTCCTTGTGTCTTCACATGTTCTAATCTCTGTGTCTCTGTCCTATTCTCCCCCCTTTTTTTATATGACACCAGTCATATTGGATTAGGGCCTACACTAATAACCTCATTTTGATTTGACTACCTCTTTAATATCATGATCTCCAAAATATGATCACATTCTGAGAAACTGGGAAGTAAAACATAAACATATGAATTTTGTGGGGGATGGGGACACAACCTTATAAAATAGTTTAAGTGTCATGGTGATTGATTCACAATAAATTAAGGATAATCTTTAAATTATGGGAATATGTGATGGTTGTTTCAATAAATACATACTGGATGCCACTATTATGTATAGCTATTATGCACTAAAATCATAAAATAATTATATACTTGGCATCTATTTGTGTCAAGAGCTAGAATAAGAAATCACAGATTGAGATTTGATGACCAAATATTTTACAGATGATGATGGTTGTTAAATGGTGTCATTATTATCTAGGAAGATCTTATAATCATTTTGGATAGAATTTTCAAAAACAAGTGTGTTTTCATTTGGCTTGACAGAATTATTATAATCATCCATGCAGCCAGGTAGTCTGTTCTCTCCAATGCTCTTTTTCTTTGAAATCATTCTTTCTCTTTCTTTCTAGATCGTTTTAAACCTAAAATTTCTCAAATACTATGTTCCTTATCATATTCCAGATCCCCACTTAAACATCATTCCATCCTTCCTTCTTTTATTACTTCCTTCGTGTGTGTGTGTGTGTGTGTGTGTGTGTGTGTGTGTGTGTATGCTGCTGGATATCAAACCCAGGGCTTTGCACATGGTAAGTCAAAACTCTACCACTAAGCTACACCCCCAGTCCCCAACTACTTTTTAAATCACTTACCTTGCACTTTTCCTTTACTGGTTGCCCTGATAATAGAGATAAATTCTTAAGCACCCAGATGATACTTAACTTCTATACCAACAGGATCATTTTCTGTCCAGATTCTGTAAAAGTAAAGACCACAAACATGCTCTATAGTTGACAAAGAGCAAAGAGTGAGAGTGAAAGGCTGAATTTCTTTAACATTACAAGGCAAGGGATTTGCATATAATTTAATCTATTTCATGATTTAGTAGTTTTAAGGTTAACCAGAGCCAGAACCAAAAAAAGAGGAGATTTCTATGTGTGAGCTGAAGAAAGATTTAGGAATAAGGTAAATAAAGCAGAGTATCTAATAATGGTAAATCTTATTCACATTAGCCCATCTGTTATTGGCTTATCTTGTGAGCTGAGTGGCAGGTTGTGTCCCAAAATTACACTAACAAATGCCTGAGCAATTCATTGCATTTATCACAGAATGACGTCTTCATGTGTTTTATTTGACACAAATAGAATGATTGTTGAAGTGTCCATGTAATCCTTATTTTCTTAATTGAAAAAAAAAATATACACATAAGAATGCCAAAGCCAAGTTAATTCTTAAGATTAAACTTGTAAAATAGGTTAATCACAACAGAGTAATGTATTAGTGTTTGGATATGATATTTCCTAGCAAAATATAAAGAATCCTTTTGAATGTCCTGCTTCTAACTTCTCTCAGAGATCATTTGTTGCATTGGGCTCCTTTTGTTGACACTTAATATAACAGTATTCCATTTAAAGAAAGGGTGAGTATTAATAAAGGTTGTCCAACTAAGCAGTAGTTATAGTAAAACACCATTTCATTACAAGCAATACATTATATGTTTTTTATTGTACCTTTTTTTAAAAAAATTACTTTTAAAAAGTAAATTTTTAAAAAAAAGGATCCAACCCAGGGCCTCATACATGCTAGGTTAGCATTCTACTGCTGAGCCACAATCCCAGCCCACATTATCTGTTTTTCAATAAAACTCTTTAAGTGTAGGTTTTAATGTGTCATATACCTCAGAACTGACTGAGTTTTAAATCCAAAGGTTTGCATACAGCTTTTCATGCTATAAAGATGTTGGTTCAGTAAAAGTTATTATGTTTGTGTTTCTTTGAGTTCAAGGAAATGTAAACATTAAAAAATTTGAGAAATAAGAATATTTGAGCTATATGGAAAAGTATTTTAAAACTGTAATTAAAAAATCATACTCGAATTGAGTAGAGACATGCTGTAATTAAAAGAGTATTATAATCAAAATTAATTTTCCAACTAGGCTTGTTATGTTTTTTATTATAATCCTTATCAGTAAATTCCGTATGGGTATAACAATGATTTACACTAGGGATATTAAACATTATCAAAAATTATTTTAAATGTCTGTATTTAGCAAGAAAAAAAATATTTGGAAAAATGCAGCCAAGAGAGATATTTGTAAATATTCTCTTTCTAGCCTTTCACACTTATTGTAATACCTAACATACTCTCTAGAGTTGGTAATACCTACTAGAATGGATTAACTGATATGATTGTCTAAATTGATTTTGTTGTTTATCAACTCTTACTCAGCTAATTGTAAGTTTGCTGACATAGCAGTGTACCATAGATTCATCTTTCCAGATTTTATCAGTTCTCTAGTTCAGTGAAGGTTTACCATTGGCATTTCAATATTAAGAACTTAATGCATTAGTGTTTAACTTCTAGAAATTACATTAGGGACTTTTGCTGTATGGAGTACTTTGAAGGAAATTACCAGATAAGGATAAGATGCAAATAGCATCATTTAGTTTTTGAAGACATTTTTACATGATTTTTACCCATGTACACAATAGTGTACTAGGAGTTGATATAAAATGATATATAACTTCTGAATGAATTTTCCATATTTTTTATTTGTTATTTTCCTCTCCATTCAAAACAATTCCATGTCATCATCTCTTTTAAAACTCTGCTTTCATTCACAAAGGTAACATTTTAATTCTATCCCATGTATTATTTTCACTATGCTACTATAAATATCATTTATCTTATAATTTGACCATGAAGAACCCAGATCTTCTGATTATATTCCATTTAGTATTCTCCCTACCTTTGCCCTATGTTATAATGGGCAATAGGAAATTGGCTGTAATAACATTATAGAATGAATCAAGTATAATAAAATCTTTAAATACCTTTATTTTGCCTTTTCTACAATGATTCCTAATTTTTATTTATTTTTATTTCTTCCAACCTTCTCCACAACCTTTGCTGAACTCTTATATCTTCTTATTTCAATTTCTTCATTTCAACTGATTTTCTATTTTTGTTATATAGATATACTTGGGATTGCTAATTTTAAAAAATGCTCTCTAGATACTAAATCCCTTCAATTATCAGATACCTCAATCTATTGCCTAATTTTCTTCTTCTCTCATTACCAAAGTTTTTGAAAGATCATTTAGAAATTTGATCCCTTGCTGGTGTCACAATGCCTTATGCACACGAGTAGGTGAAATGATCAGTTAGTGGAATAAAGAAATTTCTAGGACTTTAACATAGATATTCACTTTAAGTGAATATCCTACACTTTGATACCAAAACTTATTGGTTAATTCCTAATGTTGCTTATAATTGAACTGATAGAATATGGAAATGTTAAGGATTGATAAAATAAAGCTAGAAGTTTGCATGCAAATTACAATTTTTAAAAAGGCTTTATGCAAACGCATCCCATTTATGTAAAGGTGTCTCATTTTTACCTGAATATTTTATGGGAATAGTTATTACATCTCACTTGGGAACACTTACAGTAACACTTTCCACCAACCAAAACTTGTTGTGAAGTTCTAATGGAGACTACAGTTGGGAATGTAAAAATCAATGCACTTTAAGTGAATATTTGGATAAAAATTGATGTCTGAACAGGTTTTATGTGAAGTGGTAGTTATATTTCTTTTACCTGAATTAATATGGAAATTGATATTGTGCCTCACTAGGGAAAATTTCCCCTGGTTAATAGTATAAAACTTTAGGGCATATAAATCTCATTCAAGTAATTTTAATTGGATTTGTTAAATGGGAATGGTTAAGATTCTCCAAGTCCACATGGTATAGAAGAACACTCCAAGTACTGTTATAGAATTTTTTTGTGTATAAAAAAAACTTTATGTGGAACCTAAACTGGGACTTATTATAATAGCTTGTGTGTACCTCACAGCATTAACTGTTGGAAATTAGAATTAAGAACAATGACTAGCTTACTATCAATATTAATTGAAACTTCCCCTATGATTAAAGACATAAGTAATCTTGAAACCTAAGATGCAGATATTCCAGGTAATGTTAGAGAAGTGCTCTAACAGAGGAGACAGTGTTGAGAATTTCAACAATAAAATGATCTTATTTGTACAGGGATATGCTACTGGAAGAAAGAAAGAATTACCTGTTATATTGAGCAAGAAGACTCTTTCATTGTGGGATTACTTTTGGAACAGCATCAGGATCTACTGAAGACTATTACTATCTGGACAAGGCCCTAAAACAATACTCAAATAACTTATAAAGAGCTGCATATTTTACAAATATTTGTTCCAAGATGAATGGACAACATCTTGTGTGGCAGGCCACCATTCTGATAAAAGGAGATAAAACAAATCAGCTTAGTGAGTTTCATAATGTGTACCACAGAGTTTCAGTTTTTTACTAATTCATAGGCAATTGGCAATGGTCTGGCTATATGGTCAGACAGAAGGGCAATGAAAAATGGTTCATCAAAAGTGCACCTTTCATTTGCAGGTAAATGGATGGAGTTGGCGAATATAATGCTAAGTGAAGTAAGCCAATCCCCCCAAAACAAATGTCGAATGTCTTCTCTGATATAAGGATATTGATTCATAATGGGGTTGACGGAGGGGGGAACATGGGAGGAATAGATGAACTCTAGACAGGGCAAAGAGGAGGGAGGAGAAGGGAGGGGACAGGGGGTTAGGAAAGATGGTGGAATGAGATGGGCATCCTTACCCTAAGTACATGTATGAAGACACGAATGGTGTGACTCTACTTTGTGTGCAATCAGAGATATGAAAACTTGTGCTCTATTTTTATAATATGAATTGAATTTCATTCTTCTACCATATATAACAAATTAGAATAAATAATTGTTTTAAAAAGTGTGCCTTTATGAGGCATACTCCTTGGGAAATCATGAGAAATGGAAAGGTATATTAAAGTAGGACGTGTTGATACCCGATCAGAAGAATCTCTTTCTGGGTTTGGAAATTGACTGAAATTGACAAGTAGCTATCCTTGGGTAACAGTGTTGGTTATCACTTGAATCCATGAAATGAGTAGATGTAGGTAAAGAGCTACTGCAGCAGTACAGAGATATGCTAAATATAGATATATCCATCTCAAAGTCTTTGAGGCACAAAATACCAATCAATAAGAACTGTTTTGTCTGCCAATAAGAGAAAGAGAAACTGAAGATTCCCAGGGGCAAAGTCTGTGAACATAGCTGTCAAGTCACAGTGCTGCTTGTAGTCCCAGGAGGGTATACATGGATACTGACAGGATTAAACACTAATTTTTGCAAGGGCTTTGCATACCCAGTGGCAGATTCATATACTTAGAGACTATAAATGAACTAAAACAAAAGACATCACACCAATTTGGGCCACTGAATCACATTTCTTCAGAGCAAAGAGAAGATTTTTTTAGCCTATAATGTTCAACAATGAGGAAAAAATATTCTCCATAGAGTAAAATTTTGGTAGAGCTTTGGAACTGTCAATTGAAGCATTGTTTGTCTAAAACAAAGGTAAGTATAGGGACAGAGGGCTAGCTAACATGCCTTGACAAGGCTACGTTCCCAGTCAACATGATTTGGAGTCTAAGGTAGTTTTCCACTAGTTATATTCCCATATTTTTGGTGGAATTTGAGAATAGAATGTGGGAGAACATGCTCATATAAATTACGCAATGCTTTCCAAGAGCTGAGAATGTTGGTGTGATGACTATACATTTTTCCTCCTTCATCATATCTATCACTTGAACTCTTCCTACCTGATAAAATAGTCACAAGATCACAGATTAAACTGCAAGTGCCAGAAGCAGGGATGATTCCTTAGCAAGAAATTGTAGCTATATATTTTATTGTTTTATGTCAGAATTTCTGATTGTCTGATGGGGCAGGTTATGCCTTTATCTCATATGGCAAGATTGGGTTTTGCAGTAAATGCACCTGTATGCTTAAAATAACCCACTAATAGTAGTAAAAATAGCCCACTAATCCTATACCAGTGTAAACATAAATTATCTGAATGGAAGTGGATTGATGAGAAGGTATGTACTTCACTGTAATCTAGGACAATACACTGGCTTGACCTAATGTCTCATCCAGAGGTACAAATTTGGGGTAATCCTCTACTTTGGATGTGATTTGTTCCTAAAAAGTTCATGTGCTACAAGCTTGGTCCCCTGTGTGGCAGTATTTAGATGGTAGAACTTTTAAGGATTAGGCTTAGTGGGAGGTGTCTGGGTTACTTTAGGGATCTAAACTTAGAAAGAATTAATGACTATTTTGAGGGAGTAACTTAGGGACATTGAGACTGTATTTGTTACCATGTTATGAAGCAAATTTGACTTTCTTTGCTCACTCTCTTGCTTTCTCATAATCTCATCATGAGACCTTCCTCTTCTACACATGTTAATTCATCACTCTCATCCATGTTCCTACTTTGTTATAGTATACAGAATGTTGTTACACAGCTAGCAGGCTCTCGCCAGATAATGTACCATGCTGTTTGGACTTTCTAGCCACCAGAATCATAAACCTAATAAATCATTTTCTCTATACATTACCCAATCTCATGGATATTTTATAAAAGCACAAAATAGATAAGGCAGGTATAAATGGAGAGGAGGAGGAATAAAAGCTGAGGATGAAAAATGAAAGAGGCACAGAACAAAAGATGATATTATCTATTAACTTAATTATACCAGAGGCTCAAAAAGTAAAGGCCCACATTACTGAGACTACTTCTCCTTGGGGAATTGACAAGATCCAATGGAAGCCTGCAAAAATAATTTCCCTGCTCTAAGAAGCATTTTATACAACATGATATGATGGACTGGTCTGATTCTTAATGACTGAATAGACACTAATAATGTGCCAGTAATTTTTTACTTTTATGAACTTATTATCATCATAAGACATTTATGGTTAAAAATTAGAAAGTTGCTGGTAACACACTAAAAATATGCATTCTATCTTTGCCACTGGTTTCTGACACAGAGCTCTGCTTAAACAGATGAAATCTCCTGAATGATAGGAATGTCTTTTGCTATTTATAATGGGATCCTTTATATCATACCTGAGTTGACATTAAGGAGGTGATTGTTGTTGGTTCTGGATGGTTTTCCAGGAACTAAGTACTTGATTAGAGAGCTAGAATTTTCAGCTTCATTCTACCCCTTGACTTCAGGAGGGGAAGAGGATGGAGATTGATTTCAACTACCAAAGGGAAATGATTTAATATATCTTTCTTCTATCATAAAATCTCATTAAATATTCAACAATTTCTGGTCTGGTGAATGTTCTGGGAAGGTGGTATGACTGTAAAGGACATGGAAGCTTCAGCATCCGACATCTCAACCTCTCCATAGTTTGCCCTATTTTTCCTGTTCATTTGGCTGTTTGAGTTCTATTATTTATAATAAAATTATAATCATAACACTGAGTTATGTGAGATATTTTTGCAAACTATCAAAAGGGAGAGTTTGTTGTATGGATCCCTGAATTTATAGCTGATAAAGCAAAAGTACAAGTACAAAGGTTTATGGATAACATCTAATTTAAGGACAGTCTTGAGGGACTGAGCCTTTAAATGATAGGATCTGTCTTATTGCTGCATATTTAATGCTAGAATTGAAAGAATTTGTCCTTAGATTATGGGGTCTAAGCTAACTCTGGGTATGTTTTTTTTAAAATATTTTTTTAGTTGTAGATGGACACAGTTCCTTTATTTTACTTATTTTTATGTGGTGCTGAGGATCAAACCCAGTGCCTCATATGTGTGAGGCAAGCACTCTGCCACTGAGCCATAATCCCAGCCCATAACTCTGGGTATTGAATATCAGAATTCAATTGCATTTTGGAACAATCCAATTGATGTTGGAGATTTGAAAATTGTTGGAATGACAATGTGTCTGGTGTCTGATATGGACTGGATGCTATATCTCTCCAAAATGTATATGGTAAAGCCCTAATACCCAATGTGATGGTATGTGGAAGTGGGGATTTGGGAGGTATTAAGGCTTCGATTAGGTCTTGAAGTTTGAGGTCCCATGATGAAATAAGTCCCCTTATAAGAAATTAAGGAACCAGAGCTTTCTCTCGCTGTCATCTGTGGATAACAATAGAAGGAAGCCTGCTGTGAACCAAGATCAGAGTTCTCACCAAGAATTTGGCAATGGTAAAAACCTGGTCTTAGACATTTAGCAAGAAAAAAAATGTTTAAGTCACCCAATTTGTGGTATTTTGTTATATCAGTCTAAACTGTTCAAGAGAGTTTTAGAAGACAAAAAAATTAAACAAGAGAACTTTATGAAGCACTATGTCCTCAGTAAAAAGAATTCTTGGGTAGGAATTAAGGGATAGCAGCAAGAGAGGCCCAATTACCATCATTCTCAAGGACCCACAAGGAGACTTTATACTTTCTTTCCCTGCATCTTTGAAGTTTCCAGAGAGATGGAAGTCTCAACAGGGGTGAACCTGTGATGTATGCCAATAATTTTAAATCTACAGCTACCACCCAAGTACTATGGACTCCTTGAGTTCAGATAACATAAGGCCCTAAGATGAGCTATTATTTTTTCAGAGTAGTTGACCCTGGTAATAGGAGGGAAGAAATAAGGTTACTGTTACATAGTAGAGACAGGAGAATTGTACATATATTCTATATCGTACATTTGGGTTCTTCTTGGTATTCCTTTTCCCAATTATAGCAGAATGGACACAGGCAGAAGCCTCTACCTGAGTAGTAATGGCTTAAATTTTGCAGTTAGTAGGGGCTTGGAATTTTCACAAATTTGGTTCACATCACTAATAAGACCCCAAGACCTGTTGATACCTAAGAATAACGGCAATTTAAAATCGGTAGTGGAGGACTGGGGTTGTAGCTCAGTGGTAGAGCTCCTGCCTCGCATCCATGAGGCCCTGGGTTCGATCCTCAGCACCACATAAGAATAAATAAGTGAAATAGACATTATTATTGCTGTGTGTATATATGTGACTGCATTACCAATGTGATTCTGCAACCTGTACACTCAGAAAAATGAGAAATTATATCCCATCTGATTCAAATGTATGATATGTCAAATTCATTGTACTGTCATATGTAACTAACTAAAACAAATAAAAAATTTTAAAAAAGAAAGAAACTAAAAAAAAAAATAAAGGTATTGTTTCCAACTGCAACTAAAAAATAAATATTTTTTTTTAAAAAAAAGGAGAGGAAGCAAAAGTATGTAGGCATGCCCTTCAGGCCACAATGAGAGACTTACAACTTTTGAAAGATGAGAGGAAAGCCAAGGAGAAATACACGCACACACACACATAAACACACACACAGACACACCCTTTTTCATGGCACTATGCCTTTACATACCTGTCCCCTTGTATAAATGTTCTACATTTTTCTGTTTGATAATGCATTAACATAAAAATATTGGTAGGGATTATTGGAAAGCAGATCTAGGAGAATCATTTAGGAATAAGCTAGACTGCACTGTTTTAGGTAGAATATATGATTGGAAGATGAAAGCATAAAAAGAGTTGGTGTGTTAAACACTGCTCAAATGATTGGCTTTGAAGGAAAGATAAGAGAAGTAACTACAGGCAAATGTCAGGTTATTAAATTGAACATGAGGGGAAATATGGGTGAGGCAAAGAACCTCACCCCCCCACTGGTGCAAAGGCCTATCCACAAGTATAGCTGTATGCTGGACCGGTAGTCAGTGACGGGTATGATCCAATTGCAGTGGTACCAACCTAAGACAGGAGGCTGACGCCTAGAGGTCAGTTCATCCGATGACGGGTAAGGACCATATGTTGAATTGGACTGCCTAACAGGCACGGTCCCTAAGCCACATGCTTGTTGTTTAAACAGAGAGGGGGAGATGTTGAGAGCCACAGCCGAAGGGGCCCCAGCAAACTTCCAGCTGCCAGCAATCCAGCTGCCGGCTGATGATTGGCTCACAGCGGCCCCAGCAACATCTAGCTGATTGGCTCCTCGGCCCCAGCAACATCTAGCTGATTGGCTCCTCTGCGGTGATGCTCATTGGACTGTTTCCCTGCCCTTTCAGACCACGGAGCTGCTCATTGGGGGACTTTTTGGCTCTGCCCACGTGACCCAGCCATTCGGCCTCAAGAGCAGGAGGATTGTGGGAGGTGGAAAGAAGCTTGTGGGGGGAGAGACAGGCTTGTGGAAAGCCGGTGGTGGCAGTTGAGGCTCTGAGGGTTTTTCCCGAGAGGCTGGTTTGTTTGGCGTGTTTGGTTCTAAAAATAAAGTTAGTTTCTTTTGACAAGTGGCTTCTGATTGTGCCCAGCCAGACTGCGGCATTTTATGGAGAAAATTTAATTAGAATGTGGGAAAAGAAGGGCTTTTGGATATAAGGTAGAGCTATTGACTTTAGTTATGCATAAGAAGGATTTATTTCAAGTTTTATAAGGTAAGCAAGAAACAGTACACATGGGTGCAGATAAATTTGTAAAAAGAAAACATTGGAGGAATTTGAATCTCTTAGTTTCTATGTTCTTGATACATTCTTGTTTTCATAGAGATGCAACCAATTCTATAGCATTAGGTCCTGCTCAGAAAAGGACAGTATGATTGGAGTTGTTATCTTGAAACTCTTGGCAATTTTTGCTTTTCATGTTTTGTTGTTTTTTATGCTTGACATCTCAGCTCCTGTGTGGCCCTGTATATACTATCATCCCATCTTCCAGGATGGATTTTAGCGACTGCTATTTCTTCAGGCCCAACCTGGTCCCTTCCTTCCTGATGATACCTTGAGACAACTCTCATTCTCTGCTTTAAATAGTGATTGTGTTTCATTTTTTTTTGACCCCTGATAGGGGAATGAACATGATCATAATGACAGTTATTGCAGAATGTATGCTTAAAGTATTTAAAATCAAGGCAAATTAATAGATATCACTTTCTTGATCTGACAGTTTTACAGCACAAACAGCAGGTGGTAGGATTCTTGCCTGTCACCAATTCATATACCAAATGTGTCCTGGTGTGAAGATTGTAATTTCTTGGGTTTGACTATTCACCTGGAGTTATGGCTTCAAATTTTGGGATGAAGAGATTGTTTACCACGCTCTTGTCATGCTTTTAATTTTTTTTTACTGAGTCCCACAAGATATTTACCTAGCTCTGAATAGTAAAATAAGATGTAATATTATTTTCTGAGTGAGGGATATATGGGTAGAATAGGAATCGTGGAGAAAGTGTTCATAGTCTAAAGTAGCATTTGAGAGGGAGGAAAAGAGAAAAGAAAGAGCCAACTGATCCTGCCTTAAGGGAACTCTGTACCCAAAGTAGTATTATTTCTAGAATACAAGAAAAAGGAAGACAAGAGAAAAGCTTCAAAGGGAGTTAAACTCATGTTAATTAATTTTCAACAACAAAACTCAATAATAAAAATGGCACAGGAAATTGCTTTAAATAGGACCAAACACAGTAGCAATATTTTTCCCTAAGGAGGTTGTGTAAACAAAGACTAATAAATGATAAATGAATTTTGAGTCAATTTCCACCTACCCTAGAGGTCTAAAGTGAAGAACATTATAGTGACGTTAAGGATGCCAATGGTTTGCAGAATTGTTCTGTAAAGCAAGTTTTGATTAGAGATCAAGAGTGAATTCTGTTTGAGAATTTCCAAGGGTATTCATTAGTATGAGTATATGAATAATAAAGATAGATAGTGGTATTCATGCATAATTGTATTTTTGCCAAAAATTGTAATGGAACTAAAGGTGTTGGAGGTTTGAAAGTTCTGACAAGGATATGGTTGCAGTTAGGCTTCAAGTAGTCTAGATTAGAGAGGTAGGAAGTGAAGAAAGAAGGGCAATGATATGTAAGAAATAATAACCCAGTGGTCAAGAAGAGGTTGCAGAGTCAAGTTCTTTTCTACAGTCATGGGATTGGCAAATCAAGGTCACTGAAGTTAAAGAGATCCAAAACGTAGATGATGATATGTTCAAATAAATATCCACATAAATGATGAAATCTCCATTAATCTTGCCTGGATAGAGACTGACATAGCTACCAAAACTTCCAATAACTGAAGAGAAAAGATAAAATTGATATCAAATATGAATGATGATGGGCGGGGGTTGTGGCTCAGTGGTACTGTGCTCTCCTAGCACGTGGGAAGACCTGGGTTCAATGCTCAGCACCACATTAAAAAATAAATTAAATAAAGGTATTGTGTCCATCTACAACTAGAAAATAAATACTTGGAAAAAATATAAATGATGAAGCAAAGTGAAGTATGCCTTACTAAATAGTAGAAATTAAAAGAACAGAGGGGCATTTGAACAAGTGATTTCTATTAAAAAAAATACTGAGAAAAAAAAGTGTGACCCTAAAAACAGTGCAATCATAATGTTTGTGGAATTAGCAAGGATAAGAAACTACCACTGGGAAGAATTTCTAAGATGGCTGTATCATCAAAAGATGGCCAGGTTTTATTTAAGAAAATATAGTTTTTATATTCAGTATTTATTTTAAAGATTGTTTGGATTTTTTTAAATGAAACTTTAGAGTGCACCACGAAGCCTTTTGGAATGGAGGGCACAAGCAGCCATTTGGTGATGGAAGGGAAAACAAAACAGTAGTTTTCAAAGTAAAATATTGACAACTAAAGGGGCTCACATTTTGATGATAGATGTCAAGGAATGAAGACATGCCTGATTTGACTGAATTACATTTCCAAACATATACTTACATTTCACCTCATGGGTACAGAGTATGGTCTTTAATCCACTTCATAAATTCAAAATAACATGATTATTTAGGAATATTTCTTCTGATACTTAGAGGTTAGGGTTAAGGTTAGGGTTAGGGTGGTGGGATAGTTAAAAGAAACAAGATAAATATTTGTTTAATCCATAAATGAAAAGATTGCATTGCTCCATAGAAAATTGTATTCTATTTTATATACATAATGTACACACAGCCTATTATTTTCCCTGACCCAAATTAGTACTCTTTAATTACATAGACAATATATAGAAATTAGTAATGTCAGTGTCTCCTGCAATAGTGCAGAGTTTTAGAATCCTATTTCAAAACCTTTGCTTTATGTTTCGATTTTTAAAAATGGCCTCTTTATTTTTCATGGCTACTTTGAAATATGTTTCCTCCACTAATGACTATGAAATACTATTTTATAGTTTGAAACACAAAGTAAATTAACTCAAGTAATATTAGAATATTTGTAACATTTTACTTTTCTAAAAGAAACAGTATGAGATAGAGGAAAGAATGTACATTGAGACATCTAATAGATGTTGGCCATTAGTATAATTCTTTATCACATATTATCAATACCTTATAAAACTATAAATCATATTTTCAGTGAATATTATAAAACTTAGCAAGATTTCTTTGAATGCATGTATAAGTTTTCTTAAAGAATTCTAAAATTCAACACATTATAAGTAGAATCTTCTCATGTAACTTCCCCAAACCTCACAGGTTTCCATCTTTTCAATTTGAATGGCTTGAATTATCCTTTTGTCACATAAAATCATTTATATGCTAATTAGTACATGATGAAAATGCAGAGGGAGAAGATGTTGACTAAGTAGATAATAGTATTTTATATGCTATCATTTTCCTCTAAATTTTGAACTTATTACTAATATTGGCTTATCTTTAACTTAAATAGCTAAGATTGTTTTGTTTTGCTTGCTACAGTGAGCTTAAAGACTTTGTTCATCAAGAATGTTGGCGAGGATGTGGGGGAAAAGGCACACTCATACACTGCTGGTGGGACTGCAAATTGGTGCAGCCAACATGAAAAGCAGTATGGAGATTTCTTAGAAAATTGAGAATGGAAACACCATTTGACCCAGCTATCCCTCTCCTCAGTCTATACTAAAAGGACTTAAAAACAGCATACTACATCAATGTTTATAGCAGCACAATTCACAATAGCTAAACTGTGGAACCAATCTAGATGCACTTAAGTAGAGGAATGGATAAAAAAACTGTGGCATCTATACACAATGGAATACTACTCAGGAATAAAAGTGAATAAAATTATGGCAATTGCAGGTAAATGGATGGAGTTGGAGAAGATAAATAAGTGAAGTTAGCCAATCCCAAAAAAACAAATGTCAAATGTTTTCTTTGATATACTGAGGCTGATTTATAGTGTGAGAGGGAGGGGGTTCATGGGAGGAATAGATGAACTCTAGATAGGGCAGAGGGGTTGGAGGGGAAGGGAGGGGGCATGGGGTTAGAAATGATGGTGGAATATTATGGTCATTATTATCCAAAGTACATGTATGAAGAGAAAAAAAAAGAATGATAGGAAAATTATATCGGCAAAATGGTGGAGTAATTGATTCCAGTTTGTTCCAAGAAAGAAAGGAAGGAAGGAAGGAAGGAAGGAAGGAAGGAAGGAAGGAAGGAAGGAAGGAAGGAAGGAAAAGAAAAAAATAACACTGGCAAGAACTGAAAGACTAAGATTTTTCTGGAACTCTGTAAACCAAACAAAAGCTTTCAACAAGCAAAATATTTACTAAAGAAAAAACTGACTCTCTGTAAAATCATTGATCTTGATGGTATTCTAATTTATTTATTCTGGTCCCATTCCTCAGGGACTAGCTTGATGATGGTATTAAAAATCCGAGCTACCATTCCTGGTTCAGGCACCCATAATAAAGGAGCAGAAAGTACCTCATTTACAAATAAGTATGGTCTTTTTGTATTTTCTTTTTATCTTTCTGGTGGCTATGTGGAGAATCTGTTCAAAGGACTTGCCTTTATCTAGCTTAAATCATATTTTTTCCTGTGCTGAGGCAGTCCCCTGGATAAAGGGAAAATGTGTTGAAAAATTATAAGAAAATATATCACTCAGTGTTATCTGAGACAATAGCTAATTGCTGAAATAAATGATGAGCTTACAAAAACAGGTTGGGAGCAAATTCTTGGAATTAGATGCTTTGTAGAATAGGTTTGAAAAAAAATCTGAAACATGTTCCAGGGAATTTAGGAAATCATGATCATTTCCAAGGACATATACTTGCTCAGAAAATATTTAAGGATACCCTAAATGCTCACCTCCAGAATATCCTAAATGTCAAATAGGAATTAATGATAACGTGGAGATGTATACTGCCTGACTGAATTTTGATGGCATGCACCTGCACAACACAGAGCCAATTTACAAAGGCTAAGATTTTTTTCATTTCAATTGTTTAAGGAAATGTTTGATTACCAGTTCACCATTAAGCTAACGTAGTAGATATTTTAGTGGCCACAATATATGCAGAATAGAATATTATTTCAACTTAACAAATCTCTCTCTTAAATAACATAAATTGATATGTGAAGAATCAAAGCACACTCAAGAGAAAATTATGTAATCACAAAGGAGGATTGTAAAATAAAGGGAAATAAAGCAACTATAATAAAACTATAAATAAAGTAAACCAATGACAGCAGGAAAACTTAAAATCAATAATTATTTGAAATATAAATGTATTAATGTCTTCTGTTAAAAGACATAGTGATTGACTGGATAGAAGTAAAAAACTCAACTATAAGTTCTTATACAAAACTCATTTCACCTCTAAGCATACATATAGACTAAATGTGAAGGAATAGAATGAGCAATCCCAAGCAAATTGAATCCAAGATAAAGGAGTAGCATCTATTCTTATAATGAATAAAGTAGTCTTTCTATCATAAGCAGTAAAAATAGACAAGAAAAGTCATTATATAATGATAAAGTGTTCAATTCAGCAGGAATAATTTACAATTTTAAGTATATAGGAACCCAATATTGGAGCACACAAATGTTTAAAAAAATCATTAACAGTCCTGAAGCCAGAGATACATTCCAATACAATATTAGTAGGGGACTTTAGAACTCCTCTTACAACAATGGACACATTGACCCAATAGAAAATTAACAAAGAGTTGGGATGACTGAATTGTACCCTAGACCAGATGGACCTAACAGACATCTACACAGCATTCCATCCAATGGGTACATAATATACGTTTTTCCTTAGCAGCAAATGGAATATTCTTAAGGATAGGTCAGATGGTAAGTCATACACCAAGTACAAATAATTGTTTTTAAAAATTAAAAAAAAACATGTAGAATATATTTTCCAATCATAATGCAATAAAACCAGAAACCAACAATGAAAACCTTCCTAATTAAACAAATACATAAAAAATGAACAATTTACCTCTAAACAACCAATGGATCAATAAAGAAATCAAGAAGAACATTTTAAAATTTCTTGAGATTAATTGAAATGGAAGCACAATATACAGAAAACTTCTGGGATATAGTAAAGACAATGCTGAGAGAGAAATCAACCAATACCTACATCAAGAAAGCAGAAAGATCTCAAACAACCACCTATTTCTTTATCATGAGCAACTAGAAAAATAGTATGAATGAACTTTACCTCAAAATAGTGGAAAGAAACAAATAATAAACAACTTAGAATAAATAAATGATATAGAGACTAAAGATGCAAAAGATCATTTAAACAAATAACTGGTTATATTAAAAGATAAAGAAAATTGACACAGAATAAGAAAAAATGCAAATTAAAAAAATCGAATATGAAGGAGGAGACATTACACCTGAAACTACATAAATACAAAGGGTCATTAGAGATTACTATGAATAACTATATGCTAACAAATTCAGTAACCTAGCAGAAATTGACAAATTCTTCAACAAATACACCTCTCCAAAACTGAATCATGAAGAGATAAAAACCTGAACAGAACACAAATGAGTAAGGAGATTGAATTAATAATAAAAAGATCTCCCGTCAAAGAAAAGCCAGGACCAGATTGATTCACTGATGAATTCTTCCAAATAATTAACAAATAATGAATAACAATTCTTAAATAATTCTGAACACTCTAAAAGGAGGAGGTTTTTCAAGCTCATATATGAGGGTAACATTACTTTGATACCCAAACCAGATAAAGTCACACACACACACACACACACACACAAATTTATAAATATTGAAAGAAATATATGTATTCAAACATACATGTATTTGAATATATATATATATATATATATATATATATATATATATATATTCCACCAAAATTCTTTTAGAACTAAAAAATCAATTCAGAACAATTGCAAGATATAAAACCAATACAAAAAAAGTCAATAATATTTCTATATACCAATAATGAATTATCTGAAAAAAATCATTAAAGCAATCCCATTTGTAATACCTACGAAAAAGTAAATTACTTAGATTAAATTTAACCAATGGTGAGAGATCTTATAATAAAAAGTATACAACATTGATTAAAGAAATTGTTGAAGACAAAACATTGGAAAGAAATCCCATGTTCACAGATCAGAATGAAACTGTTAAAATGTCCATGCTACACAAAGCAATCTATAGATTCTACACAGTCCATATTAAAATATTTTTTTCTTTCTTAAGAGAACTTGAAAGTAATCCTAATATTCCTGAACAGACAATACATTTTTGAACAAAACCACAAAGCAGGAAGCATTACCCCACATGATTTTAAAACACAATACAAAACTATAGTAATAAAAGTGGCACATATTGTTATAAAATAGACACAGAGACAAATTGAATAAAACAGAGAGCATAGAATTAAACCCACACATCTATAGTCAGCTCATCTTCAGTAGAGATGGTAAGAACATGCATTAAAAAAGGAATATAGTGAGTATTGATACTTTGGTCTAGTGAAGCTAAAAAAAAAGGAATATATTTTCAATTAAAGGTGCTGGGAAAATTGAGTATCTATGATGCAGAAGAGTTAAACTAGAGGCCTATCTCTCACCACATATAAAAATCAACTAAAATGGATTATAACCCTAAATGTAAGACTAGAAACTACAAACATATAGGGTTATAATATAAGCATATTATAACTTGATTATTTTGAAATCATATTCATTTTAGAAAACAATAAATGTTTGAATGAATATTTATTTGATTTATTAACAACTCTTGAATTCAGGATATAATTATTTTAGTAAGTAGCCTTGCATAGCACTATGATATAGGTGATTATTTGTGTTACTGTTAGGGATTGATCTGAATATATACAAACTACTACTAACTTTGTTTTTATTTCTTGTTTTCCCGTAATAATAAGAAACAAAGTTCTCAAGAAACTACAAAATACATTAGATATATTAAGACTTAATGGAATTTTGAAAATAATTTTATAAATAAGCAGATAATAGAATCATTGAGTAAGAATGGAATTTGCCTTTGATTATATTAATCATACTTGTTTTATATCACCTTAATATAGTATCTGTAAAGTTGCAATTCTGTTTTGGAAAATATATCTTATATACCATTAAGTTATAAAAAATACTATTTTCATGTAAGATGAATAATAGCATAAAAATCTATCATAAAATAGTATCAAAATATCATTTCATTGTCACAGTGCTTTTATTATTTTAGTTCAAAGCATAAAAGACTAGATTTTGTTTTCTCTGTCTAGAGAATGGGGAGGGCATTATTTAAAAATAAAATTTCAAACCGGACACAGTGGCACATGCCTGTAATCCTAGTGGCTTGGGAGGCTGAGGCAGGAAGATTGTGACTTCAAAGTCAGCCTCAGCAAAAGTGAGGCACTAAGCAACTCAGTGAGACCCTGTCTCTATATAGAATATGAAAATAGGGCGGGGGAAGTGGCTCATTGGTTGAGTGCTCTAGAGTTTAATCCCCAGTAACCCCACCCCAAATATGATTTCAATATATTTTATTTAATTTACATTGAATTTTCAAGTATATTGTCCAAGCATACTGAATTAATTGGTGTTGCTTTTTTGGCACAGATAACAAGAACACTGCATTAACATCTAGTGACTATACAGTTCAGGTAGTTCCATAAAAATATATGCAAAAATAAATTTCCCATTCATTTTTGTTAAGTTTGTATTATTGGATTATTGAATATTTTTTTAAAGAGAGAGAGAACTTTAATATTTATTTATTTTTTAGTTCTCGGCGGACACAACATCTTTGTTTGTATATGGTGCTGAGGATCGAACCCTGGCCGCACGCATGCCAGGAGAGCACGCTACCACTTGAGCCACATCCCCAGCCCCTGGATTATTGAATATTTTTAACAGGGAAACTTTTCATTCCTGTATCCTGTATTTCATTCTGATATTTAATCTTAAATATTTATGGAAACACAAAAAGTCCTGAATAGATAATGCAATGCATTCTTGAAAAATACCACAAAGCAGGAAGCATTTTCAGAAGTCCATATGCCGGAGTATTGCACTGCTGCAGTCTGGCTGGGCACAAAATCACGAGCCACTCACAGCTTTGTAGATTCAAACAGCAATTCTTTATTCCCGAACTCACACCAGCACTCTACAAACACGTTCTGGGGGAATTCACGTTCCGGGGCCCCAATCACGTTCTGGGAAAAATCCCAAATACCCTCTGAATCCCACGAGAACTCAACGAGAACTCAATGGGAACTCAAGGAGCAGGGCGCCTGAGGCAGCAGGATATGCCCTATTCCCAGCAGGGTACACCTTAAATCTGGAACCGCCCTAAACCCAGATTGTCCTAAACCTGGAATGCCCTAAACACCCCGCCCCCATCCGCCCTGGTCCTTGAGCAAGGTCACCTTACATGCAATGACACTGCAAATGACCTGGGTCATGCCATGCGTCATTCTTACTTAGCAATGGCCCTCAGCAAGTGTTTACATCAATAGGAATAGTTGTGATTTGTAAAGATAATATGAAAATCAAGAGGCAGAATTATTCTTAAAACCTCCAGTGAATCAAGACTTCAGTCTTAATTTTACAACTAATTTTTTGGATGATTTTAAAATGCACACTTAAATCATCTGGATGTTTGTGTTCTCTTTAGGAAAAAATTTGTTTTTTTTCAGTTTTATTCTATCTTATACCATATATTAACAAATGCATAAGTTATCATTCTGACAAAACATGCCCTCTTTTCTCATCTGAATACAATAGTAATTTTCTAACTGGTCTCTGCTTTGTATGATTGTCTTCTCTATTCTATATTTTTCCTGAACCGAATGATATTTCAAACAAAAATGTCACTCCATTGTTTCCATTGTGTGTATAATGGAATCTTAATTATTTATCATAGCCTATAAAGTCTTATAGGAACTCTCCCCTAGATTTCAACTTGTATGTCTCTCACTATTCCAGACCCATATACTATGCACCACATATATGTCAGTTCATCAAATAATAAGCTAAATGCTTATGTTCTTAGCAGTCTGAAACAATATCCTCACATATTTACATGATTAAAAATTCTGGTAATTCAGGTCTCAGTTAAAATATCAATAACCTGTAAATGCCTTCCCAACTGTCTTCTCTAAAAAATACCCCTGCTTAACCATAAATATCTTTATCACAGAACACTGCTCATATCCTTCTAAGCATATTATCATACTCTATAATTAATATTCCTGCATAAAAATTGTCACTTCCCGTAAAATATAAGTTTATATAAAGCAAATCCATTTTGTTTACTACAATATTATAGTGCTTAGAAAGGTGCTTGGCACAGAGTAAATGCTCAATAAATTTTGGATGAATTAGTGAATTTGAAAATTTTGAATTTAATATCTCTTGTATAGATAAGAATATATCAGTTTATTAATAATAAAATTGTTACACTACTTACTTTAAAAAGTTAGCACTTTGGAATTAATATTCATAGTTTTAGCATTCATTATTGATGTTTTTAGCAGCACATTTTATCACTAGAATGCTGCTCTTTTCAAATTACCATCCAGAAAATATGTACACTTTGCATTTTAAACTAGTGGAGATTTAAAATATATACTAAAATGTTATAACATTTAGTATAGGAAAAATCTGTCATTTATTTATAGTAAGTAATTGATAATGTGTTTTTTTTCTAACTGTGCTCATAATTTATTGTTTTAAAAATATTTCCATTTAGTTATCTCATAATAATCTTTTTGCATAAGAAATGATATCATTGAAACTGAATGTCTTCTCATATTAAATGTGCTCTGATAAATGTAACAAAATATTTTAAAACTACTCTTTAACTATTTTAAAAATAAATCCTGGATATACTTTAGTTATTAAATACTTCTTTTCATTATATTATATACAACTTATAACTACAAGTATATACAACAAACATATTGTATGTAATTCTGAGATGAGACATTTTACTAAACAATCCAAATATCATAATATTAAAGCAAGGAATTTACTAATTTGATGAGACTTATTTTTATTGTGTTATCTTTTAATTATGAATTATTAATTTGTTGATATGTGGTCAGGGAATGAATTTTTTAAAATTTATTTTGAAATTCCATACAGTGTGTATGTGTACATATGTGTGTGTGTGTGTATGTGTGTGTGTGTGTGTGTATATATATATACATATGTATATGTATATGAAAATAATGGATATTCTGTGCTGGGATTTGTAATGTTCATTAGATTAAAATGATTAATAGTTTTCATTATAGTTGAAAATTTATATTTTTCTTGTCCTTTTAATGTTTGCTTGATCTTTTATTAAGGTTATGCTTGTGTTCATGTTTTTAGACCAATTTTTTCTTAGAGAGACAAAGCATTTTAGTGGTTAACTCTCTAAAATAAAAGTTTTCAAATGTTAATGTGTCCCAGAAGTGTATAGAGCACATGGTAAACCTCAAGTCAACAGCCCTGATTCAGTTTTGATTGAGTAGTTCTGGGGTGAGATGCAAAAGTTTGCATTTCCAAGTTCCCAGGTGATTGCTGATGCTGCTGGACCATGAACCACACTTTGAGAATCATTGCCCTCAAAGGGTACATTTTCATCCTGATTTAATTGCCTTTGGGTGATAAACCTAGAAATGGGATAACTGAAGCATGGATTCATATAAACACCTGGGCAAATTGAAATACTACAACAACAACAACAACAAAACTGTTTGGAGCCTAAACATTACCAGAAAATCTAAGGATAGGACCCAGGATCCAGTAAGTCTTTTTTCTTTTTCTTTTTGTTTTCTAAGTCATTTCACTGTTTAGCAAAGCTGAGAACCACTGATCTAAAATATGTATGAATCAATCTGACTTCACAATATGTAATTAACATTCATTATAGTTTCTCTTCAACAGATCACCCCTAATTTAGGTAAAAATTACCTCTAACTAGGACCCTCACAAGCCCACCTTCCAATTCCCTTGTAGTTTTCATCTCCAAAGACTTAGTAAATGACCATAAAATGTAAAACATTATACCAGTTTGTTTCGTTTACACTTATTTGTGTATCCTTCTTACATATAGTTCTTCCCTTTATTTCAAATTCATTATGATCTCAATAACACAAATCATTACACAAATTATAGTGATGATAATGTCAACTATATGCTAGGCATTATTCTGAATTCTTTTTTAAATATATTTTATAGTTGTTGATGAATTTTTATTTTTTTCTTTATTTATATATTTATATGTGGTGCTGATAATCAAACCCAGTGATTCACAGTGCTAGGCAAGCACTCTACCACTGAGCCACAACCCAGGCCCCTGAATTTTTTATATGTATTAAGACATTTACTCACTGTAGTAATCTATAAGTTGGGAATACTATAAGGTCAGTACACTTACTGTAAAAAGATAGAATATAGATTTAAACATGTAATCTATTTTAAGCTACTGACCATAGGAAATTAAAGTGTCCTGTAAATTAGAATAAATGAAAAGAAGATTGTTTATCCAAAAATTGATTTATAGCTTGCTGAATTTTTTATCTTCTATTTATTGTTTTATTATAAATGCTTAGTGGAATATTGTTTCACTTTTATTTCAAGTTTCTTGTGCAGAAAAGTGAAGCCCATTTTCAATTGTAGGTTACATAAATCATATTCTTTGATTCTGTATATTTTATATGATAATATATGATTTATTTATATTATGCTGTAGAAACCAATGTAGTCCTATCATACATCCTTGTACAGTAATTTATAAATTCTTTTGTATGACAAATAACTTCTACACATAGAACATATGTTGCATATGAAACATTTTAACAAACATCTTTTGTTTGTATAAACTTCCCAGGATACTACTAAACACTACATGTATTACTCAGGCTGGGCTCCATAACAAATACTGCACACTTGGATGGTTTAAGCTACAGGTATTTATTTTCTCAAAATTCAGGAGGTTTTAAGCCCAAGATCAAGATGCCAGAAAATTCAGTTTCTGGTGATGGCTCTCTCACTCGCTTGCACAAAGTTGTCTTCTAGCTACATACTTACATGACCTTTACTGTGTGTGCTGAGGGAGGGGAATGGAAAGAGAGGGGGGAGGGGCAGGGAGAGAGAGAGAGAGAGAGAGAGAGAGAGAGAGAGAGAGAGAGAGAGAGATCTGGTGTTTCTTTTTCCAGTAATATAGGGTTAGGACCACACACCTATGATGCCATTTAACTTAATCTTCTTTAGGAATCCTTCTCCAAATATAGTCACATTGTGGGTTAAGGCTTTAATGTATAAATTTTGGGGAGGAAATATAATTTAGTCCATAATAGTTCCTAAAATATTTTATTACAAAAATAGAGTAAATAAAATTGGCTGGATGGAAATTGTTCATTCTTAAAACTTCAGAATAAAAAGAAACAAGTGATCCTTTTGAAATATTGAATAGTGTCCAATATGATTAACCTTATCTCCAGACACAGCTTCTAACTTCAAAAAATATGGCTTATGTTGCAAACCTTAAGTGATTTTATAAGGACAAGTATAGAGCATAGAGAAAAAAACATAGTTTGTATATATTTTTAATTATGCTATGTTGCTTTACACATTTTAGAGGATATCCATATAAAGTATTTGGGAAGACATTAACCTCAAATATAGATTAAAATTAATAAAGCAGAAATCTTCAGTACATGGGTTTTGTCATATTTTTAATATAGTTTTTGTTCAATATTGCATATTTTAGTATTTAAAGGATATTGAGTATATTGAAAGAACAAATGATAAGATAAAGGTTAATCTTTACATTAATTTTGCTAATTATAGGTGTATAGAAAGACTGAACCACATATACATTTGCCTAAACCTGAAGATACACAAATGTTGAGTTTATAGGTAGCTATAAATCAATCATTTCCTAATAAAATATACATAATATGCTATAGTCATCAAAGAAGTGGCTTATTTTCATATCACTAGAAATAATAAGCTTAGGAATTTCATGTATAAATTAACATGTAATCAATCAATTGAAATTATTCTCCAGCAATTTATTGATAAAAGGGAATTTTGTTAGGATTCAAATTGGGAATGTAAATATAGATAATACTTACCAGTCATAATGGATTATAGTGTTCTAAAATTCTAAACAAAAGCAACTAGTTCTGCTTAGAAATTTGAGCAGATACAATATAATTATGGCATTTGCTGTTGAATGGATGAAACTGGAAAGCATGATTCTAAGTGCTAATTGTAATAAGTCAGACCAGGAAAGTCAATGGTCAAAATTTTTCTCTCATATGCAGAAGTGGGAAAAAAGTAAGGAAAAAGAAAGAAAAAAGGGATTTCATGAAAATAAAAGAGAGACCAATAGAGTAGAGTAAGGGGATTGAGAGGAAAAAAGGAGGGACATGAAAAGGCAGATTGGTAGAATGAATCTGACCAAACTTTCCTATGTATATATATGAATATACCACAATGAATTTAATATTTATGTATATTTATAATGCACTACTTTTTTAAAAGGTATAAAAATAATGTTAGTTCTAGAGCAAATTTGTGGCTATTGGGATGGAATGAAAGCATTTTACATTTTTGAAGGCCATGGATAAGCTAAGGCCAAAGGTGGAATAAATATGTTGAATATTTCTCTTCTTGCAAAAATGCATGCATTGAAACCTAATCTGCACCATAAAGGTGTTTAAGGTGAGACCTTTGGGAAGTGATTAAGTGATGAGCATAGAGTCTTCATAAATGAGATTAATCCCTTAATAAAATGGATACCTCAGATAATTCCCTTGCCCATTCCACTATGTGAAGACATGGCAAAAATATGGCTATCTTAGAACATCCAGACACTGAATCTGCTGGCCCTTAATCTTGAACTTCCCAGTCTCCAGAACTCTGAGAAATAAATTTATTTTTTTATAAGTTGCCAATTTATGCTATTTTTTATTAGAGTAATCTGAGAAGACTAAGAAACTTTCAAATCCCAAAGTTTTAATTCAAAGCAGCCAAATAATTTAGGGAAAAATAAAAAAGCATGTATATGTCTACTTTATCTGGGGCTAGTGACTTCATGTGCTAGAAATATTTGGACTGAGAGAGGCTAGTTGAGAGAAAGTCCAATCAAAAGGTAATTAACTCATTGTAAAAGATAGGGTTTCTTCTTTGCCTCCCTACCATTGTGAAGGGATATAGAAATTTGGAGTACAGAAAATCTTTCTAAACATAAGACTAAGTTAATGATAACAATGATGAATGACATCTAACATATTAATAGCTTCACATCAAAAATAAAATAAAAAAGAGAGAAGAATTCTTTATATAGCCTAGAGATTAATGCTTTATCTAAGGTGCAGGTGTTAAAGATTTTCTCCCAATCTGTAGGCTGTCTTTTTAATTTATTGATTGTTTCTTTCACTGAGAAGTTTTTTAGTTTGAATCCATCCAATTTATTGAATAACCTCATCAATAAATGGGCTAAGGAACTGAACAGATACTTTATGGGAGAAGAAATACAATCGAATAACAAATATATGGAAAAATATTCAACATCTCTAACAATTAGAGAAATGCAAATCAAAACTAAGAATTTATCTTACTCCAGTTAGAATGGCAATAAATGTTGGCGAGTATGTGGGTGAAAAGACACACTCATACATTGCTGGCAAGACTGCAAATTGGTGCAACCATATGGAAAGCAGTACGGAGGTTCCTCAGAAAACTTGAAATGGAACCACCATTTGACCTAACTATCCCACACCTCAGCTTATACCCAAAGGACTTAAAATCATCATACTATGGTGACGTGGCCCCCTCAATGTTTATAGCAGCTCAATTCATAATACCTAAACTATGGATCCAACCTAGGTCACCTTGAACAAATGAATAAATAAATAAAATGTGGTATATATGTACACAATGGAATATTACTCAGTTTTAAAGAAGAATGAAATTATGGCATTCACAGGTAAATGGATGGGGGTGGAGAATATCATGCTAAGCAAAATAAGCCAATCTCAAAAACCAAAGGCCAAATGTTTTCTCTGGTATGCAGATGTTAATTCATAATAAGGGAGAGGCACTAGGGAAGACTTACTTTAGGTAAAGGGAAGTGAAGGGAGGGGAGGGTATATGGGAATAGGAAGGATAATAGAATGAAACAAACATTATTATCATATGTACATATATTACTGCATGATCAATATGATTCTACAACATGTACAATCAGAAAAATGAAAAATTATGTCCAATTTATTTATGATATATCAAAGTGCATAAATGCATAAATGCATTCTACTGTCATGTATAACTAGAGCAAACAAAAAATTATAAAGTTAAAAAAGAGAGAAGAAAAAATTATGAGGAAAGGATAATAAATAATTTTTTTTAAAATTGAAAGATGCAAAAAAAATTTCCCTTGATGCCAAAGGGATAAATTTCTTAGTATGCATAGTCTTTTTACAATTCAGTATAATTACAAATAACTTAAACTTGACTAAATATTTATGTTCAGATCTTTTGCTTATTTACTACTCTATCTACAGCTCTTAGCACATGATACATCATTAAAGAGTACTTTATATAAATAAATGTGTCAATGAGATAGATAAAATTAATTTATAAATATAAAGAAATATTAACTTCAAATATAAATTAAGTGAAATCTCAAGAAATGGGACTCATGGTTCAAGGGTTCCAGTCCATAATCAGCTGACTTCATTATTCTGGCCCTGAAATGAGGCTGAATATCATGGCAGATAGGTGTGGAGGATAAAAACTGTTCAGCTCATAGCAGCCAGGAAGTAAAGTTCAAGAGAGAGAGGGGCCAGGGACAAGATATTGTCCAAAGACATGCTTCCAGGAACATGTAGTTATATCCGACCAGCACACAGTTATCACTCAATAGTCCATTAAATTATTAATCAAGGTCAATTAATCCACTGATGAGACTAAACCCATGATCTAATCATTGCCTAAAAGTCCCACCTCTAAACTCTGCTAGATTGGGGACCATGCTTTTAAAAGCTGAGTTTTTGAGGGAACATTAAGTGTCCAAACTATAACAAATGGTACAATTGACTGCATTGTTAGACTTAATTCTAAAGGACAAAAAATATTTCTTTTCCATAGAAACTTTTTTTTACAGTTTTTTACTAGATGTTCACTAACAAAATTGTTATGAAAAATGAAAAGGTGAATTACACAAGCGTTTTCAGACAAAGATTCTATAAATTATGAATTAATTTTCCTTTATCATAGTATGTTAGTTTCATTAAAAAGGAATAATATTTTTTACCCTATTAGACTTTACTTGAAGTTGAGATTTCTAAATTTATTTTTATGTTTATTAGTGAATTTCCCAACCATGTTCAAAGTTTATTAGATGAATTGGTGCTGGATCTTCTATTTCCACTGTAATAAAATGATATTGATCCTACCCCAGAATCTTCACTCTGATTTCACTAAGGAGTAAGTGTGGCAATGGTAGAGAAATTGGCAAGTATTTATGTTTGTATCGATTTGTCATATATATATCTGGGAGTATTTGTCAAAATTAAGATGAGGAAGTTTCCGATAAAACCTTTAAATTCTCATAAAAGAATGTCAATAGGGTTTCTCCACCAATAAACAATAATCAATAATATTATTGGGGGCAGCTTTTAAAATATCACACACTGATAAGGAGTTTGAGGTCCTGAATTATTAACCCTTTTTTATAGAAGTTATGTTTTTTCCCATAGTCTCAACAAGTGTTCCTAATCTCTGTCTTTTAATATCTGTTATTTTTTTCATTATCATTCTCCATCCAATGTGGGAAAAAATGGAAGTACATGTACTTTCATTTGTTCTATCAATTTTTTCTAAAGAACAACAGTGCACCTTAACCTTGAAACATATTTTAATATTTTAAATAATTTAAAAATATAAAATACCTATTATAGTTGGTTGTAGATCATAAAAAAGAAATTAGCCACAAAGCTATGTGAAATTTCACTTTAGTTATCAATTACCATTTGGTCAAATATAAGAGAAATCTGCCAGAATGGAAACTCCTGATTACTACATAGAAGTTTTTGTTGATTACTAAACATCCCTAATTCCTCAATCATCAAAAAAGAAACTTCAATCATAATGTCATGCATTTACCTGTCCTTTCTCTCTTCACAAGGTAGTTCACATTAAAGAGCAACTAGAATGATTATCTTAGGAAATGTTTCATTCTGTAGAATAAGACTGATGATCATTTCTGCCAGAGTCAATTTGTACAACTATGAAGCAAAAATGGCAAGCTTATGAAAGCACTTTGAATATTGCTGCATCATCAAAAAGTATTAGTAAAGGTGAATAAGCATTAATAACAAGAATTATTTTTTAAATTGAATATTGTATTTCTGACTAAAGTAATATGAAAAAATTCATAAAGGATAAAGGTATCCACCACAAAATATAATGCATAGATAAACACTTTTATATATATATATATATATATATATATATATATATATATATATATATTTATATATATAAAATATATATATAAATATATATATATTTAAAGACAAGAAGCAAAAGAAGAAAAAAGACATTATTTTCATATATATATTCATACACATATATATATGGCATATATAGGCATATATATCATATTTTTTTCTGATTTAAAATGCCAGTGAAAGTGAATTTATTCTATATATTTGAATTTGTTTCCAGAATTTCTTCTTCATCATGAGATTCTGTTCTGATATTATTATTATCATAGATTTATAAAAACAAGAGCAAATTTTATCTCAATATTTTATGCAGCTTTTTTGAACTTTGACAGCCTCATACAATTATTATAATTGATGAACTTTCAAATGACATTATCATATTTTAAATCTTGCCATGTCTGCCACATAGTCTTTTCCTAGAAAACTTCATCCAAATTTCAAATTATTTGTATCATTCTTAGTTTTTAAGTTCTTTAGTGTATGTAATTATATGTTAATTTCCTTATTTTGCTTCACAATCTTTTCAATATTCATCTTATTAAAAAATATTGACCTGGATATGATGAGAGGATAGATTTTCTTTTAATATATTTTTAGGTGTAGATGAACACATTTCCTTTATTTTATTTTTATGTGGTGCTGAGGATCAAACCCAAGGCCTCGCACATGCTAGGCAAATGCTCTACTGCTGAGCCATAACTCCAGCCCAAGGGGATAGATTTTTAATATGAATATTCTTGTTCATACAACATTCTCTCTTTCTAACCTCCAATTCTTCTTTTCTCCTTCCTTCTCACTATTGTTTTAGGTGTTGTATGAAGAGGCACCTTTTATTGTCTGAGTGTCTGTTCCCTCTCATTTGTATTCAAGGTATACAATTTGACTTTGGTGGACCATTTTTCATTTTTGACCTGGTGAGTGGGAGGGGTATACGCTTGGCTTATTGTCTGTCTCATTGTGATGGCTATCCTTGAGGGTTGAGATTGCACTCCCAGTTTGTGATGAACCAAAAGTGTTGATTAAAAAGAAATGTAACAAACTAAAGCACAACAAATAGTCTTTTTTATTTGTTGATAAAACTACATATCCTGTGTTCCAACACCACAATCACCATTTCATCTAAGAAATAATTTTGATCAATGCCTGAGTGGTAATTGAAAGGCAGCTCCTATACCTTCATCTTTTCTAGGCATCTCACTTAAGTTTGAAATTATTCAAATTAACATATTTCTGCTTTTATATTTCCAAATGTTTTTATTTGTATGTGATGTTAATTTCTGGTCATTTCCTTCCTCTCTTTTTTTCCTCCTCTCACACACATACACACACAATGTAGGTTTACATCACTCTGCAGTCAGTCAAAATGCAAACTCTGAATTCCAACATGTCTTAGAGAGAGAGAGATATCCAAAAGAAAGATATCAACATGTCAACAAGATTCCTATACTTCTATGTTTATTACAGTAATAGTTGTGATAACTAAGTTTTTGGAATGCACTTCAATGGATGAATGCTGTTCAGTAATTTAAAAAAAAAAAAAAAAAAAAAAAAAAAAAAACAGGAGAACGAAGATGTCAGGCCAGAGGGAGGCAGCATTCTGTGTTACTCCGTGATTCAGATCTCACCTCGTCAGAATACTGCATCTCAGAGAGTGTTAGAGGACCCCTGTATAGCTGCTTTCCACATAAATCACCAGTGCTGTGACCCCATTCTGGGCTCCGAGCCTCAGCATTGGAGCAGGACTCCAGACTATTGCCTCCCGACACCCAAAACCCGACGCAGGGTTCATGAGCACCTTAGCAGCATCACTTATCAGCACCTCTGCAGAACTCCAAGACTTTACTCTGCTCCCAGTCAGGTCACTCAGCTGCTACCTAACCACAGCACAATGCCATCATCCAGCTCCCCCTACCTCACCAGAAGCCCCAGAGCTGGAAGCAGACCACCTTCATCTTGGCTCACCTCCCGTGTCATATTTGGTGGGGGCAGCTCCCAGATCGGATCTCCAGCTGGCCAGGTACCAGGTTTCTAACACCCTCTGGGGGGCCACCAGTGGTAACCCAATATAGTAGCTGCCCAACACAAATCAACTCTTAGTTGAACAGGTGTGCAGTGTGACCGGAGTGCCACCCACCTGGTGTGAGCTTTGGTGAGAGAGTTCCCTCATATGGGAACTGCTAAAAAAAAAAAAAATGGCATATACAAAACCTCTATATTATATGATTCAGATGACTCAGTCCTCAAAATCCTATTTCATGCAAAGTTCTTGGTTTCACATATGTTGAGGATATGAGGGCCGGAAGATAGAGGTAAAGAAGAAAAAGAGAACCAAACCTAGATGCCCTTCAATAGATGCATGGATAAAAAAAAATGTATCATATATACAAAATGGAATATTAAGGGGGTTAGCAAGGATGGTGGAATGTGATGGACGTCATTATCCAAAGTACATGTATGAAGACACGAATTGGTGTGAACCTTCTTTATATACAACCAGAGAGATGAAAAATTGTGCTCTATATGTGTAATGAGAATTTTAATGTATCCTGCTTTCATTTATTTTTAAAAAATCAATAAAAAATAAAAATTTAAAAAGAATGAAATTCTCAATTTGTGACCAAGTAGATGGAACTGAGTATCCTTTAGTGAAATAAGACAGACACAGAGAGACAAGTACTATATTATTACTCATTTGTAGAATATTTTTAAAAAGAAGCTTATTTCATAGAAGTTATTAGTGAGATGATGACTACCAGAGACTACAGACAGTATTAGAAATAGAAGTTTTTGGAGAGTTTCACTAACGAATACTAAGTTATGCATAGAGCAAGAAGTTCTGGTATGCTATTGCACATTAGGAGACTATAAAAAAACAATAATGTATGGTACATTTTAAAAAGTTAGAAGAAATATTTGAACATAAGTATATGATAATTTTTTGAGAAAAATTATATGTTTTGCCTGATTTAAACATTATACAGTATATGTATGCGTCAAAACATCACAGTATCCCATTAAAAAGTATAAATTTTTGTTTTAATGTTCCAGTTAAAATGCATTTAATTTTAAAATAGCAAGTGAGCCAGAATGGTAAAAGTAAATCAAATTATGCCTGCATGATTTTGAATGCTCTAAAAAAGTATTTTGCTTGACCTTCCAAGAATATCAATGTATATTTTGTGATATATTTTCAGGACAAGAATTGTAGTTTCTTAAGATACATAGTGTTGCAATGCCGTCACTACTCTGAAGGTCATAGTATGCCAATATATTTGCATTATTACATTAATGAAATTAATGAATTAAGATAGTAAACATATTTTTCATTTATTGAGATTTTACTATATGCCAGCTGGGAGACTAAGCATGGTGTATTAGATTTAATTAAATCTTTACAACAGTTGAGGTATGAAGGAATTTATTATTACTGACTCTTTTGTCTTGGATGAAGAAACTATGAAAAATAAATTTCTTGCTCAAAGTAATACAGTGAAAGATGAAGTCTGGATTCAAACTGATTCCAGGTATCCAAAAATACATACAAGGTTTTGCCTTCTGAAGATGTTGTAGTTTGTATAGGTGCTATAATTTGAATGTGCTCCCTCTAAAATCAGATGTTGAAACTTAATAGTCAATGTGATAATATTAAAAGGTGGAAATATTTAAGAGGTGATTAGATCAGAAGAGCTCCTCTCTCATAAATGGGATTAAGGCCTATATAAAAGAGGCTTCATGCAGTATTCAGCTCTCTTGCCTTCTGCTTTTGCCAAGTGAGAATACAATGCTCCTTCCCTTCAACAGATGCAGAACCTAGAAACAATTTTGGAGGCAGAAAGCAGCCTTCACCAGAAAACCAAACTTGCTGGTGCCTGATCTTGACCTTTCCAGCTTCCAGTACAATGGAAATCAAAATACTGTTCTTTATTTTCACTCCAGTAACACAAGTGGACTAAGATAAACTTCAAGTCAGGGATTAAGCTAATACATTCGAAATGATAATACTAATAAATCCAGTGAACACGTCTTCTTTAACTGCTTCATGTGCATTAACTTGTTGAGTCCTTACACCAACTTTATAATGTAGATATTACTGTTTTCCCCACTTTTTAGATAAGGATATTGAAACACAGAGAGGTTATGCAATTTGCCTTAGGTCACAAAACTAGTAAAGAGTCAGTAACAGAACTTGAAGCTCAGATTCTGACTCCAGAATACTTAAAAACTATTCTCTAAATGTTTCTCAATCTTAGAAATTAAGAAAGGTAAAATTAAAGATAGCAGATGAGAACAAATGATAATGTATTTCTTTGTTCTCTTAGATCAGAGAGTTTTTAGACCAAATCAAGCAGTACCTTGGAAGCCCGTAATAGAGAATAAGGCTTTAAAGAGAGCCCTTATATTCAGAGCACCAGAATAATCAGGTGTATCCTCATTGTTTTTCCCCTGGGGCATAACTGAAATATTAAGAGGTCCATTTGTTTTTCATTTCTTCTTTCTTTCCTTCCTTATTTTCTCCCTTTTTCATCTCTTTCTGGTATACTTTAGTGTGCTTAACATCTTTAGCCTCTGAGTAGTAAATTAAAATAGCACTTCCTAGTGCAATTAAAATGACTTCCACCAAATTCCAGGAGGAATCCCTATGTCAATCAACATGCTTTTGTCTATCTATATCTGATGGGAGGGCTTTTTTTTTTTTTTTTTTTGAGCGGGGTAGAAACAAAATAACAATCCTTAAATATTGATTATGTACTAAATACATGTTGTATTAGGCTATGTTTCCATGTGTGTATATACACATTAAAATTATTATAATAATTTTATAATCCTGTAAAGTGGGATTATTTTCTCTAATGTGCATATAAGAAAAGTGAAGGTCAGAAATATGATCAGCCCAGAGCCCTGCAGTGATAGATAGACGGAGTTTGAGGAACTAACAGAGGGACTGCATCATAATGCCTGAACACTTGGGTTTGTTATAACACTATGTCATCTGTCTTCATCTCAGAAAAACCAAACGTCTTGATATTTAATCTAGACATGTTTTATTTTTAATTTCCAATGATTTACAAACATGGAATATATGGTATTTATCTCCTAATTTCATGATTAAGGTTTTATCTCAGATATGAAAATTTAGAAGGTTCTGGCTCATTAAGGATTATCTTTTAATCCTTAGTAGAAGATTGGTTCTTAGTATTGTCATTTCTTCCAGAATAAGAACTTTATATGGAGCAAAGTTATTTGAGGCACTAGTTTCAGAAAAAGTTATAAAAAATTAATGTTTAGAAATTTTAGAAAATAGCATTTTTATTCTTCCTATAGGTAAATTTATATTTTGAAGCAAGGCATGGAAATAGATTAAGTGAAAAAACTTGTTTAGGTAAATAATTTTTTGATCATGTAGTTAGTTAAAAAGAGTTAGAGAAAGTAAATTGTGATGTGTTAATAAACTTGTCATTATTTTGTATCCTATGCACTTCCCCAATCAACAACTTTTCTTTAAATTTAGCTGTAAATTAGACATATTTTCATACTCACTAATTAAAAGCTAGGAATAGACTATGCAAAAGGAAAATGTTCTCTACTTTTGAGAGTATGAGACCTGACAATTATAGAAAAAAATATTCATGATGGTAAAGATGGTAAGCAGACTTTATCTGGGGTACTACTATAGTATAGGAGTTTTCTAGCAGGGTTGCTGTGGACTGAATGTGTCCCCTCCAATTTCATAACTGAAACCTAATCACTAATATGAAGACATTAAGAGGTAGGGACATTGGGGGATGACTAGGTCATCAGGGAAGAGCCTTATGAATAGAATTAGTGTTTTGTAAAACAGTTCTTAGGGAAGTTGTTTATTCTTTCTACCACAATAGGACATAGTTAGAACGCATAATGTATGAACCAGAGAGAAAGCCCTCATTAAACATTGAGTCTGCTGGCACCTTATTTTTGGACATGACAGCCTCCAGAATTTTGAGAAATAAATTTCTGTTAATAAACTACTCAATTTGTATTGCTTTATAGGAAGTCAGTAGGACTAAGACAAAGGAAGGAAAACTATACTTTAATTCAAATGCAAGGAAATAGAGAAATTTGAATTTAATTTAATGTTTTAATAAAGGCAATATTTATACATATAAAAGGATACATTGTGGTACTTCAGTGCATGTATATAGCACACATTGATTGAATCCGAGTAATTAGCAAGTGGAGGTTTAGAGACAAGGAGCACAGTAGGGGTCAATGAATGAAGAATTAATAAAAGGAAACATGAAGTGTAGGGGATACACTAATGGACATTACAAGACATTTGTGAAAGAGCCAAAGTGATGATTAATCAAGGGTGGAAGATAAGGAATTTGATCAGATAACAATCATATTTTCACTAAACTGACTCAGCAGAATTCTTGCTTAATCTATACTGAAGAAACCAAGGACAGAGCCCAAATCTGAAACTAGTCGAAAAGGGAGCTCAGAAAAACCTGACTCAAGTTTGGTTGAAGGAGAGACTTTGTCATTACTAATATGATCTGAAGATTGTTATGCTAATAAAATTATTTTTGAGGTGGTCTAAATATAAATACTAAAAAATCTAGCATTTTAAATATAATCAATTCCAAAAAACAAAAAATAATTTTTATCCATACAGATGCTATATACTTAGGCTGCAAATAAGAATCTTCTTCTATACCAAAATTGTTTTTAGTTGATTAAAAACAAGTGATTATTTATTGTTTATTCCAATGTATTCACTACAGTACCAGTACTCTTCACGGATTTATATTTCTCATCGATATATTTATTTAATATACTGCCATAGAAATTCAAACTTATTTGAGCATCAACTAATAATAATTTCAGAATAATTATAACAATGCTTATATTATTTAATTACATTTTACAACTCTTCTAATGCTTATAAATACTTCCACATTGCTTTCCAGAAATGTACCAATTTAACCTTCATTTCTCTTCATTCTTTCTAATACCAAATATTTTATATTAAGAAATAACTTCTGCAAATGCAATAGAGAAAATTGTACTTAAAATCTATATTTGCATCTATTGATTCTCTGTAATCTCTGTAAAGTGGGATATTTTAAGTATGTTGTGTGGACACTTATTTTGGGAATTGCATTTTCATGACTCTTGCCCATTTACTTCCTGTATAGGAGTATTACTTTTTTCTTGCTCAGCATAAGAGATTTATTTCTGTTATGTAGATTAACTTATTTTCTATCATATACAAAGCAGATTATATCCCCATTTAATTCTTTGACTTTACTTTGTTTATGATGGGCATGTCTTAATATATAGAATATTCTAATTTACATATCAAAGTTTGCTGTTGATATCCTTCTATTTTTATATCATCTTATTTTAATTATTGGTACACTTTAGATATATGGTATTCCCCCAAAGCATATATGTGAGACAATGCAGAAAAGTTTCCAGGTGAAATGATTGGAATGTGACATAGACAGCTGTAACCTAATTAGTGCATTTAATGCCCTGATGGGGATTAATTGGGTGGTAACTGTAGATAGGTAGGGTGTGGCTGGAGAAGGTGTGTTTTTGGGACAATCTGGGGGTATATATTTTGGTAATGGTCAGAGGAGAACTTTCTCTTTCTGCTTCCTGGTTCCATGTTCTGAGCTGCTTCCCTCTGCTAAGATGTTCTACCATAACTTGAACCCCGAGGAATGGGGCTGCTTGTCTATGGATGGAAATCTGTCCGATACTATGAGCCCCCAAATAAACTTTTCTTCTGTTAAAATTGTTCTTGTCAGGTCTTTTGGTCACAGCAAACAAAAAAAAAAAAAACTGACTAAATAATTAGTGTTCTAAATTTTATTAATAATAAAATTCCAATAGTAGATCTGCTTTCTTGCTTATTTTATGTGTGTTTTCTTGCCTATTGATTTCTCCATGTAAATTTTTTAAGAAGGAACAAGAAATGGAATGCATTTTTATAGTAATTTTATTAGATGTAATTTTGAGGAGATTTTTTATATCTATATCATTCCCTTTAACAGTTTTTTCTCAATTTATTTACATATTTCTTTTCCATAGTAAAACTACTTTTGTGGTTTTGCAAATAAATATTAACTCATATTTTCAGTTAAAAGTATTCCTATTTTTTATGTTTATATTATTATTATTATTTTGGTGCTAGGAATTGAACCCAGGGAGCTATGCTGGGGATAGGTATTGATAATTGCTATCTGTATCCTGTTCCTAATATTTCATTTTTAAAAATTTTTCATTTATTTGTTCTAATCAGTTATACATGACAGCAGAATGCTTTTCAGTTCATTGTACACAAATGGAGCACATTTTTTCACTTTTCTGGTTGTACACGAAGTAGGATCACACCATTTGTGCAATCATACATGTAACTAGGATAATGATGTCCATCTCATTTCACCATTTTTCCTAATATATCTAACATACCACTGTTATGTACTTATTATATATTTATTAGAGTTTTCTTAGGCTTTTGTTTGAAGTATATTTTACAACACTTGCAATTTACTTTTTTTTTTTTTTTTTTTTAGTACTTGGGATTGAAACCATGGGTGATTTACCTCTGAGTTGCTTATGGCTAAGTTGCTTATGGCCTCACTAAGTTGCAATTGTCCTGGATCAGGGTTCTGAGTCACTGGGATTACAAGTATCTACTTGGCTGCAATTTACTTATTTTAATTGTACTATTAAATTACATATATATATATATGTATATATACATATGTGCATATATATATATATATATATATATATATATTTAAAATTTATAGAGTTGTGAAACTATCTTCAGAGTCCAATTTAAATTTTTTCCATTACCCCGAAAAGATCTCTCGTATCCATTTACCTACTATTCCCAATTCATCCTCAAGCGTCAGTATTTCATTCCCATAATTTGCAGTAGTATTTAAGAACAATAGTATTCAATATATGGCTATATCATAGTTTGTTTCGGGGAAGGTATCAATTATCAATTTAAGCTAGTTCCTCTATACTGCTAGTTTGACTGTAAGTTCTTTACTATTAATTGATATTATAACTTTTGTGAAAACTTTACAGCAAATTATAATTTTCTCTTCATAACAACTTGTGAATAATTGTGAATTTATCTGATCATTAAAGATTACTTTTCCATACAAATCTTTAAATCCAGTTCATTCATTCAAGGCTTCTATTTCTTCTGTGGCTAATGATTTATTCTTAATTTTTATGTTTTAATCTATAATTTTTCATAGAAATCATTTATTTAGAATTTTGGCATGAACTTGTGCTGGTAACTTTATAATTCATATAATATTTAAAATTATTCTTCTATAGGTTGTTAAAATTTTTAATTGTATGAGCAATATAGAAATTATTATAGGACAAAAACAATAATTATTTGAACTCTTACCATCCACATATTATAAACATTAAAAATGCTTTCTATTATCTACTATTGTGGTTCACAAACTCTAAAACCTTATCCTTCTCTCTCTTTCTCTCCTACCCCCACACTTTATTTTAGTCAACTTTTTTGCATCTGTGATCAAAAGACTTGACAAGAACAATTAGAGGAGGAAGAGTATATTTAGTGTCCATGGTTTCAGAGGCTCAGTCCATAGATGGCCAACTCCATTACTCTGAACCCAAGATGAGGCAGAATGTCACGGTGGAAGGGTTTGGTAGAAGAAAGCAGCTAAGG
The DNA here is from genome assembly GCF_047511675.1 of Marmota flaviventris. Taxonomy (NCBI): domain Eukaryota; kingdom Metazoa; phylum Chordata; class Mammalia; order Rodentia; family Sciuridae; genus Marmota; species Marmota flaviventris. The sequence goes on along the minus strand of NC_092518.1, from coordinate 109,014,704 downwards.
ACATGGCAACAAGGAAGTAGAAAGAGAGCTCTCATCACCAGGGACAAAATATACACCCCAGCATGGCCCATGGCTATGTCCTCTAGCCACAATCTACGTGCTTCCATTTACCACCCAGTTAATCACTATTAGTGGATCAATGCATTGTTAGGTTAAAGTTCTCATAAACCAATCATTTCACCTCTGAATTTTCTTGCATTGTTTTATACATAAGTATTTTGGGGGAATAATTCCCATATAAACAATAAAATTCTTCAAAGAATGGTTTTATTATCATACTATTTTTGTACAACCTTATTTCAATACATATCGATATATCCTGAGTATCTTTGCAAGTCTAAAAATCTACATTTTTAAAAATTTCCTTTTAATAGTCTATGATTTGCATGGTATATGCATATATCATATTTTCTTTACCTACACTCCTCAAAAATATATTATTTTGACATTTAATATTTATTTAAAAAGTTATTGTGTGCACTGTCATGCAGACATAGTTTCTTACTTTTAAAAGGCTAAATTTTATTAATATTGTTTCAAGAGCAAATGATATGTATACTTTACATTTTAATATATGATTGTCATATTGCCTTCTAGAACTATTTTGTTAACTTACCTGTCTGTTACTGCATATATATGAACTAATTTCTCTTCATTATTCATTTCACAGTGTGTTTTCAATATTCTTACATTGACTAATATTTGTTTTTAATATTTTTTAGTTATACATGGACACAATATCTTTATTTTACTTATTTACCTTTTTATGTGGTGCTGAGGATAGAACCCTGTGCCTCACATGTGAGAGGCAAGCACTCTGCCACTGAGCCACAGCCACAGCCTGACTAATATTTTAACAAAATTAAGTTTCATTCTCTACTACTATTGATTATTAATAAAGCCCAATGTGTTCCCCGATTTTTCATACTTTTATGTTCCTTTTTCATGAATTTTATATTCACATTATTTGATTCTGTTGAAGTATTTTCTGTTAATTTTATGTAAAACCACTTTCTGTTTTTGTTACAGATATTTTCTTCATGTTCTCACTTATCATTGAAAAATTCTACACTGTTAAATAGATGGATTACATTAATATAATCCAATGTATAAATGTTTCTTATTTGTGATTTCTGATGTTATGCTGTATTTAAGAAAAGCTTCCTACATCCAAAGATTATAAATATGTAAACATATTTGGCCATATTTTCATAATTTTTTACCTTTTATATTTAAATGTTTTATCACTTACAAGAAATTTTGGTTTGAGCATGAAAATTTTGATTTGAGTAAAGTATATTCAATTCTCTGTGTCCTAGTGATCTATTTCTTTACCTGACCTTTTAAGTACTATAACAAAAGAGAAACACATACACACATTTAATATATGACAATTTCTTTTTGTTTTATAAATTGTTCCTCTTTATACTTGACCTCCCTTTATACCATATTTTGCCCTTCTATGAAAAGCTTAGACACATATGTGAGGCTCCTTCTTGATAAATTGAATTGATTTTTAGATTTTCAGAAGAATAATAGATAGTAAATATATTTACAACACTGAATATTCCTTTTCAATAACAAAATACATGTACCTTTTAAAACCATATGATTTAATGTCCTTAAATAGAAGTTTATTACCTACTTCATATAGAGTACAAACTACATGATAAGACTGAATGTCTCACATTATTAGTTTATTGCCAGTAAACAGAAGAGTTCCTTGCACAGGATACAAACCCAATAAATATTTGTGATCAAATTAATGAATAAATAAATGAGTATAGTTTTTGTTTATGGTTTGTTAAATTTATTCACCAGTACTTTATGGTTTTGTTGATATTATATTTCTCCCTCTATTATTCTTGTTAATTTTTATTATCTATATACAGGAAAATTTAGAATAGGGTTAACTAGCCATCTTCCTATATACTATTTGTATCATTATCTTTCTCAGTCTTATAAATTGATGATTTTTTATTTTTATAGGAATATTATCATATTAACTGAAAATAAATTAGTCTACTTGCTTCCTATATTGATACCACATATTTTAGTTTTATTTAATATCTTGTGATAATAATTTTATGGGCCCATTTGACTGAACTATGGTGCCCAGTTATTCAGTTAAACACCAATATAGATGTTATATAGGTAATTTTAGAAGGATTAAATTTAAATAAGTATCCTATATGATCTAGGTGGGCCTCAACCAGTTAGCTGAGGTCTTAGGAGAAAACCCAAAGATTTCCTAGTGAAGCAATTCAGCCTCAAGAATGAAATACAGAAACTGAGTATTTAACCTGACGTCATTTCCTGTACACTAAATAACTTAACTTGGGGGAAAAAGTTGTCAGTTGTAAAAATCAATTAAATGACACAGAAAATTATGGAGAAAAACCAGACAGGCATTGTTGGAATTCTGGGGAACACCAAATTTAATAGAGGAAAAGTAAACCTCAGAGGAGACAGAAGACAGAAGTGAGTCAGCATATAAATCAGAACAGAGATATCACAAAATCCAAATATGAAAATTATTTCAGAACACTACTTAAGGTTTATCCTTTAGCTTTGATTTATAAATACCAGTCTGAGTAATTTATTAATACAATTGCTTATTAAATATTATCTCTATAAAATCTGATTCACATAGAATATTATGTGTAATAAACTTTGTGTCCCCTATTTCTCATAGTCCTTGTTTGTCTCTTATGCTCAGAAGTTGATTAAACTGGGAAATAGTCTTCAGAGAAAAAATGTTTAGCAATGAACTTGGTAATAGAGTCTGTTCTAGTCATAGAATTTTTTACAGGTTCTCTTGGAAAAGTTAATAGGACAATAGCACATAACATCTCCAGTAGTTTTATTTCACTGTGAAATGAGTTGCACTATATTTATTTTCTCTGTGTCTTAAAATTCAACTATTATTGAGTTCTTCCGTGCTGTCATGAGCTATGACCAATCCTTAATAATATTTCATATTCTAAATGTTTTGCTCACTGAAAGTGTATATGAAGGTAAAAGACATTGTTTTCAAGAATGTCATTATTTTGGTCCTAAATCTATTGCCACTGAAATGGTATGCAAATGATAGATACAACAGAGAAAACACTACAAATGTTATTGCTCTCCTCTCATTTAACATCTTTTTTTTTTCCTGTTTCTAATTTACTTCTCATTTTCGCTTTAATTGTTTTTATATCTCACTTCATACTGTAATATTCATAGAGAAAATAAAAAATATATAGTTCAGGAGGCTTTAGTTTGAGGATATTTGCAAACTGATAGCTTGTTGACAGGGTGTCTGGAAAACAGTGGAATGTTCAGTTGATCTAATTAACTTTCTTCTAAAGTCTTTTTTTGACACTGGGAATCAAAACCAGGTCCTTGCATATGCTAGGCAAGTGCTCTACCACTGAGCTATATCCTTTCCTCTCCTAAAGTATGATTATTAATTCCAAATGTTAGATTAAAACAGTCTAGTTCAGCCATGCGACCAGCGCGCTAGCTTCATAATAGAGGTTCTAAACATAGAAATGAGGGAGAGGGAGAGGGAAGGGAGAGGGAGAGGGAGAGGGAGAGGGAGGGAGAGGGAGAGGGAAAGGGAGAGGGGGAGAGGGGGGAGAGGGGGAGGGAGAGGGAGAGAGGGGGAGAGGGAGAGGTAGAGGGAGAGGGGGAGGGGGAGAGGGGGGGAGAGGGAGAGAGGGAGAGGGAGAGGGAGGGAGAGGGAGAGAGAGGGAGAGGGAGAGAGGGAGAGAGGGAGAGAGGGAGAGAGGGAGAGAGGGAGAGAGGGAGAGAGGGAGAGAGGGAGAGGGAGAGGGAGAGAGAGGAAACACCCCAGGGAGTGAGCTTTTATTGGGGAACAAAAAATTCAAGGGAAAATTCCATCCAATGAAGGTCGAGGGAGGCAGCATTCCAATGTCAGGGTCAGTGATTGGTTTTCAGGTCAGTGGTCAGGCACACCCCCACATGACAAGCCCTGGCACCTGGGGCAGGGTGGGGAAGGCTCTGACACAGCTTGTCTAAGCGCCTCACACCCAGCCAGGGAGGTAATTCAAATCACATGGGAGAATGGCTTCCCACAGTCTAGTTCAGATATACCTTTGGGTATCTCAGTCAAAGTGAATATAGGTGGTAAAAGAAGATGTTATCTCAGAGAAACTGCTACAGACTGATATAAGACTCCTTGGTTTTCTGAGGAAGGTAGCAGCTCCACATTGATATAAAGGCTTAAAACTTAAATAAATGCTACATAGTCATTATGCAGATTACAGAAAAAGTAAATTTGTATAAGGAAAATGATGAGTCAATTCACACACATTCACATTTTGTGTTTGGGTTTAATTAATAAGGGAATTTCAAGTAGGGGTATAAAGTAGGCATTTAGATTTGGTAGTAGGCAAATAGTTCTTGGATATACACCATTGGAGAAGATTGGTTTATAAGTAGAAATTGAAGCCATGATTATACATGAGATTTTCCTGGGAAACAATATAGAATAGTCAAGTTAATATATGTGGAAGAGTCATATTTCCTAACTAGTTGTTATTTAGCAGTTTGATTTGAAACAGTATTCCTTAAGTCTTCATTGTTTTCAAAAGCTGATGCTAAGTTTTTTATATGGATAACATAATTTAATTTTCAGAATAACCATATGAGATAGGTTGTGATATAATTATTAGTACAGGAAGAAAATAGGGGCTCAAAGAGTTTCAGTGACTTGCCCAGATCACACAACTTGCATGTAGTAGAAGAAGGAATTCATCTTAGCCCATGATTTTCATGTTTTCCCCCAAATATTTATTGAACAGTGAAGCACAATACAAGCAACTTGAAATATCACAGTGAAAAGCACTGAATATCCTATTTTTCATGGGTCTTACTTCTTTGTGATGAAACAGGCCTTAAACTTGTGAATCAATGATTAAAACATAACTCAGTATTAACAGCTGTGAAAAACTAAGAGAATATTAATGTAGGTGCAGGGAGAGGGGGAGATAGATTAGAGAAGTTACCTAAGAAAGATAAGCCTGCTGATATATAACCTCAGATTTGAAGAAGTGGCGTGGTACTTATAAGATTGGAGGATACCAAGTGAAAAACAAATTGAGGTGCGATAGGAAAAATGAAGGAATGTTTGGCATCAGAGGAGACTAAAGAAGTCGGCAGGGGTAAAACTACATAATGCATTACAAATTCAGTAAATAGTTTAAACATTAGTCTAAAAAACGGGAACGCATTGAAGGATTTTAAGTGTGAGTTGAAAGTGGAAAACCAAGAGGAAACTATTATAGTAGCTATATAAGACGTGATGGTATCTTATTTTAAGGTAGCATTAGTGGGGATGAAAAGTAGATAAGTTTGAGATATATTCTCCATATAGGTACTTTAGAATTTGTTGAATGTTATGGAACACAAAAAAGGGGAGAAATCAAGATTTGTAATTTTTTATTCTGAGCAACTGTTGTATTTACTGAAGTGGGGAACACTGAGCAAAGAACAGGTTGGGGAGTCTGAAATCAATAATTTGTTTTAGCAGTGATAAAGTTTGACATACTCATTAGCCATGCAAATGAAGAAGCAAACAAGAAACTTGCATGTATATCTATAATTCATTGAAAAATTTCTAAATATAGTTTTAAACTTAAAAAATCATTTAAGAACAAATCTTTGCTTAGAAAGAGAAGAAATGTTTCAGAGAATAGGAAATTAAAGTCCCTTTAAACATTACATGTTTTTCTTCATTGAACAATGAAGTGATTGGCTTTCAAAAGGAAAAAATGTAAACTTTTTCAATGATAAAAAGAAGACAGAAATATGAAGACTGATGCAGGTAAGTTTGTAGAGGAAAAATTGAGCTTCCTTGTGAAAAGGTGAGTCAGTTATGTTCTGAGCTTTAATTATCTCAGTGAAGAATAAAGTGATGCATATGCTAAGGATGAAGGTGGAGTGGGCTGCAGGACAGTATTAAAATGTGATTAAGCAGAAATGGTCTAAGAATTACAGTAGGAACTCAGAGAAAGAATAGTTTTACAGAAGTGAGATATTCTATGGTGTCAATTGTGTACTAGAATTTAAAATAAAGAAAATATTGTATATCAAAGTTATTCCTACTCTTAATGAAAATAGATTAAGTAGTCAAGATAGAAGCCAGAGTACAGTAGCCTAGAGAAAAGTCAAAGGAAAAAAAAATAAGGGTTGTGAGTGAAGATAAACTTTTAAAACATAATAAAGAAAAGAAGGAAAATGAAAAAAAAAACAAGACAGAAACACTTATTTCGGGGAGGGATTTATTTCACTTCTATGAAACAGCAAGATCCAACTACCAATCCCAAATTAGAATTCCCCCCACATAACAGATGACAAATATCATAATAATGCCAACCAACAGAAGTAGGAACCTACAGTCCTTGTTTTACTGCATAATGTAGATGTATACAGTCACCAAGGAGGACTAAATGTATACAGCAATGGTTGAAACAATACTTCTCTCACAGAAAGAAAAGACAGTAGCAGTATCAATGTCTATACTGTGAAACTGTTTTTCTTTTTCTTTCTTTTTTTTTGAACTCTATTTTATTTTTATAATTGATTTTATTTTTTAAATACATGACAGTGGAATGCATTACAATTCTTATTACACATATAGAATACAATTTTTCATCTTTGTATATAAAGTATGTTCTCACCAATCCATGTCTTTATACATGTACTTTGTTTTTTTTTTTTTTTTTGCATTACACTTCTTATTACACATATATACCACAAATTTTCATATCTCTGTTTGTGTATAAAGTAGATTGACACAGAATCTTCCAAATAGATGATGCTGGGTATTAGACAACGTATAATCCTTTCATGCTACAGGCAGACTCTATTCCATTTCCATGGTGGCATATATACTGGTAGGTCTGGCCAGGTATCAGATGGTGCATATACTTAAACAGTACAAGGAATTTCAGTGGGTACCGAGAACAGGAAAATGTTGTTTTTTTTTTTTCTTTCCCCAAATGAAGAATGTGGGGCCAAATTACACTTTGAAAACTGGCTTTCACATAGGAGAATTTTATAGACCTAGAACACCAACTGAGCAATACAGGAGATGGATAGCAGGTCATCTAATGACTGATTCTCCAACAATTATATTGCTAAAATAAGAGAGATTTTGAGCATATGAATAAAAGCAAAAGAACAGTATTCCATAAAGAAGTACAATTGAAGGGTGAGGACAAAGAGAATATAATTGATGGAGGGATATCATGGGGAATACTACATGGGATAAGGTTAAGAATACAGGTGGAAGTGATTGCAAATCTTACAATGGGGTTAAAGACTACTCTAAGAACATTTATAGGTGATGGTTGAACTTCTGACATTTTCCAAGGTTCCTCACTGAATATAACTTTAATGTATTTTGTATGCTTCAAATGTATTCATTAATATTTTAATACACCTGAAATTTTTTATTTTAAGATTGTCTTTCACAAAATTGTTTAAGTAGTTATTTATTTTCCAAAAAGTTATTCAGAAAGACACGTATGCGACTCTTAATATCCCTCCTTTAATTGGTATTTCTTTCTTATTTCATATTTATATTATGAGGGATTAAATATTAATAGATTGTCTTTGATTTAACCTACAGTGAAAATAAATGGTCTCCAGGAAAAAAAATCACATGACTTCAATTTTACTTGCTATGTCTCTTCTCAATACCTCATTAGTGCCTTAATTCATGCAGAAAAGGTTAAAATGTGCTAAAAGTGACAATTTCTAAATAGAAAGCACTGCAACTGTAATTCACTCTGGCAGTAAAGAAAAATCATCCTGGGAAGAGAAAAGTGCTAGGGAAAAGTTGTCAGAGTTAGTAGTTGAGTTGAGTTATCATGAGGCCCTCTGAGAGGGAGGTACATTGGAAGCAAAAGGACCTAGATAAATATGTTCACATGACTACTCTGGGAGAAAGATTAGTTGGTATGAGAGGGTATTATCATGTTCATTTTCCCAAATGGAAATTATGCAATTGTAAAATCATTTCTTGAGATACTAAAATGTAGTTTGGTCTTATGAATAAAAATTAGATTGGATATTTTAAGAGATTACCATTTTTCTCCCTGATAATTATTTTATGGTTAGCTGCCTTGGTTGAAAACAAAACCTCCTAAAAAAGGCTATCATAATAACTCATGATGTGTGAACAACACCATTTATAAGTTTAAAACGCAAAAATCCCTTCACTTTAGTGTCACATTTTGGCATATATCATATATGCTTTCATAGCTAAGAGAGATTGGGATTGTACCCATGAATATGGTAACCAGAGAATATATGCCTCCAAAGTACCATCCATTTTCTTGCAGAAAAGAATCTTTCAGGATGAATTATATCTTTCCTATGTACAGAGCATCATCATATTTTATTTTTAGAATTGTCATTTACTTCTCACTATAATGAACTAACTCAGTTGAATTTCAATGTTGTAGTAAATTTAATGCAATTGTGCTCAAATTAAAAAGTGGTATCAATTGTACAAGTATTTTTTTCCAAATGTCAAATATTTTATTTACTTAACATAAAAGTTACTTGTAAATATTGGACTATGGATTCAAATTGAGCATTCTTATCTTCCTTCAATGTGGAACAAGAAATGTGATTTATAAACAGAAGCTTGGGAAGTTGTGCTGGGAATATATCTTCTTGATTGCTGTCTTAGGGTTTGTTTCACCTAATGGTATTCCCCTGTAGGCAAATCAACTGATATGAGTTCAACATCATGTGTTGATACCTAAGCCATAAAATATATTACCTCATTTTGACAACAGCATCATAATACATATTCATTAAGAAACCATGCTAAGTTCTGCATAAAACTCATGTGGAACCACAAAATATTTCAATAGAACACTTTTGAGATTAAGAAGAGGACAGCTTAAGTCAACTTCCTAATGTCGAGTTATATTACAAAGTTCTAGTAATCAAACAATATGGTACTGAAATAAGCATAGCTATATACACAAATGGAACAAAATAGAGAAGCCAGAAATAAACCCACACATATGTAGGCAACTAATTTTCACAAAATTACCCAGAAATGAAATGTGGGAAGTCCAACCTATTTAACAACTGTTTTGGAGGAAATCAGGATAACATTCAAAAGAATGAAATTGGATCTATATCTTACATCATACACAAAAATCTACTCAAATTGGTTTAAATTTCTAAATGTGAGACAGGAAATTGTAAAATATCTAGAATAAATCAATGAGGACATGTTTGTTCACGTTAGTCTTAGACATAATTTTTTTGAAACTTATACCAAAAACAACAAAAGCAAAAATAAGCAAATGGGATTTTGTGAAACTAAAAAATTCTGTGCAGCAAAGGAGACAATCAGAAAAATGAAAGACAACATTCAGAATGGAAGAAAAAATTTGCAAACTTTACATCTGAAAGAGTTAATATTCAAAATATATGATTAACTCACACAACTTAATAGCAAAACAACAAATAAGGCAATTAAAAATGACCAAAGGATCTAGATAGACATAATGATGAAATTGAACAACAATATGTGAAAAGGTGCTCAACATCACTAATCATCAGGGAAAAGCAAGTCAGTGCCACAATTAGATATCACTTCACATCTGTTAAGATGGCTCTGATCAAAAAGATAGATGATATGTATTGGTGAGTATGTGGTATAAATAGAACTATTATACACTCTTTCTAGGCATGTAAACTAATATGGCAATTATGAAAAACAACCTGAAATTTCCTCAAAAATTTTTAGAATTACCATATGATTTAGCAATCCTAATATACAGTATAAAAATCATAGGAAATGGAGTCAATTTGTCAAAGAGACATCCATACTCCCATGTTTGTTGTAGCAATATTAAAACTAGACAAGAAATTGATACTACCTATATGCTTGCTGATATATGTGCTATGTAAGGAAATATAGCAAGATAATGGTTAATCAAAGTCTGCTCCTAAAACTCATTTTTGGCATACTAGAGACATTTTATTAAACTTTTTATTTTTTCTTTTTAGTTATGCATGATAATAGAGCAAATTTTGACATACTTTTATAAAATGGAGTGCATCTTATGCAAATTAAGATCCTAGTCTGTGGATGTATATTATGTAGAGATTCACTGTTGTATATTCATATATATATATGCATAGGAAAGTTATGACAGATCTTTCCATTGTCTTTCCTTTTCCTGTCCTCCTCCATTCCCTTTATTCCCTTTTGTCTAGTCCATTGAACTATTCTCCACCTCCTCCCCCTTATTGTTGTTTAGATTTCATATATCAAAGAGAACATTTAGCATTTGGTTTGGGGGATTGGCTTATTTCACTTTGCATGATAGTCTCCAGACCCATCCATTTAGTGGCAAATTTGGTAAAATCATTCTTTATGGCTAAGTAATATTTCATTGTGTACATATATGCCACATTTTCTTTGTCCATTCATCTGTTGAAGGGCAACTAAGTTGATTCCATAGTTTAACTATTGTGTACTGAGCTGCCGTAAACATTGATGTGGTTGTGTCTCTACAGTATCCTGATTTTAACACCTTTGGATATATACTAAAAAATGGTATAACCGGGCCAAATGGTAGTTTCATTCTGAGTTTTTTGAGGAATCACCATACTTCTTTCTAGAGTAGTTGCAACAATTTACAGTCCTAACAACAATGTATGATTGGATCCTTTCTAACACATCCTGGCCAACAATTATTGTTACTTGTATTCTTAATAGTTGCCATTCTGACTGGAGTGAGATGAAATCTCAGTGGAGTTTTAATTTACATTTCTCTAATTGCTAGAGACATTGAACATTTTTTCACATATTTGTTGACCATTCATATTTCTTCTTGTGTGAAGTGTTTATTCATTCCCTTAGCCCATTTATTTTTAAAATTTTATAATTTGTTCTAATTTGTTATACCTAACAGTAGAATGCCTTCTGACATTGTACAAAAATGGAGCACAACTTCTTATTCCTCTGCCTGTACATGGTACAGAATCACACCTGTAGTGTAATCATTCATGTAATTCATGTATATAGGGTACTAAAATCTGCCTCATTCCATCATCCTTCCCATCCCCACCCCTCACTCCTCTTTGCACAATCCAAAGTTCCTTCATTCTTCCCTATCTCCCCTCATTATGGATCAGCATCAGCTTATCAGACAAAACATTCAGGCTTTGTTTTTTGGGGGGTTGGCTTATTTTGCTTAGCACGATATTCTCCAGCACCATCCACTTGCTGACAAATGGCATAATTCTATTCTTTTTTAAGGCTGAGCAATATTCCATTGTGTATATACCACATTTTCTGTATTCTTTCATCTGTTGAAAGGCATCTAGGCTGGTTCCATAGTATAGATATTGCGACTTGAGCTGCTATAAACATTGATGTGGTCGTGTCCCTGTAGTATGCTGATTTTAAGTCCTTTGAGTATAAACTGAGGAGTGGGATAGTTGGGTCAAGTGGTGGTTCCATTCCAAGTTTTCTGAAGAATCTCCATACTGCTTTCCATAGTAGTTGCACCAATTTGCAGTCCCACCAGCAATGTATGATTGTACCTTTCCCTGATATCCTTGCCAACAATTATTATTGCTTATATTCTTCATAATTGTCATTCTGACTAGAGTGAGATGAGATCTAAGAGTAGTTTTAATTTGCATTTCTCTGATTGCTAGAGGTGAGGAACATTTTTTTCATATGTTTTTGATCAGTTGTATTTCTCCTTCTGTGAAGTGTCTGTTCAGTCCTAAGCCCATTATTGATTTAGTTAATTTGTTTTGGTGTTAAGTTTTTTGAATTCTTTATATATTCTGGCAATTAGTGCTCTGAGGTGTATGTGGTAAAGATTTTCTCCCATTATGTAGGCTCTCTCTCCATGTTATTGATTCTTTTGCTGAGAAGAAGCTTTTTAGTTTGATCTGTTCCATTTATTGATTCTTGATTTTACTTCTTGGGCATTAGGAGTCTTGTTAAGGACATCAGGTCCTTATCTGACATAATGAAGATTTGGGCCTACTTTTTCTTCTGTTAGGTGCAGGGTCTCTGTTCTTGTGCCTAAGTCTTTGATTCACTTTGAGTTAAGTTTTTTGCAGGGTGAGAGATAGGGATTAAATTTCATTCTGCTACATATGGAGTTCTACTTTTCCCAGCAACATCTGTCGAAGAGGCTATCTTTTCTCCACTGTATGTTTTTGATGCCTTTGTCTTGTATGAGATAACTATTTATGTGTGTTTTTCTCTGTGTCTTTTTTCTATTCCATTTTTTTTCCTGTCTCTATTGCTGCCAGTGCCATGCTAGTTTTGTTACTATAGTTCTGTAATATAATTTAAAGTCTGGTATTGTGATGCCTCCTGTATTACTTTTCTCACTAAAGATTCATTTGGCTATCCTGGGCGTTTTATTTTTCTAAATGAATTTTATGACTGCATTTTTTATTTCTATGAAGAACATGATTGGAATTGTATTAAAATTGCATTAAATCTGCACAGCACATTTGGTAGTATGGATATTTTGACAATATTAATTCTGCCCATCCAAGAACAAAGGAGATATTTCCATCTTCTAAGGTCTTCTTCAGCTTCTTTTTTTAGTGTTCTGTAGTTTTTATTGTAGAGTTCCTTCACCTCTTTTGTTAAATTCATACCCAGTAGTTTTTTTTTTGAGGCTATTGTCAAAGGGATAGTTTTTCTAATTTCTCTTTTAGCTGATTCATCATTGGAATATAGGAACACAATTGATTTATGGGTTTTAATTTTATATCTTTCTACATTGCTGAATTAATTTATTAGTTTTAGAAGTTTTCTGTTGAAATTTTTTGGATCTTCTAAATATAAAATCATGTCATTGGCAAACAGTGATAATTTGACTTCCTTTTTTTTCTATATGTATCTCTTTAATTTCCTTCTTCTGTCTAATTTCTCTTGATAGGGTTTCAAAGACTCTGCTGAATAGAAGTAATGAAAGAGGGCATCCCTGTCTTGTTCCAGTTTTTAGAGGGAATGCTTTCATTTTTCACCATTTAGAATAATGTTGGCCTTGGGTTCTATATACCTAGCTTTTACAATGTTGAGGTATATTTCTACTATCCCTATTTTTTCTAGGTTTTAAGCATGGATGGATGCTGAGTTTTGTCAAATTATTTTTTTGCATTCATTGAGATAATCATGCAGTTCTTGTCTTTAAGTCTGCTTACGTGTTAAATTACATTTATTGATTTCCATATGCTGAACCAACCCTGCATCTGTGGGATGAACCCCCCTTAACCATGGTGCACTATTTTTAATGTGTTTTTGTGTGTGATTTGCCAGTATTTTATCAGTGTTTAATGCACCTATGTTCATCAGGGATATTGGTCTGAAGTTTCCTTTCCTTGATGTGTCTTTGTTTAGTTTTTATGTTTGGATGATGCTAGCTTCATAGAACGAGTTTGGAAGGTTTCCCTCCTTTTCTATTTTATGAATGATTTGAGGAAGATTGGTGTTAGTTCTTCTTCAAAGGTCTGGTAGAACAGTTCAGAATCCATACAGTCCTGGGCTTTTCTTTGTTGGTAAACTTTCAAGGCATATTCAACTTCATTGCTTGAAATTGATCTGTTTAAATTTTCTATGTCTTCCTGGTTTAATTTGGGTAGGTCATATGCCTCTAGAAAGTTTTTTATCTCTATAATAAAATCCCCTATATATATTAATAATAACTTCTTCAAGTGAGGAGATTAAGGCTATTTCTTACCATATCTTTGAAACTTTATTTTGTATTTTCCCAGTTTTATTCATTTAGTCTGTATTACATTTATATAACTATTGAATTTTAAAATTCATATTCTTCTTTATTGCATGTAACATGGAAGTCTTGTGGTATCTGTGCATCATTTTTGTCTCTTAAATAATTTTTAAACAATTTTCCTCATTCCTTTCTATATTATAAATCTATCACTTATGATGCCACAGGTACATTGCCTCACATTTAGAACTTTAGCTAAATTCTATACAATCAATAAATTACATTCCACACATAATTGCAATTGATACAGAAGTTAGTCACATTACCCAAAGTCATTCTGTAGAATTTATAATAGCAGAATAAAGAAGATCCTTTGTGGGCTGGGGTTGTGTCTCAGCGGTAAAGCACTTGCCTAGCATGTGCGAATACCTGGGTTTTATCCTCAGCACCACATAAAGATAAATAAATAAAGGTATTGTATCCAACTAAAACTAAAAAATAAAATTAAAAAAAGAAATTCCTTTGGGCTATAATTTCAAATTTGGGAGAATATAAATATGAAAGACTTGGTATCTATTTTCTCTGAAGTGTGGCAAGGGCCATCAGTAATTGAGTGGGAAATAAAAATAGGAGATAGTTATCTTGATGTCAGCATGTTTCACTTTTAATCTATAAAGTAATTTTTATTGCAGTTTTCTTTTGCTTTATCCTGGGATTGAATTCTGGAATGTACATTACTATTTTTATAAATCTTAAGTTAATTATGATGGTTGCATATGTGTGGCAATTGTGAGACATGTTATTAATCTATCCCTTTTGTTTTACCAAAGTGTCTATGCCAGGTTTTCATTAAGATTTTCTCTGAGACATTGTCACTTAAGGTGTTTCACAGTTTAAAAAAGAGTGTTTTTCACTGTTATTTAAAGGGTTTGAGAAGTTGCTTAGAAAAAGATTGATTATCATTGAATCCAGAATTTCTTGGTGATCACTTTCATAATTAGATATTTAACATTCTACAAAGCACATTTTTTGAAATGTTGGTTGATATGTTATATTTATATATAATAATTTGCCAATATTACATTTAATTTAGCAGCTTTACTGTAACTGACAAAACTCTTTCACACAAATTCTTCCCAACCTTTAATTTGTGTAGTTCTGTAAATTTAAATTCCTATCACTACATTCACCAACAGAATCTAGCTAGTCAAGATAGTTTTTAATTTCCACCAGAATCCAGCATTTATGATTTTTCTCACAGTTTATTTTATTTAAATATGTAGTCAGGAGGACTTCTAAAGCTCCATTCAAGATATTTTTCACTATATTATATCAGACAGTTAAGGATAGTGTCAGCTTTTTCTAACAGATAATACCTTCCAAATTTTCACTATAAGTTTACTGAATTGTCAATTTACAAAATTTTTATCACTCAGATCATGTTTTTTTCATATGACTAGAGACTTTGTCATTTCCTTTTTTGAAACCAAACTTTATTTTGCATACACTTTGTTATGATCTCTTAGTTGAATAAAAATAACATTTGACCAAAATATTTGAATTAGAAACTTTCCAAGTATGAATACAGCACAAAGACTCTTATTTTTACCTCTGCTAAGACCAAATAAAAACAGAATATACTTATACAAATACAATATGTTTAAGAAAGATAATTGATAAACAAAATTTCAGTTTATGCTTTATGATTTTAGAATTGTGGTCCTGCTATTGAAAATGCTCACCTGCCCTGAAACTTAACAATTATAATTTTTTTCACCTGAAATATTCCTGGAATATGTTACTGAAAATAAAATTCAAAGTGTTCATTTTAAACTTTGTACTGTTTTATCTCTGCAACACACGATATATCATAACCATAGTTTGAGTTATTTTCACAAATTAGACATACATATGTAATTAGTACCCAGATTAAGAAAGAGAACCCCAGAACTCAGAAGCCTTTTTTTATTTAAATAAATATTTATTTATTTAAAAATACCACAGAAGACATATTTGGATAAAAAAATGAAGAGACATACATGGAAACAAAAATGTACAGGACCATGTGAAAAAAGTGTGTATGTGCTGGGGGAGACACCATCAACATTCCAGAAAGAAGCACAGTGGGAAATCAATTACACGTCATTTAAAAAAGAGCAAGCCTATCAAAAAGAGTAATAGAGTATAAATGCAAAATATAGTGTCACATTAGGTTTACAAGAAGAAGAGACTAGTACCTTATGGATGGGCAGCCAGGGAGCAGTAAGATTGTTTGGTTTTGTCTCAAGGTCACTGACCTTGTCGTAGTGCATTCCTGGGCTATGTGATACAGCCATAGGGGTCCAAGGATGCAATATGCTATGATAACAGCATAAAAATAATACACTGGAAACCATATTTAGCAGAAAAAATAAAATATGAATTTAGGTAATTAGCATAAACAATTGGGGCCATTGTGAGGTTGCTGGCACAAGGAGGAACTGAGCACAGGTAGGTATTTTTTTCTGGGCCCAGTCTGAATCTCCAGAGAGCACCTGCCCACTCTTCAGTTGGCTGCTCTAAGTCAAGGTCAGGGATACTCATAGCACATGCCTCACGAGTCATGTTCTCTGTACTCAGCTTTGGTCACAGCCTAAGAAAAATGCCAAGGTTTACTCCAAGAAATACTTTCATGAGTTTCCTATGTTTGTGATTTTCTCAATAGAACCTGAATGTCCCACAGAAACACTAGGCTATTTGTTGCTCATGGTGATTAAATAAAATACATTTGTGCAGTTCAAAGGTGCAGCACACCCTTGGGAGGTCCTAGAGGAGAGCCACAGTCCTCCTACTGTCTGTTCTCTAGGTGGGCACCATCTCCTCTCTGGGTCAGGCAGCTATGCAGAGGGCAGAACTTTGAAATGCTTCAAGAACTTCAGAATAAATAAGACTGTCTTATCACCAGGGGAACAGATATACAAGAATCTACTCTGCCTTAAAGGAGTAGAGATGGAAAAGAAAATTGTTCACAAATCCAGGACCTTTCAGGTCTCCTAGATGTGGACAAAGAAAAGTCCTCCTGGTCCATCACAGCCTTGACCAAGTCCAACTCAGCCAATTAGAAACCCTTTTGAAACCTCCCTTCCACTTGCTTCCTCCGAGAGTAATCATTATTCTAACTTCTAACTCTGTAGACTAATTATGTCTCTTGAAATATATCATGTGTCTAGTCTCATTAGGTAAATTATACACAATAGAATTACTCTAAGTGTTTAAGTTGAACAAATTCAGTGTTTTTCTTCCTCATTAAACAAGATTGTATGATTTAGAAAATTGAAGAAATATAACTGTATATGGTGAATTACATTTGTTCATTTGCATATGTTGAAATAACCTTGCATCCCTGGGATGAAAACAACATGATCATATGCAATTTTATTAATGTGTTTTGAATGTGACTTGCTAATATTTTATTAAGAATTTTTACACCTCTGCTCATCAGGGATATCAATCTGTAGTTTTGTTTTTTTTTTTCCTTGACATGTTCTTTGTCTGGTTTGGGTATCAGGGTGATACCAGCTTCATAGAATAAATTTGGCAGTGTTTCCTCTCTTCCTGTTTCATGGAATAATTTGAGGAGGATTGGTGTTAGTAGAACTCACTGAGAATCCATCTGGTTCTGGGCATTTCTTTGTTGGAAGGTGCTTAATTGCTGTTTCAGTCTCAATGTTTGATATTAGTGTATTTAGGTTTTCTATATCCTCATGGTTCAATTTTGTAGGTCACATGTGCCTAGAAATTCATTAATATATTCTAGATTTCCCATTTATTGAAATATGAATTTTCAAAAAATTTACCACATGCATAGAAGGACAAAAAATACACATGATCATCTTGATATATGAATAAAAATCCTTTGACAAAATACAGCATCCATTTATGTTAAAAACACTAAAGAAACTAGGGATAAAAGGGACTTACCTTAATATGATAAAGGTTGTAAAAGCCAACATTATACTAAATGGAGGAAAACTGAAAGCATTTCTTCTAAAATCAGGAACAAACTAGGCTGTCCACTTTCACCACTCCTATCCAATATAGTTCTGGAAAACCTAGACACAGCAATCAAGCAAGAGAAGAAAATTAAAGAAATAAAAAATAGGAAAAGAAGAAGCTGGTTGACCACATGATTCTATGTGTAGAAGATATCAAAAAACTCCACCAGAAAACTCCACCAGAAAAACTTTGAGAGCTCAAATTCAGCATAATAGCAGAATACAAGATCAAAATATATAAATGAATATCTTTCTTATACTCCAATAATCAACCATGTTGAAGAAGAAATCAGGAAAGCAGTTGCATTTGCAAAAGCCTCAAAAATGCTTGTGAATAAGTATAATCAAGGAGGTGAAATACCTCTACAATGAAAGCTATAGAATACTGAAGAAAGAAATTGAAGAAAACCTCAGAAGATGAAAAGGCCTCCCACATTCTCAGATAGGCAGATTTAATATGATCAAAATGGCCATATTACCAATAGGGATCTGCAGAGTCAATGTGGTCTCCATTGAAATGCCAAATCACATTTTTCACAGAACAAGAAAATAAAGTTCTAAAATGATATGTAATAATAAGAGACCAGTAATAGCCAAAGAAATATTGAGCAACAAGAGCAAAGCTAGAGTTATCACAATATCGCATATATAGAGAGCAATAATAACAAAAACAGCATGGTATTGGCCTTAAAACACACACAGAAGACCAAGAGAATAGAAAAGAAAACACAGAGCCAAATCCATAGATACCTTCATCTGATCCTTCAAGAAGGTACCATGTGTAGCTGAAAAACATAATATTTTTAACAAATGTTTCTGGGAAAACTGGATACCTATATAAAGAAGAATAAAACTAGATTTCTATCTCTCACCCTGCACAAAAATCAACTCAAAGTGGATCATTGACCTAGGAATTATACCAGAAACACTGCAACTTCTAGAATAAAACACACTGTAACATATCAGTTTAGGCACCTAATTCCTAAATAAGACTTCAAAACCTCAAAAAATAAAATGAAGAATGAGTAAATAGGTGGCTTCAAATTAAAAATTTTCTCCACAGCAAAGGAAATGAGAGTATTAAAATACAGTCTATAGAATGGGAGAATATCTTCACCAGCTATTCTTTTGATAGGAGATTAATATAAAAACATGTAAAGAACTCAAAATACTTAATATCAAAAACAAATTCTGCCTAGCATGGGAAGACTACCATGATAAATACCTACATTAAAAAGAGGAAGGGCATAGCCAAGGAACAGTGGTGCAAGCCTGTAAACCCAGTGGCTCGGGAGGCTGAGGCAGGAGTATTTTGAGTTCAAAGCCAGCCTCAGCAACTTAGTGAGGCCCTAAACAACACAGTGAGATCCTGTATCTAAATAAAATACAAAATAGCACTGGATATGTGGCTTAGTGATCATGTGCTCCTGAGTTCTGTCCCTGGTACCCCCCACAAAGTACTGCAATCAATAAATGGGCAAAAGAATTAAACATACTTTTCAAAAGAAGAAATACAAATGGCCAACAAACATAAAAATTGGTAAATATCTTTAGCATTCAGGGAAATGCTAATCAAACTACATTAAGATTTTGTGTCACTCAAGTTGAATGGTAATCATCAAGAATACATATAATAATAACTAATGCTGATGATGATGTGGGGGAAAAATGTGCACTCATACATTGTTGGTGGGACTGCATATTAGTGCAACTACTTTGGAAAGCTGTATGGAGATTCCTTAAAAGACTAGGAATGGAACAACCATATGACCCAGCAATCCAACTCCTTGGTAAATATCCAAAAGCATTATATGTGTATACAAATGTTTATAGAATTGCAACCCACAGTAATAAAGTTGCATAACCAGACTTTGTGTCCCTAAATGAAATTTATGGCATTTGCTGTAAATGGATAGAACTGGAGCTTATCATGCTAAGTGAAATAATCCAGACTCAGATATTCAAAGGTCAAATGTTTTCTCTTTTATGAACAAGAAATAAAGAATATAAAAATGGGGGATACCATGAAAATGGAGGGGAGAACTGTGGAGTTGAGACTAAGGAGATCAAGTAGGAGTGAAGAGGTATGGGAAAGAGGAAGAACTGAAAAATGAAATTGACTGAACTGTGCTATGCACATGGAGGAATATATCAAAATTAATTTCACTTATATGTATACCTTTAATGCACCGAATAAAAAAATAAATTAACAGAAGAAAAACCTATAGAGTAGAGGAAGGAAATTGGGGAAGAAGGGAGGCAAGAGAAAGGGGACAATGTGGAGACTGAAATAGAGCAAATTATATATACATGTATGTATATGTTAAAATGAACCCCACTATTATGCATAACTAAAATGCCCTAAAAAGTAAAAGAAATGTAACTCTACACTGGAATGCTACCTAAACTTTTGTATTCAATGTTGAAGAAAAAAATTGAATTTCTTAATTTTAAATGGGAAAAATAAGAGTACCTATTTCACAGATTTCTTATGAATAGTGAATGTTTTCTGCATGCACATATGTATGTGTATTGATCTATTTATCTATCTACCTACATACCCACCGATGAATTCTGTAATGTGAGGCACTGAACACAGATTAGGCATGCAAACAATTATCATTGCTATTAGTGGAAATTTTTTAATGCTTAGAAATACCAAAAAATATATATTTAAAAAATTATTATCAATTAATATCATAACTAATGAAATCTACTGTAACTCTTTTCAAATACAATGGCTGCATTTTTAATGAATGCAATTATAAAAACTAACATAATGAACATCATGTTCTTGACAATTGATTAAACTGTCATACATTCCATTTTTTTGTTATAGTGATTAATTCTGGAATATTTGAAAGTTTATCATCTGTATTATGTTGATTTAAAAATACTTCACACTGACATGGAAGTGTGTCAATAATTCGTCAGTACATTCATGACTCACATAAAGATATACATGAAAAGTCATTAATAGTTCTCAATCATTTCAATAAATGTCTGAATAAAGCAATGAGCCATGAAAGTTGCCTTTGATTTTTAAAAATAGTTTCAATATTTTATGATTATCTTTAAATGTAAATTGTCTATTATTTTAAAATAATAGTTATTAAGAATTTGACTCATAGTGGGATAGAGAAGGAGATCATGGAAGGTATAGATGAATTCTAGATAGGGAAGAGGGGTGGGAGAGAGCAGGGGATTAGTAAGGATGGTGGAATATGATGGACATCATTATACAAAGTACATGTATGAAGACTTGAATTGGGTGTCAAGATATTTTATATACAAACAGAGATACAAAAAGTGTGGTATTTATGTGTATTAAGAATTGTAATGCAAAAAATAATAATGTTACTTTAGATTAGGTAGAGGGAAGTGAAAGGAGGGGAAGGCAGGAGATGTGGGGATAATAAAAATAGTAGAATGAAACAGCCATTATTACTTTATGTAGGTATGTGACTGTATGACCAATTTGATTCTACAACAGGTATAATCAGAAAAATGAGAAACTATATCCCATTTATGTATGATACATCAAAGTATATAAGTGCATTCTACTGTCATGCATAACTAATTAAAACAAATAAAAAATAAGATAAAAAAATAAAATACTAAATTAAAAAAATTATGTAGGATTTTTTTTAGTTTAATAAGTATGGGATTTTGGAATGTGGTTACATGTTATAATTGCTGAAATATTTAGATGAAAAAATATGGGGGATATTTGTTTGTTTAGATATTTATTCATTTCTCATTGTTTACTTTGTTCTATTTTCCTGGTATATCTAGGTAATTATTTCAAGACTCTATTTTGTTAAAATGCTAGCAAGTTCATCATGATCTTATTGATATGGATCTTTCAGGGATGATATAAGGGAATGAACTTAGGGGTATTTTACCACTGAGATATATGCCTAATCCTTTTTTATTTTTTACTTTGAGACAGAGTTTTGTTAAATTGCTGAGGGTCTTGCAAGGTGCCTGAGGCTGGCCTCAAACTTGTGATCCTCCTGCCTCAGCCTCCCAAGAGGCTGGCCTAAAGATGCACCACCACATCCATCATGGATTCATTCATAGTTAAATTAAGGCATAGTTTACACAACACACAACATTGTTTTAGTAAAAATTTAATTATTATTAATTACAAATAATTGCTTATCACCACAAACCAGTTTTTCAACATTTCTGTCACCTGAAAGAGATTCAGTTATCACTATTTGCAATAAATCTGTTTTCTCACCCTACACCCAGTAAACCACTAACTTATTCTTCCTATAGACTTGTCCTCTACAAACATGTCATATAAATAGTGTCATATAAACACTGTATGTGAGATCTTACACATCTGGCTTCTTTGACTTAGCATAAGGTTTGTGAGGTAACATGTGGTAAGATAAACACTTTGTTAATATTTATTGCCTCAGAGTATTCCATAGTTGATGGGCATATACATTATAAAAAGGTATCATTGTCTATAAGAAGTCTGGTGAAAGTAAGTCACAATCAAACCATGCTACATCTTGAAAGTCATATAAAATATTTGAGTTTACTCTAAAGACAGTGATGATACAAAATAAAGTATTTTTATATAGAAAATTAATTCATTCTATTAAAAATATTATTCACTTAATTGTAGTTATCACATATGTAAATTATAAAATGCTAAAATAATTTAAATTTTAATGTGCTATTTTTAATTATGTCTACATCATAATATAAGTGTAAAATTTTGTTTAAATAAAAAACTTCCTAATTAAATTTTTCTTTTTGTTACTCTTAGAAACATCTACTATTACAGAAAGTTCCCTGGGATTCTTACTTCCTAATTTTAATTTAAATTTTAAAATACAATGCATAGATAGATATCTATGGTGGTTAGTTCTTCACTTCATGCCCAGAATTATTCACTGAATAATGTGTTATGAGTATTTAATTCAGCAGGTTTAGTAGTGGCCTGGGCTGTTTTACTAGAGAAAAAATAAATAACCTGCCTGGAACTAATTACTGGTCAAGGCAAAGAGTATTAAGGTGGATTGCCGCACTTGTCAGCATTTTTCATTGTTAAAAGTGAAATCCATTGATGTATAATTTATTTAAGCAGTGTGAAAACTCCTTCTTTGTCCCTTCTGATTAACTTTGGCTTGAAGTCCACTTTATCTGATATGAGGATAGAAATTCCTGCTTGTTTACCTGATCCATGTGAGTGATATGTTTTTCTCATTCTTTCACCTTCAGTCTGTGGATGCTTTTGCCTATGAGGTGAGTCTCTTAGAGACAGCATATCATTGGGTCTTGTTTTCTATTCCAATCTGCCAGTCTATGACTTTTGATTCATGAGTTTAGGCCATTAATGTTCAAGGTTATTATTGATATATGATTTGTATTTCCAGTCTTTTGGGTTTATTTCTGTTTTTTAATTTGACTTAGTTTCTCCTTTGACTATTTCTTGAGTGTAGTTACTCCCTTTGTTGGTTTTCACTTTTTTTTTTTTCATTTCATCCTCATGGAATACTTTGCTGAGAATGTTCTTTGTGCAGGATTTCTAGTTGTGAACTCTTTAAACTTTTGTTTATCATGGAAGGTTTTATTTCATCTTCAAATCTGCAGCTTAATTTTGCTGGTTATAGAATTGGTTGGCATCATTTTCTTCCATACCTGGTATATATTGTTCCAGGACCTATTAATTTTCAGGGTCTGGGTTGAGAAATCAGCTAAGATTCAAATCGTTTCGCCCTATACATAATCTGAGGTTTTTCTCTCACAGCCTTTAAAATTCTACTCTTATTCTGTATTGAAGCATTTTCATTATAATGTGCCTTGGTGTGGATCTGTTGTATATTTATGACCCAAACAATGGAGTATCTGTGTACATTAAACAAACCCTTCTTAATTTCAAGACTAAAACAGACCACAATACAATAATTCTGGGTGACTTTAACATATCTCTCTCACTGCTGCATAGAGCCTTCAAACAAAAACTAAAAAAATAAAAAAATAAACTACACAACTGCCGCAGTCTGGCTGGGCACACAATCACGAGCCACCACACAGCTTGTAGATTCAAACAGCAACTCTTTATTCCCGAACTCACACCAGCCGTCTACAATCACCGTCTGGGGAAATCCACGTTCTCTGCCCAAATCCACCTCCACTGGGCTTCTATCTCCCAAAAAATACTGTCTGAATCCCATGATAACTCAAGGGGAACTCAGGCAGCAGGATACGCCCTATTCCCAGCAGGAATAATCTTAAACCTGGAAAGCCCTAAACCCGATTATCCTAAACCAGGAACACCCTAATCTGCCCTGGTCCTTGAGCAAGGTCACCTACATTCAATGTCACTGCAACATGGGGTATGCTGGCAAGGAAATTGTCATACCTACTTGGCTAATGGCTCCCAGCATCTCCCCCCTTCTGATTAATTAAACAACAAGCAATGTGGCTTAAGGACTGTGCCTGGTAGGTTGTCCAATTCAACATATGGTTCTTACCCGTCATCGGAAAACTGACCTTTAGGCGTCAGCCTCCTGTCTTAGGTTGATACCACTGCAATTGGATCATACCCGTCACTGACTACTGGTCCAGCATATAGCCATTGGCCCCCAAATTTTAGACCATCACTAGCAGAAGGGAGGAGGATACAGAAATGCCACAACACCAAGCCAATTGACGGCTCCTTGGGAAAAATTGCATCACTGGTGACACCATCAGCAAAGATATGCCAGCACTACCACAATTAACATGGGGTGCGCTGGCAAGGAAATAAAAATTGCACCACTGGTGACACCATCAGCAAAGATATGCCAGCATTACCACAATTCGCTGCACCAAACGATAGTTACATAGTCCAGGCAAGTTCTGCAAGCAGTTCAAAGCGGAGGAATCTATCAATATGTCCATTTCCTCCCCAAATCCGTTTCCTCCCAAAGTAAGTTGACTCCTTGATTGAGCATTACTTGTTGAGTTATATTCATTGATGCATCAGTTTATACAGTTTACTGTGATAGCTATCATAGAAGCTGTAGTTTGGTTTTATCTTTGTCTTCACCGGCACTGGGATAAAGATAGGAATTCTGGCAATGATGCTAAAAAGACATTATCCTGAAAAGAATTATTGAATATAATGAAAAGGAAAGGTGAAAGTAAACAAACAGATCTGTTAACCTACTTTAAAAACAATCCTTAACAGCTGTTTACCTAATTTAAATTAAACCATTTAAATCACGTGAATAAAAAAAAATAATAATAATTCGGATCCATTTTCTCATGAGCGCTCCTCATATAAGAAATATGGACATACGCACATACAGACATACAACACAAAACACAAGAGTGTACACAAACGTACAACACATAAGATAATAGTAAAGGCCTTGTAGCTTTACCTGGGTGAAATCTCCATTGCAATGATTAAAAACTCCACAGTCAAAAAATAAAACTGATCAGAAAAACATTAACCTAGGTTTGTATGAGCTCAAAAAATAAAAATAGAACCTTATGATGTGGAAAAATGCAATAATAAAATAGCTATTGAAAAAAGCATCCTGGTTAATCACTGTCGCAGATGTAAGAATGGCCAAGCTGGAGTTCTGGATATCAGCTGTTATGGATTTGAGTCAAATCATCTTCTTTTCGATCTGTAGAAATTGTTTTAGTTAATCTCTCTGGAATACAAATCGGCTGCTGTTCTCCCTGTGGAAAAACACAAACAGACCCCCGACTCCAGACAATCACTGGGTCAGGACCTTTCCATTGTCCTGTTAGAATATCTTTCCAAAGTACTTTAGGCTTATGTACATTTTTTGGATACATGTGTCTTTCCGCAGCACTAAGTCCTGATGAATCCAAATTTAAAAAGTTTAGAGTAAAAAGCGTTATTTTAAGTTTATCTTTGGGGGATATATACCCCTTTCCAATTCCCTCTTTTTGCTTTAATAAGTATGTCTGTATCTAATAGTTGTCTTAGCTTTTTGCATTTTCTATCTGAAATACCTTACTTGACATTTTCAACCATTTTTATCTTATTTCTATCTTCTAATTTTTTTCTAATGTTTTTATATTTACCCTTAGTTGCTTATTTTCCTCCTAGTTTTTTTTTCCTATTTTGTGGGTTTAAAATTCTTGTCTTTCTACATCTTTTCTATCTTTCTACATCTTCTTTATCTTTTTTATTTTTAACTTTCTATACTTCTGTCTTTAAAGTTTTTCACTTTAAATTTTTAATCTTCTTTATCTAAATATCTTACCTACTTGGCTAATGGCTCCCAGCATACAACTAAGTAATACTATCAATAATTTAGACTTAACAAACATATATAGAATATTTCAGCCATCAAAGAGTGAATACACTTTCTTCTCATCAGTACACAGATTCTTCTCCCAAGCATACAATATTTTAGGCCACAAAGAAACTCTTAGCAAAAAAAAAAAAAAAAAAATAGAGATAGTACCAGACATTCTATCATATCTTAATGGGATGAAATTAGACATCAATGATTAAAAAAAAATAGAAGCTATAGCAACACTGGGAAACTAAATGATATGTTATGGAATGACAAATGAATAGCAGAAGAAAAGAGGGATGAGATTAAAAAAATACTTGGAGGTAAATGAGAATAGTGATACAATATATCAAAATCACTGGGACACTATGAGAGGAGCACTAAGAGGAAAGTTTATTGCATTGAGCTCATGCATTAAAAGAATAGAAAGTTAATGAATAAATGACTTAACATCACATCTCAAAGCCCTAGCAAAAGAAGGACAAATCACAATACAAAGCAGTAAAAGACAGAAAATAATTAAAATCAGAGCTGAAATCAATAAAATTCAAACAAAAGAATCAATTTTAAAAATTGACAAAACAAAAAGTTGGTTCTTTGAGAAAATAAATATAATTGATAAATCCTAAGCCACACTAATGAAAAGAAAGAGAGAAAAAACTCAAATTACCAAATTGATGATGAAAAAGGAATTATCACAATGGACACTACTGATATACATAAGGTGATTAGACACTATTTTGAAAATTTATACTCCAATAAAATAGAAAATCTCAAAAACGTCAACAAATTTCTAGAGACACTCAGACTGAATTAGGAGGACATACACAATTTAAACAGAACAACTTCAAGTAATGAAATAGAAGACACTATTAAAAGCCTACCAACCAAGGACAGCTCAGGACCAGACAGATTCTCAGCCGAGTTCTACAAGATTTTCAAAGAAGAATTAACTTCAGAGCTACTCAAATTATTCCATAAAATGGAAAAGGAGTGAACCATTCCAAACTCATTCTATGAAGCTAGCATCACTCTGATCTCAAAACCAGACAAAGACACATCAAGGAAAGAAAACTTCATACCAATATCCCTAATGGATATAGATGCAAACACTCTCAATAAAATTTTATGGCAAATCACATATAAAAACATATTAGAAAGGTAGTGCACCACAATCAAGTGGATCTCAGGGATGCACGGTTGTTTCAACATATGGAAACCAATAAATGTAAACCATCATATCAATAGACTCAAAAACAAGAATCATATGATTATCTCAACAGATGCATAGAATGCATTTGACAAAATGGAGCACAACTTCTTGTTCAAAACTTAAAAAAAGAACAACCTAGGGATAGTAGGGAATATACTTCAACATTTTGAAAGCTATCTGTGCTAAGCCCAAGGCCAACATCATTCTAAATAGAGAAAAATTGAAAGTATTCTCAACAAAAACTGGAACAAGAGAGGGATGCCCTCTTTCACCACTTTTATTTAACATAGTTCTTGAAACACTAGCCAGAGCAATTACGCAGATGAAAGAAATTAAAGATACATGTGTACGAAAAGAAGAACTCAAACTATCATTGTTTGCTGATGA
Source organism: Marmota flaviventris (assembly GCF_047511675.1). NCBI lineage: Eukaryota > Metazoa > Chordata > Mammalia > Rodentia > Sciuridae > Marmota > Marmota flaviventris. Next base: position 108,987,025 of record NC_092518.1, on the reverse strand, counting down.
CATGACTCTATATTTAGAAGATCCAAAAAAAATTCCATTAGAAAACTTCTAGAACTAACAAGTTAATTCAGCAAAGTAGCATGATATAAAATTGACACTCCAAAATCAAATGTATTCTTATACATCATTAATGAATCCACTGAAAGAGAAATTAGGAAATCTACCCCAGTCACAATAGCCTCAAAACATAAAATATTTGGGAATTAATTTAACAAAAGAGGTGAAAGACTCCTACAATAAAAACTACTGAACACTAAAGAAAGAAAATTAAACAAACCTAAGAAGATGGAAAGATCTCCCATGATCTTGGATAGGCAGAAATGACATTGTCAAAATGGCCATATTACCAAAAATTTTACACAGATTTAATGCAATTCCTACTAAAATTCCAATGACATTCTTCATAGAAATACAAAAAGCAATCATGAAATTTATTTGGAAAAATAAGAATCCCCGAATAGCTAAAATAATCCTCAGCAAGAAAAGTGAAGCAGGAGGCATCACAATACCAGATATTAAGTTATACTACAGAGTTACAGTAACAAAAACAGCCTGGTATTGGCACCAGACATGCAGACCAATGGTACAGAATAAAAGACAAAGAGACAAACCCACATAAATATAGTTATCTCATACTAGAAAAGGACACCAAAAATATACATTGGAGAAAAAATAGCCTCTTCAACAAATGGTGCTGGGAAAAATGAAAGTCCATATATAGCAAAATGAAATTAAAGCCCTATCTCTCACTCTGCACAAAACTCAACTCAAAATGTATCAAGGACTTAGGCATTAGACCAGAAACCCTATATCTAGTAGAAGAAAGAGTAAGCCCAAATCTCTACCATGTCAGCTTAGGACCTGATTTCCTTAAAAAGACTAAGATCAAGAAGTAAAACCAATAATCAATAAATGCAATGGATTCAAACTAAAAGGCGTCTTCAGAGCAAAGAAAACTAAAATGTGAAGAGATAGCCTCTAGAATGAGACAAAAGCTTTACCACAAGTACCTCAGAGCATGAATCTCCAGGATATATAAAGAACTCAAAAACTTAACACCAAAAATAATGTTTTAAATAATCTGATCAATAAATGGTCTAAGAAATTGACCAGACACTTCACAGAAGTAGTACAAGCAATCCATCAACAAATATATGAAAAAAAGTTTAATTACTCTAGCAATTAGAGTAATGCAAATCAAAACTACTCTAAAATTTTATCTCACTCCAGTCAGAATGGCAATCATCAAGAATACAAGCAACAATAAACGTTGGTGAGAATGTGGGGAAAAAGATACACTCATATGTTGCTGGTGGGACTGCAAATTGGTCTAACCATTATCAAAAGCAGTATGGCGATTTCTCAGAAAACTTGAAACGGAAACACCATTTGACCCAACTATCCCATTCCTTGGTTTATACCCAAAGTACTTAAAATCAACATACTACAGTGATGCAGCTACATCAATGTTTATAGCAGCTTAATTCATAATAGCTAAACTAAGGAACAAAACTAGGTGTTCTTCAACAGATGAATGAAAAAGAAAAAGTGGTACATGTACATAATGGAATATTACTCAGCCTTGAAGAAGAATGAAATTATGTCATTTGCTGGTAAATGGATGGTGCTGGAGAATATCATTCTAAGTGAAATAATCCAGTCCCAATGACCAAAGGCTGAATATTTTCTCTGATGCTAACTCACAATAAGGGAAGGGAGGAAACTAGTGAATAGTAGAGGTACTTTGGATTAGACAGAGGGGGGAGTGAAGTAAGGGGAGGGGTATGGGGATAGAAAGGATAGTAGAATGAATTGGTCATTATTACCCTATGTGCATATGTGATTATATGACTGATTGTTGTTCTACATCATGTACAACCAGAAGGATGAGACTCTATACTCCATGTATGTATGATGTGTCAAAATTAATTCTACTCTCATATATAACTAGTGAGAACAAATTTTTAAAAAGTGAAATTCATAAAATGTACCTGGTCTTAGTGAAGCCCTTGGGGTTCTGCTCTTGGGGCTAATTATATAGCAAGAATCAACCTTAAATGAGAACACAAATGAAACTGTGCCCAACCTTCCTATACCTAATACTTTGATCAGCCTTTGGCAATGATTCCTTTGCTAACTTTAATGTGTTCACTATGTTGTACTTTATTTCTATAATAAATCATAGTTTATAAGCATTGACATTTTGTGGCCTGTTACTATTCTTTAGCAATGAAACCATAACTAACTGCCATCTTTAGAACATTTATTAGTCAATTCTGCATTACTATAATGACTTGTTAATAAAAAGAGTTTTATTTAGCCACAGTGCTAGAAATTCAACAGCATGACACTGGCATCAACTCCACTCTAGTAAAGAACTCATGTCTGATGGCAGGTGTGAGAAAGGGAAAGATCACACAGGCAAACAATATGCCAGAGAACAACTGGGTTCACACAATTGTTTTCAAGATCAATCCCCTAATTCACTTAATGAAATCCAATTTGAGCCCATCTCTTGAAAGTCCTAATTCCCAACATCATCACATGGGGACCAAACTCCAAACACATTAACCTTGGGTAATAAAAAGCATCGAAATCATAGCAGAGCAGATACTTATTTTAGAGAGCATAGATTTCCATCTCCTCAGAGCAATTAACAAAGCTTTCTCCCATATGGCTCAATTTAACCATATTTATCCCAATGTATGTGTTTCTCCTTCTAGATGCTCACCCAATTTTGTTTCCTTCTCTTTATTTTCATATAAATTAGTTCATACCACACTTAAAATGCCACAGGATTGAATCACAATTCTTTGGCATTTTTTTATCCACTCACACTTAATATATTTTCTGATGCCTAGTAACTGTTCAATAAATGTTGGATGGAAGAAAACATGCAAGAATGATTGTCTTTATTTTGGGTTACTGCTCTTGAAATAACATTTCCTTAGCAACAAATAGTACAAAAGTATAGATGAAAACAATGTGGTTGTAGAAATGCCTTTGGTCATGAAAAGGAATTATATGTGTGTGTGTGTGTGTGTGTGTGTGGTGCATGGTGTGTGTGTGTGTGTGTGTATGCCCATGCTACAGTTCATGACTAGTTCTATTACCAACTATTCATTTATTACCACAATTTAACCTGATTATCACATATAGCAGAAGGCGTCATTGAACAAAAATGAAAGTGTGCCTCTAAATGTGCCAGGGGTGGTTAAATGGATTATAATGTGATATTGGCCCAGAGGCTCAAGCTAAAAATTACTCAATGGCTGGTTAGCTGATCTGAAAGGAGAGTACAATGGAAATTTTAAACAATTCACTGATAATCACCCAGGAGGGATTTGGGAAGTATGCTTTTAAAGATAACATTCACAAAAAATATTTAAAATTAATGCTTGAAAACCTTCAGCCAAATTTGTTTTAATCTCTATAATATGCAGAGTATTACAGTTTTCTTTTTTTACTGTTAGATTTAGCATTAGTCTTTCATGTTCATTTAAAGTATTGAAATGGAATGGAAATTTATACAGTCACTTTTGGAAGAATAATTTCAAGACATTAACCTGGCCCAAAATGACTACATTCAGCCAATGAATATACTGTTTGATGTTATGATTGAGTAAAATCATTGCCCGAGAAGCTATGCTCCATTAAAAAATATATTTTGCTCTCATCTCCACAGCAACCGGATTTTTAAATTAATGGAGATATTAACAATAAGAGTTTCAACCCTCTTCAAAACAAAACTAACAACAAAACTTTTGCACACAAACAACTATGTTGGCCTATTAAAAAGGAGGAATTTAAAATCAAAAGTATTGTTGTAAAAAGCGTAATGGGCAACTGTGCTGATAAAATTAACACATCCTGTCCCTGAATCAAGAACTTGCTGATAAAATGTTACTTTTTAATCTTTTGAGTTAACTCAGGTGTGTTTATTCTATTAACATTACATTTTGCAAATGACAGTTCAGTTTTACTAAGTACATTTCTTCTGGTTTTCACAACGTATTCCAGAGAAATATGCATATACATTTTCCCTGGAATATCTGAATGGTAAAATTTCATTTCATTTCTTTCTTCAGTAATTTAACAATGTTATTACTCAATACGTAAGAGAATAATGAATTCTGTCTTTGTTTTGCAGGTGTTAGTTCCTTTTATTTTTTCAAATAATGAGGAATGACAGATCACAGCACTGAATATTCCTTTCTCTGATACATGTATCATATATGTGCTCTACACTTTTAAATACTAATAGATTTAGGTATGGATATTTTACATCAGTTATTTAAACAGGCAATCTAAACACTTAATTATTATTTATAACAGCCAATGTATCACCTCTGCCATTTAACAGTTCCTGATCTACCACTCAAAGCTGAATCATCCTCCTTTGTTCCAACTGCTCCTAGTGCATACCTCTATCAGCATCCATAACACTTCAAATCCAATCTGTTCCTTCATCTGCCTCCCATACTGGGAAAATTTCCACAAAGAGCTTAATTTATTTGTTGTGCTGTTAAGTTTCCAGAAAAAAATGTGTGAGAAATAACTAGTTCTCTCAATATTTGAAAAGGATTGGTCATTGTGATGGTGATTTTATGTATCTGTTTTGAGTATGTCATGTATTTAGATAAGATGGGCATTTGAATCTGTGAACTTGGTAAAGTATATTACTCTCCTCAATCTGGTTTGGATTGATTGAAGCCAAATTAATTGATAACCTAAATCTATCAATCCAATAAGTTGATAGTCTGAGTAAGAGAAAAGGTGGAGGAAGGTAAGATTTGCTGTTTTTCCTACCTCAATGCTTGAACTTTGACATATCTTGTCCTGCCCTCAAGCTCTCAAGACCTGGTGGTCAGGTCTTCAGATGTTGACTGAATTATACTGGGTCTCCAGCTCTTAGAAGGCAGATCATATGACTTCTCAAAGTTCCTAATATTCTGAGTCAATTACTTACAATAAATCTATGTATCTATTATCTATTTATCTATCTAATCTATCTCCTATTGGTTTTATTTCTTTGAATAACATTGACTATAACTAATTATTCATTGTATAACCTTATAAATTTATTTGACATTTACCTTAAATACAATTGTAAGAGTTATGCCTATAATAATTTGATTTGTGGGAGTAGGTAGCAAGTTACTTCTGAAAAAGACGAATTAAGCAATGTGTTAAACCACAAATTTGGAAAATTTTTGGCTCAAAGGGTAAAGAAATTAATTGCTTTTATTTCATTTATATAGAAATTATCTTTCCAATTAACAGATTAAAGACATTCCTTTATCATATCATAACTTTCTAAGAGGAAGTATAAATAAAACTTAAAGAAAACAAAATATCTCAATATGATAAAGCTGTCACTATTAATATATATTCACTATATGGTTATTCTAAACAAAGAATCAACATCTTTCATCATTGACTTACATAACTGGGCCATACAATTATTTTTAATAACCAAAAAATTTTTTGAAGTTCTTACTAGATATTCAATAAATTTTTAATTAGTTGTTACAAGTTCACATATCAAAGTGTACTGAAAATGGTAGTCTTATAATATGATCAGCAGAATAACCTTGCCTTCCATAAACATGTCTTTGTGTCAATTTCAAGATATATAAATATGTGACATGGCAAGTGGAACTTTAGAGATAAAATATAGGTTTATGATCTTAACAGAGACGGAGATATTATCTGCTGAGAGCCACGGCTGAGTCTGTATGGCCCCTGGCATTTTGCCAACAGTATTGATTGACAGGCGAGGCATTACTATCCGCCTCTGCCGCAACTTTTGAGTTCTCGCACTATTTTGGAGTTCTCGTGGGGATTTCCGGGGATTCCCCGAGAGTTCCCATTGGTTGGGGAAGTGCAGGAGGAGGGATTTCCGGGAGAGATATTTCCGGCTGGGGGTTCCTGGACAAGCCTCATGGAGCGTTCGGGAGGATTCCCCAGGAGCTGTGTGAAGTGTTTTCCTGCAGTTTAAAAATAAAGTTTGTTCCTGCTTCAGTGGCTCGTGATTTGTGCCCAGCCAGACCGCGGCATTTGGTGGCCCGTACGGGGAACGAACCCGCGACCTTGGCGTTAAATGCCGCAGTCTGGCTGGGCACAAATCACGAGCCACTGAAGCAGGAACAAACTTTATTTTTAAACTGCAGGAAAACACTTCACACAGCTCCCGGGGAATCCTCCCGAATGCGCCACGAGGCTTGTCCAGGAATCCCCAGCCGGAAATATCTCTCCCGGAAATCCCTCCTCCTGCACTTCCCCAACCAATGGGAACTCTCGGGGAATCCCCGGAAATCCCCACGAGAACTCCAAAATAGTGCGAGAACTCAAAAGTTGCGGCAGAGGCGGATAGTAATGCCTCGCCTGTCAATCAATACTGTTGGCAAAATGCCAGGGGCCATACAGACTCAGCCGTGGCTCTCAGCAATTATCTGCAATTAAACAAGGGGCACTCAATATAATAGCACGAAGTCTTAAAAGTGGAAGAGGAAGGAAAGTAAGTCAACTAGAGAAATGTTATGGTAGAAAAATAGCAAGAGATTAGGAATAGATTCTCCCCTTGAGCTTACAGAAAGAGACACAGATTTAATTCATATTATACAAACTGTAAGAAAAAAAATGAGTGTTTTTAAGCACTTAAATTTGTGGAAATTTGTAATGGGAGCAAAATAAAACTATTTCAGGTGGCCTAGAGAGAGAGAATAGCTGGTGCTCATTGAGCACTTACTGTGAATGAAGGACATTACAGATATTGTTGCATTTAATTATAACATCAATAATCTTTATTTGTATAGATAAGACAATAGAGGCTACATAACTATTCAAAATTAGCCAGCTAAGTGGTAGATTCTTGATTATTCAAACAGCCTAACTCTGAGCCATTTTTAACTAGCATACTACTCTGTTTCTCAACAGGAATTATGTGAAGAAAGTAAGTTAATGATAAAATTATATCAAGAATTATAATCTGTAACAATATAGATCTCAAAGGATCAAGACTTTTCAACTGTAATTTGTTTACCTTGTGGAAATAACCTTAGAAATTGATTTTTTATTGTATGAGATCTAACCTTTAACAATTTTTAAGTTATACAGAGTATCATTATCTATGAATATAATGTTATTCAGCAGATTTCTAGAACCTGATCTTCCATAACTGAAATTATACCCATTAAACAGGAATTCCCCATTACCCCTTCTCCTAGCTCCAGGAAAAAAAAAAAAAAAAAAAAAACATTCTATACTGTATTCCTATTAGGTTGACTATTTCCAATAGTTCGTATGAGTGGAAACATACAGCATTTATCTTTCTGCAATTTACTTATTTCACTTAATATAATGCTCTCCAGGTTCACACATATTGTAAAAATATGACAAGATTTTCTTATTTTTATGGTTTTATGGTGTTCCATTGTATGTATATACACACTTATCCATTCATCTGCCTATGTACCTTTGTGTATATTCCACATCTTGGCCATGGTGACTAAAGCTGCAATCGATACAGGAGTATCAATATCTCTTTGTAATATAAACTTTGAATAACTATCCACAAGTAGAATTTCTGGGTTCTGTTTTTAAATTTTTGAGAAACATCTAGACTATTTTTTCATAGCAGCTTTACCATTTTACACTCCTATCAATAGTATTCAACAGTTCAAGTTCTCCATATTCTTGCCAATACTCCTTATTTTCTGTTTCTATTCTTGTTTTAATTTTAACAGTCACCTTAACAAATAAAATATGATAATTGTGACTCTGATTTCCATTTCCCCTATTGGTCCTTTGTATGTCTTCTCTGGAAAAATGACAAGTCAGCTCCTTTGCCCATTTTTATTAAATGAGTGTTTTGGAGGAGTTTTTTTTTTTTTTTTTTTTTTTCTTACTGGGTTGTAAGGCTTTTAAAATATTTATTGTTTCCTATGACAAGAAGTCAGGCAAAGAACTTGATTACTCACACATAGGAAGGAAAAAAAATCAAGAAATGCCTGCAATCCATGATGAAACAGTTCTCCCAGCCTCAAAAAAAGATGCTACACCAGATAATCTCATTTACATATGCCCCACTTGACACCACATATGTGGGACCATAAACATATTCCACAATGGGATTTATAATTTCAGCACCACTGGGTACATTGAACACAAGTGTTGTAAGACATCCTATTCTAGGAGGAACAAGCCCAGAGCCTGGGTTATTCTGGACAGTTACTTCTTATCTTTGCTTGGCATTTTCTAGACATTCTACATGGAGTTAACTTGAGAAGTACAGAAAAGAGAGAGATCACCAAAGTTTCAGCAAAGATCGCCTGTCCTTCAATGTTAATGAATTTCTTGGTGTATACTTGTTCACTGTGGTCATATGATTTTTATTTTTGTGGCATCCATTGTAAAGTCATCACTTTCATTTTTAATTTATTTGAGTATTCTCTCTTTTTTCCTAAGGTAGTCTAGTTAAGGCCTTACCATATTTATATTTACAAAAATTCTCTTAGTGTCATTGATTTTTTTTAAATTCCCTATTCCTTGTTTCTGCTCTAATATTTATGGATTCTTGGGGCTTTCTTTGTTTTTCCTTTTCTAGCTCTTTGAGAAGTAATTATGTGATTTATTTGAAATTTTTCTCCTTTTAATTTTTTTAGCTTTTGGTAGACTTTTATTTTACTTATTTATATGTGGTGCTGAGAATCGACCCAGTGCCTCACACATGTTAGGCAAGCACTCTACCACTGAGCTACAATCCCAGCCCTTCCTCTTTTTATTTATTTTTTAGTACCAGGGGTTGAACTCAGGAGGACTCTACCACTGAGCCACATCCCCAGCCCATATTTTGTATTTTATTTAGAGACACAGGGTCTCACTGGGTTGCTTAGTGCCTTGCTAAGTTGCTGAGGCTGGTTTTGAACTCATGATCCTCCTGCCTCAGCCTCCTGAGTCACTGGGATTACAGTGGATACACCGTGCCTCTCAGCACTTCCTCTTTTTAATGTAGTTATTTATTGTGGTAATCTTCCTCTTAGTAATGCTTTTGTCCATCCAATATGTTTTAGCATATTATGTTTATATATTTGTGTGTTTTAAAATATTTAATAATCTCCCCTTTGATTTCTTCTTCACTTTGTTTTTTAAGGAATGTGTTGTTCAATTTTCACCTATCTGTGAATTTTCCATCTGATATTGCTTTCTAGTTTTATTCAGTTAGGTCAGAAAACATACTTTGAATGATTTTAATCTTCTTAAGAATTCCTTTCTGATGTAACAAATGATCTGTCCTGAAGGATGTTTCCTTTGTGCTTCAGAAGAATGTAGATTTTAGTGCCGTTGGGTCAGATGTTCTGCATGGGCCTTTAGGTCCATTTGATCTATAGTGTTCAAGTCTACTGGTTCTTTAATGATTTTCTCTTTGAATGTTCCATAAATTATTGAGTGTGAGGTACTAAGGTCTCTTTCTATTATAGTAATCCTATTATTTTTTACATATGCCAATAGTTGCCATACACAATTATGTCCTCTGATGTTGGGTACATATATGGTTGTAATTGTTATATACTTAAGGATGAATTTACCCTATTATTATTATTATTATTATTATTATTATTATTATTATTATCTCTGATGGCAGTTTTTGAATTAATGTCCGTCTTTTCTATGTATTAGATACTTCTGGTTTTAATTATCATTTGCGTGTAACATCTCTTCCCATGTTTTTTCTTTCAATCCATGGATGTTCTTAGAGCTAAAGAGATTATCCTATAGATTGCATATAATCTTATCTTTTTTTTTCATTTGACCACTCTGTATGTTTTGGTTGGGAAGGTAAACACATTTATATACAAAATTATAATTTATAGGGATTATTGCTATCTTCTTAATTATTTTCTATCTTTTAGTTCTGTGCCTTTTTTTCCTCTCCGGTTGTCTTTCTTTGTGCTTCTATATTTTTCTTGTACTGATATGTTTGGGTTTCTTTCTCTTTTCATTTTGTTTCAATTACAGGTATTTTCATTGTGATTACCAGAGATCTTACATAAAATACAGTTTTAGCTGCCTATCTAAGCTGATAACAACTTCAGTCAAATTAAAAAAATAACTCTTAATTCTCCACCCTTCACAATTTATACTATTGATATCCAAATTCATATATCTGTATTTGGATTATCCATTAACATATTTTACATTTACAATATTTTAAAAATTTTATCTTGTAACTATTGTGCTATAATTGAAATGATTTAGGCTGAGATTGTGGCTCAGTGGTAGAGTATTTGCCTAGGATGTGTGAGGCACCGGGTTTTATCCTCAGCACCATATACAAATAAATAAATAAAATAAAGGTATTTTGTCCATCTACAACTAAAATATTTTTTAAAAATTGAGATGATTTACTCATCACCAATTCAATATTATATTATTCTATATTTTGCATATATTTGCCTTTACAGAAAGTTGTGTATTTAACATGGCTTCATACTACTCTTTAGTATTTTTTTGTTTCAACTCAAATCACTTGTATTAACATTTCTTGTAAATCATGTCTGGTGGTAAAATACTTAGTTCCACTTATCTGGGAAACTACTTCTCCTTCATTTTTGAAATATAGTTTAACCTGATATAGTATTCTTGGTTGGCAGTTTTATTTTTCTCCCACCACTTTGAATATATCATTCCATTTACTTCTGGCCTTTAAGTTTCTGTCTGAAAAATCCAACAATAATCTTCTGGGGGTTTATATGTATTTGGCAAGTTTTTTTTCCTCTTACTGTTTTCATAATTCTCCCCTTGCCTTTGATTTGACTTTGAACAATTTATTATAACATGTGTCAGTGTGGATTTCTGTGGATTTATCTTATTTGGTCTCTTGTATTTGGATTTTGAGATTTGGGAATAAGTGTTCTGTCTTTTTCTCTTTCTATTATACTTTTGAAATTTCCACAATGAGCACATATGTCTGATGCATTAAGCTTTCTGTACTTTTTTTCTTATTTTATTTTACTCCTTGGTTCTTTTCACTGGATAATTCTGGATGACCTCTTTTTAAATATATTTTTTTTAGTTGTAGATGGACATAATACCTTTATTTATTTTTCTGTGGTGGTGAGGATTGAACCCAGTGCCTCACATGTACTAGGCAAGTGCTCTACCACTGAGCTACAGCCCCAGCCCCTGGATGATTTCTTTTTGAGTTCATGAATCCTTTCTTGTGCTTGATCAAGTCTCCTGTGGAATGTTTCTAGTAAATTTTAAAGTTAACTTATTGTATTATTTATTCTCAAGATTTCTGTTTTTTTATATATTTTTGTTAATATTTTCATTTTGTTCGTTCATTTTTCCTCTGACATCATTGAGCATCTTTATATTAATTTTGAACTCTCCATTAGATAAATTATATAATCACCATGAGGGGCAATTTCAGGAGGTTTATTTGTTCCTTTGGGTCATGTATCTCTCAATTTTCCTTGATTTGTTTGGTGTCATCTGCATATTTGAGAGAACAGCTATCTATTAAAATCTACATGGAGCAGGCACCATGATGCATGCCTATAATCCCAGTGGCTTAGGTGGCTGAGACAGGAGGATCATGAGTTCAAAGCCAGCCTCAGCAACTTAGCAAGGCCCTAAGCAACTTATTAAGACCCTGTCTCTAAATAAAATTTAAAAAGTCTGGGGATGTGGTTCAGTGGTTAATCACCCTGGGTTCAATCCCTGTTACAAAAAAAAAAAAAAAAAAATCTACATGTTCTGGGAGAGGACCATCACCAACTATCTTGGTCAAAGATTTAGGTTATCCTGTCAAACTTTCATACTGGTTCAAACTTGTTTGGCAGAATATTGCCTAAAAACAATAATGTGACACTACTGAACATACTACTTCCTCATGGGTGATTCAGCCTGAAATGTCGTCTAGTATAAATTTACCTGATCTATAGAGTAGGGTAATAATCCAATATCTCCCTATTATGATTGCAGTGATGGTTAATGAAATAGTGTTATATATAATATCCTTAATATAATTTGGGGTTCCCAGTCCAGAGGCCCCAATGCACTAGGCTTACCATTCCTGGCCTGATGACCTTCTGTCACATCTCACTCAAGCTGACTTTAGATAGGTGCTGCTCCAGAGAAAAGCCTGAGAATTTGTGGAGTATAAAGATGAAGGTGAAAATTAAGAGGATGGCAGGAATCTAATTAATCATCAGCATACAATAATTCCTTCTGATCCCCCATCATTTTTAACTCCCCCAGGTGATTTTGTATGCTTTTTAATAGCTTCGTCAATTTTATTCCTACTAACTTCTACATCTAATACTTACCTTTTGGGCTCTGAGTGACCAATTGTTTTTACCCACTTATAATGGATAAGCTATATCTATCTCCCTCTCTTGACTTCTGTGTGAATTCCAAATGAGATGTTAATTTCCTTTCCAAATCTCATTCTATTAATGTATAAATAAATCATTTCATTATGTATGAGTCATATTTAAGGTAAATAAAAATGCACTTTCAGTGAAAATTTTGTGTTTATTAAAAAATCTCTTAGTTCATTGGATGAACTATATGTCTTATTCAAAACACTGAAAATTGTAATAACCATACGTGATTTGAAGTTATTTTAAAAAGATTTGCTTTCATTTGCCTAGAATTCTAAAAACAGTTTCCACATTGACAGCTTAAAATATTTTTTTAAGATGGCAATATTTTTACAAGTTTACTTATTTATTTTTATGTGGTGCTGAGGATTGCATCTGCATCCAGTGCCTCACACATTCTAGGCAAGCATTCTACCATTGAGCTTAAAATGTTTTTTAGAATCATATATTATAGAAAGCAGAAATACTTAAATATGAATATTTCTTTATCATGAATAACTTTATTTGATTTGTTTAAATAAATATGTTATAAAGAAACTAAACAAACGCACAACAGGTATTTTTTTGTGGCCTGAACTCAACATAAAGATTTTATTCTGTTTTCCATTGTAGAGCACTGTATGAAATTAAACAAAAATTTTAAGTCAGAATAATATATATCGATCAGTGTGTAAAAATATAAATACAAATAGTATGAATTTCCAGTGTTTAATATTTTGTTCTTCACTACTATTCCAACATAAATTGATTTTTACTTACTCCATGCCTCTGTTAAGTCAATATGATCATTTGAAAAATGAGAATATTGGTTTTATCAGCCTAAGACCAAGCAACTTGGTTAGTCATCAACATTTTCTCTCATATCCTTCAAGAATACTTAATTAACTGAATACGTTTTTATTTTGTAGAAATACTTCAAAATATGGACTATGGGTAGATATAATTATTTTATCTAAACATTTTGACTATTTGTTTCTAGTCATGGTAGAAGAATGAAGTATTAAAGTGGACAGTGTTTCATCTAGAGATGGGAACACCTTTTTCACTAAGTGTGTTATATGAGTCAATTTTGTATTCCATGAATTATGTTAGGAATCTGAGGTGTTAATTTTGAGTTGTAAAAGATGAGGAACATAATAATCATAAGTACCCATTTCATGTAATTTTTGGAAGCAAGTAGATATAAATAATAAATGACATGAAGTTAAACTTAGTATACTTATTGAACATGTTTTAAAAAGAAATATATATTCATATATATGTATGAATATATATTGAGAATAATCTATGTCTTCTAAGAAAAAAATAATTACACAAAATCTAAGATGTATGGACTGAATAAACTCCATATTTGATTTATATTTCATTAAGTTTGTTGGCCTTATAAAGTGATGGCATTACAATACCTGAATAATTATATCTTTAAAATGAGTTGCATATTATTGAAAAGGATTAATCCACCTAAGTTTAGATCCAGAAGAAGCATTTTCATTTAATGAACTAGGCCAGCATTTCTTAAAGCATAGTGCCTGGATCACTAATTTCATGGGATGCTAATAGGCATTACATGGAAAAAATATAGTTCTTGGGTTATCTTCTGTTTTAAACAGGTTTTATTCCTGCAATATTGCATAAAGCTTTAGTATGCTGATGTTCATTGTGAATTTTTAAGAATGTTATATACCATGCAACATTTCTCAAATGTATTTGACTACAGGAGCCTTTGTTTCACTGGGCAGTTTTTTCAGTAAGTGGCCCATGAATCACTCTTCTTGGAATGCTTGCTTCTGCATAGTTGAAAGAGAAGCTAAAAGTGAAATAGGAGAAATAGAAGAGAGTGGAAAGATAAAGTTAAATAACAATCTACAAGCACCCTAGGGATAACCTGATGCCTAGCACAGTGCTTAATAGTTAAAATATATATTTTTTAATATTTGTGAATTGAACGGAAAGGCAAATGCATGACTATAATACTATAATCACTCTTCTTTACATATCAGATAATTGAATTTAAGAAATCAATGTCCAGTGTTACAGCTAAAAAGCACTGGTTTTATAGACAGGCACACCTAAACCTAATTCTACTAGTAGGTTACTCAGATAAAATAAAGAACCCAATTGATCAGCTTTCTTAATTTCTTAACTGTAAATAAAAGTATCTAAATTTCCTTTTGCCATTACAATTAAATTTACTATTGAACTTTAAAGTTTCTTACCACACAGTAGGTTTTCTTCAAATGATGGTTTTCTTCCATCCAAAGAAAATTGAACTTTGATTCCAAATTATCAAGGAGGAAAACATTTCAGATATAAGAACAACAGAAAATCGGATTCTAATCTCTACTCATGTATGTTCCAGCTGTGCAGCTTTGTGTAGTCCTTAATTTCTCTTAATTTTGGTTCTATTTACATAAAATGAGAATAAAATTACCAAACTTAAAGTATGGCTGGGATGGTGAAAATAAATAGTGCTTAGCAATGACCTGGCACAGAGTAGGCCCTCATAATTAACAGCAATTATTCCTGATTTCTGAGATTTTTGAATGAAAAAAAAACTGTTTAATAAGCATCAAACACATTGCAAAATTTTTGAGAATATTTTAATTCATGATTTTAGACAAGTTTTCAACTCATAGACTCTATTCAAAGGGGAAAATGTCATTACTACATAAGCAAAGAGATAATTATTTTGTAGACCATGTAGAAAATTCTTAACACTCAGAATGTAGTCAATTTAGAATCCATTTATCTTTTTTACTAGCCTAAACAGCAATAAGTCATTCAGGAAATATGGTAGTAATAATTAAATCATCTGGGACCAGAGATGATGATGGTCGGGTAATACATGAGCAAGGAAAAGTAATGATGATTATAGTTATACCTCAACTTTGTTAGATTACATTTTTTTGACTTTTCTTCTTTTGTTTCTGAGCTTTCATAATTTTAAAAAGGCTTATTGTTTTCTTGTCCTTCAATGACAATCCTGTAAGATAAAATCACATTCCCTTCAGCACATAAGCACAAACATTCATAGGAACAAACACACACACATATAAACACACACATTCTTTTACTACAACATAATAGCCAAATAGATTTTATTTAGTATCTTCCAGGTTAAAAAATAATCTTTGAAAGGCTGACACTTTCTTAGTTACCCTATTGACTGCAAGGCAAATTCTCTCACTTGAGTTATAAAGCCCAGGAAATAGAGGTTTATAATGGCAAAGATGACAGCCTTTTAACTAGAATGGCATGAGCACACCACTATAATTTTACTTTTTGTCTAATTCTGACAAGAGCCTCCATAGATCACGGTTAATGGCACTCTGGGGTTTCAACATTTCCAAAAAGGGCTATATAATTCAGTGAGCATCTAGTGAGTATCCAGTACACATGTCAGAAAAAGAGGAAAGGAAGGGGTTGGCATTTTCCTCAAATGCCACCAGTCTGAGCTGTACTGAGAACATGATGGAAACACTGAGAAGAAAACAATGGGCACTGGCACAGAATTCTGTAAAGTTTTTTTTTTCTGTCAGTTTTTTCAGTTTAGCTGCTATATCTGTTAAGGATTTATTAATTTATTTGGATTTTTCCTTTTAATCTCTTTAATATTTTGGTTACACTTGTGTGTTTTCCTGAGTGCAGGAGACAATGGGCTTTAGATGTTAAATGAAATTGTTGACTGTTGGTAAGCAAGGTGCTAGGTTCATTAGCATCAATCTTCCAAACTGTCTTTATTTCACCCACTTAGTGTTCTTATCATTTTCCAAGATATGTTAGAATAAAACATATTATGAAGGAACTAAATAATTATCCCACCCTTATTTCCCAAACAAAAAAAACCCCAAAGCAAAAAACACTTCAAATAACTTTGTAAATTTAGGTGACCATTTGTCTCCCACAAAAGATGGCAAAGTTTTGTTGGTGAGAGTTCTGAAAACTTTGTATTCTGAAGAAATTGAGTTTGTTGTTATAGGAATAATTCCTTATTTCATATTTCTCCTCCAAAAATACCCAAAGCATGAATATTTTAGAGTTATTTAAATTCAATAAGAAATGGTTTTAGACTTCTGTTAGTAGTTTGTAAAGTGTAATAAAATTTTTAGAAAATATTTCTTTATTATTCACTTTGTATCATTATAATGAAATAACCTGACATATTCTACCTATAAAATAAAGAGAAGTTTATTTAGCTCATTCCTTCAGACTTTCAAAGTCCAAGTTTGGGTACCTACATTGGTTTGACTTTACCTGAGGATTGCATCTTATCAAAGCAGGAGTTTATGAAGAAGCAAATGGTCAAGTATAGAATCAGAGTGGAGAGGAAAAGAGCAAAAGAGTAGGTGGAACCTACTCTTTTTAGGAGAACTCAAAAATTACAAGAGAACTACCAGGAAGTTCTACAAAAAGTATCTTATGCCCCCAACAACCTAAGGACCTTCCACTAAGCCTCACCTTCTAAAGTTTTCACCACTTCTTAATAGCACCACCCTGGGGTCCAAACCATCAACATATGGAAATTTGGGGAATACTCAACAGCCAAACCATAGCAATTTCCTTTAACAAAGTTCACAAATCAAGGATTTGAAGTGCTACTATAAGTTTTGATAGGAAAAAAGTATAATGATTTTGAGAGTATGGGGATATTGAAATACTAATGATGTTCTATTCCCTAATCTGGATGGTACTTACATGGGTAGATTCACTTTCAATCAGTAATTCAGTCACATATGCCTATTTTAGGTGTTTTGTGAGTATAATATGTAAATAGTGTGAATAAAATTGAACTGTAAAAATTGCAATAAAAATTTGGTATATGCATTGTTTGAGAGGAAATTTTAAAGCCCACAGCCAAAAAAAATGTTAACACCAGAGAAACTTTACTTTCTACATATTGATACAGGTTACTTTAATTTTAATTGAAATTTCACTGTTACCAGATGAATAAGAAACATTTCTTTCCTGATAGATTGTTGTTCATGTCTCTTTATAAGTTTGTTATGTTGAAATTCTATAGTTTATTTCATGAATTATGTAAGTTTCTCAAGTACATGTTAATTAATGGCAAGAGTGATGTCAGCAAGATGGTGGAGTAGGTTATCATCGTTCCACAAAATAACAATAATTATTCAGCTATCTGGGAGCAAAAATAGCTCTGGAGAGCTCAGGGGCCAATTTAGGAAGCTGCAACAACACACTAGAGCAAAAGCTGAAGAATAATTGCACACAAAGGATAGGAAGGACAGTTTCATTTTGCATACATTATCTCATCTCCTAGGTTAGGAAGAGGGAATATCCCAGTATTATGAGATCCCATGAGTAAATGAGAGAAGCTTGGATAACTGTCCTCCCTATACTTTTGGGGAAGCCACTCAACATAGCTAGAATTCAACAGAAACAGGGAACAAAGGCAGAGACTATCAGGATCAGCAATGTGGCAGGAACCTCAACAAACCCCAGTGACATCCTCCGCAGAGAATTTCAACAACCTTCATTGCTGACAAACCTCAACATCCCTGTGAATACCTGCAGCTTTCAGCACTGAAGATCCCCATAGTGTTCATCATGGTAGAGCCCAATTCCTGCTCTGCATAAGTCCACAGCATCTTTTGTTGCTGGGAATACAAACAGCCAACATAACCACAAAATCTCTTGAATCTTTTCTCTGGTCCCTAGCATTAGCTTTAACTTTCAATGTTGCATGCATGTCTATATCTGATCTTGCAGCTCTGTGCATGCATGAAGCCAAGCCTGATTCTTCTGCCAAGACCTCACAACCATATATGCATGCAAAACTGAATCCTGAAGCCACATGCAAGTACAGTGGCAGCTGCAGTCATTTATAACTCTTATTGCTAACCCAGCTTGGCACTTTGCACATGTTCAAACCACCAGTCTTATCCCCCATAGCAGTGCAACAACATACAGCCACCCCCAACTCCCACTACTGGTGCCAATGAGCAGCTGGTCCCTATAACTGCACACATGCACATCATCAGTTCTAGTGCTTGCAGCTGTATGAAACCATGTCGTCAATCTCCACCATCATGCCTGCAACTTGTCAGACCTGATTTCTGTAGCAAAGGATGTAACTGTAGCTGGACAAAGCAGCTGTGGATATATACTTTTGACTCTAGCCCATATCACTTGTAGTCAGAGCAAAAGCACCATTGAAAACCCCAAAATCTTTCACACCTACTCCATTAACCACATCATGGCCCTTATTGACAAGGACCATTCAGCTGCCATTATCACAGACCCTGGAAGCTTGATCAATAAAACAACACACCTACCTGAGTCCAGAGCTGTTACACTCTCTTCCAGTTATTACTTATTACCACGAGGTGCCACAGTGTGCTCCTTTAAGTGAAAGGTCTTTTCTTACCAAAGCAAGTCCATAAAGTGTCAAATTGGTAACTGCTTCTTTAAAAGTGCAGACAATTGTGCAAGGCTATAAGGATCAAGAAAAATGAAGGAACCATGAAACCACAAGAGGTATACAGTAAACTTCCAATAACCAACACTAACGCAATGAATCTGTGAATTACTTGGCAAACAATTCCAATTAATTTCTATAAAAAGTGCAGCAAGCTTCAAGAAAGCACAGATAAGTACATTAACAAATCATGAAACTGTTGTAAGAACAAAAGAAGTTTTAATAGAATCAAACAGAATTTCAGAGTTGAGATCATAATGACTATAGTAATAAATACAATAGAACATTTTAATAAGTTCAAATAAATGAAAGAATTAGTAAACTCAAAAATAATTTATTTAAAATCAGATAATTGGAAAAAAGAATGAAAAGTAATGAAGAAGCTAAGAGAATATGAGGCACCATCAAAAGAACAAATATTTGTATTATGGAATCCTCAAGGAAAAGAGAGAGAGGGAGAAAAGTAGCTTTGTAAAAGAAATAATGGCTGGAAATTTACCAAATATGGCAAGATATATGGACATCCAGATACAAAACCCACAAAAGTTCCCAAATAGTGTCAACTAAAGAATTCTTCACTATGACACAGTATAATTAAAATATCAAAAATCAAAGACAAAAAAAGAATATGAAAACAACAACAGAAAAAATATATATTATTTATAAAAAAAAATTCTACAAAACTACCAGGAGATCCCTCAGCAGAAACATTGCAGGCCAGGAGAAAGTAGAATATATTCAAAATGCTGAAAGAGAATAACTGCCAAACAAGAATACTTTACCAGGTAAAGCTGTCTTTTGGAAAGGAGGAAGCTACAAAGATTTTCCCATCAAAACTGAAGCTGAGAAATTATATCACCACTGTGTCTGCCTAACAAGAAATACTAAGTAGTGTTCTTCACATTGAAAAGAAAGAGTTTTAAAAAGTTACCTGAAAAACATGAAAATATAAACCTGACAAATGAATGTAAATATGTAGTCAAATTCAGTATACACTAATATTGTAATAGTGGTGTGTCAATCAAGTCTTACAAAATACAAATCACCAAAATCTTATTAAATATATTTTTTGAAACTAGAAGTTGATGACAGAGAGATAACTGGAAAATTCACAAAAATGTGAAAATTAAGAATCTCCTGAATAACCACCCACTTCAATAAAAAAAAAAGAATAGAGAATATTTTGAGACAGATGGAAATGGAAGCACAGCAATACCAACGCTTATAGGATGCAACCAAATATTATTAAAAGAAAAGTGTACAGCAATGAATAGTTACCTGAATAAAAAGGAAAGATATCAATAAAACAATCTAAGTTTATAACTTAAGGAACCAGAAAAATAAGAAAACTAAATACAAGTAGAACATGAGGAAGGAAATAACAAAGATCAGGTCAGAAATAAATGATAGAAACTAGAAAAATAATTGAAAAGATCAATGAAAGTAAAAGTTGGGCTTTTTAAAAAGAGGCTAGAAAATTTTCAATGAATTAACCAGGAGATATGAGATAATAATCAAGTAAATTAAATCAGAAATAAAAAGAAGACATTGCAATTAACATCTCTAAATACAAAAGATTATAAGAGACTACCTGAATATATGCCCCAAACTGGATATCTTAGAATAAATAAATAAATTTTTAGAAAAGCATGCAACTGTCAAGAAGGAACTATGAAAAATTTTAAAAATTGAAGCATATCAATAATAAGGAAGAAGTTGAATAAAAAATCTAAAGTATCTCAACAAAATAAACATCAAGAGAAGCCTCACTGGTGAATTCTATAATACACTTAAAGAATTATTGCCAACATTTTTTTCATTCACTTTTAAAACATTGAAGAAGTATATTCCCAAAAATATTTTATAAGATTTCAATTACCCTTATAAAAAAGGCAGACAAGGACACTACAAGAAAACAAAATTATATGAAAATACCCTGTGTGAACACAGATGCAAAATACCAGCAAACCAAAATTAATAACATATTCAAAATATATTGTACCATAATCAAGTGATATTTATTCCTGAGTTACAAATAGATGGTATTCAAATATGCAAAAAAAACCCAATAAGATACAAGACATTAACATAATGAAGGATAAAATCATATAATCATCTTACAAGATGCATAAAAAGCAGATGATAAAATTCAACATCTTTTCATGATAAAAACTCTGAACTAATTAGGTATATAAGGAATGTATCTCAACATAATAAAGGTCATACATGACAAATTCATAGCTAACATCACTCCCAATTATGAGAAAGTTGAAAACATTTCCTCTAAGATCAGAAACCAAATAATTTATAATAAATATACTACTGCAATGGGGGATGTTGATACTTTCACAAACTTTCATATATGAAAGTAGAGGGGGTATGAGTAAGCTCTGTGCCTTCCTTTTAAATTTACTACAATTGCTCTAAAAACCGAAAGTCATAAAAATAATAACTTTGAATGTAAATGGACTAAATTCCCCATATAAAACTCAGAGACAGGCTGAATGGATAAAACACATTTCATGTAAATGAGTACCAAAAGTAAGCAGGAATAGCTATACATATGTCAGCCAAAAAGGAATTTAAGACACAAACTGTAAAAAGAGACATTGTAAGTCACTATATAATGATCAAGGGATTAATTCAACAGGAAGATATTACATTTAAACAAGTATGTGCATCTACTACTAGAAAGAGATAGCCTATAAGACCATAACAGTGAAAAAAAAAACACCTTACTTTCATCAACAGACATATCATACAGATAAAAAACAACAAAGAAACATTAGAATTACACTACTCTATAGAGCAAATAGAACTAACAGACCTTATAGACATTCTATCCAACAGCTGCAGAATATACATTATTATTAGCAGCACATGAAATGTTCTCCAGGATAGATTATATATTAAGCCACTAAACATATCTTAACAGATTCGAAAAAATTAAATCATATCCTATAACTTTTCTGCCCACAAATTAAACCAGAAGTTAACAGCTAAAGAAACTTTAGAAATTATTCAAAGTCATGAAGATGGAGCAACACATTTTAAACAAACAATAGGCCACTGAAGAATTCCAAACTAAAATTTTAAAAATTTCTCAAAACAATTGAAAACAGAGACATGAAATAACAAAACTTATAAGATAAGGCTGAAATAGTACTACAGGGGGAGTTTATAGGAATAAGTGCCTATATAAACAATAGAACATTTAAAATAAATAGTTTAATGATGCATTCCAAGGATTTAAAATTGGAAGTATAATCCAAATCTAAAACTAACAGAAGGAAAGAAAGAACAATGATCAAAGCAAAAATTAAAGAAATATAACTAAAATCATAAAAAAACAATAATAAAATAGAGTAGATTTTTAATTTTGATTATCTAATCAAAATTGACAAATTGTTCAATAGGCTAGCAAAGGAATAAAGAGAGAAGACCCTAAAAGATAAATGAGAGATGAAAAATTAGACATTACAAATGATACCACAGAAATACAAGGAAATATTAGAGATTATTACAAGCCACTAAATGCTATTTGAAAAATGTAGCAGAGATGAATACATAAAATTATCAAAATTAAACTATGAGAATATAAAAAATCCAAAGGCAAAAAATAAGTAGGAAATTGAAAAGCATATGAAAAAAGAAAAGTCCAGGAATGAATGGCTTCACTGCTGAATTCTACCAACCTTTTAAAGAAGATGTAACACCAATTCTCAAATTATTCCAAATATTTAGAAGAGAGGAAAACCTTTCAACCTCATGTTATTAGACCTATATTAACCTGATGCCAAAATCAGACAAGGAAATCAACAAAAAAATTTAGATTAATATCTGTACTTAACATTGATGTAAAAATCATCAACAAAATATTAGCAAGTCAAATCCAGCTGCACATCAAAAACATTATTCACAGTCTAGCTATTGGAACCAACCTATATGCCCTTCAATAGATGAATGGATAAAAAAAAAATGTGGCATTTATACACAATGGAGTATTACTCTGCATTAAAAAATGACAAAATCATGGAATTTGCAGGGAAATGGATGGCATTAGAGCAGATTATGCTAAGTGAAGCTAGCCAATCCCTAAAAAACAAATGCCAAATGTCATCTTTGATATAATGAGAGCAACTAAGAACAGAATAGGGAGGAAGAGCATGAGAAGAAGATCACCATTAAACAGGGTCAAGAGGGGGGAGGGAAAGAGAGAGAGAAGGGAAATTGCATGGTAAAGGAAGGAGACCCTCATTGTTATACAAAATTACATATAAGAGGAAGTGAGGGGAAAGGGGGAAAAAACAAGAGAGAGAAATGAATTACAGTAGATGGGTTAGAGAGAGAAGATGGGAGGGGAGGGGAGGGGAGGTGGGATAGTAGAGGATAGGAAAGGCAGCAGAATACAACATACACTAGTATGGCAGTATGTAAAAAAGTGGATGTGGAACCGATGTGAATCTGCAATATGTATATGTGGTAAAAATGGGAGTTCATAATCTGCTTGAATCAAATGTATGAAATATGATATGTCAAGAGCTTTGTAATGTTTTGAACAACTAATAATAAAAAAAGAAAAATAAATAAAATAAAACTTTCTCTAAAAAAAAAAAACATTATTCACTGTGATGAAGTGGAATTTACCCTCGGGATGCAAAAACGGTTCAACATATGCAAAAATATCAATATATACACTGTATTATATCAACAGAATAAAAGATAAAATCATACGATTACCTCAATACATTCGGAGAAAACACACAGTAAAGGACAATAATCCTTTGTGATAAAAAGAACAAATTAAATATAAAAGGATCATATCTTAATATAGTAAATGCTAAATGTAAAAATCCCACAGCCAACATCATGCTGAATGGGGAAAAGATTCTCTATGATCTGAAACTAGACAAGGATGTCCACTCACCTAATTTTTATCTATGTAGTATTGAAAAATTTTAGCCCCAGAACAATTAGAACAGAAAAAAATAAAATAAAAAAAAAAAAAACTAGGAAGGGTGGAAGACAAATTATCCTTGTTGCAGATGATATCATTCTATATATATAGAAATCTAAATACTCCATTGAATGACTATTAGACTGATAAATGAATTCAATAATATTGTAGGATATAATATCAACACACAAAAACAGTAACATTTTTATATATAATAACCAATATACTGAAAAAAGAACCCATGAAAGCAATCTCACTCACAACAGCTACAGGAAAAAAAGGAAATACCTAGGCATAAATTTAACCAAGACATTGAAAAAGGTCTACAATAAAAATTGCAAAACATTGGTGAATATTGAAGAAATTAAGAAATGCAAGACCTTTCACATTCAAGGATTAAGGCTGCTAAATTGTCTATGCTACATCAAAATTTACATTTTCAATGTAATCCCTATTAAAATGCCAATGATATTCTTTTAGGAATAGAAAAATAATCATAAAATTTATCTGAAAGCACAGAAGACCCTAAGTAGACAATCTTTAACAAAAAACAAAGCAGGAAATATCTCAATACTTGATTTCAATACATGTTAAAGAGCCATCATAAAACAACATGGTATTACTGGTATAAAAATAGACACACCTATCAAAATCTGTGAGGTGAATAGACAGCCTACATATTGGGAGCAAATATTTACCCCTCACACATCAGATAGAGCACTAATCTCTAGGGTACATAAGGACTCAAAAAGTTAAACACCAAAAACCAAATAACCCAATCAATAAATGGGCTAAGGACCTGAACAGACACGTCTCAGAAGATGATATATATTCATTCAACAAATATATAAAAAAATATTCATCATCACTAGCAATTAGAGAAATGCAAATCAAAATTACTCTAAGATTTCATCTCACTCCTGTCAAAATGGCAGCTATTATGAATACAAGCAACATTAAATGTTGGCGAGGATGTGGGGGGAAAGGTACACTCATACACTGCTGGTGGGACTGCAAATTGCTGCAGCTAATATAGAAAGCAGTATGGAGATTTCTTGGAAAATTGGGAATGGAACAATCATTTGACCCAGCTATCCCTCTCCTGGGTCTGTACCCAAAGGACTTAAAAACAGCATACTACAGGGACATAGCCACATCAATGTTTATAGCAGCACAATTCACAGTAGCTAAACTGTGGGAACCAACCTAGATGCCCTTCAGTAGATTAATAGATTAAAAGAATGTGGCATATACACACAATGGAATACTACTCAGCAATAAAAGAGAATAAAATCATGGCATTTGCAGGTAAATGTTTGGAGTTTTAGTAGATAATGCTAAATGAAGTTAGCCAATCTCCCCAAAAAATAAATTCTGACTGTTTTCTCTGATGTAAGGAGGCTGATTCATACTGGGGCATGGAGAGGGAGCATGGGAGGAATATACAAACTCTAGATAAGGCAGAGGGGTTGGAGGGGAAGGGAAGGGGCATGTGGTTAGAAATGATGGTGGAATGTGATGGACATCATTACCCAAAGTACATGTATGAAGACACAAATTGATGTGAATATACTTTGTATACAACCAGAGATATGAAAAAAATGTGCTCTATATGTGTAATAAGAATTGTAATGCATTCTGCTGTCATATATAAATTAAAAAATTAATTTAAAAAAGATAAAAAACAAACAGTGCAGCAATCTGCAAAATAAACCCATTCATCTACAGCCATCTTATTATCAACAAAGGCACCCAAAGCATACATTGGGCAATCTCTTTCCAATGGTGCTGGGGAAACTGGATATGAAATACATTTAACCTCAAAAACAAGAAACACAAGTAAAAATAAACAACTAGTGTTATATCATATTAAGAAGCTTCTGCTTAACAAAGGAAAGAATAGAGTGAAGAGACAGTCTACAGAATGAAGAAAAATACTTGCAAATATTTATCTCACAAATGGTTGTTATCCAAAAGTAAGAAGAAATTCAACAAAACAACTGCAACAACTACACCAAAAAGGAAAAACCACAAGTAATACAATTAAAAACTGTGCCAATTATTTGAATAGATACTTCTCAAGAGAATAAGTGGAAGTGGTCAGCAAATATATAAAACAATGCTTAATATCATTAGCTAGGAGGGAAATGTGCTTTAGAACTACTATAGATGTCATCTTAGCACAGTTAGAATGGTTTCTATTTTTAAACAAAATAACAAGAAACAACAAATGTTGGTGAGTACATGGAGAAAAATGAAATCTTAACCCTATTGGTGGGAATGTCAATTACTACAGACATTATGGAGAACAGTTTTGAGACTCTCTAGAAAACAAACTAGATGCAACATACAACCCAGTTATCTCACTCCTGGGTATATATTCAAAGAAAATTAATTTGGCTTACTGAAGAGATACCAGTATGCCCATATTTAATGCAGCACTATTCTAAATAGCTAAGATGAGGGATCATCCTGGGTTCCCAACAGTAGATGAATGGATAAAGAAAACATAATACATATATTATTTATCCAAAATATATGAATATGTATATGTGTGTATATATTAATATATACACACCATATATATTTCACCCATAAAGAAGTATGGAGTCTTCTGACTTTCATCAAAACTGGAGGACACTGTTCAGTGGAATAAGCCAGACACAGAAAGATAAGTATCATATTTTCTCTCATATGTGGAAACTAAAAAGGGCTATTAGAAGTTGAAAAGGGTGGGAAAGCATCAAGAAATAATTAATGAATGGAACAAATGATAATTTCATTGATTTAATCAGTGCACACTGCATGCATATGTTCACATGTTTTATTCAACCTCATTAATATGTAAAATTAATATTTGTTAATGAAATAAATTTTCAAAACAAAGAAATATTGACAATAACATGGATGAACTTAGAGGACATTATACAGACACAAAAATAAGCCAGACACAGAAGAACAAATATTGCATGCACTCACTTATATATAGAATTGAAAAAAGTCAATCTCACAAAAGCAGAAAGTAGAATGATAATTACCAGTAATAGGAGGTTTTGAGAAAATGTTGAAATCAATCAAGGGGCACAAACTTGCAATTTTAAGATGAATAATTCTAGACACCCAATATGCAGCATGCTGACTATAGTTAATATGAATGCATTGTATATTTGAAATTTGCTGAGAGAAGCAGGTCTCAACCTCTATATCAAAATAGAATTACTTTAATATACATTACATTGATTTATTATTGTGTAAAGTTAAAATACAAAGTTTCTAACATTTTAATATAGTTTATTCATTCTTACATTTCTGTACCCTAATTAGTATATATTCCTTTGTCCTTCTTTTAGTGGAAAAGAAACAGAACTTACTAGCAACAGCATGTGACTGACAAACTATATAATGTGGTGCATCATAATTAAAATCTGAATTTATGAGAATGTGTTTTATATACAATCTCTAACCAATTTGTAAGACAATGAAGAAATTAAGAACTATGACTTTAAATTGTAACTGAAAAACACATATATGGTGTGGCCTTGGCAAAGAGAAGTGAGCTATTTTGGATACAGAGGACTGGCTCCAATCTAGGGCTTCCTTTTCTATATTATCATTAAAGACAAGCTCCACATTTTGATAGAAAATCCAGCTCTATTATCATGTCATGAGTGAAATCATAAATATCCATTTTAAAGTGATCTCTCATCCAAATTCTTTGAGACAAGTGAAGAAAAAAAAATCAGGGACAGTAGTGTAAGTGAATAAATTATGACACTTCAATTGTATATATGCATATGTTTGATTAATACAAATAAATTCAATTAATATTTGAAAGCAGAAGTAATGGAATGATTACTATTATGTTTATGTTTCTATCATGAAACATAGTAATTGTCAAATTACAAATGCATCTGGACTTGACTGGGCCAGGGTGCTTGCTTGGAATTCCATACATGCCAAAAATTTGACATAACCAAACTAAAAATGGGCAACATTAAAAATAGATGTTTGTCAAAAGAAGATATACAAATATCCAACAAATATCTGAAAGTCCTTACCATCTCTAACCATCAGGGAAATGCAAATCAAAACCACAGAGATATCACCTCCCTCTAGTAAGATAGGTGATTACCAAAATGATTGGTGATTATAAAAATGATAAGAAGTGCTGACAAAAGGAACCCTGAACACTGTTGGCAGAAAAATAAATTAGTATAGCTACTATGGGAAACAATATGAAAGCTCCTGAAAATAATTAATAATGGAAATTCCGTATGATCCAGCAATCCCAGTACTGTGCACATTTGTTAAAGAAATTAAATCAGTATATCAAAAACATCTGCACTCCTGTGATTACTCCAGCACTTTTCTCAATAGCCAATAAATGGAATCAATGTAAGTATCCATCTACTGATGAATGAATAAAGAAAATAAAGTACATATACATAATAGAATACTATTCAGCCATGAAAAGAATGAAATTTGTAATGACATGGATGAAACTGGAGATTATTTTGTTAAGTGAAACAAGCCATGCATAGAAAGAGGAGTAAGGTATGACCTCACACAAATATGTGTGAAACATGAAAACTCAGAAATTAAATTGTAGAAGTTGAGAATAAAGTGATGGTTACCAGACTGGGGGAAGTAATGGGGAGGGTGGATGGAGAGAGGTTGATCAACAGGTACTAAATTACTACTTAGGAGAAAAAAAATTGTGGTATGCTGTTACACATAGTGTAACTATAAATAACAATTATGGGTTGCACATCTCAAAAAGCTACAAGAAAGTGTTTTTAATATTTTCCCCCACCAAATAAATGATAAATATTTGAGGAGATAGATGTGTTTAACCTGATTTAAATATTACACCATTTATAATGTATCAAAAACACCCAATAAGTATATATATATATATCATTTTTATGTTTTCATGTATTAACTGAAATAAATTTAAATTAAAATATAAACATAATCACAGAATTTCAAATGTAGTTTGAGTTTTTATGAGCCTTACCAGTTTCTGAGAATCAATGTGTTCACATGCTAGGTAAGCATTCAAATTCCACTGGCTTTTGTCTCTATCTCCTTACAGAATCTTCGCCTTCTGTAAAGAGTCCCTTAAGTATTTCTGGGAATTCTTGTCTCACACACAGTCACAGCAAAGTCTGATCTTGCTAACCAAAGCCTCAAATGCCTCTTCTAGTTTCAGTATTTCTCACCTGCAAAATATTTTTCTTTTAGTTCTCAGCAGGACTCCAATATCTTACTGATCTTGCCATTGTTCTGTCAGTTGCCTGTCCCCTGCTCAGTCATCAACAATTCTCAAGCATTCTCAGCATATCAAAGCTGTCTACTATTTTGTGATAAAGTATGGGCAAAGCATCCCTCAGCTCCAAATACCATCTTTTATTAGCAGAATAGACTGAAAGTTGTCTGAAGGTAGAAGCTTATGCTTAAAAAACAACAACAACAACAAAAAAAAAAAAAAAACAGAAGATTGTTTAGGAAATAGCAATCTCATGTTTAATATAATCCTTGGAGAAGACTGAGGCACTATTCACAATAACCCGAAAGCATTGTGATGGAGATGAGTATATCTGTTTAATTCACCATGTAGTACTCATTATATTTTTTTCTTTTAAAAATTAGTGACAATCATAACAGAAGATGAATGAAATCAGCACTCCACTCACTTGGAGTTGTTCTTCCTTAATATGACCATAGCTTTATAACAATGGCGATTTATGCTGGGCTCTTTCTTGCCTTACAGTGATATCTTTCACAGAAAGCTTCACCATTTTCACAGCAATAGGTTCTCTCAAGTTGGCCTGTTTTATCACCATACATGTCTGAATTTCTCATAGACTCAATCTGAATTGTGACTTTATGTACCTATATCATTTTAAAATTATGCAAAAATACTATAATTACAGAAATTGGTTGCTCATTTTTATGCCATTTCAGGTACAGTGTAAGAACATTACAATGATCTTTCATTCATATCCTCCTGGGTCTTAAATCAGTCATTTGATTATGCTGTTTTTCAACATATTTAAGTTTATTAGTTTACAGTTCACTAAGCAAAATTTTTAAATTTATACAATTTACTAAATTTGAGAAATGTTCAGAAATTTCTCTACAAAAAAAAATCTCTGTACCATTATTTTTCTTTCAGCAACATCAATGAAATAAACTTTAGAGAATTTTATATTGTTCTGAAGATCTGTTCATTGTTTTTCAATCTTTTTGTTATTCATATCAGATAATTTCTATTTATTTATGTTCTACTTAGTCTTTATTATCTCCATTCTGATGATGAGCCCATCCAACTAAAATTTTTATTTCATACATTGAATTCTAAAATTTCCTGTTGATTCATTTGTATAATTTTTATTTCCTAAGATTAATTATCTTAACATTAGTTTCAAAGTTGTTCAACTTATAGAAGATGATTATTTTAGTTGCTTTAAGCATTTTGATAATTATAGCATGCTGTGTTGGCATCTGGTCATTGTTTTATTTTCCTATTAAGAATGGCCATATTCCTTTGCTTATTGTGCTTTATTTTTATTTAGTTTTCTTTATCATGGTTATTATTAATTTTATGTTGGAATACTGAATTCTATGAAAATCATCCAGAGAAATGTGTTAGTTTTATTTTTAGTAAGCAATTGACCAAGTTGGGTTTACACTACAAGTTCTATCCTTTCTTTCTACACATTATGAATGTGATATAATATGTTCTCCATGAGCCACAGGTGTGGTTAATCTGGGATATGGACAATGGTTTATGCTGTCCATTCAATGCTTAAGCCTTTACTATACTTCTTCAGGTATATTCCACATGTTTGCAGCTGGAAAACTAGCCTGGGATTTGCATCAGTTCATGCACGCAATCAATACAAGAATGCACTTCTCCAACTGTCTCATCTATGGGATTTTCTGCATGCTCTCCAGATCCCATGGGGTCTTTAATTGTTCCTTCAGAGTTTCAGCCACCTGCACATGTTTGCATTTCAATGTGAATCAGCCTGCTTTCAAAAGGAAGCAGCAAGAGGATAGAGAGAAAAAAATTATGGAGTTTCCCTCAACATTTTTTTTTTTAGGACAGAGTCCTCCTTTCCTTATTCCTTTATGGAAAGACATGAGGTTTCTCATGGGGCTTTAGGTACCTCTAAATTGCAACAGTGCAATAAAGTAACTGGGGCTGGCTTTGATGAATAAGAGAGAGGAAAAAAATTAAAAATGGGACTTTCCCCTAATTTATCCCCTCCACGTTAGCTTCAAGTGTTGCTTTTTCTTGTATTATGGTTGAAGAAGAAATATCAAAATAAACCAATCATTATGTGTCATTGTAATGCACCAATAAAAATTTCTAACCCCCCCTCAAAAGGAGAAATTCTTTTGATGTTTTGGCTGCCTTCTCCCATGGCATAGTTATCCAGTATGTCTTGTCTGCTAGTTAAATCATATATTTAAGGAGAAAAATATAGAAAACTTACCACTGGTCTTTCTTCAGATTTTGGCTTCCCTCACTAATTTCTCTATTATTTACATATCCAAGTTCTCATATTCTTTTTTATGCTTCTTCCCATAGTTTTTTAATTTTAATCAGAGTTACATCCAAGTTAGATTATAGCAGGTTTACTCCACCTCACCCAGTTCTAGAGTCTTGTCTCTTTCAATAAAGAAGTAATCATATAATAGTTGATCAAAAGCTAATATCTGTTAGGTGCTTCTGCATTAAATTTAGGTGCATCTTCCCAGTTTTTCTTGTTGGAGATATTAATATCTTTAATAAAATCTCAAAGTTTGTGGGTAAAGTGACTGGGGTTTGACCTCCCCGCCTTTTATATACTAAGGATCATACCCAGGGAGGCTTTTCTACCGAGCTACCTCCCCAGAACTTTTTATTTATTTATTTATTTTTTTGAGACAAGTTCTCTAAGTTGCTTAGGGACTAAGTTGCTGAGGCCTTGAACTTGCAATCCTCTTGCCTCAGCCTCCTGAGTCCCTGAGATTATGAGTGTGAGCCACTGAATTAGCTGGAACACTAGCTTTTTGAGTTCAAACAGCTTTCCCATATTCTCTTAAAAAAATCATACCTTATAGTTGTCATCAGAAGAAAATACATCAAATTTGGTTTCTTCATTTTTTAAAGATGCACAGGTTTTTAAAATACTTAATCAAGTGAGCAAAATGTAGGCTTCATGAATTAAAAGTGAGAAACAACAGTAATGATGTTTTGTGGTAAACTTCATCAATTTCAGCATATTCTAGTCCATAAAATGCTACAAAGTTCCAAGTTTCTCTTTTAATAACTTAGCCAACTATTTGTTCTCATCTAAAGTTACAGTTCTGAGAAAATCTGCTAACTTTTTGCATCCTCCACAAAATGAAGTTTTACATCTCAACCTCATCCTCTCCAGTACATCCTGCCTACACCCCACCCTTCTACTGACCTAAATTCAGCCCACAGGGAAATGTAAGAATCCTTTATATTTCTTTCCAACTTTCAGAGTACATTTTCTTGGCAGAAAACTGCAATTCTTGTTTATATGGAAAATCATTTTGCCAAATGAATATTTCTGACCTATTCTATAAAAAAAGAGGATTTTATTTTGCTTACATTTTGGATGACTAATTTCGGCAGGTCAGAATTGAGAAGCAGAACCTGAAAGTGTCTCATAATATAAATTTTACAGTTATACCGTTAAAATCTTAGTAAATTGACTTTTTCTTAAAACCATAGTCTAACAGATATATAGAAATTTACACAAAATGTTATTGTATAGTTGAGTGATTTACCACACAAGTGAACACCCATGTAACTACCACTTCAGTTAAGTCGTCATTTGACTTTTACTGTTTCTTTTGAGATTGCCTTAATGTTTCAAGTCTTTTTATAATAGGATATCATTTAAATTAAATATAGTTACTTTACAAACTTTAAAAATATATACCAGTGTCTTTACAAAATAGTTTATATATGATTGTCTTCATACTTTACATTCCAAGTGAATGCAAATTCACTTTATTTGCTTTATTCCATAAATGACTTCCTAAATACTGAGTTAGTGTATTTTTCTTAATATAAGAAATTTTAATGCAATATGAGGAAATGGGATAATTTTAAATTTGCTGTGCATATTTTGTGAAAGGTAGGATTAATTTATAAATAAAGACTCTTTTCTGATTTGTCTTTTTCTAAACTTGTATTTGTGTATTCTGAGTTTCCATAAAGAAAAATACAGGTATTTCTAACAAGACAAATGTGACTAATTTTTGGTAATTTTGATAGAAATAGATCATATGCATTACTAAAACCTGAGTTTGTGAGGTCTAATAGGATATGGAGTAAATGTTCTGCATTTTTTCTTTAAAAAATACTTGTATTTGTAACTGAGGAGGTGATCTTCCATATATTCCTTGTAAGCCCATCTAAACAAAGTGTCAAATTTAGATCCTGTAGGACCTCTATCTTTTATGAGCATGTATTTATATCTCAGTTAAGATTTGAAAATGTAGTATAACTTTGAATAGAAGTCCTTCTGCACATTTGATTTTAATTAATCTAGTCCCAGAATATCCTGAAGTTTGTCACATGCTTATGATTTCTACTGAAAATGTAGTAAGTGACTTGAAAATGTATTTAATTGCCTCATATTTTAGTAGGCTCACATATAAATCTGAATAAACAAAATTCATCCCTGAGAATCAGCTATGGTACCCTGTATGCCACATTAGCACTATTTTAAATACCTACAATTCTTACGTGGTCTGAAACACCAGATATATAATATTCAACAAAGTACTCTATTGGGGAAAAAAATCCTAATTTTTCTCTCTAAAGTTACATACAATTTTACATAATGTTCTTTTCTTTTTTCTTTAATGATGTGAAGATTTTCTCCCCTCAAAGGAATTTTTAATTAGACATTTATCTAAGACAAGATAAGCATAATTTTATACATCCATTAGCTAATATGCATTTAGAAATCTGTGATTAACAGCTTGAAATTGTGCCAGTTCTCTGTGCTTCAATTTAATATTCATAAATAAGTGTGCAATAGCCAACTTTAATTTTGATAACTTTTCCCTAGAGTTAAATTGTTCCCACCTACTGAAACTAAAAATAGATCATTTTTTTTTCATTTTCTTTCATTGAATATGGCAGTAACCTCTATTCTTTTTTCTTTTAAATGTGGTAGTCTAGCTAGAGTTCATATTAGTCTACTTTATACGAAGTAAACTTGGTTAATGCTAAGATAATGTTTCTATATTTCGTCTGATTAAGATGATCTCAGGGGCTGGGGATGTGGCTCAAGCGGTAGCGCGCTTGCCTGACATGCATGAGGCCGGGGTTGGATCCTCAGCACCACATACAAACAAAGATGTTGTGTCCGCCGAAAACTAAAAAATAAATATTAAAATTCTCTCTCTCTCTCTCTTTAAAAAAAAACAAGATGATCTCAGCAGAATTATAAAACCTGCTCTAAAATAAAATAAATTGTGTTTAATTATTATAATTATTTGTTATTTTTTGGTACCTGGGATTGAACCCAGGGGTGCTTAACCACTGAACCATATTCCTGACGCATTTTATTTTTTATTTTGAGTCTTG
Organism: Marmota flaviventris; assembly: GCF_047511675.1. Taxonomy (NCBI): domain Eukaryota; kingdom Metazoa; phylum Chordata; class Mammalia; order Rodentia; family Sciuridae; genus Marmota; species Marmota flaviventris. The sequence goes on along the minus strand of NC_092518.1, from coordinate 108,952,610 downwards.
TTAAATTGCCTTGAACCTTGCTAAATTGCCGAGTCTGGCTTTGAACTTGTGATCCTCCTGCCTCAGCCTCTCAAGCTGCTGGGATTTCAGAAGTTCATCACCACACCTGGCTTTTTTATTATTATGAAGTTAATTATTTCACCACAAATGCTAAAATTTGTGAAATGCAATTCATATTATACATGTAGCGAAATTGTGTGAATATGTGTTTTTTGAAGTGTATATCTCTGTGCATTATATAAATAGGTTTCTTTTTTCCTACAAGTAATTCAGTTGCCATTTTCCATCTTTGTCTTTTTTTTTTTTTAATTTATTTTTTTTTTTATTTTTTTTTTTTATTGTTGGCTGTTCAAAACATTACATAGTTCTTGATATATCATATTTCACAATTTGATTCAAGTGGGTTATGAGCTCCCATTTTTACCCCATATACAGATTGCAGAATCACATCAGTTACACATCCATTGATTTACATATTGCCATACTAGTGTCTGTTGTATTCTGCTGTCTTTCCTATCCTCTACTATCCCCCCTCCCCTCCCCTCCCCTCCCCTCCCCTCCCCTCCCCTCTTCTCTCTCTGCCCCCTTTACTGACATTCGTTTGTCCCCCTTGTATTATTTTTCCCCTTCCCCTCACTTCCTCTTGTATGTACTTTTGTATACCTCTGAGGGTCTCCTTCCATTTCCATGCATTTTCCCTTCTCTCTCCCTTTCCCTCCCACCTCTCATCCCTGTTTAATGTTAATCTTCTTCTCATGCTCTTCGACCCTACTCTGTTCTTAGCTACTCTCCTTATATCAAAGAAGACATTTGACATTTGTTTTTTAGGGATTGGCTAGCTTCACTTAGCATAATCTGTTCTAATGCCATCCATTTCCCTGTAAATTCTATGATTTTGTCATTTTTTAATGCAGAGTAATACTCCATTGTGTATAAATGCCACATTTTTTTTATCCATTCATCCATTGAAGGGCATCTAGGTTGGTTCCACAGTCTAGCTATTGTGAATTGTGCTGCTATGAACATCGATGTAGCAGTGTCCCTGTAGCATGCTCTTTTTAGGTCTTTAGGGAATAGACCGAGAAGGGGAATAGCTGGGTCAAATGGTGGCTCCATTCCCAGCTTTCCAAGAAATCTCCATACTGCTTTCCAAATTGGCTGCACCAATTTGCAGTCCCACCAGCAATGTACAAGTGTACCCTTTTCCCCACATCCTCGCCAGCACTTGTTGTTGTTTGACTTCATAATGGCTGCCAATCTAACTGGAGTGAGATGGTATCTTAGGGTGGTTTTGATTTGCATTTCTCTGACTGCTAGAGATGGTGAGCATTTTTTCATGTACTTGTTGATTGACTGTATGTCCTCCTCTGAGAAGTGTCTGTTCAGGTCCTTGGCCCATTTGTTGATTGGGTTGTTTGTTCTCTTATTGTCTAATTTTTTGAGCTCTTTGTATACTCTGGATATTAGGGCTCTATCTGAAGTGTGAGGAGTAAAGATTTGTTCCCAGGTTGTAGGCTCTCTATTTACCTCTATTATTGTATCTTTTGCTGAGAAAAAACTTTTTAGTTTGAGTAAGTCCCATTTGTTGATTCTAGTTATTAACTTTTGTGCTATGGGTGTCCTATTGAGGAATTTGGAGCCCGACCCCACCGACTGTAGATCGTAGCCAACTTTTTCTTCTATCAGACGGCGCGTCTCTGATTTGATATCAAGCTCCTTGATCCATTTTGAATTAACTTTTGTGCATGGCGAGAGAAAGGGATTCAGTTTCATTTTGTTGCATATGGATTTCCAGTTTTCCCAGCACCATTTGTTGAAGATGCTATCCTTCCTCCATTGCATGCTTTTAGACCCTTTATCAAATATAAGATAGTTGTAGTTTTGTGGATTGGTTTCTGTGTCCTCTATTCTGTACCATTGGTCCACCCGCCTGTTTTGGTACCAGTACCATGCTGTTTTTGTTACTATTGCTCTGTAATATAGTTTGAAGTCTGGTATCGCTATACCGCCTGATTCACACTTCCTGCTTAGCATTGTTTTTGCTATTCTGGGTCTTTTATTTTTCCATATGAATTTCATGATTGCTTTCTCTATTTCTACAAGAAATGCCGTTGGGATTTTGATTGGCATTGCATTAAACCTATAGAGAACTTTTGGTAATATCGCCATTTTGATGATGTTCGTTCTGCCTATCCATGAACAGGGTATATTTTTCCATCTTCTAAGATCTTCTTCTATTCCTCTCTTTAGGGTTCTGTAGTTTTCATTGTATAAGTCTTTCACCTCTTTTGTTAGGTTGATTCCTAAGTATTTTATTTTTTTTGAAGATATTGTGAATGGAGTGGTTGTCCTCATTTCCATTTCAGAGGGTTTGTCGCTGATATACAGGAATGCCTTTGATTTATGCGTGTTGATTTTATATCCTGCCACTTTGCTGAATTCATTTATTAGCTCTAATAGTTTCTTTGTAGACCCTTTTGGGTCTGCTAGGTATAGAATCATGTCATCTGCAAATAGTGATAATTTAAGTTCTTCTTTTCCTATTTTGATGCCTTTAATTTCTTTCGTCTGTCTAATTGCTCTGGCCAGTGTTTCGAGAACTATGTTGAACAGAAGTGGTGAGAGAGGGCATCCCTGTCTTGTTCCAGATTTTAGAGGGAATGCCTTCAATTTTTCTCCATTCAGAATGATGCTAGCCTGAGGCTTAGCATAGATTGCTTTTACAATATTGAGGTATGTTCCTGTTATCCCTAGTTTTTCTAGAGTTTTGAACATAAAGGGATGCTGTACTTTGTCGAATGCTTTTTCCGCATCTATCGAGATGATCATATGGTTCTTATTTTTAAGTCTATTGATGTGGTGAATAACATTTATTGATTTCCTTATATTGAACCAGCCTTGCATCCCAGGGATGAATCCTACTTGATCATGGTGCACAATTTTTTTGATGTGCCTTTGTATCCGAGTGGCCAGAATTTTATTGAGGATTTTTGCATCCAAGTTCATTAGAGATATTGGTCTGTAGTTTTCTTTCTTTGAAGTGTCTTTGTCTGGTTTAGGTATCAGGGTGATGTTGGCCTCGTAGAATGAATTTGGAAGTTCTCCCTCTTTTTCTATTTCCCGAAGTAGCTTGAAAAGTATTGGTATTAGTTCCTCTTTAAAGGTTTTGTAAAACTCTGCTGTATACCCATCCGGTCCTGGGCTTTTCTTAGTTGGTAGTCTTTTGATGGTTTCTTCTATTTCCTCAATTGATATTGGTCTGTTTAGGTTGTCTATATCCTCCTGACTCAATCTGGGCAGATCATATGACTTAAGAAATTTATCTATGCCTTCACTATCTTCTAATTTATTGGAGTATAAGGATTCAAAATAATTTTTGATTATCTTCTGTATTTCTGAAGTGTCTGTTGTGATATTGCCTCTTTCATCCCGTATGTTAGTGATTTGAGTTCTCTCTCTTCTTCTCTTCGCTAGCATGGCTAAGGGTCTGTCGATTTTGTTTATTTTTTCAAAGAACCAACTTTTAGTTTTGTCAATTTTTTCAATTGTTTCTTTTGTTTCGATTTCATTGATTTCAGCTCTGATTTTAATTATTTCTTGCCTTCTACTTCTTTTGCTGTTGTTTTGCTCTTCTTTTTCTAGGATTTTGATATGAAGTATGAGATCATTTATTTGTTGGTTTTTTCTTTTTTTAAGGAATGAACTCCAAGCAATGAATTTTCCTCTTAGAACTGCTTTCAATGTGTCCCATAGATTCCGATATGTTGTGTCTGTGTTTTCATTAATCTCTAAGAATTTTTTAATTTCCTCCTTGATGTCTTCTATAACCCATTGATCATTCAGTAACCTATTGTTCATTCTCCAAGTGATATATTCTTTTTCCTTCCTTCTTTTATCGTTGATTTTCAGTTCCATTCCATTATGATCAGATAGGATGCATGGTATTATCTCTACTCCTTTGTATTGTCTAAGAGTTTCCCTGTGACATAATATATGATCTATTTTTGAGAAGGATCCATGTGCTGCTGAGAAAAAAGTGTAACTGTTTGATGTTGGGTGGTATATTCTATATATGTCAATTAAGTCTAGGTTATTAATTGTGTTATTGAGTTCTATAGTTTCCTTATTCAACTTTTGTTTGGAAGATCTGTCCAGTGGTGAGAGAGGTGTGTTGAAGTCTCCCATGATTATTGTATGGTGGTCTATTAGACTCTTGAACTTGAGAAGAGTTTGTTTGATGAACATAGCTGCACCATTGTTTGGGGCATATATATTTATGATTGTTATGTCTTGTTGGTGTATGGTTCCCTTGAGCAGTATGTAGTGTCCCTCTTTATCCCTTTTGATTAACTTTGGCTTAAAATCTATTTTATTTGATATGAGTATGGATACTCCTGCTTGTTTCCGAAGTCCATATGAGTGATATGATTTTTCCCAACCTTTCACCTTCAGCCTATGTATGTCTTTTCCTATCAAATGCGTCTCCTGTAGGCAGCATATTGTTGGGTCTTGTTTTGTGATCCATTCTACTAGCCTGTGTCTCTTGATTGGTGAGTTTAAGCCATTAACATTTAGGGTTATTATTGAGATATGGGTTGTTCTTCCAGCCATATTTGTTTATTTATGTTACTAAACATGGTTTGTTTTCCACTTTGATTATTTTCCCCCCTTTAGTGTCCTACCTCCCACTGTTGGTTTTCATTGTTATTTTCCATTTCCTCTTTCTGTAATGTTTTGCCAAGGATGTTTTGAAGAAATGGTTTTCTAGCTGCAAATTCTTTTAACTTTTGTTTATCGTGGAAGGTTTTAATTTCATCTTCCATCCTGAAGCTTAATTTCGCTGGAAACACAATTCTTGGTTGGAACCCATTTTCTTTCAGTGTTTGAAATATGTTATTCCAGGATCTTCTAGCTTTCAGAGTCTGTGTTGAAAGATCAGCTGTTATCCTGATTGGCTTACCCCTAAATGTGATCTGTTTCCTTTCTCTTGTAGCTTTTAAAATTCTCTCCTTGTTCTGTATGTTGGGCATCTTCATTATAATGTGTCTAGGTGTGGGTCTCTTATGATTTTGCACATTCGGCGTCCTGTAGGCTTCTAGGATTTGGGGTTCTGTCTCATTCTTCAAGTCTGGGAAGTTTTCTCGAATTATTTCATTGAATAGATTGCTCATTCCTTTGGTTTGAAACTCTGTTCCTTCCTGTATCCCAATGACTCTTAAATTTGGTCTCTTGATGTTATCCCATATTTCTTGGATGTTCTGCTCATGGTTTCTTAACAGTCTTGCTGAGCTGTCTATGTTCTTTTCAAGTTGAAATACTTTATCTTCATTGTCTGATGTTCTGTCTTCTAAGTGTTCTACTCTGCTGGTAGTATTCTCAATTGAGTTTTTAAGTTGGCTTATTGCTTCCTGCATTTCTAGGATTTCTGTTTGTTTGTCTTTTATAACCTCTATTTCCCTGTATAGTTGATCTTTTGCTTCTTGGATATGTTTATGTAATTCATTGTTGAAGTGATCTTTCATTGTCTGATTTTGCTGTCTGATGTCTTCCTTGAGACTCCAGATCATCTGAAGCATGTATATCCTGAATTCTTTATCTGACATTCCATCAGCTGCAGCTATTACCTCTTCTAAAGTTGAGTTGACCTGCAATGCTTGTGGTCCTTTCTTTCCTTGTCTCTTCATACTGTTCGCGTTCCTTTCTTCTTGGTGAAACTGTTGTGCTATTGAATTTTCCCCCTATATATTTATATTGGTCTTGTATAGTTGCAAAGTCTCCCTCGCAGGCACGGGCGGCGGCTCTGCCCCTCCGCCAATTGGGGCAATGTGCCTACCACGCCGGCAGGCCGCTGGGCCTGCTCTGCCAGTCGGTAGCAGGTCAGCCGTCCTTGCAGGCGCGGGCGGCGGCTCTGTCCCTCTGCGGGCCGCTAGGCTTGTTCTGTCGGTGGTCGCCGTTCTGCCTACTTTGCAGGCGCAGGCAGCGGCACTGCCCCTCTGCAGGCCTCTGGGGCTGTACTGCCAGTGGGTCGCAGGTCCGCCTACTTTGCAGGCATGGGGGGGGGCGGCTCTACCCTTCCTCAGGCCACTGGGCCTGTTCTGTCTCTCGGTTGCAGGTCTGACCTGTTCTGATGGTGGTCTCAGTTCCGATTACCTTGCAGGCGCGGGGGGGAGGGGGCGGCTCTGCCTCTCAGCAGGCCGCTGCTCCTCTTCTGCCGGTGGGTCGCAGGCCCGCCTACCTTGCAGGAGTGATTGGAAGCTCTGTCCCGCTGCGGGCCACTGGGCCTTTTCTGTCGGTGGTCACCCTTCCCCTACCTGGCAGGCGAGGGGGGTGGGGGGCGGCTCTGCCCCTCAGCAGGCCGCTGGGCCTGCTCTGTGTTTGGTCCCAGTTCTCTCTACTATGCCGGCGCAGGGGGAGGGGGCGGCTCAGCCTCTCAGCAGGCGGCTGCTCCTCTTCTGCCAGTGGGTCGCAGGCCCGCCTACCTTGCAGGAGTGATTGGAAGCTCTGTCCCGCCCTGGGCCACTGGGCCTTTTCTGTTGGTGGTCACCCTTCCCCTACCTGGCAGGCGAGGGGGGTGGGGGGCTGCTCTGCCCCTCAGCAGGCTGCTGGGCCTGCTCTGTGTTTGGTCCCAGTTCTCTCTACTATGCCGGCGCAGGGGGTGGGGGCGGCTCAGCCTCTCAGCAGGCGACTGCTCCTCTTCTGCCGGTGGGTCGCAGGCCCGCCTACCTTGCAGGAGTGATTGGAAGCTCTGTCCCGCCCTGGGCCACTGGGCCTTTTCTGTCGGTGGTCACCCTTCCCCTACCTGGCAGGCGAGGGGGGTGGGGGGCGGCTCTGCCCCTCAGCAGGCCGCTGGGCCTGCTCTGTCTTTGGTCCCAGTTCCCTCTACTATGCTGGCGCAGGGGGAGGGGGCGGCTCAGCCTCTCAGCAGGCGGCTGCTCCTCTTCTGCCAGTGGGTCGCAGGCCCGCCTACCTTGCAGGAGTGATTGGAAGCTCTGTCCCGCCCTGGGCCACTGGGCCTTTTCTGTCGGTGGTCACCCTTCCCCTACCTGGCAGGCGAGCTCTTTGTCTTGATAATAATATAAAATAATGCATTTTCAAGATTTTAAAATAATTTATTAACAGATCTTTATGCCTTTGACATTACTTAATTTGTTTTTGTTGATATCTGAATGCACTTTCCTCAGACATGCTAACTTACTTCAGATATATTAGTGGGCCAGATTTTGGAGGCAATAATATCTCCATGAAATATACTACTTTTCAATTGTCACACTGGGGCTGGGGCTGTGGCTCAGTGGCAGAACACTTGCTTAGCATGTATGAGGCACTGGATTTGATCCCTAGCAACCCATGAAGAAATAAACAAATAAAATAAATGTAAAAAAAAAAGTCACACTATTTTCACATCTATTATTCATTTGATGTTCATAACAACATAGTGGAATAGTTAGGGCACATGTAACTTATTACATTTCAAAGATGAGAAAATAAAAGTCAAACAATTTGACAAGTTAATGACAGAGCTTAGGACTTTTAATCCTTATGGACTACCATTAGGCCATAAAACACAATCTTATAGTGACTTTAAAGAGTCAATGAAGAACTCTTGTGTTTAATTTAGTTACTTACTCTCACATTACATAAAAACATACATACATAAATAGGTGTGTGTGGTCCCCTATGTCCCTATGTGTGTGGCTCAGACTTACGTCTATTATTTTTTTTTCTTTTTTCTTTTCAGATATTCTTTTGAAAATCTTTACAAATTCAGATTGGTTTTTCACTTTAGTGGTGCAAATTATTGACAATTTTCAACATTGTCCATGACTTGAAATTCTACTAACCTGCCATGTTAGCCACTAATTGATGGGAGATGTAAGGTAAAAACAAAAACAACTGGTTAGGTTTAGGGTTTTAGCTCAGTGGTACAGCACTTGTACAAGTGGTACAAGTGCTCAGTGGTACAGCACATGCACAAGACCCAGGATTCCATCCCTAGAATGGGGGTAGGGCTGTTGGCACATACATGTAATCCCAGAGGCTTGGGAGGCTGATACAGGTGGATTACGAGTTCAAGACCAGCCTCTGAAACTTACTGAGGCCCTGTCTCAAAACTAAAGATAAAAAGGGCTGGGGAGGGGCTGGGATTGTGGCTCAGTGGTAGAGTGCTCACCTAACATGCATAAGGCACTGGGTTCGATCCTCAGCACCAAGCACCACATAAGAATAAAATAAAGATATTGTGTTTACCTAAAACTAAAAAATAAATATTTTTAGAAGAGGGCTGGGGATGTGGCTCAGTGGTTAAGAGGCCTTGGGATCAATTCCCAGTACCCCCCACCAAAAAAAAAAAAAGAGACATGTGTGTATGCACCCACACCCTTGAAGTATAAAGAAGTACATATAGACAAGGATATTTTTAGGACTTACTAACTTAAACACAAGGGCAATAAAGAAAATAAAGCTTTCTGAAAATGCCCATTGAAGTTTAAATAACCTCATGAATGTTATGAAAATTAATTGTAGATAATCTCTTATCCAAGTTATCATCTCAACATTAAAATTGTTCTTAAATATTAAATGGTTCTAGCAGAACCATTGTAGCCTCAGCACACTTAGAGATGCTTGGAGATTTTTTCTCCACATATTTTATTGGCTATAGTTGTACATAATGATAGGATTTGTTGTATCATATCCATACATTCACACAATATAATTTAGCCAAAATCACTCCCAGCACTTTCTCCCTGCCTCCCCACCCCCCACTCTTTGCTCCATTTCCTCTACTAATCTCCCTTAGATTTTTAGGAGATTCGTGTCCACTTTATCTTTCTTTTTCATCTCTAGTTTCCACATATGAGAGAAAACATGTGATTCCTGAACCTTATGAGTTTGATTTATTTCGCTTAACATGATGGTCTCTAGTTCTATCCATTTTCCTTGCAAGTGACATAATTTCACTTTTCCTTATAGCTGTAAAAACTTCATTTTCTATATATAACTCATTTTCTTTATCCATTCATCCCTTAAAGGACACCTAGGCTAGTTCCATTGTTTGGTTATTTTCATATTTTTAGAATCATCTAATCTTTTTGATTAGAACCATACTTTGTTTTATATTCTATTAAATTACTGTTCAGTAAAGTTGGAGTCCTAATGTACAAACAGAAACTATACACGTAATTATTAGTAATGTTTTATTTTTAAAAAGTAATTGGGGTTTATGAACAATCGCTTAGATGAGTCACTTAATTCTCTTACCTTCATTTTCTAAAATAAAATTATTTTATCAACGTGAATAACCATTATAAATAATTACTCAGCAAATATTTTAAGAACAAAAGTTTCTTACTAAAATAAGCTATAAATTATCAAGAATGTGAAAGCAATTTTAGCAATGCTCTTTAAATTTATTTTGAAAACTGCTAATTTAACAAGACCCTGGTTACTATATTTAAATTTCATCTGTCAACAGAAGTTTTTATTTTGTTTTTGAGAATGCTTTTCTAGAGGATACTGAATCATACATTACATAAGAACTTATATCTGACATTCTGTAGTATCTCACTGGTCTTGAGGAAGGGACATTATAGAAATGTGACTGAGAATAGAAGACAATGAAAATAATGAATGTTCTCCTATGTTAAAAATGTTCCTTCAGGTCTTTGTCCATGGATGTTCTTGTTCCTACCTGCCTCTCACTATTTCAACTTCTGTGGTTTCTATAGTCATTCATCCTGGTTTGGATAATTTAAGTTTACCTGGACCTCACAATATACATTGACTCAGTGTCAATGTGTAGTTATGATGACTGAATTTATCCTTTATATCTAACTATAGATCATATATGTAACTCTTTTTCCTTGTGTTATGCTTTGGATGTGAGGTGTCCCCCAAAGCTAACATGTGAGACAATGCAAGAAAGGTTGGAGGACAAATTATTGGGTTATAGCTTTAGCCTAATTAAAGAGTTAAACCCTAATTAGTGAGTTTTTAAATGAAGTGGTAGGATGTGCCTGGAGGGGGTGGAAATTGAGGAATGGCTTTGGGTATATATTTGTATCTGGAGAGTGGAGCTGCTCTTTCTGCTTCCTGATGTGAGTTGCTTCCCTTTGCCACAATCTTCCGCCATGATGTTCAGCCTCACCTGTCCCTGAGGAATGGAGCAGGCCTTCTATGGATTAAGACCTCTGAAACTATGAGCCCTCAAATAAACTTTTGCTCCTTATAGTTGTTCTGTTCAGATCCTTAAGTCACAGCAGTGAAAAGGTTGACTAAAGCAGTTGCTGTGACTAAGCTGACCATGTAGTTCAGAAGCTTTCAGAGCTTTTGGAATTGGTGGGAGGAATTTTGAGATGTGTATCAGTGCAAGTTGTAAATGCTTTGGATTGTTGTAAGTGGAGCTTAATGGCTGATCTGGTGGGAGCTCAGAAGATCAGAAAGCCTAAAGGACACTAGACTGTGAAGAGAGGGCTAAAGAAGCTTCAGAAAAGGAGGACTCTGTTGGAATTTGGAGTAGAAGTCATTCATGTTGTGTTCTGGCTGAGAAGTTGTCTGTACTTTGCCCTTGTCCTGAGACTTTATGTGAAGCTGATTTTAAAACTGATGGACTTCTTAATCTGGCAGAAGAAGTGTGTAAGCAGCATAGCATTCAGGAGGTGGCATGGATGTTGTTCATGGCTTTTAGCCAAGTTTATTGTGATATTCAGGAGCAAAAGGCAGAGAAGAAAACTTTGAAAAACTTGGACTTGAAAAGTGGCAGTAAAACTGCTGCAAAGAAAGTTGCAGTTGTTAAAGACATTACTGCTACTAAAGAAATGCTAAAGACTTTGCCTAGAGATGATAAGAAATATGGCTTAAGGTCATCTCGGGTTCTGGCAAGACCACACTCATCTCAGGCTCAAGAAAAAGTAGGCCATAATCTCCATCGTGTGGCATTAGGCCCCAACTTCCTTAATAAGATTCCTTTGGCACAAGATTTAAAATCAAGAATCAATAAATGGGATGGACTCAAACTAAAAAGTTTCTTCTCAGCAAAAGAAACAATCTGTGAGGTGAATAGAGAGCCTTCATCTTAGGAGCAAATCTTTACCCCTAACACATCAGATAAAGCACTAATCACTAGGGTACATAAAGAACTCAAAAAGCTAAGTACCAAAAAAACAAATAACCCAAGCAATAAATGGGTCAAGGCCCTGAACAGACACATCTCAGAAGAGGATATACAATCAATTAACAAATATATGAAAAAATGTTATCATCACTAGCAATTAGAGAAATGCAAATCACAACCACTCTAAGATTTCATCTCACTCCATTCAGAATGACAAATATTATGAATACAAACAACAATAAGCATTGACAAAGATGTGGAGAAAAAGGTGCTCTCCACACTGCTGGTGGGACTGAAAATTGGTGCAGGCAATATGGAAAGCAGTATGGAGATTTCTTGGAAAATTGGGAATGGAACCACCATTTGACCCAGCTATCCCTCTCCTTGGTCTATACCCATAAAAGTGAAAATTCTTTTGAGAAGAGACCAGTCATGAATCCTTCTTGCACAAAGAGGGCTAGGAAGTTTTTTCAACATGCTCAGCCACACACATACCCAAAGACTACTACAGCCAGGATCCCTGGAGGCTTGGCTGTTGCTCAAGATGGCAACAGACCTTGGCATCAATCATGTCATGGTGTTTCTGCAGGAATTCAGGATGCTGGGGTTCATGGAGGCTTCCACCAAGATTTCAAAGTAAGGCCTAGACATTCAAGAAAAGAGCCTGGTTTGAGTCCCTGTAGGAACCCCCTGAAAAATCAAAACATGGAGATGTGAGGAGGAAATCAAAAACTGCAATGGAAACTCCTGAGACTAAGAAATACCAGTAATGTGGGACATCGTGCTAGGAAAGCTGCAGAAATTGAGCAGACACAAGCCAACAGAAAGACCACTTGGCCTGCAACCAACAAGGCAGTAGGGACAGATCTACACAAGCCCTTTGGATAGAACTTCATGATGCCATGTGCGCCAGATGCCAGACGTGGAACCACAGGACTTGTTTGCCCACTTGGATTTCAATCTTGATTTGATTCTATCCCTTCTTTCTATGCCCCTAATTTTGTAAATGGAAATGTTTACACTTTATCATTATTCTTGTAAATTGCTTTTAATTTTACAGGAGCTCACAATGCAAGATTGTCTTGAGCCTCAGAGAATACTTTTGACTTGAACTTTGATTAATCTTGGAACTGTTGAGACTATGGGGACTCTTCTGAATGGACTAAATGTATTTTGCATTGTCAGGTGAGTGTGAGCTTTTGGGAGTGAGGGATAGAATGTTATGGTTTGGATATGAGGTGTCTCCCAAAAGCTCACAAGTGAGACAATGCAAGAAGGTTCAGAGGAGAAATGATTGGGTTGTGAGAGTCTTAACCCAATCAGTAAATTAACCCCCTAATGAGATTAACAGTGGTGACTAGAGGCAGTTTGGATGTGGCTGGAGGAAGTGGTTTATTGGGGGCATGGTTATGGGGTATATATTTTGTATCTGGAGCTGGAGTCTCTCTCTCTCTGCTTCTTGATCACCATGATGTGAGTTGCTTCCCTCTGCCACACTGTTCCTTTATGATGTTCTGCCTCACCTTGAGCCCCAAGGAATGCAGCCAGCCTTCTCTGGACTAAGACCTCTGAAACTGTGAGCCCTCAAATAAACATTTCCTCCCCCACTGTTGCTCTGGTCATATCCTCTAGTCACAGCAGTTAAAAATCTAACTAAAACATCCTTTATCCATTAGTAATCTTATTCATCCTGGTATTCCAATTTTCATTATTTACCATTCTTCCAGGGCCTCAAAATTGACTAAAGAGTTGTTTTCACCTTTTCTTTGCCCAAATCCTCTAATAGACTCTTGACCTACTTAAAACAAAATAATTGAATAAGTTTAACAGTTTATGCATTCTTTTATGGAAGGTGCTCTACCATAATTTTCTAACCTGGTTTGGTTTATTTTCATTAAATAGCTCATTAGGTCAAAATGTCAAATGTAATTCTCATTAGGATCTATTATTTCCTGTCTTGGAAAAATTATATTTGTTTATGTACTACTGAGCCCAGTTATGGATCTTTTTATTAGAAAAACAAACTATAGCCAAGTCAACAATATCTAACAATTTATAGAATTCGGGGTGTAACTTCATTTTTTTAAACATGAACACTTTAAAGCTTCCAGCTAAGCTTCTAAGGCAGAAATTGTGTATTCTTCAAACTGAATCTTTATACAAGGCAATAATAGGGGTAAGTTTATTATCTTATACCTGAAAAACACAAGAAGAATAAAATGAAGCCTAGAATTCATACAAACAACTGGCTATAACATAAAAGAAGCAGAATGTTTTAAAAAGCAACAATTAGAAAATTAACAACCCAAAATACCATGAGTAGAAATATGGAACACCTACACAGAGAAAACAACATAGCATTTTAAATATAGTCATATGTTATGAGTTTGTAATATTTTTGGAAAGACTTTTGGCAATAGCCACAATATGTAGATATGCTTTGATCTAGTAGTCCAAGTTTTAGAAATTTACCATCGAGAAATAATTTTAAAGTACACAAGGAAGCTTGTTATATTTATAATTGCAAAAATAATCAATATAAATGTTCAATATTACAGGAATGGTTAAGTAGGTGACATTGTATACATATTATATATTTATTAAAATAATTGTTTAACCTTTGAATGACAGGAAAATGTTAAATGAAAAATATGCATGATGTTCTGACCACGATGTTTGCTGCCAGACCAATACATATGATTACAACACATGGGTCAGAAAAATGCAAAAATAAGTTAATTTCATTAGGGTTTTTTACTTGTATGAAAAAATATTTTATTTCTTTCTTGTGGAATAATTCTATAGTATTGTTTGTATATTTTAACAATTTTTAAAAGTTTCTGTACTCCTAGTGCCTCCACATTATCTTTATCAAGATAGAACTATACTGTAAACTGAATACATTGGCCATATTTCTTTTGTGATTCTTCAGCAATACCATAGAAAAGAAAATATTAAAACCAATGAATTATCATGAAAATATTTATGCTGTCTAAATGTCATCTTATCTTGCCACAATCCTTCTAATGATTATGTCCATTGGCTGTTTTTCTGCTTGACTGTGGTAGGGAAACATGTTATATTAACAGTCACAAACTTGGGCCTGGCATGGTGTAGTCCTAGTGTCTTGGGAGGCTGAGACAGGAGGATCGTGAGTTCAAAGCCAACCTCAACAACATAGTGAGGCACTAAGCAACTCAGTGAAATTCTGTCTCTAAATAAAATACAAAACAGGGCTGTGATGTGGCTCAGTGGTGGAGTGCCCCCTAAATTCAATCCCTAGTACAAAAAAAAAAAAAGTCACGGACTTTCCTTCAAGTATCTAACAACCTTCTTGAACTTGTTTTTCTCTCTTAGCTGTTTATGGGGTCTTTGTCATCCAACTGCATGAAAAATACCACTCAATGTTATATGATGATAGATATTTTATATACATTATCATTTAACATGCATAGAAACCTTATGAAGAATGTATTCTTAACATTAATGTAAAGAACATAAAGCTTGGGGCCGAGGATGTAGCTCAGTGGAAGAACACTTGCCTAGTACGTATAAGGCATGGGGTTCAATCCTCAGCACCACATAAAAACATAAATTAAATAAATATATTATGTTCACCTACAACTAAAAAATACTTAAAAAAACAAAGCTTAAGAAAAGTTAAATGACTCATTTAAAATTAAATTGTGAGGCTGGGCTCTAGTTCAGTGGTACAGTGCTTGCCTTGCCCATGTGAGGCACTAAGTTTGATCCTCAGCACCACATAAAAATTAAAAAAAAAAATGTCAGGACGGGGGTTTTGGCTCACTGGTAGCACATTTGTATGGCATGTGTGGGGCACTGGGTTTGATCCTCAGAACCACATAAAAGTAAACAGATAAATAATATAAAGGTATTGTGTCCATCTACACTTTTAAAAAATAAAAAAATAGTAAATAAATGTATTGTGTCCATCTATACAAAAAATTTAAAAACTTTTAGAGTGCGGAAGATGGCGGCGAGAGGAGTGCATTGCCCCCGTGTGCCGCGTCACTGGGCGGGAGAATGACGAGTCAGGACGGCTAAAGGCTATCTTGTTAGGAATTTCCAGCAAAAGTGGGGTTCTCTGGAACCTTGAGGAAGGACTTCCATCGCATGAGGATCGGCTACGGGGGCTCAAATGTGAGAGATTTGTCCGCACGGAGGGTCACCCTGCTTGTTCGGCAAATCGCGCTGTGGCTAGAGTCCGCGGCGCGCACTGGGAAACGAGGAGATAGCAACGCAGGGATACAGCGCTACAGTTTCTGTGGGCTTCTGCCAGCTGTGCAAGCACCGTACTCAGTGCTGAATTCTGGGTTTGAGACGGGGGAAGGAAGCAGTCCAATTCGGTTCTCAACACCGGTCAGACCACAGAGGAGGCCAGGGGCCACCATCTTGGAGAGCTGATGTCACCATCCCTGTTTACGACTGATCGCAGCTCATTCAGCCATAGAACGGATAATTTCAGGCTGCCATTCGCCCAGCGGCCTGCCTGTGTGGTGGTCAAGTGACCCCAATTGGAGTGGGGGCGGAGCGGAACTGACACCCGTGCCCGCAAGGTGGGCAGACCGGCGGCCAACCTGCAGATCAGGCCTAGCGGTCCCCGGGCGTGGTAGGAGGGGCAGGGCAGAGCCTTCGCCCCCACCTGCAAGGTAGGCAGACCTGTGACAGAACGGCGGACCAGGCCCAGGGGTCCGCGGGCGTGGTAGACACCTCACACCATTTGGAGGAGGGGCAGAGCACAGCCCCCGCCCGCACCTGCAAGGGAGACTTTTCAACTATACAAGAGCAATATAAATATATAGGGGGGGAAAAATTTCAAAAACACAACAGTTTCACCAAGAAGAAAGAAACTCAAGCAGTATGAAAAGACAAGGCAAGAAAGGACTACAAGCAATGCAGGTCAACTCAACTTTAGAAGAGGTAACAGCTGCAGCAGATGGAATGTCAGATAAAGAATTCAGGATATATATGCTTCAGATGATCTGGAGTATCAAGGAAGACATTAGACAGCAAAATCAGACAATGAAACATCACTTCAACAAGGAATTACACAAACAAATCCAGGAAGCAAAGGATCAACTATACAGGGAGATAGAGGTTATAAAAAACAAACAAACAGAAATCCTAGAAATGCAGGAAGAAATAAACCAACTTAAAAACTCAATTGAGAATACTACCAGCAGAGTAGAACACTTAGAAGATAGAACATCAGACAATGAAGACAAAGTATTTCAACTTGAAAAGAACATAGACAGCTCAGCAAGACTGTTAAGAAACCATGAGCAGAACATTCAAGAAATATGGGATAACATTAAGAGACCAAACTTAAGAGTCATTGGGATACAGGAAGGTACAGAGCTCCAAACCAAAGGAATGAGCAGTCTATTCAATGAAATAATACGAGAAAACTTCCCAGACTTGAAGAATGAGACAGAATCCCAAATCCTAGAAGCCTACAGGACGCCGAATGTGCAAAATCATAAGAGATCCACACCTAGACACATTATAATGAAGATGCCCAACATACAGAATAAGGAGAGAATTTTAAAAGCTACAAGAGAAAGGAAGCAGATTACATTTAGGGGTAAGCCAATCAGGATAACAGCTGATCTTTCAACACAGACTCTGAAAGCTAGAAGATCCTGGAATAACATATTTCAAACACTGAAAGAAAATGGGTTCCAACCAAGAATTGTGTATCCAGCGAAATTAAGCTTCAGGATGGAAGATGAAATTAAAACCTTCCACGATAAACAAAAGTTAAAAGAATTTGCAGCTAGAAAACCATCTCTTCAAAACATCCTCGGCAAAACATTACAGGAAGAGGAAATGGAAAATAACAATGAAAACCAACAGTGGGAGGTAGGACAGTAAAGGGGGGGGGGAAATAATCAAAGAGGAAAACAAACCATGTTTAGTAACATAAATAAACAAATATGGCTGGAAGAACAACCCATATCTCAATAATAACCCTAAATGTTAATGGCTTAAACTCACCAATTAAGAGACACAGGCTAGTAGAATGGATCACAAAACAAGAACCAACAATATGCTGCCTACAGGAGACGCATTTGATAGGAAAAGACATACATAGGCTGAAGGTGAAAGGTTGGGAAAAATCATATCACTCATATGGACTTCGGAAACAAGCAGGAGTGTCCATACTCATATCAAATAAAATAGATTTCAAGCCAAAGTTAATCAAAAGGGATAAGAGGGACACTACATACTGCTCAAGGGAACCATACACCAACAAGACATAACAATCATAAATATATATGCCCCAAACAATGGTGCAGCTATGTTCATCAAACAAACTCTTCTCAAGTTCAAGAGTCTAATAGACCACCATACAATAATCATGGGAGACTTCAACACACCTCTCTCGCCACTGGACAGATCTTCCAAAAAAAAGTTGAATAAGGAAACTATAGAACTCAACAACACAATTAATAACCTAGACTTAATTGACTTATATAGAATATACCACCCAACATCAAGAAGTTACACTTTTTTCTCAACAGCACATGGATCCTTCTCAAAAATAGATCATATATTATGTCACAGGGCAACTCTTAGACAATATAAAGGAGTAGAGATAATACCATGCATCTTATCTGATCATAATGGAATGAAACTGAAAATCAATGATAAAAGAAGGAAGGAAAAAGCATGCATCACTTGGACAATGAACAATAGGTTACTGAATGATCAATGGGTTATAGAAGACATCAAGGAGGAAATTAAAAAATTCTTAGAGATAAATGAAAACACAGACACAACATCTCAGAATATGTGGGACACATTGAAAGCAGTTCTAAGAGGAAAATTCATTGCTTGGAGTTCATTCCTTAAAAAAAGAAAAAACCAACAAATAAATGATCTCATACTTCTTCTCAAAATCCTAGAAAAAGAAGAGCAAAACAACAGCCAAAGAAGTAGAAGGCAAGAAATAATTAAAATCGGAGCTGAAATTAATGAAATCGAAACAAAAGAAACAATTGAAAAAATTGACAAAACTAAAAGTTGGTTCTTTGAAAAAATAAATAAAATCGACAGACCCTTAGCCATGCTAGCGAAGAGAAGAAGAGAGAGATCTCAAATTACTAGCATACGGGATGAAAAAGGCAATATCACAACAGACATTTCAGAAATACAGAAGATAATCAAAAATTATTTTGAATCCTTATACTCCAATAAATTAGAAGATAGTGAAGGCATAGATAAATTTCTTAAGTCATATGATCTGCCCAGATTGAGTCAGGAGGATATAGACAACCTAAACAGACCAATATCAATTGAGGAAATAGAAGAAACCATCAAAAGACTACCAACTAAGAAAAGCCCAGGACCGGATGGGTATACAGCAGAGTTTTACAAAGCCTTTAAAGAGGAACTAATACCAATACTTTTCAAGCTACTTCAGAAAATAGAAAAAGAGGGAGAAGTTCCAAATTCATTCTATGAGGCCAACATCACCCTGATACCTAAACCAGACAAAGACACTTCAAAGAAAGAAAACTACAGACCAATATCTCTAACGAACCTAGATGCAAAAATCCTCAATAAAATTCTGGCGAATCAGATACAAAAACATATCAAAAAAATTGTGCACCATGATCAAGTAGGAATCATCCCTGGGATGCAAGGCTGGTTCAATATACGGAAATCAATAAATGTTATTCACCACATCAATAGACTTAAAAATAAGAACCATATGATCATCTCGATAGATGCGGAAAAAGCATTCGACAAAGTACAGCATCCCTTTATGTTCAAAACTCTAGAGAAACTGGGGATAACAGGAACATACCTCAATATTGTAAAAGCAATCTATGCTAAGCCTCAGGCTAGCATCATTCTGAATGGAGAAAAATCGAAGGCATTCCCTCTAAAATCTGGAACAAGACAGGGATGCCCTCTCTCACCACTTCTGTTCAACATAGTTCTCGAAACACTTGCCAGAGCAATTAGACAGACGAAAGAAATTAAAGGCATCAAAATAGGAAAAGAAGAACTTAAATCATCACTATTTGCAGATGACGTGATTCTATACCTAGCAGACCCAAAAGGGTCTACAAAGAAACTATTAGAGCTAATAAATGAATTCAGCAAAGTGGCAGGATATAAAATCAACACGCATAAATCAAAGGCATTCCTGTATATCAGCGACAAATCCTCTGAAATGGAAATGAGGACAACCACTCCATTCACAATATCTTCAAAAAAAATAAAATACTTGGGAATCAACCTAACAAAAGAGGTGAAAGACTTATACAATGAAAACTACAGAACCCTAAAGAGAGGAATAGAAGAAGATCTTAGAAGATGGAAAAATATACCCTGTTCATGGATAGGCAGAACGAACATCATCAAAATGGCGATATTACCAAAAGTTCTCTATAGGTTTAATGCAATGCCAATCAAAATCCCAACAGCATTTCTTGTAGAAATAGAGAAAGCAATCATGAAATTCATATGGAAAAATAAAAGACCCAGAATAGCAAAAACAGTGCTAATCAGGAAATGTGAATCAGGTGGTATAGCGATACCAGACTTCAAACTATACTACAGACCAATAGTAACAAAAACAGTATGGTACTGGTACCAAAACAGGCGGGTGGACCAATGGTACAGAATAGAGGACACAGAAACCAATCCACAAAACTACAACTACCTTATATTTGATAAAGGGGCTAAAGGCATGCAATGGAGGAAGGATAGCATCTTCAACAAATGGTGCTGGGAAAACTGGAAATCCATATGCAACAAAATGAAACTGATTCCCTTTCTCTCGACATGCACAAAAGTTAATTCAAAATGGATCAAGGAGCTTGATATCAAATCAGAGACATGCCGTCTGGTAGAAGAAAAAGTTGGCTACGATCTACATACTGTGGGGTTGGGCTCCAAATTCCTCAATAGGACACCCATAGCACAAAAGTTAATAACTAGAATCAACAAATGGGACTTACTCAAACTAAAAAGTTTTTTCACAGCAAAAGAAACAATAAGAGAGGTAAATAGGGAGCCTACATCCTGGGAACAAATCTTTAGTCCTCACACTTCAGATAGAGCCCTAATATCCAGAGTATACAAAGAACTCAAAAAATTAGACAATAAGATAACAAACAACCCAATCAACAAATGGGCCAAGGACCTGAACAGACACTTCTCAGAGGAGGACATACAATCAATCAACAAGTACATGAAAAAATGCTCACCATCTCTAGCAGTCAGAGAAATGCAAATCAAAACCACCCTAAGATACCATCTCACTCCAGTAAGATTGGCAGCCATTATGAAGTCAAACAACAACAAGTGCTGGCGAGGATGTGGGGAAAAGGGTACACTTGTACATTGCTGGTGGGACTGCAAATTGGTGCAGCCAATTTGGAAAGCAGTATGGAGATTTCTTGGAAAGCTGGGCATGGAACCACCATTTGACCCAGCTATTCCCCTTCTCGGTCTATTCCATAAAGACCTAAAAAGAGCATGCTACAGGGACACTGCTACATCGTTGTTCATAGCAGCACAATTCACAATAGCAAGACTGTGGAATCAACCTAGATGCCCTTCAATAGACGAATGGATAAAAAAAAAATGTGGCATTTATACACAATGGAGTATTACTCTGCATTAAAAAATGACAAAATCATAGAATTTGCAGGGAAATGGATGGCATTAGAGCAGATTATGCTAAGTGAAGCTAGCCAATCCCTAAAAAACAAATGCCAAATGTCTTCTTTGATATAAGGAGAGTAACCACGAACAGAGTAGGGACGAAGAGCATGAGAAGAAGATTAACATTAAACAGAGATGAGAGGTGGGAGGGAAAGGGAGAGAGAAGAGAAATTGCATGGAAATGGAAGGAGACCCTCAGGGTTATACAAAAGTACATACAAGAGGAAGTGAGGGTAAAGGAAATAATAATACAAGGGGGAGAAATGAATGAGAGTAGAGGGGGTAGAGAGAGAAGAGGGGAGGGGAGGGGAGGGGAGGGGGGATAGTAGAGGATAGGAAAGGCAGCAGAATACAACAGACACTAGTATGGCAATATGTAAATCAATGGATGTGTAACTGATGTGATCATGCAATCTGTATATGGGGTAAAAATGGGAGTTCATAACCCACTTGAATCAAAGTGTGAAATATGATATATCAAGAACTATGTAATGTTTTGAACAACCAACAATAAAAAATTAAAAAAAAATTAAAAAATAAAAAAATTGGAGATTACACACACAAAAAAAAAACTTTTAAAAATTAAGTAGTATGGTAGAGCCATTTAAAAAAATGAGAACTGCCTCAGTACCTAACCAGTATTCTTCTTAATGCACTACATTGTCTTTTTTAAAATATTTTTTAGATGTAGATGGACACAATACTTTTATTTTACTTATTTATTTTACGTGGTGCTAAAGATGGAACCCAGTGCCTCACACATACTAGGCAAATGTTCTACCACTGATCTACCACTCAATACCCTTTATAATTTTCTTTAAAATTGTCCATTAAATCCCCTCTTCATCTACATTTTTAATTGAGTACCCACAGTATAATAGGTTATGTCATAAACTCTTAAGATTCATATATAAATAAAGCATAATATTATTCTCAAGGTGGTTTAGTGTATTCTAGACTATATCATTTATTCATTATTTTTTACTCAAAAATTATGTAATTAACACCAACTATGTGACAGGTATATCTTATAGAAAAAAAAATGTAATGTGTCTTGAAATACTGCTCAATTATAACAAGCTAAAACTGTGAATGTATGCAGTCACAATGAAGATAAATACATGGATCTAGCTATAATAATGATAGACAAAAATAATTCAAATAAATTTTAAATGCCTAAAAAAAAGTAAATAGAAAACCTCTTTGCAAGAAAACAGTTTTAAAAGACATTGTAATGTGAGTTTCCCTAACATTGATGATAATCTCACACAGAAATCCTAAAGACAGAAAAATCTTCCATTCATATCAATGACAGTGGACTTCATAAATGTTTATTACAGCATAACACAGCTAACCAATCAACATACAGTGACTTTGAATCTACCTCCTATTCTCCTTTCTTTATATTTTTTCTACAATTTTTGCTAACATTTGTCTTAGCCTTCAGGCCATACTTGCACTTATAAATAATTGGAGTCTTATACCTTATGAAAACAGAAATCTAACCTTTCAACATACCTAATTTTCTTAATGTAATTCATTCTCAAAATACACAGAACATTTTTAAAGAGTGATTGAGTTGTGTTTTTGTTGTTGTTGTTGTTGTTGTCATTCCTGATTCTCTTATTCCTTGACAAGTAACAAGAAGGAGAATAAGTCATCATTGTCAGGCAATATGAGTTAAAAATCTTTCATCGTCACACAGCTGGCTGTAAAAAAATCTCATCAGTTTCAAGGGCCTTAATTTTGATTATTATCACACAGGAAACTTAAATTTTTTCATGGGTATTTCCACAACAAATATATTGTCGTGCTGCTGAATGACAGAAGCCATAGATTAATCTGTATTTCCTGTGTGTGAATGTGAATTTTTGAAGAGTGAATCTGCTTTTTCTTTTTTGCTCTCTCAGCCTTGCTCTTTCTTCTCAGTATTATGGACAGTTGACAAGATAAAAATTCACTATCATAATGTGTAGATTGTTTAGGTGTGGTCATTTAATATTGCACTGTGTAGTATCTGTACTGCTCTGACATGAAATTTTAACATTAAGAGACAGTCGGGTGCATTGGAAAGTCCTTCTAATTTTTGAGACAGTTCTCCACCACCACCAGCTGTGTTGACTTAGGCAAATGTGCCACAGATTCACAGTATGATTGTATACCAAAGTTGGATGTAATATTTGTTATTACTTGCCACTTCCTAATTTGGGAGAGAGGTGAGAACATTTGTTTTTTACAAAGGATATCTACATCATGTTAGTGTGGGAAACATTGTTTTTACTGTTTATAAGCTCAAACATATGTGGAAGGGTGTTTGCAGTCACTAACTAGCTAAAAGTGTAGGCTCTGACAGTTATTATTATCCCTCTGCTTTAAATCACCCTTCTCTACTTGTTGTGATGCTAGTTCCAGGATTCTGCAAAACATATTACTGCTTTTCCAATGTCTTTGTCTTTAGCTCTGACAATATGTGACATGACTGGAAGACTGCAAGGCTGGAGGAAGAAGAAAGGTCATGTTCCTTCCCATTTAATGTCTTTTAGTTTCACGTTAGTTTCTTGTTCCTTTGAATATCATGCCTCACTCCTGTAAGCTTCTTCATCCTGGACCAAACAGTTCTGTCCCATAGTAGCAGTTCAATCTCTATGCCATTTCCCAGATATTTGTAGAATCAGCTTCACTTCACATGTTGCCCCAAACCTCAGAGTCACAAGTATCAATTCTTCAAAGGTCTGAGATTTGGTGACATAGAGTCACCTCTTCTAAGTTCCTAGTTTCAATAATCCTAACCTCTTCTCTATATTTATCCAGTCTAGGTTGTACTGTTGTTCACTGAAGTAGTCTTCCTGAAGATATTCTTGCTACTATCTCCATAACATAGTGTTTCCTCTTTATCTTTCTAGTTATCAAATTAACAACGTTTATACCTAATTTATAATTATTTATATTAAATTCTCTCTACTGAAGTATCTGGTGGAATTTTAGTACCATGACTCAATGCTGCTAAAAATAATTACCATATTTCCCTCAGTTTCCTCATCTTAAACATATCTAATCATAACTGTCATTAAAAAAGACACAAATGCATTGAAAATTAAAACTAAAAGTTTTGATTGGACCTATAGCTTGAAAATTTAATAAAAACTGTAAGGGTAATTTATCTTATACTAAAAAATTCTATATATAATCAAAACTATTCTGTACCTCTAATATCAAAAGTTGATTTGACATTGATTTTTACTTTACTTATATATGTGCATAATTTTCCTGAAAATTAGTAACATAGAATTTTAACTCACCTTTTATTTTTAATTTTTGCATATTTATTAATAGGGCCATTTCTGGAAAAATATTCATGTTTTCCATAGGATTCTGTTTTTGTCATTCTTGTTGATGTTCTCTTATTTCATAATTACATGACGTCTCTCTCTCTGCTAGTTTCTCATTTTTAATTAGTTTCACATGTGATTTTCAATATAATTTTCATTTCATGAAATTCTAAAACTTGTAAAATGTGCAATTTCACATTATAATTGTTTTGAATTTGCCAATTTAAAATGTTGCATTACGGCTAGGATACAATGGAGAGAGGGATGCTAGTATACATCTTGAAAAGATAATTAAGTAGGAGATCTACTTTTTATAGTTAGCTCATTTGTGATTTTTTTTGCATTTAGATTATGTTTACTTCACATTGAATCTCAAAACTACTGTTTTGAGTGGCATGGTGAATGCCTGGCTAGCAAGGATCTCTTTCTCTTTCACACACACACACACACACACACACACACACACAAAAGCAAACACACACAATTATATGGTGAGATTGGTATGAATGCCGAAAGAGACCATGAATAAGAAATATTTATCATAATTGCTGAACCAATGTTGATTTTAATAGTCATTAAATTTTAGCAATTACCATAAAATGTATATTTTGCTTAATAATCATTTCAAATCTTTTAAATCTGAATATACTTGACTTGATCAGATTCTTTAGTAAAATTGAGTTTAATTAAGAAGAAAAAATATAACATGGGTATAGACTAGAACTTTCATCAAGGAATATAAAATATGCTTTTTATTGAAGATATGGTATGACTGCTTCTTCACATTTAAAATTAAAAAAAACATGCATTTTGAAAAGCTGATTTTAAAGAAAAAATGTCTATGGATTCAGCTATAAAGATGAATTCATTTTAGAAACTGAAACTCCTACCAGGACACTTTAAATTAAGTTTTCAATTCATGAGTGGAGGTAAATAAAATAGAGGTAGAAAACATATTGTCTAACCTTCTATCTAAGAAAGACCAAAATGAACCATAATGTTTTGATTTTCTTTTAAATGGGAACAGCTCTTTTTGAACTTTTGACATTTAAAGGCACTTACTATACTTACAGCATTTCTATGAGTTTGTTCATGACTTGCTGCTACCTAACAAGAAGAAGTTGAAACAAATTGAAACATGAATCTATGGTTCTCAGGAGATGAGCATGTATGCCTGGCATGTTGACTTGAATTTGTATTACCTTACATTTGTATTACATTACAACATGCAAATGATTTCTAACACCTAAGTCCTCCTTTCTTTTCTCCCCCTGCTACCACACTGGTTTAATTCCTGTAACAACCTCAGGTTAATATTTTTTAAAGGACTTTGATACACTAAAAGATTATATTACTAATGCAAGTTTGTAGTCACTGGTTCAGTTTGTTTTTCATTTTATAGAACCAAAAGTATAAATCAGGTTACATAAATGATAGACATCAAGAAGTTATTCTTAGCAATATCAAAATTTGACAATATAGTCTT
Source organism: Marmota flaviventris (assembly GCF_047511675.1). Classification (NCBI taxonomy): domain Eukaryota; kingdom Metazoa; phylum Chordata; class Mammalia; order Rodentia; family Sciuridae; genus Marmota; species Marmota flaviventris. The sequence goes on along the minus strand of NC_092518.1, from coordinate 108,926,980 downwards.
TCTTAATTATTAACTCATATATATATATATATATATATATATATATATATATATATACATATAATTCCTAATTTCAAATGATTAAGTATACAAATCAAACAGTAACTAAAGCTGCAACCATATGATTAAACTATGACATGACAAATCAATTTAGTAAAATGTTACATGTACTTTAAAAACACAAAATAATATTATTCATAAGCTGAATACTTTTAATATTATAAAATTATAAATAAACTATTAAAGACATTCCACAAAACCTTTGCATAATGATATCCAATACTAATCAGAAAATATAAAGAAGATAATTGATTCTTCAAAATCAGTTTCTCTTCTGGACATACATATTCCTTTCAATGAAATTATCCTGTTCTCTATCCTTAGGTTTAAATCTTCAAGTAATTAGTGATTCTTTTCCTTCTGGAGAGATTTAAAGATAGCTTGGTTTTGAAATTCATTACTCGTCTTGTCACAAGTGTTGATTCTCTCCTTGCTTGTTCACATCCCGTCAATCACCAAGTCTAGTATATTTTTTATGTCGCTTCCTTTCATTCCTTCTGTTACCATCCTTGTTCAGACCCTCATCACTGCTTCCTTGGATGATCGCCAAGATCTCTTAACTACTTTCTTTGCCTTCAGTCTTTCCCCATTTGCTGACCAGTACATCTTCATAAAACACGATTTTGTACACATTAACGTCTATTTAAATCTTTCAATGGCCCTTAATTGCCTAACAAATAAACCTGTAATTCCTCAGTGTCACATTTAAGGTCGTGCACAGTCTGGTTAAAATATTCCTTAAATGTTTCTGCTTTTCATGAATCCTCTTCTTTTCTCTTTTCTTATTTATCTTGACCCCCACCTTCAAACAACCACTGATAGCAAATGAAATTGTAAATACTTACCTATTTGCAACACCACATATTATTTTGTGTAGTTCCAGTAACCTGTTAGCAACTTTAAGGGGTTCTTTAAAATCCTATTATAAAAGTATATTTTCTTACTTACACATTTATGTAACTTAGGATGATGCATAACTCAATGTATAATTTTATAAGTACATTCTATAGAAACAAAAGTAGTTTAGAGAGTGTATCTGTCAATTAAAAGTGCCATAATGTTGATTACTTTGACCTCTGTAAAAATACAGTGACACATGGGTGCCCTTTGATTCAAGGAAATACATTGAAGTTCAGAAATGTTTTTCATGGCACTGTGTCAAATGCATTTCATGGCACTGTGTCAAATTCATCTGTGTTCTGTTTTATTCTCTGTCCTTTCTAGTGTCAACCTGGAAAACTAAAACATTATTTTATAGATTCCTTCCTATCAAGCAGTGTCATAACATTCTTTCTTTATGTGTAATGCTATATCTTTTTTGCAGGTAAAATTAGCTTGAATTTTGATGCTCATAGATAGTATCAGTTCAGCATAACCAAAATTATTCTTCCTCTAGTACACAGTGGTCTTTATAACAACTGAGCTCGGCAACAGCCTTAAAACATAGTAATGAGTGTGTTTTATTGTAATTTCTTCAGTTTAGATTGATTATTTAATATCCAAAATCTACAACAAAAGTGAATCATTTAAAAGTTAGCTGACGATTCAATGCATGTTCACCATTTTCTTTAAATATAGCTTGGTTTAAATTTTTTCATGAACTGTCAAGTATACAATACCACAGTGAAAAAATCATTTCTCTGTACTGTTAAGATATTGTTTCCTCTAACTGGAGCACTAGAAACCTCACTTTTTTTTTTCTTCTTTTACTTCATAAAACAGTGAGAACAAAAACAGAATAAAGCCCATAGCAACAAGACATTTCTTTTACCATCTGTTTGATTTATGTTGAATTTAAACCACTTGTATTTTGGAAAGGAATCTGTTTTCTATCGTCAAAAGGATGCAATCCAACATCTCTCAGCTGCTAATTTTTAGCACTTAGAGTTTCCCTTGGGCTGCTGTCAACTACGACTTATTGCATAGGTACTTTTCACTAAACTCATTATAAAGTGATTAGCCTCCAGCAAGATAGTGCAATGCTATAGCTTGCTTGCATTGTATGTAGTTTTGCAACTGAATTTTGTACTGTCAAATCTTATCAGATAGTGAGTATAGAATGACTCTTGGGATTCAACACAAAGAATGCTGAGGGGAATCTTATTCCTTTTAAGCCATACTTTTTAAAAAAGTAAATGCATGCTCATACACAAATACACACATGTATATGTGTGTACACAACATACACATGAAAGTGTATGTCATTAGTTTAAAATAGATGTTATCCTAACTGGTATCAAATCCATGAATTATTCTTCAGTTTATGCTTTAAATTAAAAATCTAATTAAGTAGTGTTACCTTGATTGTATGACTGGTTATCATTAATATCTGTAATAGTGCTGTTTTCATTAGCATATTTAAATTACAATTCTTCTTGCCTGTAGGTAAAAGTATTAATCAATACTTTGAGGTCTACTAAGCTTTCTCAGTTTTTCCAATGAAACTGTACTTAGACTGTGTCTTTAGAGATATAGATTGTTAAGAAGTGGTCTGGAACTGTGGCTCAGTTGTAGTGCAGTTGCCTCACATATGCGAGGCACTGGGTTCGATACTCAGCACCACATATAAATAAATAATAAATAAATAAATAAAGGTCTATCAACAATTTAAAACACATTTAAACAAAAAGAAATAGTGGTTTATTTGAAAGCCTTTCTAAAGAGGTATGCATTTTCCCATGTTCCATATTCATCACTACATGAAACTAGCACTACACTGCAATGCTGAACAGCCTGTATTAGAAACTACATCAGTTAAATTGTCTTTCTTCATTACTATTTATTAGTCAAGAGGTTCTTTCTTTGATTTATATTCCTGAACATTAGGGTTATGCTCATGACACACTTTTAGAACTTTTATAATATGAAAAAAACAGTTTGCATAGTACTTGGGGAAAAATCCACAGAACTTCACATTCTTATATTGCTCATGTTATGATAATTTCAATTCAAGTAAAGGATAACTCAAGACAAATTGTCTACCTTGAATATGAAAGTTATTTCATTATTTTCTATTTTTTCTGTTATTTAAGCTGAGCTAGTCCTTATTTTTTACAGGAAATTGACAGTGTTTGAATGCATTATTTGCATATGAGTTTCATTTTGCAGAACATTATTGGAAAGTTTTTCACCCTTACTCAAAAATTCCCACTCACTAGAATGTCCTGAGACATTCACTTTCCAAAGTATACTATGTACAAAACTCACAAATGGAGGATTAGACTGAGATTTTAATATCAAATTACAGGCCTTCATTTGTTTATATTTAATATGAAGATAATGGAACAAATTTAGAGTGTTGTTATGAAGTTTGGTGATATATATTTTTATTTGAACATATGTATATGTGTTTATATTTTGTAATATAGAAAAAAATTTTCAGCTATTACATGATGTTTTACACTTAAACTTATTTGTTAATCTTTATATTTTGATACAAAATGTTATACTAATCCAAATAATAATTAGTTATTTAATACAATATTGCATAAAAAATTTAAATGCACACTATATACATTTTTCATTCTGTTAATGTCTGGGGTATGTGTGTGTGTGTGCATGCGTGTGTGTATGTAAGTGTGTAAGTCTCACTAACAATGTTTTGATGGTTATTAAAATTAAATTATGTGAATGATTTTTTATCAAATTAAATATGATTTTATTACCTCCCAAGTATAAAAAATGAAGTAAGAATAGTCTTTATTTCTCCTTCGCCTACTGATTAGAATTATAGACATTTCTGGCATCATGTAAAATGCCTTTCATGATCCAGTGTCCAAAGTATTTTGTTAACCTTATCATTTGCCATCTCTCCACAAACTCTGTGCTCCAATCACATTTCCATAGTTAACATTCTCAATATATAGAGACAACATGTACCCAGTGATTGGCAAGTGCAGTTCAAAGTCTTTGAGAATCAGCTTCCCAGATGGGGAATAGGGTGACAGGCTCTGTTCGATGTGCTCTTGAGACAGACTCTAACAGGAGTACCACTCTGGACTGACCTGTACTTAACAAAGAGTGAGCGCTAATAAATTCAGCTTATAACCTTATGCTTTTAGGTGAGGAACCCAAAATTTGTACATAAAGCATTTATCTTAGCAATACCATGTATTGAGTCTTTATTATGTTCAAGGCTCTGTGCTAAGCACTTTGTATATATTATTTCATTTAATTTACTATCTAAGCAAATTTTCTTATACAATACGATTTTCTATAGTTTGCATGTTGTACATTATTATACATTAGATCTCTGGATTTTTTCATGTCACACAGCTGCAAATCAGTACCCTTTGACCTACATTCATCCATTCCCCTATTTCATAAGTAATACACAAAAATCCATTATTTATATTAAAATGTCTTTTTTGATGAGAAGTTTAGTAAAATTGGAAGTGAGGCATTATCTTCAGGTGCAGAATGTAAGAGGCCACAAAATGAAATTTCCCTCTTGCAGATGGGATTAAATTTTAAGATTTTGTAACAAGGAGATGCTAAGGACAAATATCCTTACAGGAGGAGGCTTAAAAGCTAGAATCAGCATAAAGGAAATGTGATGTTGTGGTGATGTGAGCAAAGGTTGCAATGAGGCACTTGGGAGATGCCAGCCTCAGGAAGGATACCAACCACCTTTACTTGCTAAACCAGGCCAAGCAGAACACTGATTTAGATTGTTAGCTCACACAAGGTTCTAGGGAAGGGCAGCCAGGAGGTGCCTTAAAAATTAGCTATGGGACTGGCTAATTTCACTTAGCATTAACTTCTCTAACTCCATACATTTACCTGCAAATGCCATGATTTTATTCTCTTTTATTGCTGAGTAATATTCCATTGTGTATATATGCCACATTTTTTTTTATCAATTCCTCTACTGAATGGCATCTATGTTGGTTCCACAGTTTAGCTCTTGTGAATTGTGCTGCTATAAACATTGATGTAGCTGTGTCCCTGTAGTATGCTCTTTTTAAGTCCTTTGAGTGTAGACCAATGAGAGGGATAGCTGGGCCAAATAGTGGTTCCATTCCCAATTTTCCAAGAAATCTCCATACTGTTTTCCATATTGGCTGCACCAATTTGCAGTCCCACCAGCAGTGTATGAGTGTGCCTTTTTCCCCCCATCCTCACCAACACTTATTGTTGTTTGTTTTCATAATAACTGCCATTCTGACTGGAGTGAGAAAAAAAATCTTAGAGTGGTTTTGATTTGCATTTCTCTAAATGCTAGTGATGATAAATATTTTTTTCATATATTTGTTGATTGATTGTATATCACCTTCTGAGAAGTATCTGTTCAGGACCTTGGCCCATTTATCGATTGGGTTATTATTATTATTTTTTTGGTGCTTAGATTTTTGAGTTCTTTATATATCCTATAGATTAGTGCTCTATCTGATGTGTAAGGAGTAAATGTTTTCTCTGATATAAGGAGGCTGATTCATAGTTGGGTAGGGAGAGGGAGTATGGGAGGAATAGACAAACTCTAGATAGGGCAGAGGGGTTAGAGGGGTAGGAAGGGAGCAGGGGGTTATTAATGATGGTGAAATCTGATGATCATTATTATACAAAGTACATGTATAAAGACACAAATTGGTGTGAATATACTTTGTGTATAACCAGCGATATGAAAAATTATGCTCTATATGTGTAATAAGAATTGTAGTTCATTCTGTTGTCATATATAAATTTTTAAAAATTCAGCTATGGGGAGAATAATATTTGACATCACTTCCATTTCCACAGTACTTTGAAAGTGCTAGACTTGTGCTAAGTGACTCACATGACAGGTGGCCACATTCTCAAACAACCCTAGCAATAGGGCTTTCCAGAACTGTCACTGTACATATGAAATAACAGAGTCTTCGAGAGGGAAATCACTTGCTTATGACCCATGTTCCAATCTAAGCTAGTAAAACTTTGCAATCTTTAGTAAGTTACTTAACCTCGTTGAGATTCCATTTTTTAATAAGAAAATTCTGCCTACCTATAAGGTGGAAAGTCAGATTTAGAATGTTAAAGAACTTCTTAAATGGGATTCAGATTCTCTAAATTTTCATTAATAATTCTTTGTATCACATCAGATATTTATTTATGATAAATTTGGTTCTGAACAAGTTAAACTTCCATTTATAAATTCATTGATATTTCCTGTTGATTTTTAAGAATTATTTTCATAAAATTAAAGCAGAATTTTATTCATAAGAGAAAATAAAAGACCCACTTGAAAATTATTTTTAAAAGAATTCTGGTTATTTTGCTATAATTTTTCAAATTCCATAGCTTCCTGTGACATGAGATTTGGAATAACTACTTTAGGAAAATTCAGATGGTAACATCAAACATTATTTTCTCATAAGGTAGAATTGGAGATTCAGTACTAGATTGTGACACATAAAATGCATAGCAATATTCTAGTAAAGAGTGATGTCTTTAAAAATCTTTGAATAAAAATAAGACCATTTCAAACTTGAACTTCCTGTTGGACTATGTGATTTCATTAGCTGAAGAGTTGCATTTTAAAGTGGATGAAAAATGCAAAATATCTACATCCTGTTACTGGCTGACTGAGAATAACAGTGATATCTGAAAACAATTAAATTGACATACATACATAATTTTATTTAAATAATGACAAGGCTGACAATTCTCAGGGAGTCAATTTTATCTGGGTAAGAAAGTTTCTGTTACAGGATTAATGAAAGCAAAAGTGTCAGGAGTTTGGAGACAGACAGAGGGAGAAATGTACTTTGACTGTTTTTGCAATACAGAAAGAAAAATTCTGAACCAAATGATCAAACAGGGCTGCTATTTTTATATTTTGTCAAACAGGATTTCCATGAAAGGCTTGGGGAAATAATGATATATGCTATATTTAGGTACTCTGTTGGAACAAATGGACTCTACTGTCAAGGTGAGAAATCCCAAATTCATCTCCTGTAAGATGTTTATTATATGACCAATATTTGGCTGTATTTTAAGGCAAAACCCTAAAAAACTTAAATAATTTTGGACTATTCACCCTTTCTGAATTGAAGAATGAGAAACAACACAATATCAATTGTTATCTACATTTTATAAAATTTTATTTTATTGTAATTTTTTTGCATAAATAGAACACAACTTCTCATGTCTCTAGTTGTACACGATGCAAAGTCACACCATTTATGCAATCATACATGTACCTAGGGTAATAATGTCCATCTTATTTCACCATCTTTTCCAACCACATACCCCCTCCTTTCCCCTCATTCCCCTCTGCTCAAATCAATTTTTCTTCATTCTTCCTTTGCCCCCTTCCATTATGGATCAACATCCACTTATCAGAGAAAACATTTGGCCTATAGCAGCTCAGTTCACAATAGCTAAACTATAGAACCAACCTATATGCCCTTCAGCAGATGAATGGATAAAGAAATTGTGATATATATATATATATATATATATATATATATATATATATATCACAATGGAATATATATATATAATGGAATATTACTCAACCTTAAAGAAGAATGAAATTATGGCATTTGCAGGTAAATGGATGGAGTTTGAAAATATCATACTATTTTAAAAGAGGAATGCTGGATTACACATATTCAGAAAAAATAATTGTCCTGAGGGCATGCTTTTAGAAGTACCAGATACCTGTCTCTCATAAAAGTATCTTTCAATTTTCTTTTGTAGTAATTGTTTCGAAGTTCTTTTCTAATATGCATTAAATTTATGGCAATAAGACTAAAATTTTCTGTCTATACACAATTTAGACAAGATCAAATATTTTAAACAATCATTCACCATCGCAGATAGCACACTAGTTTTGTTTAAGATTTCCTTTGTTGTTTGAGAAGTCTTCTCCAATATTCCAGAAGAAATTCCTTGTATATTTTCAAAGATTTATTTATTTATTAAACATTGGCCTTCCTGATCCACATCAAATTAATTTTGTGATTACTCATAAGTGACTATAAAATTTAGTAAACAACAAATTACCAAAGCACTGTTTACTGACTAATATTTTCTTTCCCTCTTGATAATAAAATGCCACCTTACTAAATTGCTAAATTTGTATTAAAATGGAAGGCTATTTGGAAATGATTTTTTTCCATGTCTCTATGTTCTTATACCAGAAAGAAATTGTTTTTATTGTTTTCAGTATTTTTTTGTATTTCCTCATCTCTTCTCATAGCTTATTCTTCTACATGGACACAGATGTCACATTCTCAACCCCGTCACCCCAAAAATTGTCACTGTTATTTTCACAGCAATTATGAATAAACTAATTTGGAAAATATTTATATATTTACAATGTCGACTGGTTGTGTTTTCCATCTATGTAAATAGTACAAGTGTCCCCAGCCAAGTCTTTCTTTTGCCTTTATATGTATCATTTTGAAATATAAGTTTAGACGTATCTAAATGTCACCTCTTCAGGGAAGGACTCCTATCTAATCACCCAAATATTTATACAGTGTAAATAACATAAACCTTGGTTTTTTTCTTTCAAAACACACACACACACACACACACACACACACACACATATATATATATATATATATATATATATATATATATATATTGATATATTGAAATACTTTGTCTATACTTGTTTACTTATATGTCTCCCAGCTAGTGTAAAAGTTATGAAAGGAAGGTATTTTATCTTTTTCATTGTTCTCTGTCCATCATCAATAATTGTTGAATGAAGTCAGCTCAGAAATAAAGCACTGCATTATGTTTCATGATGCTTTATCAGTCTTGGTTCTGTCATTCTTGACTAATATGTAATGTCACATATGGCATCTAGTTGAAGTATTGTATGTAATCATCTACTTTTAAAAATTGTTCTCTGTGTGTGTGTGTGTGTGTGTATACACATGTTTAACTCTAATTTATTTCCCTTCAAGATTGTTCATTATAGTGTCATTTTGAGTATTTATTTTTTGAGCAACTTGTGTTCATAAATACTGTTGTGGAAAGAAATAAAAAAACTTCTATAATGATTTTTCTGTTATTTTGAATAGATATGTTTCCCAGTGAGATATATTTTTCTCATTCTTAATAATATTATTATTTTTTTCTGAATTGCTGTATATTTTTACATATTTGTTACTTTTTAGTTTCCTCTTAAAATTCTCCCACTAAGCTGTGTACATATGCTTATTACTTTGCAAAGTGAAAATGGAGTTCATTTGTATTACAAACTCATAAATATCTTTGCAAAAATCTTTCAGATCTCAATGCAGAGAAGGGAAATTTAAAAAAAATATTGTAAATTTACATTTTCAGTTGGTGACCTAATATCCTGGAGGAATTGAGAAAACATTCAAGGTCCTTAATAGTAAGAAAAATTTCACTATGCTATTTCTTCATTAGCAAGAACAAATTCAGTATAAATGAACCCAGAAGCAAAGGCATGACCCTCTTCCTTCTACCAATAACAACTCATTTAAGGCAAAACACTAAAATTCCTTCTGAGTTATGCTGTCTATAGCACTTACTTTTAACTTACAGTAAAATATTATCATCAGTTTAGCAATCACATCTTGCTCCCAGGTCTAATTGTAGGTCTAGATGCTGTGCATGCATAGAGATATGGCACTGATATGATATGGTCATCAATGATCTTTGACTAACTTTTAAGCAATTCAGTCTACTTCTTTAAAGGTTAAAAGTTTCTGATGGATCCTGTAGTAGTTTTATATTTAATTTTTGAGAAACCTCCATACTGTTCTCAATAGCAGCTGTAGCATTTTATTCTTTCACATCAATAGTGTACAGATTCCAATTCTAACATTTGTTTTATTTGTTGTCAACACTTATATTATTTGTTGATAATAGTCATCCTGACAGATGTGAAGTAGTATTTCATTGTGATTTTGATTTGTACTTCCTTGCTGATTAATACAATTGAGCACAATTTCAAATACCTACAGATTATTTATATGTCTTTTTTGGAAAAACAAAGATGTCTGTTCAGATTCTTTGTCCAATTTTAACAAGGTTCTTAGATTTTTGGCTATTTAGTTATATGAGATTCTTATATATTTTGGAAATTAAACTTTTATCTATTTGGATTACAGATATGGTTTTCCTATCCATAGGTTACCTTTTCACTCTGTATCTTTATCCAAAAGGATTGAAATAATGGTTTCGAAGAGATGTTAGTATCCCTATGTTAATTGTGGCAATATACAGAATATCCAGAATGTGTAAACAACCTAAATATCCATTGATAGATGAATGAAGGAAAATGTGATGTACACATACAAAAAATACTACTCACCCTTCCAAAAGAAGTTAATTATGAAAGATGTAACAACATGTTTGAACTTTGAGAACAATATGCTAAGTGAGCTATACTAGTCACAGAAAGACAAACACTAAATGATCACGCTTACATGTGGTATCTGAAATAGTACATTTTATAGAATTAAAGAGACTAATGGTGGTTACCAATACCCAGGAAGAGGAAAACAATGGGTAATTACTAATTAAAACACACAAAATTTTAGTTTAGTAGGGTGAATAAATTCTAAATATCTGCTGTACAACATTTTACCAACATTTAATCATAATGAATGATGTCATTAAAATTTATCAAGAGAGTAGAGCTCATGTTGTATTACTAATACAATAAAATTAAATTAAAGGATAAATGCATAAAATTATGAGAAGGAATAATGTGTGTATATTTATTTGTCAAAGGATATTAGTAATCCATTTATAATTAACCTAATTTTATTAATAAATAATACTATTAAGGAGAAAATAGAATCTCATTAGAGTTTTGTCAATTTACTTCTCAGACATACCATATTTTTAGAAGGCAATTTTCTGTTCAGGGCTTTATTCTTTCTTTCACCTCATTCATTCTTATTTTAACTAAAAGGAAATACTCAAAGTATGTGGTACATTGATTGGCATGTTTCAGTATTATTTTTATAAGTTTGATCTTTCATTGGGAATATAGAGAGCTACTGTGGTATCATTGCAATTTTTACTAGAAAGTATCCATTTTTTTTCCTTTCACCTTTTCTGAGCTTCCTTTCCATGTAATTTCTTTTGAAATTTTAGAATTGCCAAGAGAAATTTGGATTTTTGCAACAGATACCGATATTACAATACTGATGTTCTGTTCTGTGATTCAAATATAAACCATCCTGGTAAGTTGACCAATTTAGGCATTATCAGACATTATACACTTTCAAATTCAACAAATGTTTCTTCATAAATGTCAATGAGACACAACACTTGCTAAACTGTTGCCCACATCATAAGAAATAATTTGTCTTTATTTAAAAGTGGAGGGAATTAAACAAGCAAAATAGTGTTATTTAGATATTATTTGTAAGAAATCCATGATATTATGAGTAACTGTACAAACAAAATCAAATTAAGTGCAACTCTAGTGAGAGAGATCTTACAAAGCAATGTGAGGAGCTCCTATACATTAAGATTCACATTTTTTTAAAATGTTTATAGTTAGTACTTGTGCATGTACAGAGAGGTAAATGCACTTTCTTGTCTTGAGGACAAGAAACCAGTGCAGGGCAAATTTAGTTCCTGACTGAAAAGGAATATTGCTTTCCATGTGGCTGCCCTCCACAGCAATAATGAGTTAAGCATTTCTTGTACTTAAAATCTCTGATATTAACTTATGCCCTATTTATTTGACTGAATCCTATGTCCTACTCTTCTACTTTTAAATGCCCATACAGATACTTCAGGATCCATGATAAACTTGTGTTCATAAAGTCAGCTGATTATCAGCCTTAATTACATCAATAAAGTTCTTCTTTGGTACTACTTAAGGTTGACTATCTCAGTCACAGCAATCCTCAGGGAAGGACATATTTAAGATTCTGCTTACCCACCAAGGAATATTGGATACACTAACACAATGGAAAAATCTATGCTTCATCACTTTGTTTTTTTTTTTTTTAATTTTTTATTGTTGGCTGTTCAAAACATTACATAGTTCTTGATATATCATATTTCACAATTTGATTCAAGTGGGTTATGAGCTCCCATTTTTACCCCATATACAGATTGCAGAACCACATCAGTTACACATCCATTGATTTACATATTGCCATACTAGTGTCTGTTGTATTCTGCTGCCTTTCCTATCCTCTACTATCACCCCTCCCCTCCCCTCCCCTCCCCTCTTCTCTCTCTGGCCCCTCTACTGACATTCGTTTGTCCCCCTTGTATTATTTTTCCCCTTTCCCTCACTTCCTCTTGTATGAACTTTTGTATAACTCTGAGGGTCTCCTTCCGTTTCCATGCATTTTCCCTTCTCTCTCCCTTTCCCTCCCACCTCTCATCCCTGTTTAATGTTAATCTTCTTCTCATGCTCTTCGACCCTACTCTGTTCTTAGTTACTCTCCTTATATCAAAGAAGACATTTGGCATTTGTTTTTTAGGGATTGGCTAGCTTCACTTAGCATAATCTGCTCTAATGCCATCCATTTCCCTGTAAATTCTATGATTTTGTCATTTTTTAATGCAGAGTAATACTCCATTGTGTATAAATGCCACATTTTTTTAATCCATTCATCCATTGAAGGGCATCTAGGTTGGTTCCACAGTCTAGCTATTGTGAATTGTGCTGCTATGAACAACGATGTAGCAGTGTCCCTGTAGCATGCTCTTTTTAGGTCTTTAGGGAATAGACCGAGAAGGGGAATAGCTGGGTCAAATGGTGGCTCCATTCCCAGCTTTCCAAGAAATCTCCATACTGCTTTCCAAATTGGCTGCACCAATTTGCAGTCCCACCAGCAATGTACAAGTGTACCCTTTTCCCCACATCCTCGCCAGCACTTGTTGTTGTTTGACTTCATAATGGCTGCCAATCTAACTGGAGTGAGATGGTATCTTAGGGTGGTTTTGATTTGCATTTCTCTGACTGCTAGAGATGGTGAGCATTTTTTCATGTACTTGTTGATTGATTGTATGTCCTCCTCTGAGAGGTGTCTGTTCAGGTCCTTGGCCCATTTGTTGATTGGGTTATTTGTTATCTTATTGTCTAATTTTTGGAGTTCTTTGTATACTCTGGATGTTAGGGCTCTATCTGAAGTGTGAGGAGTAAAGATTTGTTCCCAGGATGTAGGCTCTCTATTTACCTCTCTTATTGTATCTTTTGCTGAGAAAAAACTTTTTAGTTTGAGTAAGTCCCATTTGTTGATTCTAGTTATTAACTTTTGTGCTATGGGTGTCCTATTGAGGAATTTGGAGCCCGACCCCACAGTATGTAGATCGTAGCCAACTTTTTCTTCCATCAGACGGCGTGTCTCTGATTTGATATCAAGCTCCTTGATCCATTTTGAATTAACTTTTGTGCATGGCGAGAGAAAGGGATTCAGTTTCATTTTGTTGCATATGGATTTCCAGTTTTCCCAGCACCATTTGTTGAAGATGCTATCCTTCCTCCATTGCATGCTTTTAGATCCTTTATCAAATATAAGATAGTTGTAGTTTTGTGGATTGGTTTCTGTGTCCTCTATTCTGTACCATTGGTCCACCCGCCTGTTTTGGTACCAGTACCATGCTGTTTTTGTTACTATTGCTCTGTAATATAGTTTGAAGTCTGGTATCGCTATACCGCCTGATTCACATTTCCTGCTTAGCATTGTTTTTGCTATTCTGGGTCTTTTATTTTTCCATATGAATTTCATGATTGCTTTCTCTATTTCTACAAGAAATGCCGTTGGGATTTTGATTGGCATTGCATTAAACCTATAGAGAACTTTTGGTAATATCGCCATTTTGATGATGTTCGTTCTGCCTATCCATGAACAGGGTATATTTTTCCATCTTCTAAGATCTTCTTCTATTCCTCTCTTTAGGGTTCTGTAGTTTTCATTGTATAAGTCTTTCACCTCTTTTGTTAGGTTGATTCCCAAGTATTTTATTTTTTTTGAAGATATTGTGAATGGAGTGGTTGTCCTCATTTCCATTTCAGAGGATTTGTCGCTGATATACAGGAATGCCTTTGATTTATGCGTGTTGATTTTATATCCTGCCACTTTGCTGAATTCATTTATTAGCTCTAATAGTTTCTTTGTAGACCCTTTTGGGTCTGCTAGGTATAGAATCATGTCATCTGCAAATAGTGATAATTTAAGTTCTTCTTTTCCTATTTTGATGCCTTTAATTTCTTTCGTCTGTCTAATTGCTCTGGCCAGTGTTTCGAGAACTATGTTGAACAGAAGTGGTGAGAGAGGGCATCCCTGTCTTGTTCCAGATTTTAGAGGGAATGCCTTCGATTTTTCTCCATTCAGAATGATGCTAGCCTGAGGCTTAGCATAGATTGCTTTTACAATATTGAGGTATGTTCCTGTTATCCCTAGTTTTTCTAGAGTTTTGAACATAAAGGGATGCTGTACTTTGTCGAATGCTTTTTCCGCATCTATCGAGATGATCATATGGTTCTTATTTTTAAGTCTATTGATGTGGTGAATAACATTTATTGACTTCCGTATATTGAACCAGCCTTGCATCCCAGGGATGAATCCTACTTGATCATGGTGCACAATTTTTTGATATGTTTTTGTATCCGAGTGGCCAGAATTTTATTGAGGATTTTTGCATCTAGGTTCATTAGAGATATTGGTCTGTAGTTTTCTTTCTTTGAAGTGTCTTTGTCTGGTTTAGGTATCAGGGTGATGTTGGCCTCGTAGAATGAATTTGGAAGTTCTCCCTCTTTTTCTATTTCCCGAAGTAGCTTGAAAAGTATTGGTATTAGTTCCTCTTTAAAGGTTTTGTAAAACTCTGCTGTATACCCATCCGGTCCTGGGCTTTTCTTAGTTGGTAGTCTTTTGATGGTTTCTTCTATTTCCTCAATTGATATTGGTCTGTTTAGGTTGTCTATATCCTCCTGACTCAATCTGGGCAGATCATATGACTTAAGAAATTTATCTATGCCTTCACTATCTTCTAATTTATTGGAGTATAAGGATTCAAAATAATTTTTGATTATCTTCTGTATTTCTGAAGTGTCTGTTGTGATATTGCCTCTTTCATCCCGTATGTTAGTGATTTGAGTTCTCTCTCTTCTTCTCTTCGCTAGCATGGCTAAGGGTCTGTCGATTTTGTTTATTTTTTCAAAGAACCAACTTTTAGTTTTGTCAATTTTTTCAATTGTTTCTTTTGTTTCGATTTCATTAATTTCAGCTCTGATTTTAATTATTTCTTGCCTTCTACTTCTTTTGCTGTTGTTTTGCTCTTCTTTTTCTAGGATTTTGAGATGAAGTATGAGATCATTTATTTGTTGGTTTTTTCTTTTTTTAAGGAATGAACTCCAAGCAATGAATTTTCCTCTTAGAACTGCTTTCAATGTGTCCCATAGATTCCGATATGTTGTGTCTGTGTTTTCATTAATCTCTAAGAATTTTTTAATTTCCTCCTTGATGTCTTCTATAACCCATTGATCATTCAGTAACCTATTGTTCATTCTCCAAGTGATGTATTCTTTTTCCTTCCTTCTTTTATCGTTGATTTTCAGTTCCATTCCATTATGATCAGATAGGATGCATGGTATTTTCTCTACTCCTTTGTATTGTCTAAGAGTTTCCCTGTGACATAATATATGATCTATTTTTGAGAAGGATCCATGTGCTGCTGAGAAAAACGTGTAACTGCTTGATGTTGGGTGGTATATTCTATATATGTCAATTAAGTCTAGGTTATTAATTGTGTTATTGAGTTCTATAGTTTCCTTATTCAACTTTTGTTTGGAAGATCTGTCCAGTGGTGATAGAGGTGTGTTGAAGTCTCCCATGATTATTGTATGGTGGTCTATTAGACTCTTGAACTTGAGAAGAGTTTGTTTGATGAACATAGCTGCACCATTTTTTGGGGCATATATATTTATGATTGTTATGTCTTGTTGGTGTATGGTTCCCTTGAGCAGTATGTAGTGTCCCTCTTTATCCCTTTTGATTAACTTTGGCTTAAAATCTATTTTATTTGATATGAGTATGGATACTCCTGCTTGTTTCCGAAGTCCATATGAGTGATATGATTTTCCCCAACCTTTCACCTTCAGCCTATGTATGTCTTTTCCTATCAAATGCGTCTCCTGTAGGCAGCATATTGTTGGGTCTTGTTTTGTGATCCATTCTACTAGCCTGTGTCTCTTGATTGGTGAGTTTAAGCCATTAACATTTAGGGTTATTATTGAGATATGGGTTGTTCTTCCAGCCATATTTGTTTATTTATGTTACTAAACATGGTTTGTTTTCCACTTTGATTATTTTCCCCCCTTTAGTGTCCTACCTCCCACTGTTGGTTTTCATTGTTATTTTCCATTTCCTCTTCCTGTAATGTTTTGCCAAGGATGTTTTGAAGAGATGGTTTTCTAGCTGCAAATTCTTTTAACTTTTGTTTATCGTGGAAGGTTTTAATTTCATCTTCCATCCTGAAGCTTAATTTCGCTGGAAACACAATTCTTGGTTGGAACCCATTTTCTTTCAGTGTTTGAAATATGTTATTCCAGGATCTTCTAGCTTTCAGAGTCTGTGTTGAAAGATCAGCTGTTATCCTGATTGGCTTACCCCTAAATGTGATCTGCTTCCTTTCTCTTGTAGCTTTTAAAATTCTCTCCTTGTTCTGTATGTTGGGCATCTTCATTATAATGTGTCTAGGTGTGGGTCTCTTATGATTTTGCACATTCGGCGTCCTGTAGGCTTCTAGGATTTGGGGTTCTGTCTCATTCTTCAAGTCTGGGAAGTTTTCTCGAATTATTTCATTGAATAGATTGCTCATTCCTTTGGTTTGAAACTCTGTTCCTTCCTGTATCCCAATGACTCTTAAATTTGGTCTCTTGATGTTATCCCATATTTCTTGGATGTTCTGCTCATGGTTTCTTAACAGTCTTGATGAGCTGTCTATGTTCTTTTCAAGTTGAAATACTTTATCTTCATTGTCTGATGTTCTGTCTTCTAAGTGTTCTACTCTGCTGGTAGTATTCTCAATTGAGTTTTTAAGTTGGCTTATTGCTTCCTGCATTTCTAGGATTTCTGTTTGTTTGTTTTTTATAACCTCTATTTCCCTGTATAGTTGATCTTTTGCTTCTTGGATTTGTTTATGTAATTCATTGTTGAAGTGATCTTTCATTGTCTGATTTTGCTGTCTGATGTCTTCTTTGAGACTCCAGATCATCTGAAGCATGTATATCCTGAATTCTTTATCTGACATTCCATCAGCTGCAGCTATTACCTCTTCTAACGTTGAGTTGACCTGCAATGCTTGTGGTCCTTTCTTTCCTTGTCTCTTCATACTGTTCGCGTTCCTTTCTTCTTGGTGAAACTGTTGTGCTATTGAATTTTCCCCCTATATATTTATATTGGTCTTGTATAGTTGCAAAGTCTCCCTCGCAGGCGGGGGGGCGGCTCTGCCCCTCCTCCAATTGGGGCAATGTGCCTACCACGCCGGCAGGCCGCTGGGCCTGCTCTGCCAGTCGGTAGCAGGTCCGCCGACCTTGCAGGCGCGGGCAGCGGCTCTGTCCCTCTGCGGGCCGCTAGGCTTGTTCTGTCGGTGGTCGCAGTTCTGCCTACTTTGCAGGCGCAGGCAGCGGCACTGCCCCTCTGCAGGCCTCTGGGGCTGTACTGCCAGTGGGTCGCAGGTCCGCCTACTTTGCAGGCGTGGGGGGGGGGCGGCTCTACCCTTCCTCAGGCCACTGGGCCTGTTCTGTCTCTCGGTTGCAGGTCTGACCTGTTCTGATGGTGGTCTCAGTTCCGACTACCTTGCAGGCGCGGGGGGGAGGGGGCGGCTCTGCCTCTCAGCAGGCCGCTGCTCCTCTTCTGCCGGTGGGTCGCAGGCCCGCCTACCTTGCAGGAGTGATTGGAAGCTCTGTCCCGCCCTGGGCCACTGGGCCTTTTCTGTCGGTGGTCACAGTTCCCCTACCTGGCAGGCGCGGGGGGTGGGGGGCGGCTCTGCCCCTCAGCAGGCCGCTGGGCCTGCTCTGTGTTTGGTCCCAGTTCCCTCTACTATGCCGGCGCAGGGGGAGGGGGCGGCTCAGCCTCTCAGCAGGCGGCTGCTCCTCTTCTGCCGGTGGGTCACAGGCCCGCCTACCTTGCAGGAGTGATTGGAAGCTCTGTCCCGCCGCGGGCCACTGGGCCTTTTCTGTTGGTGGTCACCCTTCCCCTACCTGGCAGGCGAGCGCTTCATCACTTTGATAGCTTTTTTTTTTTCTGCTTCTATTTGCTTTTACACATTTTCCATTTGTAAATGTTATAGATTTGCAAGGTGGACTTTTTAAACTTGATCTAGCCATATACAACTTTTTTCAGAAGTTTGAATCACTCATCAAAATTTTGAAAAAATTCCTGGAATTATTAGCCTCTGGTTTTTACATAATTTCTTATGATATAAAGTGAACAAAAATCCTTACTAAAAATACCACTGTAAGTTAATCATTAACAGACCCTTTAGAAATCTTAGAGATGCTCATTTTGTAGAGAAATGAGGAAACGAAAATGTCAGCACTGGCATCTAAAAGGGTAAAGATTTCTTGGTAACGAGAAAGGCAGCTGTTTCAATACAATTTTTTTAAAAAGTAAAATGTCCCATTGTGCCCTAGAATTCCTAATTAATACTAGTGAAGAAGTAGAGTTCACTGATTTTGTATTTTTTGCCACCCAAGAGAAAAAAAATGATCTTAAGCAATAAGATAGGATCTAAAGAAACTTTATACCAGCGATTTAAAGTGATCTAAGATATAAAGTAAACTACATTACAAATTACAAATTATTAGTTCAGAAAATGGACATAAAGTCAAATAAATGTGTTCATGTATATAATTATAAATCTCTAGAAATGTAAATTAGTTGGAACACTTATTTTTAAAAATATTTAAGTATAAAAGTAGGAACTTGATTGCCTTATACAATATAACTGATTGATTATAACATTTGGCATTGTCACTTAGAAAAATATATCATTGTGCACAATTTAATTAATTTTTCTATTTTACTTTTGAAGTCCATAAAATTGAATACTGTTTCTTACTTTAAATATTATTATGAGGATTAAACAATAGGATAAGTGTATCCCTGGGTGCCCTGGGTGATGAAATGGCAGTGTAGCATGATTTGCCCAAACCTATGCCTTGGTTTTTACTAAGTAAATCATAGGGCAAATATTAATAGTGATACTATGATAATCCTCACTATGAAGAAGCACTTTGCCTCTGCTGTCACCTCCTCTTTCTCCTCTTCTCATTCTCCATCTTTCTGTTCTCCTTTCTTGAGATTTCATTCCCTTTCTTTCACTTCCTTGCATTTTCTTCCATTTATTTCAAGAATAATTGTAGAACCAAGACTAAAATCTATATTATGTCAAATTATTCATACCAAAGGAAAATATTCTATGGAGCAATTCATTAATAGTGTTAAATTTTAAAGTGATATCATAGACAAGGAGAACAAATAAAATAACACTGTAGAACTATAAGGTAGAGAGTCCACAAGATGATTTTTATAAGAACACTTGTATTGCAATGAGGATATTAATCTGGTAAATGACTAATTTTCTACATCAAAGGGGGTATGTAGCACACTAAGTGGTTGCTTACACAGATAAATGGACCAGTAAAATAACATTTAATTAAAACCAAATTTTATCCAGCCACCTATTCCTGCAGAGATATAAAAGGGAAAAAGTGTCCTCACTAAGGAAACCAAAGTTAAGATTTTCATACTTCAGAAAAGGACATCAGAAAGTCTAGATGAGTAACAGTTTAATTAGAGGATCCCCAAAAGTATGTCTTCAGTTACTCTGGGCCTAGTTTGTGTTCTGTTGCCTATAGCTATCTTATTATTTTCATCAGCTGCATTCTTTTAAATTCCATCCTCATTCCAAAACTCTTATACACAGCTATTCAGTCAGATATCAGATATCATCTGGAAATGATGGCCAAGGCAGCTTGTTTATATTTGATTGGATAAAGCTAAGAGTTTACAGCCCCTTTCCATACACAGCTAAATGGCCAGACATCAAGGGACTAGAGTGAACAATGGGAAAAAGGCTCACTAAGCTTTTCAAAATATGCATTTTAAAGCAAGTTACATTGTGTCAGCCAGCTTTTGTCTCTGTGACAAAATACTGGAGATGATCAACTTACAAGTAGGAAAGATTTATTTTGGCTCATTATTTCAAAGGATTCAGTCCATGCTTATAGGCCTTGTTGCTTTTGTCTTATGATTGATTTATACTGGAATATGATATGGAATATGTGGTGGAGAAAATCTGTTTACTTTGTGGGGGATTGAAAGAAAAGTGCAAGAGAGGAAGGGACCAGAGTACCAATACACCCTTCAAGGGCATACCCCAATGACTTCACTTCCTTCAATGAAACCTCACCTCTTAAAAATTCCACCACTTCCCAATAACACCAACACTGGTGACCAAGTCTTCAACAGATGGGATTTAGAGAACATATCAGATCAAAACCATGGCACACATATTTGTATTTCAAATATACCTTTATTATCTAATGAATTCTGGCCAATCATGCTTAGATTTGAAGACTGACCATACTTTCAATCTGACAACTATTGAATTTCAAAATGACTTTTTAAAGGTAGAGTCTCAATAGCACCTTAATGGAGAAAGTCTCAAAAATGTTATTAAGAAATTATTGAGGGCTGGGTATGTGGCTCAGCGGTAGAGCACTCGCCTAGCATGTGTGAGGCACTGGGTTCAATCCTCTGTACCACATAAAGTAAAATAAAGACCTTGTGTCCACCTATAACTAAAAAAAAATTTAAAAAGAAATTATTGAATAAAAGCATGCATACAGTTCTCATTGCCATATGCCTTAAAATCATGTTCTAGAATATTTCTTCATGACTTCTATATAGTCATATTTCCAGAAAGAAGTTAACTAGTCACAGATGATCTCTCTTCTATTTATCAAACTCATTTAAGGAATTGGAAAAATATTATAGTTAAGTTAATCTTGCTTTAAATTCTCTGAGAGAATGGCAGCTATTATGAAGACAAACAACAATAAGTGTTGGTGAGGATGTGGGGAAAAAGGTACACTCATGCACTACTGGTGGGACTGCAAATTGGTGCAGCCAATATGGAAAGCACCATGGAGATTTCTTGAAAAATTGGGAATGGAACCACCATTTGACCCAGCTAACCCTCTCCTCAGTATATACACAAAGGACTTAAAAACAGCATACTACAGGGACCCAACCACATCACTGTTTATAGCAGCACAATTCACAATAGCTAAACTGTGGAACAAACCTAGATGCCATTCAGTAGAGGAATGGATTAAAAAAATGTGGCATATATACACAATGGAATATTACTCAGCAGTAAAAGAGAATAAAATAATGGCATTTGCAGGTAAATGGTTGGAGTTAGAGAAGATAATGCTAAGTGAAGCTAGCAAACCCCCCCAAAACAAATGCCGAATGTTTTCTTTGATATAAGGAGGCTGGTTCATAGTGGGATAGGGAGAGGGAACATGGGAGGAATAGATGAACTCTAGATAGGGCAGAGGAGTTGGAGGAGAAGGGAGGTAGCATAGGGTTATTAATGATGGTGGAATGTGATGATCATCATTATCCAAAGTAAATGTATGAACACACGAATTGGTGTGAATATACTTTGTATACAACTAGAGATAAGAAAAATTGTGCTCTATATGTGTAATAAGAATTATAAGGCATTTCAATGTCATATATAAATAAAAAATAAGGAACAAAGAAATAAATTATCTGTGAATTGTGAACTATTTAAGCATCAAATTTGATCGTTCCAAATAATATTAAAATGATTTTAAAATTTATCTTTACCACTTAATATTTGTATACACGTATACACACATTTCTCTCTCTCTCTCTCTCTCTCTCTCTCTCTCTATATATATATATATATATATATATATATATATATATATATATATATATGTGTGTGTGTGTGTGTGTGTGTGTGTGTGTGTGTATGTGTGTATAGTAACATGCCCCAGTTTTGAGGAAAATTCTCATACGGTCAACACTGCAAAGCATGTTAAAATCTGATGTAAGTGAATGTTAAAAATATTTTCAGGAACTTCAAACATATGCAAATAGAATAACATACAACTGAGTTGGGTGGCATAGAAATGGATTTAATTTCAACACATTAGATGGGATGTTTGATAAAGAAAAATAATTTTTTGACCATGAGGCATGTGTAAATATGGGAACAGAGACATTAAACATTGTGAATGCTGTTAAAAACAGTAAAAACCTTCATGTGTATAATTCTTTTAATTTGATTTTATTTTGTCTAAAATAACAGTAATAAGATGTGAACAGTGGGATTTTCTGGAACCCTGTGAAGCTACCATTCTGATTTTGTTTTTATTGAAATCACAAGCAAAACAGTCAAAGAATTCATTTTCATGGAAGCCATACATTTAAGCAGAGGAAATAATATATGGTAGAAAATGAACTCAGAAGATCCCTCATGTTTAGACAGTCTTCCATGAAGTTTTAAAGGACCTTTTGAAAAGTTACTAGAACATCATAAATCTCAGTTTCCTGAACTTTAGACTGAAAATTACTTGTACACTACTTAATTCATAAAACATTTCTGACATCAAATGATCTAATAATTTCTCAAATTGCTTTGTAAACCATAGATCCTAAATAACACAAACTGTCATGGAAATGTATGTGTCTTAATCATACTTTACATGTAATCATGTAACTGTATAGAGTATCAATTCTATTTATATTTTGTGTCAGACTCTTAAGATGTCATAGAAAATAACATCAGAAAAATTTTATCATTTTTAGCCCCTTAAAAAACTACAATTTTTAGAAATACATTAAAATAAAATATATATCCATATTGAGTGTTCCCAAAGGAAAAGTTCATATTGAGAACTTTGACTACTTCCTTGAGGATATTTTGTGAACCTATTATTCAGGTAAATATATGGAAAAAAGTCAAAATTCCCTTCCAGCCCCAACTGCTTTGTTTAGTTTTGTATTTTTCTATATTAGAGATTAAACAATAGATGGATATTGCAACAAAGAAAGAGGACAAAATTCTAAGGGTAGACTTTACCAGATCCTTGTTAAAGATTCCACTAATCAGCAAACTCAGTGTTCTACTACTTTCTTCTCACAAACAGGAAGTAAATTATGTTATTCTGATGCCATATGACTCTCAATTCCATTGGCTAACACAAAGTATTTCTTATAATTACAAATGTTTGCCATGTAAATTTATGAAACTCCAAAGTGTTGTGATGTTTATACAATTATCCATATTACCTTTTTTTTGTTTGCTTTCATGAATGTGTTTACACATATTGACAACTGAGTTAAAAATCATAGTTCAGCTTAATGCAAAAGTATCTATTTAAATATGACTAACTACTTGGCAGATGAATATTATGGAACAGGTTTTATAAAATTGCTCAACTTCTTCTGCACTCCAAATGGCTCTTACACATTTAGCGAAAATTAATCTAAAACACATTTGAATGATTGGCTCTGAACTAGCCATCAAATCCCAGAATGGGAATTTGGAACTTATTTTTGAGTATTTCTTAGACAGAAGAGACCAACGCATATCCTTTGTTGCTAAAATACAAAACATCTGTACCTGGAATACTGCACCCGATTACAAATCACTGGGTCACAAGAAAGAGAATTGAGTAGGAGAAACTGAAATGATCATAGAATAAGGACGTTGCCATAGAAAAGCAGCTCTAAACTAGAACATTTCAGTGAAGTGTTTTTCTTTAGATTCTTGTTTTATAAAACAATAGCACAGAGTAGATACTAAAGTACAAAATGCATATTTTTAAGATCATGACAAAGAAAATTACTTTCCTCAGGAGGTTCCCTTATTTAATAAAGAGAGCATGGATGGCGTAATAATAATAGAGGTTTGGGATAAGTATAACAACTTTTTTGGTAATCAAGTGTGATAATATTGTTTCAGTATCAGATATTTAACAGGGGCTCTGTAAATATCACTATACCATTTTACACATAAAAATAAACAAAACTTAATTACTATTCAAAAGTATGGTACATGTTAAAATATAAACAAAGAGTATAATTTTGAGTGTGATAAACTCACAGTAGTTTTAAAACAAAAATTAGGATATTAAGAAAGACATACCAAGGATTTGGAGGTATATATTTAAGATGTTTTAGAAGAAATGTTCAACATATCAAGAGAAAGGCCCTTTATCTTCCTTACAGCTGTCCTTCAATAAATAAATAAATTCTCTTTGTAAGGAATTAAAGGGAAGTTTCAGAACTTTTGGAGACACACAGTAGTCAAGCAAAAAGTCCTTTTATGTTATACATATTATTAAATGATTAGCTATTACTCACTCTGTTTCCCCAGCCCTTGAAAGATGACAGTTTTATTCCAAATGTTTAATTTTTCAAATGACCAAGCAGAGAATGAAAAATAAAATGCCTTAAGAAAGACAGCCTACAAATCATTGATCTGTGGATAGTCATTACTACCCTCTTTACAAACAACTACCTCCCTCTTTTATTCCTAAATTGTCCATTGTGAAGCCATCCACTAGCATTTCTTCAATGAGGACCTTAACATACATTATGGTTTGGATGTGAGGTGTCCCCCAAAAAGTCATGAAAGACAATGCAAGAAGGTTTAATGGTGAAATGATGGGATCATGAGAGCCTAAAAACCAATCAGCAAATTAATCCCCTCTGGGATTAACTGAGTGGTAACTGAAGGCAGGGAGGGTGTGGCTGGAAGAGGTGGGCATTGGGGGTGTGCCTTTTGGGTATATATTTTGTATCTGACTAGTGTAGTCTATCTCTCTCTCTCTCCTTCTTCATCATCATGTGGGTCTCTTCCACCATGCTGTTCAGCCTCACCTCTAGCCCCAAGGAAAGGGGCCAGCTGCATATAGATTGTGACTTCTGAAACTGTGAGCCCCCAACTTCCTCTAAAATCATTCTTATAGGGGTGGGGTTGGGGTTGTGGCTCAGCAATAGAGTGCTTGCCTACCACGTGTGAAGCCCTGGTTTTATCCTCAGCACCACATAAAAATAAATAAATAAAATAAAGGTATTGTGTCCAACTACAACTAAAAAATAAATATTCAAAAAATTTGTTCTTATCTGGTCTGTTAGTCACAGCAGTAAAAAAGTTGACTAAAACAAATAAGGAATTTCTAATATTGCAGAGTTGTTTGTAAATTAGCATGCTTATAAAGCTTTCTTGATACAATGCAATCTACAGAAGTTAAAGAACATCCCAAGGTTTTCTTCTAGTACTTATTGATAACATAAATAAATTATCTCTTGGGAAAGGAACGCTCTAAGCCTTGCTATACTGTGATCTCCTAGTAATATGTCAAAATTATTATGTTTCTGTATGAAAATTTACTATGATGTTGAAATTAATTGAGAAAACCATTTTATTCTATTGGATTGTCCAAGGGTCAGTCATGCTTATTGTTGAACTTCTCTTGTTTTACTGGTGTGTGAAGCATGACTGTGATCTAGTTTGCTATTTGTTTTTCTTAGATAACTGTTCTACATTTAGTGTCTCTTACAGAGCAAATTAAAAACTGAGCATCCCATTCAAGAGTGATTGCAGTGAACAGAGTAGTTTATACTAGTAATTGTGGTTTAGTAATTCTGGTTCTCTTGTTTAATTATAATTTTTGAAGGAAAATATTTTACATATAATGCTAAGTAAAGAAAGAACAATAGCCAGGTGTGATGGCATATACCTGTAATCACAAAAGTTTAGGAGGCTAAGGCAGGAGGATTATGAGTGCAAAGACAGCCTTACCAACTCAGAGAGTCCCTAAGCAACTCAATGAGACCCCATGTCTAAATAAAATATTTTTAAAAGGGCTGGGGATGTAGTTCCGTAGTTAAATGCCTCTGGGTTCAATCCCCCATAAAATTAAAAAAAAAGAGTATGCAAAATGATTTTATACCACAATTTTAATCAAAATTCACAATAAAATGTAAAAGAAATATTCTCACATATATGTGTATCTATGTTAGGAAAGCCATTATGTGCTTTTTTTCATATTTGGTTTTCAGAATTTAATACATTTGTAATTAAAAGTAAACACAAGTTTGTGAAGCATCACAGGTATTATAACATCTGATTATGTCTAGAAGTGGCTGAACAGGAAGAAAGCTAACTCTTACTTATAACTGGAATTAATGTGTCACAAATAAATCTTTCCACTAAACTTCAATTAATACTTGAAAGCCTGAAATTGGGATTTCTGGGCTACTTTTTTGGACAAAAGGTATTTTCCTTTGTAAGACAGCAACAACAAATATGAACACATCATACACATGAGAAAAGGTATAAAAGACTATTTAGTTAAGTTTCTTATTTGAAGGCAGCGAACGTTTTATCAGAACGAGTTAGGAAAAATACACTTTATGAAATGATATTTGGTAGCTAATGAAATCACCAAGAATACTGAAAATCCAGGCTTAGGAAATGATCAGGGAAAAGAGAATAAGAGTACATTGGAGAATGCACTCTTGTAATGTGTGACAATAGCAGTACCAATAATACTAAATGTGGCCAAGTCACATGCTAAATGGAAGGTTGGTATGATGCTTTTATTTCAGCTTCTATACAAAAGTTTCTTAGGAAAGAAATTTACCAAATAATGAAATTTAAGATGATAGGTAACCAAAATTAATGATAGATGTTCATAGCAAATGTGATGAGCTCAGATATAATGTAATGATTAAAAAAAAAGAACTTTTATGTGAGAGGATATAGTATATTTACATGCAAAATATGTTGATTCAAAAGAAGTGGAAGGAGAAAGATACAATATAAAGAGGAAAGGTAAGCCTCAGAAACCCAGGATGAAGTTCCATTGAGGATGCTTATGCAACTGCAATGAATAATATTTGAAATGACTGTCTTTGATGCAGAGAGAGAAAGTTAAATCATTCAAATAGAGACAAAGATGGGTGATACTTGGGTGTGGACAATTATCAATGTTGTGTTTGCCCATATTTCACCAAGCACAAATTTAATAAGATGTAAACATCTGACTTTATTTTTTTTCCTGACTTGTTATATCTTTTCATAAAGGCTATTTTCTGCCTCCTTATGGCTAGTTAATAAACTAATGGAGTTAATAAAACTTACCATTTCACAAAATATTAAATTTCCCACCTGTGTAGGTACTGAATAAAATTCTATCTTCTCCATATCACATTTGTTTGGAATAAACTAAAATTGCATTTTCCTTTGGCTTACCTTTATAATGTTAGTTGCAACTCATTTTCCTATTAGAAGACTCTTCAATGAACTGTTGATCTTAATTGTTTGGCTCTAAGTGTTTATATATGCAGTCACTTGTATACATTTGTCTCACTAATGAGAAGAAGCTTTGAAGCACATCCTTATGTATTTACTCCACAACTTATATATTTTATTACTTTTTACTTTGAATTTCTTTTTCATAATGATAAGAACATATTTAATGTCAAAACTTGTTACTCTTAGTAAAAAGTTAAATTTAACGTTCCAAATCCAGTGTATTGTGGGAAGATTTAGAGATGGGAGATTAAAAACATTTTTATTAAAAATCACCTTCACATCTACTGCAAAGTGCCTTTAAATTGTGAAAACTTAATATTCAATCAAAACTATAAATATCATGCTTTTTTGTTTTACACATTTAAAACATCAATTTTGCGGCTGGAATTGCAGCTCAGTGGTACAGAGCTTTCTTAGAACCTGTGAATGAAGGTATTGTGTCCATGTACATTTTTTTTTTAGAGAGAGAGAGAGAATTGTTTAATATTTATTTTTTAGTTTTCGGCGGACACAACATCTTTGTTGGTATGAGGTGCTGAGGATCGAACCCGGGCCGCACGCAGCCAGGCAAGCGCATTACCACTTGAGCCACATCCCCAGCCCCCCAAAAAATTTTTAAAAAATCAACTTCACATTCTGTTTATAGACAATATGTATTGAACTGTCCAATAATACAAAATATATTTTTAAATCAAGGATTAAAATACAAGTTTTAAAAAATCAAACAAAATTTATACTATAGTTTGTCAGAACAGTCATCATATTCCATTAATAATTTTTTTATATTATATATGTTATGTCCAGAGTCTTTGATCATATATTAGTTTTCATTATCTCAGTATGAAAATATCTTCAAATAGAGCTTGCATCAGCTGTGGGGAGAGGGGACTATGATGGAGAGACAACATGGATATTGCATTGTGAGGTTTTGAACCACAGTTGATTTGGCATTTAGACATTTTAGCCTCCGGCCTCTTTTATATATTATCATTCCACATCTGGGCACATTCTGGGAAGAGCAGAATTCTATTGTTTGTGGTATATATTTATTTCATGAATACATCATGGATGATATCTGTGTAGGTCAAATGTCTAACAAAGGTCAGAGAGTCACCTCATTGCTAGTCTGGTTTAGTGTTTAAACTGTTAAAAATAAAAATCAAGGGGAAAGAAAAAGGATGAAGTATTCTTTCCATGAAGATTTGTATTTTCATTTTTAGTGAATTAGAATTACCCATGCTTAAAGAAGGTGAAACATTTCATTTTTAAGCTTACAGATAACAGCGAATGCCAAAAGTCAAATTTTCCAACCACTAGAATTATCAATTGGTGAGGTCACTCATGTAGCATCTCAGAAAATAAGACACAAAACTTGTGTCATTATCTGGCCTAATCCCCATTTCTTTAGGCTAAACCATTCAGGATGGGTGATTGCCTATTTTCTCTGGGATGTCTTAGAAGGTATACAATGCATTTGTATTTTATCAATATTTTATTTGCATCTAAAATTTTATTTCTCATTTTCACTTAAATGAATCTCTCCTTATTTAATAACATGCGTATTATTGTTCAATATTTTCTTTTTTATAAGGTTTTTGCAATATTGGAAATGGTAATCTAAACAGCACTTAAACCTTCATTCTGAAAGCTAAACAAGATCAAATTCTTTGAATGTTCCTAAAATAAAACATTTTCTACTACAATAATTATTCCTGTTATTCTCTGTAAAAATATCCAGTTCACTGATATATTTTTAAAGGGTGCAAGAAAGATTCATACCAGATATAGAGAAACAATTATATATAGAACACTGAATAGATGTGTGTGTGTCTGTCTGTGTGTGTGTGTGTGTGTGTGTGTGTGTGAGAGAGAGAGAGAGAGAGAGAGAGAGAGAGAGAGAGAGAGAGAGAAGGGATAAGTCTGGTCACCAGAAACATGAAATAAGAAAGAATTTCAATTAAAATATTTTATTATACCTTTCACAACAGCAGTGCCAACATGTCTTTTAACACATTACCAAAATTAAGGAATTTTAACTTTCTAAAATAAAATTCAGTAATACCATATCTACCACAAAAACACCATTCTTGAAATAAAATTTAAGAAAACATCATCTGTGTTTTCCTTTATATGTAAATATTTTCTGTAATTCCATCAAGTCATTCAAACATCTGTTCTTAAACAGTAGCCCTCACTGTAAGGTTGCTAAGGCTTTCTTCCATTCTGGTAGCCAAGGGTAGAAAGTGGTAATTCCATATTCATTTATTGCCAACTATCCTACCTAGGTTCACAAAATCTGACTATTCCAATAACTTAAGAAAACAGTGAAGAAAGCACACAAACACACAGAAGTACCTTTTCAAAATACAGGATGGCTCTCTGACCTTAAGGGTCCATGGAAATAGAAAGAGCCATTGGAATTCTTTAGTTTATATAGGGAACACACAAGGGAAGGATCCATGGAACATTCTATCCCAAAAAGGGCAAAGGGTAGGATTACAAAGGAACAGGTGAGTGTAACTCCACCCCAGTGGGTGACACCTACACCCGGAGCCATGCCTTGTTATCCAAGCTACAGTAATGCCCAAGTTACTGTGCAACATAATAATTGTTCAGGACCCCAGGAAATCAGGACTTAAAGGTGTGTTCATCCAGGGCAGCTCCCGAAACTCATTATAGTTATTGTCAAAGATAGAACAATACAGAGGGTAGGGAGGTGGCATGGGGGCAGAAAAGATGGTAGAATGAGATGGACATCATTACCCTAGGTACATGTATGACTGCACATATGGTGTGACTTTACATCATGTACAACCATAGAAATGTAAAGTTGTGCTATATTTGTGTACAATTAATCAAAATGCATTCTGTTGTCATATATACCTAATTTAAATAAATTAATTAATTAAAAAGGTAGAATAATGCATAACAGGCTTGATATGCAGGGAATATCAAAATGATGACAATGTTAAATAAACAAATAACAAAGATTAAGTCAATTTAGTCAAAGCTTATTTTGAGATTTAACAGGAAAAAATTTGAATTTTCATAGCATATTCATGTCAAGTCGGTAGAAAGTCTAAAAATTTTTATGATACTATCTTGAAACATTATAAAATAATTATATTACCCAACTTATTTTGTTTCTGGTTTATGGAGATTATCTCTAGAGTTTCACAAATAAATAATATGATTTTTTTGGTGTGTGTGTGAATACACATGATTTCATTTGAAGTAGAAATAGCAGAATTTATGTATATGAATCATGTAATCATCATGGAATTAATGGATTACTTTCCATCATATGTGATAATGTATATATGTGTATTTATGAGTGTGTGCTTGTAATATGATATTAAATGGGTACAACTCCACCAAATCTAAGTACTGTATTATGTCATTATATTAAAAATTAAAACAAAAATACTTATGTGTGCTTACTACATAAGAGTGAACTAGTTATTCTGAAGAAAAAAAAATAACTCCCAATGAAAAACTTGTAGAATTTGTATAAAGTATAAAAATATACTTTTTGAAAAAATATGAGCATATATTAATTGCATTTATTAAGTGGTTTCAGTGTAACATTTCAATACACACATATGGTGTCAACTGGTCTCAAGAAAGATATATGAATGGTCAACAGATAAATGAAAAAAAAAATGTCCAATATCATTAAATATCAGGGAAATATAAAACAAAACCACAATGAGATACCATTTCCCACTAGTTAGAACTGCTATTATATATTTTCAAAATAGCAAATATTGGTGAGATGTGTGTAAAAGAAAAAAATATCATACTCTGTTGGTGGGAATGTAAGTTAGTATAAACATTATGGAGGGGGGGATCCAACATGGCGGCGAGAGGGGAGGCAGCGCTTTCAGTACCTCCTCAACAACGGGGTCAGAGAGACGCATGGATACGCTTAGATTCGACCTGCTGAGAAACTCCTAGCAAAATTCCACTAAAGAGAGACTGGCCGGGAATCGGTAGGATTTTTGGAGGTGACAGTTTGCGCTAGACGAGTGAATCTCCGCCACGCAGCGCAGAGGTCCAGACCCGCCAGCCGCTGCCCGCGCAACTCGGCGACTGTCGGCTGCCTGCACGCGGCCCCCGCGTCAGGGCGGATAGCCTCCGAGGCGCAGCGCAGCAGGAGCGGTGCAGGGACTCTAGGAAGAGGTCTCTCGCCAAGCCTTCATGAAATAGTGAACCCGGAGCTGAAACCAACCAGAGACAGACCAGTCCCACCCCTCCCTTCGGACACTCCGGCAAGGAGCCTGGGGCCCGCCATAGCAAAGAGGTGACATCATCAGAGTTCTGCCGACAGAATTCCTTCCCAGCAGAATCCACATTAGCAGGTGTGTGACTCCCACCCCCTCCAGATACAAGCAGCCAGGAAACGACCGGGGGCGTGTCTGTAGGGAAGCAGAGGGGATTCCAGATCCCCACCTCCCCTTAACACCAGCAGCGACACCCAAGATCTTAGCCGCCAGTTTCTGGGGGCGTGCCCACCAAAGGGGTCCGGAAAAATTAAACTGTTGGTTCCCAGATCACCCCACCACAGCACTGGGGCTTAGATGAATGACAGAGAGGGTGTTCATCGTTCGGGATATAGGACACGTGGTGGGGCTACAAGTGTAATCAGATCCTTGGGGAACCGCCTCTGGTGAACAGGACCTGGCTGGCTGGCTGGGAGGAGGAACAGGGGGAGGGGCCGGATAAGTGAAAGGGCTCTGGACTAACAGGATTGAGAGGCTCCCAGGAGCCACCATACAGGGATTTCTGTCAGCACATAGAGGGCAGAAGCTCCGCTCAGAGGGCACAGCTCCGCCTATTGGAAGAGAAGAAAATGGGATTGAGCCATAGAACAGGGGATGCAAGCATGTCAGAGATCTGATGTCATCGGAGAGCGGCCGAGGAGAGAACTTCATCGGTGCTAGCGGCGAAGGAAACAGTTGGTCCCCTGGTAGGGAGGGTGAGTCACAGATACCCGAGTCTCTCTCGCTTTGTCGTCGAGTCAGAGGGGAGGAGCGGGGCCGCCGCCCACACCCGCAAGGTAGGCAGACCTGTGACCAACCTGCAGAACAGGCCAAGCGGCCTGCCAGCATGGTACACACTTCACCCCAACTGGAGTAGGGGCAGAGCAGAGCCTTCGCCCGTGCCCTGATCAAGCCCAGCGGCCCGCCTGTGTGGTGGTCAAGTGACCCCAATTGGAGTGGGGGCGGAGCGGAACTGAGGGACACTACATACTGCTTAAGGGAACCATACACCAACAAGACATAACAATCATAAATATATATGCCCCAAACAATAGTGCAGCTATGTTCATCAAACAAACTCTTCTCAAGTTCAAGAGTCTAATAGACCACCATACAATAATCATGGGAGACTTCAACACACCTCTCTCGCCACTGGACAGATCTTCAAAACAAAAGTTGAATAAGGAAACTATAGAACTCAATAACACAATTAATAACCCAGACTTAATTGACATATATATAATATACCACCCAACATCAAGCAGTTACACTTTTTTTCTCAGCAGCACATGGATCCTTCTCAAAAATAGATCATATATTATGTCACAGGGCAACTCTTAGACAATATAAAGGAGTAGAGATAATACCATGCATCTTATCTGATCATAATGGAATGAAACTGAAAATCAACGATAAAAGAAGGAAGGAAAAAGCATACATCACTTGGAGAATGAACAATAGGTTACTGAATGATCAATGGGTTATAGAAGACATCAAGGAGGAAATTAAAAAATTCTTAGAGATTAATGAAACCACAGACACAACATATCGGAATCTATGGGACACACTAAAAGCAGTTCTAAGAGGAAAATTCATTGCTTGGAGTTCATTCCTTAAAAAAAGAAAAAAACAACAAATAAATGATCTCATACTTCATCTCAAAATCCTAGAAAAAGAAGAGCAAAACAACAGCAAAAGAAGTAGAAGGCAAGAAATAATTAAAATCAGAGCTGAAATCAATGAAATCGAAACAAAAGAAACAATTGAAAAAATTGACAAAACTAAAAGTTGGTTCTTTGAAAAAATAAACAAAATCGACAGACCCTTAGCCATGCTAGCGAAGAGAAGAAGAGAGAGAACTCAAATTACTAGCATACGGGATGAAAAAGGCAATATCACAACAGACACTTCAGAAATACAGAAGATAATCAAAAATTATTTTGAATCCTTATACTCCAATAAATTAGAAGATAGTGAAGGCATAGATAAATTTCTTAAGTCATATGATCTGCCCAGATTGAGTCAGGAGGATATAGACAACCTAAACAGACCAATATCAATTGAGGAAATAGAAGAAACCATCAAAAGAATACCAACTAAGAAAAGCCCAGGACCGGATGGGTATACAGCAGAATTTTACAAAACCTTTAAAGAGGAACTAATACCAATACTTTTCAAGCTACTTCAGGAAATAGAAAAAGAGGGAGAACTTCCAAATTCATTCTACGAGGCCAACATCACCCTGATACCTAAACCAGACAAAGACACTTCAAAGAAAGAAAACTTCAGACCAATATCTCTAATGAACCTAGATGCAAAAATCCTCAATAAAATTCTGGTGAATCGGATACAAAAACATATCAAAAAAAATTGTGCACCATGATCAAGTAGGATTCATCCCTGGGATGCAAGGCTGGTTCAATATACGGAAATCAATAAATGTTATTCACCACATCAATAGACTTAAAAATAAGAACCATATGATCATCTTGATAGATGCGGAAAAAGAATTCGACAAAGTACAGCATCCCTTTATGTTCAAAACTCTACAAAAACTAGGGATAACAGGAACATACCTCAATATTGTAAAAGCAATCTATGCTAAGCCTCAGGCTAGCATCATTCTGAATGGAGAAAAATTGAAGGCATTCCCTCTAAAATCTGGAACAAGACAGGGATGCCCTCTTTCACCACTTCTGTTCAACATAGTTCTCGAAACACTGGCCAGAGCAATTAGACAGACGAAAGAAATTAAAGGCATAAAAATAGGAAAAGAAGAACTTAAATTATCACTATTTTCAAAAGACATGTTTCTATACCTAGCAGACCCAAAAGGGTCTACAAAGAAACTATTAGAGCTAATAAATGAATTCAGCAAAGTGGCAGGATATAAAATCAACATGCATAAATCAAAGGCATTCCTGTATATCAGTGACAAATCCTCTGAAATGGAAATGAGGACAACCACTCCATTCACAATATCTTCAAAAAAAATAAAATACTTGGGAATCAACCTAACAAAAGAGGTGAAAGACTTATACAATGAAAACTACAGAACCCTAAAGAGAGAAATAGAAGAAGATCTTAGAAGATGGAAAAATATACCCTGTTCATGGATAGGCAGAACTAACATCATCAAAATGGCGATATTACCAAAAGTTCACTATAGGTTTAATGCAATGCCAATCAAAATCCCAACGGCATTTCTTGTAGAAATAGAGAAAGCAATCATGAAATTCATATGGAAAAATAAAAGACCCAGAATAGCAAAAACAACTCTAAGCAGGAAGTGTGAATCAGGCGGTATAGCGATACCAGACTTCAAACTATACTACAGAGCAATAGTAACAAAAACAGCATGGTACTGGTACCAAAACAGGCGGGTGGACCAATGGTACAGAATAGAGGACACAGAAACCAATCCACAAAACTACAACTATCTTATATTTGATAAAGGGGCTAAAAGCATGCAATGGAGGTAGGATAGCATCTTCAACAAATGGTGCTGGGAAAACTGGAAATCCATATGCAACAAAATGAAACTGAATCCCTTTCTCTCACCATGCACAAAAGTGAATTCAAAATGGATCAAGGAGTTTGATATCAAATCAGAGACACGCCGTCTGATAGAAGAAAAAGTTGGCTACGATCTACATACTGTGGGGTCGGGCTCCAAATTCCTCAATAGGACACCCATAGCACAAAAGTTAATAACTAGAATCAACAAATGGGACTTACTCAAACTAAAAAGTTTTTTCTCAGCTAAAGAAACAATAAGAGAGGTAAATAGAGAGCCTACATCCTGGGAACAAATCTTTACTCCTCACACTTCAGATACAGCCCTAATATCCAGAGTATACAAAGAACTCAAAAAATTAGACAATAAGATAACAAACAACCCAATCAACAAATGGGCCAAGGACCTGAACAGACACTTCTCAGAGGAGGACATACAATCAATCAACAAGTACATGAAAAAATGCTCACCATCTCTAGCAGTCAGAGAAATGCAAATCAAAACCACCCTAAGATACCATCTCACTCCAGTTAGATTGACAGCCATTATGAAGTCAAACAACAACAAGTGCTGGCAAGGATGTGGGGAAAAGGGTACACTTGTACATTGCTGGTGGGACTGCAAATTGGTGCAGCCAATATGGAAAGCAGTATGGAGATTTCTTGGAAAGCTAGGAATGGAGCCACCATTTGACCCAGCTATTCCCCTTCTTGGTCTGTTCCCCAAAGACCTAAAAAGAGCATGCTACAGGGACACTGCTACATTGATGTTCATAGCAGCTCAATTCACAATAGCAAGACTGTGGAACCAACCCAGATGCCCTTCAATAGACGAATGGATTTAAAAAAATGTGGCATTTATACACAATGGAGTATTACTCTGCATTAAAAAAATGAGAAAATCATAGAATTTGCAGGGAAATGGATGGCACTAGAGCAGATTATGCTAAGTGAAGCTAGCCAATCCCTAAAAAACAAATGCCAAATGTCTTCTTTGATATAAGGAGAGTAACTAAGAACAGAGTAGGGACGAAGAGCATGAGAAGAAGATTAACATTAAACAGAGATGAGAGGTGGGAGGGAAAGGGAGAGAAAAGGGAAATTGCATGGAAATGGAAGGAGACCCTCAGGGTTATACAAAAGAACATACAAGAGGAAGTGAGGGGAAAGGGAAAAATAATACAAGGGGGAGAAATGAAGGTCAGTAGAGGGGGTAGAGAGAGAAGAGGGGAGGGGAGGGGAGGGGGGATAGTAGAGGATAGGAAAGGTAGCAGAACACGACAGTCACTAGTATGGCAATATGTAAATCAATGGATGTGTAATTGATGTGATTCTGCAATTTGTATATGGGCTAAAAATGGGAGTTCATAACCCACTTGAAGCAAAGTGTGAAAGATGATATATCAAGAACTATGTAATGTTTTGAACAAGCAACAATTAAAAAATATAATAAAAAAATAAAAAAAAAAACATTTTGGAGAACAGCACAAAGATTTTTTTAAAATTATTTTGTTTTAATTAAATATACATTACATTAGAATGCATTTAGACACTTTGATATATCATAAATAGATGGGAGATAATTTCTCATTATTCTGAGTGGAAAATCATATTGGTCATGTAGTCACATATATACATACAGTGATAATGTCTGCTACATCCTACTATCTTTCCTATTCCCATATCTCCTTCCCTCCCCTTCAATCACTTCCCTCTACCTAATCCAAGGTAACACTACTCTTCCTTAGTGCCCCCTGCCTTATTGTGAATTAGCATCTGCATATTAGAGAAAACATTTGGTCTTTGGTTTTTTGGGATTAGCTTATTTTTCTTAGCATGATATTCTCCAACTCCAACCATTTACTGGCAAATGCCATAATTTCATTCTTCTTTAAAGCTGAGTAATATTCCAATGAATATATTCACCACATTTTCTTTATCCATTCATCTATTGAGGGACACCTAGGTTGGTTCCATAGTTTAGCTATTGTGAATTGAGCTGCTTTAAACATTGATGTGGCTGTGTCCCTGTAGTATGCTGATTTTAAGTCCTTTGGGTATAAACCAAGGAGTGGGATAGCTGGGTAAAATGGTGGTTCCATTGCCAGTTTTCTGAGGAATCTCCATACTGCTGTGCATAGTGGTTGCACCTATTTTCAGTCCCACCAGCAATGTTTGAGTACACCTTTTTCTCCACATCATCGCCAACATTTATTGTTGCCTGTATTCTTGATGATTGCCTTTCTGACAGGAGTGAGATGAAATCTTAGATTAGTTTTGATTTGCATTCCTTGAATTGCTAGACATATTGAACAGTTTTTCATTGATTTGTTGATCAATTGTATTTCTTCTGTTGTGAAGTGTCTGTTCAGTTCCTTAGCCCATTTGTTGATTGGCTTATTTGTTTTTTTGGTGTTAAGTTTTTTGAGTTCTTTATATATCCTAGAGATTAATAGTTTATTGGAGGTGCATGTGGTAAGGATTTTCTAACAATCTGACGGCTCTATCCTCATGTTATTGATTGTTTCCTTTGCAGAGAAGAAGCTTTTTAATTTGAATCCATCCCATTTATTGATTCCTGATTTTACTTCTTGTGCTTTAGGAGTCTTGTTAAAGAATTCAGATCCTAGGCCAACATGGTGAAGAATTGAGCCTATATAATCTTCTATTAGGTACAGAGTCTCTGATCTAGTGCTTAAGTCTTTGATTCACTTTGAGTGATTTTTGTGCAGGGTAAGAGAGAGAGGTTTAATTTCATTTTGCTACGTGTGGATTTCCAGTTTTGCCAGCACCATTTGTTGAATAGGCTATGGTTTCTCCAGTGAATGTTTTTGGCACCCTTGTCTAGTATGAGATAATCATATTTATGTGAGTTAGTCTCTGTGTCCTCTAGTCTGTACCATTGGTCTACAAGTCTATTTTGGTGCCAATACCATGCTGTTTTTGTTAATATAGCTCTGTAGTATAGTTTAACACCTGGTATTATGATGCCTCCTGCTTCACTTTTCTTGCTAAAGATTGCTTTGCCTATTCTGGGTCTCTTATTTTTTCCAAATAAATTTCATGATTGGTTTTTCTCTTTCTATGAAGAATGTCATTGGGATTTTAAGAGGAATTACATTAATTCTATATAACACTTTTGGTAGTATGGCCATTTTGACAATATTAATTTTGCCTATCCAGGAGAACAGGAAATCTTTCCATCTTTTGAGGTTTTCTTCAATATCTTTCTTTAGTGTTCTGTAGTTTTCATAGTAGAGGTCTTTAACCTCTTTCGTTAGATTGATTCCCAGGTATTTTTTTTTTTTTTTTGAGGTTTAGTTCTATAGTTTTCTTATTTAGTTTTTGTTTGAAAGATCTGTCCAGTAGTGAAAGAGGTGTGCTAAAATCACCCAGTATTATTTTATTGTGGTCTATTTGACTCTTGAAATTGGGAAGAGTTTGTTTGATGTACATAGATGATCCATTGTTTGGGGCATAAATATTTATAATTGTTATATCCTGCTAATATATACTTCTTTTAAATAATATGAAATGTTCTTCTTTGTCTCTTCTGATGAACTTTGGCTTGAAGTCTACTTTATCTGAGATGAGAATGGAAAGCTCTGCTTGTTTATGCAATCCATATGAGTGATAAGTTTGTTTGTTTGTTTGTTTTTCCCATCCTTTCACCTTCAGCCTGTAGATGTCTTTGCCCATGAGGTGAGTCTCTTAAAGACAGCATATTGTTAGGCCTTGCTTTTTAATCCAATCTGCCAACATGTGTCTTTTGATTGATAAGTTTATGTCCTTAACATTCAAAGTTATTGTTGAGATATGATTTACATTCCCTGTCATTTTGATTTATTTCTGGTTTTTGAATTGTCTTAGTTTCTCATTTTGTTGAATTTCCCTTTAGTATAGAGCCTCCCTTCACTGGTTTTCACTTTTTTTTTTTTTTTTACTTCATCCTCATGGAATATTTTGTTGAGAATGCTCTGTAGTGTAGGCTTTCTAGTTGTGAATTTTTTATATTTCTGTTTATCATGGGAGATTTTCATTTGATCTTCAAATCTGGAACTTAATTTTGCTGCATATAAAATTCTTGATTGGCATCCTTTTTCTTTCAGAGCTTAAAATTTATAATTCCCGGACCTCCTAGCTTTGAGGTTCTGGGTTGAGAAATCAGTGGAGATCCAAATTGATTTCACTCTATACATAATTTTTTTTTTCTCACTGCCTGTAAGATTTTATCTTTATTCTCTGTGTTAGTCATTCTCATTGTAATGTGTCTTGGTGTGGATCTGCTCTAATTTGGTATATTTGTGGTAATGTAATCCTCTTGTATTTTATTTTCCATTCCAATATTTAGGTTTGGGAAATTTTCTGCTATTATTTCATTGAAAAGATTGCAGATTCCTTTGGTTTATATCTCTGTTCCTTCACCTATTCCAATAACTCTTAAATTTGGTCTTTTCATGTTATCCCATAATTCTTGGATGTTCTGTTCATGGCTTCTTACCATCTTCTCCACATGTTCAACTTTACTTTCAAGTTTATATATTTTGTCTTCATTATCTGATGTTCTGTCTTCCAAGTAGTCTAGACTGTTGGTTATGCTTTCTACTGAATTGATAATTTGGTTTACTGATTCCTTCATTTTAAGGATTTCTGCTTGTTTTTTTTTTTTTTTTTCTTCTTCATGATGTCTAACTCTTTATTGAAGTGGTCTTTCACTTCCTGTATTTTTTCTTTGATTTCACTCCTTATGCTACCCTTCACTTCATATATCAATTTAACCATATAAAATCTGAACTCCTTCTTGGACATTTGTTCTACTGTGTAATCAGTGGCTTCTGTTGAAGCATCTTGGTTTGCGGGATGCTTTATTCCCTTGTTTTTTTTTTTTTTTTTTTTTTATGTTGTTAGTGTGTTTTCCCATCTAAAAGTATGAATCTAAAGCAGGATAAACTCTACCCTGTAGGCCTATAGTGTCCCTGTAGGTTTCCAGTGCTTTACCTTTACAGGTGAAACCAATATCAACAGCACCCAGTGTACACAATATATAGCCTTAAACCTAATAGAGCTCCAACTAAGGTGTCTCGCATTAACTGAAATGATGAGTTCAATAACTATCTATAGTACAAACAGAAATTTGTTAAAATGATTTACAATTTCAAATGGTGGATGAGAGAACAGTGGTAGTGTAGTATGCAATATTTGCAAAGGAGGAATAGAGAAGCTAGAAGTAAAAATTCACAGGAAGAGTGAGAGAGGAGCTGAGAGAGATTGACTATTGGTTATAGAAATGTTAGAATGAAAATCCAAGAAAATAGACAAGGAGGAAGAATATAAACCAAGAGAAAAAATTAAAGACAAGAATACAACAAAAATGCAAAACACCATTCATATGTCATTGTTCTCCACACAGTGATGCATAAAAAACATCCAGTTCCAAATTTGGTACAGAGATTAGTGAATCAAAAAATAAAATAAAGTAAAATAAATCTTGCTGGAAAGTCGAACTGTCTCTGTAAGTGGTCAACAGTTCCTCAGCCCTCTCTCTGATGTCTCTCGGGATCATTAAACCTAGACCAGCCCTCGTAAACCCAGTCTCTATCCTACCGATCTCGGTTTCAGATACTTCAGGCTTGACCAAGGTGCAGTTCCAAGATCTCAATGCTTCTCCTACTGGCAGAGAGACCATTACGCTTACACTTATGCAAAGGACCATCCCCAAGATGCAGCAGCAAGACAAGGGCCACCAGCACTATCAGCAGGAAGACCCCAGGCTCCTCCAAACTTGTAGACACCCCCACACTGGACCTGCAGGTCCTGGCTGGAATCCTCAGACAGAGGCTTTTGTAGTGGTGAACCTGCTGGCACACTGGCCTCAGACCCTGGCTGGTGTCCCAAAATAGCTGCATCCATCTGCAACCAAGCCTAGAGTCTCCCACGAAGCAGTCCTCTAGGCTGTAGTAGTAGCAGTAGTGACAGTGTTTTTTTGGCAGCAGGCAGCAGGTCAGCAGTAGTGGTGGCTGCAGCAGTGGCTACAATGGCAGCTGCAATTGCAGCTGTGGAGGCAGCATCACCAGGTGCTCTCCAGGGGTCAGCAGTGTCAGCTTCAATTGCATTGAGGGCAGTGATTGCTTCTGTGGCAGCAGCACCCAGAAAGAAGACCTCCAGCTGACCTTGGGCTGGCTGCAGTGGAATCAGAGGCAGCAGCCCAGTATGAAGCAGTATGAAGATTTTTTAAAGCTAAAAATAGTTCTATGATATGATCCAGCTATCTCACTTATAGGTATTTATCCAAAGGAAATAAAAATGAACTTTTAAGTACATTTCCAATCTCTTAAGAAGTAAAATGTCCAAGGGCTACAAAAATAACTAGAAAGTTGAGATGAGCAACGTAGATGAAATATGGGCTGCCCATACCAGGAAACTGGAGTCAACCTCATAAGCAATAGAAAATTAGACTTTAGGATTGTGCAAAATAAGGCAGAGTTGAACTGAAGACTCTGGCAAAGACAAAGAGGACATGTCCTCAGGGAAACGGATTTGTGTAACTTTTGCTATGACAAGATGATACAGTAATAATTATCTCAAAATGAAAGAAGTAGAATAGTGACACCCAACTCCAAAATATGTGTGATGTGAGAAAGTAAATATTGATCATTTTTCATGAATAGCAGAGTAGTGGCATCTTCAGGGGAGAGTTAGGTTTATATTAAAGCAAGTAGGCAGAAGGAATGCCCAGAAAGATATGTCGAGGATATAAGCATTGATGGATAGCAACAAGGTGACATATATGTACATTTCATTTTCATGAACTTATCTCTATGATTTTATAATTAGTTGAACAATATTAAGTATAAATATGCATATTTAAGAATAAAAGTTATTGTTAACGTGATTTTGCCTTTATACACATAGTGTGAAAACATTCCTATGAGACATAAATGACATACTAGTATACAATAAAAGTTAACCCCAAATCAATTACATTTGACTTGACTTTAGTTACATTCAGAAATTCCCTCCATACTGTTAACAAATCAAAAGAAAAATGAGAGATATAGAAGAGAAATACAAGGGAGGCAAATCTTTATATAAATTATTCAGACACAAACTGAGTCAATTATTTTCCCTAATTTTAGTAACATGAGATAGATTAACCTGTTCATTGGTTTTTGTTAAGAGATAAGAATATATAGGAAATATTTAATTATTCTTGATATAATTATAAGGTTTAATACAAAGTATTCAGCCATGTTAAAAATGTGAGTAATTCTAACTTGCCTTTTTGTATAATATTGACATGAATCATTTCTTCTATTTTATTATTTTTTGTTATAGTCACTGTAGGACTTTGTTCAGCTAGCAATCTTAGCAATTATTTTATCCAGGAATGAAATTCTTTTAGAAAGAATAAAGAAAATTGAATTTCTTGTTCAAAAGAAAAGCTACTGTGAGGATTTATTTGATATATTTAATAAGAACAATAGCTAAAATGTCACTCAACTGCTACTATATACAATCAAGCAACTTTCAGAGATTGTAAATAAAAAGCAGTTTTAAAGATTGATTTTGGCATGTATACATAATGAAGGTCTGAATAAGGAACAAGGTCACAGCTGAAGTAGAATAAAGTAATCTTTATACTCTGAACATTTCCCAATAAAAAGACTTGGTTCTTGAAATTTCCTGGTGCGCTCTCTCTCTCTCTCTCTCTCTCTCTCTCTCTCTCTCTCTATATATATATATATATATATATATATATATATATATATATATATCCATGTGTTCATGTAATAATAAAAACACAAAAGAATAATTGTGACCCATTATAATTAGTGTAGAAATCTCATTAAATACAAATGTGGGATGAAAACCACCTTAGAGTAGTATCAGCTAAAATCGCAGAGTAAGGGCCATCTGAAATTCTGTACTTTATAAAAGGAATGGAAACACAGGCAAAAATTTTCAGAAGCAACCTTTTCAGAAATCTGGAAATTAGCTATGGATTTGATGTAACTGAGAGAGAGTATACTTAAGGAAAGCAACTAAAAGTAGTATTAACAGCAAGTTTTGTGGCATTTTTATTTGTCCTCTCCCCATGACCTCTCCAGATTCTCAGTAGATTCCAGAACCAGTAGCCAATAATAACTAAGAAAACTAGCAGCTATCATGTCATCAGAAGTAGCAGAAAACAGGAGGAGCTCATTCAGAACCTTATTCCCAAATAATTCACATTAGTTGAACTGCCTGGTATTTTCATGGAAGACTCCACTTACAAAGCAACTTCATTTGACCTGACTTTGAATTTATCAAGGACAAAGAGACTTTCTGTTAGTATTTTTGCAAAAAATGATTAGAGGAAGAGAAGTTCCTGGGAAGATGGCAAGGGAGAGAGCACCAGGCTTATCTTCACCTACCTGGACACCAACTGCTCTAATACAATCTGGCTTATTTAACAATTTTGAACAATTGCATCCACTAAAGGCT
This sequence comes from Marmota flaviventris, assembly GCF_047511675.1. NCBI lineage: Eukaryota > Metazoa > Chordata > Mammalia > Rodentia > Sciuridae > Marmota > Marmota flaviventris. Next base: position 108,883,334 of record NC_092518.1, on the reverse strand, counting down.
TGGAACTTCCAGGGTAAGTCAAGGGAAGGAGATGACAGTAAATTTTGGTCCATTTAATCTCTTTAAAAAATAGGATAGTACTGCCATCCCCAGTACTGTGGCAGGCAGTTGTACTACTGAAGAAACTTGCATATAGTTTGTGGGAGCCAAGTTAGGAAAATAGGACCCTTGCCTCCAATACTGAGAAGCTGTGCTCTTAAAATTGACTGATGCTTCTGATCACAGAAATACAAACAAGATGATGGGCAGCCACTGTTTTTGGACTTCTCCCCACTGTTTCACACCCTTCCCCCTCCAGAAATGAACTTCAAAGAATATAGAGTTGTTGCCCTTTGCTCCCATTAATTTTTCTCTCTTTTTTTTTCCTTTTGAGAAAAAGACATTAATGTCTAGGACACTCAAAATCAATTGTATATATGGGGGAAATTATATTGTAACCATACATACCAAGGGAAAGGTGCATACTCATTAGAAGTCATATGAAGATCTTAAATTTATAGCTTAGGCTAATCCTTGGCAGAGAAACAGTCTACAATTATTTTTTAAAAAAACAAAAACAGAAAATTCTATAAAGGGAAGAAAATGTTATTTCCAGAATTACCATATTATTAAATTTACTGAATAATGAATAAACACTATGTTGCAATTCCAGTCAATTGTATAATATTCAGATACAAAAGGAAATATTCTTACATTATTCAGCACTTGTGAACTTTGAAACCATTATCTTAACTGAAAGAATGGAGGTGTTGATGGTATAATTTAAATTACATGGAATGTCCAGAAAAGATAAGCACATAGAGAAAATAAATTGAAGATTGTCTAAGTTTGGAGGATTGTGGATTTGAGAATGATTGCTAAGAGGTATGGGATTTTATTGGGGATAATGTAAAAAGTCTGGAAATGTATGTTGGTGATGATTGTGCAACCTTGCTAATATACTAAACACCACCAAGTGTACAGTTTAAAGGACTGTATTTTATTTTGTATGATTTAAATCTCAATGAAAATAAAACACAAACATATTTCTGCTTATAATTTACCTAAAATAGTTGTTGATATCTAGGTTGAAATATTTTATATGAAATTATTATAATTTCACAAACATCAGATTACACATGTTAAATTCAATAAGTTATCTGGATCACTTGCAATAAAACTACCTAATTACATTAGTGTTATCCATCATTCTTCATCATTCTAAGAAACATAAAAATTTCTTAATAACTCCGGGTCTTAATGTCAGAATGGCCCTATTCTGTTACAGAAGCATTAGTAATTATTTTACCCAAATAGGAGTGTGGTCCTCCCTCTCACACATACCAATGTTCTCATCAATCTTCTGTTATATTGCACATCATATCAAAATGAACAGCTAGTTAGCAAATTCTTCTACTAAGAAGTACAGCGTCCAAATCACAGATGTTTTTTATTTAAGGTTCTTTGAAATACTTACAAATCATAAAAGATTAAGAACACTATGTGCCATTTTTTCTGCTTATATTTTTCAGGTTCATCACTCTCCATAGTATACAGTCTACCTTCAACCAATACTTCTTATTTAGCTTCATTAGCACATGCTTATGTAAAATGAAATGTTTACGGTTATGTATTTAGCTGAATAATATGAAAAAATTAGATGAAATCCAAGTAAGGCTCTCCATTGAAGCACTGAGATGACCAGTTGATAATTTTATGCTATACTAACAATATCTTATTTTAAAAGTAGAGTTATAAGGGATATGAGATACAGTATAGTCTGTTTGGACATAAAATGAATCAAAAAGAAGTGACTGAGGTCAAGTGTTGGAATGATGGAAATGAGGTATGTGATGGATAGCTAGAGGAAAATGCCCATTAATATCAGCATACCTCCTTGAGATTAGTAAAGAAGGACAGGTTCCTCAGGACGGTTCCTGGGAAATAAGCCCATGTCCTGTACTCTCAAAAGAAAACAGGCCATCAGGAGACAATTCCTTTAACATGTTACTACCTAGTATTTAAATGTATCTATCCTCTCTTACTATCATAAGACAAATGTGTGTCCCTGTTTCCCACAGTGCTATTCCCATCTTCTGCACTTTTTATTCCAATTCCATACCCTGGCCTTTCTGGTTATCTTTGTCAATTATGATCCTTCATTTTCCTTCAACACTTTTTCTGCACTAGATCTTTGCCAAATATAAACATTATATGAATACACTTTGTTTCCATTTTCAAACTTTAATTGAATGTCTAAGTCTGACTTTAATTCATAACACTCTTCAGAAACTATTCATAATAGACTTCTAATTGATAAGTTTATGTCAGCCATTTTATACTATTTAACATCTGTGTTGAACCAGAAAATTTTTATCATTCTTTCCTCTTTAGAATTCCTTATATTATTCAATTTTATTTCTTTTTCCTCTTAATAGATGGTTCTTTTTCTATTTCCATTAATTATTTCTGTTTCATCATGTACGTGTGTGTGTGTGTGTGTGTTTTCTATCTCTTGAATATGTAAGACATTTTTTCTTGCTACAGACTGTTTCTGGTCTTTTATTACTGCCAACCTAGTCCATTAACAATATATGTACTCTTTAATTTTTATTCTTTAAGCCTTTTATTTTAATTCTATTCCTCTCTTTTCCATTATTGATTATACATATATAATCTGTATATAATATTACATATCATTTATTTGTATTGGTTTCCTTGTGATGCAATTGTCCATAACCACAAATTAAGTGGCTTAAAACAGCAAAACATCTCTTTATAGTTCTCTGAGCTTAACATTTCCTTCATATTTTCTGAAATTATATATTATGTTCCTGTTATACAGAATATTGTCTTCTTTCTCCCCTTGTAACTCAGGTAACCTTAGTCTCCAAAATTAAACTGAAATGTCACTACTTCTGTGAGGACTAATCTTTCCATTATCTGGTTCCAATTATTCTTTTCTTCCACTGTGCTCTTAACAAACTTTCTATATGTATTTGGCAGTTATCTGACTATGTTCTATATATTTGCTTACATACCTTTTTAGTAGGTTAAAATTCCTAAAGATTCTAACCAAGTATGAATCATATTTTCTGATTTGAAATCTGAAAGAGTGATATAGAAGGACTCATGTATATGCATGATAAATAAATGATTAAAAAATAGAGCTATAAGAAAATATGCACAACTCCCCTACATCTTATCTGTTATATTTTACATACTTATGTTTTCTCCTTCAATAATCAAATAAATACAATGGAAATGCATGTTTTCATATTAAAGTAATAAGGATAAAAAGCATAATATACAATATTGGGTCAAAGAGATAAGCACTTTTATATTATACTGATGCAAATGTATATTAGCAAATTCTTCAAGAATTTTTAACATTCCTTGTAAAGGAGTTCATATTATGCCACAACAAAATATGCTACTCTGCTATAAGGATTAGTTTGAACTGAAGGCAACTGTGAAAAACAGACATAGGAATTATTCTCTCCCCACCACCCCGCCCATCTACCTGAAAATGGACATTAATTCCCTTTGAGATGATGCTTCTCATAACATTTCCTATAGCAGGAAGGGAATAAAATTATCACCAGAGACAAGATGATACCCGGAAAGACTCTATATAAGCAAACCTTATTACTTAGCCCTTATCTTCAATTAGTTTCCCTCATATGGTTATCTCTCCAATTTACTCGTCCTATAAGCCTAAATATTTTTTCTTTTTATCTCATCACTTCTCTACAAAATCTTTATTCTTTATTAAGATTCTACATAAGTTTAAATTTTTGAGTTATACCACTGTGTACTGTCATGCATATGTGCAGTGCAAGCATTAGTACATTTCTATTTGCCTTTCTCTTCTTAATCTGTCTCTTGTCTATATAAATTGTAGAACCCAGCCAATGGAACTAAGGTAGATAAAGGAAAAATATTTTTTTTTCTCCCTTATACCTGCCTTTGTCAAATAACTAAAAATTTAGAAACAAACTTGAAGGAAATTATCACAGATGTGAACAAATATTTGTACAGAAAAATGTTCATCACCATGATATTAATCAAGTGTGAAATATTCAAGTGTCTAAAATGATGAGATGATAAAATTATGGTATGTAACTATTGTAGACTATTAGACAATACTTAAATATTATCCATTTGAAGAATATTAATGAAATGTGTTAAGTAGTACACTGAAAAAAACAGTTGATTTTGAATTACTATTTAAATACTTTGCTCTCAGAGAAACAAATGTGACAGAACAGTCTTTTTCATAGGACCATAGTCATCTCCCAAGTGCTTCTGGACTCCTTGCTCTAAATGAAGATTATCTTGTATTTTATTTTGCTTTTATAAAGGCAACATACTCCATATTTTAGTTTAATAAGGGGAGCAAATTAGTTGTCATTTTAAATTCATTTCACAGCTCCCTCATCCCCTATGTGTGCAGTTAAAGAAACAATATTTTAATGCTAAATTTTCATTTTCTTCAATGGCCCCCAAACCATCCTTTCCTATCTGCCTCATTTTGCTCAGAGGAGAGTGACATTTTTCTCTGCTTCATATAAATTTTATTTGGCCTCTCAACTCTGTTTTTTTCTATTAGCTTTAGGCAACTGTTTACATTGCTAAGAGTTCGGTTAGCTGACTATCTGTTTTTGCATCTCTACATTGATAGGATTCTCCAGTTTCACTGAAAAAGAAAGAAGATATACCGTGACCAATTTATTTAATACCATATTTCTTGAAAATATTTCTCCTTTGAATATTTTTTTTAAACTAAACTTTTCAGGTCTTGACTCTACATTGCTATTAAAACATTTAATAATTACAGTGAAGACTCACTTCACTCAAACATTTTTGATAAATGAGGAGCAAAACAAAATTTTGAGTCCAAAAGATTATAGCCAGCTCAATTAAAGAAGTTGAATACACAACTTGTCCTATACCTAGCATAAGCATAACTGATTCAGATAAAGAAAGTTGTTACTACCTTTCATTTTTCAATAGAGGAGATTTTGAAAAGAAAACTTGAAAGATTTAATTAAAAACATGTTCTTTCACATTTAATACCACCTAATGCTTTTAATTAATCTGAATATCCTAATTACTTTTGTAATTTTTTTCTATGTGTAAATAGCAAATTAAAGTATTAAACTACCCTCAAACATTTTATAGAATTAAATATATAATTGTTCCCAGGCTGATTAAAAGATTGTATGGAAAACAGTTTTTGCTGTTTGATTTTAAAATTCTGAATACTTTTAAATATACTTTCATCAACAAAATTGTTCTCAGAGTACCGTTTCTCATAGAAGTCAGTAATAAAACAGTCTTCTTTAAAACAGTAACTGTAGATGTGTGAGACTATTACAGGAACTAATGCAATTCAAATAAACGTATGTGAGTCCTAAAATGTCTGTTGAAGAAGTGGAAACAGTCAAGATGGCAGAAATGGTTTTCTAGCCTCCGGATGTCATCAACCTAAGAGCATTTGTATTGATATTATACTTTTTTTTTTTTTTACTTGTCTTCTAGTGGCTTAGAGTTGCCTATCAAATTACATCCTTCTGGCAAGCTGTTTGGATGCAATTTTGCTGGAAGGCCAAGCTCTTCTCTCTCCAGTTTACTGACATGAATGAATTAAATCTCATAATGGACTCAGTTAATGTTCTAATTTGCTTCTAGTCCCATCTGAAGCATTATGCCAAGTATAATGCAATAAATAGTAACTTAAAATTAGAAAGTTTTTTCATGCAATTAACGTTTCTTCGTCTTCAATAAAATTTGAACAGTAATTAAACCTAACAATGTCCTGATACTTAATACTAGCTTCAGTTTAGAAATAAAAATAGCAGTAATATTACTTTTAACAAAACCACTCAGAGATCCAGGGAAGATTATTCTGCTATTTAAGTATCTTTCTATTTATTAACAAAACTTCAATTTAATAATGAATTTCCATGTGTAAAAGTATTCATCAATGCAATGGAACAACTACATAAATCTGCTAAACAAAATATCATGGGCTTTCTGTTGTTCACATTGCACCCAAAATGTCCATTTTCCTTACCCTTGGATTTAGTGTCCTCACTAACAAAGTTTGAATTATACGAAAATGTTCAAAGTTCTAAAAATTTCAAGTAAGTGGATATTAACTTGAAAAGTTGGTAAAGAACAAACTCTCAGGCACCAATTTGAATATGAATTTACACACAATCACTGATAACATTCAGATTGCAAATAACTTTGTCCTCTAAAGCACTCTCCATGCAAAACTTCATGACCAAAATCAGGTTCTTTAACATGATGTTATTTTACTTGTATATCCAAGGAATTCATAAAAGTATGTGATTTAGATTGTGCAATGAATTCATGGCCACTTTGTTTCAATTATCAGTAATTTCACTGTCATTATGTGAGTTTTTGACTACCAAAGTATCCTAATTAAATCAATGTCTAGAAGAAAGTATTTTCCTTTTTCCTGTTAAGTCTAGTGACAAAGTCCTTTATTTTTTTTTCTTTGACTCGATCAAGTTTATTATTGAATATGGGACAAAAGATGAAATAGATAATTTTTTTTCAACATGATACATGGTAAATGTTTATTTTTTTGAGAATTTAATAATATTTTTTATAGGGCATGATGTAACATGTGGGGCATGTTGCATCAGAAAAGAGGAAAACTGGCTACCCACTTCCGGGTCCTGGGGTCACAGATGGTGCCTGGCAGTCAGCCAGGAGGCGGTGCTGTGGGTGGTGATGAAAAATCAGATGACCTCTAGGGACCTCTAGGAAGGCTCCTGTCATCCATTATGACCTGTAGGGTGGGTGTACACATGAACTCTCCCCACCCTGCTGACCTTTATCCTGATTGGCTCCTGTACATTATATTAACTGTGTGTTTTCTCAATAAACTGAGATCCTGCTTTGACTGGTCTCCCTGACATGTCTGATTGTCCTCCAGGAGGGGGCGTGTTTTCCCCATCTCTCCTGCAGGTCTGGAGGAAAGGGGGGGGGGGCCTAAAAACCCTGACAATTTTTTTATTTACTAAAATTTTATATTTGCTTCACTTTGTGCTGAATGTTCACAGTATTTTCTGAGAATTATCATTTTTATTGCATTACAATTCTTAACACACCTATATACCACAATTTATCATATCTCTGGTTGTATATACGGTATGTTGACACCAAATTCACATCTTAATACATGTATTTTGTATAATGATGAGTGTCTAAAATCCTTTAAATTAAACTGATAAAAGGAAGATTAACAGGAGGAAAGATTTAATTTGCATGTATATAGGAGCTACAAAATCAATAATTGGTAGGGGAAAAGGAGAAAGAAGGAAAGACTTCTATGTGAAGAACAGGGTTTTTTTTATTATTTTTAGGACAGATAAATGTATTTTAAAGAAGTTTGTGATAATGTTAGTTTGTGAACGTATTAATAGGTTGTCTTTCTGTCTTCTACATAGCCATGAATCCTCCCCCCACACAGAGGGACTTTATGGTTCACTTTTTCTTGGTCTGCCTTTGGGAGTAGACATGCACTATTGTAGCTTTTGAATTACTGTGAACAAAATACCTGACAAAAATGACTTATAGGAAGAAAAAATTATTGGGGGCTCACAGGTTCAAAGATCTCAGTCTATAGACCAATGGCTTGACTGCTCTGAGCCCAAGATAAAGTACAACATTATGGACAAAGGGAAGGGGGAGGAAAGCTGCTGACCTCAAGGTAGCCAGGATGCAGAGAGGTGGAGAGCTAAGGGGCCTCAGAGAAGATGCACTCTTCCAGGGCATGCCCCCAGTGCCCCAACTTCTCCAGTCATGCCCCACCTACCTATAGTTACCAGCCACTCAATCAATTCAAACTAGCATGGACTGATTAGGTTACAACTCTCATAATCTGATCATTTCACCTCTTACTATTCCTGCATTAACAGAAGACTTTGAGGGATACATCATATCCACTTGGCAACATGCCATGAAAAATAAATTTATGAAAGATCCATTTCCCAGAGGCTTCTACTTTTATTCAAATAATGGAAGAAGCTCCAACAAGTCATCTTTCAGAAAATACTAATTCCTAAATGTCTTCAGTTTAAAATAATCTTCTGGAGTTCTTAGTGGGTTCCCATGCCAGTTACTGAGAGTGTGAGTTTTACACTTAAAAAAACACAATGAAGACAGATTTGTTTTTCAGTGTGACAATAAACCTTTGATAGGAGGTGAAAAAAAGAGGGACCTAACACTTCAAAAACTGCTTAAAGAATCGTAAAGTTATTACATTTTTAGTAGAATTTGAAATTCTTTTTGTCCACTTTTAATATTCTAAGAATTTGTTTCTTTTATTTCATCCTTTGCTTTATTCCCTACTAATTCCATGATGCAGGCACAACATAAGTTAGACTATTGAAAAAAAAAGGTTTCTTGTCAGCCCATCAGCTAGGTTCTGGAACCAATATTGTTCTAGATATTGACACAGTGGTACCAATATAATTGAATCAGGATCTTTTCACTCTAAAGTTTAGTTAGGCTAATAGGGAAGAAGTATACAGGTAAATGCATAATGGTGATATTAAAAAGTCATGAAAAATGACTACAAGGACACCACTGTAGGCTTTGAAGAGAAGAGAGAATTTGACTATGGTCAAATTACTGCCATTTCTCAGCCTTAGAATATGTTTTTTAGATATAAATATAATACCCACATTTTGAGCTTAAAACTGCACTAAATTTCCAAATTATTGTGGTTGCTCTCTGGGTGAAATATAATTATTCATATTGATTGAATGAATATGCATAATTTGGCTTTCCTGTAATACATTCTTGGAATCATACTTAAAAACCAGCCCCCACATTTTTATTAGAAGTTATTTCCTTATGAAAAGGTGTCACCACAAATCAGCACAAAGTGAGATGCCATAATAATGACCATATTTACTAATGACAGCTCCTATCCCCAGAAATGACATCACCAAGCAAATTAATTTCACAACAGTGGACTGTTTTTAATTAAAATTAATATCACTCAATTTATCCTATTTTTTCTACCAATGAAGCTTAAATTTAATCAATTTCTTATTGAATTAAAATACACCTGAAAAGAATTCAGCTGATTAGGCCAAAACACAAAATTCAACAGTGTATAAAATAAAGCATTATAAAAGATTATAGTTTTGCTACCCCATTTTTTTATTCCAGTAGTCTATTCAAAATACCACATGGTTGCATGTCAATATTGGCTGCAAAGAAATACAACCCAAAACTTGTAAGACACAAATGTATACTACCTATTAACTTATAGGCCTTAATATATGATACAAAACATACTGCATTCACATTATTGGAAGTAGAGGTAACATGCCCATTCACTTTCCACTACATTCAAGTATGTATAATCAGAGACAAAGTAATGAATTGTGTACAATTCAAATATATTCTCTGCTTTGGTTGTTTATTTCAACTTAAATTTCTCTAGGCTATTATCTTAGTGTCTTTCAGATTTATAAATTTTGCTACCCAGCACAATTCCTCCAGGCCAAAGTAAGAAGGATTTCACAGTCATTTATTTTCAGTCTACCACTATACTGTCTAGGACTCAGGTCAATTTCCCATACAAGACTAACCTTTAAAGCAATAGTCTAGGCAAGAATTCAAATATTAACTCAGATATATCTGGTCAGAATCAAACTTTCAAAATCACATAATAAATACACATATGCATATCAATAAATATTAGACAAATTTATTAAACTACAACTAATTGGATTATGTTATTTAATTTCAACAATTAAAAATTACCACTTCTAAAATTATGTATTCCTTATTTGCCTAGAATACATCAAGTAAAGTCATTCAGACCATACAGTTACTTAGCATGGTGCATTTATCTAGCTGTCCCTTTTTTATGGGTTCTTATAAAAAAAAATACAAACCAAACAAGGAAAAAAATAATAAAGCCATAATTTAGAAAAGTGATCTCTGTCATACTTACATAATTTGCTGAGATTGTCTTCTCAGCCCCCAAAAGGGCCTTAAATCATAATTAATTTCTAAGGTAAAACTAATTTCCAAATGCCATACATATTTTTCCCATTATGCATCAATTGAAAAAGTGTTTCTCCCTTTATTTTGAACATTTTTATGTCAAAATAATATCAATGGGCTTGTAACTCTTATACAAATGTATAAATTAATAAAATCCAAGCCTGACCTAGTAAAATTCTAAAATAGACTGGAAAAGAATATGTAATATAAAAGAGACATTATGGAGGCTAGAATTAAGGTCAGCATTGGATCACTTAGTAGCATGTGTATGGTGCTGGGTTTGATCCTCATTATTGAAAAAAAATATTAGTAATAAAAATACAATTGGGCTGGGGATGTGGCTCAAGTGGTAGCACACTCACCTGGCATGCATGAGGCCTGGGGTTTGATCTTCAGCACTACATACAAACAAAGATGTTGTGTCTGCCGAAAACTAAAAAATAAATAAATAAATATTAAAATTCTCTCTCTCTCTCTCTCTCTCTCTCTCTCTCTCTCTCTCTCCCTCTCTTTAAAAAAATACAATATACTTTATTAATAATTCTAGGAAAATAAATTTTAAATTATATATGAACAACACGCATTTTTGAAAATGCAATAGACACACTTATAGTCTCCTAAACTATTTTGGGCAAAATACTTTTAACCACACACATCAAAATTAATGGACATAACTATACTTTTAAGAACGTAACTTATTAACAAATATGGAAAGATTCTTATTTATTTTATGAATATTTTATAATCTGAACTTTAAAAATCTGAGACATTCAAAAAACAAAGGAAGAAAATGAGGAAAATTTTAGCTAATCTTGCTTAATAGTATAGATATGACAATTCCAGGTATACTTATAACACACTGAATCTGTCAATATTTGGCAGACTAATAAGGCATGATTCAGCCGAGTTCTGCCGAAGTCCGGCTGCAGCAAAATAACCGGGGGGTGATGAACAACTTGTGTACATTGATACAGCAGGAGTGGGAGCCATTTATTGTAGGACAGGAGGGGTATATATACATTCCACACAGCTTATCTTATTTAACATAAACTAGATACAGCAGTCAACAAATAAGGAATCTCCACACTTAATGGCTCACTGGTGCCACCTCACAAACCACTCCCCCTGGCAAAATGCCAGGTGCCATCCGGACTTGTTTACAGACCCTAACAGAGTTTATACAGAAAATGTAAATGCAAAGGTAGATTTACTTTTACAAATCTGAGGAGAGGAGATTGTTAGTAGAAGCATGGTTTGTAAATTGAATTTCTAGGTTCCCATGTGGCTGGGACTACATGCCTGAGCCACCATGTTTTGCAACTTCTAGGTATTTCCCTTTGTTATGTAAACCTCAGCCAGTTAATTAGTACTGTGTTAGTTTCTTCATGTGAAAAAATGGGGATGATAATAGGATACTTCATAGAGAAGACTGAAATTCACCTGATATACACAGATATGATAAAATCAATTTCCAAAATAGATATCTCTTTCTTTAGGTCTCTTAACCACCCCTGGCCATTGTGGTCCCTTTTGGGGTCCCTTAGAATGCCACACAATCCAACAACTAAAGCATGTGTGTGTTACACACCAAGTAGGGAGAGAGCTAGCTATAGGACCTTATTATACCAGATGTTAAATATTTTGACTATTAACACTAATCGTAGTGAATTTTGTTATAATTAAATGGATCAATAAATAGAAAGGGCTTTAGCGAGTACCTCGAATACAATAAAAAATACAGCTACTTCAGTATTAACTATCATTATTATCAATTAAAGCTTTTACATCTATAAATCAAAAGAACCATTATATATTTCTCTTTATACTTGAAATTATTCTAAATATATAAAAAATATTTCCTAGTGTGAATGTTGTCTTTAATAGCAAACATTTTAAACATTCTAGTAGAAATCAGAAACAGAAATAAAATCATAATTTAAAACTGTTATTGATTTTTTACCCAGTGCTATGACATATTAAGCAAAGTTAAAATCAATAACTACTGAAAGAGAGAACATATTTATTATTTACAGGTTATATTACATTTGACATAGAGTATTCATTAGTACTAACAAGAGAGAGCAAAGAAAAACAATTAAATGAAAATTTTGACAGACCAGATGTTTTCACAAGGAAAAATAACCAAAATGAAGTATTTAAACTAAGAAACAGAAAAGTTTAAAAGGCCTAATAATAATAATACTTTGTGATAAATAGTGTTGTGGGTAAATACACAGAACTAGAGAACATCATGTTAAGAAAAATAAGCCAGACTCAGAAGTCAATGGGTGAATATTTTCCTTCATATGCAGTGGCTAGAGAGATGAAAATAATTTAAACAGGGGACCTCATAAAATAGAAAGAAGATCAGTAGAGGAGAGTTAAGATATGTAGGGGGAGGAAGGGAAGGAAAGGGGAAGGTGTGGGAAATAAAATTGACCACATTATACTATATGTATGTACAAATATGCCATAATTAATCCCACTTTTATGTACAATTATAATACACTAATGAAAAATTACATGTGCATAAATTGAAGGAAAATGATCTACATAAAAAGAAAAATGTAGAAAAATTATTGAGTGAATTAAAATAAAGCTTATATGAATCAAAATATTACTATATAATTGTATGGAAAACTGCAGAAATATAAATACAGCATTTCTTCACAAATCATAACTTTAAACTTTCCCCAGTGAAAATTTCAATAACTTAGTTTTTTCATGATGAAGGATTTAAAATTATTCAATAAAAATAAAAGAGTAAGAAAATTAAGAAAGTTGTATAGAGAAGAATCTTTAAGGAGAACTTGCCTTATTTGATATGCTTTTTTCAATTATTCTAGGAAAGAAGATTGGATACCATAAAGATATAAGATAAATCAATGGAGTAGAGGAAGGAGAACAAGAAAGAGACAGGAAAGAAAGGAAAGGGGTAGAAATATGGGAAGAAATAAATGATAACTTGTTACATACATATATGAATGTACCAAAAAAGAATTTCATTTGTGAGTGTGTATGTGTGTATATGAGTGTGTGTGAAAAATACCAAACATAAATAAAGAAGTAAAAATGTTACAGAGCAGGAGCCTTCTTGGAAACTGAGGCAGCATGAAGAACCCCCTCTTCAAACCCTGATTCTTGTGATCAAGTCAGAAAGACTTCAAACGTGTCAGAGTAACAGGAATGAGTTTATTGAAGGGATAGGAAAAGGAAAAAGGTACAGTATCAAGGGAGAGAATCGGTCCTCTCAGAAAGGAGAGGGATAACATGCCTCTCCTGTGCCCAGTTTTATTGGAGAACCCAGGGAAGTTTCCAGAGAGTCCTGCCCAGGTCTACCTATTGATTTTGACTGACAGCAGGTTACATCAGACTTTCAAGTCCCCATTCCCATGATAACTATGTCACCTTGGCCCAGGCTGACTGGTTCTAATTGGATTCTTAATCAATTTTTTACAGGTTTTATGGTTAGGAGGGATTATACAGATCTGGTCTGTGAAAAGGGTCACAGAAGTCTCTCCCTTCAAAGTAACTTGGGTTCCTTTTATCAACATTATTTCCTGCCTGCATTTCCTTGTGTTGAGGAATGTGTTATATCCTGTCCATTTAGGCCAGGCAGGCATGCAGGTAAATTGCTTTTTGATAAAGAAAGCATGTGGGGGTCCAGAAAGCATGTGGGAGTCAGCACAGTGGGCTCATTTTATAAAGTTAATCTCTTGTTTCCCACCTTTCTCATCTGTCTGTCCCTAACAAAAAGGAAGATCAATAGAAGAGAGGAGAGGGAACTAGGAAGGTAGAAGTAAAGGGAAAGAGAAGGGGGTTAATGGGGATAGAAATAAAATTCCTTGCTTGTATGTTTTGTCAAAATGAACCCAAATACTATGTAAAATTATAATACTCTAATTTTTTAATGCTATAAATTGGAGTTAGGTAAAGCCATTTGGCACTGGGGCAGATTCAACAAATAGAACATTAAAACAGAATAGTTAGCCCAGAATACATATACTGCCACCAAGAAATTGTACATCCATGAATTTATAGTAAAGAAATAATGAGGATGCCACCAAGAATTTATTATAAAAATGTTTTTTTTTTTTCTGTTATAGTACAGGTTCACTCAATATGAAGTATTTGATCCCTTAAATATTAAGACATTACAAAACTAGCAATTAAAATAAGGTCAAATAACTTTTTTTACTGTTATGCAGCTACATAAAACATTTTAAATAATGTTACTTACATTAATAATTTTGGATATTATCATATGAAAAAGTGATATACTTTTAAAATATGTGACACAATAGTACAATACACTCTAGCTGAGTTTCTCAATTTTATTAAACGAAAGAACACATACAATATGCACACACTTATATACATATACACATATATGTATATGCATGTTGCTATAGAATGAATGTTTACTTCTCCCCCACATATGTAGAAATTCCTAGCCCCCAATATAATAGGTTCTGAAGATGGGGCCTTTCAGAAGTTGAATAAGAATAGTGAATGGTATTACTCAATAGGAATGGGCCCCAATTTAGGTCTTGTTCAAATGTAGAAACCACACCTGGAGACTAACCCATTTTGCCCTTCCCTTCCATTATTGTTCATAGATTTTATTTTTCAAATTTGTGAGACAAGGTTCCAGAAGGAAATCTGCAAAGGAGGTAATCTAGTCTCATCTCAAAACTTTGGTTTCAAAGTGATTAAGTAATGAAGGCAGAGCCATATTGAATGAGATCAGTGTCTATAAATAGAGGTCTAAGAGAGTGTTGTGCACACAAAACTACAATCCAATTTTATAAAGCACAAATAGTGGTGCCTATTAAAATTTGTATAAAAATGGTATTTGAAAGAAATATACTAGTATTTCTTTTAACATCATGGGACTGTACTTCTTCATTTTTTATGTTCTAAATTTTTATTTTCTAATATGAGATTTTGCTATCATAATCAGAAAATTAAAACAAAACCTTTCTATGTTAGACTTTCTTAAATTAACTACTACTTTTGAGTTTGTGTAGAATTCCAATTCTACTTTTAATCTTTATTAAAATGACACTTTTGTTTCTAGAAAGTGAATTTACATTTTTTTTTAAATCATGTGCAAAGATTATCATCCAATGTTAGATTCTACAGTTTGAATTTATTTGACATGAAGTTTGTGCTTTAAGAGACTAAGAATAAAACAGATTTTTTGACCCTAAATGGGTAGTTAAACTAAATATTGAAAGATATTACTATTAAAAGATAGAGGAAACCAACTTTAAGTTTATTACAAACTTTACTAGACATAAGCATCATTTAGATGAAAACAAAGAAATCTATATCTAATGACAAATATTGATGAAGTTTCTATAAAGTACACAGAAACAAAGAGATGAAGGTTAAAATTTTTCCTGTTTTGCCTATTAGTAGCACCCTGTTTTTCTTTTTCTTCTTTATCTCCCTTTCTCTTTTTGAACTTTGTAAGAGAAAGTTTTATCCAACCCTTGAATTTAATATTTGGAGAAAAATAATGTAACTGTTCAGTTTTTAAACCCTGTCACTAATTTAAGGCTATGAAGATACATCATTTTTTTTTTGTATGCTACTGACCTGAACGGCTTGCTATTCTCTGACCATACCATATACATTCATACCTGCACCATGTTGCACATGCAGTTCTGTAATTTCTTTCCCCCTCTTTTCTCCTAGATGAAATCATTATCGTCATTTACAAAATTTAAACGCAAATGTACTTTCTTTGAGAAAACATTCAGTCATGCATTCCTTTATTCCCTTTCTCACTTTGCATCTACTTTTGTGATTCAGTTAGGATGATTTCTGTAGCAAATGAAAGAAAATCCAAAATTGGTGTGAGAAAAAGAAAAAAAAAGTGTTGGATCCTCTTGGTAGTTCTTAAAAAACACACATGATTTGTTCTTTGATAAACTTGCCTTTAAAGCTCTGAGCCAGTTACTGTGGTTAGGTCCAGACTGGCATATGGGCTGGATATTGACCTACCCATGAATCAATCACTGTGTTTCCCAGGATTACGTTTTGATAGCTTGGGCTTGCATAGATTGAATGGAAGCAATGATTTTAATAGCTGAAATACGGGAGAACATTTTTCTTTTCATTAGATGATGAAATTTACTTTAGTATGAGAACTAAACTAGGTATGTAGAATCCACAAGTGGTTCTAATCCAAATTATAAATAATTATACCAATTCAAGAACTCTATAGACTCTGAAATAGCTATTAAATATATGTTTTTTCAATCTAGCAGTATAATAAGAACCTCAATTTTTTCCATAGATTGCTTTATAAGTTAAAGGCTTTTAAGATCATTAAATATAATTTATGGGATTCAAGCATTTTGGACTGAACCCCTGATAAAGCACCAACAGACCAGATCAAAGCCGAGAGGAGTGTGTGGTAATAATAGGTACCAAATAATCAAACTGAAAAACTAGCCAATATTCCAAAATTGCAAAAACAAACAAACAAACAGAACCATATATTCAGAACAACTAATTACAAAGGACCCAGGCAACCTGAGCTAGCATAAGAAAATTCCCTCCATTTTAAACCTATAAAAAAAATGACTTTGAAATGATCGATCTGGTTTGCATTTTTTGTTTCTGCTTTCTTCAGGCTTTTCTGCTGAAAAAAAAATCCACTTCATTTACTCAGTTTATCAGAGCAACTTTTTATTCCTTTGATTGTGTAGATAGGATGCTGCCTAATTCATGAATAATTTATAAAAGACAATTATTTCTTTAAACTCAATTTGTTAAAATTTTGAATTCTATTCAAGAAAAAAGGAAAGGCATATACAGTAGATATTATAATTTTATAATATGGTTAGAATAAGCTTTATTTATTATTTAGAAATTTATAGAGAAAATAAAACTCACATAAATACATATGATGCATTTGGTGAAATCAAATTTTACACTGTTTTTCAGATATTATACAAGAATAGTCCCATTTTTGCAATCACAGTACAATCCTATGGACCATAAAATTAAATGTTATTTATATCTTTCTTCTTCTGCAAATATTATATGACTTCAAGTCACAAAAACAGATGATATGTGTTGGCAAATACTGGGGAGTTTTTTTTTTTTTTTTTTTTTTTTTTTATCATCAAACTGGAATTCTTTGGATCAATAACTTTGCAACACAAGATTTACAATCTCTTCCAAAGAAAGCCAGAAATCGAACAGTGGTGCAGTGTTGTAAAGTAGACACCGTTGTAAGGATGCATGTGAAAGATTGCAGTCCTAGAAACCTTCCATAAACAAAGACTCCTGGCTACTTAGACTGCAATTAAAAGGTCACTCAACCAATCAACAACAACAGTTGACCACTAAATTTGTAGGTCTGACACTCTGCAATATTTTCCATCACATAACTAATATCAACAATCTGGAAAACTGCCTAGTGTTATAGTCTCAGCTCTGATAGTTTTTAACCTAGCTTCACAGTCAGCTATAGTAATACCTGTTGGACCAAGAGTAAAATATGATGGTATTTCTGAGATTCTGATTCCATAAACTAAGCAAGCATCACTTGGCAGATTTAGCCGCAGTTCTAGAACAGTGTTGCTTCTTTTTTAAGAAGAAATAGTTCTAAATAACAATAAATAAATTTCTAAATAACAATAAATAAAGCTTATTCTAACCATATTATAAAATTACAATGTCTACTGTATAATATTTGTAAAATAAAATTTTGAAGGAAATATCAGTAATCTATAATCCTATCATAAATAGGTAACTTGTTTAACCAGTAGTGTGTATCACCTGTCAGGCATTTATCCCTGTAATGTATGACATAGTAATAAAGATGATTATGACAACATTTGACACTATTTATATATACCCTAAGTATACCCTGGCTCAATTTTAACAACTTTAAATGAATTATATCCTTAAACCCTCAAATAATCTAAAGATTGATTATCCAAATCTCTGTTTTACATAGGAACAAGAAGCTTAACATGGGAAAATAAATTGTTCAAGTTTCATCAATGTTGTATAATACTTCAAAACTTCATTCCTTTTGTTGTTTTTAATTGATTTTTCATTTTTATTGTGCTAAATTGTGCATAAAATAAAATTTCATATTTCATCCATTTTAGACTGTAAAATTTATTGTTATTTTGGATACTCAGGATATTGTACTATCATCACCACTATCAAGTTTCAAAATGTTTTCATCACTTGTGATATTGTGGTAAGATCAGAAATATTATATTTGTTTTTTTTTCCCCAGTTCCTTTCACCTAAGTCCTAAAGCTTTATAATTTCCCAAGTGATATAGGTGCTATATCTTTTTTTCTAATATTTTGTTTTTGACTCCAGTTCCTCATACACAGTTCCTAAATACCTCGGGATTTCTTGGGTGATAGAGGTACCTTTTGTTCTAATGAGGCAACCCTTAGTGAGCTATTGGATGGAGACTGGTCACCGCCGTAAAGACCAAATCATGATTAAAAGTTTGAAACTATCAGTTCCACTCTCCCATTCCTGGGGAAAGGGAGAATACTGGTAGACTGAGTTAATACCATGCATACTGGAACAGTAACTCTGCTTTGGACATGTTCAAAACTTGCCTTATATACTTCTTCATCTGCCTGTCCATGTGTATTCTTTGTAATATCCTTTTTAATAAGACATTAAGCACAGTAAGTGATTTGCTGAAGATTGTGACCCACTCTAGCAAGTAATGAAACCCAAAGAGGAGATTGTACAAACCTCTTATGTTCAGCTTGTTGGTCAGAAGCACAGGTAATAATCTGAACATAGGACTAGCACCTTAAGTCAGAGACAGTCTTATGGATCTGAAACATTAAACTGTGGGTCTGCACTAACTTCAGGAGTATTCCACCAAAATTAAATTGAATTATAAAATTATAAATACCCAACTGGTATCAGAGAATTTGCTGGCATTGGAAAAATCCACACACTTCTGGTGATAGAAGTGAAGGTGTTCTGAATGCTTATAATTATGATATCTACATGAAGAAGCACGTTTACCTATATATAATGTACTTCTTCATCTTAAAACTGTTTTTATTTAAAGTTTACTGTTTCTGATATTAGTATAGACTTATCAGCTTAATTTTGGTTAGTACCTGCATGGGATATATTTTTCTGTCCCTCACTTTCATAGTCTTTGTTAATTTTAAATAAATTAAGCCTCTTAGTATTATATAGTTATATATTATTTTGTTTTTTTTGAATCAGGGATTGAAACTAGGGACACTTAAACACTGAGACACATCCACAGCCCTTTTTCATATTTTATTTAAAGACAGGATGTTCCTGAGTTGCAAAAGGCCCAGTTAAATTGCTGAGGCTGGCTTTGAACTTGCAATTCTCCTGTATCCTTCTGCCTCAGCCTCCCTAATCACTAGGAGTACAAGCATGTGTCACTGTACTCAGCTGTATATATTTTTAATTTTCTCATCCAAATCTTACCTTTTAATCGAATATTTTAATTCATTTCCATGGAAGAATTTATTTCTCCTTTTTGCTTTTTTTCTACTTAACATATCTTTTTGTTCCTCAATTCATCAATTATTGTTTTATTTTTGTTTGTTATTTTGTAGTATACTGGTTTGGCTTTCTTCTCATTTCTTTTTCTGTACATCTTTTGGGGTTTTTATTAGCTGTGATCTTGAAGGTTAAACTTTACATCTCAAATATATAACTAACTAGTTAGCATTAATTAAAAATTACCTTCAACAGTATATAGACCTCTGTTCTTCTATAGATCTATCTTTTACACTTTGCATAATTATTGTCACAATGTACTAATTTATAAATTGTGTATCCATTAATATAGATTTATAATTATTGTTTAATGCATTTATCTTTAAAATGATACAGTAAATTGGAATAAAAGTAACATATCAAAAATACAATATTGACTTTTATATTTGTTTATATATTTCACTTTAACAATGTCCTTTATTCATATTACTTGAAGTTGTTGTCAAAGAATTTTTATTTTCTCTTCAAAAACTTCCTTTAATATACCTTAAAGGGAAGGGCTATGAAAAACAAACCCTTATAGCTTTTGGTTAACTTGCAATATTAATTATTTCTTCATATTTAGAGCATAGTTTTTGTTGGATATTGATTTTTGTTGTCAGTTTTCTCATCAGCACTTCCAATAGCCTTCTGGACCCCATGGTTTCTGAATCAAAAGTCAGTAGTTAATCTTGTTGAGCTTCTCTTGTACCTTGCTGTTTGCAAGATTATCTTTTGTCATTGGTTTTGATGGTTATGTTGTAGTAAAATACATTGTGAAACTCTTTGAGTTTGTCTTATAATCCTTAAACTTGTTCAAATGTACATTCATGTATATCACCAAATTTTGAAATTTCATAGCCTTCATTTCTTAATAGGTATTTTATTCTCTTTTTCATCTCTTCTATCATTTTGCAGTCTGGAACTCCTTATAGGATTATGTCAGTATATTTACTTGATGTCTTTCTTGTCATTTGACCTCTAGTCATTTTTCTTTATTCTTTTTCACTCTAAAATGGATAATTTCAAATAATCTTAAAGTCCTTTATTTTACCTTCTTAAGTCTGCATTTTGCCCCCTCTAGAAGGGTTTTCATTTCAATTATTTTACTTTTCAGCTCCAGATTTGTGGTTCATCATTTATAACTTATATCTGCTTTGTGGGGCTATTTGGTGAGACGTCATTTTATTGATTTCTTTGGTTCTATATCTATGGATTCCTTTAGCTGTTTAAGCATATTTAAGACTTGATTCAAATCCTTTGCTGAGACTGTCAAACATCTGGGCTTCCCTAAGGGGTAGCTCTTAATTTATTTTTGCCATATATAAACCATACTTCTTTTGTTTTATTTTTCAATTGATTTTGATTTTCAACTGAAAACCAAATGTATTTAATCTGAAAAGTAGATTATTTTCATTTTTCAGTGGTGGTGGTAGTTGTTTGTTTTGAGTTTTATTTTTATTTATTTACTATAAAAATTCTAATGGCTGCATTATTTTGCCATGTGTGGTAATTATTACATAATATGCTGTTTCATTAGTTTCATAACCAGCACTAGATGTGAAAGAAAATTATTTAAACACCTAAAGCTATAACTAAACAGAAAGGAAAGGAAAAGTCCTGCTCCTATTCTTGTCAGATTGGCTCTGATCATTTATAACTCTACCTTACACTTTACATTCAGGTTGTGTGTCCACTATATATCAATAAGGAGTAAAAGCTTAAGGTTGTCTCAAGTTTTTCTCTGAGCATATGTCTAGCTATGGATAGGTGAGCTTTTTAGTTTCCGTGTTACATGCAGGATGTTTCACAAACCCTTATTCTCCATACATCTCATTCTCTAGACTTTTTTTTCTAGGATTTTGGTCTGTCTGATATTTTATCTGCATAAAATACACTAAAACCTTATTAAATTTTTGGATAACAATTAGAAATATGTATGTCAATCTGAGATAGCTAGAAGCCTCAAAAACAGAGGGGAATTTGTGCTTGCCTAGGAATTTTTCAAGATCTCCATCAGGTGTTTGTGAGAAAGAGTAGGATAGGACAGAAGAACATGCCTTGGTGATGAAAGGGTGTAGGAAGTGACTTTCTACCTAAATCCCAAATCTCTGCCTAGATCCTTATGCCAAAAATTTAAGAGGCAAAGGAAAGAAACAGCAAACCACAATACCCCTTAAATATAGGTAAAAACAAATTCTGGCTAATGGAATTCATTTTATTTTTTTCTTCTTCTAAATATTCAAAATTATTATTATACAATGGCAAATTACATTAATTAACACAGATTTCTTAGTGAAGTCTTATAAATTTCTAGTTATCTCACTTTTTATATTTTAATACTTATAAACCACATACAAGCTATTTTAGATTTTTTCTGTTGAGAGCCACAGCCAGTCAGAATGACGCCTGGCATATTGCCAGAGGGAATGGTTGAAAGGTGACTCCAGCGAACCATTGAGATGATGATTTGAGTTAAGCTGTATATAATTGCTGTGATGCTGGATTGATTGAGTTGTATATGGACCCTGCTCTGGGAATAGGGAGGCTCCTGGAATCTGCCTAGGGCACCCACTACTTTGGAGTTCCCATGGAGTTCTCATGGGGGTTCAGAGATTGGGCACTGGGAGCCAGGTGGAGGGTGTGTGTTCCCGAGGAGTGTGTGTGCAGTGCCGGTGAGAGTTGGGGAATAAAGAATTGCTGTCTGAACCTACAGGGCTTTGTGGTGGCTCAGTATTTGTGCCCAGCCAGACTGCGGCATTTTTCCATGAAAAAAAAAAAAAAAAAAAAAAAAAAAAAAAAATATATATATATATATATATATATATATATATATATATATATATAAATATATATATATATATTTTTTTCAAGTTTTCATTAAACACCAATATATATATATATATATATATATATATATATATATATATATATATATATATATATATATATTTTTTTTTTTTTTTTTCAAGTTTTCATTAAACACCAATATCTACCTTTTTCTACTTTTAGAAATCTTGGGATTTGAATGTTTTGATTATTGAAAAATAACTGCACTACTTATATGGTTAAAAAAACCTTGTTTAATTATATTTCATGCTTGTATAATTACGTCAAAATGAATTCCAATATTGTGTGTGTATAATGAACTAATAATAATTGTAAAAAAAAAAAACTTGCATTCTTATTTAGTGATCAAATTAAATATATAAGATTCATTACTAGGGGCTCGGGTTGTGGCTTAGTGGTAGAACGCTTGCCTTGCACATGTGAGACACTGGGTTCTATCCTCAGAACCATATAAAATAAAAATAAATAAGTAAAACAAAGGCATTGTGTCCATGTTCAACTAAAAAAATAAAAATATGTGAAACTATTTAAAAAAGTAAGTGATTCATTACTAGCTAGGCACAGTGGCACACACCTGTATTCTCAGTGGCTCAGGAGGCTGAGGCAGGAGGATCTTGAGTTCAAAACCAGCCTCAGCAATAGTGAGGCACTAAGCAACTTAGAAAGACCCTGTCTCTAAATAAAATACAAAATAGGGCTGGGGATGTGTCTCTGTGGCAAGTGCCCCTCCCTGAGTTCAATCCCCAGTACCTTACACCAAAATGATTCATTACTAAAACCAAATAGTTCATCCCACCCTGATAAGTGATCTAATGTATCTTACTCCCAATTCTTTGTTATGCACAACAGTATTTCACTCTCTTCTCTTCTATCCCGTGTATGTATGTGTGTGTGTGTGTGTGTATATATATATATATATATATATATACACACACACACACACATGTATATATATATATATATATATATATATATATATATATATATTCTTTTTTTCTGATATACATAGTTTTATTTATTTTTGATTATTAGAGCATTACAGTTATACATAGTACTTAGGTACATTTTGACAAAATTATACATGCAAGGAATTTGATTTCAACCCGCTTCTCCCTTCTTTTCTTCCCCTATTCTCCCCTCCTCTACTTGACTGATCTTCTTTTACTCATTTGCTCATTTATTTATTGGTTGGTACTTTATACATCTACATAAATGTGAAATTCCTTTGGTACATTTATATATGCTTATAACAAGATTTTTAAAAATTCATTCTATATTTTCTCCCCTTTCTTATCCTTCTCCCTTGCTCTCATTCTTCACTTTTTACTCCACTGTCATTCCCTATATATTTGTAATATGAATCCCCCACCACTATCTTATTTCCCTTATTTTTCTCTAGCTTACACATATAAAAGAAAATATTGGACCTTGATTTTCTGAGTGTGGCTTATTTCACTTAGCATAATGTCCTCAATTTCCATCCATTTACAAGCAAACGCCATTATTTCATTGTTTTATTGTTTTGTGTGGCTGAATAAAACTCTATTGTGTTTATTTCACACTTTTTGATCAATGTCTCATTCATCTATTGATAGGCACCTGGAACAATTCCATAATTTGGCTATTGTGAATTGTGCTGCTATAAACATTGAGTGATTGTATCATTATAATATGCTATTTTTCTTTCTTTTGTATAAATACTAAGGGGTGAGATAACTGGATCATATGGAAGTTCCATTTCTAGTTTTTTGAGGAATCTCCACATTGCTTTCCAGAGTGGTTGTATGATTTTGCACTCTCATCAAAAATGTATGAATGTACCCGTTTTCCCCACATCCTTGCCAACATTTATTATTATTTGTGTTCCTGCTAATTGCTATTCTCACTGGAGTGAGATGAAATCTTAGGTAGTTTTTATTTGCATTCTCCTGATTATTAGAAATGTTAGAATTATTTTCATATATTTGTTGACCATTTGTGTTTCTTCATTTAAGAAATGTCTGCTTAGTTCGTTTACCCACGTATTGGCTGGGTTAGTTGGTGTTTGGTTTGTTTTTGTGTATGTTTGTATTTTTTCGGCATTGAATTTTTTGAATTCTTTTATATATTCTGGATATTAGTCCCCTGTCATAGGAGCAGCTAAGAATATTTTTCCATTTATGGCTTTTTATTCACAAGAAGCTTTTTAATTTGATGTCACCCACTTATTTATTCTTGTTTTATTTCTTGCACTTTAGTGTCTTATTGAGGAAGTTGATGCCTGCAACTATATGATGAAGTGTTGATCCTATGTTTTCTTCTAGGAGTTGCAAGTTTACAGGTCTAATTCCTAAGTCTTTAATCCATTTTGATTTTATTTTTGGGAAGGGTAAATTATAGGGAACTAATTTCATTCTTCTACATATGGATATCGAGTTTTCCCAGCACCACTTGTGAAAATTACTATCTTTTCTCCAACATATGTTTTTGGAACTTTCATCAAGTATTAGATGGCTGTAAGTATATGGGTTTCTCTTATATCATACATTCTACTCCATTACACTTCATCTTTATTTTTATGACAATATCCTGTTTTGTTTTTTATTACCGTGGCTCTATAGTATAATTTGAAGTCCAGTATTGTGATGCACTAGCATCACTTTTCTTGCTCAGAATTTCTTTGGTTATTTTGGGTCTCTTATTCTTCCAAATTAATTTTAAAACTCTTATTAATAGTTCTTGGATTATAAAAAAGGGGGTCATTGGTATTTTGACAGGGATTACATTGGATATGTATACTGCTTTTGTATACATATACTTATGACTATACTGACAGTATTAATTCTGCCTGTCAATCTTCTTCATTTTTTTTTCTTTAGTGTTTTTTAGCTTTCATGGTAGAGATCTTTCACCTCTTTGGTTAGATTAATTCCCGAGTATTTTATTTTTTTGAAGTTATTGTGAAAGTGATGGTTTTTCTGATTTCTTTTGCAGCAGAATGGGTGATTACAGAAAAGCTATTGATTTAAGAGTGTTGATCTTGCATCTGTTACTTTAATGAATTCATTTATTAGCTCTATAAGTCTGGTGGAGTTTTGGAGTCCTCTAGGCATAGGATCATGTTATTAACAAACAGAGGAAGTTTGACTTTTTCTTTTTCAAATTGTATCCTTTCAATTTTATTATTTTGCCTGATTGCTTTGGATAGAGTTTTGAGAACTTTCTTGAATACATGTAGTAAAAGGGGACATCCTAGTCTTGCTGCTGATTATAGAGGAAATGCTTTCAGTTTTTCTCAATTCAGTGTGATGTTGGCTTTGAGTTTGTTGTTGAACCTTTATTAGGTTCAAGTAATTTCCTTCTAACCTCAGTTTCTCTAGGACTTTAACATAAATGGGTTCTGTATTTTATCAGAGACCTTTTTTTGCATCTATTGAGATGATTATATAATTCTTAACCTTAATTCTATTAATGTGGTAAATTACATTTACTGATTTGCATTTGTTGAAGTAACCTGCATCCCTTGGATGAAGTCCCCTTCATCATGGTGTATTATCCTCTTGATGTGTTTTTGAATGTAGCTTGCTAAAGTTTTATTAAAGATTTTTGCATCTATGTTCATCAGTGTTATCGGTTTGTAGTTTTCTTTCCTTGATGCATCTTTGTCTGGTTTTGGTATCAGGGTGATACTGGCCTCATAGAATGTATTTGGGAGTGTTCTCTCCCAGTAAATTTAGTGGAATAATTTGAGAAAAACTGGTGTTACTTCATCTTTAAAGGTCTTACAATGTAGGTGAGAATTCATCTGGTGTTGGGCTTTTCTTTGTTGGTAGGCTTTTACTTGCTGTTTCAATTTTATTACTTGATATTGGTCTGTTTAGGTTTTCTTTATCTCTCTGGTTCAATTTGAGAAGTTGATATAATTCTAGAAATTTGTCAGTGTCTTCTAGATTTTCCAGTTTATTGGAATATACATTTTCAAAATACTTCCTAATGATCCTCTGGGTTTAAAGTGTCTGTGATTATATCTTCTTTGTCATCTTTAATTTTGTTTGTGTCTTCTCTGTCTTCTGGTTAGTTTGGCTAAAGTTTTATCAATCATTTTATCTTTTTGAAGAACCAACTCTATTGCATTGATTCTGTGTATTTTTTTTTAATTCTCTGATCTTTATTTCTTCGTGTGTCCTACTGGTTTTGGAGTTAGTTTATTCGTCTTTTTCTAAGGTCTTGAGGTTTTCTAAAATGTAGGCACTCAAAGCTATACAATTTCACTTTAACAGTGTTTTCATAACTGTCCTCAGAGATTTTTATGTATTCTATTGCTTTTTTCAATTGTTTCTAAGAATTTCTTCATTTTAAAATTTCTTTTTCTGGGCTGGGGTTGTGGCTCAGTGGAATAGCTAGCTGTTTGTCTAGCACATACAAGGCCCTGCATTCGATGCTCAGTACCATATAAAAATAAATAAATAAAATAAAGGTATTGTGTAATTGTGTCCAACTACAAATAAAAATATTTTAAAAAATTCTTTTTCTGTCAATTTTCATTCAAAAGAGTATTGTTCAATCTCCATATGTTTATATAATATTTTTAATTATTTTTCATATTTATTTCTAGTTCCATCCCATTATGATCCAATAGGATGCACAGGATTATATCTTTTTTTTTTTTTTTTGGTATTTGTTAAGACTTTCATTGTGATCTAGAACATGGTCTATTTTGGAAATGGTTGCATAAGCTGCTGGGAGGAAGATAAATTGAACTGTTTTGGGGTGAATATTCTGTAAATGTCTATTAGGTCCATTTCAGTTTTAGTATTATTTAAGTTGAATATATCTTTATTGATTTAGTGCTTTGATGACATGTTTATTTATATTACGTGTATGTTGAAACCATCTACTATAATTGTATTCAGATCTATCTAAAATTTAATGTCAAGGAGTATTATTTTTTATGTAATTGTGTTCACTGATACTTGGGGAACATATGTACAGCCATTATATCTTGTTGGAATGTTCTCTTGTTGGATTGTGGCCTTCTTTATGTCTTCTGATATTTCTTGTGCTGCTTGATAATTTTTTTCCACACCTAGAGCATTATCCATTGCTTACAGAATGCTTTCCAGTCCTGGGGTAAGTTTCTTTGGTTTAGTTTTTACTGAACTGCTTTCCCTAATGATTTTGTGTTTATTAATATTAGCCTTCCTCTCTAAACCTCAGGTTTCCTCAATTCATTTTTTCCTTATTTTTATTTTTTATTTTTATCTACTGGCCATGCTGTCCTCTCTACCTGTAGTCCCCCTCCCTCCACACCACTGCTAACAACTATACTGGAATGTTTCTGACATATTATTTTTTATATTCAAGTTTTTTTTTATTTTTCTGTGTCTCTATGGTTTCTTTTACAATCTAATATTACGTTTCAGTTAGTTCCCTTAATTACTCACCTTGATGAGGAGCAGCCTCCAACTTCATATGTCTGCTGCTAAAAAACTAAGGGGAAATATGTCCTTCCTCTAATCCACTATCCTCTCTCCTGTATATTATTAAAATGAATTGTGGTGTGAGGATTGGTTATTGAGTCATAAACAGTCTTTTTCTCAAAGGTGCTGACTACCTCCTTTCAACAGGAGAATTGCTGAATAAGCATCTTTATTTTGTTTCAAACCAGAGGGGATTCAACTTTCATTTATGAAACATTTTCTCAAACGGTCTCCAAAATCTTCGAAATAACTTCCATTAATATTATCTTAGTTGGCATTTTTTACTTCACCCACTAAAATGAAAATACTTTCATAAAGTACATATAATTACCAGTGGTGTGATATTGATGATGATTTGTGCTCTATCTGTATCTGGGAGCATATTATAAATAAATATATTTCACACAAATATTGTGCCTTCCAGAATCTCAAAGATATTGTTCATTTTGCACATTTGCAAGATAAAATATCTATTCTTACTGTTGAGTTAGGAAGGTAGAACAGGAGTTAGGATCACAAACCAAATCTTTCAACTAATCCTTAATTTTTTAAATGTTTTTGATTGATATTCAGTAATTGTGTATGTATATATATATATATATATATATATATATATATATATATATGAGGTAGAATGTAATATTTTGATTCACGTATATACTATGTAATCATTAACTCAAGGAATTAATATAGGCATAATTTTAAACATATATCATTTCTTTATAGTAAGTAGACACAAAATCCTTTCTTCTAGCCATTTTGAGATGTAAAATGCATTATTGTTAATTATATTCATCCTATTATGCCATAAATCACCAGAAATTATTCCCCCTAGCAGTAACATTTTACCATTTAACTAATCTACTCCTACTGTCTCTAGCCTCTGTTCTCAATCTCTATGAGACAAATATTTTTAGAATCCCATGCAAATGAAATTATACTGGTTGTATTTCTATGCCTGACTGATCTTGCTTAACATAATGTCCTTTCAGTCTATCAATGTTGTCAAACAGAACTGGATTTTGCATTTCTTATGTTTGGATAGTATTCCGTTGTGTATATCTACACATTTTCTTTATCAATTCATCTGTAGAAGGACATTTAGGTTGATTCCACACTCTGGTTATTTTGAAAAGTGTGTTAAGAAAAATGGGAGTATAGGTTGTATTTTCAATGTACTGATTCAATTTCCTTTTGGTATATAATCCATAATGGTAGTTAGAGTGGTAGTTTTATTCCAATAGAGCTAGGATACCTTCTACAGAATGGGAGAAAATATTCCCAAACTATACATCTGAAAAATATATTTTGAATTTACAAGGAACTCAAACAACTCACTAGCAACAAAACACAAACAACCCAATTAAAATAAATTAAAGGCCTCAATGAACATTCCTCAAAATAAGATAAAATAACTAACAGATCTATGAAACAATATTGAACATCACTAACCATCAGGGAAATGGAAATCAACATTACAACGAGATATCACCTTACCCCAATTAGAATGGCTATTATCAAAAAAACAAAAAATATAACAAATTCTCCATAGGATGTCAAGAAAGGGGAACTCCAACACATTTTTGTGAGAATATAAACTATTGTAACCATATGGAAAAAACTATGGAGTTTCCAAAACTCAACAATTTTTTAAAGAATTATCCCTATGTATTCTATTTGTCTCATTCAAGCTGTGATAGATGCGATGTAAATATATATGTAAAGTCGATGCCTGTTTTAGTACATTATTGTTTACAAAACATTATGCATTCAATGTAAAATATTGGAAATTTAATATGTTGCTTTTTGAATCAGCTTTCATTGCTGTGCCTCAAAGACCCTACTGACAAGAACAATTTAGAGGAGGAAAAGTTATTTTGGTTCATGGGTTCAAAGGTTCAGTCCATGGTCAGTTGACTTCATAGCTCTAGGCCTGAGGTAAGGCAGAAGATCATGGAGGAAGGTCTTGCCAAAGGAAAACAGCTCAGGACATGGAAATCAGGAAGCAGAGAGAGAACTCCAGAGACAAAATATAAACCCCAAAGGCACTCCCTCACTAACCTACCTCCTGCAGTCACATCCTACCTGCCTACAATTACCACCCAGCACTGATTAGCTTACAACTCTCAAAATCTAATCTTTTCACCTCTGACTATTCTTTCATTGTCTCACACATGACCTTTAGGGGCACACCTTATATCTAAACCATAACAATTGCCTTATATATTCAGGTTTATTTTAAATCAAATTTTTAAAAATATTGGTCATAGTATGGAAATTATGACTCTGGACAAGAAAATTTACAGAAAATAATGAATATTCTGTTAGTATATTACATGGCAGTGTTTTACTGATTATAAGAATGTTGCTTAGTTTGGTGCATATTAACTTGTCTAGAAAATATTTTCCATAATGCATAAAACCTATGAAGACCATTATTTAAAAAGCATTGCTTTAATTAGTCATTGTATGACACTTATTTTAATGTCAGAGAAATATTTTAACTTTTTAATGAGTAATACATTAGACCTCATGTAATCTTAAAGTCTTGATTTTCTGAAGTGTGTCTTAAGCAATTGCTTACTGTTTCAGTCTTCTTTCTTTCTTTCTTTTCCAAATATCTAGGGAATCTGTTAACTTTGTTAGTTATAAGAACCAAGTTTAAAATTGACTCTTAACACTTATTGTTTTCTTTATTTCAAATTCATCTACTCAGAATCTTACAATTTTTAGTTTTAGGAATCATGCAGAGGTTTCTCAACTTTTAAATTGGTGCATATTAATTATAAATTGTGGGTTTCATTGTGTCACATTCATACATACACATAGCATAACTTCTTTTTCACTCTCTCATCCCTTCCTACAGAACACCATTCCCTTTCCCTACCCTAGTGGTTTCCCCTCTATTTTCAAGATAATCCTTTTTCTTCTTCTTTATTCCATAGATTCCACATGTGACAACAACTATGACACTTGACTTTCTTGGTCTGGCAACGTTCACTTAACATGATGCTCATCCAGTTCTCTCCATTATCATGCAAATAAAATAATTCTGTTATTATTTACTACTAAATAAAATTTCATTTTGTGTATGTATAATATACGTGTGTACATGTATATTATGCATTCTATATATATATATACACAGAGGTATGTGTATAGATATGTGTGTGTGTATATATGTAGAAACTGTGTGTATATAAACTGTGAAATATATATTTATATATAATATATGTATATATTATAAATTTGACTGATACTTAGGCTGATTCTATAAATTGCCTATTGCGAATTGTGCTGCTATAAACATTGATGTGGCTGCATCACTGTAGTGTGCTGACTTTAAGTCCTTAGGGTGTATGCTAAAGAGTGGTATAACTGGGTCCAATGGTAGTTCCATTCCATGTTTTCTGAGGAATGTCCACACTGATTTCTAAAGTGGCTGCACCAATTTGCAGTCCCACAAGCAATGTATGAGTGAACCTTTTTCCCTACATCCTCACTAACATTTATTGTTACTTGTATTCTTGATAACTGGCATTTGGACTTGTGGTATATTACAGAATAGAATATTTCTCAGCCATAAAGCAAAATGAAATTATGATATTTGTCAGTAAGTGAATGGAACTCAAGATTATCATGCTGAGTGCACTAAGTCAATCCCAAAAAAACAAAGGCCGAATGTTTTCTCTGATATGTAGATGTTGACACATAATAAGAAGGGGGTGAGAATAGAAGTTCATTGGAGTAGACAAAGGGGAAGAAAGGGAAGGGAGGGGGGATGGGAATAGAAAAGATAGTAGAATGAATTGGTTAGAACTTTCCTATATTCATATATGAATACATCACTAGTGTAACTCCACATCATGTACAACCACAAGAATGGAATTCTAATTAGAATAAGTTATACTCCATGCATATATAATATGTCAAAATACACTCTACGGTCATGTATGTCTAAAAAGAAGAAGTAAAAAAATGCACAAAAAAGACTAATGACTCTGTTTTTCAATAAAAATAAAGTATAGGTAAACATATAGAGAGAAAATTTTTAAATATTTTGTACCAGTAGAAACTTTTGTACTTATCCATGTTATATTTATGAAAATTATAATCTTATTTTGAATTTTAATAAGTCTCTATCCATGACATATGAACAAGAAATTAATTTTAATTTATAATTATAATAGGAAATGTTGGCCAAGCTCATGCTTATATGCTCATGCTAAGAAATATCACTATAATATTAGTAAAATTTGTGTTGAAGTATAATTTCAGATTTTTCATAAGTAATTGAAATTATATGTATTAAAATATATGCCTATTTTAAAATTTAAAATTCTCTTATCAATTGAAAATTGTGATTGAAATTAAATCATGAATATTGTGTCAAATAATTTGAAGGAAAATATAGCCAGTAGTGTTTAGTGGTATATAAACAGCATTTATAAGTGTAGTTTTCTAGGCACTGAAACATTAGAGAACTAGTTCAGAAATACCATTATGCACAATACATACATATTTTTTTGCATAATTTCTTTACTCTTTTGTAATTGTCTAGGTGGCTTTTGTCTTATTCGATAAAAATGATGTTTGCTTAAATGGTTAACTTCCAGATCTATGATATTCAATACATAGAATTCTTCATTAGTTAATGGAAGAGTAGTATTCATTAGATGTAAAAATTGAAGAATAAAAATGATAAATAAGTCTGCTTGAGTAAGTACTTCAAACATAGCCATAGTTTCCATGAAAACAATCACAATATTTAGCAAAGTATTCACTGTCCAACAAAAGGTTGCAACCTTTTATGCTCAAGAAATAAATTTTTTTTAAATACACACTTTAAAATATACTCTTCACAAAAGCATTTGAAATTTTGAAATGTATTACTAATTTTATTTGTCAAATGTAGAAGTATATGGGGATAATGAACCACTTAACTTTGTCCATTTTATTTACATATATTATGCATTTCTTGGATATATGTGTGTATCTGAAAATGCATGTCTGTATATATAAAAAATGTATTTAAAGGTACATTCACAAAAGTGCATGTAATAATCGTTTCCCTTATTTAATTTCACAAACTGAGTACAGTAATATAAGTAGTATCCCAATTAAGAAACAGAAAATTACCAGCAGTACAAAAATTCCATCATATTCCTTTCAAATCAACAATTTCCCAGAGTTAACAAAAATCTGGCCTTTAACAGAATAAATTAGTTTTGCCCATTTTGAGAGTTAATATAACATGAATCTCATAGTGTACATTGTTTTTGTGTCTGAATTCCAGTACTCTAAATCATTGTGAAATGGAGAGAGTCATTCATATCATTGAGTTTAATTCTACCAAAAACATTTAATTTGTTCATTATCATTGCTGTACAGTGTTTCATTGTGTATTTGGGTAGTTGCCAGTTTCAGTTTCTTATGAAAAATGTTGCTACTAACAATCCAGTATATGAATTTTGGTGAACAAACATACCCATAGCTTCTGGGTATACTCTTCTAGTGGAATTGTTAGAATATGATGCATTTATACGTTCTACTTTTGTAGATCATGTCAAACAACATTAAAAAATTTACCCTTTCAATTTGTACTCTATTTCTGTAGTTTATCAGAGTTTCAATTGTTCTACATTATTATTAGCAATTGGTATTTTAAAAAATTAGTCACGTTGGGGAATATATAAGTATAGTTCATTCTAGTTCAAATTTTTAATTTCCTGATAACTAATGCCTAATGAAGTTAAGCAATATTTACTATGTCATTTAGCAACTTACTTTTTGTAATATGTATGTGTGTTTTACCAGTATTTCTTTTCAATTGCTATATTGTTCTTATTACCTTGTGAGAATTCTTTACATGTTCTCTGTGACAGTATTTCAAAGAATGTGTGTGTGTGTGTTTGTGTGTGTGTGTGTGTGTGTGTGTGAGAGAGAGAGAGAGAGAGAGAGAGAGAGAGAGAGAGAATATTCTTTACTCTGGGAACTATTATATTTTAAATCTATTGATAGTTTTTTTCTATGAACACATGTTCTTGGTTTTTAAAATACAGTCTAATTTATCCATTTGTTTCTTTCAAGGTTGGTACCTTCTGTGTCCCTTTCAAAGAAATCTTTGGCTATTCCAAAGCTTTAATGATGCTCTTAATTTTTCAAAATTCTGTCTTTATTTAATTTCATGTTTAAATTTGTAATATCTCTGAACTTGGCTAAGTTTTTTTCTATCTTTCTTTTTTTAGGATTAGGAAACAAACTCAGGACCTTGAGCATGCTATATCCCCATTCCTAGACTCAATTTTTAGTAGAATATGAGAGAGAAGTTGTGTCCAGATCAAGTTATTTATATGAAAATTTAATCAATCAATTTGTTGTGAAGACCATCCTTTCCACCAGGCACAGTGGTACATATTTAAAACTTGTTGTATGTTTTAAAAGTGGTACATGGTGCTCCCAGTGGCTTAAAAGGCTGAGGCAGGAGGACCACAAATTCAAAGCCAGCTTCAGCAACTTAGAGAGATTCTAAGCAACTTAACCAGATCTTCTCTAAAAAAAAAAAAAAAAAAAAAACATATAAAAATGGCTGGGTATGTAGCTCAGTGTTTGAGTTCAATATCTGGTACCAAAAAAAAAAAAAAAAAAAAAAAAAAAACAACAACAACATTGCACTTGTTGAAATCAATTGTTGGTTCAATTGTCGACTAACTAATTCAAGTACCCTAGGTGGGTGATAGGACCTTCCTGATGGGATGGCATTATGCAATCTTCTATGAAATAGTCCTATGAGGGAATAGGTGAGTTCTAAGAGGATAGAATAAGTGTTTGGTTGAAGCTAGATGAGTTATTAGTGTGCTTTTGAAGGGTCATGTTGGTTAAGTTTATGTTTTTTGCATGGTCAAAGAGGAACTTTTGAAGAATTTAAATTAGTGATGAGATATGGTCAAATCATACTTGAGAAATATCAATGAATGCTGGGTGTGGTGGCACACGCCTGAATTCCCAGCAGCTTGGGAGGCTGAGACAGCAGGATTGTGAGTACAAAAACAGCCTCAGCAAAAAGTGAGGCACTAAGCAACTCAGTGAGACCCTGTCTCTAAACAAAATACAAAATAAGGCTGGTGATGTGGCTCAGTGGTCGAGTGCCCCAATCCCTGGTACCCACCATCCCCCAAATAAAGTAATGTCAATGAATATTTGATGGATGATATCATAACAAGGACTAGTATAAATCCTGACTATTACATAATACTTTGGAATTTATGGTAAATTTTTGCTTGCAATTGCATGATAGATTGAACCAAGGCATTATGCTCAGAGCTGATTCAAAATAAATATATTCAGTCTGTATGAAGCCAGCATATAGAAAGTGCTGAATAAATTTATTTAATGCTTGAATTAACACATTTTTATTCATTCCAAAGCCTATTCCATTTATAAATTCATTTAACAGGTTATTCCATATTTCAGGATTTTTGTAAAAACATCTTTTGGATACTTTAAACCTACTTCCATTTCCTGAAACACTGACTTTGGGAGTTTTCTGTCCATTGTCAATTATAGTATGATAAAATTTCAAAAATAGTATTTTTCCATTACTGTAGATCAAGGAAAAAAGATTTAAAATGCATTAAAGTACTAGAAATATCTTATGAATTTACAAAGGAAAGTATTATAATACATAAATTATTATTATTATTATTATTATTATTATTATTATTATTATTAACACATTATTCTTACCTAAATGCTTGTTATAAGTTTTAAAAGCAAAACATCTATAGATTGTATATGTGGCAACTATATAGTTACTCAAGTACTAGTAGTGTTACCTTATCAAGTGATTTAAATATAATGATGTTAATTTTCCTCAGCGAGAAAATTAGAGAAATTAACACTCCATTTTCTAACTATGGCAAATAATCACAATCAGAAAATAGTTTGGGACTATATATTAATCAGTTCTGTATCCCAAGTAACAAACAACCAGGAACATAATCATACTAGAAATTAAAACAAAACAAGAACTAACATTTAATGAGCTCTTAGAATTACTTAGGCACTGATATTAGTGGTTTCATATGTTAAATTATTTAATCTCCAAAGCAACTCACAGACAATGGTATATGGCTGTACACAGAAAAATTTCCAGCTTTTACCTGATGTGAAAGAGCTTGGACATTGCCACTCCCATCCTTGTGACAAGAAAAACTTGAATGAACTTTGCTGAGAACAATCAATCACTCACAGTCCAAATTGGAAACTTACAGAATTGTAAGTTTGGGAGTACGTTATTATGCAGAAATGCTGCATAAAAATTATATGTGGAGTTTGTAAAAGTACTGGTTCAATATTTTAAAATTTATAATATTTCATATATTATTTATAATTAATATATTTTTACTATTTTTCCTTAATATAGTACTATTAAATTAATATTTCAGAAATGTGATTCTCTTTGATTTTCAGATTACTGAGCAAAATATTTTATTAAATTATTCACTGATTATAATTACTGCAGTCATGGAAATAATTTTTACCTCTACTGTACCTAACCATGCACACATATGTACATTCCTATTTTTACTAGGTAGTTGTGAATTTCAGTCTATGTTTTTGAGTTTTATTTTTCAAGTCTATCATAGTACTGTGATATAATAAGAAAATTAAACTGGGTGTCAGGAGACTGGGATCTGAGACTGGGATTTGCCACTCACTAACTTGATGATATTGGCAATTGAAAGCAGTCCTCTGAGCCTCATATTATTCAAATATAAAATGAGAGGATTAAAATAGTTTTCCAAGGTCCATCCTAGATTTAATCTTCTATCAGTCCATAATTCTAAGATACTTAATAATTATAGGTTTACTTCATTACATTTTTATATTTTTTATCATGTATTTTTAGAGATGGGATAGGAAGGAGGAAAGAAAGGATAAAAAAAAAAGGTACCCTTTTTGGTGCACCCTGTCCCACATCATTGTTTAAGACTGATTGTTCACTGTTTAGAATAATATGACTAAACATTAATGGCAAGAAATATTCAGTTTGTTGACAGACAGCAGGACAGTAGTGATAACAAATGCATAAGAATCTATTGAAGGCTGGAAATGAGCAAACCATTGTACAGAAACATGTGAATCTAGAGACTCACAGCCAAGGTCTGCTTTCCAGCAGCATACACAGTGAGAACCATAACTTGTAAAAAACATTTAAATGGTAATTGGGTGAATTGGTACAAGTTGAAATGCAGACAAGAACCTGTAAAAGATGATTTGAATTCATAATATTTATTTAAGTAAAGGTAAAGGTCAAGAGTTCACAAAAATGTCTTCAGTTAGTAGAAGAGGGAAATTTTAAATCAAGTTGAGGCATCTCATAAGTAAAAAGAAATGGAACTTATTTCAAATTGTACTGGACTAGGGGAAAGACTTGAAAAAATAGAAAGCAGAGAGTATCTAACTCAGGGTTTCTATAGATAAAAAAAATTGAGACAATCCATTCTAAAAGTATGATACATTAGAAGTAGAAAATTCAGCCCTATACTTTATGCAAAATTAGATTTCAAGGTACAGCTAAGAACCTAGAATTTATCTACCTTCATATCTTCTGCATCCTGAAATTCACTATTTTGTATATAACTGATTAAGACAAGCTGATACCCTATAGAAGGAAATTTATATATAATCAGTATGTACAGATTTTCTGAAGTTTCAGTGTCACAGACAAATCCCTTCTTATTTACCTGGGTGGTAGTAGCAGAAATTATGAGAGCCAAACAGAACTTTTCCCTGAAGCAGTGATTATTTTGTAGTTAGGAAATGGAATAGAAGCCTGTTCTAATATTCTTACTTAGGGACCCATAATTTGAGTACATGCCATTACCAGGATCCATTTTCTTGACTTTATAGGAATATATAGTCAACATTATTAAGTTATTGTCTCCTTTATCAGATTTCTAAAATGAGATGACTCAAATGATATGAGCATAACAACCTCCATAACGATATGGGCCATTGTTTGTGTTGTTTCTTTCTTCACAACAGGGACATGTTAGCAGCTGCATATTATTTAACCTCCAACTTCTAAAATATTATTGAATAACACATCCTCTTTCACAGAAAATGTGATTTTACACTTCCACTTCTGATGTTACTATGATTCTGTTTCCCCCCCCCACAAAACTACACTAAGCTTATCTATATGTGTGTGTGTGTGTGTGTGTGTGTGTGTGTGTGTATATATATATATATATATATATATATATATATATATATATATATATATATATTTAGCTATATATTATAGCTATTCTCTACATCAAGATTTTGCTTTAATGCATGTTTCAGTGCATCTGATGTCATATTTACTGGACAAAATATCTTCATATATCTACCTATTTAATGATTTCTGATTTTACTACATGTCAGCTGCAAAATATTACACTGAACACATAGAAACTTTTACTAAGAGTAATTTGTTTTGTAGGTGAACACTTTCCATATGTACCCAAATTCGTGTGCAATTTGTGAGTGCATGTGCCTTAATCCTCTAGCTCTGGACTCATTCTTTTTTTAAATATTACAATATAAAAACTGAATTACAATACTTCTCCTTATGTTTAAAGTTGCTTCAGTAGCTGGCAGGTGGAAGATTGATGCTAATCCTGAGAGTCTCTGAAACCTACTTCTTCATTTCTACCAAACACTGCTTACCAAGTATTTTGCATACATCATATTAAAATTAAGTTTTGAGAAAATATAGTGGTACTGCAGAACAACGGAAAAAAAACCTTAAAATTTAACATAAAATACCACTATTCTAAACTTTATCTAACCTTTCTCACCACTCAGTTTCTTGGTGGCTGTATCCCTTCCTTAAACTATTACCTTGTAAGGTTTCTTCCGGTCTCTTTCTTAAAGACCCACTTCCTTCAACTTAATCTTCACATTGGTGTCTTTTACCCTCTTTTTCAGGCTGCTTGCATGAACTTAAAATCTCTTTTATTATCTTAGGCAATACTTTTAAATTGAATCTTTTAGTGTTCTAGATTCTAACTTTTTCAACTGAAAAGGTTCTTGAAAGTGCATTGTGGGCATTTCCCTAAGTGGGGAAACAGTGATATTCACCATTGAGAAAATCGTTGCTTTCCCCCTAAAACACAGCAACAAAGCAGACATTCTGTTTTTTTTAATGACATTTTCCCCATCTGGCTACGTGCAAGGAAACCTTCATGGCCCAGAATTTCACAGATGTGTGCATGATATTGCCATCTTCCTGGGAGCTATATGTCAGATCATTTATCTAGCTTGCAGTGTCTTAAAAAGTTTTGTTTTCTATTCACAAATTATGAACATCAATATTTCCAGTTCCGTTTGCTCACAAAAATGTCTTTCTTTTTCCTTCTTGCCCCCAATCATCTACCTCCCATTTACATCATTTCTAACAAATACTTTCCAACTTCCCTCCTCAGAATTGCTGGGTTTAGTGGCAATCCTACATATAATATAATGGAGAAAATGTACTTCAGAAAGAGTAAAAGAGATGGGCATGCAGGTGCACGCCAATAATCCCAGCAGCTGGGGAGGCTGAGACAGGAGGATTGGGAGTTCAAAGCCATATTCAGCAATGGCAAGGTGCTAAACAACTCAGTGAGACCCTCTCTCTTAATAGAATAAAAAACAGGGCTGGGAATGTGATGCAGTGGTCGAGTGCCTCTGAGTTCAATCCACAGTACCAAAAACAATAATAAATACATAAATACATAAATAAAAAATAAAAGAGGACTGGGTTTGTGGCTCAGTGGCGGAGTGCATGCCTCACACATGTGAGGAACTAGGTTTGATCCTCAGCACCACATAAAAATAAATAAAACAAAATAAAGATATTGTGTCCATGTATAACCAAAAATATTTTTAAAAAAGAGTAAAAGATGGTGGGTATAATTTTCAATTTTTTTCAGATATCAAACATCATAAAAAACAATATACATGAAGTCATCAAGAAGTAAAATGAAATTTTAAACAAATTACAGTTCTATGTCATTTTACTTATTGATTATATTCCTAAATAATTATGTATAAACTTAAATTCTATAAAATAAGTCGTATTTAGGAGCTCTTAAGAAAGTGTTACTTAAATGTCACTACAATATATTATGAAATAAACTGTTATGAACATATTGATATGTTTTCATTTGATTATAATAAACTTGTTTACACTTGATATATGATATATTATTCTTGTTGAGAAATTATTAAAGGATGCCTAAAATAGGCTTATTTTGTGAAGCAGAAATGTGTTTTGTCATAATTTCCTTCCTTACCTGATTATATATATGAAAATTAAGTTTATTTTGTGTCCATAAATAATAAATGGAGAGTTTGGATTCTTCTCTGAGAAAGAGTTAACATATCTGGCTAAATAAGTTTGCTTATTTTAAAAATGGATATAAATTTAGAAAGAGAAGAAGAGAAAGGAAACATAAATCTAGGACGAAATTTTATTTGTATCTTATTAATATATATGATACACAAACTATATAATATTCAGAAGTTAAATGATCAGATTGATACTCTCACAATTAAATTTATCAAAGCCATTGATGTATCCTATTGTGAAACCTTCAGAAATAAAAGATTTCCTGTAAAATGTGTTATTTTACCCTTTTAGTGACAATTGAGAGTCATTAGTAATTTCCTTTAAGACAAGGGATAGTGTCCTGATCATAACACTTATTTGCAAGTTTTACGATCTTGGATAAGATAACTATTCTATGGATCCATTTCTTTATATATCATATGGGTCTAATAATAAGGTTATTGCAAAAATTAAATAAGGTAATAAGTACAAAGAACAACTCGTAGCCTGAGATATAAATACTTGATACCTATCTGTTTTTCTGTCTATAAAAACTGTTAGATAGATGCTGAGTAAGAAGAGTTCACAAAGATGTTTTATGTTGACAAATAGTAAAATATATATTCATTGCATTAAAAAATATTATTTGAAACTACTACATATCATGACTTATGTTGACATTCAGCTACCTTGGCAGTTAACAATGAAATAATGACATATTTTCAGCAACTCAGCTCCCCTAAAATGGTAATAGTTAAAAAAAAAATGAAGTTAGTCAAGTATTCTATGCCCAGTGTATATGGAAAAAAAATTTCTTGTGTCACAATGAAGTACAGTTTCAAGCAGTTGGGATTCACAGTTATGTCTGACTGCCAAAATTTGGAATGCTAAAGCAATCGTGGCTTGGCAGGCATGACTTGCATGATGTTATTTCCCAACCAAATATCTAAGGCTTCAGACTTCTTGATAGTAGGATTCTGAAACACAAAATAAGTTATACTGACTCTCTATAAAAAGTTACTTTTCAAATATTTCTTATAAAATAATTGAATGGGGGTGAAATGGGAGAAATACATAAAAGGAGAATCAGTATAATTCAACTATCAAACCCACTTCATTTAATCTGCAGAAAATTTAATAATGAAGTTTGTATTTCAAAATGGAAAATGTTGAGTTCTCGTTTTCTTTCAACTTGAAGCATATCTGAAATCCTAGTAAAACAAACATTATTTTATTACTAGTGTAATCTGAATTTTAGTGCATTTTATTACAAACATTCAAATTAAAATCTGTCAGCAGAGATAAAAGGATGTAAATATGGATTCTAAGGGAATTTAATTAGATTTAAAGGTCAGCAATAGCAGCAAAAAGTCAACATATCTAAATAAAACATAAACTCTCAGAAAATACGCTAATATTTCATGTAAAGTACTTGTCAAGCACATCCAGACTTACTCCATATAGTTAACTATTTTATATGATGATCTTTAACATAGTAATCCTAGGTAATTTGCTTTTTAAATACACTCTGTTTACTTGTTTTTACAAATGGCTGAGTTTAACTTGTAGATCATATAGTTATACTAGATGACATTCTTTCTCAAAATATGAAATTTGTTTAGGAATCTTGTGTTCATTATCATCTTTGGTTTTCTTTCTGATATATAGTTAAATATTGATGTGATTTTTCAAAGATAAATGTTTCAGGTATTATAAATTATTCTTTATTACACTTTAATTAGTATACTCCTAGAGATGCTCAATTATAAAAGCTGTTAATATTTCTGAGAGTTAAATTAAGATTCTACACTGTTAGTGAGCAAACTCATTAAAGACATGAAAGGATGACAAGATGAAAA
The DNA here is from genome assembly GCF_047511675.1 of Marmota flaviventris. Classification (NCBI taxonomy): domain Eukaryota; kingdom Metazoa; phylum Chordata; class Mammalia; order Rodentia; family Sciuridae; genus Marmota; species Marmota flaviventris. Next base: position 108,841,224 of record NC_092518.1, on the reverse strand, counting down.
AGGATTTACATTTGTAGAATCTCCTGTAAAATTATTAGAAGTGACAGGTTCCATTTTTTTGATGCTGGAATCAAGGTTACATGTCTAAACCATAGTGACACCACAGTTAGATTTTGCATAGCTGAGAACTAATAGGAAATTAATAGAGTGTAATACAGGTCTATTGAATTTGGTATAATGGTGCCACTTTGATGTTTAAGAACAGAAGGCATAATTTCAATCTTTGTTTAGTGTCTTGGACAGCCAGACTCACTAACATCTAAGTATGGTCAGGATTAAAAATGTGATGGATAGTACCATAGCACCTTCTTGACAGCTTTTCTGTTCAAATACAAATTTCTGTCACAGCCCCAGAAAGTTTGAAGGAGAATTCAGAGATGAAATATTGTAGCTGCAACAAGCCTAGTGTGAAGCTATTATGTTTTGAAAGGAAAAATAATTACAAACTGTACATCTCCTAGGCACATACATGTATTAATAATGCATAGTAATAAATACACAGGAGTATACTAATGAAATGTTATTGAACATTGAAGTTTGAGAAACCATAGGGTTATGAATCTATCAAGAAAATGTCAATGTATATGTCTAGTTTCAGATTTTTGTACCTGTTAAATAAATATTGGGAGAATTCTAAAAAAAACATGATTTATTCTATCTTTCATAATGTCTCTTCAGCACATTTTTACAAAGAAAGTTGAAGTATTTCTAAAATGTTTATAAACAAAATGATCAGTAAATCCACTCCAAGAAAAAATTTATGTTGATCCACCATAATCATTTTGAACTCTATAAAAATTACATTGATTCTTTCAAGGAAAGATCATTTTCATGATGGTATTTAAGCACTTTACTTGAAAGCATTTTTTTTCTAAAATAAAAATTGAAATGATATACCTGAAAATAAACATTAAGTTTTTACCTCAAATTCCACATTTATTTTATACTAGAAATATATTCTGCAATAAATTTCAAGGTTTATTTTCCCATATGGTGATATATGTTTTCTCCTATCATTACTTCAAGTCAATTTTTAATAGCAATACATTAAAATATTAGTGTTAGGAATTTTCAGTGCCCTAGAATATTAAATTCTGCTCCTTGAAGAATGAAATTAACAAAGGTCATCTTAAATGCCCAGTAATAATTTGTAAAATTCTTCTCTCTTAAACAAAGGGTAACTTGCTACCCTTCCTGACAAGTGTTTCTGAGTCTGGGAACTAAGTATTTGACAAGGACATTGCATACTGAGTCAATCATATCATTGGTTTATTGAACACTAATTCTATCTTTGATAATCTTTGCAATGAACATATTCACTATAATAAACTAGTTGTCTTCTGTGTCTGTTACCACATAATTAAGATTAATCACTCAATTAATATTGAACACTTTCTCTGCTTAAGAAAGAAATATAAGGGTATCCTGCATGAGCCTAAAATTTTCTCCTAGATATTGCCCATCAAGATAATACTTACTTAAGACTTGAAAGAAAGAAAAACAAAAAGAGCATTTGAATGCTAAACAATAGGAAATTGTTTTGTTCATTTTTTTTCATGCAACAAATACTTAAAAATATTGTGTCATTTACTGTGCTGGTTTTGATGGATATGCTCAACCATCTGCCATTTGACATTTAGCAAATATTTTATTGAATGCCATATTACATATAGTGAGATTGTTTTATGTGTGTGTGCTGCTGAGGATTGAACCCAGGGCCTTGTGCATGCTAGGTGAGCACTCTACCAACTGAGCTATATCCCCAGCCCCTCTACTGAGATTTTGAATAAGAACATGACACACTTATGTGATGAAAAACAGAACAGCATTTTGAAACTTGTTAGTCTTATACTACTCCACATCTAATAAATGTGTTCATTTGCTTCCACCAAAACTGAGAAGTCCCCTCTTTTTTCTCAACTCTTTTCCACTCAATTCCCAACACTTCTCTCTTTGAAATAATATCCAGAGTTCAAAAATGTTGAGAGCCACAGCCGAAGGGGCCCCAGCAAACTTCCAGCTGCCAGCAAACTTCCAGCTGCCGGCTGATGATTGGCTCACAGTGGCCCCAGCAACATCTAGCTGATTGGCTCCTCGGCCCCAGCAACATCTAGCTGATTGGCTCCTCTGCGGTGATGCTCATTGGACTGTTTCCCTGCCCTTTCAAACCACGGAGCTGCTCATTGGGGGACTTTTTTGGCTCCGCCCATGTGACCCAGCCAATCGGCTTCAAGAGCAGGAGGATTGTGGGAGGTGGAGAGAAGCTTGTGTGGGAGAGAGAGGCTTGTGGAAAGCCGGTGGTGGCAGTTGAGGCTCTGAGGGTTTTTCCTGAGAGGCTGTTTTGTTTGGCGTGTGTGGTTCTAAAAATAAAGTTAGTTTCTTTTGACAAGTGGCTCCTGATTGTGCCCAGCCAGACTGTGGCATTTGGTGGCCCGCACGGGGAGCGACTGAGGGTAAGTGAAACTGCTCGCCCCTGAGGGCAGGGCGAGAGGATGGGTAGCCATTTTATGATTCCTCTTTTGTTATTTTGTTTCACTTTTGTTTTAAGTTGCCTGTCCCTGGAGATGTGTAAGATGGAAGAAAAACTGCTCACATCTGAGGAACAGATAGGGAGAAAGGACGGATGGACATTTCAGGAGGCTATTATAATGATTTTGTGTTGTTCCAATTTTGTTTCACTCTGTTTCAGTTTTGTTAGGCGTTATCTTGTTGGGTTGTATTATAGTAGAAATACGGGATCAGAAATTAGTAAAAAACAAACTGAAAGAGTGTTAAGTAAATTGTTAGAGGAAGGAGGCATCTCAGTAAAATCAAGAACAATCAGGGCATACGTTGATACAATACAAAAATGTAGCCCATGACTTTTTAAGGAGGAGTTGTTAAATATATCACAATGGAACCATCATGGTGAAGATTTAAAAAGAATAGAAAAGAACAGCCCAGGGACTCTGCCAGTTGGCACATTGCCATTGTGGACGTTCATATCTTGTTTGCTTAGTCCAAAGCCTTCAGTTCAGACAATGGTAGAGGAAGAAGAAGACATAATGATTCAAGTAAAAGAGAAGGCCTCTCAAGCTAGTCAGACAGAGAAAGAAAGTGTAAAACAGAAAAAGCCATCAGGGGGAAAGTTACAACAGGAGACTGCTACTAACACCTTTCTATCACCAGAGGACGTAAGTGTCCAACTAACAAGGCCACCTCCATACACTGGGAGGTCCCCAACCCCCGCAGTTGATAGTTGGGATCCTGAGACAAGATCTCAAATATTAACATGCCCTGTATTTGAGGCAGGAGGGCAGCGATTTTACCAAGTTTTAAATTTCAAAACAGTGAAGCAGCTAAAAGAGGCTGTAACAACCTATGGTCCTCAAGCACCCTTCACTGTAAGCATGGTCAAATCCATTAACAACTTGAACATGACGCCAGCAGATTGGGCTAATATGTGTAAAGCTGTGCTAAATGGAGGACAATACCTGTTATGGAAGGTTGCCAATGAGGAATTTTGCAAGGAGACGGCTAGGCGAAATGCAGCAGCTGGTTATCCTCAGAGAAATCTAGATATGTTGTTAGGAAAGGGACCTTATGAGGATCAGCAGCAACAAATTGCATATGATCCTGGCGTATACGCACAAATTGCTGCAGATGCAATTAAGGCATGGAAGACTTTACAAGGACATGGAGGTTTACAAGGTCAATTATCTAAGGTAATACAAGGAGCTAATGAACCTTATGCTGAATTTGTAGATAGGCTTATTCAAACAGCTACCAGAGTTTTTGGGAATACAGAACAAGCAATGCCATTACTAAAACACCTGGCTTATGAGCAAGCGAATCGTTGGTGCAGAGATATCATTAGACCATGGAAACATGAAGATTTAAACACATATATTAAATTATGTAGAGACATTAATGAACAAGAGCAAGTCGTGGCAGCTGCAGTAAAACAGGCTTTAGATGCCAGAGACATTAATGAACAAGGGCAAATTGTGGCAGCTGCAGTAAAACAGGCTTTAGATGCCAGGCCAAGAACATGCTACAATTGTGAACAAACAGGACATTTTAAAAGGAATTGCCCCATTGGAGGAGGGTTTAACAAAACTAGGTATCAAAGGAGTAGAATACCAGGTATTTGCCCACGAATCCGTAGAGGGAGACATTGGGCTAATGAATGCCATTCTCAAACCACCATAGAGGGTACTCCATTATCAAAAAACGAACAAAGACCAGGTGTTTATCCACGATATCCTGGAGAAAGGCATCGGGCTCCATTGCCAAAAAATGGACAGGGGGGCCCAATGCTCCGGGGCCCAAAACCACAAATATACGGAGCACTGGAGGAACCCAGCAACCCCATCAGGGTAGTGCCCAGGACACATTGTCCATCAGATCCCTCATCAGACAAACCAGAGGGAGCGCAGGGTTGGACATCTGCGCCTCCACCAGAGCAGTACTAACTCCTGAGATGGGAGTTCAAATCATTCCCACAGGGGTGAAAGGACCTCTTCCCAAAGGAACAGTAGGCTTATTATTGGGACGCAGCTCTTCTACTCTAAAAGGACTTATGATAAGTCCTGGGGTAATTGATCCCGATTATGAAGGTGAAATAAAAATTATAGCCAGTTCTCCAAAGGGTATATCAGTAATTTCACCAGGAGATAGAATAGCACAGTTACTAATAATACCCAGCCTACATGATAAATTTTCCAGTCGTACTGTAGAAAGAGGTTCCAAGGGAATAAGCTCCACAGGTGTAGACTGGGCTATGCTTTCTTTAAATTTAGATTCTCGCCCCATGCTAAAACTAAATATTCAAGGACATGAATTTAATGGGCTACTGGATACAGGTGCAGACCTTAGCATCATCTCTCGTCAAGAATGGCCAAAACATTGGCCATTACAACAAGCCACTCAAACGCTTCGAGGCCTAGGAGTGGCAACTAATCCCCATAGAAGTGCAATGGTATTAGATTGGAAGGATCCTGAAGGATGTGAAGGAACTATACAGCCATATGTATTGGATCATCTTCCCGTAAATTTATGGGGACGAGATGTCCTAGATCAATTAGGTTTGACATTAACAAATAACATCAACCAAAATGCACCCACTATTATGAATAGACAAGGTTTTAGGAAAGGAAAAAGATTAGAAAAACAAGAACAAGGTATAGCAGCACCAATACAAATAGATCAAGGAACAGAAAGACATGGGTTGGATTTTCAGAAAGGGCCACTGAGACAATAAAAATTACTTGGAAATCAGAAAGATCAGTATGGGTTCCTCAGTGGCCCCTGACTAAAGAAAAGATACAAGCAGCCCATGACCTGGTCAAACAACAATTAGCAGAAGGACATATACAACCTTCTGTATCTCCCAATAATACTCCCATTTTTGTCATCAAAAAGAAATCTGGTAAATGGAGATTACTGCAAGATTTAAGAGCCATTAATAATGAGATGGTTATTATGGGACCTGCTCAATCAGGGATTCCTCAGTTGTCTGCTTTGCCAAAATCCTGGTATGTTTTAGTTATAGATATTAAAGATTGTTTTTTTTTTAAATTCCAATTCATCCTGAGGATAATCCACGTTTTGCATTTACTATCCCTGCACTGAATCATGAAGGTCCTGATCAGAGATATGAATGGAAAGTACTCCCTCAAGGGATGGCTAACAGCCCAACTATGTGTCAAATTTATGTTAACAAAGTAATCCAGCCACTTAGAAATCAAAATCCTGAACTACAAATATTTCACTATATGGATGATGTATTATTAGCACACAAAGATAAAAACACGTTGCTAGAATGTTATGCCACACTTACAAACTTATTAAAAAATTATAATCTAGAGATAGCAATAGATAAAGTACAATTAAATTTTCCAATTAATTATTTAGGAGTTCTATTATCCTCAACCATGGTCCGTCCACCAAAAATTCAAATACGAGTAGATCAACTCAAATCACTTAATGACTTTCAAAAGTTATTAGGAGACATAAATTGGATAAGGCCTTATTTAGGTATACCAACAGGAGAGTTGGGACCTTTATTTGATATCCTAAAAGGTCCATCAGATCCAAATTCACCCTGAATGTTAACGCCTGAAGCAAGAAAGGCATTAAAAATCATTGAAACATATATGGAAAATATGCATTTGGATAGAATTGATATAAGTTTGCCTTTATTATTTATTGTACTACCAACAAAAAATATTCCTACAGGAGTATTTTGGCAAGAAGGTCCATTATTATGGATACATTTATCTTATTCTCCTAACACTATTCTTACTAGGTATCCTGAGGCTGTAGGACAATTAATACTCAAAGGAATAAAAGCAGCAAAGGGAGTGTTTGGAATTTCTCCCAATAAAATTATTACTCCATATACTATGAATCAAATTGATGAGTTAGCTAATGAGTTAAATACTTGGGCAATAATCATGTGCAAATCTAATGTTTCATGTGATAACCACTTACCATCTAATCCTTTATTGTCTTTTTGGTCATTGCATCCTGTAATTTTTCCAAAAATGACAAGAAAAACACCTATCATGAATGCTCCAAATATATTCACTGATGGGTCAAATAATGGTACAGCAGCAGTAGTTACCCCTGATCAAACTTTTACATTTTTAGTACCCAAACAATCAGCTCAAAAGGTAGAGCTTAATGCAGTTTTACAAGCTTTTGTGATGTTTAAAGATTCTGTATTTAATTTATTTTCTGATAGTCAGTATGTAGTTAATGCTATAGTATCTCTTGAAGATGCTGGTAGGATTTCCCCTTCTTCTACTGTTTTCTCTTTGCTTTCCACTATACAAAGTCTAATCTGGGACAGAAAAGATCCATTCTTTATAGGACATATCAGGGCACATACAGGATTGCCTGGAGCCCTTAGTTTGGGCAATGATTTAGCAGATAAAACTACACATGACATACATATTTTCTCTACACTAGAAGAAGCTATAAATTTTCATAAAAAGTTCCATGTCAATGCTAATACTTTACAAAAGTGTTTTAAAATAACTAAGGAACAAGCTAGACAAATAATAAAACAATGTCAAAATTGTGTGACCTTTTTACCACAAGTTAATCTTGGAGTCAATCCTAGAGGATTGATACCTAACCATATTTGGCAGATGGATGTCACACACTTGCCAGAATTTGGAAAATTAAAATATTTGCATGTTACAGTTGATACTTCTTCTGGATTTTTGATGGGCTCCCTTCATGCCGGAGAAAAAACTAAAGATGTTATAGCTCATTGCTTACAAAATTTTGCCACTGTGGGTGTTCCAAAACAGTTAAAAACAGATAATGCCCCTGGTTATACTTCTACCTCTTTTAAACAATTTTGCTCAACATTTGGCATTACTCATATAACAGGAATCCCATACAATCCACAGGGACAAGGCATAGTTGAAAGAGCTCATCAAACTATTAAAATGTACTTATTAAAGCAAAAAGAAGGAATTGGGAAGGGGTATATATTCCCCAAAGATAAACTTAAAATAACCCTTTTTACTCTAAACTTTTTAAATTTGGATTCATCAGGACTTAGTGCTGTGGAAAGGCATATGTGTCCAAAAAATGTACATAAGCCCAAGGTACTTTGGAAGGATATTCTAACAGGACAATGGAAAGGTCCTGACCCAGTAATTGTCTGGAGTCGGGGGTCTGTTTGTGTGTTTCCACAGGGAGAACAGCAGCCGATTTGGATTCCAGAGAGATTAACCAAGGTCCTGACCCAGTGATTGTCTGGAGTCGGGGGTCTGTTTATGTGTTTCCACAGGGAGAACAGCAGCCGATTTGGATTCCAGAAAGATTAACTAAAGCGATTTCTACAGACCAAAAAGAAGATGATTTGGCTCAAATCCATAACAACTGATATCCAAAACTCCAGTTTGGCTATTCTTACATCTGCAACAGAACCAGGATGCTTTTTTCAATATCTATTTTATTATTGCCCTTTGCCATATCATGAAGTTCTATTTTGTTTTTTGAGCTCATACAGACCTAGGTTAATGTTTTGCTGATCAGTTCTATTTTTTGACTATAGAGTTTTTAAACATTGCAATGGAGATTTCACCTGTAAAAAGTTATAAGGCCTTTACTATAATGTTATGTGTTGTATGTATTATATTATGTGTGCACACTTGTGTTTTGTGTTATATGTTTGAATGTATGTATGTCCATATATCATATATGATGAGCGCTCATGATAAAATGGATCCAAATATTTTTTTTTTCACGTGATTTATATGGTTTAATTTAAATTGGGTAAACAACTGTTGAGGATTGTTTTAATATGTAAACAAAAAAGAAGGTTAACAGATCTGTTTGTTTACTTTCACCTTTCCTTTTCATTATATTTAATAATTCTCTTAAAGATAATGTAATTTGTTAAGAAAATTGTTTTCTTTTAGTGCCTTCTGTAATGTTACATAATTTTTTCTTTAGCCATTATTGCCAGAATTCCTATCTTCATCCCAGTGCTGGTGAAGTCAAAGATAAAACCAATCTACAGCTTCTACAATAGCCATCACTGAACTGCTTGCAAAACTTGCCTGGACACATTGTGAGCTCACCTGTATGCATTGTGAACTATCTGTTGGTGCAGCGACTTGTGGTAGTGTTGGGGTATTTTTCTGATGATGTCACCGGTGGTACAATTTTTCAAAGGAGCCCTCAATTGGCTTAATGTCATGGCATTTTGCATCCTCCTCTACTAGTGATGGTCTAAAATTTGGGGGCCAACAGAGGTGAGGCAAAGAACCTCACCCCCCCACTGGTGCAAAGGCCTATCCACAAGTATAGCTGTATGCTGGACCGGTAGTCAGTGACGGGTATGATCCAATTGCAGTGGTACCAACCTAAGACAGGAGGCTGACGCCTAGAGGTCAGTTCATCCGATGACGGGTAAGGACCATATGTTGAATTGGACTGCCTAACAGACACGGTCCCTAAGCCACATGCTTGTTGTTTAAACAGAGAGGGGGAGATGTTGAGAGCCACAGCCGAAGGGGCCCCAGCAAACTTCCAGCTGCCAGCAAACTTCCAGCTGCCGGCTGATGATTGGCTCACAGTGGCCCCAGCAACATCTAGCTGATTGGCTCCTCGGCCCCAGCAACATCTAGCTGATTGGCTCCTCTGCGGTGATGCTCATTGGACTGTTTCCCTGCCATTTCAAACCATGGAGCTGCTCATTGGGGGACTTTTTTGGCTCCGCCCACGTGATCCAGCCAATCGGCTTCAAGAGCAGGAGGATTGTGGGAGGTGGAGAGAAGCTTGTGTGGGAGAGAGAGGCTTGTGGAAAGCCGGTGGTGGCAGTTGAGGCTCTGAGGGTTTTTCCTGAGAGGCTGTTTTGTTTGGCGTGTGTGGTTCTAAAAATAAAGTTAGTTTCTTTTGACAAGTGGCTCCTGATTGTGCCCAGCCAGACTGCAGCACAAAAACATCTTACTAGTTGCACTGCTACCATTGTGGTCAAAGCCATTATCTTTCTCATGATATATTGCAGTAACCTTGTGAATATCCTCCTTACCTCCACCCTTTCCTCATCATAGTGATGACTCTCCTTACTTCCCCATTACAGAGTAATTTTTTTCTACAGAGTTTTCATACTTATCATCTTTTTTTAATTTTGTAGTTGTAGTAGAATATAATATCTTTAATTGATTTATTTATTTTTATGTGGTGCTGAGGATCAAACGCAGGGCCTTGCCTGTGCTAGGTGAGCTATCTACCACTGAGAATTAAATCTAAAATAATTGACCAACTATCTTATCAAAACTCTCCAATAAATCTTTGGTAGCTTTAAATATGCTATAAATTCTTTGACAATTCTATCAAATGATGAGAAGTATGTCATCTTACCTTGAATTGCCTTCTTTCTCATTTGACCAGTAGAATATTGAAGAAGTGATTCTATATAACTTCCAAAGGTAGGTCATGAAGCATAAATCAGCTTTCACCTTGTTAATTACACTTTTACAGCACCCAAACTCATTTAAGAAATGAAACTGTCCTGATATGCTGTGCTAGAAATGCCAGATTTAAGGGCTGTTTTATAGTCTTACCCTACTTCATCCTTTCACCTATCACTGCCCAGGTGCTAGACACGTAAATTAAGCTTCCTTAAAACCTCCTATACGGGCTGGGATTGTGGCTCAGAGGTAGAGTGCTTGCCTACCATGCATGAGGCACTGTGTTTGATCCTCAGCACCACATAAAAATAAAATAAAGGTATTGTGTCCACCTATACTAAAAAATAAATATTAAAAATAAACCTCCAAAGCAATCCGTCTGTTGACTGAATGTCAAGAACTTACATTCATTGATGCCACATGGACCAGAAATCACCCAACGAAATCTTACTTGAAGTATAGCATAATATATCATTAATTTGTTGTTGCAGTTAAATCACTTTGTTAAGGTTTATGTTATTCAGATTAAAGTAAAAATCTTTTCAAACTTAACATGGTAAAAAATAAATTCTGAATCAACCTCTCTAATCCTACTCCTCCACAAAGAATCCTTAACACAGTAAATGAAAACTATTCTTTATTTTTATTCTGCATTTTAAGTTGTAAAATATGATGTTTGATGTACAAAAATGACTTTTATGGTCATGAAAATTAAGATATCCATTACCATTCCCAGTGAATGTTTGTTTATGGTAGTAAGAGCATCTAATCTCTCTCTTAGTCAATTTCCACTGTGCAATACAATATTAAATATAGTCCTCATTCTACACATTGCATCTCATGTTATTCATCCTACATAATGGCAACTTTGTACCTTTTAGCATATATTTCCCAATTTCCCTTCCCCTCTACACCTCAGGTAACCATCATTTTACCCTGTTTCTTATATATTTGATCTTACTTTTTAAATCCATATAAAAGTGAGATCATTTACTATTTTTCTGTTTCTAATTTATTTCACTTATTGTAATGTCCTCCAAGTTCTCAATGCTATCTAAAATGGACTTCCTCCATTTTAGAGACTGAATTGCACATACAAACCATAATTTGTTTAGTATACATCAATTGATGGTTACTTAGTTTTTTCAATATTTTGGCTATTTTGAGCAATGTTGCAATAAGTATGGGACAGATATATTGTCTTAGTGCTGATTTTTCAATATGAAAGTGCAGATTAAAACCACAACAACATATTGCCTCATATCTCTTAGAATGACTATTACCAGAAATAACAAACATTGGTGAGGGAGTGGAGATAAAGAATATTTTCACACTGTTGGTGAGAATGTAAATTAATAGTCACTAGAAAAAAAAATAGTATGCATTGTCTTTACAAATTAAAACTAGAATTACCATATGACCAGCATCTCCATTCCTTAAGTGTTTTAGGCTAGAAAGTTGAATTATTCTGATTCATTTTATTTCTCTAATATTTCACATAAAAGCTCATGGCAAAACTTTTTGGTTCTATTTTCATATTATATTCAGAATATGACCAGTTCTTGCTACTTCCACCAGTCTAAGTCACAATCATGTTTCATCCATATAATTGCAATAGACTCTCAAAGCCCACTCCATCTTTTTAATATAAATTTGAAATGTTAATATACATTTAAAAATTAACCTCAAACAATCTATTTCTTCACCTAAGAAAATATTGTTGTAATTTTCTTTCTCTTCAGTTTCCCTTCATTTTTCTCCCCCAAATATTTGCAGAACTGGTAGTATGTAAGATATGCTCAGTTCTGGATTGGTCCATACCCAGGCATGTCCAGATAACACAAGGACATTAATTCTTCTGTTTATCTATAGAGATGGGGAAGTACATTGTTTCTGGGCACTGTTTTATATTTGAACAATAATACATATTTGGATAAGAGTAGTAGTATAGAAATTCTGTTAGAATATACAGGAAGCCTTTTCAAAAAGCATACAAAAATCACCATATACATACATACATATTCAAATTCACTCACTTAAATAGTGGTACATCTAAACTACTTTCCACAACCTTGACTTCTTTGTACACTAGAATTAATATTGTAGGATTCAGAGAGAATTTAAATGTACATCATTTTTTTCTAAATACTCCAGCATATTTTCTTGGATGGAATAAAACTTAATCCTGGAAACATGACCAGGGACATAATACAAATTGATTGATGAAAAACATAAAATCCCCATAACCACTAGAGAAGATGGCTTCCCTGTTCTCTTATGCTTATGGTCATGTTGAGCACCCTGTAATTCAGTATATATCTATTTTTTATTTGAAATCTTTTAGAACACTGGCAAATAGAACACATGACACACACAAACACATACACTCTGAATCCCTTATTATATAGTTCACTTAAATCAAAAGCACTTGAAAAAAAAGGGGGGTTTTGGTACCAGGGATTGAACCCAGGGGTGCTTCACCACTAAGCTATATCCCCAGCCCATTTAAACATTTTATTTACTTACTTATTTAATTTTATTTTGTGACAGGGTCTTGCTAAGTTGCTTAGGGCCTTGCTAAGTTGTTGAGGCTGGTTTTTGAATCTGTGATCTTCCTGTCTCAGCCTCCTAAGCTGCTGGGACACTGAAAATATTTTATGTCCATATTCACAAATAAAGAAGACCAAACTTTAACTTCAGTTAAAGATGGCATGTCAATTGTAGGCACCAAGTGAGAATTTGTTTCTTTTCTATTTTACTTCTTATATGTATAGATTGCTATAGGGGAAAGTTAGGTTGAAGTAAAGGATCTGTGAAAGTAGAAAAAAGGGTTTGGAAAATAATTGTTGGAATTTGATGACCCTCTATACTGAGTTAAAATGGAAATTAGTATTTTTCCCATGAGCTAATTGAGACTGCATTTTAAAAGTCACATGCATTGTAATGAAGAACGAGGTCAAGTTGTGTTATGTCTGGGTGACATACAGCACAATGGAATGTCTACATTGCAAGGACCAGGTCTCCATGGAACTTTGGAAGCTTCATTTAACACGAGTAATTTCTATGTACTTTTGACATTAGGAAGAGCTCTACATTTTCCATTTTCAAGTGATCTGTGTCCTCAAATAATAACATTTTCATCCTTCTGAATATGCTGTTGCCCTCTCTCCTTATGGTGCTTGCACAATGAACATTTTTCTGCCAAGATGATGTATTTTAAAAGTAAATAATTTAAAGGGAAATGGGAAAGAAGAAAAATGGAGGGTTAACTGCCTACAAAAACCTGTGCTCTTGAGGTTTATTATGTCTGAACCTTTTAAAACAAATTATAGCCTTATATTCACTGAGTGACCTAAAAAGAATCAGGTGAATACTAAAGGACTTTTTGTTCAGATATGTAACTCTAAATTAATTATACATGAAAAATGAAGTAGAAAGAGAAGTTTAATCAGATGCCTGTACTGAACACCAAAACACATCCTAACTAGGCCATTTCAGATTATCTTCTAAAGAAAACCAGTATTTGTTATCATTTTATTGGTTTAAGTTTCCAATGCCACTCTACTCTTAAAGCTGTTATTTTATCCCACTAAAGACAATTCTTCAGTGGAGCTTTTAATATTAACTTCTATACTGCCTGTAAGATTGGTGACATGAATTAAAGATTATTTAACTTTGCTTCTTTCATATAAAAAGAAAATATTAGTAAAATTACTAATATAAACAATAAAGAGAACTGAAGATTGAAGAGCACAGAGCATGGAGTAAGAGTTAATGTGTACAAAATTAAAATTAATACCATGGGCTGGGGCTGGGGCTCAGTGGTAGAGTGCTTTCCTAGCTTATGTGAGGCACTGGGTTCAATCCTCAGCATCACATAAAAATAAATAAACAAATAAAAATATAAAAACAATAAAATTAATACCATTAAATCAGCAAACTGTTTAATCTGTAAGATTGTTGTTGGATTGTCTGAGTTTAACAGACTACCCAAATTGTCTTTTATTTAATTGATATTTCTTGAGTTACTATTATATACCAAAAATTGTACAGAGATTAGGGATACAAAGATTATGAAGTAATTTGCTTTTCACTGAAAGATCTCATAATAACCAATTCAATAAGAACAGATGAATATTTAATTATTGGAGGGTGTATATGAAGGCCTTCAATTGAATATTCTTGCATATGTGTAGAATAACTTGGTAAGTATTTAAGAAACTAATAAACTAGTTATCCCTAGGTTGAAAAATTATGTACTTAGGAGAAGGGTAAATTAAGGAAATTCATTTTTAGCTATGGGAGTTTTTATGCTTTGGGAATTTTGCATGCACCATATTTAGTACAGATTTGAAATAAATATAATTGTTTTCAAAAGCGTTTCTAAAATATATCTGCTTGCCCTTCTATTCCTATTTTATTCCATCAAAATAGGTCTATCAAAGTGACTGGCAACTTCTGCAGTTTAGGTGTTTTAGGAACATTCAGCTGAAAAGGACATTAAGTAGATACACATATAGATATCTAAAGTCAGCTCTTGGTCATCTTGGCCCACTGTGACAGATTTTAACTGGACTTGGTCTTACAGATTATATAGTCATTGTGATTTTCTTTAATTATACTTTCTTGCAGAGTCTTGGAATCTTTGGTCACAAAATTCCCCACTTAATTGTAATTTATGTTTGTATCAGCAGGGAGGAATCTAACTTTCCTCATTCTTGAGAGAATAGCTCTACAGATAACAGGTTGTTTGCTGAGGCATATGCTCAGTACAATATAAATCATGTCCTATTGACTTAAGCTAGAGTAGGGCCAGAATGGCTTTAGGTAAATTGTTTTTTAGGGGAGAACATGTGAAGGGTCAGCATGTATGCCCAGTTTATTATATAATTATCTCCTGAAACTCATATTCTTACTGCTCGTTTATAGCTATTATTTATCAATAGTGCCTGAATTTGTACAGCATATCGAACATTTAACATATATTTTGTTTATTTTTATTTAGATAATTCATGAAGGCTTGAGTATAAAATGCATCCCAAAGGCCATGTACTGAAGGCTTTGTTGACATCCTGTGAGCTATTGGGAGGTGGTGAGAACATTAGAAAGTGGGATCTAATTTGTGGAGGAAGCTCACTAAGGGTCATGCCCTTGAAGAGAATATTTTGTCCCCAGGCTCCCTCTCTCTCTCTTTCTTCCTGGCTGCTACAAGGTGAGAAGCTCTATTTTACCTCATGCTTCCAACCATGATGTTCTTGCCCACTATAAATCATAACATTGGGGCTAGCAACCATGTACTGAAAATTCCTCATTCCTCCCATTAAAGAGGAGCTTCCATAGGATACTGATGGAGCAGCCTTTCAATATTTCTGATCTCCTAAAAATCCAAATTGAAAAAGCTAAATTTCTGGCAAGTGTAATTTAGAGTTCAGGAGTTCCGGTGTTTTACCCAGCAATTACCTTTAAGGCAGAAGCTCTGTTCCGTGTGTGGTGAGATGAGAGTACTGAGACTCATTTATCCTTTATCTACCTTACTTGTAGGGCACAGATCCTATGCCATAAAGGGCAGATAAAAAATATCAGATGTGGGGCTGGGGTTGTGGCTCGGTGATAGAGCACTTGACTAACATGTGTGAGGCACTGGGTTTGATGCTCAGCACCTCATAAAAATGAATAAAATAAAGCTATAAAAATGTGGTATCTAATTTAAAAAACACCAGGGATTCTGTGTCTAATAGAAGAAAAAGTAGACCCTAATCTTCATCATGTGGGATTAGGCTCCAACTTCCTTAATAAGACTCTTATAGCACAAGAATTAAAACCAAGAATCAATAAATGGGATGGACTCAAATTAAAAAGTTCTTCTCAGCAAAAGAAACAATCTGTGAGGTAAATAGAGAGCCTACAGCTGGGAAGGAAATTTTTACCCCTCATACATCAGACAGAGCACTAAAGTCTAGGGTATATAAACAACTAAAAACTAAGCACCCCAAAAATAATAATAATAACCCAATCAACGTGGCCCAAGGACCTTAACAGACACTTCTCAGAAGAGTATATACAATCAATCAACAATATATGAAAAAATGTTCATCATCACTAGCAATTAGAGAAATGCAAATCAAAACTACTCTAAGATTTCATCTCACTCCAGTCAGAATGGCAGCTATTATGAAGACAAATAATAATAAGTGTTGGCAAGTGCCGCAGTCTGGCTGGGCACAAAATAACCGAGCCACCACAAGGCACTTGTAGGTTCAAAACAAGAACTCCTTTATTGCCTGAACTACTGCGAACGCCACCCATGTGGCCCTTCCAGGAACCACACAGCGGAAATCCCTCCTCCGGAACTTCACCAACCAACGCAACTCCCCAGGAATCCCCAGGACAACTCCAAAGTAGCAGGTGCCCCAGGCGGACAGCAGGGGTCTATATACAACTGAATATGCAGCTTAACTTAACCATTATCATCTCAATGGCTCCCTGGCTCACCTCTCAACCACTCCCTTCTAGCAAAGATGCCCTGCATCATTCCAACTGGGCTTTGGCTCTCAGCAGGCAAGGATGTAGGGGAAAAGGCACATTCATACATTGCTGGTGGGACTGCAAATTGGTGCAGCCAATATAGAAAGCAGTATGGAGATTCCTTGGAAATTTGGGAATGGAACCATCATTTGACCCAGCTATCCCTCTCCTGGGTCTATACCTAAGGAATTAAAAACAGCACATATAGGGACACAACCACATCAATTTTTATAGCAGCACAATTCACAATACCTAAACTGTGGAACCAACATAGATGCTCTTCAGTAGGTTAATGGATAAAAAATATGTGGCATATACACAAAATGGAATATTACTCAGCAATAAAAGAGAATAAAATCATGGCATTTGCAAGTAAATGGATGGTGTTGGAGAAGATATTGCTAAGTGAAGTTAGCCAATCCAAATAAAACAAATGTTGTATGTATTCTCTGATATAAGGTGACCAACTCATAGTGGGGTAGGGAGGGGGAGCATGAGAGGAATAGATGAACTCTAGATAGGACAGAGGGGTGGGAGGGGAAGGGAGGGGACAGGGGTTAGCAAAGATGGTGGAATGTGATGAACATCATTATCCAAAGTGCATACATGGATACACAAATTGGTGTGAAGATACTTTATATACAACCAGAAATATGAAAAATTTTGCTCTATATATGTGTAATAAGAATTGTAATGCATTCTGCTATCATTTATTTAAAAAATAAATCCAATTAAAAAATACCAGAGGTTACCACATGATTTAGTGCCCCAAGATTTTTCTCAGAGGAATAGGCATTCCATAAAAAATATAACTCTGTAATTCTTCCCAAAGATCATTACTTTATTTGAAATAACATGCAGGGAAATATAAGGCTAAGGACATTAACAAAAATAACAGCTTTTCTTGATTAAGAGTCATTAGGTATTTGTACATCATATTTTAATTGAGCTATTTGAGCTATTTTACCTAAAATTCCAGGGAAATAGTCAAGAGAACTCCACCTAGGATCAGAAAAAAATAAATAAATCTGAAAGACTGGCTTCAAAACCTACCTCTTAGTAAATTCAAGTTTACTAGAATGTTGAAATATTTATGCCCCAGAACATTGTCAAATATTCTTACCACAAAAATAATAAGTATTGAGGTGATAAATATTTTAATTACCTTGATCTAATTATTATATACCATAAATCCTAGCATCACTTTGTACATCATGATTATATACAACCATATTTGGTCAATTTACAATTAAAATTAAAAACAAAAATTAAAAGTAGAAAAATCAGAATTGGTGGAGCCCAAATATCATACTGATAATTCCAAATAAAGCAGATGCCTAACTGTGAGACCAGGGAAGGAGAGAGTTACAAAGTCCTGTAACTTTAGAAGATGGAAACAGCACCCATGTTCTTGGATATGCTGAAATAATAGTATCAAACAAGCCATGTGACCTAAAGTATTATACAGATTCAATACAATCCCCATCAAAATATGAAGGACATCCTTCACACAACTAGAAAAAAGAGTTCTAAAACTTGGAAGAATAAGAGAGCCAGAATAATCTTGAACAAGAAAAGTGAAGATGGAGGCATCACAACACTGGACCTCAAATTATACTATAGTAACAAAAACAGCATAATATTGGCACCAAAATAAATATTAAGACCAATGGAATAGAAGACAAATATATAAAAAATAAAAAGCAATAAAACAAAAAAAAAAAACAAATTAAATAATTCAATTAATGAATACATAAAAGAAATAAACAGTCATTTCTCAAAAGAAGAACTGCAAATAGCCAACAAATAAACAAACTTGAAAAGATGTTCAACATCTCTAGTGATCAGGGAAATGAAAATCAAGACCACATTGAGATTTTGTCTTACTCGAATAAGAATGAAAATTTCAAGAATACAAATAATAATAAATACTAGAGATAATGTGGAGGGAAAAGTACACTTGTACATTGTTGGTAGTATGGCAAAGTAGTGCAATTACTCTGGAAAGGAGTATGAAGATTCCTCAAAGAGTAGGAATATAACCCATATATTCCACTACTTGGTATATATCCAAAGGACTTAATATCAGCATACTATAGTGAAACAGCCACATCAATATTTAGAGCATCACAATTCACAATAGCTAAGCTATGGAACCAACTTAGGTGCCTTTTGACAGATAAATGGACAAAGAAATTGTATGTATACACAATGGGATAGTAATCAGTCATAAAGAAGAATGAAATTATGGCATATACTGTTATATATATATATATATATATATATATATAGAACTGGATACTATGATGCTAAGTGAAATAAACCAGACCCAGGAAATCTAAGGCTGAATTTTTTTTTCCATAAGCAAACACAAGACCAAAATAAAGAAAAAAATTCCCATGGGGAGATTTTATGGAAATAGAGATCAATGGAATAGAAGAAAGGAATTGAGTAGGAGGGAAGAAGGATGGAAGAAGAGAAGGGTGGTGTAATAAAATCCTCCAAATTGTCCTGTGTGCATGCATATATGAATATAACAGTAAATTTGAAATATATATATATATATATATATATATATATATATATATATATATATAATATGCTAATTTAAAATTCAGTTAAAAGAAGACGATTAGATTAAAGGAAATGAAACAGAGAGGTAGAAGAGGAGGGAAAAGGAGAATACTGGGAACTTATTTGGAATGAATAATATTTCATACTTGTATAATTACATCAAAATAAAATCCAATATTATGTGTGACTATAAAGCACTAATATTTTTTAAAAGAGATTTCTAAATCTAAATACAACCTTTGAGGGGGACCATACATCAGATTTAACAGGCAACAACTTTAAATAGTGATTATGAGTATCCTCAAAGCCATAAAGAGTAAATTAAGGTATGAACATAATCTCTCACCAAATAAAAAATATCAATAAAGAGAGAAATCATTTTAAAAATAGAAATTCTGGAATTGAAGAGAACATTACTTGAAATAACCATTCATTTGGGGCTTAATATTGGATCTGGACTAGGATAAGTAAGAATCAGATGACTATAATAATCAACTATGATTAGTATTCCAAAGAGAGATAAAATAGAATGAAGACAATGCTGAAAGATTTTCAATGTCTCTACTGTAAAGAAATAATGTTCAAATAAATTGATAATTTATAATGATTTAAATATTACACAATATATACAAGTAACCAAACATCACATAGTACCCCATAAATATCTAAAATTGTATTTATGTATCAATTAAAATACATGTAATAAAAAAATTAACAGGGACCCAGAGAAATGAGGGGTACATATAAGTGAAACATATGCATATTATGTGAATACTAGAAAAGAGGAAACTGAGAAAAGAGCAGAAAACATATTTAAAAATTGTGTTAATTAATTTTCTAATGCTGTGACAAAATGCCAGAGATAGTCAATTTTAAAAGAGGAAACATTTACTTGGACTTACAGTTTCAAAGGTTCTAATTCGTGCATGCTTGGCCCTATTACTATGGCAGTACAGAACATTATTTCAGGATCACATGGTAGAGGCAATCCATTCTCCTCATGATAGCTGAAGAACAAAGAGAGACAGGAAAAGCCTTAGGTCCCGGTTATCCCTTCAAGGTTATATCCACAGTATCCTACTTTCCTTCAAATATGACATACCCCATAAATGTTCCACCACCTCACAACAGTGTCATAGACTGGAGATCAAGGTTCTAACTCGTGGGCTTTTAGCAGACATTTTAGATTTAAACTATTGCAGAAAAAAAATCAGCAAATTTCATGAAGTTGTTGAAAACTTAATTTGAAAATTATCAAACTGATCCCCCAAATTATGTGGAAACACAAAGTACATAGATTTGCTAAGACTGTATTTTAGAAAATGGCATGTATAACTAAAAATAACAAATAAAAGATTTTTTAAAATGATATGATTTTAGTTTCTTTTTTTATTTTTTAAAAAATAAGTGACAGAACGCATTCCAATTCTTATTACACATATACAGCACAATTTTTTATATCTCTGATTGTATATAAACTGTCACCAATTCGTGTCTTCAAACATGTACTTTTGATAATGATGACCATCACATTCCATCATCATTGCTAACCCCCTGCCCTCTCCCTTTCCCTCCTACCCCTCTGCCCTATATAGAGTTCATCTATTCCTCCCATGCTCCCCCTCCCTACCCCACTATGAGTCAGCCTCCTTATATCAGAGAAAACATTCAGCATTTGTTTCTTGGGGATTGGCTAACTTCACTTAGCATTATACTCTCTAACTCCATCCATTTACCTGCAAATGCCATGATTTTATTCTCTTTTACTGCTAAGTAATATTCCATTGTGTATATATATATGCCACATTTTTTAATCCATTCACCTACTGAAGGGCATCTAGTTGGTTCCACAGTTTAGCTATTGCGAATTGTGCTGCTATAAACATTGATGTGGTTGTGTTCTTGTAGTGCGCTGTTTTTAAGTCCTTTGGGTATAGACCAAGGAGAAGGATAGCTGGGTTAAATGGTGGTTCCATTCCCAATTTTCTAAGAAATCTCCATACTGCTTTCCATATTGGCTGCACCAATTTGCAGTCCCACCAGCAATGTATGAGTGTGCCTTTTTCCCAACATCCTCGCCAACACTTATTATTGTTTGTCTTCATAATAGCTGCCATTCTGACTGGAGTGAGATGATACCTCAGAGTAGTTTTGATTTGCATTTCTCTAATTGCTAGAGATGATAGTTTAATTTTCTTAATAGACATTTATCAAAGGAAGAGTAATTGACCATACTAAATCAAGATACCTTTCTAGATCTGTTTTCTATTGGAATCTCTGTTATTTTGTAAACTCTATGGCATTTTTTTTTAATTATGTGCAATCCATTCCCAGGGCACTTATGTGATTACAGTGTTTTTATTAAATGTGTTTAGACTTCATTATTATTATTTATTTTACACATGTATATTTTCATTTTAACTGACAAAAATTATTAAAACTATACACACTATCAGTGTACTATGCAATGATTTGACACATGTACACATTGCACAATGTTTAAGTCAAGTTAAACATACATATTTCCATCAGTATTATTATTATGTTTTAAAATTTGGAATCTTCTTAAAAGCTTAGTGGTTTAATAACTTTATCACTTATTTGGGAGTAATGAATCTAACAAGATGGGTCATTCTCCAAACATGAAAACATGGTTATCTTCATTTTCATTTTCATACTCTTTTCAAATGAGCAAATTATTCTCTAATCAGTGTAATTACTATATTTCAATCTTGAAAGAACATTATGCATTATCCATTTATATCTATCCTGAGTTGTTCAATTCAGTTTCATAAAATCAGAAGACTCTTCATACTCCAGTTGAATATCTAGTAAATCCAACTGATTAAATATTAGGAAATACATTGTATTTCCAGTATCTTTCCAATTTTCTCCACTCTGTGTAAGAACCTCCAGATACAGACAATTAGGACTTTTGTCACTTCTTTTTGGAGTTCTCTATAGATATCAAGGTTGTTTCTTTGCACAGTGGGAGGGACATCAGGTTTACCTAATTTCATTTGTAACTTATTGGAGAAAACAAATAAGTCTGCATCAAAATAACTGACCTGTGTTCTTTAAGTGCCAAAGTCATGAGAAAGACTGGAAGAGATGAAGTTGATAAATCCTGGAAGAGAATAAGGCTATTAGTTGAAACACTAGTGAAATTGAAGTAAGCTCTGAAGACTATTAATAGCATTAAGCCAATGTTAATTAATTGCTTTTGATTATTTTATTACTTATAAATAATATCTTATAATATTATAAGATATTATGTAATATCTTATACATAGGGAAGCTAATGGAGGGAAAGACAAGAACCCTATGATTTTATCATTTGTTTGTAAATACAAAATTCCTTAAAAATTAGAAAAAAATACTGTTACAACAATAGAAATTACTGAAATTACTAAAGTCTCAAGATACAGAATCAGAAATTCATTAATTCAAGACAAAAAATAAGAATTAATTTATTTTGGGCTGGGGATGTGGCTCAAGCGGTAGCGTGCTCGCCTGGCATGCGTGTGGCCCGGGTTCGATCCTCAGCACCACATACAAACAAAGATGTTGTGTCCACCGAAAACTAAAAAATAAACATTAAAAAATTCTCTCTCTCTCTCTCTCTCTCTCTCTCTCTCTCTCTCTCTCAAACAGAATTAATTTATTTTAAGCTATTTCCTCTTTAATAAAACATTGTTTTTAGCATGTGAAAATATATTCACATTTTGTTCCTCTTAACCAAATCTACCATAAAGTATGTAGTAAGTGTATATGTAATGAGAGATATTAATCATGGAGCTGATCAAAACTAGGCCATAGTCTAATAATGAGATTGATTTTTATAGGAATGATGTTAGACTCAGAGGAAAAAATAATTTCTCTCATTTCTCTTTGTCTAAATATTATGTTCTTTAATGAGCAGGCATGTGACAGAATACAGATTTATACCTGTAGTTTAAGAAGCCAAACTGCAATAAAACAAGTCCTAGGTGTGGAAAATCATTTTTTTAGTTTTAGAATTCCCAATGTACAAAGCCAGATTTTGAGTATACTCAAACCATCACGTTACCACACTAATATATACAATTTTATGTTTTTATTTATCAATTAAAATTAATTTAAGAAAACTAAAACCAGAAATGATTGACCTTATAAATACAGACCTAAAACCCTTGATAAAATATTGAATCCTTATCAAATGTCTGAATCTAGCAAAATATAAAAAGGATTGCATATCATGAATAAATGGAATTAATCTCAGGAATGAATGATTGGTTCTATGAATGAAAATCAATGTGCTACATCATATTAAGAGACAAAGACAAAATACACATGATCATATCAATAGATGCAGAAAAGGCATTTCAAATAAAAGAGTGGACTAAACAGAAATAGAGAGGAGAACATCCTTAATCTAACAAATGACATCTATGAAAAATCACTAATAGTATCATATTTAATGTGGAAAAATTAATGACATACTCCCATAATCAAAAGTAGTTCAAAGGTATTTGCTTTTATTTCAACATTATACTGGGGTATTTTTCTGAAGTAATCAGCAAGGATAAAGAAGTACAAAGCATCTACACTGGAAAGGATGATGCAAACTATGTTCCATTGCAAATGACATGATCTTATTATAAATAGAAAAGGTTAAAGTTTCATTAAAATTCATATTAGGATTAATAAATGAATAAGATTACTGAATGTAAAGAAATAGTTTTGAAATTTTATCAGATAAAATACTGAAAAGAAAATTAAGGGTATAATTCCATTTATAATAACATAAAACAATAAAATACTCAGGAATTGGTTCAATAAAGAACTAGAGAAATTGCACACTGAACAATAACAAACATCAAAGAAAAAATTAAAGAGACTTTAGTGATATAAATACATCCATTGTTCAAGAATCAGAAGACTTACTATTGTTAAATTTGCTATGTTCTCCACATCAGTCTGTAGAATTTATGCAATCCATATCAAAATCCCAACTGGGTACTATTTTTTCTAAAAGATTAACAAGCTGATCTAAACAATTGAAGTGAAATACAAGGAATCTAGCATAACCAGAATAATTTTGTAAATGACCTTGTTAAAAGACTAATTGTTCACTATTTTTAAACCTATTACAAAGCTATAGTAGTCAAAAAATTATTTATTAATATAAAGATATAAATAGAGATAAAAGGAATATAACTGGTAATTCATAAATAATCTTATTTTAACATATTTATTTATTTATTTTAAATTGACATATAAAATGGGTAGATAGTTGTGGGATACTGTATCGTTTTCAGATACATGTATACATTGTGCAATGTTTAAATCAGGGTAATGATTTAAACATTGTTAAGAAGCATTCAAAATCCTTCTATCTTTTTAAAAATATATAGTACATTATTATTTTCTATAATCATTCTACCATGTAATACAACACAATTTATATCATTTATCCACCTATATCTTGTTACCATTTGACTACAATTTCCTCTTTACTGCCTCTGTCTTATTCTCCCCAGGCTCTGGTAACTAGTGTTCTACTCTGAATCTCTAAGAGGTCAACATTTTAGATTCAACAAATAAGTGATATCATTCTGTATTTGTCTCTCTGTGACTGGTTTATTTCACTTTATCATAATGCATTCCAGTTTCATCTATGTTTTCACAAATGATAGGATTTCATGTCTATGGCTAAATAGTATTCAGTATTTCGTATAAGTACATTTTCTTTATTCATTCATCAGATAATGGACACTTAGCATGATCTCATATCTTGACAATTATAAATAGAGCTGCAATAAATATGGGAATGTAAATATCTCTTCAACATGCTGAATTTAATTTCCCTTAAACTTTTGCATTTATGGTCAATTGAATTTTGACTAAGGGAGCCAATGAATTTCACTAGGGGGAAATTTCAGTGATGCTTCTGAGATAACTGAATATATAAGGCAAAAAGTGAATTTGGAACTGAAATGAACATGTTGTGCAAAATAAGTTAAAAATGAAGTCCTAAATATAAGAGCAAGAAATATTCAAACTTTTGATAGAAACTAAAGGTGCAGATCTTGATGACTTTGAATAAGAAATATTTTATTATAAAAAGTGGCAAGCAAAAACGAAATCAATCAAATTAGACTACATCAAAATTAAATACTTTTGTGATTCAAATACTATAAGAAATTGAAAAGAAATCTCAACTGGGGAAAAATACTTCCTAACAATGCATCCTATAAAGGTTTAATATCAAAAATGTATAAAGAGTACCAAAATAAACAATAAATAGACAACAATGCAAATTGAAAAGAATAAATAATTGGAATATACAGCTTTTTGAAGTAGATACAAAAAGGGAAAATTCGAAAATGAATCAATATCATTAGCACTAAAGATAGCATGGATGGAAATCACCATGGGATACTACTTCATACTAACTAGCAGGTAAGACAGATAATAGCAAGTGTTGTTGAAGATGGGGAGAAATTGGAACACTCATAAATTGCTTTCAAGAAAGTAAAAAGGTATAGCCACCATGAAAGCCAGTTTGAGAGTCTTAAAAAATGTAAGTATTGGGGCTGGGGTTGTGGTTTAGCAGTAGAGCACTCCCCTAGCATGTGTGAGGCCCTGGTTTCAATCCTCAGCACCACATAAAAAAATAAGTAAAATAAAGGTATTAAAAAATAGCAAGTATTGATATTATCTATGACATAGCAGTTCAATTCTTAGTTATACACACCAAAGAAATATTATGCACATGCAAACACATTTGATAGAAATATAGCTCATAATAGTAAACAATGGAGTTAACTCCTACTTCATTAACTGAGGAATGAATGAATAATAAGTGATATATTCATAAAATGAAATTCTTTTCAGCAACTAAAATGAACAGAGTACTACTATGTTTTATAACATGGATGAACTTTCAAAAGATGTTATGGGACAGAAGCCAATCTCAAAATACCATATAATGTGAGATTAAATGTGCATGAAATGTCCAAAATTTCTTCATAGAAACAGAAATTAGACTACTAGATGTACAAGGCTGAAAAGATGAAGGGATGGAGGACAAAAGACTACTAATGAGCATGATGTTTCATTTTCAGATGATGAAAAATTTCTGAAATTCAATAATGGTTATGGTTGCCCATTTATGTGAACACACCAAAACCTTTGGACTGGACACTATAGTATAAATTTTATGGCTTTTGAATAACAACTCAATAAAGATTATTTCATCAAATTAGCAGATCTTATAGATGGACACTTAAAATATCAGAACTAATGGGAATACATAAGTTTTTCTTCAAAGCAGTAGGTAATACCACAAAAACTCAGTTTACTGCACAATAAATACATAACATATTCTAAATTTTTAATAGGATTAATTAAATAGTATAACACTTCATGCAATATAATAAATATCAAGAAGTGTTAAGAAAACTACATTAAAATTAACAGTTTTTTAATTGATTTAATACCCACAATATTAAATAGCTAAATAATCCTAAAGTTAATTGGATAAGAAGAGGCAAATAGATAAGTTGTGAAGCATAGTAATCTAAAAATGGATCTAAGCATATTGAAAATTAAAACATGACAAAATTGGCACTTCAGTTCAGTTGACAAAGCATAATTTATTTAATAATGGTGCTGGAAAAAACTGACTATTCATTTGTAAAAATGTCTGCTGCTCAAAAAATAAGTTCCATATACAATGAAGATTTAAACTTAATAAATAAAATAATAAAAATATTTTTTTCTAAAACTGTGGAAGTACTCATATTACCATGGAAAGAGGAATGCTTTGTTAACAAATATAGAAAAATGGAAGCCATTAAAATGATTTTAAGCTCAAATAACTAATTGTTTGAAGAGACATATAATAAATAAAGTAAAATGCAATAACTGACTATAGTTAGTCTTCTCAGTAAAACACAGGAATCATAAATAAATTTGAATTTCAGTTAAACATTAAGAACTTTTCAAAATATAATTGTGTCCCAAATATTTTCTAACATTGACAACCATAGTTAATATGACTAGCAAAAAAATCCAACTCTTACTAAGGAAACAATTATAAAATAGAAATACAAAGATCATGAATAGCCAATTCAGAGTAAAGAAAACCAAAATGTACATATTCATTTGAAAAGAGACTTAATACCACCAGTGGTCAGGAAATAATAAATTATAACAACAATGTAGAGGCAGACACACAGTTTGAGGAGAAAAAGATTTAAATACAGTGCAAGAAACCTGTGTGAATCAGTATCAGAGCTGCAGTTCAGGAGAAGTACTTGCAATAATAGGTAATCATCAAGTATCCTTAAAAAAGTATATGTAATGGATTAAAACACCAAGAACATGTTGAATGGACCCTCTGACACTGATATATTTACCAATCTTGGAACACATACTAAAGTGAAAGCAGTCTACTAAAGCGTCTTCCAATAAACAGTGGGAGAAAGATCCACTCTATGATACTGGCAACTTTCAATATAGAAATATAGGAAACATGAGAAAGCAAGGAAATAAAAAGCCTACAAAATTTTACAACTCCCAAACAAGTGAATCCTCAAATACTGAAGTGGATGAAATGTCAAAGAATTTAAAAAGTTAAAAAGATGGTTCAATTGATCCAGGAATTAAAGAAGATGTTAAAAAAATGAACTAGGAAGAAAAACACAAAAATTGAAAAAGCATTTCAATAAAGAGAGAGAGATTATCAAAAAGAACCAAATGAATACCTTGGAAATACAAGAATAAAAAAAAAAATAAATAAAGTAAAAATTTGATGGAAAGTATCACTAATAGATTACACCATACAGAAAAAAGGTTTCTATGCTTTGAATACAAGATATGTAAAATTGAAAATTTAGAAAGCAATAAAGATGATAAGAGACTAAGACCAGGATATTAATGACATATGGGATGGCATGAAAAAAACAAATATAAGGATCATTGGCATTGAGGAAGGAGGTGAGATACAAAGGCAAGGCATATATACATCCTTTTCAGTGAAATAATATCAGAAAATTTTTCAAACTTTGGTAATGTATGGATACCCAAAAAGATAGATCAAAATAGATCCTCTCCAAGGCACATTATAATTCAAAGGTCAAATATACAAAACAAGAGTAGAATTTTATAGCTGCAAGATAAAAATGACAGTTCACATGTAGAGCCAAACCAATATGAATCACCACTGATAACGTATCCTAGACTTTAAAAACCAGGATGGCTTGGAATACTGTGTACCAAGCTCTGAAAGATAATGATTGCCAATGAAGATTGCTTTATCCAGCAAAGCTATCCTTCATAGTTGAAGATTAAATTAAAACTCTCCTTGATACGCAGAATTTAAAATAAATCATGACTACTAAACTCATACTACTTTAAGGTTTGCTATATTGCTAGATTCCATGAAGAGGAAATGCAAAACAAACTTCAAAGAGAACAAATTAATAAAACTCACTAGAAGTGTAGCTTAGTAAAAGAGAACCAAGTCTGAATAAAATGACAGGATACTGTCTCTGTAATACACTGAATGTAAAGGTCTCAACTCTCCAATTAAACATAGATTTGGAAAGAGGATTACAAACAGGACACAAGCATGTGTTATTTACAAGAGACTCACTGTAAAGGCAAAGACATTCATAGAGTAAAGGTGAAAGTTTGAAAAAAGATATACCAGGGACATGGAGACTGAAAGCAAGCAGAGGAGGAGCTCTCATATTTGAAAGAGCAGACTTCAAGCCAAAATTAATCAGAAGAGACAATGAAGTTCAATTCAAACTGGTAAATTGGCATATCCAACAAAAACACGTAATGATTATGAATATTTATGTATCTACTTACATAAAACAAGTAGGTGGCAGTGTATCTGCTTACATAAAACAAACATGTAGACATACCATCTCCAATACAATAATACTTAGGGATTTCAACACATCTCTCTCACCATTAGATAGGTCATCTAGATGTAAACTAAGCAAAGATTCCTCAGGAAAAGAAAAAAAAATATATATATATATATATATATATATATATATATATATATATATATATATATATATATATATATATATTCAACTTAAGGAAGCTAACAGATATCCATAGAATATTTCATCCATCAACAACTGAATTCAATTTATTCTCAGCTGCACATGGAACTTTCTCCCAAATAGACCATATTTTATGACACAAAGCAAATCTTAGGGGATCCAACATGGCGGCGAGAGGGGAGGCAGCACTTTCAGTACCTCCTCAACAACGGGGTCAGAGAGACGCATGGATACGCTTAGATTCGACCTGCTGAGAAACTCCTAGCAAAATTCCACTAAAGAGAGACCGGCCGGGAATTGGTAGGATTTTTGGAGGTGACAGTTTGCGCTAGACGAGTGAATCTCCGCCACGCAGCGCAGAGGTCCAGACCCGCCAGCCGCGGCCCCCGCAACTCGGCGACTGTCGGCTGCCTGCACGCGGCCCCCGCGTCAGGGCGGATAGCCTCCGAGGCGCAGCGCAGCAGGAGTGGTGCAGGGACTCTAGGAAGAGGTCTCTCGCCAAGCCTTCATGAAATAGCGAACCGGGAGCTGAAACCAACCAGAGACAGACCAGTCCCACCCCTCCCTTCGGACACTCCGGCAAGGAGCCTGGGGCCCGCCATAGCAAAGAGGTGACATCATCAGAGTTCCGCAGACAGAATTCCTTCCCAGCAGAATCCACATTAGCAGGTGTGTGACTCTCACCCCCTCCAGATACAAGCAGCCAGGAAACCATGGGAATCTCTCCGGGGGCGTGTCTGTAGGGAAGCAGAGGGGATTCCAGATCCCCACCTCCCCTTAACACCAGCGGCAACACCCAAGATCTTAGCCGCCAGTTTCTGGGGGCGTGCCCACCAAAGGGGTCCGGAAAAATTAAACTGTTGGTTCCCAGATCACCCCACCACAGCACTGGGGCTTAGATGAATGACAGAGAGGGTGTTCATCGTTCGGGATATAGGACACACGGTGGGGCTGCAAGTGTAATCAGATCCTTGGAGAACCGCCTCTGGTGAACAGGACCTGGCTGGCTGGCTGGGAGGAGGAACAGGGGGAGGGGCCGGATAAGTGAAAGGGCTGTGGACTAACAGGATTGAGAGGCTCCCAGGAGCCACCATACAGGGATTTCTGTCAGCACATAGAGGGCAGAAGCTCGGCTCAGAGGGCACAGCTCCGCCTATTGGAAGAGAAGAAAATGGGATTGAGCCATAGAACAGGGGATGCCAGCATGGCAGAGATCTGATGTCATTGGAGAGCGACCAAGGAGAGAACTTCATCGGTGCCAGCGGCGACGGAAACAGTTGGTCTCCTGGTAGGGAGGGTGAGTCACAGATACCCGAGTCTCTCTCGCTTTGTCATCGAGCCAGAGGGGAGGAGCGGGGCCGCCGCCCACACCCGCAAGGTAGGCAGACCTGCGACCAACCTGCAGATCAGACCCAGCGGTCTGCAGGCGTGGTAGGAGGGGCAGGGCAGAGCCGCCGCCCGCGCCGGCAAGGTAAGCAGACCTGCGACAGACCGGCAGATCAGGCCCAACGGCCTGCCAGCGTGGTACACCCTTCACCCCAACTGGAGTAGGGGCAGAGCAGAGCCTTCGCCCGCACCCAAATCAGGCCCAGCGGCCCGCCTGTGTGGTGGTCAAGTGACCCCAATTGGAGTGGGGGCGGAGTGGAAATGACACCCGTGCCCGCAAGGTGGGCAGACCGGCGAACAACCTGCAGATCAGGCCTAGCGGTCCCCGGGCGTGGTAGGAGGGGCAGGACAGAGCCTTCGCCCCCACCTGCAAGGTAGGCAGACCTGCGACAGAAGGGCGGACCAGGCCCAGGGGTCCGCGGGCGTGGTAGATACCTCACACCAATTGGAGGAGGGGCAGAGTAGAGCCCCCTCCCGCACCTGCAAGGGAGACTTTTCAACTATACAAGAGCAATATAAATATATAGGGGGGGAAAATTTCAAAAACACAACAGTTTCACCAAGAAGAAAGAAACACAAGCAGTATGAAAAGACAAGGAAAGAAAGGACTACAAGCAATGCAGGTCAACTCAACTTTAGAAGAGGTAACAGCTGCAGCAGATGGAATGTCAGATAAAGAATTCAGGATATATATGCTTCAGATGATCTGGAGTATCAAGGAAGACATTAGACAGCAAAATCAGACAATGAAAGATCACTTCGACAAGGAATTACACAAACAAATCCAGGAAGCAAAGGATCAACTATACAGGGAGATAGAGGTTATAAAAAACAAACAAACAGAAATCCTAGAAATGCAGGAAGCAATAAACCAACTTAAAAACTCAATTGAGAATACTACCAGCAGAGTAGACAATTAGAAGATAGAACATCACACAATGAAGACAAAGTATTTCAACTGGAAAAGAACATAGACAGATCAGCAAGACTGTTAAGAAACCATGAGCAGAACATCGAAGAAATATGGGATAACATTAAGAGACCAAACTTAAGAGTCATTGGGATACAGGAAGGTATAGAACTCCATACCAAAGGAATGAGCAATTTATTCAATGAAATAATATGAGAAAATTTCCCAGACTTGAAGAATGAGACAGAATCCCAAATTCTAGAAGCCTACAGGATGCCGAATGTGCAAAATTATAAGAGATCCACACCTAGACACATTATAATGAAGATGCCCAACATACAGAATAAGGAGAGAATTTTAAAAGCGACAAGAGAAAGGAAGCAGATTACATTTAGGGGCAAGCCAATCAAGATAACAGCTGATCTTTCAACACAGACTCTGAAAGCTAGAAGATCCTGGAATAACATATTTCAAACACTGAAAGAAAATGGGTTCCAACCAAGAATTGTGTATCCAGCGAAATTAAGCTTCAGGATGGAAGATGAAATTAAAACCTTCCACGACAAACAAAAGTTAAAAGAATATGCAGCTATAAAACCATCTCTTCAAAACATCCTCAGCAAAACATTGCAGGAAGAGGAAATGGAAAATAACAATGAAAACCAACAGTGGGAGGTAGGACAGTAAAGGGGGGGGATAATCAAAGAGGAAAACAAACCATGTTTAGTAACAGAAATAAACAAATATTCCTGGAAGAACAACCCATATCTCAATAATAACCCTAAATGTTAATGGCTTAAACTCACCAATTAAGAGACACAGGCTAGTAGAATGGATCACAAAACAAGAACCAACAATATGCTGCCTACAGGAGACGCATTTGATAGGAAAAGACATACATAGGCTGAAGGTGAAAGGTTGGGAAAAATCATATCACTCATATGGACTACGGAAACAAGCAGGAGTGTCCATACTCATATCAAATAAAATAGATTTCAAGCCAAAGTTAATCAAAAGGGATAAAGAGGGACACTACATACTGCTTAAGGGAACCATACACCAACAAGACATAACAATCATAAGTATATATGCCCTAAACAATGGTGCAGCTATGTTCATCAAACAAACTCTTCTCAAGTTCAAGAGTCTAATAGACCACCATACAATAATCATGGGAGACTTCAACACACCTCTCTCGCCACTGGACAGATCTTCAAAAAAAAAAGTTGAATAAGGAAACTATAGAACTCAATAACACAATTAATAACCTAGACTTAATTGACATATATAGAATATACCACCCAACATCAAGCAGTTACACTTTTTTTCTCAGCAGCACATGGATCCTTCTCAAAAATAGATCATATATTATGTCACAGGGCAACTCTTAGACAATATAAAGGAGTAGAGATAATACCATGCATCCTATCTGATCATAATGGAATGAAACTGAAAATCAACGATAAAAGAAGGAAAGAAAAAGCATACATCACTTGGAGAATAAACAATAGGTTAATGAATGATCAATGGGTTATAGAAGACATCAAGGAGGAAATTAAAAATTTCTTAGAGATTAATGAAAACACAGACACAACATTTCAGAATATATGGGACACATTGAAAGCAGTTCTAAGAGGAAAATTCATTTCTTGGAGGTCATTTCTTAAAATAAGAAAAAAACAACAAATAAATGACCTCATACTTCATCTCAAAATCCTAGAAAAAGAAGAGCAAAACAACAGCAAAAGAAGTAGAAGGCAAGAAATAATGAAAATCAGAGCTGAAATTAATGAAATCGAAACAAAAGAAACAATTGAAAAAATTGACAAAACTAAAAGTTGGTTCTTTGAAAAAATAAACAAAATCGACAGACCCTTAGCCATGCTAGCAAAGAGAAGAAGAGAGAGAACTCAAATTACTAGCATACGGGATGAAAAAGGCAATATCACAACAGACACTTCAGAAATACAGAAGATAATCAAAAATTATTTTGAATCCTTATACTCCAATAAATTAGAATATAGTGAAGGCATCGATAAATTTCTTAAGTCATATGATCTGCCCAGATTGAGTCAGGAGGATATAGACAACCTAAACAGAATTTTACAAAACCTTTAAAGAGGAACTAATGCCAATACTTTTCAAGCTACTTCAGGAAATAGAAAAAGAGGGAGAACTTCCAAATTCATTCTACGAGGCCAACATCACCCTGATATCTAAACCAGACAAAGACACTTCAAAGAAAGAAAACTTCAGACCAATATCTCTAATGAACCTAGATGCAAAAATCCTCAATAAAATTCTGGTGAATCGGATACAAAAACATATCAAAAAATATTGTGCACCATGATCAAGTAGGATTCATCCCTGGGATGCAAGTCTGGTTCAATATACGGAAATCAATAAATGTTATTCACCACATCAATAGACTTAAAAATAAGAACCATATGATCATCTCGATAGATGCGGAAAAAGCATTCGACAAAGTACAGCATCCCTTTATGTTCAAAACTCTAGAAAAGCTAGGGATAACAGGAACATACCTCAATATTGTAAAAGCAATCTATGCTAAGCCTCAGGCTAGCATCATTCTGAATGGAGAAAAATTTAAGGCATTCCCTCTAAAATCTGGAACAAGTCAGGGATGCCCTGTTTCACCACTTCTGTTCAACATAGTTCTCGAAACACTGGCAAGAGCAATTAGACAGAAGAAAGAAATTAAAGGCATAAAAATAGGAAAAGAAGAACTTAAATTATCACTATTTTCAGATGATATGATTCTATACCTAGCAGACCCAAAAGGCTCTACAAAGAAACTATTAGAGCTAATAAATGAATTCAGCAAAGTGGCAGGCTATAAAATCAACACGCATAAATCAAAGGCATTCCTGTATATCAGCGACAAATCCTCTGAAATGGAAATGAGGACAACCACTCCATTCACAATATCTTCCAAAAAAAATAAAATACTTGGGAATCAACCTAACAAAAGAGGTAAAAGACTTATACAATGAAAACTACAGAACCCTAAAGAGAGAAATAGAAGAAGATCTTAGAAGATGGAAAAATATACCCTGTTCATGGATAGGCAGAACTAACATCATCAAAATGGCGATATTACCAAAAGTTCTCTATAGGTTTAATGCAATGCCAATCAAAATCCCAACGGCATTTCTTGTAGAATTAGAGAAAGCAATCATGAAATTCATATGGAAAAATAAAAGACCCAGAATAGCAAAAACAATGCTAAGCAGGAAGTGTGAATCAGGCGGTATAGCGATACCAGACTTCAAACTATACTACAGAGCAATAGTAACAAAAACAGCATGGTACTGGTACCAAAACAGGCGGGTGGACCAATGGTACAGAATAGAGGACACAGAAACCAATCCACAAAACTACAACTATCTTATATTTGATAAAGGGGCTAAAAGCATGCAATGGAGGAAGGATAGCATCTTCAACAAATGGTGCTGGGAAAACTGGAAATCCATATGCAACAAAATGAAACTGAATCCCTTTCTCTCGCCATGCACAAAAGTGAATTCAAAATGGATCAAGGAGCTTGATATCAAATCAGAGACATGCCGTCTGATAGAAGAAAAAGTTGGCTACGATCTACATACTGTGGGGTCGGGCTCCAAATTCCTCAATAGGACACCCATAGCACAAAAGTTAATAACTAGAATCAACAAATGGGACTTATTTAAACTAAAAGTTTTTTCTCAGCAAAAGAAACAATAAGAGAGGTAAATAGGGAGCCTACATCCTGGGAACAAATCTTTACTCCTCACACTTCAGATACAGCCCTAATATCCAGAGTATACAAAGAACTCAAAAAATTAGACAATACGATAACAAATAACCCAATCAACAAATGGGCCAAGGACCTGAACAGACACTTCTCAGAGGAGGACATACAATCAATCAACAAGTACATGAAAAAATGCTCACCATCTCTAGCAGTCAGAGAAATGCAAATCAAAACCACCCTAAGATACCATCTCACTCCAGTAAGATTGGCAGCCATTATGAAGTCAAACAGCAACAAGTTCTGGCGAGGATGTGGGGAAAAGGGTACACTTGTACATTGCTGTTGGGACAGCAAATTGGTGCAGCCAATTTGGAAAGCAGTATGGAGATTTCTTGGAAAGCTGGGAATGGAACCACCATTTGACCCAGCTATTCCCCTTCTCGGTCTATTCCATAAAGACCTAAAAAGAGCGTGCTACAGGGACACTGCTACATCAATGTTCATAGCAGCACAATTCACAATAGCAAGACTGTGGAACCAACCTAGATGCCCTTCAATAGACGAATGGATAAAAAAAAATGTGGCATTTATACACAATGGAGTATTACTCTGCATTAAAAAATGACAAAATCATAGAATTTGCAGGGAAATGGATGGCATTAGAGCAGATTATGCTAAGTGAAGCTAGCCAATCCCTAATAAACAAATGCCAAATGTCTTCTTTGATATAAGGAGAGTAACTGGGAACAGAGTAGGGACAAAGAGCACGAGAAGAAGATTAACATTAAACAGGGATGAGAGGTGGGAGGGAAAGGGAGAGAGAAGGGAAATTGCATGGAAATGGAAGGAGACCCTCAGGGTTATACAAAATTACATACAAGAGGAAGTGAGGGGAAAGGGAAAAATAATACAAGAGGGAGAAATGAATGACAGTGGAGGGGGTAGAGA
This sequence comes from Marmota flaviventris, assembly GCF_047511675.1. Classification (NCBI taxonomy): domain Eukaryota; kingdom Metazoa; phylum Chordata; class Mammalia; order Rodentia; family Sciuridae; genus Marmota; species Marmota flaviventris. The sequence goes on along the minus strand of NC_092518.1, from coordinate 108,805,137 downwards.
GAGAAGAGGGGAGGGGAGGGGAGGGGAGGGGAGGGGGATAGTAGAGGATAGGAAAGGCAGCAGAATACAACACACACTAGTATGGCAACATGTAAATCAATGGATGTGTAACTGATATGATTCTGTAATCTGTATACGGGGTAAAAATGGGAGTTCATAACCCACTTGAATCAAAGTGTGAAATATGATATATCAAGAACTATGTAATGTTTTGAACAACCAACAATAAAAAATTAAAAAAAGAGATCAACATACAAAAATCAAATCTTTCCTATACGCCAATAATAAATTTTCTGAGAAATACATCAAGAAAACAATCCCATAAAGACAAGCCTCAAAAAACTAAATGCTTGGGAATAAATATAGCCATGGAGCTGAAAGAGCTCTGCAGTGAAAATTTAGAGCTTTGAAGAAAGAAGTTTAAAAAGACCTTAGAATGTGAAAATTTGTTCCATGTTCTTAGAACGATAGAATTAATATTGTCAAAAATAGGCATACTACCAAAAATGATACACAGATTCAATAGTATCACCATCAAAGTACCAATGTTATTCTTCACAGAACTAAAAAATCCTAAAATTTATGTGGTAGAATAAAAGACCCAGCATAAGCAAAGCAATACTGAACAATAAAAGTGATGCTGGTTCCATTAAAATACCAGATCTTAAGTTATACTACAGAATAATAATAACAAAAACAGTGTGGTATTGGCATCAAAGAAGATATATAGTCCAATTGAATAGAATAGAAGGCACATAGGTAAATTTACATAGATATAGTCATCTGATCCTTGACAAAGTTATCAGAAACATGTTGGTGAAAAGACAGTGTTCTTAACAAATGGTAATGGGAAAATTAGATTTCCATACGTAGAAAAATAAAACTATATCCCTACAGAAAAATCAACTCAAAGTGGATCAAGGACCTAAGAATTAGAACAGAAATAATAACTGAAATGGTTTCAAATTTAAAAATGTCTGCACAGCAAAGGAAACAAGAGTGTGATGAGGGAGCCTAGAGAGTTGGAGACAATCTTTGCCATGTTCTCTCCAGACATGACATTAACAACCAGAATATATATAGTACTCCAAGATTTTAATAGCAAGAAACAAATAATCAATAAATGTGCAAATGAAATGAACAGATTTCTCATAAGAAATGAAAATGGCAACAAATACATGAAAAAATCTTCAAAATCCTTAGCAATCAGGGAAACACAAGTCAAAACTATACTGAGATTTCTCCTTAAGAATGACAATCATAAAAAATATAAATCATAATAAGTGCTGGTAAGCATATGAGGGAAAAAGTACACTTATGCATTTTTGTTTGCACTGCAAATCAGTACAATTATTTTGTATAGCAGTATGGAGATTCCTCAAAAGAATAGAACCACCATGTGACCAAGCTATCCCACTCTTTCTGTTTATTCAAAACATCTAAAGTCGGCATACTATAGTTATACATGTATACAAAGCTTTATAGCAGTGCAATTCACAATAGCCATGTAATGGAACCAACCTTTTTGTCCCTCAATCCCTCAATAGGACATTGGAAAATGTGACATATATATATATATATATATATATATATATATATATATATATATATATATATATATAGAGAGAGAGAGAGAGAGAGAGAGAGAGAGAGAGATATGAGTAAAACATATATAAAACATATATGTATATATGTATATATATACACAAACACATAGATGCAATGAAGTTTTACTCTGCCATAAAAAAGAATGAAATTATATCTTTTTTTTTTTTTTTTTTTTTTTTTGGTAATTGGATGAAACTAGAAAACATGCTGAGTGAAAAGAGCCAGACACAGAAAGCCAAGTATAGAATATTGTCTCTTCTTCATGAATGCTAGAGCAAAATAGAGAATTTAAAAGTGGGAGGACCCATGAAAATAGAAGGGAGAACAGTAGAGAAGAGGAAGGAGAGTGAGGCGAAGGAGGCATAATGGAAAAGGGAAGAATAGCAGAATGAAATAGCAAAACTAAACTATGTCACGTGTATGTATGACAAGATCACAATTAATTCCTCTTTTATGTATAATCATAACACATCAATTTAAAAAACTATATAAAAATTTAAAAAAATAACAGTGAATGCCTTTTTTCCCTAGCTGATGGGAAAAAATAACAAGGATATTAATATCAAATATTGCCAAAGATCTTTACAACAAACTACTTTCATTATTGTTGGTGGCATTTTGAAATATTGTGAATCTGAAGAAATGATATAATTTCATTCTTTTTAATGTAATATCTATTAAAATGAATATATACATATTATTTCGCTTAGTCATAACTCTTGGCAACTTTATATACAGAAAAACCATAGTACTAATACATACGTTTGTAGGTGGGGGGTGTTTTCAACATTGTAGTGGCATGAATATACAGTAGTAAATTGGTAGAATAAATTTTGGTTTATTCATTAGTGACATTTAAAATATTTATCAATCAGAGTAACGTAAGTTTTACTCGGGCAAAATAGATACTGGAGATCAGTCCTGGATCTTTCTGTTTAACAGCTCATCAAAAGTGTGTGTTTGCCACAGTCTGGCTGGGCACAATTCAGGAGCCACTTGTCAAAAGAAATGAACTTTATTTTTAGAACCACACACACCAAACCACACAGCTCCTCAGGAAAAACCCTCAGAGCCCAACTGCCACCACCGGCTTCCCACAAGCCTCTCAACCTCCCCACCTCCTCCTGCTCTTGAGGCCGATTGGCTGGGTCGCTTGGGCAGAGCCAAAAAAAAGTCCCCCAATGAGCAGCTCCATGGTCTGAAAGGGGAGGGAAACAACCCAATGAGCATCACCGCAGAGGAGCCAATCTCTTGGCAGCTAGAAGTTTCCTGGGATGGCTGTGAGCCAATCATCAGCTGGCAGCTGGAAGTTTGCTGGCAGCTGGACGTTTGCTGGGACCCCTTCGGCTGTGGCTCTCAACATGTATTTAATCTATATATTTACCTGTACAGATGGAAAATTTTGTGTGGATTTGTAAAATCAAGTGGCACAGTGATGATAACAGTATATTCACAGCTGGATATAAAATAAAATAGAACAACTTTGTGCTGGTGCATGTGTGTGTGTGTGTGGTATGTGTGTAAGAGAGAGAGGAAGAGAGAGATACAGTAGGAAAGTAAGGGAGGGATGGAAAGAAAGACATGGAGAGAGAGGAAGAAAGAATGTTAGTAGACAGAAGAGTATGACTGGATTGGCCATTAAACTTCCACCATTGATTAGGATGACAGAATGAGAATGTTAGAGAAAGAAACAATACTGCATATGGAAATAAAACTTCAAAAGTACAGAAGTGCATTAAATAAAGGATTCTAAAGTTCCTTCCTTGCATCCCCAGTTTTACCACTTCTGGTTTTGTGTGTGTGTGTGTGTGTGTGTGTTTTGGTGATTATCACAACAACTCTAAATAATATTAATAACATTTGTTCTTTAAATACATTTTTAAAGAATTTACAAGTATGAAGAATTGAGCTCACTTATAGTAACAATTTCTTCCAATATTCCTAGTATTGCTAGATATATTTCATTTTAATAATTATTTGATTATCTTTGTAAAATCTTATCTCCTAATTTATTGATTTTAATTAATAACCATAGGATCCTCTTCTAAGTCAGATGAGAAAATCTATCCTTCTACATGTCCTTTTAGATAGATCAATGTGACCTTTTTATATAGTCAGATTTTATAACATAAAATTTCTGCAATATATATATATATATATATATATATATATATATATATATATATACTTTTAAGTAATAAAATTATATAAATAATCTTCACTCTGGAGCCAAGTAACATAACTGGGTCCACATAAAAGGGACCTTTAATGAGGATTCTTAAAATATCAAAATCAAAGTAATTCTTCCATTTTACACTCCATTTAATGCTCAAAATCATGCTACTTTTTAGTTTGCCTCCTGTTTGGACCATTATATTCTTGTGAAGATTTTTTTCCTTTTTTTCTTGTGTAACAGGTGAGATCCTTTTCCCTTCTTTTTTTTTTTTTTTTGATGTTGAGATAAGTAATGTGTGCGTTATTTACCTTATGACTAAGAATATCCACATTCTTAAATCATGTTATTCTGACAACTCTTTCTCTAAATTTTAAAAAATGTGCTTAAGATGAAAATACTCAAAGAACCAAATTTTTAAAATCACGATAAAACTGCAAATAAAGGTTTTATTTACATTTTCTATTGAAAAAAATAACTATATGATACAAATTTATTTAATCTTTGAATTAACAAATTTCATGTTTTAAACTATGCATTAATTTCTGAGGAAAAAAAAGAAAGAAAACCATATTTGATTTTTAATGGGAAATTGAGGAAAAATTCTCCCAAATATACAATATTCTGCTATATTTCTTGTTTGCACTTAACTTTCATAGCATGAAAATAAAGGAGGGAATTTTTTATGAAAAATATTTAAGGGCTTCATTTTTTTAACCCCTCCTCCCAATATTTTATACATAAATTATTCTCTTGAGAAATACTTGTCATTTTTTTGTATTTATCATTTTTCTTTTACTGTATACTTTAACTAGAGCAGTTGTACCAGATAATCATTTACAATGACTCTGTCATATAATTTTTAATATTTGCTAATAAAATTTTCATCATTTATGCAATGCCTAATATTTTATAAATTCATTTTACATTTAGTATGAATTTATTCTATTAATTTACTAATGTTCTAATCAAATTTAACAATTTTCTTGCTTTCTGATTATCCTCTTTTTGTATCAACCTATTCTTATATTATGGATATGTAATTTTTTCCCAAAGAATATTAATTAGAATAATTTTTATCATTGGTAATATGGTTAATCCAGGGAGCTTTTTACCACTAAGTTACATTCCTAGTCCTTTTTTATTTTGGGATACAGTCTTACTAAATTACCCAGGCTAGCCTCCAGCTTGAGATCCTCCTGCTTCATTTTCTCTAGTTGCTAAGATTATGGGTATGTGCCAATATACCTGGTTAATTGGAATAATTTTTAAAGAATATTTTCTTCCAAATTATCTCCAGCTCATCTAAGTGTAGTTGTGATTCATTTGTATGCTCCTAAGTTTTTTTCAAATGTGTGTTTATACTTGATTTCCCTTCATATTTACATTTGAAGGAATTGGGGTATTATACAGGGTGTTACCAAGCAATTCTTCTGACATTATTGAGTCATTTTTTCACTTGTCTCCTAACTAAAAGTCAGATATAACTTCAAGCTAGTGAGTTATATTTTAGTGTTTATAGAAGAAAATAGGCATAAGTCAATCTTCCCATATACCAAAAAGAAGTAATTCTTCTTTTGGCTGTTTGCTACCAAAATAAAAGCACTTATTCCTTCGAAAGATCACTTATATCTTTAGAAAACAACATTTGGATATCAGTCTGAAGAAAATGGAAAATACTGCACATATAGAAGCAATAATGGACCACATACCACTCTGTATACACTATCACTGTCAAAAGATAACAGCCATCAAAAATTATACATATGTAATATGTGTGTGCATATTTTATATAAATATATAAAGGTATGTTTTATAGACATATGTTAAATATATTCTTTATAGATGTAAAAATATACTATATACATATACTTACACACATATCATATTCATATCCTATCTTCAATCTGTTTACGAAATAGTGTTGAGCATAATATGTTGCTTATTATTTGATAGAAAATTCTTGAAATGAGAATTTAAGTATTTTTTTCTGGGTGCCACATGGCATAATCTTGCTCATCCTCTGGTATGAGTATATGCAATCTTAGAGATCTTTGCTATAGACTATCATTCTGTTTCTATATAATTCTGTTCTTATTCCATTGATTATCTGATGATAGCAACTCTCAGCTTTCTTGCAGCGTTTAAATACTTGCTCTGACTTTGTGGCTCTCTCGATTGTATATCATCCATTGTTATTAGAGTCACCTTCTTTCTATCTTACAGAAATTTGTCAAAGCTCTGATCTTCTGATGACTTTCTAATTTTCAATGAATTTACAGATTCACTGTCTTTAGCACTTCATCCTTGTTATTCAGAACGATTTTTTTTTTTGTATCAGGAGTTGAACTGGGGGTGCTTAACAACTGAGCCACATCCCTAGCCATTTTTCAAATGTGTGAAAATTTTGAGACAGAGTCTTACTAAATTGCTTAGGGCTTCACTAAGTTGCTGAGGCTATCTTTGAATTTACAGTCCTCCTTCCTCAGCTTCCCAAATTCCTGGGATTATAGTAAAGCAACACTGTGATTGGCATTTAGGATTTTTGGCATAAAAATATTACAAAGGAGTGGTGTATGTCATCTTGAACCAGGAACCTACCAACTCTTTTAATTTTTAATTTCTCAAATTATACAGTACATTTGTACTGCTAGACTATAGGCATTGGATGGTTTATCCAAAGGGAACATAATTTTACATCAATTAATAAAGGTAATATTTCCAAGGACATTACTGTTAAATCTCCATATATAACTAGTAGAGCAAGTCCCTCAGCTATGATATTTTTATGTTAAACAGATTATAAACACTAAACTCAAGTATTATTAAAAAAACACATGATATTAAGGAATTTTGTTGGACATAAATAGCTTTCTAATGCACCATTTTTAGTTTTAGGTATAATATTAGTGATTTAGTCTAGCGTTAGTCTCCTCTCTGAATTGCAGCCCCATAATGGCAAGAGTCCTTTTTAATGTTCAGGGCCTGCTGTGCCAGTAGTACTTTTAACAAAATACATTTGCTTTAGGCTTTCTGACATGGTTTCACACAGAGATAAACACAATTAACAGGATCTATTTAAATTCTGGATCTTTGGTAATTGTATATTAATGGAATTTTAGAATTCTATTTTTCATTTCAATATTTTTCAACAATATTTAATTAATGTGTGTTTATATGTTTAATACCTGGACATTATTGTTTGATCCATCTATCAGTGACATGAAGATAATTTTTACCTTCATAAAATGATCAAAGATTATATATATACATATATACAGATACATATATATATAATTTATGTATATACATATATGTATCTGTACGTGTGTATATATATGTGTATATGTATATACAAACATACATACATATATATGTCTATGTCTATGTATGTATGTATGTATATATATATTGCAACTCATATATATATATATATATATATATATATATATATATATGTGTGTGTGTGTGTGTGTGTGTGTGTGTGTGTGTTATCTGGTGATTAAATGAGATAAAATTTATGAAGTGATATAATTCCTGGCACACAGTAGTCAGTCTTTGCATATGGATTCATTTACACATTTTTTTGGTGGGGGTACCAGGGATTGAACTCAGAGGCATTAGGCCACTGAGCCACATCCCCATCCCTATTTTGCCTTTTATTTAGAGACAGGGTCTTACTGAGTTGCTTAGCACCTTGATTTTGCTAAGGCTGGCTTTGAATTCACCATCCTCCTGCCTCAGCCTCCTCAGCTGCTGGGAATGCAGGCGTGCAACACAGTGCCTGGCTTCTTTTCTACCTCTAAGTGTTATATTGTTCATCCACACACTTTATTTAAGCCATGACACCATACAGTCTCCAGGAATTCAGGCCAGTGATATACCTATTGTTTCAAATTTTAAAGTTTAGAATATTTGTATTTATAGAGATTATGTGGAAAACATGCCTGTAATACACCTACTTGGGAGCCAGAGGTACAATAAAATATGATAATAAGTGGTATCAGGTAAACATAATATTCACTTACATAAGGCACAAGCATTCTGGCTGCAAGTTAAGGAAACCTGGAGTATAATGATGTCAAATGGCCAAAAAAGGCCAACCTGAGAAATATATTTTAAAATATAGATGTGTTAACCCCACCCCAAGCATATTAAAACATCATATTTAAAAATCAAAAACACAAATGCATATTTTTAGAGATTTCCAAATTATTTTTGATGATTAGATTAAATGAAAGCCACTGAAATAATGGATGTACTAATTAGACTCTCTATATTATAGCTCTTTGTTAAGTTAGATTTCCAGACTACTAGGTTTTTAGCTAACACTAGTGTATTTCTCCCATAGAACTGACTTAATATATACACAGTTTAAAAAAAAAATTCTCCTTACTCTTTTCCATACTCACTATTGAAAAGTATATAAAACTGTCCTTGTATTTTTATTTTGTAAAATTATCCAGAAAGTTTTGTTGCCTAATGTTTCTTATATAAAATATCACAAGAATATTTATCCCCAACAGCAAAACTTAGAGAATTTGTTTGAAAACTAAGTTTGTTTTTTTATTAGAGAATGAGAGTCCATCCATCACTTTTTTCTCTTTCTTCTATTGACAAGAAACTAAACACCTCTTTCCCACCTCCACACCAACCTCTGTCTATTACTAGTTGTTATCTATTTTACTTGTTTTAATTATTATAATGCATCTATAACTCTTCTTAAAAGCCAGCTGAGCTGGGTGTGGTAGCACACACATGTAATCCCAAGTGACTTGGGAGGTTGAGGCAGGAGGATTGTGAGTTCAAAGCCAGCCTCAGCAACTTAGCAAGGCCCTAAGCAACTTAGTGAGATTCTGTTTCCAGATAATTTTTTAAAGCAATGGCCAGGGAAGTGGCTCAGTGCTTGAGTGCCCCTGGTTCAATGCCCAAAAGCAACAACAACAAAGCCATCTGAAATCATTTTTGGAATAAGATATGGCATAAAATTTAGAAAAATAATAATCGGTACGTATTCCTAAGGAAAATGGCCTATTTTGGTAGCTGAATTCTGCTTTATAAAACCATGCCACACAAGTGAAACTTTTATGCTTCACTTATTTTCTAAATAATATGTTTATAAACAGATGTTCTAAAGAAATTTTCTGACACCAGAACTTTATAGAACAACACTAATATGTTTCATTGAGCACTTATTTCTGTTTCCCTAAAAGTTTCCTCATTAGCATTGTCATTGAGAGAGAGAGAGAGAGAGAGAGAGAGAGAGAGAGAGAGAGAGAAAGTTCTGAAAATTAAAGAGTAGCCCTTAGTGTATCACAGTTTTAGCAAGTATGCCTCCAAAATAACTTTGAGGAGTGATAAATGCAAAGAGAAATATTAATACATTGAGTACTTTCTTTGCTTGTGGAATCAGAGGAAATAATTTAACCTTGCTTTATATTCAATACTCCTTGACTGACTTAGGAAGAATATACCTGATTTTCATTTGAAATTCAAATCATATCTATTTATTACATATTTCAAGAATGTGTAATAAATACCATAATAAATGGTAATGAAATAAATAATAAATAACACCCCCTGCTGGTGCCCCACTCTTTTCTGCCCTGATTTACCTCACCTCTCCTCTTTTCTCTTTTACTCACACTATTTAATCAACTTTTTTGTTGCTACAACCAAAAGACCTGACAAAAACAATTTTAAGGGGGGAAAAGTTTATTTGAGGACTTACAGTTTTAGAGGTCTCAGTCCATAGATACCAGCTCCATTCTTCTGGGCTCAAGGTGAGGCATGGCATCATGGCAGAAGAGTTTGGCAGAAGGAAGCATTTCATATGATGATCATGAAACAGAAAGAGAGACAGAGACTCCACTCACCAGAGGCAAGCCCCAGGGACCCACCTCCTCCAGCTACACTCTACTCACCTTATGAGGGATTAGTTCACTGATTGGGTTAAGGCTCTCATAACCAAATAATTTCACCTCTAAACCTCCTTGCATTGTTTCTCATGTTAGCTTTTGGTGGACACTCCACATCCAAATCCTAACACCATCTCTCCTTTGTTTCACTGTATGCCAAAAATATTGGAAAACCTAGAAGAAAGAGAAAATTTCTAGACACACACTACCAAAATTGAATCATGAAGACATGGAAATCCTGAACACACTAGGGACAAACTAGAAATTCAAATCACTCATAAAAAAACTCCCAAAGAAGAAAAGCCCAGGATTGATAGCTTTACTGCAGAATTCTACAAATCATGTAAAAAAGAACTGATACCATTTTCTTGCAAATTATTACAAAGAATTTAAAAGGTCAGAACCTTGCTAACCTTATTCTATAAGTCAGCCTTATCTTGATACAAAAACCAAACAAAGACAAAGATAAAACAACATCAACAATAGAGTAGTGAGATTGAATCAGTAGTAAAATCTCTCCTAAGAGAAATCCAGAACAAGACGACCTTACTGTTGGATTCTATACAATTTTATCCCCTTTTAATTTTCCTTTATACTCCACAATGATACTTATGTTCTTTAATTGGATTCTTAGCTCTTAATTCCGAAAGACAAATTGAAAATAGAAGGTAAGTTTTCTCAGGGGCCTCAAAATTCTCAGAAATGGCCCTGGCCCTCTCTCAGATATTAGACAACTACTTTTTCTCTTCATTATTTTATAAAAATATTTGTACTAAAGAAAGTTTGAAAATTCATAAAAAGCACAAAATAAAATGCATTAATTGTATTTAGAATGATTAGTTTTACCACAAAGTGTACTACATAGCAGCTGCTTGTTTTCAGTGTTTACTTTCTTGAATCAGATAGCTTGATACAGTACTTTTGATCATTTGTGTTCCTTTAAATTGTAAATCTACCATCATATTTACTTTTAAACTTTCAACCTAGAGCTCACAACTTGATCATTGAAAAAAATATTTGCATCACTAATTCAGAAAACTGTATATAAATACATGTTGTAGGTTTTTAAAACACATAGAAAAACTATGCACAATAAATTGCCTTAATTCATCAGAGTTTAGGTTAATCAAGATTCTGCTTTATGTGACTGTAGCATTTCCTTCTAATTCCTATGAAATATAAAATATTGCTAATGACACATTATAAAATTATACAAGTGTGCTTCACATTATGTAAACAGTGTATTCCTGCCTGTATAGGCATGTGAATTCCCAATCCTCTGATGCATTCATTTGGTAGTAAGTGGTCAAATACTTTCTTAGGCTGTATGCACAAAATTTTAAAAAAGAACTTTGGCATGATTTAATGGGAAAATGTCAAAGTATAAAGTTGGCATCAAGTAGTCTAAACTCACTTCATCATGTAGTCTTGACTGACTTCTCATTTTGCTTGGGATTATTTATACTTTGTATAAACTGGCTAAGAAATAATGCAAGGCATATTTTTGTTTTTAGTTGGGTAATGTGAATTTGATCATTTAAACTAAACTAATCAATAATTATAGAAGAAAGATAAAAGAAGATATATAATGCACATTCTAATGGATATATGGTGATTGTTGTGCTATTTTTCTTGTTAATTTATTTTATTTTTTTGATCAACCTTATGGTACTGGCATTGCCTTAAAATGTGATTTGTTATTTTAGGAACAGAAGTTTGAGGGAGAATTTCAACCAAACTGTTCACACTCTCTGAAGAAGGTTAAACAGCATAAAATTAGTTTTCTTTCAAAGTATTTGGATGTCCTCTTTTGTGTCAAATAACTGGGATGGAATCCATCACCTGCCTTTCATTATCACCACATAAAAACACAGAGGAACAAAATCAGCAGGATTCTCAACCTTAAAAATACAATAAATATCTTCTCTGTGTCAAAATTCAGATAAATTTTACATTATATCAATATGTGAAATTTTTGTATTTGATATTAAATCACAAATTTGTTATACTTTTTAAAAATATTGGGCATTTTCTCATTTGCTTTACCACAGAAAGCGGGTTTTTTTTTTTAATACTTTCATATTAGTCTACTTTAAATAAAAGGAGATAAAAATGGAAGAAAACACAATATATGGTATCTGTTTCATATCTGTTATATTTTGAATGTTAAATATCCACCAAAAGATCATATGTTGAAATATTGGTCTTCAACTGATGGGAGGTGGTGGGACCTTTAGTAGGTGTTATCTAATGGAATTAAGTAGGTCATCATGGATGTGCCCTGGAAGGACATAATGGGACACCTACAGTTTCCTCTCTTTTGACTTCCAGAGGATCATGAGGTGAACAGTTTTGTTCCACCAACATGTGCCCCACCATTAAGTTCTGCCTTGCTATCAGGCCCAAAGAGATGAGGAAAATTAGCCAATCACTGAAAGTTTGAATCCTTGAGTCAAATAAATTTTTCTTCATTTATATGAATTTTTTCAGGTTATTATATTGCAGTGACAAAAAGCTAACTCAAACAACTAGTAGACTTACACTAAATATTTGTTAAATTATTAATTGTTCAGAATATTCCAAATAATTAGGGCTCATTAATCAAGTATTTATAAATGTATTTCATCAATGTACTAATAGAGGTTCACTAAAAAAAACTTGTTTCAAACCCAATAGAAAAATTTATATATTTGTTTGTTTGTTTTATTTGTGTGTGTGTGTGTGTGTGTGTGTGTGTGTGTGTGTGTTACTGGGAATCCTTTGTGCATGCAAGGCAAGCACTCTACCAACTGAGCTGTATCCCTAGCCTGAAAATTTTATATTTAAAAAAAAAAGATAATGATTTTAAAGAAAATAAACCTTTGGGGAATATTAATAATTCTTTGCCTTTCCTTTGTTTAAAGAATTTTCCCTTTTGGAGAGAAAAAAACAGATCAGAACATTTAATTCTATTAAAATCATAAACAAATATACTCCTGTCAAACCAATGGTATTTTCTGTTATAAAAACATAATTTGAAGCATTTGTCCATTTAGTTCATGCTTGATAAAGACAAAAATTATCTCTAATCACTCTAGTATTTAACTAATGAAGTCATCATTACAATGGAAATACCATAATTATTAATTTCAGAATTGAAATATAGATCATGTCAAGTAGCTCTTTTATATTTTCTTTTTTTATTTAGTAGTACAATTTACTTATTAATACTCATTAGTACACATGTTAAATGATGGTTTACTGTCTTATTTTTTCATCTGTTTTAAGTCCACAATTCAGTCTGTATCTGATTCACAACTCCCTGAAGATAGGGATAATATTAAATACATCTTTTGATTATTCTATTTACGAGAGTAGTCATTCTATAGCTATATAAAGGAAAATGTTAATAAATATTATTGAAGTGAATAAAAATGAAGTCACTATTTTAAAAATATTCTGTTATTTGTAATATTTAAAGAGGAGTCTTGCATATATATAAGATCAAAAACACTAGATATAGTTTTGTCAGCAATTAAGTTGATTACTTTTGTGATACATGGGCATCAGCTAAGACTGTGATAATTCAAAATATCCATTCATAAATTAATTTTCAATCTCCTCCTTCATCTGCTTTTTGAGATCTGGTGATGAATAATAAAACAGTCTTGATTTGTTTCAACTTTTTTTTTTTTTGCTTTTCTTTTTCACTATCTGATAGGTGTGCTAATGAACAGTGAAATTGCCTAAGAGTGAATTGTAGCAGGAAAGAAAAATAGAAGGCATAGATAAATTATTAAAAAATGAAGCGTTTAGATAAAGAGAATTATCATAATCATTTGAATGTGTATTATGCAGTATTGAATCTGATATTCCATGTGTTTGGCCCTGTCCATCAGTTCTCTGAAATAATAATGTACAAGGAAATTGGCCAAACTCTCATCAAATACAGAGTCTAAGTAGATATTGGTGAGTGGAAATAATAGTTGGTTTATAACCAGAAATAGTAATTCTGTCTATGATCCAGACATCACTTTCATTTAAGAAATCCCAAACATAGAAAAGGGTGAACATCTTGCAATTAGAGAATTATAAGAGTTTCATGGCATTTAATAGATTTCCCTTCAGATGAGCACATCACCAAAAAATACCCATTATATTTTAAGCACTACCATAATTAAAATCAGTGGTTGATCAGAATTTTACTATAAAGAACCCCATAAAACCACTCATGTCAAGATCACCTATTGTTTCCATGTTAAACAAATTCAATCTACTCTATTTTTCAGCCCTCATATTAGTACAAACTCTTAAAGACTTTAGCAGGCTGCATTTCTTGAAATGCAATATACTTCTGGTTTAATTAATTCTAGGTTATTACATGATGCTTCAAATCCTAAATCTTTACTTAGCCCATAATGAGCATAATATGAATATTTTCTGTCTCAATTACTTATTATTTTGTCACTTTCTCCTCCATTCACTACAAAGCAACTATACTAGCATAGTATTTATCTTCTATAAAATACTAGCTTGGGTCATTGTATACGCCATTAAATATATTAATAAATATAAAGCACTTAGCACAGAATCTAACAAGCAGTAAATTCTTAATAAATAACATGTATATTTTATTACTTATTATTTAATAATATGTGATTCTTATAAAACCCTATGAAGTGAGTCATATTATTCCAGGTTATAGACAAGAAAACTGGTGCACAGAGTGAAAGTAACTGGCAAGATTGAATAACTGATTGGTGGTGATAATAGCCCCAAAAGCCTGTCTTCAGAACACAGACCTTTTAATACCAGCCTTAAAAGTAGGAAATATATTCAATCATCTTTGTACACGAAGGTTTTGCAATGACACACAGAATTCTAATCACATATGTTTCCTAAAAGGAGAAGCTAAATAAGGGGCAAATTCGTGGAATGTGCCTAAAGTTAACTAGGTCTTGGCAAGAAGAAGAGGAAATTCCTTTTAAGAAACTCCATAATATACTTTGTCCCACCCACACCCCTACTCTTTTTTTATTAGTTGCTCCAGACAATACAATGATCTTGACATATCATACATTTGATTCAAATAGGGTACTCTTAAGATTGCTTGGCAAATTTGAAAGTGGGAATAAAATTCTGTGTTTGGAGGAAGAATTAAGGAAAGGGTAGGTAAGTTACTAATGAATTTATCTCTGCTCCTATAAGGTTTATTCCTTAATGAAAATTACTTATGTCTAACCAGTTGACTGTTCATTTGGAAGTCAGAAAACATATGGCAATCTCTTATCATTCTACAAATTTATGCGTTGCTGCTTTCACCTCTCCTGTTTCTTGCTCTAAAATATGCTGAAATCAATATGAACCTAATTAAGAAACTGAGAATTTACATAGCTCATCTATGCAGCATCAGTATATAAACACATGCACATATGTGAACACACACACACACACACACACACACACACATGCACCAGCAAGCAAAAGTAATATTTAAAATTATCCCAATATTTAATATTCTTAAGCAACTGCCCTTATCAGTTTGGGCCACTATAACATAGTAACATAGACTTAATGGCTTATAAAAAAAATTAAAAGTTACTTTTCATAGTTCTGGAGAGTCTGGAAGCCCAAGATTGGAATGCCAGGATGGGCAGAATCTGGCGAGAGTTGTCTTCTCATTGTATTCTCACATGAAGATACAAGAAAGTTCCTGGAGTAACTTTTATAATGGAACTAATCCCATTCATTAGAGAGCTACTGTCACAACCCAATCATTCCTTAAAGGCTCCATCTTTTAATATCATCATATTAAGGGTTAAGATTTCAATATATGAATTTTGGGAGAACACAAACATTTAATCCATAGGAGGAATATTATTTTAAACTATGAAAATTACTGGAGGGTACATTTTAATGAGTTTGACTTTTATCCCTAGAAAGTCACTAGAAGCTTTGAGCGAAGAAATTACATTATATGAACCTACATTTTAAATGGACCATGTTGACTGATGTCTAGGAAACATAAGGTAGAGGCAGAAGGACAAGTTACAAGGCTATTACAATAAACCACATGCTGTATGATTGTGGTTTGGACTAAAATTATGGCAGTGGAGGCAGTGAAAGTCATTGACTCATAAGGATATTGTTTATTTATTTATTTAGGTATGTTCAAGGCCAAAAATAATTGAAAGAACTGTACAATGAATATTCGTATACCATTCATTTAGATTTAGCAGCTTTGCCATTTTGACATATATTTTGTTCTCTTGGTTTTTCTATTCACACACACACACTTCCTTTCTCATTAAGCCATGCCAAAATAATTTGCAGACATCACGACACTTCACCACCAAACACTATTTCACCATGCATGTCCCCAAAATAAGACAATCCCCTACACAACTACAAAGGAATTTTCATTTTAAGAAAGTCATTAATTCAAAAACATTATCTAAAATAGGTTTTATTCAAATTATCACATTTGTCCAAAGATACTTAAAAATTTTTCATTTTTATTCATATATTTTTAATCAGAATCTGCAAGGGGTTCACATACGGCATTTGATTCTCATGTCTTTTGATAAAGCCCCATTACTTCCTTCTGTTCCTTGTGCTATTAAATACTTAGAGGTGTCTAGACTAGTTGCCCTACAAAATATCCTACATGCTGGATCAGTATAAAAAGTTATTTTGATCATGTATGATATACGTACCTCTTACTACATGACATCAGTGGGTACATAAATGTCAGACCAACTGTCAACTAGAGAGTCTAACTGTGACCACTTGATTTAAGTAGTGACTGCCAATTTTTTTCATTGTAAAGGGGATATTTTCTATTTGTAACTAACACTATAGGAACATTCTTATACTATGTGAATATTGTTTTTAACCAACATTTCACTGAGTAGTTTTATCATCCCATTATGGTCTTTTCATGAATTAATTACCACACAAGTGGTTATATAATGCTGATTTTTTAATCTTGTAATGTGCTCTGTTTTCATTAGTTGTCATTCTTCTTCAAATAAACTCTTGAGTACCCCTTTTTCTCTTTATTCTTCCCATCATTGTTATGTAATCATTTTAAAATTCAATTTATTGTCATTATTACTCTTTCTGATGCCCAAATTATCCCAACTGTGACCAGCGGGAACCACTTCAAACTAGTTTCTATGTCCATTTGACATGATCCATTAGTTTTTAGGACTTCCTGGCTTTTTGACACAATAATTTTTTTTTCAAAAAGAAACAAAGAATAAACTAAAAACCAATAAAAATGATAACTTACAGGATCAAGGTGGAGAGGGATAGAAGAGAACTTTTCTGAGCACATCCTTTTACAATTTTTTTATTTTTATACCATTTGTTTTTTTGTTTTAAAAATTCAACAATCAACCCAGAAGATCACAAATAAGACTCTGATATTTTTTCAAAAAGGTTATATTTCAAAGAAAAAAATAGAAGTACACAGGGCAAAATCTTAAAGTAACTTTTGAAATAGTACTCAGTCTGGCAATACACTGAACAGACTGGTGTACAGGTCTCCCTTTAGTGTACTCAAGGCCTTCCCCTAAGGATATGGCATTTCGGTACTTTTTTTTTTTTTTGTACCAGGGATTGAACCCAGGGGTACTTAACCACTGAGCCACACCCTGAGCCCTTTTTTATATTTTATTTAGAGACAGAATCTCACTGAGTTGCTCAGGGCTTCTTTAAATTGCTGAGGCTGGCTTTGAAATCTTCATCTTCCTGCCTCAGACTCCCTAGATGCTGGGATTACAGGCATGCACCACCACACCCAGCACATTTCTATACTCATTTGGCATATATGTAGCTAACTTCCCCAACCTATTTAAAACTCATTGTCCCTTTGACCATCCCCACAAAATATCTATAATATTATATTTGATCTCTTGTGTCTATAATTTGAGGATTTGTACAGATTTCTGTGTGAAAGCTCATTTTCCATCAGTCTCTTATTCCAACTGTATTACATTTAAGTCATTTCTGTGAGTTTTTGATTGTCCACCCGGTCTCTACTTGACAATATGCAGATATTTCTCATAGTTTCTGGTATAGTAATGACACTTACCCAATTCTCCAATGTTATTTATGTTTTATTCCTATTTTCATATTTTGATGGAATTTGAAGATAAAAATATTTAACAATTGTTTAAGTAATAATTACTAATATTTACTAAGTACTACTTTCCATCTTTATTCCTGGGACAAGAGTTCATCAAACTCCTACAACTTGACATTATAATAGTGATAACTAATACTTATATAGTATTATCTTAAAGGTATTCTTATAAGCGTATGGCATGTAATAACCTGTTTAATTTTTGTGAACAAAATACTTTTATTTTTTTTATTTACTTTTGTGTGGTCCCAAAGATACACAATGCCTCACACATGCTAGGCAAACGCTCTACCACTGAGCTAAAAGCACAACACCCAACCCTTTTAATTTGATATAATTATGTGAATAAGGTACTACCAATTTACGTTTTAAAAATGAGCATGTTGGCTGTTGTAATAACCCAGTGGTACAGTACATTCTTAGCATAGACAAGACTTTGGGTTCAATTCCTAGCACCTTCCCCCCAAATGAGCATGAATCACAAAATATACCTTTTACTCATTTATAAACCATATGTATGTACTAATATACTAATTATTAAGTACATAATGAAGTTTAACAAAAATATGAGATGCAAAAGGAAAATATTAAAGTCAAATATAAGTTTCAATATGTTTTCCCCATACTCCAATGAACCGTCTTGATTAGGCCCTGAAATGCCTGCAAACCACTTTAGAAACTATTTCTGTAACAACTTTTTCAGTGTGTTTTCAGACAGTGGTCCTAAAAAGGCATTGAGGCAAAACAATTGGTAATTTGCTTTTCTTAGGTATACTAGAACAAGTTATATATTGAAATGGCTCTTCAGAGAATTTGTTTTCTTTTGACATGTCCTGACCATCTCCAAAAAATGTAAATATTTTAATACTAAATATGCAGGTTAGTCTTTAAAAACTAGTTTATAAGCAACTTGTGTATTTGGAGTCTTATTTTTAAGAAATCCACTCATTCCTTTATCTGTATCCACTCTGTCTCCATGTCCATAACCATAAATGTTATTCCAGGACTCAATGGTTGGTTGATTATATTAATTAGTAAAGAACTAATGGCTTAGTAGCTACCAATGGCATCTTATTCACTAGTCACATCAAAAGAATATCTGTCAATCAGATACATATTCCCAGAAGACAAACACTATGCCAAAATGACTGCCAAGATGAACAAATACTTCATACATGTCACTGGCTTGCTGACTGGCTGCCTGCCTGTTTTTCCCTGGATTCCTTACTCACCTAGGAAATTTTTAAAAAAATGCATCAGCCAGAGCTAAACAGGCCTAAATTGTAACTACTCAAATGTGTGGAACTCCTGAGTATGTTCAATGCTGCCACAGTCTCTAGCTTTGTACAGAGCATCTTTGTTTGCACCTTGTCTCCTAAAACCAGAACTATGTGAATATGCTTTTCATTTTTATTATAAAATTAGAAAATAAATATTCCTAACTCTAGGAAGAAATAGTAAATATTTCTGAGTTATATATAACACACACAAATGTGAACATATCAGTGGCAAAAACACAGGATATATAATAAAGGAAAGAATATACAGAAAAGAAGGAGAAGATTAAAAACAAAAACAAAACAAATCAATAATTCCCTGTGCTAACTGGCAATCAGTTCTTAAATTTTAATCTTGAGCCCTTGAGCCAAAAATAACTCCTAGTGCAGAAAGCTAATGATTTTACTTTTTTATTTATCTTCTGAAGCTGTAATTTTCTTTTTCTGGGCAAGAACTCACTAAGAGTCATTGACTAAATCACAGCCACTCTGTCCACTAAGTTGCTCTTGCTTCAGATCCCCAACTGTTCATCAGTGGTTTATTAGTTTGCTAGTTCTGCTCTAATGAAGTATGACAAACTGGGTTGATGATTAAGACAGAAATGTATTATAAGTCTGGAGGTTATAAGTCTGAAATGAAGGTGTCAGCAGAACCATGTTCTTTCTGAAACTTGTAGGTAAAGGATCTTTCCTTTTCTCTTCCAGTTTTTCTTAGCTCCAGATGTCCCTTGGTTAAGGCAACACAATGCCAATCTGTGCCTTCATCTTCACATCACATTCTCCTTGTGCTTCTTTACATTTTTTTTTTCCTTTGAGGGATATGTGTGGCCAAATCTCTTTTCACAAGGATACTGGTGATATTATAATAAGGCCTGTCCTAATGACCTCATTTTATCTTCGTTACATGCGTAAAGGGCCCATCTCCAAATAAAGTCATATTTACAGGTACTGAAGGTTAGGACTTCAACACAATTCAACCCATAAAAGATGCCTGACCATGTTTCTTTCACCATCCTGGCCACTTTTCTCTAATGAATCTCTTAGAGCCTGGTGTCCATGATTGAACACTTTACTTCAAGTGTGTTTCAACTCAACCAAATAACAGTGAATGAACAGACTCTCTCCCCTTAGTCTGTCTTTTAGACAGTACACATTTATCACTGCAGTCAAGGACGGGACTGACTTTATCAGTTTATGGTCCTGAACCCCAGGTCTCCTCCAGAATTTACTGTAAAGTTAAAGTTCTCCCAAATAGGATACATGTTTTGATTTGTAACATAAACATATTTTATTTTCAAATTTTATTTTATTATTATGTTAAGTCTTTAAGTTTTAGTCCATAACTCTATTCCATGAAGTTAATGTGAATATTATGTTTGTAAAAGTATGTGTTTTCACTCTTGAGAGCTTTGTGAATCTTATCAATTATCTGATGTCTAGTTACCATTCTACCTTTGTGTTGCCAACACATTAGATAACCCAGATTCTGTTTGCTTATTTAACTTACTGATATTAACCTTGACCCGGGTAAGGACAAATCCAGGACAAGGCAACATATCAGAAAACTTCCCAATAGAGTAGCATGAATACACTCATTAGCACTTTTGAAGAGCAATACAAATTCACCTTACTTTACAGTTACCCATTCATCACTATAGACATTACACAAATATCTATGTTCCAGTCACTCAGTTAACCATTGAGGAACTCCTTATTGTGAAGATAGATAACATTGTAAGTGTAAACAAGCTTGGCAAATGTAAAACACAAGCAGTATAGCAGGTTTTAAGATATGGGATCAGGGTAGGTGAGACAAAAACTAAGACTGGAGGGATTATTAAGAGCCAGATCTCTTTTAGTCTTACGATTAGCAAAACTACCAAAGACAATCTATACTTCTTGCCTCATTATTTCACATTATTACTTCTTAATAGCTTACAACCTGTATTCTGCCCCTGATAACTCTGCTGCATATGTTTTATAGAAGATCTTAAATATATTTTTTCCTTCTTTGAGTTATTTACACCTAGTCACATCCTTCTTCATCAAACTCCTTTCTTTTATACTTAAACACTAACCTATCTTGATGCTATTTCCATTCATTTGATCACCTCACGTATTGTGGCTTTATTGCCTAATTTTTCTAATTGTACCCATAAACCTGTATATTGAAAAGTTCCATCCTCTATATTCTTTAAAATTATGATAATATAAAGGATGGCAGGAGACTTAACAGTCACCTTGTCCAAACTCCTCATAAAACAGAAATAACTTTCCCCAGCTAACAAAAAGCATAAACTACAATCATGAGCTGTACAATTCTACTCTCCCCTTATTCAATAGATGGTGATCATTAAGATGGTCCAATTCTTAAATATGAAAATTACTTTGTGATTTATATCTCTAAGCCATGTTTTCCCAGTGCCTCAGGCTCACATTTCCGTCTCATGAGAAGGCCTCATACATCACTGATTAATCCCCAATTTTAGTACTCCTCCTCAATAAACGATCTCTATGTACAGAGAACTAACTAAATTTCCCCAAGTACTCAGGTACTGAAAAACCAGCCTCTACCTCAGAGCAAAGCCTGTCCAAGGAAGGGGGCGTGACCCTTGTCCCTTGGAAAGATCCACAGAGCACTCCTAGGCACATACTCACCCTGCTGAGTTGTTTATCTACAAATAACAGGAGAGATCCAGGTGTCCCTGACTCAGTCAGGCTACCATCGCAACCCCCTAGGAACCACCAATCAGCATGAGACAGGGAAAATACCTGGGATGCTAGATGACCCTCCCAGTAGTTTATGGTGGTTGATAACATGTTGGGAAACCACTAGTTCAGCACCTACTCCCCTCGGGCTGAAACCAATAAGTTCAAACGAATCCCCCTCTAGCCAATCACCCTACCCGACCTGTTCCCACCAGTGAATGTGCTAATTATGTTTTAGAGTTGTTTTATGATTTTCAGCATCACCAGTTGCTGTGTGCATGCGGAGGACCAAGCTAGCTCACAATAAACACCTCTTTGATGATTACTTCGATCTTGGTCTCTGGTAGTCGTTTGGAGGTCCCGAATTCCAGCATAACAGTACAAAGACCTAAACAATTTAAAGCGATTTTATCTTCCCTATTTTTTATATCTAGCTGGTCAGTATTTCCTTTATCCTGAGGGTTTTTAACTTAAAATCAAAGAGTCATTCAACATACAGAGGAAAATAATAAGTATTTATTTTCATTAAATTCTAACAAAATTTAATATTTTTTTAAATGATAAGTGTAAGCAGAATTTCTATAGTATTTCAAGTATCCATTTATTTAACAAAACATGCCAACCTTTTTCCTCATGCATAGAATCTTTAGGATATATTAACTGAAGTATCTTTCACACTTCTATCATTGAAAAATATTCCCTATTTCTCTTGAAATAAACTTAGGAAAATATGCATATGTCAGGAAGGTCTCTGGTCCTTGATAACATCACCAAAACAGTGATAACCACAGGAGGAAAACAAATTACCAAACATCCATGTGCCAAACATTTTGCTAAACACCATCCTTACAGTATCTCATTTATCCTGAAAACTGCCCATACAATGGGTTTTTATATGATTTTACAAATAAAAGAAGTAAATTCTGAGAGTTAAAGTTTCTTGTACACATTGTTTGCCTAAGATCATATAGTTCTATGACTGACAAAACTTGAAACTAATTCCTGTGCCATTCCCTGCTTTTTAGGTAACTTTAAAAAAATACGTTATATTGAGGTAAAATACACATAATACATAATTGGTAATTTTTGCCATTTTAAGTCTACAATTCTATTGCATCAAGTGTGAACATCACCCCACCCATCTCTAGAACATTATTATCTTTCCAACCTGAAACTCCATATCTACTGAATACTAACTCTTCATTTCCCCCTCCCTCCACATCCTGACAAAAACAATTCTATTTTCTGTCTAATGAAACTGATCTTATATAAGTGGAATCATGCAATGTCTGTCCTTTGGTGAATGCTTTATATCATTTAGCACAATGTTTTTGATACCACAGTTTACCAGTGAGGAGTTCTGCTTCTTCACATGTTGAAGTTTATAAAGCAGGGTTTATTTTTTAAAAAGGGAGATAACATAGACTTCTCCCAGGAGGGAGAAGGAGGGCCATAGCTGGTATCTTGGTATCCCAAGAAGGGAGAGTGTTTTGCCTTTTATGTGTTCTAGGCTCAGAGTTCCATTCCACCTTATCTCTCACCTTCCTGCATACTAATGACTAGGCCCAGGAAATGCTGGGTGGGATGGCCAAAAGGTGGGAAACAGGTGGGCTGGAGGGGCCAGGGAGGAGTAATCTGGGCAGGAAGAGGGTGCAATTAACAGCTCCCTGTAGGGAGGAACAATCTCTGGGACAGTTTACTGTAGCAACAGGTTGGAAAGGAACTGGGGCAGGTTATCTTGATAAAGGTGGAGGAAGGGCTCTGAAGGCCTTAGCATTTCAATCCCTCTTCAAATTCCTGAACTCATTCAAATGGGTCTCCTTGACCTGACTTGAATAACCTGTGCATATTAACTGCCTAATTCTGTCTTCATTTTCAAGGTATATTTTATGTTGTAACATGTCTAAATTTCCTTTCTTTTAAGCTCAAATAAGATTTCATCGTATGGACATGATATAACTTTCTTTTATTTTTTTTTCTTTTTAGTTATACATGACATTAGAGTCAATTTTGTCATATTTATACAAAAATGGAGTATGTCTTATTCTAATTAAGATTCCAATCTTATGGATATACATGATGTGCAGATTCACTTCAGTGTACACATATATGTACATAGGAATGTTATATCAGACTCATTCCTCTGTATTCCCTATCCTATATCTCCTTCCCTTCATTCCCCTTTGTCTAATTGACTGAACTTCTATTCTCCCCCTCCCCTCTCGATGTGTGTTAACATCCACAGAAAGAACATTCAACCTTGGATATGACACATCTTGTTTATTCATTTTTCCATGATGGACAATGGTGCTTCCACTTTTTGACTACTGTGAAGAATGCTGTTATGAACATGGGTATATGAACACCCATTGATTCCCTGCTTTTGTTTATTTTGATTGTATAATCAAAAGTGAAATTGCTGGGCCACATGGAAATTTTATTTTTAACTTTTGTATGAATAGCCATATTGTCTTTGAGACCAGACACATAATTTTACATTCTTACCAGCCATGCACAAGTGTTCAAACTTCTTACCAACCCAGGGCTCACACATGCAAGGCAAGTACTCTATCACTAAGTCATAACTCTAGCCCTCATCTACTCATTTGTAACAGGATTGTTTGTTTTCTTACTGCTAAGTCAAAAGAGTTCTTTACATATTCTGGATAAAAAATTTTTTCAGATAAAAGAATTGGGAACTTTTTCTCCCATTGCAAGGATTAAATTTTCAATGTATTGATAATATCCTTTCATGTGCAAGAGATTTTTTTGTTTTGATTAAATCAAACTTATTTTTCCTTTTATTGTTTGTGTTCTTGGTATCATAACCACAAAAAACTGTTAGACCAAATATCATTAAATTTTCCCCAATGTTTTGCTCTTAGAAATTTATGGTTCCAGCTCTTATATTTAGTTCTTTGGTTCAGTTTTAACTGTTTTTGTATATGGTATAAGATAGGGATCCAACTTCACTCTTTCATATGTGGATATTAGTTTTCCAGCATCATTTGTTGAAAAGACTGTCTTTTCCCCCCATTGAAATTTGTTGTGATTCTTGTTGTAAATCATTTGGCCAACAGTGTAAGAGTTTATTTCTACATTTTTAATTTCATTTCTTTTGTCTCCATGTGTGTTTTATGCCAGTACAACATGGTTTTGATTATTTTAGATCTGTAGTAACTTGAAGATAGGAGGTATAAGACCTCACACTTGGTCCTTTTTATAGATTGTTTTAGCTATTTGGTACCCCTTAAGATTTAATTTGAATTTTAGGGTGGATTCTTCTACTTTTGCAAAAATGTCATTGGGATTTTGATAAGAATGGCATTTAATCTGTAGACAAATTTGGATAGTATTGACATCTGCTGTTACGGTTTGGATGTGGGGTGTGCCTCAAAAGCTCATGTGAGAGATAATGCAAGAAGGTTCAGAGAAGAAATGATTGGGTTGTGAGAGTCTTAAACCAATCAGTGAATTAATTCCCTGATAGAGATAGAAAATTAATTCCCTGAGTGGTAACTGAAGGCTAGTAGGGGTTGACTGCACATTGGGGGTGTGACTTTGGGGTACACGTTTTATATCTGGACAATGGAGCCTCTCTCTTCTTCCTGATCATCATGTGAGCTGCTCCACCACACTCTTCCACCATGATGTCCTGCCTTACCTCGAACCCTGAAGAATGGAGCTTGCTGTGTGTAGATTAAGACCTCTGAAACCATAAGCCCTCAAATGAACGTTTCCTCCTCTACAATTGTTCTGATTGGGTCTTTTAGTCATAGCAGCAAAAATGTTGACTAATTCATCTGCTATGGTTTGAATATGGGTAATATCACCCAAAAGTTCATATATTAAAATCTTGGTCCACAGGGTGGCACTATTGGGTAGTAAGTGCAGTGATATTGGACACTTAAAAGTGGAGCATAATGGGAAATCCTTAGGTCATAGTCAACGCTATCAAAAGTTACTGTGAGGTACTTTGGATTAGGCAGAGGGGAGTGAATAGAGGGGAGGGGATTATGAGGGTAGGAAGGAGAGTAGAATGAAACAGGTATTATTATTACCCTATGTACATGTGTGATTACATGGCCAGTATGATTCTACATCATGTAAAACCAGAAGAATGAGAAGTTATACTCCATTTATGTATGATGTGTCAAAATGCATTCTACTGTCATGTATAACTAATTAGAACAAATAAAAATAGAAACTATTGTTGGATTCTGTCCTTCATCCCTCACTGCTTTTCTCCTTTCTGACTTAAGATTTGATGGCCTGCTCTTCTGTGCTCATGCTGTGATGTACCTCTTTCCCCAAATGCCCAAACTCATGCGGCCCCATGTGATCTTGGACTTTGAACCTACAGAACCATGATACTAAACAAATATACTTCATATGTAGTCTGTGTCGGGTATTTCATTGAAGTAATATCAAACTGTCTCATACAATATCTTAATAATATTGCTTTATAAGCCATTATTGTAGACATATTTCCATTTAATTATATCTTTATAATTTCTTTTGGCAACATTTTGTACTTTTGAATTTACAAATCTTTTGTTTCTTTTGTTAAGTTCATTCCTAAGTATTTAATTGTTTGATGCTATTCTAAATGGAGTTCTTACTGCAATTGTTGGATTGTTATTTATTAGTATATAGAAATGGAATTGATTTTAAGAGTTGTTTTATATCCTGCTACTTTGCTGAATTCATTTATTAGTTTTCTTATCACTTAGACACCTGAATAGTACAGAACAAATATTCAAACAAATATCTTAATTTTCCTGGCCACTATGTGGATATATTTTTTAAAAAAACTTATTATCAAACTGGACAAAGTTTTTAATTTGCTTTACTAAGAGATTACCCACAAAGCTACCTAGTTTGTACTTTTGGCCCTCAAAAAGAATTAAGGTACTGGACAAATTTCTTTGATAGGTTTATTAAACTTCACTGATCTATTCACAAGACAGTTTCTGAAAGATCATTTTTCTTCATAGGTTTTAGTCATTCCATTTAAAATTTTAAAAATTCAAATCAAAAAATCAAACATCATAATGCAAAATATGTTTCAGGGGTTCAAAGATTGCACATTTCTATTTCTTTTTAGAACTACAAACTCCCAGAATGTTAGAGTCAGGAGCACTTTTAGAGACCATCTAACCTATGTTAGTCAACTTTACATTGCTCTTACCTAAATACCTGTCAAAAACAACCTAGAGGAGGAAAAAATTATTTCAGCTTATTGTTTTATAGATTCAGTCCATTGTCAGATAACTGCATTGCCCTGGATCTCAGATGAGGCAGAACATCATGGCCCAAGAGTGTGGTAGAAGGAAATTGCCCACCTTATGGAAGCCAGGAAGCAGAGAGAGAGAGAGAGAAAGAGAGAGAGAGAGCAAGCGAGCAGGACCAAAGGAGACAAAATATAAACTCCAAAGTCGCATCCCAGTGTTCTATTTCCTCCAGTTATGCCTTACCTAAAATTAATCCACCAAATGTATTAATGCACTTATTAGATTACAGGTCTTATAATCAATCTAATGATTCTACCTGTCAAAATTCCTGCATTGTCTATCACATGTTTGCTTTCAGGGGACACCTCATATTCAAACTGTAATGTAGCCAAACACTCATATTTATATTTTGGAATATATTAACATGTATAATATTCTATAGTTTATATATAAAGCATGTATGTATACACACATATATTTAGCACAAATACTATATTATATTATATATATTTCCATAGGTTTATATATAGACAGAGAAAGAGAGAGAAACAGAGAAATAATATACACTATTTTAACATTTTAAATGGTCTTCCAGGAGAGGTTTACAAAAACTCAAGAAGAAACCCTGGTTTGTGAGCCACAGCCATATTTTTTGACTTATAGGTCAAGTAACTATAACCTCAGTTAAAACAAACAAAATTGAAGTGGTTTTCCTCTTGGACTCAGTCTATGGAAGTGCAGAGAAATTAAAATGTGTGCTTGCTTATATTCAACACTCCTAGTTCTAAAAAATGACAGAAAACCAGAAGAAGAAAGAGAAAATGTCTTTGTACTTACAAATATTTCTTTATGAATTGTAAGTGAACTGTGATTTTATCAGTTTTACCCATGGTGAGTAATTTGATACTAATACACAATTTGTTTACCAAGAGAGGACAATTTATGCCAATCGTGTAACCTATATTGAAGATTTATATACAGACAAATAATTTGAGCTTAATTTGAATGTACGATAAAAAATATTATTGTATTTCTTACCATATTAAAAAAATAACATCTGGTCAATCCTGCCTCCATAATATAACTTGAATCTATACCCTATTTTCGCTACTTGTACTAATACCTTACTTTAAGACCCTCATCATTTTCATTTGGAAATTTGAAGGAGATGCCTAATTGCCCCCTACATCTTTTCTAAATAATTCTACACTCCTTGACTAAATTAATTTTCTAAAAGGTTAGATACAATCAGATCACCTTTACACCCTAAAGTTCTCACTACTTCTCCATTGATCACTAAATGAATCCAAGTGCCTAATTTTAGTGTTCAAAATTTGGGCAGGCTAGCCTTAAAGTACCTTTATCTTCTTAACTCACAGTTTCCTCATTGCTTCAGCAAGAGACTGGTAAGATTTTCACACATACCACAACTGTTTAGTGCATTCCTGTCTTTGTTCTTCTTATTCTTTCCACTTAAAATATTTCCTCTTCCCTTGGCAAATATTTCCTCAGTTTTTAAAACAAAGGTCAAATATCATTTCTCAGACTTGTTCTGTGACTCTTTGAAGATATATAAAGTGATCAAGTGTCTCATATGTATGATTACATTAAGACAAACCTTGATTGAACTTTCCATATTTAATTATAATTTTCTATCACTGGGTCTCTCTCTCCTGTTAGAAAATTAGTTACCAGGGACAGAAAACCGTGTAGTATTTACCTTCATAAATTTAATGCCTGGTATATATTAGGTGCTTGTTAAATGTTAATTGAGTGAATGAATGCAGATGTTTTCCACATTTCTTTATGCAACCTGGAATTCTCTGGACACCAGTTATACATTTCCATATGTCTGCTGGGCTATCTCTTGTCAGCACTACAATTTAAAATAAACCAAATTTGCCTCCTCCCCTCCTCTTTAACAAACCTTCTAGTTCTTTCTCTCATTTTCTCATCACAGTTAATGGCTCTGCCATGCTCCCAATTCCCCAGGCTCAACATTATAGAGGCATATATAGTCAGGGATGTACCTACAAAAAGCATATTTCACATCTGTTCCATTTCTTTCATTTTTGTTGTTTCTGCCTTAATCCAGGGCCTTAATATCTCTCATATGTACCATCATAATAACTTCCTAACTGCCTCTATACCCCCCTTCTCTTCTATTTCAAATTCTCAAAATCATTATTCATACTTCTGAAAGATTAATCTTCCTAAAGCAAAAATCCCATTACATCCCTTCCTGGCTGGAAAACCTGTGATTCTTTTTGCCTAGGAAAACAAGTTCTCTTTCCCTAGCCTTATATTTAAGGACCTGCATTGTCTGATAATTGTTTATTCATCAGAACTTACCTCCACTACCTCAATCCAAGAACCACACAATTAGCTAAACAAAACAGTCTGCAGGCTTCTGCATTGCTCTGCACTTTCTCTTTTTCCCTTCACCTTTTCCTCTTTCCTGTTCTGCTTTCTCTAGGCAAATATTTTCTCTATGGCAAATATTTGTTTGAGCCTTAATTGTCCAGAGTTTTAAAGATCTGCATAAACGTCACATCTGTCACAGAATACTCCTTGACTCTTACAGTTAGAAACATTTTTTTTTCCTCCAAACTACTATAGCTCTTTGTTCAGTTTCTTATAATACTCACATTCTGCCTTCTCTATTGATAATGAATTGTTATTTACCTTTCTAGAATATAAGTGGTTTGAAGGAAGAATTCACATCTGATTCACCTTTTCATTTTTATTTTATTTTACATGACACTTAGAATATTTATAGTTATCAATAAGGATTTGTTGAAAGAATTGATTTGCATGTGTTTATCAAAATGCAAAGTACAGCTAAGATATTAAAATAATAGAGATAGCAGATGGAAGCAGAGGAGAATTGCAATCATGGTGATAAACTTTGGGATGCATCCTCTCATCAGCATATGATAGAATAAATGCAATAGAATAGCAAATGATAATTAAAAGAACACCCTTGAAAAAAATGTATAACCTTTTAAGTGTCATTAGTAAAGGCTTTAGATTTATCTACTTTAATGTTTACCAAGTAAATAAGCCATTTGAAATAAATGAGCCAAGGGGAAATAAATAAGATTTTAAGTGTTCATATGATGTATCATTTTTTGTGAGTATTATTAATACAGGATAGTAAAAAGTAGTGCATAGAAGTTGCATGTACATGTGTTTATAGAGCATATTGTGGAATATAGTAATTATATGATATGTATATAGTAAACACTTGATAAAGCAACATATTCTTTACAAAAATAAATTCATACCCTCTTAAAACAGATCAACCAAAACAATTATTAAGTGTAATAATATGGGACTTGAGTGGTTAATCATTACTTTAGAGTCATTACTCCCACTGTATATGGATTGATCTCTAGTTGTTACACTGCAGTTGATCACTCCAATTAAATTTAAGCTCTTGAAGACACTATTTTTGCATTGCTTTTAAGCAAAACTGGTCTCAGAGTTGCTGAACAATTGTCAGTTAAACAAATGTTTAATGAAGTGGTTTTTAGATAGGATCATAAATGTACTACCACTTCAAAGTTTCTTGTGCATTGTTGTTTTTACAATGTGATTTGATCATGTGCTTGATATATATCCTCTAACTCACTAGAAGATTATTTTCATGATTTTCTTTAATGGTAACATTTATAATTAAAAATTTTGAGAAATCATTAGAGATATGACATTTCCCTATAAATTTTCAGTTATGGGGAAGCTTGAATTGTTTAACATCACACCTTGGTTTTGATTGGGTCATATTAAAATGCTTCTGTAGTACTTTCAGAATTGCATTAAGCAAGGACATATTGTATCATTGTAAAGGAATATGAGGATTAATGTTGGCATAACAATGCTAATGTTTTATAAAAGGAAAATTACTGTGAATTATTATTAATTTACTGATACTTAGAAATTTTGGAAGGACCTTAATTTTATTATATGACCTTACATGGAAGAACTAATAAATTTTATGTTTCACAATTGTGTCTATAAAAACCTTATAGGAAAAATAATGCAAATTTCTCAACACAACATATTTCAACATAGTATCTTCTGGGAAATGAATTTTATTAATGATTTAATTTCTTATTTTTTCACAGGATTTGAGGTTCCAATTAAAACAGTGTTTGGGCCATTGCATTACTGCCTGCTAGTGCTTAATCTTCAGTGAAAGGCTCATCACTTATTTTAAAACAAAAGAAGAACGAGGTAAGGAGAAAAGGAATGAAATGCAGCATAACACATCTTTCAACGTAAAGGGAAGTAGCTTTATACAAACGATCCAGGATCAGTGGCATTCAGAAATTATTTGCTGTACACTAAATGTGTTCAAGTATGTCATCTCAATTCCAAGGACTCTATGCTTTTTATTATGAAATGAGCAATCTGGACTTTTTTTTTTTTGCTGTTTTGGTAGATGTCACTGATATACCTGAAATGATAATGGGGATCGCAGAAAGAATTTGCTACTTTGTCTACTAAGATTCTATGATTTTCTGATGCTGAAATAATAAATATAATTAACATTTCTAATGTGATTATTTTTTTAAATGTGCACAATTCTAGTACTATTAACATCCCACACCATGTGTATATTTGTTTCTATCATGGGGTCACACTTAACAGCTTTGATCTAAATCCATCATGTCCTCTAACTCCCATGTTGCTAATTCATCATTTTTGAAATACTTAGTCTAACAATTCTTTAGAAAGTTATGTTGCACTAAGTAGCATTGCCTATATCAGAGGAATGATATAATCAGGGATAACACTTAAGGATGCAATATCAATACCTACATCTAAGTCTAACACAACATTTAGATATGAAACGAAAGTTAAAGTATCTATGCTTTTCCTCTATACTCTCTAATAATGGGACAATTTTTGTTAAAGTAAAAACTCAAGCAATTATTTTTCACAAAAATCACTCCTAAATATATATACATAAAATGTTTAGATTCATTCCAATTGGAACTTACTTATTGAAGATAACAAATATTAGTTATACATTGTCAACATATAAACTTATAATGTCTATAGTAATGGCAAAGTTAATTTTTTTGAACCCATCATCTTTAAAGACAGAGTGAACTATATTTTAAGCCCCTATATATATTTCATAGTGTTCAAAAAGATACAGGAACTATATAATTTTCATCTCTGGATCTCAGTCTTCCCTTTAGGGTTTATCAAAATGCCTGTGTTTGTTCAATTATCAAAGGGAGGAAGCAAGGTAGAAAAGAGCTATGCTTCATCAAAGACAGGAATTGGTCTATTGCCCTGTTAAAACATGATTGGCTGTATATTACAGGGAAATAAAGATTTTGATAAAATATTTCAAGTTTATGGTATCTTTTTTATGCTAGTCTCTACTTAGAAGGTTGTTAATGAGCTATGAACACACTCCTCATTAATTTATCAGTAGACTTTTGAGTGTATTTAATTTTCATTTAAACCCAAGATCATAGATGCTAAGAGCACCAATGGGAAAAGTTTAACAGCCAGCATGATATTTTAAATTATACTTGAATAAATGCTTATTTTATTTTATTTTGGAAATTTGACTGACAAGATGTGTTTTCCAAATTTATAATAACTATTTTAGTTTTTTTCATAAAAATAAATAAGAAATAGATAAATATAAGGAAAGGCCAATAGAGTAGAGGAAGGAGATAAGGGGGAGGAAGGGAAAGGGGTAGTACTAGGAAATGAAATTGAGCAAATTATTGCATTCATAAATATCTCAAATGAACCACACTATTACTTATATATCACATATAGTTATAATGCACTAAAACACAAATCAGAGAATATTTAAACACTAATAAATATTTCTTCATGAGATATACTTGCTGTCACCAGAAGTATTTATGAGGTATAATGATAGATGATATATGTGCTGCTTATTTGTACATAATCTGGACTTAAGACCTGAAACTGGTAGTTTGTCATACAAATTCTCATAATGTTCCATAAGGTAAAAAGAAAAAAAGTAATATGTGACTTTAGGAAAAAGGACTATCCTGAGGTTGTTTATTTATTAAATCTCCATTGAAGTTAACTTATTGAATATGTATTGGTAACTTATTATGTTCAAGGTTATTTCTCTAGGTTTGGGGATATAAAGATGAGCAAATTATGATTCCAGGCTTGGATTTTATAAGGATTTAGTATATACTTCTTTTGAATACAATCTGTTGAGCATTCTGAAAGGTATGTGTATAAATTAATATCAGAGCCTTAAAGAGGGTGATTCCACCAACTTGGGAAAGATGTTAGGCCAATAAAGAGATAATGGAAAAGATAATGAGTAGAAGGCAGCTAGGCAAAAAACAGTGGAGTTTCATAAAACAGAAAGCAGAGGATATAAAAACACAGATGTGATTAAAATTGAGGGCACTTCCCTTAGTGTGTGATATGACAATGAAGAAAAGAAAAGATTTCTTGAATGAGCTCAAAGCAAATGGAAGTCTTGAGCCATCTTTTGAGTGATTCAAATACAGATGTTGAAAAGAATGTTTCTAAGTGGGAAGAATAATATTCAAATTGTGTTTATAAGCATTTTGGATATCCTTTAAGAATCAATCAAAATGAATTTAAGAAACAATGGTCTTTCTTTTATCTTTCTATTCTGTAAGTAGTTAATGAATTGAATTCTATTTATTTGAATTCTGTTAAAAGTCTTAGAGACATGAAATTTCAAAAGTGAAGGAAATTTACATGTTACCTTATTCAGACCCTCATCTGGTAGATGACAAAAATAAAGCTCAGAAGGTTGATATGTCTTGTTCAAGGATGAACTATTGGCTATTTTCAGAGGCTTGGTAAGATCAAATACAACCCTATTAGCTGAAAAACTTAAAGACTGAAATATTTTAATATTTTCTGCCTCAACGTACTTTCATTAGAGGTCAGTAAAGTCAATTTGTTTAAAAGTGTTGGCTGTCACAAACAGAAGAACAAATATCATAAGATTTCACTCATGAGTGGGTCTAAAATTCTGATTTCATAAAAGTCAAATGTAGAACAGTGGTTATCATAGGCAAAAGAAAGGAAAGGTGAGGGATAATGAGGAATGATGGGTCTATAGGTTCAAAGTTATAGTTAGATAGGAGAAATAACTTCTGGTGTTGTGTTGCATACTAGCATGACTATAGTTAATGTATATTTCAAATAGCCAGAAGAGTAGATTGTGAATGTTCTTACAACAAAGAAATTATAATGCTTTAATGTGATGGAAAGTCAAGTATTAACATACTTGTGTAGAACTATGGTGTGCACACTCTCTCTCTAAACTGATTTCACTATGCAAATCATTTTTAAAACATGCTATAATGATGGTTGTAACATTTATTTAACCCATTTTTAAGCTATAATATTATAGAATTGAACCCAGCAGTGCTTAACTACTGAGCCATATCCCCAGCCCTTTATTTTTACTTTTTTATTTCCAGACAGGGTCTCCCTAATTTGCTAAGGGCTAGAACTAAATTGCTGGGGCTGGCTTTGAATTTGTGATCCTTCTTGCCTCCAGAGCCACTGGGATTACAGGTGTGCCACCGTGCCTGGCACAAGAGTTTTATCTTTTAGGTAGTATAAATATGCACACTCACATCAGTCATCAACTAAAAAACAGCCTGTTTCCTTTGCTTACAATTTATGATTATTTCAATTTCTCATGTATCATTTTATAGTATTCTTCTAAACTTATGTGTCATGTATTTTAAATTTGCATATGAAACATTTTGCATTTTGATGAAAAAAGAATTAAGTCTTATTCAGACAGTTTTCAGCTGGGCCCAGTGGTGCACTCCTGTAATCCCAGCAGCTCCCCAGGCTGAGGCAGGAGGAGGTGAGTTCAAAGCCAGCCTCAGCAATGGTGAGGTGCTAAGCCACTCAGTGAGACCCTGCCTCTAAATAAAATACAAAATAGGGCTGGGGATGTGGCTCAGTAGCCATGTGCCCCTGAGTTCAACCCCTGGCACCCCCCACCACAAAATAGACACGTGTGTGGCGTGTATGTGTGTATGTCTCCACGTCTGTGTATGTCCTCTATGTCCAAGTCTGTGTGAGTGTGTGTATGCATCATAATGTACAAGACGGGGAGAGCCAAAGAATATTTGAGACTAAGTTTACGAAAACTTTTCTTTCATACCCATTAAATAATGGATGTATTGTCTCATTAACATTGCAGTTTCTTTCAAGCATAGTTTGGTTCCTCAAACATGGCACAGCTTTTGACAACTGGCCTTGAGATACTTCAAATAAAAGTTAGCTGATTCCCTGTGAGTTCAAGTTTTTATAATCCTGATCCTTGAGTCCATTTCAAAACCCCTTTTTAGCCTCTATCATCTTCATCATCGCCTTCTTCTTCTTCTTCTTCTTCTTCTTCTTCTTCTTCTTCTTCTTCTTCTTCTTCTTCTTCTTCTTCTTCTTCTTCATCATCATCATCTTGACCTTGGATAAAGCCTTATCAAAAAAAAGAGAATATTAACTTTGTTTTACTCAAAAATGTGAATTATATTTGCATTCAGAACTGTTTTATAGAAGCATTCTTATAATTTATCAACATCTTTCTGTTTGTACTACCTACTATGAGATATTTGGATCTATAGAAAATTA
Organism: Marmota flaviventris; assembly: GCF_047511675.1. Taxonomy (NCBI): domain Eukaryota; kingdom Metazoa; phylum Chordata; class Mammalia; order Rodentia; family Sciuridae; genus Marmota; species Marmota flaviventris. The sequence continues at coordinate 108,769,441 of NC_092518.1, read as the reverse complement.
AATATATGCCTGTCACATATTGATTGACAGTAAAACCTCATCAGTAAGATGAAAAATGGTAAAGAAAAACTTCTGGCTCCCAAATTTCTTCTCCCTTTCAGTAAATAAGTACAGCCATCTTGCAAAAATATTCACCATTTTGAATATTCACCAACAGGATGGCAATTTGTGAAAAGTAATTTGTCAGACTTTGTGATTACCTATTTCTTGGACTCATTTGAATTCCAAAATATAAGGCAAAGACCACTGACTCACCACAATAGAGTCTCCCTCTGCTTTTCAGACTTTAAGATTCATTTTGTAATTCCCTTTGTATTTACACATGATATGTTTGACAGATATGTTACATCGATTGTTATAAATGAAGTAGTGTTCTTAAAAAAATTACTCACTTTGCTTATGAGCCAGTTTATTGTCCTTTGTGCAAAGTAACAAGCCATTCTGTCATGGATGAAAGATCTTGATTTGAATGTTTACAATGCAAAACCCCTTCATGGCTGAGAGCTTCTAGTGATTTCAATCTTTCTGTCATCCATACAAATCCCTTATCTACATATAAAGTCTGATTATAATAGATAAAGATTTATTTTTCAATTATTAGTTGCAATCATTTCCTGTCTAAGTATATCTATTCCATTCCTTCACAACCTTCACAAGTTCCCTGCACCTTTACCATTTACTCAGCTACCATCAGAGAAATTGTTACTTGGTGAAAAAAAAATAGATTTTGGTATTGGCTGTAGACTTCTGCCAGCTATTAATGCTAAATAATATTCAAAATTAAGGGACATTTGAATGAAAGTATTTGTAATTAATAGTTTGATTTTTTAAAAATCACTGAAGTTTTTTTTATCATATTGTATATGACAATTCTCAATAGTTAAATATTTGGAGGAATATTTTATTGTAAATTTTACAGGTTCATTCTTTGAGTGTTCTGATTATGAATGAATAAACCAGATTCTCCCAGTGGAAAATCTTCTCTCTGGGAGTGAGCTACTTACATTGACATTTTGGAATTACTACAGTTCCATTTAATAAAATGTTAACATAGTAGTTTAATGGCAGGGGAAATTCTGACTCAGTGCCTTTCTTAGCCAAAGAAACACATTGGATAATGAAAAATCCTTATTGTCAACGGGAAACACCCTGATACATTTGCAATTGCAGTGTTCTTCTTAATCTAGCATCTCACTATGTGTTATCATCCTTGCAATCCACATATTAACCTGTAATAATTGGTTGCTCTTGCTCTCATTTTAAGAGCTGGGGAATAAAAAAAAGCAAATTATTTTTTCAAGGTCACATATCACATCTGTAGTAGAGACTGAAATAAAAATTTATCATTGTAGATGACGTGTGATGTGTTTCCTAAGAAACTTCTGTCATTATGCTCAGTCGATTCTCTTAAACACTAAATAATAGCTTCTGACAAATCAATGAACACAACTACCAACCTGAATCTAATAGAAGAGAGGCAATAATAATAAATACTTAACAGATTCATGGTTCTTGGTACTTTACAAAGTATTTTCACATTCATATCATTTGATGCTTAGAATAACCTTAGAAGCAGTAATATATATATTATTATTCTCATTTTAAAGGTTTGAAATATAAAATTCAGAGAGGTTTAGTTACTTGTCCAAAGTCAAGTAGAAAAGTCAGGATTCTAATGTTTATCTTGTCCCTCTTAAATGATCTTAAGGATAAAACAATGTCAAAACATAACATTTGTCTATAGACAGATGCCTCAGCTTTCTTGTGAGAACTTAAAATTTAATTCTCAGATGATGGCATTTAGTTAAGCATACCTTAATAATATCAACAAAATTATGGATGATAAAAAGCAAATTTCACAGAAAACAACTTTCAGAAATTGTTGTCTGCATTCTCCAGTTATTTTTCTCACAATGAACTTTCATATTTGTAACTTAATTATCTGAGATACATATTACAAACAACATTTTGTATGTAAGGAAAGAGACTCAAAGAAGCTTAATAACTTACCTAATATTGCACTGTTTGTAACCTGGTGAACTCAGGATTCAAACCAATATGTTTGTCCTCTAAGACTTTGATCTTTCCTAATTTATGTAAACGATCAAGAAAAGTACATTAAAATATTCTTCAGATAGGTTACTATTTGTGTATTTCACATATAAATATTTTTAGTAAGTATGTAGCTAGGTTCTAAATGAGATCCTCAAATATTTAAGAATTTAAAATAAGAGGAATCTTGCAGACATTGAAGTTTATAGGAAGGCTTGATAAGCTTGGCAAGTATTCATACATTTAATCTACATTATGGAATAAATATAGAATGAACATTTTCTGAGATTCTGCTTTGTGTCAAATACTCTTATGTTCTCAGAGGATGGAGAGACATTTAGGTCATGGTTCATTCCTTTAAGAAGCTAAGAGCAATTCCTCCATTTATTCAAGTATTTATTGAGCATTTAATAGAAAGATGGGCACACATATGAAGAGATATGTAACTAGTGAAATAAATCATTCATGTGATAGGAAAAGGAATTTTCATTCTGGAAGTCTGTAATTGCTCTAGTTTTTAATTTTCAAAATTTCATGTCAACTTAGTAATATTTGTAAATAGTATCACTTTGAAATGCTCCCAAAGAAAAAAATTATTTCTATTCATTAATGGTGCATAATGAATATATGTTGAGAGTCACCATCTGCCCCAGTTTTATTCAGTGATGGTCTTGTCAAGACTATTAATTGCAAAGGTCAGAAGGAGTGGAGTATTGTTGAACTTCAATGTGGCATCTTAGACCAATTTACACATTGCAGGAGATATAATTCAGTTTTCAATAATATATGTATGTGACAGTTTTAACTTGTCCCAATAATTTCTGGGTCTCTGGGAAAGCATAAAATACTCTTTGAAAATATCTACCTTCATCTCCTGAGTTTTGCAAATCGATGAGTCAGTAGCTCAGAGGGAATGAAATTAATCCATAATAGAAAACACAAGACTTAGGAGGATCGGTGAATATCTTCCCAATCCCTCTTCATACACAATGTTTGAATCTTAGATCATTGTTTTTTTGGCAGTGTTCATGAAATTAGATAATACTTAACTTTATATGCTTCCAGTAATAACAATCATATTGGTGTGATAATTGCAAGATAAAGTAAGTAAAACTTATGACATTCTATCTTTCTTTTGACCATTGCTTGTTTCAATATGTCCATAAAAGATAGAATGTCTGATTTTTCTTAATCCTCAAATGCTTATAAAGTGACATATTTTATTTACACTCTTAAAATACATATTTAATTATTTTCTTCTGTGAACATCAATATTTTTCTGCTCAGTGGATGAATATTGAATAGGGCAGCTAGCCAGCTCTCAACTGGAAAGTTGGGATCTGGCACCCATCTCCACTTTCTAAACATGTTCAAGCAAGACTCCTTGTTCACTTAGAGCTCACATTAAAAAGCAAACTCAAAATATCTTCAAACAACATAAGACACCCTGCTTTATGTACTTAAAGAAGGTCAGTAGTCTATATCATGCCAACAAAAGCATGATTTAAATTTCAGAACATGATTTCATCTGAAAGTTGCAAAAATGTTTTTACTTTACTGAAAAGTTAAAGAAGAAGGGATGGTTGTTTCTGTTTCCATGTGTTAATTCAATATCGTTTGTGATATTAGCAACCACAAACTGTTTCATTCACGATAGTCTGTAATATAATTTTATTAAATTTATTAGGTTTTCAAAGTTCCATTTTTGTACTTTTGTGACAAAATGGCTTTTCTAAGAACCATATCAAGTGTATTGAAACTCCATAGCAAATAACAGTAGGTAGAAAAAAAATCTTTATGAACATGCAGAAAAACAGCATGTTTAAGCCCTTAATTTTATTACTATAAATTTATTTTGCTTTGTCTCTGTATCCCAGCAGGAAAATAAGAGGGAGATTGCATGCAAGAGAACAAAAATAGCTCATTTAAGTGCATGAGGTTCTGTAGTTGTAAATTTAACTTTCATCAGTTTCAAAATTTAGAGAGTTTAAAGGTAAATCATTACATTTCTCTCTTGTTACCGATGTTTCCAACTTTTCCTTTGGTGGGATTCTTTTTATTCTTGGACATACTGGTATGTACAAAAGGAAATTTTAAACACTCACAAGTCCTTGCCCAATTCACTTTGTGTGAACTAAGATTATATATCCACTTCAAAGTAGGGGCAGGGTTTTTCTGTTTTGAAGGGATCAGTATAATCATTTCACTGTCAGTCTAGTTGCACAGGAAATGTTTTTACAACCACAGAACAAGGCTTTAGTTACTTACCAACCCTATAGACTGATTTTTAAATTATTTTGTAAAACATTACTATCATTAGTTATATTTATTGGATGTCTACAGATACAGTATCCCAGGATACTTTATAATAAAACATATCAAAATGATCTGAATATAATTTTTTGGGAATTCTTAAATAGTTGTTTTGACAGTACATGGATATGATCCCAAGTTCTAGAAGTTTAAACTTCTTGGATTTTTTCTTCTTATTTCTTTTTCATATTCAGGTATTATTAGTAATTTCCCAGAACACTGGAATATAAAAAGTACAATGCTCATTTTTAAATGCCCCAAATGCATATAGAATGATTTCCTTAACCATGTTAACTTTTCTCCTTTTTGTCTGAGTGTACTGAGTATATCTTCCTTGAAAAAAAAAAAAAAAAAACAATGATGATGAAGGCAGTTGCTTTTCTAAACAGAACTGAATTTTCCTTGCCAAGACAAACAAGACTATTTGCATGAGAGACAATTACAACTATACAACTAGCACTCAATCTTTTACCTTCCTCAGTGACCTATTCTCCATCCCACTCTAACTAATTTTTTATTCTCTAATTTTCTAAAGAATGAAAGCAATGATGGTGCTAGTATAGCTTCCTGTTTTCCTTAATACTTACCACTATATTTTGTGCAGGAATTTTAAGGTGATGATTTTTTAGCATTCTTAAATAACAAATTCTAAAATCTCTTTTATCTGTTATGTTGCCAGTATGAAAAGCCAAACGATACTAAGGTTTTGTATTTGTGGTTGCTATTAAGAGGTAATCAAAAGTTAAATATGTAGATACGATTCAAATAAGTTTTGCAAACCATGAGGATATGATTTTTTATATCGAGCCATCTTAAATGTACTTTGTCAACTAATCAATCAATTTAAAAACCTCTCTCCTCATGCTCCTTTTCTTCAGCTTTTAAATTTTCTTATCTATCCATTCATAAACTCATAATTTTGTAGATTTTGTAGTTATTTATTTGTATTCATCTTCTATACCCTGACAGTAAAAAAAAAAAAAAAAAACTTTGTTAGTATTATTTATATATGTCTGTACCTTGAAATTCAAAACAGACACCTTGTCCTAAAATCCTATTCCCTTGTGACTAGGTTATTGTAGCTTACTTTTTAAATCTTTTAAATCTTTTTTTTTATTTTTTATTTTTATGGATCTGAGGATTGAGCCCAGGACCTTGAGCATGATAGGCAAGCACTCCATCACTCAGCTACATCCCCAGTCCTAAATCTTAATTTTCTGTACAGTTTATTTTTCCCTGATTAAGCCCACCCATTAAGTCATAACTCCTCTAATTTTCTTTGTATAATACTCTCATCATGTCATTAATATTCTCAAAAACATAAGGCATTTCCCACTGACTAATATTATTCTGGGTGGCTTCAAGTCCCTCTGTAACAGGACTACCCTTAGCTTAGTTGCTCAAGTCAAGTTTCCAGTTTTCCATAACATAATTATGCCACTTCAATCAGACTGTTTTCTACATTGTACTATCCATGTTATTCAAATAACCTTCGATGTTCAAGAAAGTCACATCTCCTCCATGAATTCTTCCCTTGGTGACACAATCTGAAATGAAAAATCTCCTTCTCAACTTTCCTGTAAGACATGCTGTGACTCCTCTATGTCTCTTTATATTACTTGTTATTTATTTCACATGTCCTACAGAGCTAGCACATCATTGCACAATTAATAGATCCTCAAATAATATATATTAACAGGTACATCAGTATTATTTATTGATAAGGAGATTTAAGTCTCATTTCTGAAATTTTTAACTACTGCCCACTAGACCAACCATTCAGTAAAAAATGAGAATATTTCAGTGTATATCTTCTTTCATCATTTAACAGGAGAAAAAGTGATTCCTTATTTCATATAGTTTCTAAATTTTTAAAATTTCACAAAAATTGAGCTAATAATTTATGCTTTATTAAAACAGACTTTGGTGATTTTTGTAATTCTGTGTACTGTGCAGATCAACAGTTATCATCTGTTTGGCACTATAGTAGATGATATTTCTACAGCATATAAATCTAATATGTCTTTGTTATTCTTTTATTGTCAGTTTTGTGGCCTCCACATTCTGAAATGCACAGTTTACAATGATATATAACATACTAACATTTTTCAGTTGCAGTGCTAATCATAGACTTTCAGAGTATGAAAGGGTCTTACCGTTTCTCTAACTCAAATGACCTAATGTTTCCTCTCTTATCTGAAATGTATTCATTTTAACATTGAATACTTCACATGTACTAGCTACTTAAGTGGATAGTACTTAACTATGGGATGATTTGCAGCTCTCTCCTTTGTGAAGCTGCCCAATCCATCTTTAAATGCTCTCCTGGAGAGATTTCCCTTGTATTTCATTGAAATTGGTTCTCTTGAATTTCCTTTCTTTATTTAATTTTAGTTATTAACACAACATAAAATAATTCTGATCTATGTTCCACAGGACAACCCATCAAATATTTAAAATATTTCTCATGCTACCCTGCAGTGATAATTTTCTTCTTCCTGTCACACCATCTTAACCCCTTTCACAGTCTTTAAACAGTTTAACATCAAGTCCCTACACCATTCTGCTTGCTTTAATATAAATATATTCTAGTGTTCTTCTTATAAAGTTTATCAGAACTAATGATCATGTTGTGTATTAATCCCTTTTACTGAAATTATATTAATAGATATATAACTTATCTCTATATGTCATGTATAAAAATCTATATAATCCTTGAAATTTAATAGAAGTGAAAAATTCAATGAAATAAACTTGTGATTAAAGAAAATGATTTGCAGTGTGTATTGGAAAGTGTTCTATGGGGAAAACAAATCACCCCCACAATTCCATAATAATGCATACTTCTAGTGGATTTAAAAACATTTAAAATAGTCATCAATTTTGAATGCAGTACATCGCATATAATCTAAACTCACAGAATTATCAATTGATTCATTTTATATGCGTACTTTGATTACTAGAATCTAGAGTCAGAGAGCCTTTCTTATTCATTCTTTGGACTTACTGTTAAGTAGAATACCAAAGTCCTTTAACACACATTTCTAAGTGTCATGGTTTTCTAAGCCATGTCACTTGCATTTGCTACTTAACTTTTTTAAATATGCAAATACAGCACATATTCCTATCAAATATAACTATGCTTAATTTGGAACATTGCCCCAATTTATCGGTATTTTAAAATCCCATTTCTGTTCTGTATCATATTTATATTGTTTCCCAATTAAATTTCATCTATAAATTTGATAAAAATTCTTTTCATATCCTTATTAAGTAAAAAGAGAGAGAATCACTTACCAAACCTCTAGGCAACAATATGAGAATTTAATTAGATGAGGTATAGATGAGGCAATAAGGCTAATAGTTTAATAATGATAAATTTAAAGTCATAATTTCATATCCAAATCTAAATTTTCCTACTTTAATGAATGTGCAAACTTGGAAAATTCGGTGTCTAAATTTTTTTTCTCAAAAAATAGGGCTGAACATAGTGTTTCTATGGAGTTGTTTGAAAGAACTAATAGTACAGGTCTGGTGTTTAGTAAATGATCAGTAAATATTTTGATGTCTCAAGAGTTCAAGCCACATACACATTGTTTTTTATTGTGTCAGCAACCTGAATGTTGTCATTGTTCAATCACCAATCAGCCCTCTACAAACTGGGGAATTATTTTTTTTTCCTGTTATATAAATTATTTACTATCATTGCACAAATTACCTCAGAACATCATGGCTAATAAAACAATTACTTTATTTCTTCAGTTTTTTGGATCAGGAAAATCTAGCATAGCTTATATGGATGGCCTCTGGCTCAGGGTCCTTCCTTAGGTAGCAAATAAAGCATTATCTCGGGCTCATAGCTCACCTGGGACAAGGGTGAAGGAAGTATCTTTCAGGTGAACATAAGGAAGGCCTCAGGTCCTTGATGTCTGATATCAGTTCTTTACAATAAGACTCTTCAAAATGGAACTCACACTATGGCATCTGGTTTCTCTCAGAGTGAGCCAGAGAGAGATCAGAATGAAAGACAAAGCAAGAAGGAAAAGCTACTCACAGAAGTGATATTCTATTACCTTTGTCCTACAACAAATTGGGAAAACTTCATAAGGACATGGATCCCAAGAGGTGTGGATTCTGGGGGCACATCATAGAAGCTGTCATCACACCTAGAAATATGTGCCATGGAAAGATAGGAAGACTGGAGATCATCCCAGGGCCTGAGGTCTCCATTCCACTCATCAAGATTTAGTGGAACTTTTCAAATCATTCAATGGGTCAGGCACTAGGAGTTGGACATATTGACTTATCTGGTCCAATTCTCAAGTCCATTTCATCCTCTGGAGAGCTCTCTAGATCCTGGGGAATACCTGAGCAATAATATTCCAGGGAACATAGTTTGACTTGACAAAGGACAGAGGTCTAAACTGGAATCTCACCTCCACCACTTTTGAACTTTTTCACTTCATTAAATCTGGTGTCTTAATCTATAAAGTAAAAAGACTATGGTATATTATGTAGGCTTGTTGTGTAGAATAAAGATATATACAATATTCATTACAACATAATTTATCAATAAATGAAAGCTATAATCATATATAAAATGTACATGTATAATAAATATACATATAGAAGTATATGTTCATAATATATGAATATATATCAGGAAATGTATAACTATATAATATTCCCAAATATCTTGACAAACTTTCTGATACATAGATCTGATCCAATTTTGGTGAATGATTTTGGCCTGCTCCCTTGGTTCTTCCATTTTGTGTCTTTGTCACATAAAGATGCCAATTCATTGAAAGCAAAGACTTTAAGTCTCATTAATCTTTGTATTTCCTACTATCTAATTCCTTCATAATATATTACAGGCATTTCATGTGTCATTGTTGAGTAATTACAACCATTAATCATTAATTCTTTACATTGCAATATACCAAATTGCTCTAGTACCTTACTCACTTTTCTCCATTTTGATCACAAGGATATCAGTGAGCAATTCAAATACATGTTTCATAGTTGATCTTTTTAATTAAGGGGCATATTGTAAAGTGACTTTTTCTTTTTTTTTAGTTATATTCCAGATAATGGTATGAAAGCTCTCTATAAAGCAAATTGAGGTACAGGCAAAGTCAATATTCTATGCTTCTCTTCCTTTTTATTTGCAAAACATTTTAATCATTTTCTTCCTTTCTGTTCTTCTCTTTTTGACAACTTTATTCTCTCGGTGCCACTTTCTATCTTTGATCTCAAAAATCTTGATGATAACAAGCCTATGATGCCTTAATAGCTATATAATTATTTATATATCAAAAGTCCTGTAAAGAGAAGAACACCTAGAATGACCTCTAATGGTGGTATGTACGGTAACATTGCACCTAAAAAGGGAGAAGCTTAAAGAAACATTGGGGTTTTTCTCTGGGTTCCATACAACTAAATATTTATTTCTCAGCTTTACATCAGTGTATGATAATTATTAGTTTAGGCTTTCCAAGTAACTGGTGGTTATTATTTTCTACAGAGTTCACTGATAATTTTATGTTTTATATAACTTCTATATATTTTGTATACCTACTTTTGATAAGTAACTGAGTTGGCTTTCAAAAATAAAACTCTAGAAAATAAAAAATCAAGATTGAGAAAGAAAAAAATTGAAAAAGTTGATATAGTTATAATGACTTAGTACTATATTAGTCATTGTGTTTCCTAACTATCAAGTAGAAAAGAGTAAATATTTTTTACTACAGACTGAACACATACCATGTGCCAGGAAATTTATATGCACTTTGATATTATATGTGTCTATACTTTGACAATGGAGAGTTGATGTTGAAACATCATTTTACAGATGAAGTTACTGAGTTTGAAAAAAAAACTCTCTTGCCCATTGTCATAAAACTAAACTTCTAAATAGAGCCACAGTTCAAACCAAGGACTCTTTGACTTCATAGCCTTCACTCAGGTATAGTTTTTGTCATCAGAAAAGAGGAAATATAATAATTCCACAGAGATAAAGGCTTTTAGGCTCAAATATAAATTAATTAACTGTGTGACATTGTATAGAGGGGACATTGAGCAATATGATGAATAATGCCCTTCATAACAGATTTACAATAAATGCTGAAAGGATATTCATAGAGCTGTTTGGCTATTTTTAATGACCTCTGATAACTGCTTAAAGGATAACACTAATGTGTAAGTGAGTGAAACTGATTCAGCAAATACTAAGATATGATTGCATAATACAGTGGATTAAGGTGATTCGAGAATAAAACTTGAGAGTACATGAATCAGCATTCAGAATGCTATTATATTTTATTAACAAGGGCTTTCTTAGAAGCCAAATTCATTTGTTCATTCAGCAAATATTTATGGGATGCCGGTATGTCAGGCACTGTGCTAGGTTTGGGGACTCCAAATGTATTTTTAAAAATATTTCTATCTTAAAGAGGTTTGCAGTTTAGAATTGCAAGTTGATGCCTGCAATGAAAGTATGTGCATATTGTTCAAAAAGATGCCCTTAAATCTATATAGCAGAGTCGAATGAGATATAGTGGTGGTAGTGTTTGAGATTAGAATTAAAGGAGGAGTACAAATTTGGTATGTAGAAAAGGAGATGGTGAACAATCTAGAGGAAGGTAAGCCTGGATAGAGGTATGTCACTTACATTCTCCAATGAGATCTAAAGTAGTGGTATTCTATGTTGCTATTATGGCCAGATCCTTAGCTGGGAATTCCAGATCTTTAATGATAGATATTGTTTACTTATTTGCTTATATACAGTATTATAGGTAGAAAGTTCATTTATCTGTGACAAAGTGAGGCAGAGAAAGGTCAAGTAAGTTGTCTAAGGACTCACACTTTATCAGGTTTTTGTTTGGTTTTGTTCTTTTCTGTTTGTTTTAGAACCCCTGTTGAAAAGGAAAGACTGGGAATGAATCTGAAATAACTTTCCTATGTACATATATGAATACACCATAGTGAATTTCATCTTCATGTACATCCACAAGACACTAATTTTAAAAAATAAAAATAACTATGCATAAATGACAGAAAGATCAATAAAGGGAAGGGAGCAGAGGGTAAGGAAAGGAAAGGGGAAGGAGAAGGACTGGAGACTGAATTAGAATAAGATATATTCCATACTTATATAGTTATATCAAAATGGATTCTACTGTCATGTATAACTTAAAAAGTAGCAAAAAATAAAATAAAATGAATTTTTAAAAAAGAATAAAAATAAACAGCTCATGCTGTTGTACACTGTGCTATAATAATGTGATAAGGTTCTCTTATGAAAGTTGAGAAGTATGACCAGGATTCTTATCAGGCTGAAACATCCTTTTTTTTCTTTTCCATTGAGATCGGATGTTACAATATCTACCAACCAAACCAGGTGTTGCTTAAGAAGTGCATTCAGAATAATTGTAATGTACTTGGACAAGAGTTCCACTCAAACTCCTAAGTTGTAGCAGAACGTGGCATAGGTGGACTATCCAGAAAATGATCAGAACAATAATTACTAAGCACTTTTGTAAAGGTAGAAAAACCATGTGAAGCTTGATGCAAATAAGTAGTTTTCCGCTTTTTTTTTTTTTACCTGATGAATTAGCTATAAAATGTTCCTATGAAAGCAACTGAATGAGTATCCATGCTTCTAGAATTTACAGTGAATTTATCAATAAAATTTGGACGATAACTGTAAAAAACAATGAGAATAAGGTAACAACAGTGTGCAACAATTAATTACACATTTCAAAATAACCAGAGAAGTGTCTGGAAGTTCTTAAAACAGAGAAATAATAATATTTTAAGGAGATGGAAATGCCAGATGCTTTGATTTGATCATCACACATTGTATGCATATATCAAATTAAAAGAGTGTACCCCAAAATAATTACAGATATTACATCAATTAAAATTTAAAATTAAAATAAGAAGAAAACAATGATTTTAGGATTTTACATAATAAATGTTGAGCCTTTCTATTGACAGTAGTATATTAATGATGTGACTCTAGTTCTAACAGGAAAACCATCCACATATTTATATACACAAAACTTTTTCTACAACAACATAGGAAGTTTCAATGTATATAAAAGGTATATCAAACTATTAAATCAATATAGAAGCTTATTTGATTTGAAATAATATCAAATCCTTGCAGTCTCCTCTGATTATTACATGGTATTAAAACACACATTTTAGGTAAGCATTAAATTGAATGTCTACTTTCAAATTATACCACCCTGTCATAGCTGATGCTTGTCCTTGCAGTTATGTTAATAGATGAAAATAGGAAATAATCTTATGTCATTTTGGGCTGGATTGTTGACAGAGTTTTGTGTTTCAAAACTATTTATATAATTTTTCTGGGACTGTCTATCACATAAATCAATCTAGAGATTCATAGTAATAGAAAATTAACCTTTTGGAAAATGTAGTGGATTATATTTTTAATAGATCCAGAAAGAATCATGATAGAAGCAAGGGAAGAGTAAACAATTAGACAAACTATAAAATTTCAGGCAGCAAACTGTATTTCTCCAACCTTTGTTAAATTAAGAGGTGGTTAGTCAAATCATGTGAATGGTTTTGTCCCTAAAATAGTGTAAGGATCCAATGTCCCTAAAATTTCATTCAGCAATTATTCAGCACTTCTATGACAAGCTAGACACTGGAGATACAATAGTGAATACATCGAATACTATCTCTGCCCTCAGGGAGCATTTCTTCACACATTTGGTGGATAGACATATTAAACAAAGAGTAACATAAATAACAATGAAATTTCAATGTGTTAAAAGCCATAAAAAGCAACTTTAAAATGATCTTTGTATATAATAGGGGAAGAGAGATCTGACCTGTTTTGGGGAGTCAAAGACAATTTCCTCAATAAAGTAACACTTCATCTGAAATCTGAAGGATATGTTAAAAGTTCTGATTAAAAGTTCAGATATCTGTGTGTGTGTGGGGGGGTAAAACTTGGGAAAGACCCACAGGCAAAAAGCATTCCAGGCAGAAAGAACAGTAAGCAAAAAAGATCTGAGGCATGAAGTTATTTATGCAACAGTGCTGAGGAAATTCAAATGGACTAGTATGGCCTGAGCAGAAAAAAAAAAAAAATGAGAAGGTAGAAATATGGCAGGAGAAGGTAGAAATGTGGCAGGAGCACAAAGGTCATACCATGCTAGGCCTTGTAGGCTTGTGTTAATGATTTTGATCTTTCTCATAAGGCAATAGGCAGATACTGGTTTGTTTAGATAGGTGCAGTGACATGAGCATATTTATATTTGGAAACCATTGCTGTGGCTGCAGTGTGTAGAACTGAATGCAAGAAGGCAAGACTGGTTGCAGGAAAATCACTCAGCAGGCAAATGTAGTGTTTCAGTCAAGACCAAATAGTGGTTTGGGAAAGTCCTGTGGCAATGGAGACGTTGAAAATGAAATGGATTTAAGACATGTTAGAAGGTAGAATGCTGGAACTGAAGATAAGGAAGAGATATGTGTGAAAGATTATTGTTGGAAACCTAATTTGCACAGTGACTGGATGGTGATGCTACTGATTAAGACAGGAAATAATAAAAGTTCAGGTACATTGGAGTTGAAATCATGATCTTGAGGTTATACATGTTGAATTTGTATTTCTATTTTGATATTCACAGTATCAAGTAGAAAGTTGGACTCGCAGGCTTGGGATGGAGATATAAAATTAGGATTCATTGGCATATATTGTGCATTTGGAGTTACGGGTAAACTGATATCAAAGGTAGGAAAAATAATATTTGAGTATCTATACCCAGTTAAAACATTGCTAACATGGAATAGAATGGCTTCTCAATCAATTTTTGTAGGCATAATCTCATTCAGGACTTCCTTTACATGCCAACCAGTATCACGGCATGACCCTTATCCTTATTTAGTCACTTGTATCCAATTTAAGTACTTTATATCAGTTGGTGAGAAATGCCCTAAATTAAGGAAAAGATCAATTCTTTGTTCAGAGCACATATTTACATCCATAGCTATTAGTAGTAGGAATCCAGTATTGGCTGTTTTTTAGAATGAGCCCTTTCACAAACTGAGGATCTACTAAAATACTGTAAAATTATTCCAGTACATTATTACCAAATTAATATTTACCTATAGATTGGTAAGAGAATACGGATTTCTATAAGTGGACAAATAGTCAACCTTAATAAAAATCAATCATCCTTGTGTGTACTAGTTTGTAGCAATGGTGAATCTGTGTTTGCACAAAAAACCATCAACAGCATGGCTACCACATTGCCATTATAAAGTTAAATAAGGGAAAGGAGAGAATGCAGTTAAGATTTAAGAGAAATGTATTAGGTGCTTATAATCTGCCAGATGCTGTTCCCAGTGATGTGGTGGTATATGTGTGTGTGTGTGTGTGTGTGTGTATTCAATCTTACTTAATCATTAAAATGACCACATGGCATAGATGCTACTATTATTCACATTTTACAAATAAGGGAATAAAGGCAAGTATATTTATATGTAAATATAATACATAGCCCTGTTACAAAGCCATCAAGCTATAGAAATACAACTCAAATAATGTTATCTGACTCTAGAACATGCTCTCTTTAACCACTACATTGTAGTGCCTCCCATAAAATGTAATCAACACTGAATCTACCCTCTCATAAAACAAAGCCCACCCAAGTTGGGGCTCTGACACATTTCTTTCTCTTAGGAAGACAGAAAGGGGTGCGATAAACAAAAAGGTCATTGATTCAGAGTTGCCTCCTTCTTTGTAATTCAGTTTCTAGTAAGAATAATAATGTGATAAATCTTTTTTTTTACCCCATTCCATTCAACAGAATATGCTCTTTGGTAAGAGGAAGCATAGTTTGCTGAGTCATCTCTACCAGTTTCTGCATCATGAGACTTGGAAGACCATCTGACTACAAAACAGATTCACAGCAGCTTATCTTAGGAGACCTGACAAGGTCACAGCTTGAAATGGTACAACTGTATTATAACTAGAGATTAAGTGAAAATTTATTCAATTTAATCATTCAAGACTAGTTTGCCTTGTGTCTGTTATAAATAACTGGTATCATTACCATATATTAATTTAAAACAAGCTTTATTAACTATATTTCATTTTTTAGTGTCTTACATTTATACTTTTTGATAAAGATAATACAATAGTTATACATACAAATGTAAAGAAGATATCACAAAATATATTTTTAAAATTTTTTAGTTATGAATGGACACAATAATTTTATTTTGTTTACTTATTTTTATGTGGTGCTGAGGATCGAACCCAGTGCCTCATATATGTGAAGCAAGCCCTCTACCACAGAACACAACCCCAGCCCAATCACAAAATATCTTTAAACACCTAATGGAGACCCTGACTTTCAGTAGGCTATCTGGAGGTCTGGGAATATAGCTCAGTGGTAGAGCACTTTCCTAGCACGTGCATGCAAGCACCAAGAAAGACGGAAAGAAAGAAAGAGGCTATGCAAATATCTGAAATTTTCATTCACTGCTTCAACAATAAGTGTTTATGACTCTATATATTTGGAGTGCATTTTATTAAAAAAGGAAGCAATCAGATACAAATAAAAATTCAAAATTAAAAGTTGATATTAACATCTGTGCATCTCTGAGCATTACTTGCTTCGGTTCTGGAAGTTGTTTGTATGTCTTTCAGTAAAGCACTCATAGATTTTTGAAACTGTAAATGCAAATGAAAAGTATTTCAGATATAATATTCTAGATGAAATTAATATACCTCATTTATCAATACAAACAATCATCTGAACATTGAATTATACCTAAATGCATTATTATACCTAAACAGTGTATATTTATGTAGCAAAAGAGTAAGGTGAAATGATACCAGGACTATAGATAGGTGTTATTTTTACCAAAGATTAAAAAATACACTAGATGTGAATATAGGTCTTATAAATATTAATTAAAAAGAACTTGTAAACAAAAGTTTCAGAATCATATTTTGTCTTAAAATATCATATGAAGCATGTACATAAGTTGCATTTACTATTCATTCATTTTGGAAATTGTAGCTTTCAATAGCACACAAAACATAACATCTGTAAAGTTTCCATGATAGGTGAGATTACATGGTTTTAAAGAATAATAAACAGAAATAAGTATTTGTCAAATAACATATGGTGGTAGTCATTTGCAAAAATGTTGAAGTCACACAGGGATTTATATCTTGACTTTATTATTTACTAGCTGTGTAATGGGAGAGTCATTAACCCTTTCTGAGCTTCAGTATCCTCATTTTACATTAACGCAATAAAAATAAAGCCTACCTTTTAAAGTTATTGTGAGGCTGAAAGTTAAAGCATTTAGCATTTGAAGTGTCTATTTAGTACAGCACTCCAGAGACCATGACACCTATAGGCTCTCTATAATAATAGCTGATGATGTAAGCATCATTTATGTTTACAAATAAAAGGGTGTGCATCTGGGTAGAGTACACACACAGATAGCCAAATAGGTAATAAACCCCAAATTTTCAGCCATTTTGTCTATTATCACATCAAAAACTATGCATGGGGTCTCATATAATATCAGTTTTTTTATGTTAGAATTTAAATACAGAAGGAAATCTTAGTTAAGTAAAGTTAAAGGAATTTCTGGTTAATCTCCATTAATAACATCTCTATTAAATCATCGGCAATTTTTTCCCTGCTAGGTTGCAACCTATTCACCATCTGCACACTCTTCTTGAAAAGGCATCACACCTGCGGAGGAATGTTGAGGGGGTGACACCCGAATAACAGCTGGATTAGCGTGATGTGACAGACCTGTGGATTTTGTACTTGGAGTCTGTGCACTTGAGGTTACTTGGCAAAAATGGTGATAGCTAGCGACAGGGGAAAGAGCAGCAACAAAATAGCTTTCATAATTAACTTTTATTAAAAAATATTTATTTATTTCCTTTTTTAGTTGTAGTTGGACACAATACCTTTATTTTATTTATTTGTTTGTTTTTATGTGGTCTTGAGGATCGAACCCAGGGTCTTGCACGTCCTAGGGGAAAGCTCTACCACTAAGACACAACCCCTACCCTCATAATCATCTTTTATTGTTGATAAAAATTAATTCACTCCACAGCCCCACGCCCCACACCCATCACATTCATCCACGGCAAGCGTTTTTCTGGAGGGAGGATTAGGCTTATGTAAATTAGGTACCAGCCCACAGCCTTCCAGTGCTTTATACAAATCAAGGTAGCTGAATTCCTGCATCTGAATTCTTGGAGGGTGTCCAAATGTAGACCCCACTGTGCAAACCTGGTTTGCCCTGGTTTGGTCCTGCTATCAGATTGGCTTTACAGAACTTGCAGAACAGATATGGACCATCTGACTCCTAAAACTGCAGACCCCATGCTCTGAATATCTTCACCTCACCATTGTGCCCATATTTTTTCTCTGGAAGTTCTTAGTCACCATCTGTGACTGAGGATAGCTATTCCCTGTGAATATCTCAGGGAACTGCCCCAACGCCCCAGAGAGCCTTCCACAGAGGACGGAGCTCTCCCTGGACTTCTGGGACTACTTTGTGGGCTGAACTTATCCTGCTTGGAGAAGGAGGAAGGTATGTTTCTCTAGGACCTCTTCTCCCTCCAGCTCAGCTCTGAGGTTCAAAAACACCACAGAGGAATATCTTTCTCTTTACCCCTCCCACATTCCCGCCTACAGATCCACCCGCCCTCCGCATTGCAGCCTTCTAAGTTCTCAAGGATGCCTCGGACCAAAGGTTTCGTATCCCACCCTGGATGGAAATGCGGTCAATATTTGGAAGACACCCCTCAAGGATTCAGATGCAGGAGTTCAGCGACCTTGATTTGAGAAGAAGAAGAAAAAAATATTTGGTTGAAATTATAAGACACCACTAGCAGAAGTGCTGAGGAAGGAGGAAAAGCAGAAAGGAACTAGCAGGAAAGGGATGTCCCTTCCACTTTCAAACACTCCCGTTCTTTACCAAGTGCAATCTGATCCAAGGGTCTCCTAAGATTACATCAGGGGCACATTTGTTTCTTCCACAGATCACATTTAAGGCTTCTAGTTCGGTGCTTGATTGTATTTTAGGCTTCAGATTTATTCAAGTAGGAATTTTAAGGCTAGTTGGCTGCTATTATCAGGGTAGTGAAACTCCAGGTTTTGGACTGGGGCGTCCTGGAGCGCGGCCTCTAAGAATCTTCCCGCCTCCCCCGCTTCATTCCTTCTTCCTCCTCCGCCCCCTCCCCACCCCCACCCCGCTGGGCGAGCACTACCCCGCAACCCACGCCCTCCCGCCCCTCCCACTGCCTCCGCCTCTCAGACTTAGGCCCCCCGCAGAGTCCTTGCCCAAGCTGACTTCGCTGTCACCTCCCAGACGACCGCACTTCCCGCCCTCGCCTAGATCCGTGCCACCCTAGCAGCCGCTGTCGCCCGCGCACCGCTCCCTCCCTCCGCGCATTCCTTGCTGGGCTCCTGGCTGTCGCCTTCTTTGCTAACAACCCACCCCAGACTCGGTAGGCTCAGCGCCCAGCGGTCGCCCCAGCCTCTTGGCACTTGAGACCCTGCGCTCCAGCTTACGCGGAGACGCTGCCAGCCCCGCCGTTGCCGCCGCTGCAGCCAACACTGGTGCCACGCGCCGCCGCCTTTGCCGTGCCGCTGCCACAACCTCAGCTGTCTGCCCGCCAGCCACCATGGCCCCACAGCAAACAGGTAGCAGGAAGAGGAAAGCGTCCGCGCTTGAGGCTGGAGCGGGGAGCTCGTCGTCCCAGGGCTTAATGTCGGCGGGGCACGGAGAGGGGCCGCTGCTGCCCAAGAAGCAGAAGCGGCCAGCCACACTTCGATCGCTGGTGCACTACCTAAAGGGCCGCACGGTGGGCGCGTGGGGTCGCGCCTGGCTCCCGGGCTTCGAGGGCAAGCTACGTGACTACGCGGTGCAGAGGCTTCCCGAGCTGCTGACTGAGCGCCTGCTGGCCCTGGGAACCCTCAACAAGGTTTTCGCTTCTCAGTGGCTGAACGCCACGCAGGTGGTGTGTGGCACCAAGTGTAACACTCTCTTTGTGGTGGACGTGCAGTCGGGCCAAATCAATCGCATCCCCCTGATGCGGGACCGGATGCCTGCCCTGACTCGGGATCAGCCAACCTGCGGCATCCATGCCATTGAATTAAATCCCTCCAAGACACTTCTGGCCACCGGGGGCGAAAATCCCAACAGCCTGGCTGTCTACCAGCTGCCCACCTTGGACCCCGTTTGCCTGGGTGACCGCCATGGGCACAGGGATTGGATCTTTGCCATTGCCTGGATGAGTGACACCGTGGCCGTGAGTGGCTCCCGTGATGGCACCATGGCACTGTGGCGCGTGGACCCTGACAAGTTTATTGGCAGCAGTCCCTGGCACAACGATGCCTCTCTTCCCTTGTACACCCACATCCATCCAAAGGACATAGAGTCCATCCCCAGGGCCAGCAGCAACCCCAGTAACCGCAAAGTGCGAGCCCTGGCCTTCAGCGGCAAGAACCAGGAACTGGGAGCAGTGTCCCTGGATGGCTATTTCCACCTGTGGAAAGCACGAAGCCACCTATCCAGGCTGCTGTCTATCAGGCTACCCTACTGCCGAGAAAACGTGTGCCTGACCTACTGTGATGAATTGTCCCTGTACGCGGTGGGCTCCCAGTCTCACGTCTCCTTCCTGGATCCCCGCCATCGCCAGCAGAACATTCGGCCCTTGTGCTCCAGAGAGGGCGGCACAGGTGTGCGCTCCTTGAGCTTCTACCAGCACATAGTCACTGTGGGCACAGGCCATGGCTCCCTACTCTTCTATGACATCCGTGCCCAGAAGTTCCTGGAAGAGAGGGCCTCAGCCAGCCTGGACTCTTTTCTGGGACCCACAGGGAAGAAGCTCAAACTCACCTGTGGCAGAGGCTGGCTCAACCATGATGAACTCTGGGTGAATTACTTTGGTGGTGTGGAGGAGTTCCCCAATGCCCTCTACACTCACTGCTACAACTGGCCTGAGATGAAGCTTTTTGTAGCTGGGGGACCTCTCCCTTCAGGCCTCCATGGGCACTATGCAGGCCTCTGGAGTTAAGAATGGTCACCTTGTCCTGAAAATGGGCATATGTACATTTGAGCTCTATTTAACTTTCTTAATTTTGTATTTGTCCTTGTAACTCTACCCTTTGTCTTACAGGTGGACCTGACTTAACTTACCTGTGCTTTGTGCATTAGACAGAGAGAAAGAAAGAGCACAAAATTGGTGGTTTTGGCACTCAAAATTTGGCTTTAAGACTTTTCTGCACCTTGCCTAAAGCATTACTTTCTGCTTTCTCATACAAGGCTAAACTTTGTTTTCTTTTGTTGAGTGATTTACATATTTTTCTTTAGGCTAATGTAGTCGTTACTCTCAATACCATTTGGTACATTAGTTTTACCAGTATTTCCATAACATATTCAGACCTTTACACATTTCAGAAGTATAGTATTTGGGGAAAATGTGTGTTAAAAATATGTCTTTTGGCTGGGCTGAAGATATAGACTTACTCCAATTGGAAAATGCAGTTGAAGTTCTAGATTGCCACCACTGTGAGCATATTTTATTGGGATGTTGTTAACTCAGTATTTGTTGATTGTATTTCAGTGGTGCATAAAATGATTTTTAAAAATGTATTATCTTAGTTAAGGAATATTACAATACTGTTTGGTATTAGTCAAAAATTGTGATTATTCAGTAAAAGTTGAGCATCACCACTCCAAACCCTCAGACTTCATTAAAGCTGCTGTCTTTCTGTTTACCTTCCTGGGTGGCATTTATGCTATGGTTTTTGAGAGCTACTCAAAACTGGCTTATGTGTGGCAGAACAATCAGGTATTTTAAAAGATAAACATTTTGTAGTATTCAGTTAACACCATCAAGGTAGCCATTTACAGTGAAAGACCAGAAGATGTGCTCAGAGTAGATGTTGTTTACATTTTTGTGTTAAGTACATGGATAATTCTTTTGTCTGAATCAATTATGAGTATGTGATGTATTGCAAGAAAAAAACAAATAAAATGTGTTCAGCATCTTAGTAACTATGTGTGAGACTTAAATTTTTGAATGGTTAAATGTACACTTTTTAAATTTCCTACTAGGAATGTATTTACCAGAGTCAAAATTTTCCAAGAAAAAAGGTGAAGCTTGAACATCAGCTCTGCATACATTATTTTGTACATTTGGTTTTGAAAAAGAAACATGTTTATAAGTTAAAAGATTAAATAATATCTTGAATAATTAATACACTTGGTATAATTTAGGATGGCTAGGTGCATTTTTATTTACACTAATGTAGGTGTACTTTTAAGTACATATATATTATATTTATGTTTTACTTCCAATGTAAGTAGGAGGCATAAATGTATACCATTTTACATATGAAGCTGTTTCTAATGTTTTGAAGTACATCTATCAAGTCTTACAATTTTGGTTTTTACTTGTGTTTTTTAATATCAATTTAAAATGGTATATGCACATGACCAAAATATCATAATATATAAAAAATGCACAATAAAAATCAAGTGTCACAACTAAGGATCCCTAGTCTCTTGCCATAAGTCACCACCAGTATATTTTTGTGTGTAACTATTTAGACAAAGTCTATATATATATCTCTTAAGTATGTTTATATGTAATTTGCATACAAATTATAACATGAGCTGTACATAGCTATGCCTTTTTAATCACAAAATTTTAGAAATTGCTTCCTCCATGGATGTACCTAATGATTTATTTTATAGTATTCTGCTGTATGGTTGGAATATATTCACTATACCTTTGATTAGCAATATTATTGGTGTTTTTTGTTGCTATATTCTTCAGTGGTTACTTTAAAAGTACATCTGTATGCACTTGTGTTAAGTCTACCTGCAGGATAATTTTTTAGAAATGGAATTACTAGGTCAAGGAGTTAAGTTCATGTTATAGCTAACAGCCATTACCAAATTACACTCCAAAATTTTACTACCAATTTATCTTCACATAAATAATGTATACAGGCCTGAGTGACTACAACCTTGCCAACAATATGTCATTAAATTCTGTGTTGATTGCCAATCAAATACCAATCTGATTTGGATCCTTTCATTTAAACCACTGAGGCTAGATCATTAGATTTGTGATCTGAGTAATACATAGGTTCTGAAATAGAGATTAAGAAAATGAGGACATGAGGGCAAGTATTAAAAATATTGCTGGATCGAAGAAAGAGAGCACTTAGAGTTTAGGCTCAGATATATGGAGATGCATCACATAAGACTACTTTCTATTAGATACTTACCTGGACCTTGTTAAGGTTTCTTGGCCTGTTGCACTCTGGTTTCAGTCACATGAAATGCATCAGATGTCATTGAAGAAAATCTGACAACGAGATGAAAATCTGAACTGGATTTTTGGAGGTGCGTGTTCAGAGGAGGAAAGTTAATAGAAAAATGGGGGAAGTAAACAAATAGTATTTGGTGTTTCATATGAAGAGTAAAGAATAAGAAAGAATTTAAATGAAAATTCAGGTTCAGTCTCAAATATAAATAGTAACAATCAATAAATATAGAAAAAACAGGCACAGAAGACACTGGTGGAAGGTGATCATTTCAACTTGGAACATGTTGAATTTAAGCTGCCTATGTGACATTAGGAGAATATACTCAGTGAAGAATTTGCTGTATATCTTACTAAGAGGAAGGTAATTGGGGAGACTATTAGGGGAAAACAGAGCAGCTAGCAAGGATACTAAAAAGCATTGGGGACAAAAAGGTAGAGAAAGAAAATAAAACAGGTTTGTTATAATCAAATGTCAATATCTTAAAATCCCTGGGCGAAAAAATAACTCTTCAATCATACTTACAATGGTTTTGATTTTCTCCCCCCAAATTTTCCTTAAATGCTTGCATATGACCACTTAGGACTGCTCAAATTGGTACACTAATTAGACTTTCTCATTGCTCAGTTGTTCATATTTTCTTGGAGAAATGAAGAGTCAGACCTAGCTCAAAAAGAACTTCAGGGGTAATATTTCTGGACCACTTATCCTAATAGTCTGAGATGTTTTCTGTACTACCAATACCCTGCTGGAACCAGCATTCCTTGAAGCCATGCCAAAGCCCTGGCAGTTTCATAGAGGTGCAACGTCACCTCATCACCTGGTGCTATTACCCTATATTTGAATTCCCACCTCAATGCCGCATATATAGGTCTCTGAAAAATTTCCCAAGTTGTGAAAGAACAAAGGAGGTATTAAGGGGAGGATGCTCCTTTCCTCAGCATTATAATTTTAATAAATGCAAATATAAATAATTAGAAATGAAAAAAATGTAGTAATCTCAGTTTTATTTATTAGGAAGTTTAATGTAAAATCTGAATAGAAAAAATTAGAAAATAAAATTTCCCATGAAGATATAAACTGGATTGAACCATTGACCCTAGAAAATGTTGAAATTATGATTCTTTAATCTGTCTTTTCATCCTAGAATATTACGTAATATGCAGAAACATATAAAAAGACATGCAGGCTTGATTGTCTCAGGAGTACATTGTTTCACATTTTCAAGGACTATTTAATTCTGAACTGCTTTGTAGCATACAACAGAAAATGTTTACTCTTTTCTGTAGAAAACCAGCATAATATTATCCAAATTGGCTAAATTACACAAACTAAAAAGAGATCAATTTTTACATAGATAAGTAGATGTAACTTGCCCTTTAAAAAATATTGAATTTGGCTAGGCACAGTGGCACATGCCTGTAATTTCAGCAGCTGGGGAGATTGAGGTAGGAAGATCCTGAGTTTAAAGCCAGCCTCAGCAACTTGGTGAGGCCCTAAGAAAATCAGTGAGACCCTGACTCTAAATAGAATGTAACAAAGGGCTGGGAATGTGGCTCAGTGGTTAAGTGCTCCTGGATTCAATCTTGTTACCAAAAAAAGAAAAAAACACCGAATTTGATCAGTGCATTAAAAGGAACCTATACCATGGAAATGTTAAAGCTAGTCTCTTGAATATAAGGAGAATTAACTCTTGAGAAATCTTGCATTAAAATGTATTGTTTACAAGCCATATGAGAAGATCACATATTCATGAATAATCTGTGAGGAAGTAGAAAGTATGAATTGTAAGAGTATGTGTGCAAAGGTGTGTATATGGGTAAATGTATGTGTTTCAAACCTCCACCAGAATCCTTAACATCAGAGAAATTTCTTTCAAAATAAGGAATAAAACAAGGACTCCCCAAATCACCCAGCACTTAATATTGTTTTTAAAATTCTTGCTATAACAATTAGTAAATATATCAAAATATTAGATCTAAGTAAGGGAAAATAGAAAGAATTTATAATTATTTTTAAATGCTATGACTATAAAAACATTAAAAACTCCAAAAAACGCAACTAAAATAATCATTAGGAACAACAAAATAGTGAGGTGTATCACTTTGAAATTAACATATTAAATACTGATCTGATACATTTCTATTTTTATTTCTTTACTCATTCAGCATATAATTTAATGAATGTGTGCCATATATCAGGTACTGTTCTAGGCACCAAGATAGTGCAGTGATAAAACAAGCAAACCATGCCTTCAACCAATTTACATTCTGATCTTCAGGGTAGACAATAAACAGATAAACTAGTAAATGCATAAGATATTAGATGTTTGCTAATGCTAATGTATAAAATAAATTCAGGGTAAAACAGAATAGGGGACAAAAATTTGAGTGGAGATGCCATTTTAAATAAACTGGTTAGTGAAAGTTAAGTAGATAAGTTGACATTTGAGTTTATATCTAAAAGAAGTGACAGAATAGGCCACACAGCAATGCCAGAGAAGAGGGTTTCTGGCAAAGGTAACAGCCGAGTGTACAACTTGAAGTGGGATCATGCTTGGTATGTTAGAAAAGCAGAAAAGAGAAGAGTGTGGTTGGAGCAAAGTAAATAAAAAAGAGAAAAGAACCAGAGAAGTGCTAGAAAGACACATCATGTAACCCTATAGTCCAGTATAAGAAATGTGGACTTTAATTTAAATGAGATGAAAGTCTAGTGAGAGTTCTGGCTATATGCAAAACTAATCAGCTTAAGAAATTCAGTAGATTGTCTGACTCAAAATGACAATTACCCACTTCATAGGATTTTTCTGGAAGTGACAGTAAAGTATATTTAAATAAAATAACTCCACATTAGTCATATAAATAAAAAGTGATATTATATCAGTAATGTTGATAGTGTTCTGAAAAAAAACCAGAAAAAAAACAGATAGTATCTCTGACAAAGCTGAGAAAAGTTGTTACCACAAAACTAAGATATAACAGTATGACTGTTACTTTTAAATGTAAGCCAGTGTTCATAAAGAATGTTCTTCAAAGCTTCCAGGCTATGCTTTGGCACACATTGAATGCAGGAGTGGTTTTTGAAGTAGCAAGCAACATTGGAAGAGTGCCCACCAATGGGCTCAAGTAGTTAAACCCTTCCCCAAACAATGGAATATTACGCTGTTGTTAAAATACTGAAAATAGTTCTTTGTGTAACTAATGTGGAACAGTGTCCTTGATATTTTTAGGTGAAGTTAGTAAATTGCAAATATGTGAATTATAATTCCATTTTTCTTTGAAAAGTGGAGGAGCAGGAAGTGAAAACTCATACAGTATATAAAAGAATATATACAAATATGTTAATAGTGCATTTCTGCATTTCTCTAAGGGGTTGCATAATAGTGGATTTCCTTAATATTTTATAAAGTTTTTTTTGGGGGGGAGAGTACTGGGTATTGAACTCAGGGCATTCGACCGCTGAGCCACATCCCCAGCCTCTAAATAAAGAGACAAAGTCTCACTAAGTTGCTTAGCACCTCACCCTTGCTTAGGCTGGCTTTGAATACATTATTCCCCTGCCTCAGCTTCCTGAACTGCTGGGATTAGTATTTTATATGTTTTATGTAATGTTTGAACACTCAATAGTAACTAATATTTCTTTCATTAACTGAAGTGGAAAATTCAATGAAGTTACAATTTGTTTTTGGCGGGGTGGGGTGGGGTGGGGGGGTACTGGATTGAACTCAGGGGCACTTGACAACTGAGCCACACCCTTGCCTTTTTTGCATTTGATTTAGAGACAGGGTCTCACTGAGTTGCTTACT
Organism: Marmota flaviventris; assembly: GCF_047511675.1. Taxonomy (NCBI): domain Eukaryota; kingdom Metazoa; phylum Chordata; class Mammalia; order Rodentia; family Sciuridae; genus Marmota; species Marmota flaviventris. Next base: position 108,742,897 of record NC_092518.1, on the reverse strand, counting down.
GCCTGGATAAATTGATGAGGCTGGCTTTGAACTCATGATCCTCTTGCCTCAGCCTCTCCAGCTGCTGGAATTACAAACAAGAGCCACCACATCAGACTGAAGTTACATTTTTATCTATCTATGTATCAATTTATTTATTTATATGACAGTGGGATGCATTATAATTCTTATTACACATATAGAGCACAATTTTTCATATCTCTGGTTGTATACAAAGTATATTCACGCCAATTCCTGTCTTCATTCATGCACTTTGGATAAAAATGTTCATCACATTCTACCATCATTTCTAACCCCATGCCTCCCTCCCTTTTTCTCCCACCCCTCTGCCCAATCTAGAGTTCGTCTATTCCTCCCATGCTTCCTCTCCCTACCCCACTATGAATCAGCCTCCTTATAGCAGAGAAAACATTCGACATTTGTTTTGGGGATTGGCTAACTTTACTTAGCATTATCTACTCTAACTCCATCCATTTACCTGCAGATGCCATGATTTTATTGTCTTTTTTTTGCTGAGTAATATCCCATTGTATATATATGCCACATTTTTTATCTATTCATCTATTGAAGAGCATCTATGTTGGTTCCACAGTTTAGCTATTGTAAATTGTGCTGGTATAAACATCAATGTGGCTGTGTCCCTGTAGTATGGAGGAGAGGGATAGCTGGGTCAAATGGTGCTTCCTTTTCCAGTTTCCCAAGGAATCTCCGTACTGCTTTCCATATTGGCTGTACCAATTTGCAGTCCCACCAGCAATGTATGAATGTACCTTTTTCCCCACATCCTGGCCAACACTTATTGTTGTTTGTATGCATAATAGCTGCTATTCTGACTGGAGATGAATTCTTAAGAGTGGTTTTGCTTTGCATTTCTCTAATTGTCAGCGATGATGAACATTTTTTCATGTATTTGTTGATTGATTGTACATCATCTTCTGAGAAGTGTGTTTTCAGGTCCTTGGCCCATTTATTGATTGGGTTATTTGTTTTTGGTTTTTTTTTGTTTTTTTTTTTTTTGGTGCTTGGCTTTTTGAGTTCTTTATACCCTAGAGATCAGTGATCTATCTGATGTGTGAGGTGTAAAGATTTGCTCCCAAGATGTTGAATCTCTATTCACCTTACAGACTGTTTCTTTTGCTGAGAAGAAACTTTTTAGTTTGAGTCCATCCCATTTATTAATTCTTGGTTTTAATTCTTGTGCCACAGGAGTCTTATTAAGGAAGTTGGGGCCTAATCCCACATGATGGAGTTGAGGGCCTACTTTTTCTTCTATTAGACACAGGGTCTCTGGTTTTATTCCTAAGTCCTTGATCGATTTTGAGTTGAGTTTTGTGAATGGTGAGAGATAGGGTTTAATCTCATTTTGTTGCATATGTATTTCCAGTTTTCCTAGCACCATTTGATGGAGATGCTATCTTTATTCCAATGCATGTTTTTGGCACATTTTTCTAATTTTGTGGGTTATTCTCTGTGTCCTCTATTCTGTACCATGGGTCTACCAGTTTGTTTTGTTGCCAAAACCATGCTGTTTTTGTTACTAACTATAGCTGAAGTTACATTTTTAAAGGCATGGTGAGGTCAGGGGAGGAGAAGAAGAAGAAGAAAGGGTGGTTTAGTGTTGAATGTAGCATAAACTGAAATAGGTTAAAGATAAGAAAAATTCATTTTAATGCAACATTGAAGTTCATGGAGTCCTTTTGACAGAACAATTGCAATAGAGGTTAGCTGCATTTCTCATTAAGAGAGAATAAAGAAAACACTTTCAAAATTGATCACGGAACTCCATTTACCATGAATATCTGATAGAACTGTGATTTTCTTATTCTTCTCAGCCCCTCAAACAAACAAATATTGGACATATAATGTGAGAGTTACATAAGCACTGCCTCAAAGAGGCTGTGGAAGGATGACATAAATGTCCCTGTCTTAGATGTAGAGAAAAGAGAAGACATGATCCCATACCTATCAGTTATAATAATCTGTGTTTTTTTTTCTTTTCTGATCTCTAACCAGTTTCTTAAAATTCATTTTTTTCCAGAAAAAATTATGTTTATTATGTTATAATAATTTTATCTTGTGTCTTGACACCACTATGTCCATTAATCTTACCTAGTCATACATTCCCAACTATAACTCTAAAGGTGAGAGGGGATTTAGCTGTGAAATATACCCACATATACTTTCAGTGGTTGCCATAACACTTCAATTCATTCCTATATCTGAGGTCTTGAACTGATAATCTAACCTCTAACAAACATTGGGACTCTTAGTTTTATTATACATAGTAGACAAAAAGAAAATAATCACTTAGAATTCCATGAAGATGTATTAGGTTTGTAGCTACAGAGAGGGAAAAAGCACACTTTATAAATTCATCAATTTTTAAAATTAGAAATATTAGTTAAATTGCCATTACAAATTCTGAAAGTATTCACTCCCCCTCCATGATTTCCCATAAGCACTGTGTAATGCTTAGTACATACATTGAAACTGGTATCTTGAGCACTGTTTTTCATTAATTCTTTTTAGTTATGTATAACATTAGAATACATCTTAACATAATCACAAAAGCATGGAAAATCCTTGCTGTAATTCAGTCCCCAATGCTTCCTCCTTTCTCCCCCTGCTCTCCTCTCCCTACTGATCTTTCTGCAATTTATTTAGACTTTTTTTAAAAAAAATAGTGTTTTGTGAATACACTTGCTGTTGGGATTCACTGTGGTATATTCATGTATGTACATAGGAAAGTTTGGTCAGATTCATTGTACTGTTCTTCTCTTTCCTCATCGTCCTCCCTTCCCCAGTCCCTTTCCTTCATTCTCTTGATCTTTTCTCTATTCTGATATAATTCCCTTTTCCTTTTTTCCTTTCTCTATCTCTTTTTCCCTCTGCCCTGTTAGCTTCTGCATATCAGAGAAAACATTTCACTTTGACTTTTTTGGGATTGGCTTATTTCACTTAGTATTAAAATACTGAGCACTGTTAGTACATAGAAGTTTATCTGTCTTGTATACCTCACTTGGGTTAAACATAGAACATCTTTAATTTAGACACTTTCACTTACAAAGGGTTAAAAACAATACATGATTTCTCAATTAACTATCACAAACACTTAATATTGAGAATATAAAGCTAAACAGAGATATGATACTTAATATTTTTCAATTAACCAGGCTTAGTGGTGCATGCTTGTAATTCACCAGTTTTGAGGACAGTTTTGAGGACAGCCTCAGCAACTTAGCAAGACCCTTAGCAACTTAAATGAGACCCTATCTCAAAACAAAAAATAAAAGGACTGGAGATGTAGGTCAGTGGTACAGTGCTGCTGGGTTAAATCACCAGTACCACAAAAATAATTGCTCATTTGTCTTTCTCACTCGGTATTATTAAGTGATTAATCATAATATTGATACACTCAATAATAGCTACTTGATGTAGTTGTAAGTATTTGAGCCAATTAATTGAGATAGGACTATTTAACTCAGTGATATAGACAAATATGGACAAAATCATCAATTGAATAACAATAATAGTCTCCCTTGTGTAACCAATCTAGGAGTTTTAACTTTGGCAATGTGAAAAAAATATTATTTTCTGGAAAAGTGCATACATATTCCTTTAAATAAAAGACTGAGATAATGGATGAAATAATCCACATTTTAAAAAGCATCTTACATAAGCAAAGGAGCAAGAACATGATAATAGTATCAGAACTTTGTGCTGAGAAAGCACATTAGATAGAGACAAAAAGTTGACCTTCATGGGCTCAACAGAATAATAATACTTATGTCACATCAATATACATAAGTAGTAGCCATTATTTCATCTTCACCTGCTAGGGGTTTTATTATTATTCCTTTTTATAGGGGTCTCTATCTTTGTGAGATTGTTCTTGTATATAAATACATGCACTCAGACAAAGATAAACTATTTTTAATGCAAGGAGCTTAAGGTAATGTCTTATTAAAATCTTGAATCTTCTTTATTTTACTTTATAACTCTCTATGGGTGACTCACCCTGTTTCAAAATGAAAAACACAAGTCAAACTAATGGCAGAACACTGCAGTCACCAACAGTATCTGTTATTGTTGCTGTATTTTTTCCTTTTCTTCTTGGCTGAGAATTGAGTAATGAATGATAACTTTTCACTACCATTCTTTCAGAATATTTAGACATTTTTAAAAACCCTCAAAACTTCATATCTGTGTAACAACCACAACTTAATTTTACCTCAATACTTTAAATTATAGTTCAGATAAAAGTAATTAGTGTGACATTATAAATGTCAACAATTGGGGTACAAGGTATGTACTTTGCATTACATTGTGCTTATGGGAAATCAGATGGGAGAAGTGACTGACTTTCAGAGTTTGTAGTGCCAATTAAACTTCTTCTTCTAATAACACTTCCTATAAAGAAAAAGGAAATGATAAATCAAGCTGATGATTTATTTTTTCACCTCTTATTGTTATTTTTTATTTTTTGCCTCAGAATATGTGGCCAAGAGCAGGATTAATGAATGACAAAATTGTATAGATCTAGAAAGACTATTAAATATGATATAGTTTAACACTAAGTTTTAAGGATGCAGATATTTTTATAGTGGTAATTTTTAGTGGTAATTTTCATGTGGTTTCTGACTTTTTAATATTTAAAATAACAAAATGTTCATGAAATATAATAAAACCTCACATTTCTACCTTCTAGAATTAACTATTTCTAAATGTTTTTACACTTATAAAAAAGAAGTCAAATCATGGATGTTAAACCCCCTTTGAAGAGGATAAAGTCCCTTCTTACCTCCCTAGAGACAAATTCTCAATTTCCTATTTCATTGAGCATCTGTCTAGTTTAAATTTTATAGTGTTAGTATTTATATTTTCTTAACAAGCACTTGAGTAATTTTTGGCATGTGCTAGACACAGTTATTACTATTTTCCAAAATTTACTCATTTAATCCTCAATGTGATTAATATTTTATACAGGGCCATTTTATATAGGAATTATTAAGCAAATTGACCAAGGTACAAAGTTAGTAGGATGTAGAGCTGTCTCAAGAGTTCATTCATCCATACATTTATCTTTATCTATAATATATAGAATGATTTGTATTAATTTTCCATACTTTAAAAATATACCCAAATAATATGCTGAATTTCTCTATCAATTTACTATTTTCTCATGCAACCTTATATATATGAGACATGATGATATGTATGTGCATGTGTTCAGTTCACTTTAATCACTGGATCATCAATTAAATGAATATCTACACAATGTTATACTTGTTATGATTTAAATATGTGCTCTCCAAAATTCAGGTGTTGCCAATGTGCTGGTATTAAGAGCTGGGGCCTGAAGAGGTGATTAGTCCATTAGGGTTTCTCCCTCATGAACAGGATTAAATCTTGTATAAAAGACATTTCATGCAGTATTCTGTTCACTAGCCTTTTCACTCTCCACAGTGTGTGAACACACAGCGTTCCTTCCCTCTCATAAGATACAACAACAAGTCACAAAAATGGAAGTAAAAAATAGCCCTCACCAGATAGCCAAACTTGCCAGAAGCTTGATCTTAAACATCCTTGCCCCTGGACTGTAAGAAAATAAATTTCTCTTCTTCATGAACAATTGTGTGTGTAGTATTTTTGTTCTATTAGCACAAATAGACTGATAGTATTCTAACAATGGACAATTAGATTCTTTCCAAATTATCATATTACAAATAATTTTGTAATACATTCTTAAAAATAATAACTACTCTAGACTTTAAAATGTAGAAATGGACTTGCTGTTTCATAGACTATGCACATTTTTAATTTGTTCCATTTTGCCAAAAATAAACTAAAATTTTCCTGTGGTAGTAGAATACTGATGAGTCCTAGGATCCCTGCCTCCTGGGACATAAACCTTCTCTCAGAAATACAAACAACAACCTAGGTGATACTGTTAAGATATTTTGCAGATACAATTAAAACTCAAAATCACTTGATTTTTAAATAGAAATATTATCTGGGCTCAGCCTGAGCTAATCTGGCGAGCTCTTAAAATGCATTGATTCTGCAGGGCTGTGAACCCAGTGACTCAGGAGGCTGAGGCAGAGGATCACATGTCCCTGGCCAGCCTTAGCATCTTAGCGAGATCCTGTCTCAAAAAAGGGGGTTGATGAGGATGTAGCTCAGTGGAAAAACACCCCTGGTTCAATTAAAAATAAAAAGTAGGGCTGGGGATATAGCTCAGTTGGTACAGTGCTTCCCTTACATGCACAAGGCCCTGGGATCAATCCCCAGCACATAATAATAATAATAATAATAATAATAATAATAATAGGAAAAAACACTGATACCTTCCTGAAGAGAAACAAAATCTGAAATGTGACAGGTATTTTTTTTTTTTTTTTTAACCAGGAATTGAACCCGGGGGTTCTTAGTTACTGAACTACAATCCCAACACTTTTTAAAATTAGTTTTGATTTTGAGGCAGAGTCTCACTAAATTTGTAGGGTCTCACTCATTTGCTGAGGCTGGCTTTGAACTTATGATCCTTCTCATCCTCCTGCCTCAGCCTCCTGAGCTACTGGGTTACAGGCAGGTGCCACTGTGCCTGGCATGTGAGAGGTATTTTTGACACAAGAGAAAGCCTCTGTTGATGACTTTGAAGATGGAGGTGTAACATGGCTATGCCCTGATAATATTCCCTAGGCACTGACAGGGACAACCCCAGCCAACAACCAGCAAGAAACCAGAAACATCATTTTTACAAAATCAGGTCACTGATTTCTGCCAACAATATAAACTAGCTTGGAAGCAGATTATTATTCTCTTCTTCATAAACTATTGTGTGTGTAGTATTGACAGGAAAATCACAAGTTTACTATTTCTTTAATATGATCATACCAATAGCATTGTGTGCTGTGTATTTTTTCTAAAGCAAAATATTGACATTTTATACAAATGAAATATAAGAGTGACAGAAGTTAAAATAGTGATGTTACCTGTAAACATGTTCAAACTCGCTATGAGTACATTTTTTTTCCTGTCAATGAGTCTCCAAATGAGAACATAGAAGACCAAGATTTTGATTTCATCCTCTGATCTTGGGGACTGACCTCATCTGTATCTGAACTTGTATTCTGCAGAAATCTAAGGTAATAAATGGATATTCATAACTAATCTGAGATGTCTCTTGGACCTTTAACCTTAGGTTACTTCCACTAGTATTGTCCTGGTTCTGACTCTTGTCTTCTCAAAGTGGAATTTTGCAATAATTTACTAACTTGGCTCTCTTTCCACAGCTTCATTCTTTACCAATCCACATTTTACCAACAGCATTTATCTTCCTTTTAAATGCAGGCCCTCTTCTGTGCTGTCCAATACAGTGGCCAATATTGACATGTGGCTAACAAAATTTAAATTAAATTAAATCAAAAAATTATCATAGTTTCTCAGTCATATTACCCACATTTACTGTATCAAATAGCCATGATACAGGATGAAATAAAGAACATGGGCAGGTAAAATAAGATTTTCATCTTCTCTTGGGGTTTTAAAATTGTATATGATATTTGAAGCAAAAATTATAATAATGTCTAATGTTGATCCAAACTTATTTAGAGGAAAAGACAATTATAAACTGGGAAGGTAGAGAGAAAAAATAGAATAATAAAGTTTCTATTTTCCATTTAAATACACACACATTTGCACTTTTTGTCCCTTTGAAAGAGATTCAAAAATTACTAAGAATGAATCAAAATGGAATTGTAAGTAATGTTCAAGGTAATAAAATAAAGAGTGAAAAAAATAGAGAGAAAAAAGAGATAAAATAATAACATGGCAGATTTAAGCCCTAATGTGCCATTAATTATATTAAATGTATGTGCTTGACATAATCCATTAAAACTTATTAGCAGAATAGATTTAAAAAATTGAATCAAATAACATGCTGTCTACAAAACAAACTTACCTCAAATATAACAATATAGGCAATTTGAAAATGAAATAGAAGCCATGCAATTATTAGTGAAGGGAAAGCAAGAGTAGGTAGATAAATATAAAATGCACTTGAGAGTAAAGAAAATTATCAAAGAGAGGGACATTATATAAAAGATTAATTCATTTAAAAAAAGTTATACTCTATATATAATATGTCAAAATACACTTTACTCTCATGTATATATAAAAAGAACAAATAAAAAGAAAAACAAATGAAAATAACGAAACTGATAAAAAAGAATATATAGCAATCTGAAATATATGTACAAATCAATAAAACTGCAAATGATAGGAAGAAAGAAAAATGAAATAGACAAAGTCATAATTATTGTTGGAAATTTATCACCCTTCTCTTAGCAATTAATAAAAGGTTTGAACAAAATTATCACGGGCATAGTATTCAACAATACTATCATCTAGCACAATGTAATTGACATTCATGGATCCTCCACACAATAACAAAAATCCATACTCTTTGAAGGCCTGCAATCCACATATGCAAAATAGATCATGTCCTGGGACAAAACAGAGAACTCAACAAATATATAGATTTGAAATCATACAGTGCATTAATATAATGTGATAAAACTAAAAATAATTAACATAATGGTAATAGATGTATTTCAAACACTTAAAACAACACATTTAATGGGGTAAAAAGATGCCTCAAGAGGTAATAAAAATACATTAAATAAAAATGAAAGTACAAATATTAACATATGTTGGAAATACATAATGCTAATTGCAACATTACAAATTGAGTAAAGTGTTAAATCAGTAATCTAAGGTTTTATCTCAAGCATCAAGAAAAGGGAGAGAAAAAATAAACCCAAACAAGACTAAAGGAGAAACAATAAAGAACAAAAACCAATGGAATTGAAAAGAGGAAAACAATAGAAAAAATCAATAAAAATAAACCTTAGTTTTTTCAAAAGAATCAATAAAATTGACAAATCACTTGCAAGACTGACAAAGAGCAAAAATAAAAACCATCAATATCAGGCATGAAATAGATTCCAATATAGTCTTCAAAAACATCAAAACATAATAAGGAAAAACAATAAACATATATGCATGCATACAATTGCCAAATTAAGTGAAAAGGACTCATTTCTTGAAAGATAACTGCAAATTAACATGAAATATATTATTAATGGGCCTATAATTATTAATTAACTTTAATACTTGGCAGTTTTTATTAGAGCTTTATAGGCAAACACATACATGCATGGAATTCAATTTCAGTTTGTGACCCCTTCCTTTTCTTCCTACTTTTCCTTCCTGTTTTCCCTCCTCTCTCCCATACTCCTTCCTCTACTTCCCTTTGCTCATCTATTTGTTTATATTTGATTGGTTTATTCTATCTATGCATAAACGTGAAGTTTCCTGTTGTATATTTCTAGGCACATAACATGATTTTTTTTGAGAGAGAGAGAATTTTTTAATATTTATTTTTAGTTTTCAGTGGACACAACATCTTTATTTTATTTTTATGTGGTGCTGAGGATCGAACCCAGCACCCTGCACATGTCAAGCGAGCGCGCTACCACTTGAGCCACATCCCCAGCCCAAAATAACATGATTTTTAAGAATTAATTCTGCATTGTCTCCCTTACCCATTCCTCCACTCTTCTTCTTGATATCTTTCTTCTACATTACTATTCTTTCCTTTATCTTTATGTTTTTATTTCCTCCCCTTCCCTTAATTTTACTCTAGCTTCTATATATGAGAGAAAACATTTGACCTTTGAGTTCCTGAGTTTGGCTCATTTCACTTAGCATGATATTGTCCATTTCCATCCATTTACCAGCAAATGTGAATATTTTATTATTTTTATGAATGAATAGAACATCATTGTATACATATACCATAATTTCTTAATCCATTCATCTATTGTATATTGTGCTACTATAAACATTGAAGAGACTGTAATACTGCAGTATTCTGATTTTAGATCTCTGGGGAAAATACCAAGGAGATGGATAGCTGTATCATATGGTGGTCCCATCTCTAGTTTTCTGAAGGATCTCTCTCTCCTCTCTCTCTCTCTCTCTCTCTCTCTCTCTCTCTCTCTCTCTATATATATATATATATATATATATATATATATATCTCAAAATTTCCAAAATTTCCAGAGATGCAAGGCTAGTTTAATATTTAAAAATCATTTAATGTATACCATCATATTAACAACCTAAAAATTACATAAGCATATTAATTGATGCAGAAAAAATAATTTGACCCACCTTAAACCTCCCTCATGACAAATACTTGCAGAAAAATGAGAATGGAGGAGACTTTTTGAATTTCATTAATAATATCTTTAAAAAGCCTATCTCTAATTCTCTACTATTATACTTAATGATGAAAAATTGATTGCTTTTTTCCAAAGATCATGAGTGATTCAAGATTTTCCACTCTCACAACTTTCATTTAATATAGCAATGGAAGTCCTAAATATACTGCAGTGAGGGAATAAATAAAAAGAAATGGGATAAATAATAAAAGAAGAAATATAATTAAATGTGGGAGATAATCTCAGAGAAATCAGCAGAAGAAATTCCCAATAAGATACAAGAGGATTATAAAGTAATGGAAAAAATCATTATTGTATTTCTGTGTGATAGCAACAAACATGCAGACAACAAAATGAAGAATACAATATTATTTAAAATGTCCAAGAAGTGAAATACCTAGGAGGAAATATAAGAAAATAAGTACATAATTTGTATAGTGACAAATTATACAATGGTGATGAAAGAAATAAAACAACTTAATAAATGGAGAGACATACTATATTACACTGCTTTGGTTCTATGACAAAATATCACAGACTATATCTTCATTATCTAGTTTCCTTCAATCCCCCTCCCTTCCACAATTCTAAGTAATCACTGTTTTACTCTCCTCTACTTTAAGATCAATGTTTTTAGCTTCCACAAATGGGTGATAACATATGTTATTTGTTTCCTATCCCTGGCTTATTTTACTTTATATTATGTACTCCAGTGACATCCATATTGCAGCACAAGACAGGATTTTATTATTTTTGTAGTTGAACAATACCCTATTGTGAACATACCACATTTTCTTTATCTATTTTTACATCAATGAATATTTCAATTCATTCATATCACTGATGTTGTGAATAAATGTAATCATGCAGATATCTCCTTGGTAAATTTTCATTCCTTTTGCATACATACCTAGAAGTGAGGTGGTTTGACATCATGGTAGTTTCTTTCTCCCTCCTCCTCCTCCTCCTCCTCCTCCTCCTCCTCCTCCTCCTCCTCCTCCTCCTCCTTCTTTTTCTAAGAAACTCTATTCTATTCTCTATAAGAGCTGTACCAATTTGAATTCAACCCAACAATGCGTAAGGCTTGATTTTTCTCTGCATGCATACATTTGCCACATTAGGTGAAAAGGACTCATTTCTTGAAAAACAACAGAAATTAATATGAAATATATTTTAATAGGCCTATAGTTATTTATTAACTTTAATTGACAATTCAATATGGTGTGGTGCAACCAGACAATGGGATGGGGGAAATAAAGTGTACTGGGCTATTTCTCCAGGACAATGCATTAGTGTGGATTCCTCATTAGCTTTCCAATCTGGGCTTGGGGTCTTTATGGGCTGTAGTCTTCTCCAGAAACAACTTATAGGGAATCCCTACTTATGCATTCACCATTGTGCAAAGTTCCTCATGTTTCAGGGTTGATCTCATCTGAGATATGGAATGACAAATTTTACACATTTAGTTTCATGTATCTCTATGTTCTATTACTTCTCTGTAATATCTCTATTGCCCTCTGAGGCTCTGTCTCAAACACTCCAATTGATTAGTAGTAGTTTTTTTTTATTTTTTTTTGGGGGGGTATTATTTTGTGGAGGGAAGTGTTGCCAGGCACATCTAGACAGTCATCTTACTAACATCTTTCCCCAGTCCCTCCCTTTTTAAACATTTTTTTAGTTGTAGTTGGACACAATACCTTTATTTTATTTATTTATTTTCATGTGGTGTTGAGGATCGAACCCAGGGCCTTGCACATGCTAGGTAAGCACTCTACTGCTGAGCCACAACCCCAGCCCAACTCTCCCCACTCCCTTTTAAACTTTTACCTGATTAGGTCAATCAACCCATGATAATCTCCTTTTTTACTGATTCAAACTCAACAGATAAGTAATCTAATAACAAACAGTTGTGTTATGTTATCATATGCACAGTCCCTGACTATACTCATGGGAAAAGGATTACACAAAGGCATGCACACCAAATAGTGAAAAAACTTGAGGTCTAAGAATTTTGCCTGTCATATGATATAAAGAAGATAAATAAGTTAAATGCTCAGAACTACATAGCAGAATGTATCAAATGCTGTGTAGGGAAGGAATGGTAAAGCAGTAGACTCAACCTGATCCCTTGCCTGTGGTAAAATTCCTTCACTAATGGTTCCAAGAACTTTCTTCTGGAACTGAAACACAGCTTAACCACCAGTTTGTAACAAAACAGGTTTAAAATACTTTCTCAGTCTTCTCAGGGGAATTAGGGAAGTCATCCCAAAAGATTTGAAATTGTTCCTCTAAGAATTAATAAATATGTCTATGTGAAAAAACAGAAGGACAGTTCAGACAGGAAGAACTATATGTGCAAAAGTATACGGTATAGCTATCCCTGTGGGTTTTAGACTAGAGTAAATAGTCTCATGTTTCTGGAGGGTAAGGTGCAAGTAGAATATATAGAGTGGGAAGTATAGCCTGGGGCAAAACTATAAAAAATATAAATTGTGCTATCGATTCTATTCTATGTATACTCTGACCATATAATATATTATCTAAACTGAAACACATTTGAGAGTGAAAGGTGGAACTATTAATGATTATGGCAGGACTAGAGGTATAAACTGAAACTGCCCCAAGCAAACCTTACTTATAGGCAACTAAGGCAAACAAGAAAGGTATGTATTCCAGAGAGTGACCTTGAACTGAATAGAAGGTGAGTAGAAAATCAAAGTCCCATTTTTATCCAAATGCAGTTTCCCTTTGGCTGCTCATGCTGATAATTGTACCAATTTGTTAGATGGCCTTTGATTTTGTTGAAGGTTTTCTCTAAACTTTGGCAATCACATGAGAGTTGTACTAGCTATTTCAGATTATTGCTGAATTAATTCTGAATGATGTGAAAAGGCATGCCTATTACTCCTACAATATTTAGGGCATCATGAGCTTTAAATATTTCAATGGAAAATTCAAGGGCAGGATGACCACAAAGTTTTGAAACATATGTTTGAAATTTTTTTTAAAAAAGAAGGGAGGTCATGTTTTTTAATTGGCATAATAAATTTGGGTTACAAACAAAACTACCTCAATTCTTTGGCTGCTACTTTCTGTGTCCTTTTGTGAAAACTTAAGTTGAAAAACTTAAGAGAAAACTGAGATGAGTGTCTTTGTGTATATATCTTTGTAAACCTAGTAATTTTTAGCCAATAGTGGTAAGCAAGACAAGACAGTTAAATAGCACAGTCCTTAGGCATGAAAAACAATTTGTAAAAAGTGTAATAAAAATTCTTGAGGGCTGGGGATGTGGCTCAAGTGGTAACGCGCTTGCCTGGCATGCGCGGGGCGCTGGGTTCGATCCTCAGCACCACATAAAAATAAAATAAAGATGTTGTGTCCACCGAATACTAAAAATAAATATTAAAAATTCTCTTTCTCTCTCTCTCTCTCTAAAAAAAAGTCTTATAAATAAATAGTTCAAGTCATATGAAAATATAGCAGAAAAAATGCTGTTTCTCTGAATAAATATCCTTTAAAGAACTAAACTTGGTTGTGATAATATAACTTTAGATTCCATAATGTAAAATAGACACATGATTCCAAACTACTTCAAGAGTTTTGATTTGGATGACAAATGAAATGAAAGTTTACTCTTTTCCATTTTTCATAATCTAAAATGATATTATGTGGTTAAATATGATTTAAATTCACCCTGTAAATTTGGTAGAAAGTATTTCATAAGGCAAACCAATAACAAAGGAACAAATTCTAGCTTATTTTCCCTATGATTTTGTATATTAGCTTATTAATGTATTTGCACTACATAAATCATTCTCAGAAGTAAACAGAAACAATGGAAATACATTTCTTTATACTTCATGAGTTTTCGTTTAATTTTTAATGGAATGGAAATGATAATTGTTATAGTTTTGATCTGGAATGTCCCCCAGAGGCACTTGTGTTGAAGACTTCGACCTCAGTTGGTGGCACTATTGGGATGTGGTAGAAACTTGAGTTGAGGCCTAGTTTGAGGAAGTATGTCATTAGTAGTGTGGCCCTAAAGACTCTATCATATCTTTGATCTCTTCTGCCTTCCTCTCCCCTCTCTGTCTCTTTTGCTGTATTTCTCTATCCCTCTCCCTCCCCCTGCCCTTTTCTCTTCTCTGCTTCCCAGTTATGAGGTGAGCAGCTTTACTTTAATATCTGCTCTTAAATATGAGGTTAGACCTAATATCAGGTCCAAAGTGAAGGGGTCAAGCAAGCAACCATTGAATGAAGCTTCTGAAACCATGATTCAAAACAATCTTTCCTCTTTTAAGTTATCTCATGTGTTTTGTATCAGTGATGGAGAGGACTAACAAAGACAAATGTTACTAAGATGGGTAGTCTTTTTTTGTGCCTATAAATTACCATGTGGTTCAGACAACTTGGCAATTGATTTTTAGGAGGAATTTTAAAATGTTTGGAAAAGCAAATTAGAGAAAGTTTATAATGTCTAAGTGGAGCTTAATGGGTGATTCTGAAGAGAGCTCAGAAGATCAGAATGCTGACAATGATGCAGACATTAAAGGCTGTGCTCATGAAATTTCAGATGGAAATGAGGACATTATTGGGAATTGGATTAGAGGACATACATGTCACACTTAGGCAAAGAATCTCTAAAACATTTTATCCTTGCACTGATACTTTGCAAGAGCATGGGTTTAAAGGTGAAAGACAATCAGGGGAAGGAATTTTCAAGGCATCACATCATTCAGGCCATGGTATGAATATTGCTGGCTGCTTTTAGTCAGATTTATAGTGAGAATCATGAGCAAAAAGCAGAACATAAATGGTTTAGAAAACTTGTAGTTTGGTCTGAAAAGAAGTACACATAACGTTGAGGTCAAAGAGTGTGTAGTTGCTAAAAAGAAAAGTTCCACTGGAAAAAAGTCAAATACTTTGCTCCGGAAAATAGAAAAAAATGCCCTTAGGGAATTTCAAGAGTCAGCAATATTCCATCCCTCACAGGCTCAAAGGTATAAAAGTATAAACTTCTTTGAAAGAATTTGCTGAAGCTATGGCCTACGGGGGCCCAGCTATTGCTCCCACTGGTGGCAGATCTTAGTATAATCCAAGTGATATTTGTTTTGTAGGTATGCAGAATGCAAGAGTTGTGGGGTCATGGAAGATACCACTAAGATTTCAAATGAATTCCTGGGAGACGAGACAGTAAGTGGTGGGGTCAGAGTCCATGCAGGCAGCCCATGAGAGGGTGAGGTGTGAAAATATAAGAGAGAAGCCTAAGCTTCAGTGGAGATCCCAGGAAGTTAGAGATGCCAAGAATGTGGAACATCCACCATGGAAAGCAGTGGGTAGCTAGCTAGCAGAGCCAGCTAAAGAGAGTGGCCATATGGGCAGCAATTAGCAAGTCCATAAGGACATACCTATCCAAGCACTTTGGAAATCACATCATGTCACCACATGCCCAGGATGCTGTACATTTAATGTTTACCCTGATGGTTTTTGGTCTTGTTTTGGTCCAATCCTTCCTTGGTATTCTCTTAGTCCTCCTTTTTAGAGTGGAAGGTTCACCCTGTACCATTGTGTGTTGGAAGTATGCAACTTTGGTTTTTATACAATTATTTTTATAGGAACTCACAGCTAAAAGTTTGCTTTGAGTCTCAGAGGAGACATTGACCATGGACTTTTGAGCAATTCTGGAACTGTTTAGATTATGGGGACACTTGGAGATGGAATAATGTATTTTGCATTATGAGATGGTCATGGGTCTTTTGGGGACAGGGGTGGATTGTTTGATCTTGGATGTCCCCCAAAGCCTAAAGTGTTGAATGCTTGATTCCTAGCCAGTGGTGCTATTGAGGAGTGGATAAATAGGAAGTGGGATGTAGGGCCTATTTGGAGGAAGAGGTCCTTGGAGGCAAACCCTTGAAGGTTACATCTGGTCCCTGTCTCCCCCCCCTCTTCCTCCTCCTTCTCCTCCTCCTCCTCCTCCTCCTCCTCCTCCCTTTTTTATTTTGAGATGAGCAGCTTTTTTCCACAGTGTTTTCTCTGCCGTTATGTTTCACCTTGCCTCCAGCCCAAAGTGATGGTATCAAGGGACCATGGAATGAAACCTTTGAAATTATGAGACAAACAAATTCTTCCCCCTTTTTAGTTGGTTATCTCAGGTTCTTTTTAGCAGTTACAGTAAACTAACACAATACTATACTATATCAATGGCAACAATAAAATTGCTATGGCATTCAGCTTTGCAAAAAGATGTATTGAGAATATCGCTTTTCCATCATAATGGATTTGTGAAAAAGGCTGGATGACAGAAAAGTATAATGGTATTTAAACCTCAAAAACAGACATTGATGAATGTGTAACAATATATAATACCACAATACAGTGTTCTACATTTCATCATTAAACAGAGGACTTTGGAGACCTCAATTTGTTTTTCTAAGAAGATGTTGTCAATAAGCCTCCACATTTTCCATGGGATTTTTCTCATTATTTGAAAACTGTTCTTTTGAATCATGACAATTGTCAATTTATACTTGATATGTTCATGGATGCTTGACTAAATACCTTAGATACATCTTATGAATTGAAATAAGAAATAGAGTAGACAAATTCTACATAACTGTAAGCTTTTTTGATCCAATGAACACTTTGTCCATAAATGTTTTGTCTTAAACATTTTCTTCATATTATAATTAATTCATTCATTTATGCAATCATCATTTATATAAGAACTATTATAAGCAAGCATAAAGCAAAAGTACTGTGATGAACACCAAAATATGTATCCTAGTTTTAAGATATACTTGTGCAAACTTAATACATAATTTTGGGCTGGTAAAGAAAAGTACATGTAAAAGGGGAGGATTTAGGAAAGCTGTCATAAAAAAAAAAAAAAAAAAAAAAAAAAAAAAACATTGATAATAAAGTAGACCATGCAGCTCATGTGTGTAAGAATTGAACAAGTGGAGTTAAAGAGAAAAAAACAACATGAGAAAAGATAGTCTGGATTGTATAGGAAATATGATAGAAGATGTTAAGCTAATAAATTGGACAACAAATTTGCATATTTTGTTGAAAACTTGGAAATCACTTTAGTGCTTTTAGGTAAGAGGCAGAAGAAAAGTGGAAAAATGTCAGCTTTGGCCAAATTTGTATGGGGATTTGAAAGTTAAAATTACATACTTAAAATTTCAGAGTATCATCTAAAAAATTTTTATTGTTGTTGTTTTAGATGTCCTTGCTTAAAGTCAGAGATTTTCTTACGACTCCTCAGAATGGGTATTAAGTTTTGTGGAATATTCTTTCTGCACTTATCGAAATGATCACGTGGCATTTTTCTTCTTTCTATTACTGTGGTAAATTACACTGATTTTCAAATGTTAAACTAGGTTTGCATTCTTAGGATTTACTCTACTTCAACATTATCATTTCTACTGTTTTTTTTTTTTTTTGTGTGTGTGTGTATGTGTGTTATTTTTTTGGTGGTGCTGGGGATCAAACCCAGGGCTTTGTGCATGCTAGGCAAGCACTCTACCAACTGAGCTATTTCCCCAACACCCGAACATTATCATTTCTATTCAATAATGCATTTAATTTACAAGTATTTTGTGAAGAATTTTCATGTACATATTCACGAAGAATATTTGTCTATACTTTTTCTCTTTGGAATGTGTTTCCTTTTTTCTAATGTTTTATCTTTCTAAAATATTGGTAAGGGTAATTCTGGCCTTATGAAGCTAACTGGGATGTGTTTCCTCCTGTTCCATTTCTGAGAGTGTGTAAAGGATTGATACCATTCCTTAATGTTTCATTGAAGTCTCACCATTGAAACCCTCTGGGCAGAGAGGTTTCTTTCTGTAGATGAATGTCCTTACAAATTACATTTCTAGACTGGATATAAGATGTTCTGGATTTTCAATGTTTTTCGTGTCAGTTTTTATAATTTGTGTTTTTCAAGGAATTTGTCCATTTCTTTTAATTTTTCAAATGTACTGGAGTGAACACTGTGTTATACATAATATTCCCATATATTTTTGAATATATTTTAGTTGTAGATGTACACAATACCTTTATTTATTTTTATGTGGTGCTGAGGATTGAACCCAGTGTCTCACCCATGCTAGGCAAGCACTCTATCACTAAGCTACAACCCCTGCTCCCTATATCCTTTTAATCTGTAATGATTTTTTTTTCTTTTCCATTTCTGATATTATGAATTTGTGTGTGAGTTTTATTTTCTTGATACATTTAGCTACAGATTTAGCAATTTTACCTTAGATTTTTCTGTGACAATCAGCTTTTGGTTTCTGTTCTTTGTTTGTTTTCTATTTCTGAGATTTTTTTTCACTTATCCTTGTTTTTTTTTTTTTTACTTCTATTAGGCTTTATTTTATACACTATTAAAGCAGCATCTTAAATCATTAATTTTAAAATTTTAATTTTAATCAATTTGAATATTTAACTCTAAAAAATTTATATTAAAGATATATTAGTTGAATTCTACCTATTTGATATATTTTTTCATTATTTTTATGTCAAAACATGTACTGATTTCTTCAATAATTCTTTTTTATATCAAGAATGTTATTTAATTACCAAATATTTGACATCATTCAGATATCTTTTAGCTATTGGTTTCTATCTAAATTTCATTCACTTTTACAGGAAATACATAGCATGATTTCCATTTTTTAAACTTTACTGTTGCCATGTGGTCATTAGTGCAGTCTATCTTGGACAATGTCCAGAAATTCTTGAAAAGAATGTGAATTCTTTTATTCCTAGGTGAAAAGCTCTATAAAGGTAAATTAGGTCAAAATTTTATACTATTTTGAAATTCTGTATAACTTAATTGATATTTAATATTTCTATGACTTATTAAGTGTTAGATACTATTCTATTTTATCTGCATTCTTTTTCCCTCACATCATATTTTTATTTTTTTAATTTTTAAATTTGTTTTAATTAGTTATACGTGACTCTTAATAGCAACTTCACATTATTTCATTTTGGTGTTTGTTTTGAGATTATACATACGTTTTAACTTATCACAGTCTGACTTCAAATGAGATGACATTTGATATATAATTTAAGAATTTTAGGCTTTAGTATATTTTATTTCCTCATCATTTGTGTTATTGCTATATAATAGTTTACATTTTATTTCTGTGTATTTCACAAGCCCTGCAACACAGTGCTATTATTTTTGCTTCAAAGAATTAAGTATGTATTTTAATTAATAAAAGTGAAACAAAACCTTTATTTCTGCCCACATATTTAACATTCCCATGATTCTTCTTTCTTCATTTAGATTCAAAGTTTTGTTGGTTATATTTTTTCTTCACCCTGTATGATATAATATAGTGTAGAATTGCTGGCAATGAATTCTCTCTACTTTTGTCTGAATACAAAAACTATTTTTTCTCTTATTCTTGGGAGACAATTTCTGTATATAAAAAGTCTAGATTGATGATTTATTCTTTCACTGGATTAGATATTGTTTCATTCTCTTCTTGCTTGTAGTACTTATAACAGGAAGTGTGCATTCAATCTCGCTTTTGTTTTCCTGAAATCATGTGTCATTTTTTTTATCTCGTGCTGTTAAGATTTTCTCTGTATCAAGGATTGCAATAGTTTGATACTTATGTGCCTTGGCATTTTATTTAAGTGTATTTTTTTTTGGTTTGTTGCACTTTTTGGGTATGCAGTTTTACTGTTTTTATCGAATTTGGAAACAATGGTCAAGGATATTTTGCACATATTTTTTTCTTTCCATCCTGTTGTGTTTTTCCTCTGGAATCTCAATTTCGCATGTGATAGACAGCTTAATATTGTCCTACAAGTCACTGGTGCTTTATTCATAAATTTTAGACAACTTTTTTCTGTTTCATTTTTTATAATTTCTATTGTTAACACTGATAATTTTTCTAAATTGTTTAATTTCCTATTAGACTTATACAGTGCAATGTTTCAGATATTGTATTTCTAGCTCTAGATATTTTATTTGTTCTTTGTTTTTCATTTATTTCTTCATTATTTTATTATTAAAGTCTTAAACATAAATGATAGCTTTTTAACCTCCAATTTTGTTATTTAAACAATCCCAATGAATGTATTATATTAAATATTATATATTCTGTTGAACAACTTATTTTCCTCCTGAATTTCACTGTCTAGAATTTTTTTTTATTTACGTTGAAATTGTACAATTGTGCTGTTCAGTTTGGGAATTTTCATGTCACTCTTAGAGGAGTGACAAAATTGTTTTTCAGGTAGATAGATTAATTATAAATCAAATTTATCTCTTTGTGGCTTGTTTTTCTAAGCTTTGTTAGTACGGTATTTCAACAAGCTTTAAAGTTAGTATTATTTTTGCCTTATTACAAAGGTGTGACCTTTCTGGTATCTATGTCACGTGACTTGGCTATAAAAGGAAACTCTTGAATCTGACAGGTGGGAGTTAGAATGATTCCCAGTCCTATGTGCATTCTACAAATTGTTAAGTTTGCCACTCACTGGTGGTTCTTTGCCCATCCTTGTGGGATTTCAACCCACATATGTGTTGCTTAGTATTATTCAGCAACAGAGTCAAAAAAGCTTATGTTGCTTTCTGGAGATTTTTCTCCATGAAACTCTACATTCTTACTTAATCTCTCTCAACACTAATTTCTACATGGTCAAAAAGACAAAATGCTATCTGCTTGGGATTGTCCTCTTTTATTACACCCAGAGACACTTGTGGTACATCACTTGTTATCCTCTCAGCGATCACTGCTGCTCTCCTTTTCTCCTCTCTCCCCAGCCAAACTGAAGAGAAAAGGCCAAGCTTAGGAGACCTAGTATTGTGCTGAAGGGGATGCAGCCTCATTACCACATGTGTAGCCTTCTGCCTAGTGATCTATGATGAAGTTGTTTTATTTCCCAGGTGTACTGAGATGTAATTGGAATATTTAAAGTGTATATTTTGATAATTATATATATATATATAAACTCTTTAAACTATCAACACAATCTATATTATAAAAAATCAATTAACACTAAAATTATTAGACCCCTTGCAACATTTCCATCACCCTTTTCTCCCATCCAACACCATAGGTAACCCCTGGTCTGCTTTCTCTTCCTATAGATTAGCTTGCATTTTCTAGAATTTTAAATGAATGGAAACTTATTAAATATACTCTCTTTTGTTTAATTGTTTTGACTCAGACTATGCATTTTAAAATGAATTTACATTCATCTGTGAATCATTAATTTGTATTTTACTAGCATTCTGTTGTCTGGATGCACCAGTTTGTCTATACATTCTCACATTAATGGGCACTTTCAGTTGTTTCTAGTTCTTGTGCATTTCTTATTAAATCATGAACACTCCCTTGCAAGTCTGTGTGGGCACATTTTCATTTCTCTTGGATATATACTTAGTAGTAGAATGGTTATATTCACTAGTAGACTTATTATGAACTTTTAGAGGAACTATCAAACATTTTTCCAGAGTACTTGTAACTATTTATGTTCCCATCAGCAAAGTTTAAATGCCCAGTTTGCTTCACATACTTAAACATAACTTGGTACAGTCAGGTTTTTAACTTTATACAATCTGACTGGATTGTAATTGTATCTCATTTTCATTTTAAGTTTATTAATGATTAGTAATATTAAACATCTTTGCATGTACTTATTTACTACCTGTATATATGATTTGGTATAATGTCTATACAAATTTGTAGCATATTTTCATCTTTGCTATCATACTATTCCATTTGAGAATTTTCTCTAATAATTTGCATGCAAATTCTCTACCAGAAATGAAATTGATGAAGATTTTTCTCTCAGCCTATGACCTGTATGTACATTTTCCTAACATTATATATCAAAGTGCAAAATTTTTAATTCACATAAAGCTGGATATGTTTAAATTTTTATTTTATGTATTTTGCTTTTGATGTCATATGTTTGAGTTTCTTTGAACTTCTTAACCAGGAAGTTTAGAGTTTTCAGCAAATTTGGGTATTGTTCAGTCATAAATTATTATTATTATTATTATTACCATGGATTGAACTCAGGGGCACTCAATCACTGAGCCACATTTCCCATCCTAATTTATATATTATTTAGAGACAGTATCTTACTGAATTGCTTAGCTCCTCACTTTTACTGAGGCTGGCTTTGAACTCAGGGTCTTCTTGCCTCAGCCTCCCAAGCTGCTTGGATTACAGACATGCATCTCTGCACCCAGCATTTCACCCAAATTTCAATAAATTTGAAATTTCTTTTCTACTCTTTCTCATTTCTCATTTCATTTTATGACACCAATAATACTTGCAGTAAGCTACTTAAAGTTTTCCTCAATCTCCATGGTGCTATTTTAATTATTCCCATTCTTCTTTCTGTTTTATTTTGGATATTTTGTATTCTACAAGTTTACTCATTTTTTAAAAACCACAGTATCTTTTCCTGTGGAATAATGCTCCTTGTGGCTTCAGGTGGTTTTTTGCACATGTATACACTAATCAATACATGGCTCAAGATTCAAGTGAAATCCTCTGCAGATGTTCCGAGCACAATCTTAATGCAGTTGTTTTCTCTCCAGTTCTCTTATGAGCTCTAGTTTTTCAGATATCTTTGGACCCTATACTCATCTCAAGTCAGAGAGATTGTCAGATTTCCCCTGTCTTCTGGCTCTTGCAATGCAAGATTAAATTTTTCTCCAGGATGCAAGCTGGGGGCAGTTATATGGATCAATTTATTTATTTTACACATCTCAGAGATCACTGTCATGTATTGCTTGATGTCCAATGCCTAAAAAATGTTTCATATATTTTTTTTCCATCATTACATTTCATTCAGGTGGGAAAATAAATTTGTTACCTATTTGTTTTTCTTGCTGTATAAATTCACATCTAATTTTATATTCCAGTTTTTAAAAAAATATATTTTATATACATTGTTCAGGTTTATAATTGTTAACTTAGGGAAGAAATCATGGATAGAAGTGGAAGTTCCCATCAGTGACTTTGAATGTGTTTGTAGTATGGGTTTTATTTTCAGGGAAGTAATAATTGAACATTTGAAAGTAATAATTGAACAATTGGTAGGAGTTTGAAGAATAGAGAAATATAGAAATCAAATAGATAAAGTAAAATATGATAACAGAGAATTAATTCAGTGTTAGTTTAGTTTAACATAACGTGTAGTATTAATGGAACATCTAGAGAGTATCCATGAGGAGATTGAAATTGGGGTGAAATTTAGGAGAAAGTTTAGAGGAAAAATGCTAAGGAAGAAAGAGAAAAGAAAGAAAATGATGGAAAATAACTATTTTTTTCATATTTGCAATCATGGCACTTAGTATAATTCCATGCATATTTTAAGTGATCAGTAGAGGGTTTATGATCAAAGAAATGACAAACAACAGAGCTTAATTTAGTATAAAGAGAAAAAGCCAAATGGATTGTCTGAGAGGTAGTTGTTTCCTTGATGTTTAATTCTTTATAACAATGCCCTGCAAATTTCACTTATGAGCAGTTTTTAAAAGACCTATATTATTTTAAAAATTAAGGAAATTTTGAAGGAGTAAGAGTAGTATTTTTCTAGTGATCCCTATTTTCTATATGTCACCTATAAAATAAATGATATGGTATATACTTTTCTGTGCAGTCATTAACTGACTCTTATTGCCTTTCATATCAAGCTGCCTCATTATTGCATTCCCCTTCAAGTTTATAAATGGAATTCTTGAAATATCTGTAGAATGAAATATAATTGGCATTGCTTTGTGTGCTTTTAACTCCTGTTTTTTCATCATCAAATTCATCTATGACTTCAGAAGAGTTGTTTCCAACAAGGCACCGGTTCCCAAATAAAAATGTTGCTTTACTACCATTCTGGCTGCCTAAACTACACTGTTCCTGTCTTGCTACCAAAAAATAATTGAATTTTTAAATACATAAAGCTATTAAATAAAACAATATCATACATTTTAATCTGTTTTTTAAGGAAACAGTGAATTATATTTCTAGGCTACTGAAATAATTTATTTTATTTAACATAGCATCATAATTTATCTGGTTTTAAACATTAGCCTACTTAGAAGCCTTTTACACACACACACACACACACACACACACACACACATATATATATATATATATATATATATATATATATATATACATATATACATATATTTAAGAAGGTAAGTGTGATTTGATAACATGAATAAATTTCCAAATAAAATATCTAAGAACATTGCAAACCTCAAATCACAATTTATAATTTACTCAAATTCAGCTATCTGAGTATAGATTGGCCAAATATATCAGAGAAAGGTAATACTAACATTATTGACCTTTAACTTCTGTAATTTTTATCTATTTCTGATAAAAATGAATTATTCAAAAGCTCTGAGTTACATTAAATTGCTTTGTGATCAATATATTGTGCAGTAGGAAAGAAACATTAATTGATGAAAATTTAAGCATATTAAAACCTCAGATGTAATTTTATGAAAACCAATAGTAGCTGGTTTACTTGACCTCAGCCTTGTGTAAAATTATTGTACTGAGTGAAGCAATAATCATTTTATTTTAATACTATTTAACCATGTAATTTCCTTTTTCAAAAGCCCACAGATTCTGACCACTATTTTTTAATGAAATTTCTTATAAATTTCTATGGCCTCAATTAGCTCTTACTTTCTCCTTTTAATTATGCCACAATTCACCAACTTTATTTTTAGACATTCTCTGCCATGCCTTGCTCTCCAGTCAAGAAATATTTAACATCCCTAATGCAACATTCTTGCATCTCTATTTCTGTCTCCACAGGTTAACCCTTAATTGTTCAATGACCACCCTTCTTGATCATATTGATATTTGATTTTTTCCATAATCTTACTTTAAAATAATATATTATAGGGATTCTTCCATAGTTAGCACAAATCATATGTATATCTTGTATTCTCTACCATATATATATATATATATATATATATATATATATATATGGATTTATATAACCAACACTTATTTATAAATTTATTCTATACATTATGGTTATCATTTTCATATTTCTCTGTTATGATTTCCATCAGTTCATAATATTGTAAGGAAAACAGAAATTGATTCCTCAAACTATTCTGGATACCTATGGAATCTGTATAATTTGGTATGATGATTGGCATCCAAGAAAACTCAAGTCAAGAGCAGTGTAACTAAATTATTTTATTAACTGTGTTCCTCTAACTTCAACTGCACAATCAACCAGGTTTTTTTTTTTTTTTTTTTTTGACAAATATTTTTGGGAGTCTAAGTTGATATTAGAACTTTTGCCTTTTAAGTATAACAAAACTTGTGCTAGGGTTAGATCATCTATACTTTCTATGGTTACAGCAATTGAATTAATAACAGAATTTTATTAAAAAATATCATGCAGCTGAACATTGTAGCACACACCTTTTTAAAAATGACAAGGATATAGCTCATGGATAGAATGCTTATGTAGTATGTTTAAGGACCTGGGTTCAATTACCAGTGCTGCAAAATAAATAAATAAATGTATGTTTTTCACAGTTTACTGAAAAAAATGCATGCGGGCAAAAATTCCTTTGAGGTTAACATTTTTAAGATTCAGAAATATTCAAAGATTCACCGAAAAATGGAATACAAAAAGTGATATGATCCAATGACTTCCTACCATGCTGACTTTTATGAGAACCCCAGATGATGATGATGATGATGATGATGATGATGATGATGATGATGTTGTTGTTGAGGGTACTAAGAATCTTCAATCACTGGAAAAGTATATCTAACTAGTCTGGGTATACTGTGGAAAATGGACTTGGAGAAATATTTTCTATTTATCTCACTAAATAAATTCACTCAAATTTGTGGCTCAAGAGAAATATACAGATAAAAGTGCATTTAAAAATTTTATTCTACATAGGGAGAGAATGTGATCCTTTAATTTGAATTTTTCTGGAATCTTTTACTCCTGAGCCATTGAGTTGATCTACCCTCTCACTCTATTGACATGTATGAAGTACTATCTGGACCTAAGTATAGTATGCAGTAACACACCAAGTCATTGAGCATGGTGTCAGGAACATCACTGTTTAGTAGAAGAGATTAACTATGGGTTGATATACCTGGTATTTGGGACACAAATGGTAACTATCTGATTAAAGCATAATTTTCTTCAGTAAGTCTAGTCCTTACCCAAGTCTCCTTAGGTTCTGTACCAAGTAAATCAACTTAAATCCAATGTAATATGAAATTTTTACCAGGATATTCTCAATGTGGATTTTCTGAAATTTTCTCTGTATGTGTCTTCACTGGGAAGGAGTGTGATTTATTCAAGGCATGGTAGCTCCAACCCTAGTGATAAACTAAACTATATAATTTCATAACCATTCCTCAACTTTATTCCAGACTTGCAAAATAAATTCCTTCCAAGAGTGAAAAAAAAATCTATCTTCCAGCATCTCATTATGACCCGATTTTACTGTGGTTGATTTATCTTTCAAATTTGGAATTCTAAGGCACATTAATCTAACTGGAGCATCACCTTGAGAAATTATTATGTTGAGGACATAGTACTGGCCCTTGAGTCATAATCTGGGCTTCATTCCTGGATCCAATGTTTATTAAAGATTTTTGACATTTGATAATTTATCTAACATTTCTGAGCTTCCATGTCTCCATGTCTCAAATGGGATAATAGCTTTTGTTGCTTTATAACTTCAACTTGAAGTCCAAATGTGAAGATTAAGATAGAAAAACAGTAAGTACTAAATAACTGAAAGTTTATAACATTTTCATGGCTCATTCTATGATATTACTACTGCTACTGATGAAGGAACTCTTGTTTCTGATCAACAGCTGCCATAATCTCATTGCATTTGGGGATTTTCTCTCTTCCATGTGTGCTACATATGCTATCACCTGTTAGCAGCACAATGTAACAGTTGTCTACATTATCTCATTTTCTCTGTCTTCCTAAAATTGGACCTGCATTCCTAGGGATTTAGTAAGAGATCATTTTTCTCATATTTCACCATTCATATTGATTCTAGTAGGCAGGCATATTCAGATAGTCTAGACTTCATCAAATCTACAGAAACATAGAAACAGATAAGCATCTTAAGGAAGGTACAGAAAAAATGATATAGGAGCTCAGAAAATTGACACCTGCAATAAACAGTCAATTGTTAAGAAGCTTGCATTCTCATAAATTATGAACATATTATTCATAATGTATTATTCACCTTACTTATAAAAGGATATGTTTTCACCAATAAATGTGAAGAGATAATTAAAAATTGGGGTGCTTTTGCTAATAATTTTAGCTGAAAAATTTACTGAGCCAGTTAAAAACAAAGAAAACTCTTTAATGTTGCTGATAGGAGTGTAAAATGGTTATACAATTACTTTAAAAAGTTATTTGACTTTCCAACTAACTTAAGATAGGTCTAGTCCATGACCCCAAAATTCACTAGTAGTAATTTACTGAAGAAACATAAGTGCATGTGTCCAACAAAAAATTTGTAAAAACATACTATTAGCAATTTTATTAATTATAGGCTGAAACTCAGTTCCAGCCCCTTTAGCTATAGTTACAGCTTAATTACTGCTTTCACACAGACACAGAGGGAGACTCACCCATGTATACCTCCAAGATAGGCTTGCTGGACTCTGTCCCAAAGCAGGTCCTGAAAGTACCTTATTTTGGCTCCAGCTCTCATCTATTATAGCCTAACTACACCCACACAAAGATATGCTGGGAGACATGTTCTTTGGAGCCACAGGATAGGCTTGTTCACCTTTTTCTCATAGCAGATTCTGAAGAGGCCCTGACACAGCTTCACAACTCTTTGCTCCTCAGGGAGCTTTCCTGCCTCTGCAATAAATGCTAAGAGACTCAACTGTCTGCAAACTTAAGAGGCTTGCCCACCTCCATCCCACAGCAAATCCTAAAGGGACCTTGAAGTTTATCTCCAACTCCTGTAAAGTACATCCTGGGAACAATTCTGACAGCATTGGAGACTCTGAGAGACATATTTCTTTCTTGCCCACAGCCCACAGGTGTCAGAATGGAGATTCCTCTTGGTGGGATGGGTTAGCTGCAGAAAAAAAGCTAAGAAAAACAGTGAAGAAAACCACAGAACACAGAAAGTAATTTTTAAAACAAGGGCAGGATGAATTAGCTGATCTTGGGGATTGAGCTTTCACACTGAAAAGAAGAGAGTTATGGAGCCCACACTTGCTTTATTTATATGGGGGAACATCAAAGGTTTTCCATGGAATGTTCTTTGCCAAATAAGGTAGGAGGTGGGCTGTCCAGTTTCCAATGGGTTACGCCCAACTCCAGAGCTATGAGAGCAGGCTTCCAAGTAGAGCAGACATTGAACTCAAGTGCATTGAGCAATCCATTCAGTGGGAGGAGCTACAAAATAGTTCGCAGTGCCAAACCTAAATCTCTCTGGCTCCAGACTGAATGAAGACCCTTAAGTAATTCATGGGTGACTCCCTGCAATTATCTGTGCCAACTGGACAGTCATGCTGATATCCAGCCCACAGAAGACTCTAAAAATGGCCTGTCTTGGCTTCATCCCTGTCTTTTATAGCCCCAGAGTTACATTACCTATGCAGGGAACTCCTGAGATGAACTCAGACAGATTTTCTGCCTCAGTTGAATAGCAAGTCCAGAAAAATCCATGAATCTTAACTGCAGCCTGAGATCATGCGTTCACATTCCGGAACCCACTGGGAAACATCTGCTTGTGACAATGGAGACAGCTTAAAGGTCCTTGTATTGACTGTTAGCCTAAAATAACTATTAGTCTTAGTTCCACCCTATCTTAGTCATAAACTGGAGAAGCTTGGCCATCCCAGGGACCTATACAGAGATCCAACCAGAGCCTTCTCAAAGAACTGCAGGAAGCCATTGGGTATTTGTTTCCACCTGGTAACAGGGATATTTTCAGCCACCTACGAAGCAGTGTGTATCCCAGACCAAGCCACACAGGACAGGGTTCTTGAGATTGTAGAGTATACTCAGAGTGTAGGCAGAACCACAAATATTAAAGCCCTGGAAATAGGCCCACCAAATATGATTTCCACAGTGGACCTACCATCAGCCACATAAACTGCACTCAACTGCACACCCAGAGGCAAATACCTAAAATAAAAAGAAAATACTTAACCTTGATGAAATAACTGAAAAAGGTGTTTTTTTTTTCATTCTAATTCATGCATAGTAATGCAAGGCTCCTTGTACAATAAAGAATCAGGCAAACATACCATCAAAAGCATCAATAGCTCCAATGAACAATCCCAAAGAAATGCATATGTATGAATTGCCCAAAAAGGAAGCCAAAATAAGCAACTTAAAGGACCTCAATGAGATACAAGAGAATACAAAAGATAACTAAATTAAATAAGAAAACAAAGCATAAACAAAATGAAAAGTTTACAAATAAATAGAAATTATAAGAAAAGAGCTAAACAAAAAATCCTGGAGCTGAATAGCACAACAGCAGGACTGAAAATTGAATAGATACTTTCAACAGCACATTGAATCATATAGAAAAAGTAATTAATGCACTTGAAGACAAATCATTTAAAATTAGTTAATTTGAAGAACAAGACCCATTAGATATAAAAACATATGAATTAAGGAGAGGGAGTAAAAAAAATGTGCAGAAAGCTAATAAAAGATGTACTCTCTAAAAACTTCCCAAATTTTAGGAACAGAAGACATACAAATGGCTGCCAAATATATGAAAAATTATTCAATATCATTAGCCACCAGAGAAATGCAAATCAAAATTAAAACATAGCATTTAACCACAGTTAGATTATCTATAATAATAATTTAAGAAACAAATGTTGGTGAAGATGTGGAGAAAAAGCGACTGTTATATACTACTGGCAGGAATGTGAATTACAGAAAAATTATGGAGTTTCTTTACAAAACTGAAAACAGTTCTACAATATGATCCAAGAAGTTTTATACCAAAGAAATGAAATCAGCAAATGAAAGTGACACTTGCCCATGTTTATTATGTAACTAATCACAATAGCTAAAGTATATGTCTATTGACAGGTGAATAGAATGATATTCTGTAATTTGCAGGAAAATTAATAGAAGTGGAGAACGTGCTAAGTGAAATAAGTCAAAGAAGAAAGACATATAGCATTTGTTTTCTTATATATGGAAACTAAAAAAGGGTCTAAAAGTAAAATAGTGATTTCTAGAAACTGGGAAGGGTCTATGGGGAGCGTGAATAGAGGGTGGTTATATTTGATCATTGGACACTATACACATGTAAGGAAATCCTTTAATATGTATAAACAATATATGTTAAAAATAGATAAACATTTTCCATGTCATGGGGAAAATATAGTCAGAGATTCAAGAAGCTAAAAGGGCCCCAAAGAAGATCTTTAAACAATAAATACACATAAATACACATAATAATGAATACAAGACACATTATAATCAATCTGTCAAAAGTCAAGACAATGAGAGAATCTTGAAACCAGCAAGACAAAAGAAACTTGACACAAAGGCAGGATCTTCCATGAGATTACCAGTGGATTTCTTAACCGAAATCTTGCGAACCAATGATAGAGTGGGATGGCATATTAAATCTATTAGAGAAAAAATTTTCTATTGGGGCACAGTGGTGCCTTCCTATAAATCCAGCTACTCAGGAGTCTGGGGCAAAAAGATTAAAAGTTCAAGACTAGCTTCATCAAATTAATGAGACTCTGTCTTAAAATAAAAAAATAAAAAGGGCTAGTGATTTAGTTCAGTGGTCAAATCCTCCTAGTTTCAATCCCCAGTACCAGAAAGAAAAAAAAAAAAGAAAAAATACCAAACAAGAATATCATGCATGGCAAAACTCTTTTTTAGAAATGAAGAAGAGATATAGACATACCAAGATAAAAATAACTCAAGGAGACCAGCACATGAGTAGCCTTATAAGAAATTTTAAAGTGATCTCAAGTTGAAAAAAAAGGACTATTAAGTAAAACTTTCAAAAGCTCATAATGGAGGAAACACTTCCAAATTCATTTTATAAGGTCAGGATTATCTTGATACACACAATGACACTATAAGGAAAAAAATTACACGTCAATATCCTCATTAAACAAAGATGCAAAAGTCCTGAAGAAAATACTAGAAAATTGAAATCCACAATACATTGAAAGGTTCATTCATCATGATCAAGTAGTATGTACTCTTGGGATAAAAGATTGATTCAACGCACACAAATACATAAATATGATATACCATAGCAAAAGAATGAAATCACCAAGAGTAATTGTGGAAAAATAAATGAATAAATAACAAAAACTATATGATCATCTCAATACGTGTAGAAAAGCTTTTGACAAAATTCAACTTCATTTCATGACAAAAACTCAATTAGGTCAAGAAAGCAAATATCTCAATATAGGGCATATATAAAAATCCTACTATTAACATTGTATTTCACAGTGAAAGTTGAAAGATATTATTCTAAAATCAGAAATCAAACAAGGATGCACATGCTCATATGTATATTCAGAACTTCATTGAAAATTTTAGCCAGAAAAGTTAGGAAAAAAAGAAATAAAAGTAATCGAAATAAACCCTATTTACTCCCCAAAACCAAACTCTCATTTAGAACTAATAAACATATTCAGAAAAATAGCAGGGTGCTAATCAACACATAAAAATCAGTAGCATTTTTCAAACAGTGAACTATCTGAAAAATAAATTATGAAACCAATCCCATTAACAATAAAAAAATAAAATACTTAGGAGTAAATTTATCCAAGAAATTTTAAGATCTGTATATCAAACACTATAAAAAAACTGATGGAAGAAATTTTAGATGGCATAAATGAATGAAAAGCTGTTTTTTTGTCCATGAATTAAAAGTAATATTGTTAAAATTCTCATGATATAAAGAAATCTACAGATTCAATGCATCATAACCTCTTAATAATTTTTATAGTAATAGAAAACAACAATCCTAAAATTAAACAATCCCAATGTATCCCTAGTAGCCAAAGAAATCTTGAACTAAAGAACAAAGTTGGAACCATCTGACTTTCCTATGCTCATATATGAATACACGACTAGTGAAACTCCACATCATGTACAACCACAAGAATGGGATCCTAATCAGAATAAGTTATACTCCATATATGTATATTATGTCAGAATACATCTGTCATGTGTACCTACAAAAGAATAAATTTAAAAAAATAAAGTAAAAATAAAAAGAAATACAAATTGAAACATCATGATAATAAAAATAGACATGCTGACCAAATTAAAAATACAGAGAATCCAGAAATAAACTCAACTCTTTGTGGTCAATTGATTTTCTCCAAAAGTTTTAAGGACACAATGGAGAAAGGTTAGTCTCTTCAAGAAATGATACTGGGAAAACTCAATATCTGAAAACAAAAGAATCAAATTGGAATTTAGCCTTACATTATATATAAAAATTATCTCCGAATGGATTAAAGTTTTAAAGATTTAAATGTAACACCTGAAACTATAAAACTACTAGAAGAAAACATAGGAGAAATGTTCCACTATTCCAGGCAAAGACTTTTTTTGGATCTGACCTCAAGAGCACAGGCAACGAAAGCAAAAATAAACTAATGACATTGATTCACGCTAAAAGATTTATGCAGAGCAAAGGAAACTGAGTGAAGAGATAGTCCATGATTTGGAGAAAGTATTTGTAAACTCTACATCTGACAAGGAAGTAATTAATATTCAATATTCATAAGTAACAACTCAATAGCAAGAAAGTAAATAATCCAATCAAATAAGAAGACATACCAGTGGCAAACATACATGAAAAAATGTTCATCATCCTGATAATCAGGGAAATGCAAATTGAAAAGGTAGTGACATGTCATCTTCCACCTGTTAAAATGGTTACTATCAAAAAGACATAATATAACAAATGTTGATCAGGATGCAGAGAAAAGGGAATCCTTGTATGCAATTGATAGGAAAGTAAATTAACACTGCCATTACAGAAAACAATATGGAAGTACTTCAGAAAACTAAAAATCAAATTACCATATAATACAGTGAGCCAAATTAACAGAAAGCAGACAAAGAGACATCTGCACTCCTGGGTTCACGGCAATATTTATTCATAATAACCAAGATATGGAAGCAAGCTATTTGTTAATCACCAGAGGAATAGGCAAAGAAAATTATGCATGGAAAATTATTGAATCCTCATTTGGGGGGGGGGCACACCTGTCATTTCTGAAAACATAGGAGCATGGAGGATATTATGCTAAGTAAAACGAATTAGACGCAGAAGGAAATATTGCATGATCTCACTTGCATACAGAATATAAAAGACTGGAATCCACGGAAGTAGAGAAAAAAATGACATTAGCAAAAACTGGGGGAAGAGAATAATGGGGAAATGTTTATCAAAGGGTGCAATGTTTCAGGTGAACTGTAGGGAAGAAAAACTTGTGCGATTTATTGTACAGAAAAGTAACTACACAATAATGGGTTGTATATTTCAAAGTAGCTAAAAGAATATATTTTAAATGTTTTCACTACTACAAAAATGGTAAATATACGAGGTAATTAACTTGTTAACTATCCTAATTTAATCAATCCTTGATGAAAATACTTATAAAAATATCAATTGTATCCCCAAATATGTAAACTTATTATTTGATAAATAAAATAAAATTTAAAATAATTAAAAATGATAGCAAATCAACTAAAACAATGCAAATGTTTGTCAAGATGTTAAGCAAATTTTGATATGTTCACAATATGGACAACTACCCAACAATACAAAGTATAAACTCTTGATATATTCTATGTCATGCATGAATCTAAAAAATGGCATGCAAACAACACATAAAGAAGCTGCCCACAAAAATGTATGATTCCAATTAGATGATATTTTACAGCAAATGGAAAAGTATTATATATCAAAAAAGTTTAACTTTGGAAGAGTATTGAATGGCAAAATATTTACTGAAAATGACATCTCTGAGAGTAATGAAAAAGTAATACTGCTATAGATACAGGTTACAAGGACCTAGACATAAGTGGAATATCTTCACAAAATGTTCATTTTCTTACATGTAAATTACATTTCAATAGAAATTGCAAAAATACAAAGCAACAAAGAGACAGAGGACTAGTAAAAGTGGCTTCTACAACCTGTAAGCAATGTTTACCTGTGGGGAAACTTTTTTCCCCATATTTGTTGATTTATTGTGCATCATCTTCCCCCATTTGTATGGGGGAAAACATACAAATATGTTTACATAAATAATATATCATTCTCCTTTCCTATGATATATGTTGGTATGCACTTTTTAATTATTAGCTTTCATTTCTTAAATGTATTAAAGTAATGCTATGTTGCTTTTGACATAGGATACCTGATATTTTAGAAGAAATGCTTACAACTCTTTCAAAATAAAGTTATTATTGTCTTGGCAGACTGTAAAATGTTCCTCCAAGAATTGTTCAATAGGAGGATGGTGGATGGATAGTTTGGTTTAAAAATTAATCTTATTTAAAACTTTAAAAAATATAGCATCATGTAATACTGTTCTTGTGGATGCATAAATGACCATGCTATACATTTGTTTTCAAAATTATTTTACAAGTATTCATATTGTGAAGCTATTATTGAGTTCAAATATTTTTACATAAACTATTAAGTGACATAGTGCTAAAAAGTGATAATATCTGACTTATTTCCATTCACTATTGAATAATCTTCTAAGGATTATGAAGAAGCTCTTAAATTTGGGGTGAGAAGCATCCAACTATTCAAGTGTAGAGGGAGGTAAAACATAAAACAAACTATACACAATTACCATACATTAAAATTCTCTTCCACAAGTGTGTTTTGTTCAAATAAAATAAGATGATTGATTTAAATAACACTTAAATGTCAAAATAATAACTATTAACAATTGTATGGTACTCTCTAATTTACAGAGTGCTTTTGATAGTTTATTATATTTGGACAGGATCTTTTAAGGGAATATTTTGTTTATAGAGTGTTCCCATACACCTCAGTCTCATAACATTACTTGAACAATTTTGGATATGGAAATCTGAACTTACTTCTGAGTATATAAATGTTTCTTTCATTTTGGCTTTAGGAAAAGTGAGTACTACACCCTATGTAGATTGTCCAGATATCTACAGCATGCCATTTAAGGTAGTAACACCTTTAATTACATTTGACGTGTTTTTTGGTTATAAAGTAATACATGACCACTTTATGATACTGGGAAAATATAAACGTATTCAGAAAAAATAAGAATCTATATTCCTATAATTTAAAGATAATCACTGTTCATATTTCAGCTGGGCACGTGCCTGTAATCCCAGCAGATCATGAAGCTGAGGTAGGAGGATCACAACTTCAAAGCCAGCCTCAGCAACTTAGGAAGACCCTAGGTAACTTAATATGACTCTGTCTTCAGGTAAAATATAAAATGGGGCTGGGGATATGGCTCAAGCGGTAGCACGCTCGCCTAGCATGCATGGGTCACTGGGTTCGATACTTAGCACCACATAAAAATAAAATAAAGATGTTGCGTCCACCAAAAACTAAATATTAAAAAAATTCTCTCTCTCTCTCTCTCTCTCTCTCTCTCTCTCTCTCTCTCTAAAGAAATATAAAATGGAGCTGGGGTTGTGGCTCAGTAGTTGAGTGCCCCTGAGTTCAATCCCTGGTACCAAAAAAAAAAAGAAAAAAAAAAACAAAAAAAAAACCAAACCCATAATTTTAGCAATTTTAAAAAGAAAGAAATTGGCCAAGGATCTGAAGAGACACTTCTCAGAAGATGATGTACAATCAGTCAAATACATGAAAAAATTTCAAATACATGAAAAAATGTTCATCACCACTAGCAATTAGAGAAATGCAAATCAAAACCACTCTAAGATTTCATCTCACTCCAGTCAGAATGGCAGCTATTATGAAGTCAAACAACAATAAGTGTTGGTGAGGGTGTGGGGAAAAGGTACACTCATTCACTGCTGGTGGGACTGCAAACTGGTGCAGCCAATATGGAAAGCAGTATGGAGATTTGTTGGAAAATTGGGAATGGAGCCACCATTTGACCCAGCTATCCCTCTCTTTGGTCTATACACAAAGGACTTCAAAACACATACTACAGGGACACATCCACATCAATGTTTATAGCAGCACAATTCACAATAGCTAAACTGTGGAACCAACCTAGATGCCCTTCAGTAGATGGATGGATAAAAAAAATGTGGCATATATGCACAATGTAATATTACTCAGCACTAAAAGAGAATAAAATCATGGCATTGGCAGGTAAATGGATGGATGGAGTTAGAGAAGATAATGCTAAGTGAAGTAACCAATCCCACAAAAACAAATGTAGAATGTTTTCTTTGATAAAAGGAGACTGATTCATAGTGGGATAGGGAGTGAGAGCTTGGGAGAAATAGACAGATGACAAATATAAACCCTTATGGTTTTATTTATAAAATTAGATAGGGCAGAGGGTTTGGAGGGGAAGGGTAGGGTGATGGGGTTATTAATGATGGTGGAATGTGATTATTATTACTATACAAAGCACAGGTATGAAGACACTAATTGGTGGGAATATACTATGTATACAACCAGAGATATGAAAAATTCTGCTGTATATGTATAATAAGAATTGTAATGCATTCCCCTGTCATATATAATAAAAAAAGAACTCACATTTTCACATTTTTTGGCGGACCATTGGAGTAGATCAGTGGCTTTCAATTAGTGGTAATTTTGTAATAAACCTCCACCCAGGATACATTGACAATGTTTTGAGGCAGTTTTTTCATTATCACAACTGGGAAGGTACTACTGGCAGCTAGTGTGTAGAGGTCAGGGATGAATAAAATAGCCTCTTCCTCCAATAAAAACTACCAAATCTGAAATGTTAATAGTGTCAAGGTTAGGGAATCCTGACGGATGGAGCCTTGCTAAAAAAGTAAGTCTTGTAACTTCCAAAATTGGTTGAGATGTTAAATAATAGGACATCTGACTTTTGAAAGTTAATACAATTTACCATGGTTGTCTTAAAAAATAAAAAGGAAATATATATATATATATATATTTGACAAATATATAAATATATGTATATGTGTGTGTATATGTATATATATATATATATATATTCTGAAGCTATTGTTGTGTTCCAATATTTTAAAATAAACTATTTTATTTTTGGCATAGGATTCCTGATATCTCAGAATGTGGCTCAGTGGTCAAGTGTCCTAGGAACATCCAGGAGATAGATAGATAGATAGATAGATAGATAGATATTTACTTACTTACTTATATGTTATTTATATATTTATTATATAATCATGGCTATACACATATCTTTGTGCATAGCCATGGTTATATATTAATCTTATGCCTTATATAATATATATCTTGCTTTTAAAATCAATATGATTATATTTTCATATTGGTTCATGTCTAACATTCTATAAAAAACATGAACTTGTACTTTCAGTATCATTTTAATCTACCTTTTAAGGTAATTGCTAAGTAATTCCATCATAATTTAATTAAATAAATGATCAGTTTCACAACTATATTAAAATTACATTTAAATTATAAACAAAACTCCAATCTATTCTCATAAATCTACATGTAATATTACATGATTTAAAAGTGAAAACTGAGTAGTCATTCAATAAATAATCTATGCTATATAGTTGTATATTCTCTTTTATATAGTTATTATGTGATTATTTGTACTTGCCTAAATCATGGACTCAAACTTGAGTGTTGGTGAAATATTAAAAATACATAGTATCTAGGAGATTAATAGGTTTAAATTTTCTTGTGAGCCGAAGAAATATAGCATTTAAAAGGAGGTGACATCTGTGTGTTCATACTGAGTGATAGGTACAAAGATAGTTACCTACTCACATATACTTTAGATGATTCCTTCTTGACATTGAGAAAAATCATCTTGACAGATGACAAATATAAACCCTTAGGGTTTTATTTATAAAGTTACATCTGTATGCTCACATTGGCTCTGTTTATGAACAGAGACAGACTGGATAAAAATAGTCAGGTATGATATCTCAAAGCAGTGCTCAGAGAATATTGCTGAACAAATAAAAATCAACTGGAAATCAACTGGCCCAATACACTAGGGACAATTATTAAGAAAATTCTAATGTAAATTTTCCTTCCACAAAATGCCAATTTTATCTTCGGAGAAATTTGTACATAGTAATTTTAAAAGTTCAGTGAAGACAGGACTCATGAGCATTTTTTCACTCTTGTATTTCTAGTACAAGGTATAGTACCTGACATTTAGTAGGTACTCAACAAATACTTTTTTTGAATGAAAAAATACAGGTTGTTATAAACATGCACTCTGAGGTAATGAAGTGATTTATACATGAACTATTATGTATGAACTATTATATATAATATGAACTATTATCATATATATGATAAACTATTAACATATATATGATAATAGTTCATATACACACATATCTATTGTATTTATAGATGCATATAAATTAAAATACAAATTACTTGACATATTATAAAACAATTTAAAATAAAAATAATTGTAAAATTTTAATCAATAGTCTTCTTTCAAAAGCATTTCATTTTGATACCTGCACAAAAGGAATTTAATACTTCCAAGTGATTCTGGAGCATATATTATAGTTTTTGACTCATGCACCATTATGGAAATATTTTCAAACCTTTTAGTGCAACAGATCTTAGCTAAGAAATTTTAAGAAATTGATTATGATTTAACTAGTTGTTAATAGTGTTTAAATTTCTAAGGCATATAGCAAAACAGATTTTATGTAAGAAAGTATGGAACAGGATCCAAATAAATGCAGATATCATCACAGGTAGGCTAGGCCTGTCTAAAATACACTACTTGAATTTTTACCATTATGTTCTATTTCTGGCATTCAGAAACTAATTTGTTTCTATTTTTCCTGGGAATCATCTGTAATGAAGTATCTTTGACAGTTCTAGCTATGTAGATTAGACCTATGGCAGTGAGAGATATTTGTTAGCTGGTCATTCTAAATTAAGTACTATGTATATGATCATATACACCACACTGAATGGTTTTTCTGCTAAAATAAAGAAAGATTTTAAAATTAAAATAGTATAGTATTATGTTCATGTATAGCTATATAAATTATGAGCCTACATTTAAGTACTAGACATATTAATTATACTTATTCCAAAAGTTGTTTATCATGTAATTTATTAAAGTATGTTATTATTTGCCTTATGATTTTATAAATAATATAATCCCCATTCTACACATCTGGAAAGTGGTTCCTAGATGCAACATAAAGGCAAACTTTTGTACATGTTTTTCACTGATGTAGGTTTTGTGGCAATAGATTATGTAAGCCTTTTTTAAGTATTTTATTCATTGAATGTTTATACAACAGGATGTCAATTTGTTTACCACAGTTTCATTGAGTTACTTTTCTTGATATTTAAATAATAAATGTCATTTTAAAATAAACTGTTATTTCAAAATAATTTTCTGATACATTTTCTTATTTTAAAAGGTGCCTGTGTCTGTTTTGATTTCAAGATTTATGCTAACTTTGATATAGCTGTCAATGATCTCTCATTCAATTTAATTGTTCTTCTCAGCCAGTCATCAGAAATGAAGACATGTAAATTTTAAATTCAACTAGAGGTGCTATTGTCCACAAATAAGACTTCTGTTGATATATAGAAGTTTTAGGTTATTGATGGGATACCATTGATTTTTTTGCCTAATCTTCATTGAAACTACAGAATTCAGTACAAATGTAAATGAAAGTTCAGGTTTATTATAGGGAGTTCTTTCTTCAGGGTCCAAGCTCCTGTCCAGGAGTTAGTCACTTTCGCATTGGTAGTAACGTCTTTAACTCTGAATATCCCTTAATCAACTAAGGAGAATCTAAACCACTTTTAGTGTATTTAAAATTAACATAATGTAGTGGGATACATTTTTCTGATGAATAAACTGAAACTCAGAATGAAACAGTGCCCACAATCCAAGAACTACTAAAAGACAGCTGAAATTCCATTGTTTCCCTTCTACTGAAAAAGTTATGGTTCTTTTTTCTACTGTGATATCACCCAGTAATGTTAACGCTGTGTTTTGAAGGCTGAAATTTAACTTAAGGCTTCTAAACAAATACACCTTTCAAAATTTTTCTCATGTTTACTCAGAAAAGTCATTGAATATAAATGAATATTCGCTCAGTGTTCCTTAGAAAAAATCCTGACCATCTCATTCTACAGTGAACAACCTCTCACTGCTATTTTGGGAAAATACGTACTGCATTGAATAGTTGGAATGCTTCACATTACCAGTTTTTCTTGCTTCAGCTCTAGCTAGATTTAAAATGTCAGGTTGAGTCTTTTTTTTATATATTCTGGAAGAATGAGAGACAGTAGGAGTAGTTGAAGATACCAGACACATACAATGTGGCATCCAGACCAGGGGGAGTGATAGGTCAGTGCCTGGCAGATGGCATAATGAGTTGGAGAGGGTACTGGCAGATGGAGTTGATGATTTGGGCAAAGCAAAAGAGCTTTTGGCTAACTAATGCAAAGCACGAGGAAGGTAGTGAAGGAGCCTGCTTCGTTCTGATAATGATGCCAACTTGGATTTAGCTCATGATGTGGTGAGGTATATGGAAGATAATAAAGTGATATTGCTTTCTAATAATATATGGAAAAGGCAGCTAATGGAAGGAAAGAGTGATATTTTGGGGCAACTAAAGTTATAAGTGTGAGTAGGTGAATTTTTAATGTACTCAGCAATGTTTTATGTCATTAAAGTAAAATATGAATTTACATGCTGATTATTACAAGGTTAAATTTCAAACTTTACTATTGCAAGTATATACTCTGTATTAGGAAAACAAGATATTCATAGTACTTAATTTTTTTAGTGTTTTCTCCACACTAAATATTTGCTTATAGACTACGTGAAAAGAGTCATTTATTGATCAAAGTAGCATTTTTGTGAGTGATGTTCTATTAGTCTAAAAGGATGGTAAAACTGCTAAACAACTAAATGATGAAACATTGAGGTATTCTCCCTAGTAGCAATGGTGACTTTGCATTAATACAGACAATTTTTATTAAAAATTATGAAATTTTATTTTCCTAGGTTTTTGAATCTTGATTGATAAAATTATACATATTCAAGATGTACAATGTGATTATTTGATATATATGCATTGTGAAATTATTGCCATGATCAAATTAATTAGCACAATGAAACTAATTAACACATCCATCACTATGTTAGCTGTCAATATGTGTGGAGGTGGGGTAGTGGGGACACTTGCAACCTACTCCTTTGCAAATTTCAAATAAATTAAACAGATTATTATATAGTATTATCATGAAAATTATGCAGTATTATTAAGTATAATTAAAAATTATATTAACTATAATTGAAAGTTTGTATCTATTGATCTAATTTACCCCACTACAAAACCCTCACATCCAACTTTCTATACTGTGCTACTAAGAGTTTGCCATTTTTTTTTAGATTGCCCATATAAGGGAGCTCATATATTATCTGTCTTTCTAGGCAATACCTATTTCATTTAGCATAATATCCTATATGATTTTCCATCTTTTGTAACTGAATAGTAGTCTACATTATATAGGTACAAGATTTTCTTTATCTATCCATCCATTAATAGAAATTTTCCTTATTTATAAAACATGCTACATTGAATAACTGATGTGAAATTTCTGGTTTAAAATGTATCTGATCTTTATCCCTTAATAAACTCTCTCCAGTCTTCCCAATAAGAATATTATGATGAGCAAACAATTTAAAAATCTTGCCTATTTTTAAGTTGAATATCTGGTGTATGTTTAATAACAAAAGAGTTATTTCAGTAATATTTTTTCTACACTCTGATTCATAATGTACAATAAAATCTATAATTTCCAGCCCCCAG
Organism: Marmota flaviventris; assembly: GCF_047511675.1. Taxonomy (NCBI): domain Eukaryota; kingdom Metazoa; phylum Chordata; class Mammalia; order Rodentia; family Sciuridae; genus Marmota; species Marmota flaviventris. The sequence goes on along the minus strand of NC_092518.1, from coordinate 108,700,574 downwards.
CTATAGCAATTTATTTGTGGGCTTTCCAAGATAAAATATACTACTACAAATTCTTGGTGTTGCTGTCTCTCAATGAATACAGAAAGATGGATAGAGATAAACATATATCTATTGCCTCATAAAATAGCACATTTACATTAGATATATTTTCCCATGTTGTAGTTAATATAGATACTAAGCCATAAGCTAGTGTGTGGAATTGGTTAACCTCAACCCTTCCCACAGTTCATCTTACTTTCATAAGGTAAATTTTGCTGGTTTTCTAATCTTGTCTCCATTAGCCCACATACTGGCCTGTATTTTTCATGGATATTTGGTCTTATATTATTTTTTGTTGTTGTTGTTCTTTGCTACTTTTTGTATGTGTTTTTTTCTTGTGAAGCCAAAAAAAATTCAAATCTTTCTGCTAGAAGAAACTAGCACTATAAATTTGGGTAAACAGCAAAAATACTCATGCTACAGTCTGAATGTTGTGCTACTTTGAATTTTCCTCCACTCGATAAACTAGTCCAACACCTTTGAACTCATTCTTCCACAAAATCTTGGGGCATGAATGTAATGCTGTGAAAAATCTTTGCAAAGATGTAAAAAATAGTGTCCTTTATTCCATTGTCCAATAGATTCTTTATTTCCATTGAGACTTCATATGAGTAATCTTTGTGCATTTTTATCAGCATTCTGGTTTTCTGATTCTTTAACAAAATCATGCAGTAAGCCCAACTTATAGAGTTCTAGGTTGTTTCTAACAGTTTTCCATACTTTTATAAACTCCTGAAAACAAATTCTGAAGCCTCCTCCACATCACTTCAGGTATAATTATAGCTATACTTTCACTTATCAGTGCCAATTTCCTATTTTAGTCAGTTTTTCATGGGTAACAAAAATTCCTAAGATAATCAACTTAAAATAATACAGGATTATTTTGGTTTTCAGTTTTGGAGATTTTAGAACCCGGTCAGTTGACCCATTGATTTGGGGCTTGTGGTAAGACAGCACATCAGGGTGAGAACACATGGTAAAGAAAGTTTATGCCTCATGCCAATAAATGAAAAGAGAGGGGGAAAGGAAGGAGATATAGTCCTAATATATCCTACAAGTGTGTGTCTCTAGTGAACTTATTTCCTCCCAATAGAGACTTCACCTCTTAAAGGAGATCATGGGTTATGGGTGATATCTTAAGATCCACAAATTATAGTTCAATGCAACTTAAAACTGAAAACATAACTAAAGTATGTGGACATTTACTCTTAATAAATTTTGGACCAAAAAAAAATGTTCAACCATTTTTTGGGAGGTTGGTAAAGCTTATACCAAAAGAAAACAACTCAGGATTCCATTGCCAAATGCTTTGCAGAGAACTTGCTTCATTCAAATGAGTGAAAAGAAAAAAAAAAAAAAAAAACAATTGAATATCACCAAAAATTCAAGAAAATATCACTACAAAGAAAGATATATAAAATATGGTTGTCTCTTTGAAATTTTACATATGGTAGGAAAAAAGCATGTCTTACAGATAGAAGAATCCAAAGTTTTATGGATAACAAAATGGGGGATATGTACAGTCAACAAAGATAGGGAAATAAAAGAAATGATCAACATAAGGATGAGTTTTCTTTGTAACTGAAATGTAATAAATAACAAGGAAATGAAAATATAAATTGGAGTTATTAAAGGAAAGATATTCTACAACATATAGAACACGTATTGCAGTCAACAATATTAGGAAGTTTTATTGGAGTCCAGAATAAGGGATGAGAATGTATTAGAAAATGAAGGTTATGGAGAAAATAAATGGATGGCTGGGGTTGTAGATCAGTGGTAGAGTGCTTGCCTGATAAGTGTGAGGCACTAGGTTTGATCCTCAGCACCACATAAAAATAAATTAAAATAAAGTTATTAAAAATAGAGAAAATACAAATCTAATTTTTAAAAATAGTTGACATACTAAGTAATAAATGAGCCAGAAGTTCTAATAAAAAAATAAAGAAGAATACAACTTTCCAGTGGTGAATGAAGATGTATAATGAAAGGACTTTCTAAATTCCAGGCAAAGATAATGAAAATAAACCCATATCTAATTATATCATTTTTTAATTTCTTGTATTATTAGGATAAATTATAAAATCTTACATGCATTTAAGACAAAGAGATAATAATAAAGATAATCTAGAAAAAACAGACTGGTTCCATATTTATCTATTACATATTACTCCTGGTAGCAATATCTAAAGGGCTCTGGTGGGAAAAGGATTTGACACATCTTTTATATTCAGCCCTGGTGACTTCTGTTTGTAAACTCAATAGAAGTACATCTTCAGACATAGAAGGGCTCAGAAAATATATAGCCCATTTAGACTTTTTGAATAAGTAACTTTAGGTCTTATTTCAACCAACCAAGGAATAATGTTAAAGTCAAGAGTGAAAAAGTTATGTAACTATAGGATAAACATAATTTTCTTAATAAGTTTGGGTATCACATTAAGGAATTATGGTGGGCTTTTATAATTTCAGGTGGATTCTAGAACATAGAAGTGAAGCTTGAATTTGCAGTACTGCCCTTAGATTCTCTGCTTTCATTTGCACTCCTTTTCTAGTATCAGGAAATGTGATTTCATACCACAACTTTTATCTCACAGTTCAGATGGAATCTCTTGTCATGTTTAATGACAACTTACAACAATATTGGTGATGTCCTATTCCAGCACTCATTAGCAATAAACAATTTACATAATCACTGTGTCAGAATTTTGTGCCAAAAGAATTACTGAATAATGTTTCTCCTCCACAAAATCATATCTGTTCAAATGAACTAATTCATGATAAATAAACCTGAGCAATAATTTACAGTATCTTTAAAACTCATTGATTATTTTGATTAAGTGCTTCTCTGAATTGGTGTTTTTGATGTGTCACATCTAGACTTAGGTGTGATATTGATAATGCATAGAGTAATTACTAGAATGATTAGGGTGATTTGATAATTTTGAGATGATCTTATACATAAATTATTTCCTTATTTGTACCCTGGATTGTGAAATTTTATCAACAAAAAGAAAATAAAAGGGCTGGGGATGTGGCTCAAGCGGTAGCACGCTCGCCTGGCATGCATGCAGCCCGGGTTCGATCCTCAGCACCACATACAAACAAAGATGTTGTGTCCGCCGAAAACTGAAAAATAAATATTGAAATTCTCTCTCTCTCTCTCTCTCTCTCTCACACACACACACACACACACACATACACACTCTTAAAAAAAAAAAGAAAAGCAGTATGTGTTCAAAATATTCCACCTTGACTCCAACCACACTGGCTGCATTACAAGTCAATATTGTTGGTACAGATACAAATGTAATTTATTCATTCACCCCGCAAATATTTTTCTAACAATTTTATATACAAAGAACTTTAGTGGCATCTAGGTACACAGGTGTGATATCTTCATCTGGAGAGCATCCCTTTCCCATTTCCACATTCTTACTAAACTTTTTTTTCTAAAACACAATGCAATATTCAAACCTTCATTTTCTTCCACTCTTAACCAACTCCTGGACTTATGCTTCTTCATATTCATACCATGACACAAAGCTAATCACTGAAACTCCACTTTTATTATTGTCCTCAATTCCCTGATCCTTTTTATTTTCTATGATAATCTCTGACTTGTATAATAGTCTATATTATATATGAGAAGACAGTTATAATTAAGAAAATACTGACAAGTCAAGAATTTGTATTACAAATTAATACAAATAAACCAATTCTACATGTGCTTCAGAAATGGGAATTGACTTTGTCAATGTTATGAGGAAAGAAAATAAGCACATAATGTGGGAAAGAAAAAAGTTTACCTTTATTTCCACTCTTCAAGTGGAGGAGAGTTTGCAAAAAAGGAAGCAAGAGACCAGGGAGGCTAGGCTCACACTTTTATAACCTCCCATTCTCAGGGGAACAATTTTAATCCTGGGAGATTTAACCCACTCCAGAATTTATCCCTTTACAAGGGCTATCATGACCCAACTGCCTCCTACTAGGTGCTATCCTTTCCAAGTCCCATCACCTATAAATAATGTTTTATTAAGTAATTAAGTTTCAGCATGAATTTTGATGGGGAAAAATCACAGTAAAACCATAGCAATAAGTTAAATTTGATTCCATGGTTGTAAATATACTAGTAAGGAATATTTCCTTGTCTAAATAATACACATAAGTTTACTCACAAATACTAAGTATGTGAAAGCTACTTGGTTTCTACCATTGTAGAGTAATAGATATATATGTGTGTATCCTGGATGATAAATATAATCTTAAGGGCACATTACTTCCAGAAAAAATAGCCTCCTTTCCACAGTGTCATGTACTCTACACCAAGGATTTAGTGAGATTGAAAGAAAGGTACACATGGATTATATTTTGATATGGAAGTAATGGGTATCTATGTATAACCAGCAGAAAACTGAAAATAAAAGAACTAAATTGAGTGAAAGATGTATTGAAAGTTTGGATTGTTTTAAATAATTGTTTTTTTCTCTTTCCTATCTTCCTTTATTATTGTTTCCTTAAGTAAGTTCCCATTATATTTAGATTGATTTTGTTTTTTAGAAAGGTTATATGGGTTGCAGAATCACATTGGTCATACAGTCACGTATATACATATAGCAATGCAACCTGTACACTCAGAAAAATGAGAAATTATACCCCATCTGATTCAAATGTATGATATGTGAAGATCATTGTACTGTCATGTGTAACTAATTAAAACAAATAAAAATAAATAAATAAATAACTAGCCCTTCAAAAAAAAAAAACAACGAAAGGTTATATGGGGATTAGTATTCCATAAGGAGTAAGATCAAAGACTCTGAGTCTTCAACAAGTCTTTCCTTTGCTATATGACCTTGTTTTTCAGGTTTTCAGTTTCCTCATCTGTAAAATAAAGTAAAATATTGTCACATGTAAAGATTATGACTTTGGAAATTATATTAGTATATCAGTGTTAAGAATGTTAAATTAACATGTAGAAACTTTAGAACAATAATTATCATAGAGTAAGTGCTCAATAAATGTTAAATGTTACAATCTTAGTAGTAGACTTTTTCAGTCAAAAGCTATCATTTTTGTTTTACTTTTTTTTTATCAAGTGATGTTTTACATACAGCTTCTTTCAGACATTCTTTTCATACTTGGTATACTCTTTAAACCTGGAGAAACATATTTCTTAAGGTCAGGATATTTTATTTGAATGCTTTTTATTCTTTTTTCTTTTTCTTCTTTTTGATGATGAAAGAGTCAAGAATTACCTGATAAATTCAATGGCTTAAAAATGTCTCTTACAAATCAGTATACCATGTTCAGTGTTTTTCTGATGTTTTATATCTTTTATTTTTTATTATTTTGATTTCTCAATATTCTTGGAAAATGACTGTGCTTTACCTTCCAAATACTATTTTGGTATTCCACAAATCCACGCTTTATGTTATTTTTGTTCTGATAATTACCAATTTATATTCTAATAGCTTTCTCATACCCTTTACTCCTTTCTCATAGCAGCTTTTTCAAAGTTCTGTTTTCATGTTTTATGGATGTAAAGTTACTTATGTGTGTTTGTGTGTATGTGTACACATTTACACTATGTATATACATTAGATGTATTATATATAATAAATATACATATATGTATATAAAGTGTCATTACAATATGTGATACATGTAAATACTGTTTTCCAAATTATCTTTGTTTCCATCAAAATATTTTTTTCAATTAACTCATCTCGAGTTTTTGATTCAGCGTGCTGCCATTAAGAAATGGGTAGATATAAATGTGAAGATACTTGCTTCTGCTATTAACATTTTGGCCTTTTGAGCTAATTGTTAGTAGCTTAAGACATTTAACAATGTATTCTAAAGCAATATTATATTGGTGGAGTCTATAACAGCCGTTTGTTCAAAGAATTGTTAAACCAAAAAGTACATCTCCACATGAGAAACCATTCTCTAAATATTTAATGATGGAATTAGTTATAGTAAATAAAATAAGAATATAGGTTAGAATCCAATTGGATGAGGAAATATTCTACCAATTACCAACATATATGTTTAAAACAGCTGACATTAAGAGCAATTCTTACTTTGATAATCAATGTGTGTGCTAATGTCTATCATTTTTAAGAAGTTCATTACATGAAATTGTATGTCTTTATTGAATACACCAAATTATATCACTAAGGTGCTATTGAACTTGGCTTTCAAAGATATCGTTAAAAATGAATAATGGATGTTAATGTTGATGATACAAACACATATGTCACTATTATGGTTAAATATTATTTAAATAAAATAACTCTTAGCTATTAATTATACTTAAAATATTTTTAAATAAAAAATTTTCAATTTTCATTGGTTCATTATAATAATACATAAAGGTGATATTCACTGTGATATGTTTATACATAAATTTAAAATATTATATTTGCATTCCCTAGCACCACTGCTTTCCTACCTTTCCTCCTTCCCCTTAGCCCACTTCCTATCCTCTTCTTATCCCAATACACCTATTCCTATTTATTCAAATTCAACTACAGAAGTAATTATAAAAGTCTTTATCTTGGACTTAGAAAACACACATATATTTTCTTGAGTTCTTTTCTAGTCTATACTGTTCTTAGAAAACAAGAAATATGCTTATTTTTTTGTACCAATTGATATAAAATTTGATAACACATAAGTATTCAAAAAGGCTTTTAAATAAATGGATAAGTGAGAGATTAATGAAAAATTGACAAATAAGTTACATATAGAAACATATGAAGACAAGGGAAGAAATCACATTTTCCAGACAGAGTTTTCAGAATAAAAATACAAAAGAAATGCCTAGAGTCCAATGAAGAACAGAATTTAAGTGAAAGACTAAATGATAGGGACAAATGTAGATATTCAAAGAGGTAGAGGAGGACAAAAGGACAAGGGAAGGGAATGCTCTAAATGTTATGACTTATTAATAATACCAAACGTTATGAAAATGGCAAGCTATTTGAAGGTTGAAGTGAAATACGGTTTTAAAATAATTATGCCATAAAGAACTTTATATATAGTGTAATAGTGTCAGTTTAGGAAATTCTCATTATTTAATGATAATAATTCAAATTAGAGGCACTAAACACATGGTAAATCAGCAAGTTTCACTGGTATTATACTATACAGAAGTGATGTAAAACTTATGGTAAACCTGTTTATTAAAAATAGGACCATTACCTTTCTATGTTAAAATGTTGGAGTAGGAAACAAACTGATAATGTTTATTACTGAATATGTAATTTCAATCAGAATTTAAAGGCCTTAAAGCATATAAAGAGAAATAAAATTAATAAATGCAGGGACTTTAATTAGAGTAAAAAGTAAAAATGTTCTTTTAGCATTTGTCTCAGACATAGTCATTATTTTTACAGTGCAAATGAATTCAAATTTCATACTTTTAAGCTGATTAAAATAGAGTTTCCTCATTCAATTTCATGAAACTGCCCAATTTACAGATAATTTCAGTATTAAAATTTACTGTACATGACAACTGGACTCATTTTCAGAATGCAGTCTACCACCTTCATGTGATTAAATTTCTTATTATAAGCTCTGAAAAGGTTAATGAATACCTTAGCCAAGCAGCTCAGATTTTATAATTGAGTGTAATAAGTAAATATGGTGATGGAGTTCTTCTTTAATGTAATTGTAATGCAAATCTAAAATGTGTTATAAAAACATCATAGTGAGAGATCTAAAGAGAAACAATGGCTTATACACCCATGATTTGCAAATATGATATAGAAATACACTGTATGTTTCTATTTATTTATTAACTGAAAAGTGTACCTTAAAAACAAATTCTTTCTTTAAAATGAAAACAAATAGAAGAGCTTTGAGACTTGAATCCCCATTTCTCCTTTCTAGCCTGTTAATGAAAGAGACACAGAGAGGACGGACACACACACACACAGAGAGAGAGAGAGAGAGAGAGAGACAGAGAGAGAGAGAGAATACAAAAGGATAAGTACAATAATTGAGAAAAATTTTTAAAAAGACAAAGAATCAAATGTAGTATGAACATATTCTTCTTTGGCTGCCTTGTATTTCCTCTCTGATCATCATGAGAATAAGATACACTGAATGTCAACTCAAACTTTAGTTTCCCCAAGGAAACTATAATGAATGTTACCACACACAATCCTTTGCTTCCTAATGCTTAGCTTTTACTTTATTGCTAAAAGTATTTTAATTGTTATCTATAATCTGTCTACAACATAGTGGTTAAGATAACAGATTCACTATGGTGATAAGTTTGCCTCCATTCAAATCCCATTTTTAACTACTAGTTGCATGATGTTTGGAATGTCATTTAAAATATGTGGAACAGTGTAGTTCCTGCACAGCAGCATGACTGACACAATGACATACAAGATGTTTTTCAGCTTGGCTCAGCTTTCCTTCCAAACCCCATCTTCTATAACTCTGTACAAATATAATATATCATACATTTTAATGTCCATGTCTTGGTTAATTACTTATTTTCCTATAAAACTTCACACTATATGAAAAGCTACAACATTTTATGGTTCAAATGCCACCTCCTCTTTGAAATTTTCCCTAAATACATTGAAGATTTACATCATTGATGATTTTATAGTACAGACAATCTTTCCGTATAAATGAAATTCTTCTTTTAAAAGTTATTGGTAAGGTTTTTTGGAAAAAGATAGTGGAACAATGTAGTTTTTAGTGCTATATATGTTCTGAAGTAGTCTAAAAATTTTAGCAATGCAACTTCAAAGGATTTTCTTGGTTAAAAAAAAGGAACAAAGCAAACTACAAATAAAACAACTACTAAAAAATTCTGAACTAGTACTATGTATTACCATGGTACTTTTGTATTCACTAACTTTGACTCCTTCTCAGAAGGTCTGCCTTCTCAACTGAGGTTTTTGTTAATCATTTCCATGCTTTGTGAATGTAGTAGGAATTTTAGTCAATTTGAAATATTCTCAGAATTTCACAGTCTTAAGAAAAAAATGACACTTGTTCCAGGGAACATCATGAATTTGTTTATTGATTCTCCTTTGACATAATATTAAACAGTCATTGAGGAGAGTCATCTAAGTATATTTAGAATAATATTGTGTAAAGAATACTACAGTGTTAATGTAAACTAGACAGACAAAAAAGGGAAAATATGTCTAAGTCAATTCTTTCATTGGATCCTGTAAGCTAGAAATTTAAAGCCCATATAAGCTCAAATAATTTATTATTACTTTTCTGTGTTATTTTCCATTTCAAGAAATGCTTAAAATATTCTATATTAAATATTTATTATTTAGTTGGAAACAATACCTTTATTTTTGTTTATTTATTTTTATGTAGTGCTGAGGATCAAACCCAGGGCCTCACACATGCTAGGTGAGCACTCTACCACTGAGCCACAACCCCAGCCCCTAACATATTCTATATTTATAATGTAGAACAAAAAATGCAAGCAAACTCAGAAAAAATCATGGTAGGAAATTAATGCAAGTGAGGGAGAGATATGCAAAGTTGTATCAGAAAAATGAATGAAAACAGAGAAATAAAGAGAAGCATAATCAATTAATGTGACCTTTCTTGGCAATACAAAGAATTTGTGATTCTGTGTAATAATCTTATATTCCAGATTAGAGATATTTAAGGGGCCTTGAGGAGTTCTATCTGGCCACTGAGGAAAAGAAACCATACTTAAAAGGAAAACCAAAGAACCATTAGTTACCCTATATGTCTGGAGACACTTTACGTTTTTATGGAATTTGGAGGTTCTTGGATAATTTAAAAGAAAATGAAAGTGGTTATTGGGATAATATTATAATTTATACAGTCATAAAATATAATCTTTATATTATTATATTAACTTTTGTATTCACTAACTTGGACTCCTTCTCAGAAGGTCTGCCTTCTCAACAGAGGTTTTTGTTAATCATTTCCTTGCTTTGTGAATGTAGTAAGAATGTAGTACTCCTTATATATATTAACTTTTATTTCTTCAAATTACACATCTATATTCTTAGAAATTTTTATTCTTCTGATATTCTGCTGAACACTAAAAAATGTGGGTTTCATTAAAACACCTTCATGTTTAGAGCCCTTCCTCTGTCTAAAGGAATACCAAATAAGGAAAAAATGAAATGCTGTTTTATCACTGGAACTATATAGTTCTCTTTTTTTCTTGGGGATTATGTTATACATCTCATACTTACATTGTAATGCTGAAACTTTAACAAATCCATCATACTTTATACTACAATAATAAACAGTTCCAAAACATTAGTGGCTTAGAAAGACAGAGATATATTTCTCACATGTAGTAGTCTGTTTTTTTTTTTTTTTTTTTTTACTGTATGGGAACTTTGTTCATGTTACTTTACCCTGGAACCCAGGTAGATAGATTAATAACTAGATTCAACAGTATTATTCCAATAAATTGCTCACAATTTGGGCTAGTGCTGATTATGGGTCCATTTAACCACAAAGAGATGGTATAGGAAGTATAATATGACTTTGTTCTAGTTAGAACTGAATTGGACTGACCACAACTATTCAATATACTTTTTCAATCTCTAGCCAGAACAATCAGACAAGAAAGGAACTTAAAGTGATACAAATAGGAAAAGATAGCAAATTTTGTCTTGTTGATGATGACATGATTTTATACTTAAGAGATCAAAAATATTCCATCAAAATACACCTAGAGCTAATAAATTCATTAAAATAAAAGGTACAAGATCAACATACAAAATCAGTATCTTTTCTATATTCTCATAATGAATATGCTGAGAATAACATCAAGAAAACAATTCCAATTCACAAAAGCCTAAAAACAAAACTAAACTAAACAACTTTGGAATAAATCTAATTAAGGAGGTGAAAGACTAAGGAGTGAAAATTATAGAACACTAATGAAGGAAATTGAAGTTTACCTTAAACAATAGAAAGACCTCCCATGTCCTTGGATATGCAGAATTAATATTGTCAAAATGGCCATACTACCAAAAGTGATACACAGATGCAATGGGATCCACACCAAAATACTAGAAAAAAAATTGTAAAATTCAAATAGAAGAATAAAAGCCACAGAACAATCAGAGCAATACTGAGCAATAAGAGGAATATTAGGGGTGTCATACTACCAGGTTTCAAATTATACTAAAAAGCTGTAGATATAAAACAACATGGTACTGGCATCACAAAAGACATGAAGACAATGGAATAGATTGGAAGACACAGAGAGAAATCACATATTCTTTATTATTTTCTGATTTATGAAACATTTCTTTTACTGATTCTTGTTAGCCCAACCAATTTAATTATATCCTTGCCTTATTCTGCATAGTTAATTCTGTTCTTTAGCTTTTAGGAGGCATGTTGAGCTAGCAGGTCCTGATGTCAACTACATTATTATGTCATTTTTTTTTTCTTTAAGATTCAAAACTCTTTACCAAAAAATAAAGAGGACTTTCTGATTAGTGGTGTTTGTTATTTATTACCTGGTTCTTGAAGATTAATATTTTAAGCCAACACAAGTTGCTAAATGGATTTATTTGGATTCTCTAAATTATAAATAGCTTAAACCAACAGTGATTTATGGTTTATGATGAAGGAAATAATTCATATCCATGAAAGGGTATGGACATTATGGAAGAAAAACACAATTATAATGTGAATTTTCACATAAAACTATGATGTATAAAACATACCTTGTAAATGCTAAATTAGTCTGCCAAAATTAAATCTGGCAAATGCAAGCAATAGGGGAAGAACAAGAAAATGAAACTAGTTGGAGCTTTATCAGACATATAGTCTCATTAAAAGTTCATAAAATCAATTAGGAAAGTACTTATATTAATAAGATATAGCATTATAACAAATATGCATAGTTTATCAAAGGCATTTTATGTTAATCATTCCATTTAATCTTCAACACTGAGAAGCAAATTTTCTTATGCCTAATTTACAGATTAGAAAAATCAAGCTTAGAGAAATGAGTAACTTACCACAGCTCACATAGATAATAAATTATGAAGCTCAAATTCATGTATGGTTTGTCTAAGTCCAAAGTATATACTCTTTTCTTTATTGTGGCAGTGGCTTCATAAAATGACTTTTTTTAATGACTTAGTTTTTTACATCTATATTTATAAAAGTATAAATTTTCTTTTTATTATTTTAAAAACTTTAAGAAATCTTATTTAACCTAATCTTTTTTCATCAGTTATTTCTAATGTGCAAAACATACTTGTTCTTTTAATTTAGTGATCAATTGAGACCAAAAATTACTTTTGAGGCAGAGTGAAGCAGACGTTCTAATCCAAAGGTCACAAAGCTCTATAAGCATCTCCTAAAATACACATCCTATTCTCATGTGAACTACATTAGTACCACTGTTTCAACACTTTAAATATACATATTTTTGAACTATATAGCACACAGCATGTATCCTTTGTCTGCAGTCTCTAAAACCTCTGACTTCCTCCCACAGAGTACTGTTGAATGCTATTTTTACAGTCTTGCCTGTTAGACAATACATCAGTGGTAGAAAATAAATTTAAAATATGCTGAGGGAAGTAATAGGAAAAGAACTTGAATACTACAAGGCCAGTTCATACAAAACACATTACCAAGGTCATTATAAAAATTACTATTTGGATGCTATTAGGATTGTCTTCAAAACTACTGAATTCTAAAGAAGGGGTAAATTAGTGCATTGGAAAAATATGGTTATCTAAAACTGAAATTTGGGGAATTATCCTAAATGATTACAACCAAAATTATCTACATTTAAAAAAAATGGCTCTCTCATGTAAAATTTCAACATGTTTGGGGGTGATATGTAAGTGCAAAGATTCATAGTAACATATCTAAAAAGATATACTGGGCTTATTATTTAACCACATCTTGATAATTTAGAAAAAGAAAGAAAAATAATTTTGACGAGTTGCCCCCAGCTTGAAATTTTTTGTTGATTTAATTTGCATATCAAACAAGGATTAACATTATAGAAAAAACTACTAAGAAATAGAAGAAATTATTATTTTATAAATTGGGAAATAAATTCCTCAATTTTTCCATAGAATACTTCTTTAATTCTAACTGTTCAAGCTTGAGATATAACTAAATAATGAGATTAATTTTCAGAAAACATCCAGAAATTGTGATCTAATTACCTATGGTACTATTTAATTGTATTCAACTTGGAAGGTTATAGATAGATTATTATCACTAACTTAAATACCATATAATAGTTAAAAGAGTGTCTAAACCTGTCATCAAATTCTCATGAAAGTATTATTACTCTTTCCAGAGAGTTAAATGTAATGATCAAAGAATTGCTGTTTTATTAGAATACATTTCTACAAAAAACATTTTTGAATCAGAGTTAATTGGAACCAGCTCAACTCAGTCTGTGAGTGCTGCTTCCACATACAGAATGCTTATTTAGAGATTAGTTTGTCAAGAATAATCTTCCATACAATTGTTCGTTCTATCTTGAGAAGCATATAAACAAGATGGTACTATGCATGACTGTCCTCTGTACTGTGGAGACTCCTATATTTTAATAATATATTCAGCAAGTTTTTTCTAGTTGTAAAAGTCGAGTTATTCAGTCCCCAAATCCACGGCAGATTGATAACCTCACATATACCAATAACCAAATGAGCAAGGAGACTGCAAATTAATTCTGATTCTTATGTCGGGGATGTTGTAAGGATAGTCTGAAATTTTGTCACATGAGGTCCTTGTAGTCTGCATCATCAGTTTAGTGTTCTGATAGTATTCACCTTCCCAGATCTGTTCCTTTTTGTTTCATAGAAACATCAGGGAAAAAAAAAAAAACATGATATCAAATGCACTCAGTGAAATTAAGTATAGATTTAAGTTGAAATCGTTTTAAACATATTTTTAATTAGTATAAGGATAAAGTTACAAAAAAGGCATACAATATTGCCATTATCTCATTTTCCAAGTCTAATTTATTGATTTTCCATAAAGAACAGAATAGAAGAAATGTAGTATTAAGTATTTAAATCCAACTTCACTTATTAAATTGTATCCAATTGGTATAAGCAAAATAATTTCCCAAAAATGTAGCAATTTATTATTGTTGTACAGTGATGTCTATTAAGATGCTAGAAGAATATCTTATTACCTATTAGTTTTATTAGAGTATGAAAAGCAGAATATGAAATTTGCAAATAATTTATTCAACAAAATTTATGTTATCTTGTAGGGATATCACTATAAATATTTCAACAGAAAACTTTGGTTTTTATCCATATCAATAATTAATTTTAGGCATAAACTGGAAATCAGATTTTTAAAATGTTAGCATAAAGGATTAAACCCAGGGACACTTTATCATGACACTACATCCCCAGCCCCTGTTATTTTTTTCATTTTGAGACAAGACCAGTCGCTAAGACTGGTCTTGAAATTGTGATCCTCCTGCCTCACCCTCCCCAATTGCTGGGATTACAAGCATGCACCACTGTACCCAGCAGAATTTTCATAGATTTCAGCTTTATATCTAATCACGTTTGGATGTGGAGAAATTATTATAAATGAATCAGTTTATTTTGAAATATCCTACATAGTGTCACCCAATGTTCCATGTAATTTAAAACACTGAATTCAATGACTTAAGCTTTTTGGTTGTATTGGAGAGAAAAACTGAAAATACAGAAATGGCAGTTCAGTATAATGTGTGATCTTAATTGAAAGCACCAAGGATTATAAAGAACAGAGGTGTCAGATCAATGATCTAGAAAACAACTTCAGGTGAATAAATATCAGATGATAGGAATTCAAGTATTCTCAGAAAGAGGAGATGCTGGGGCTGGGGTTGTGGCTCAGCAGTAGAGTGTGCGTCAAGTGCATGTGAGGCCCTGGGTTTGATCATCAGCACCACATAAAAATAAATAAAATAAAGGTATTGTGTCCAACTACAACTAAAAAACAAATATTTTTAAAAGGAAAAAAAAAGAGGAGATGCTGAATAAGATTGTCTGATTAGGTATGATGACCTGGTCATGAATGATTTCCCATGTGAGGCACAGTGAAATATGTCCCATATTTAGGGTACCTGTAAAATACACATTCAATTTACACAATAAAATATATTTTATTCAAAAAAAGATTATGTGGAAAGTGGTGGGCAGATTGTGATATGATCTTTTATCAAAAGTTCATATTCAAAACGGTTTCTACAATGGTAATCATGCTAAAATTTCTTGCAATATTAGATGATTCTGCCAGTAGGTATTTAATTGATTTTTATTGTTCAGTCTTCTATGGCAATAGTTCATTAAACTGACAAAATATGTACTCATAGTTTTCTTTCAGAAAATGTAGGCATTTTGTTATGGTCATATAAATCAGTATTTATGAGTTTGAAACTTATGTTAGTATGGTACAATCTAAAAATTAAAGGCAAAAAGGAATAATACAAACAATGTATTAAACAAAACTGTCTTTACAATAGATAAAATTATAAAAGTGAATATAAATATATAATTGTTAGAATGTTACAAATAAGATAATAAAGCAAGTAGGAAATGATAATATGATATCCATCTGAAAAAAGACTTCAGTTTTATAAATAAAGTGATTAAAATAAATAAGTTAAACTCAAAGAGAGATCAACATAAATATTTCTGAAAGAACTTGCTCTATATTCTACATTTTTAAAAGAATAATGAAAGGAAATTCTCAAAGGACAATTGGTGAAGTTCCTTTAGAGTGATATATCATGATGGAATGGTAATTACAAACTGTATGTCACATTATGTGAGAGGCAGAATTTATTTGACAATCCCGTATAAATGCACAGCCACTATCATATACCTTTGTAACACAAAACCAGAACTAAAAAACATTTTTCATGAAAGCAATCCCTACAGAAAGGCTGAAAGTTCTGCCTGAGTTCCAAATGTCAGTAATCACCGTTCCTTGTCATTCTCATTTTATCCTCTTCTAAACAGTGTCTAAAGAGTGGTTTAATCACAATTATTTTGACTACTTGCATTCCAATTATGTTTGCAATATTGACAAATTATGCTACTTTGTCATAAGTACTTTAAATAATTACAGTACTTGTCAGCAATCTCTAAATCAGATTATTTCATGCAAAAGGAAACAGTGTATCCATACCCAAATCATATTATATTCTGTCCTTGATGTGACATCACATCACTTTGGTTGACAGATGATAACAGTACAGATAAAAAAGCCTATTTTATCAGAGGATTATGTCTGTCATGGTATAGGAGATTTAATGTCACTCACTAGCATCTAGTAACATTCTTTTTGCAAGTTTTGGGAGTTAGGGATAAGGCTAGATGACAGGGTATCACAAGCAGTTTGTATCATTCAGTGCTTTAATATGAATGGCCACATGAGTTTTCCCATTTTTAAATTTTATTTTTTAGATTCTAAGCTGCCACTTGAAAGATAAGATGCACATCTGTGTTAAAAATATTTCCACCCATCCTTTTCTGGTTGTTAATCTAGCTTCTATGTTGGAGAAAACATTTGTCACTTCTTGTCAATGCCTTGATAGCAAGGAGACACTTCTTTTTAAACACAAAATTCATAATTCCCAGTAAGAGAACATAAATAATGCTATTATATGTATTTAATTTCAATATAATCAATATTTATAATTTTATCAACATATTTTTGACTAATATATTATTAATAATGTATCATAAAACACAGAGTGTATATTCAATAGGTGTCATAAAATGGTTTCTCTGGCTGTGAGTTACTACAAATAGGTATTGAAAGGTTAATATATCCAAAATCTATTTCCATATCTTCCCTCCTTGTCAAAAAACGTTCGATCTACAGTCTTCTCCTATTTCACTTATGAGAAACAAAGTCTTGGTTGATGGTCATTTACAACTCTAAACATACATCAGTATATCTGTTTATGGAACATATTTGAACATATACCAAATCCTATGAATATGTGAATGTCAAAAATACTGAAAATGTTTTCATACATGTCTGTCCCTATCTGTCAGACTGGCTTCTGCTACCATGTTTACTAAAAGAAAAGGCTTTTCAGGAACCATGTGGTCCTCAAGCTATATTGGGATCAGTGTGTGACTCAAAGGAACTCCAGAAATTTCCCATACAGTCATTTCCAGGTGGTCCTGAACTGAGGCAATGAATCTGGGCAATTTCTTCCTACAAGATAGAGAATGGGAGATCTGACTCATTTAGGAGAGTTGCCACCTCATAGCAAAATTGTCCAACAGATATCAAAACATTTCTTGTATTCCTAAAGGGGTTTCTATAAGGTGGGTTCCATGAAGGTAGGAGAAGGGACCTGCTCCAATGTAATTAATTTTCATGTAAGTAGGAGTATTTGTTTTGCCATGGAATCATTGTGGGATACCTATGAAATAAGTAGAGACCAGGGTGGATTAACAGCTGCAGTTTGGACTTCTGAGAGTAGCCAATTTCTAGGCAAAATGGCCAAGATGTGGGAAGCTTCACATTACTGAGAGCCTCTTGTCTCTAACTAGAATGAAATACCCTTTCTCTTGCCCAGTCAGAAAATTAGCTTGATTTGAAAGTCATGGAACCAGGTGATTCAGAGAGTAACATGTGGAAATAGCACTGTGGAGCTGATCATGCATGAGGAATACTTATCACCAAGGAAACATATGACATATAAGTATGACAAGGTCCCAGTTTTAAATTGAGGCTTTTACTGGCAGATAGATGGAGGAATAAATTACTCAAATGAATCAAACCCCTTTTTGAAGACATAAATGTGCTCTTGCCCCAGGGTATGTGATGGATGAGAAACACACATCGCCATTATTACTCTAAACATCCTTTCCATCAGCAAATTATTTTGGTTCCACTTTCTAAATATGTTTAAAATGTAACAGCTTCTCTTCTCATAACATCTACTATTATTCATAATCCATTTGTGCTTTTTATAAGAGAATACCATTAATTTTTTTTTTTATTTATGAGCAATAGAAAATTATTTCTCACAGTTCTGATGGTTAGGTGTCCCAAGATCAAGTCACCAGCAGAATCATAATATGGCCCAATTTCTAGTTCAGATGATATCTTCTATCTGTGTTCTCACATGGTACAAAGAGTGAATTAGATCTCTGGGATCTCTTTCACAAGGACATCAATTTAATTCATAACTCTATCCTCATGGTTTAATCATCCTCCAAAAGCCCCACCTGCTAATCCCATCACATTGGTAGTTAGGTTTCAATGTATAAATCTTGGGAGGACACATTCAGAACACAACACATCATGATTCAAAAAACCATTATTGTTTATTAATTTATAGTCTTTTAAGTAATATATCTTCTCCACCCTGACCCACTCCCCATCTTTGATCACAAAAACAAAGAGATTCATTTAAATCTAGGTCATATATTGTCATTACAATGGCTCTCTGTCTCACAGTATAAATATATACCTTTACAATGACCTAAAACCTAGAAATAAACTTTCCCTTCTCTCTTTCATCTCAGAATTCTTTTCCTACAACCCTTTCTCTTATTCTATTTGCTCTAGTCACAGCCTTCCTTGATATTCTTTAATACCAATCTACATCTCAACATTGGGTCTTTTTATTTCCTGTTCTTTAATAATGCCCAGACAAAATTGAAATTTATCTTTTTCATCATGCCAAAAAAAAACAGAGATGTTTCTTGTCAATTAATTTTTGAAGTGCAACATCCATAGAAGCATGCCTTTAAAGCAATAGTGAAGCTTTGTTGTAGTTACCAGAGAGTAGCTTACACAGCATACACATTGTTAAATGAGTTTTAGAAATTTACAGTTGATTCAAAAACATGCAGGTGCTAGACTACAATAATATATGGAACATCAAAATATATAAATTTTGGGTGCAGTGGGTATTTTGGTTTGGTATACCCATGATATTTAGAAATTGATGGTAGAGAGGTATTAGCAAGTCAAAATAATTTAATTATAAAACAACAAATGTGGTGGGATTTGGGGTGTGTATATGTGTGAGTAAAGGAAGAGTGACAATTGTGTTAAGACTTTAATAAAATCTACAGGAGAATAAATCATACTATATACTTAAAAATGAAAACCATGGAAGTACAAACATTCATTTAGACATTTGATGTATTTTTGTTTTGTTTTCTCATCAATGCACCAATATACAATCAGAAGTCACAAAGTACTAATTATTATTAAGAATCATCAGAGGTGATCCCCCTTAATTAGGAGCATAAAATAACATAGGGAGGGGCATGATGAAGCACCATGATATATATTGATTTCTTTTTTTCATTAGTCGTCAAGCACAATCCAGAAAAAATCAAATGTACAAAATAAATCAGGAATTGACTCTTTTAAAATCAATAGAAAGAAGTATAAGTCCTGAGAATAAATTATGATAGTAGAGAATAGAACTTATTACTTAAGATAAGGAATATCTCTCATGTTAAATAATCAATTTTGTTTCAACAGGCAGCTTAGAAATGAAAAGGGTATTTGAAATTCTCTTTTGCCTTTAAAAACCCATAAAATATGAAATCCTAAAGCCAAATAATTGAACTATTTATGGTAGCATTTGTATTTGCCAAAAAGTCTCTGCTTACCGGTACTTGTTAATAAAAACTCACTCATGGTAAAATAAAAGCTAGAATTTATTTCATGCTGTTATAAACAGCTTTGTGCAGTGTATTTGAATGCATATTTTCTGATAATTCCTATTGTATAACACACAGTCTCCTTCTGCAAGAGGCAAATGATGATAATAGCAATCATCGAAGTTATAATACCTCAAGTCCTATTAAAGTTGATTCTAGAAGGAAAAACACTTTACTCTTGGTTGGTATAATTGTTATTTTTTCTATTTTGCTTTCTCTCTTTAAGATTTGGGGTTTTATAGAATTGTTAGACTGTCAAGTCAGTCTCCATGACCTTAAATATCATGAGTCTATTTTACTCCAATAATTTTAAGTTTTAGGAGGAATAGGTAAAACACCTGAAGAGCAAAAGAAAATTTTAGTAGGAATTATGAAACTTAAAATCTGGGTTCTAAGACTAATGCAGAATGCATGTTAAAATTGCTATTTCAATATGAATTGAATATGTTATATAAGCATTTTGGTAGACATGTAATAATGCCTTTTGCACGTAAAGTATAATTAATTATATGTGAACCAAAGCTACCCTGACAACATACTTAAAAAAAAAATCTTTCAGATTCAGAAAGTAGGAAACACTAAAGTTCATTTTAACTGGGTACTAAAAAAATGTTTAAGATGTCTGTTCATTGACTTATTTTCAAATAATTCACCCAAAATTAGATTAATAAAATCTTTCAAAGGAAATCATTCCAAAAGGAAAGCTTCAGATTATTTCACAAGGAATTAATGATTCATTTTGTTATTGAGTTTTGATGCCCCAAACACACAAGAATATTTGTTCCCTCTGGTTATATTTCTTAGAACAGGAGTAATTTATTCCTGCATACACAGTTATTTATGATCTTTTACATACTCATTTGCAAAAAAAAAGAGAGAGATAAAATAGACTGAACTAATAGAGAAAAGTGGGGTTCTATTCTCACTGGGCATTATCAAGAATCATTATTAGCTGCCTAATCTTTTATAGCATCAATAGAGGCTTGTGGTACTTAGTCAATATTTTCTAATAATACTTTATATTTAATTAATCTCAAGGATAAAAAATTGATGTTTTGGTCCTGTTGTTTAAAGTTTAACCTTGAGATAGCATTTTAATGTTTTGCACTTTAGAAATGAAGAAAATATTTATAGGAATAAACAATTTAATCTGGTATACATTTTTAAGCCATGTATAAAGATCAACTATCCCCTGATGTCTATAGCAGGGGAAAATTAGCATATTCATTAATTGTGTTTCTATTTCCATTTCTATTCCCAAATCTAATTACATTATAGAATTCTGACTTAATTATGTATCTTGTAGTCATTTCTTTCAGCAACAGGATAAAGGGGCCCATTTAAATATAATACCACAGATTTCATTCCATATCTGTGGTATATTCTTTATCTCATTTACTCTATATGACCTCATTGATTTTCCTGAAGAACAGTTCATCAACATTTTATCAGTCAGGATTCAACCAAAAGAAGCAGAACCAATAGAATAGGAAATATACATTACATATATGTGTGTGTGTGTGTATATATATATATATATATATATATATATATATATATATATATATGTATAAATATACACATATAAGCTTCAGATTATTTCTTAATAAAATCACAAATCTGCTGTTTTAAAATTAGCTCACATGATTGTGAACCTGGCAAAGAAACCCTAAAATCAATAGGGTAGGCAGTCATTGAAGGCAGACTATGTCGCATAAGCACAGGCCAAAGTTGTTATTCACAGAAACAATGTCTTCTCTCTCTACTGCTCATTTATTTTCTCTCTCTCTCTCTCTCTCTCTCTCCCTCCCTCCCTCCCTCCCTCCCTCCCTTTATTTCTGCAGAATTGTAAAAACTTTAAACCTGTTTTTAAAGCCATGCAATTGATTAAATTACAACATCCAGATCATCTAGAATGCCTTTATTAAGACAACTGATGAAGGATTTTACATGGTCAAAATTATTTCACAACAGCACCTAGATTAGTGTTTAATTGAATGAATGGGGAATATTAATATACTAATTAATAACTAATTAAGGTTATATATTTTAAAGTCATAAAATGAATTTATTTTCAAAATATTGTAAATTAAATTTTTAAGTGTCATCTGTACAATGTAGGAAAACAGCTCTTTGTAATGATGGGCTCTTCAATGTTGTTAACAAAAACAAAAGAAAATATGTAAACAATCTTATTGGTAAAATATTCCACAGAAATTCCTTGCAATAAATACTTCCCATCCCGTAATCTTATTTATAAATGAATAATTCCTCTAACCAAGGAAGAAGGCATATATGTTTAAAGGCTTCAGTGATGAAACTTTATGTAGCAAATAGCATATAAAAACATGTGCAGGAACTCATACATTGATGGTGGGATTGCAAATTGGTGTGACCACTCTGGAAAGCAGTATGGAGATTCCTCAGAAAACATGGAATGGAACCAGCATACTGTTACAGCAGTAACAGATGTAGGAACATTGTTCCTACCCAAACGACTTAAAATCAGGATACTCCAGTGATGCAGCCACATCAATGTTTATAGCAGCACAATTCACAATAGATAAAGTGTGGAACCAAATTAGGCGCCCTTCAGCAGATGAATGGATAAGGAAAATGTGGCAAAATATACACAATGGAATATTACTCAACCTTAAAAATAATGAAAATTTGGCATTTGCCAGTAAATGGATGGAGCTGGAGAACATCATGCTAAGCAAAATAAGCAGTCCCCCCCAACCAAAGGCCTAATATTTTCTCTGATATGCAGATACTAATTCACAATAAGTGGATAGATTTTAGGAAAGGATAGAGGTACTTTGGATTAGGAGAGGGGAGTGAAGGGAAGCAGGGTACATGGGTAGGAAGGAAAGTCAAATGAATCAGACATTATTACCCTGTGTGCATGTATGATTATCTGACTGGTGTAACTCTACATCACGCACAACCAGAGGAATGAGAACTTATACTCCATATGTGTATGATGTGTCAAAACGCATTCTACTGTCAAGTATAACTAATTAGAACAAATAAAAAAGAGAAACATATATTTACAGGAAAATTTCATGTTCCGCAGTAACAGATGTCAGTTTGACTGAGACAAACCAACGCAAAGAAAACAACTAGAAGATCTAGAGAAAAATATCACTTAAAGCATTTTTAGGGCTTGAGCAAGTTACTAAGGTAGCAAGAATCCAAGCCCCAAAAGAAAAGAAGAGAAAAATAGAATGGAAAGTATTTTAATTCATTTTTACTAGTAATGCATTAATCAAATTCTATGAGGTTCTGAAAGGCTGAGAGAGATAACTGGTATCAAAACCAAACAAGGTCAAAATTCTCTTTAAACCACCGCAGGCTTTCAGTTTAGGTCTCTGAGGGACATACTTTCAGGGAAAGAGGTAACTAGATGTAGACAAGACACTGAAAGGATTAAACCCTGCTGCTAATCAAATGAATCACTGATTTTACAGATGTGAAATGCTCATAACCTAATGTTCAGAAAGGAGCAAAAGTAAATCAACTTTAAGAGAAGACTAAAATTCTGAATCTCCACTATGTCTACAACATTTCATATCCAATGTTTGTAACATAATTAAAACAATACACATACTGGGAAATAAGACAAAATAACCAATATCAATAGAAAATAAAACAACAGAAATAGATTTTTAGGTTTTTAGATTTTTATATTATCAGACACAAATATTAAAATAATTGTAACTTGCATGCTTAACGAGAACTTCAGCACAGATTAGGAAGTTATAAACAAGAAACATGGGTACTTCTGGTTTGTGCTCCAAAATAAATGAACTTAGAAGTTGCCACTCCATCCTAACAAGTACAAAGCTGAACAAATTATAAAATCAACATATCTTTTAGATGCACCAAAGAAGTAAGGACACAAGGATATGTGATGTATCCAAAATTGGACAGATAGGTACACACAAAGAATCTCAACATAGTAGACCAAAAACTAAGGAACAGAAATCCCTGTAAAAACCAATGTACGGGTAGAAAATCTTGAACTATAATCAAGTTGGAGGCTCAATTTAAAGAGTCTAAGAAACAAAACCTTAAGGGGGGGCACATATTTTTGTGAGATTTATTTCAAGGAGCTCCAACAGCACCTCTCAGTGAATATTAGGAAAATTTGTGATTCTAGCAGGGAGAGGCAATAAGGAACCATTTTTAAATATACCACAATATTCTTTCAAACTAAAAAGCCTACTTAGGAGAAACTACTTTATAAAATCCTAACCAGCAGGGGATTTGGCAGAACCTAACTACCTGGAGGCAGGAAGATAGTCTACTTAGTTCAAGCTTTACATTTGAGGAAAGGGGAATACCAAACACCAATGCTTCTAACAATCTCTATCCTACCTAAGTTGAGCGAAGCTTACAAGCATTGGTGAAATTCATACTTAAGGGCTAGAGGTTTACCAAAGGATTGAAACATAATCATAAGACTACAGAATGCCTCTTGTGTTTCCACATGTACCATTACATTACAAAATGTCCACTTACTGTAATTAAAGTTTAAAAAAAGGAATAATTTCACATTCATGTTGATGGATAGTTTTTTTTCAGATCCAACATTCTTAGTTGATATATATATATATATATATATATATATATATATATATATATATAAATTTCAAGACTTTGAATATACCATCCCCTTTCTATCTCTAAAATTTTCTGCTCATGCATCTGCTGATGATATAATTATTTTTTCTCATTACTTCCAGGAATCTCTTTAAAGGTCTTTGATTTTGAACAGTTTTATTATATAGTGGCATGGTTTGGCTCTCTTTTGTTTTAACCCACTTGGATTTCTTGGAAATTTTTGAATCAGTATGTTTATTTCTCACTTTATATTTGGTCAGTTTGGGGCCTTTTTTATTTTATTGGTTCTTTTTAGTTATGAATTATATTATTGCTTCAAATAATCTCTCTGCCCCTTTATTTCTTTTCCTTCTCACATTGTCCTTATGATTAAATTTTGTCTTTTGTACTTGTCCCACAAATCTTGAATATTCTGTTATCATTTCTTTTTTTTTACTCTCTCTTTTCCCATTTGTCAGGTTTCTACTGTCATATCCTCAACTTCATAATTTTTTTTTTTAGCCATGTCCAGTCTTCTAAACAACCCCACTAAAGGCATACTTACTTTCTGTTATACTGTTTTTAAAATCTCTATTTTGTTTTTAATGTTTTTCCTGAATTTCCACTGCTCTGCTTAAATATCCATTTGATCTTGCTTGTGGTCTAATTTTTCCATAAAATCCATTAACATAATAACTAATTTATTAAAAATTCCATCATCTCATCATTCCCAAGTGTTGGTCTATTCAGATTATAATAAACTACCATAAAATTGGTAACTTTTAAACAACAGTAATTTACTCTTGTAATTTGGGTGGCTGAGAAGTGCACTATCAAGGTGCTTGCAGAATTGTTGTATGATGAGGGCCCATTTCCTGTTTCACGAATGGCCATTTCCTTGCTATAGGGTGACGTAGTAGAATGGGCAGGAGTTTTTCTTGCATCTCTTTTATAAAGACACTAATCCCATTCCCTAAAAACAAGCCTAATAATATCATCTAACGAATCATATGCTCATAACTCACTTTGTGTATTAGAATTTCAATGTATAATTCAGAGTTAGATATTTTATCTATTTATATTTGTCCTCCACACTAAAAAGTAAATTCCATTATGGCAGAAATATTTGGCTTTTATCTTTACTATCATAATCCCAACACCTAGACTAATAGGCACAAAACAAACATTTGTTGAGTAAAATCATACAATCTTACACCATTGGAAATAACTGGGACTTCGTATTACAATTGAGAAAAATGAAGGTATGTTTCCACAAAACAGCTGGATATTTGAAAGACATATACTTTATCTGATGCATAATATGTCATATGTAATAACAACATTTTTCTTTAAAATGAAATAAGGATATTGTCACTATATAAACATATTTTACAGATAAGAGTATTTAAACTATAATTTGTTGTAGTATTTGAATTAAAATAAGGAAAAGTTTTGTTTTGAAATCAGTTCAATTTTAGCCACTGCTGTATTTGCAAAATAGGTATATATTAATTTCTTTCATTCAAAACAGATTGCAGATTAAGTGGCAACTATCATCCAACATACCCTTTAAGATTAATGAACAAAGTATCTTAAAGAATTTATAATTACTATCCATTATTAGTGCCTGCCATTTGTGCCAGTGGTAGAAGGAGGTAGTGAGGGCATTTGACTATTATAAATACTTCCTTATGCTTTTATACAATAATTGAAGTGTATGAAGTATGGCTTTAAAGTAATATGGCTTGTTGTCTTGCATGATGCCTAATACTGGAAAGTTCCAGAATATATTTAAAAGAATTCTGATAGACTTTTTTTTTAAGGCAATCAGTCAAAAGAACAATATTTTATAATGTAAAGTACTCTGAGCATAGAGTGAGAAGATTCAAATTTGAACACATTCCTTCTTAATTGGATGTGGGATCTTTTATATTAATTTATTTTGTGATTCTCTGAAGCATGGAGTTAAATAATCTCTGAAATCTCATTTATAAAAATTATAAAATATTTTAAAGTATTTTAGCTTTCCTAGTTGAAGATGTTTAAATTTGTTTCAATGTATCGAGTCTCCAAAAACATAATCAATTTATTTTATAGTTATATATCCATATGTTCTAAGTGAAAACAATGACAAAATTAAGTGTTTATATATCTTAAAATATCCAATTTCTATTCACCCAACCAGTAAGACTCCAATAAAATTGGGCATAGTGATTATATTGCAATGACAAGTAATATTGTGCTGATGAGTACATTACTACAGTTCATTCCTACATAACTGCAATTATGTAAAGCAAGAAAAATTTCAACTTATGGACTATAAGTAACTGTCTTGAAGCATGTTACTACAAAATTCTCCAATTATATTTTAAGGATCTGGAGCCATTTTGTTATAGATTATTTTGTCATATAATGTTAGAGTCTGTAAACAAGTCAAAATAACACCTGGCATTTTGCCAGGGGAATGTTAAAGTTCGTAAACAAGTCTGGATGGTGCCTGGCAAAATGCCAGAGGGAGTGGTTTGAAAAGTAACAAAAGCTAGCCATTAAGTGTGGAGATTCCTTATTGGTTGACTGATGTATCTAGTTTATGCTAATTAGATAAGCTGTGTGGAATGTATAAATACTGCTCCTGTCCTGCAATAAACGGCTCCCACTCCTGCTGTATCAATCTACGCAAGTTGTTCGTCACCCCCCTGGTTATTCTGCTGCAGCAGGACTGCGGCAGATGGTGGCCCGTTACGGGGAGCCCCGGGACACTCGGGGGTAAGTGACAAAAAAAAAGCTGCCCGTCCAAAGATAGGACGGGAGCAAATCTGCTCGTCCCTAGGCAGATAGGGCGAGAGGAAAAATGGCCATTTTGAGAAAATGGAGAAGATTGATACAGTATGTTTGTGTCTTGTTTTGTCTCAGTGTATTGTATTGTCTTTGTGATGAAAATATGGAAGGGGTGAGAAGTAAATTACTAAGGGAAGAAGGCACCCCAGTGGAACCAAGAATAGTTAGGGCATATGTTGATAAAAGCCCAGGAACTCTAGTCAGAAAGAAAAAGAAAGTTCAGAAGAAGAAGGATTATCAGGAAAAAAGTTGCAGCAAAAGGCTATTACTAAATACTTTTCGTTACCGGAGGGTGTGTGAAGCGGAGAGGCGGCTGCCGAGTGTGCAAGCCAGTCACAGCGCAGCAAGGATTTTCCAAGAGGCGGCGGCAACTGGCTCTTCCGGCCTCCTGGCCGGGGAGCTGGCTCTTCCACTGCTGCGAGCCCAAATCTAGACCTGACCTGGAGGCACAGTCTCGCAGGCTCTTGCTCCCTGTGCCCAGTAGCAGTTTGAGTCCGGGACACTCCCCAGGGCCATCTGGGGCTGCCCAGGACGCTACAGCCAGCAGAAGACGCTACCAGCGTCCCTGATGTTTGCTCATTTTCAGTGCCAATAACTAAACTACAATGGTTCTCCCACACCTCGAAGCTGATGAGTAATGAGCACTATTAATGCTTATTTCAAATGTAAAAAAACCTTGAGATAATGTACTAAATTGTTCAGAAGGTTGTTTTCTTAGTGAAATGCTACAGGATTTTCTTTAGCCATCCGGAGTTCCTGCCTTCGTGCCAGTAAAGACCAAGGTGGAAGAATTTCTAGTGTTGCTGAAAACCGGATGAGACTTCAGCTGAGAAACGGGCGAGACTTCGAATCAAGCTAGTTGCCTGCAGAACTTACCTGGACTGTAATTTACCTGGACTGTGAGTTAATCTATTGAGACACTGCTTTACCTGAACTGAGACAACAAACTGTAATCTATATCTTTGCTAACGGTGTCATTGTTGGTCTAATTTTTCCAAGGGCTTCTTGCATGGAGCCATCAATTGGCTTGGTATTGTGGCATTTTGTATCCTCCCTTTCTGCTTGTAGCAGATTATTTATGGTGTTTTTGTAAAAACCACTATGCTCGTTATTTAAATTAAACAAAAGGGGGAAATGTTAGAGTCTGTAAACAAGTCAAAATAACACCTGGCATTTTGCCAGGGGAATGTTAAAGTTCGTAAACAAGTCTGGATGGTGCCTGGCAAAATGCCAGAGGGAGTGGTTTGAAAAGTAACAAAAGCTAGCCATTAAGTGTGGAGATTCCTTATTGGTTGACTGATGTATCTAGTTTATGCTAATTAGATAAGCTGTGTGGAATGTATAAATACTGCTCCTGTCCTGCAATAAACGGCTCCCACTCCTGCTGTATCAATCTATGCAAGTTGTTCGTCACCCCCCTGGTTATTCTGCTGCAGCAGGACTGCGGCAATATAAATGGATATATGCATAAGAAATATGATCTCAAATGGGGAAAATACGTATTTTGTGGTAGTTGTTTACCTAAAATACAAAAAAGAAATGTGTGAAGTATTTCTAAATAATGCATTTAAATCTAGTCTACGAAGGAGTCCCGAATGGGTAATTAAGATTGAATATAAGCATAGCAAAATAGAAAATATTTAATTTGTATTGTACACACTAATATATAAATAGTTAATATTTTGCTTTCTTTTATATATCAAATTTATCCATGAGAAACAGATTGCTTATTTATTCATTCACTTAAAAATATTTGTTTACTCCTGCTTTCCATTTGGAATATTCAAATCTGGAAAATCCTAACTCCTAACTTTACAACAACAACAACAACAACAAAAAGTCAGATAGATTGAAAAGTATCAATTTTCTTGACCGTACCAGAAAGCTGAGGTTGCAAGACAACCAAATATCCAGAATTGAAAGATAAGCAAAGTCAGATAATATGTAAGTATTTAGTTTTATGGAAATTATATGTCCTGACATTGTAGAATTAGGCTATTTTTTTTTATCAAATAGCATAGTACCAGGGATAATTTATTAGTTTTGATAAATGTTGTATAGCTATATAAGATATTAACATAAGGGGAATATGAGTAAAAATAAACATAAGAGAATTCTGTTAGTTTGCAACTTTTTGAAAGTCTACAAGATCTCAAAATTTAAATAATAATCATTATAAATTGTTGATAAATTAGTAAAAGCTCCTATAGCTAGAGAGAAAATTTGGAACCAGTAGGGGCACAGACAGAATGGGAATTCACACTCACATATAGTCTTCTTTCTATGTATGTCTCTGTACACTCAAAACAAACATTGGTGAGTTCCTGGAAAACATCCTTCATGTTACAATTCTGGGTGAAGGGAATAGCCACAACTACTTCTACCCTGATCTGTTTCTCCTATCTATTTCACCTGTGGAAACAAAAGCTTTAA
This sequence comes from Marmota flaviventris, assembly GCF_047511675.1. Taxonomy (NCBI): domain Eukaryota; kingdom Metazoa; phylum Chordata; class Mammalia; order Rodentia; family Sciuridae; genus Marmota; species Marmota flaviventris. The sequence continues at coordinate 108,670,968 of NC_092518.1, read as the reverse complement.
ACTCTGGGGGAGAGAAGGGCAACAATAATTAGCATCCTTAGGGCAATAGTAAAAACACACCTCAGCTGGTGGAAAAGAACAGGAAACAATTTAAAAAGCTCTCTATCATAGGAAAGCAGGAATATTTACCAGACAGAGAGCTATATGAGTGGAGGGGCATGCTTTCAAGATACAGAGACACAGGGCTAGCCTAATTTGGAAGATAAGTCAGAACAACAGAAAACATCCTCCATTATCATTATGATGCTAACAAGAGTCAAGTAATAAATTTCAGGGAAATATTTATGATAGAGTTATAAGAACCTGGAAGGAGTGCCTCTCTGAGGCATAGTCTGAAGGAAAAAACTAGAGCTGAGAATGGAGGAGACATTGACAAAATGCAAACCAACAAACCGTTGGCCAAAGCAGAACCTACTCTAAATACAACATATGACTCGAAGAATTTGAAGTATATAGCACAGTGATTTTAACAACGGTAGCAAAATCCTCCAAATCTTGCTTCACTCTTTTTTTTATTTTTTAAATTATTTCTTACAGACATCACAATAGAGGAGTGCATTACGTTCATAATTTTTTTTGCATTACAATTCTTAATACACCTTTATGCCACAATTTATCATATATCTGTTTGTATATGAGGCATGTTGACACTAATTTCACATCTTCATACATGAATTTTGTATAATGATGACCATCTCTTTACACTTTCCTTGCTATTCCCCTTCTCTCTCCCTTTCCCTCCCACCCCTTGCTTCACTTTTGACAAGAATCACACACACAAACACACTCACACACAGAGTACACAGTTAAAGCCTAGGAAAAACAGATATAAATAACTATGTAAGATGTTGACATAAGGGGAATCTGAGTTAAAGTAAACATAAGGAAATTTTACTACATTTTCAACTAATCAGAACAATAGATTAGTTCATCTTTTTTGCTAAAATGTAAAAAATTACAAGGGATATTTTTGGGAGAGTTACAAGAAACTGGAATAAGACCCTCTGAATAGTTCTAAAAACTACTTGGTCTCGGGGGCTGGGGTTATGCTCAGTGGTAGAGTGCTCGCCTCACTCATGCAATGACCTGGGTTCGATCCTCAGCACAACATAAAAATAAATAAAATAAAGTTGTGTGCAACTACAAAAAATAAACATTTAAAAAAAACTACTTGATCTCTGTCGCGACCCCTTGCCCGCAAGGAAGACGCAACTCAGGAATCTTCTTTCAGCAGTTTATTCAGGTCCTTGATATTTCTTCTTCTCCTTCTTGGATGCCCCTCCCAGCCTTAATAAAGCATCTCAAGCCCCAATGCAAAGCTGCCACGTGGAGCTTTCTCATAGGGTGATAAGGGATTACGTGCCAACTCTCCAAAAAAGGAGTTGTTTATCACAGGCCACAGTGGAAGCCGGCGCCATCTTCTAATGGCGGCCACGGTCTATAGGAACGGCTCACCACAGATCTCCACTGTTTTATATAAGATGTCCATATTTCAGCAACAATTATAAGTTATATCAGAAAAGCAAAATAACTAATAAGAAACAAAGCCATCAAGAGAAGCTACCTTGTGTTTAAAACAAATATTGAAACTATCAAAAATAAAATTTTAAATAACTATGATTAATATTTTAGAGATTCCCATGGATAAGTTAGATAATGGGCAAAATTAAATGTAAGAAAGAAAACTGTAAAAAAAAGAAATTTTAAAAAGATAGTGGATTGGGGAGGGAGGAGGGTAAGAAAAGGAAGGAACAAGGTAATAACTTTGATCAAATTGTGTTATGTGCATGTAGAAACATGGCATGATGAATCTCCCTATTATGTATAATTATAATGAGCTAACAAAAAATAAGGGACTAACAAGATTAGGACCCAGATTTGGCAACAGTCAAATGCACACATAGAGTAATGCCCATGTAAGCATTAAGAAGGCAGCCATCTGTATCCAAAGATTAAAAAAAATGAAGTAACAGTGACTGATACAGAATGGCTTTAATGGACTCATTAGTAGATTGGATACAGCTGAAGAACAAATAAGTGAATTTGAAGTTATACCCATGTTAATTATACAAATAGAAATATAAAAGAAAAAAAGATGAAAAATAGAGCCTCAAAAATTTGAAGGACAGGATCAATTACTCTATTCTGTATAAATTGTAATTCTAAGAGCAAAAAAAGGAAAAGTGAAGAAAAACATTTGAAAAACTATTAGACAAGAATTTTCCAAAATTAATGCCACACAACAAACTAGAATGCAGAAGCTCAGAGAAAACCAAATGGAACAGTTCCCAATACACATACTAACGTGTAAATGTACAACCATATGCACGCACACACACACACACACACACACAAACACATACCCATATTCAAAAAGGTGAAAAACTAAGAGTAAAATGATGGCATACGGAGGAACAAAGATAAAAATTATAGTAGATTTCTTTTTCTTTTTCATCCTCTTTTTTTTTAGTTGTAGGTGGACACAATATCTTTGTTTTATTTATTTATTTATTTTATGTAGTGCTGAGGATCAAACCCAGTGCCTTATGCATGCCAGACGAGTGCTCAACCACTAAGCCATAACCCAGCCCCTATAGTAGATTTCTTGTCAGAAATCTTGCAACATAGAGAAATTTAAAATGATACCTATAAGGGGCTGAAATAAAAAAAAATCAACTCAGATTTATATACTTAGGGGAAATGTCTTTCAAAAATTGAGGAAAAACATTTTTTTTTCTGTAAAAGAAACTGAGCTAATTTATTGATGTATGTCTACTGTATTAAGATTCTCCTGTGAAACAAGAACATTATAGAGATAATAGAAATATAAACAAATGATGAATAGATAGATATTATAAAATATTGGCTCATAATAATTATGAAGGCTGAGAAGTTCCACAATCTCCCTTTCACAAGTAGGAGATGCAAGAAAGCTGATAGCATAGTTCAGAGGACTGAGAGCCAAAAACCTGACAGTGTAGATTGCAGTCTAGTATGAAAGTCTGATAACAAGAAGCACCAAGGACACAGAATAGATAGCTCACACATTCAGGCAGTGTGATATAATCTTATTTTCTTTTACCTATTGTTCCATGCAGACTCTCAATGGAGTGAATGATGGCCATTAATATTCATGAAGGCAAGCTAGTTTTATTTGGTATAAGGATGTGAATTCTAATCAAAGGGCTTTGGAAAAACCCTAACTAACACACTCAAAAATAGTGTTTAACCAGATTTCCAGTCATCCTATGATCCTTTCAAAGTGACACAAAAAATTAACTCTCATATCTACACTATGTACAATGTTAAGAGATGTTATTTAAGAAGAAGAAATTTGATAACAGAAAAAAAGGTTGAATCTGTACCAAAAAATGAAGGGCTCTATGAATTGAAAGAATGTAAAAATAATTTGTTTTAATTGTAATTGCTTCAGTCACTTATTTGTTTTGCTTTATTTTTCTAAGTCAAAAAAGAACCAAAACACTGTATTTAAATAAAATACATGAAAAGTGAATACTTTACAAAAATAGCCAAGATTAAGGGGAAAGAACAAGGAATACACATTGATAAGAATCTCATGCTACACATGTAGTAGCATATTATTTCAAGGGAGACAAATTAATTAAATATCTGTATTTTAATCTCTGCAATAATCATTAATTTTTAACTAGAGTAATGCAGATTAAGGAGATAATGTAAATAAAATGGAATCATGAAAATATTCAATTAATCCAAAAGAAGGTAGTAAAATAAGGAAAAAAAATGAACATATGAATGAATGAAAAACAGTCAGTAGAGTGGTCAGTTTTACACAATTCACATCAATAATAACATTAAAGTTAAGTTTTTTTAAGTTCAGGAATTGAAAAACAGATTACCATATTAGATTTAAAAAATCAAGACCAACCTATAGGATATCTAAAAGAAAATCACAATAAATACAAAGACATAGGATTACAGAAAGGCTGGAAAATATATACAATGTAAATGCTGTTTTACAAAAGCTTGCTTAGCTTTCTTATTATCAGATAAAGAAGACTTTAGGATATAGTACTACTAGGGAAAAGAAAGATATTATATAATAATATAAGGAATAACTCAAGAAGATGTAGCAATTCTATGTATATACTTAATAATGGAGACTCAAAAAATAATAGAACTGGAAGAAGAAATAGAAAGATCCACAATTGTAATTAGAGACATGGATATTTTTCTCTCAGTAATAATTAAACAAGTAGAAAATCATATATAGAAAGTTAAGAAATGAAAAGAAGCATCAGCCAATTTAGCCTAATGGATATTTATAGTGCACTCTTCACCAAAATAGAAGAAAATGTTTTTTTTTTTTCAAATGCAGATGTAATAGACTACAAAGTAGAGCAAATTCTTGAATCAAAACTAAAAATTGTTGATGGGACTACAAATTAATACAACTACTGTGGAAAACAATGTGAAGTTTCCTCAAAAAACTGGGAATAGAACCACCATATGACCCATCTGTCCCGCTCCTAAGTATTTATCCAAAATAACTAAAATCAGCATACCATAGTGATAGGATCACTTCAATATTTATAGCAGCACAATTCATAGTAGTCAGATTATGGAATTAACCTAGATATCCATCAATAGATGAATGGACAAAGAAAATGGGGTATGTACACACAGTGGAGTTTTACTCAGCCATAAAAAAAATGAAATAATGACATTTGTCAGTAAATGTATGGAAATGGAGAGAATCATGCTAAGAGAAATAAGCCCGACTCTGAAAATTAAGAGTCAAATACTTTCTTGCATATGTGGAACCTAGAGCAAAATAAAGGAAAGAAAACAGTGAGTGAAGGGATCCGATATCATGAAATTAAAGGGAAGATCAGTGTAGTAGAAGAAGAGAAATGAGAGGGAGGGAGGAAGTGAAAGGGTAAGAAATACGGAATGAATTTTAAAAAAATGATGTTATAGACATTTATAAATATACCAAAGGGAATTTCAACTTTATTATATATAGAAAGCACTGATAAAAATATATAAATAAAGGAGTAATGAGTAAGATCAGTAGAGTAGAACATAGAAAATAAGGAGAGGTGGAGAAGAAGGGAAGAAGGGGAAATGGGGATAGAAATCAAATTCCTTGCTTGTTATTTTGTAAAAATGAAGCCAAATACTATGTATAATTATAATGCTCTAAAAAAATATCTGGAGGTCATTTAAACAACTAAAAATTTGAAGGAGCAGAAATCATAAAATGCATATCCCTGACAATTAAAAATGTACTAGGAATTAGTAAAAGAAAGATATCTAAAAGCTCCTGAATATGTTCAAAATAAATGACACTTTTCTAAATAACCCATATGTTAAAGTGGAAATTTCAAAGGCATTTAACACCTCTTATTTTTTACTAAATGAAAACAAAAGAACAGAATATCACAATTTGTGGGATGTAATTTAAGCAATGCTTAGAGAGAAATTTATAGAATTAAATGGTAATATTAGAATAAAAGGCCTCAAATGAATAATCTAACCTTGCAACTTCAAACACTAGACAGAATAAGAGCTTATTAAACCCAAAGCAATTGTTAAAGAAAAAAGAAAAAAAGTAATAAAGGAAAGAGGGAGGGGAAAACGGGGAGATAAATCAGAGCTGCAGTCAGTAAAACTGAAAACAAAAACAATAAAACAAAAGCAATGAAACCTAAAGCTAGTTGATTTAAAAAAAAAAATCAATGAAATGTTTTTGTTGCCTTAATAGAAAGAAAAAAAGAAAGAGACATATTACCAATATTGGGAATTAATTAAAGAAGAGTGTGATACTATATACTATACAAATATTATATTATAATAATAAAATATAAAGAACAATTCTATATCCATAAATTTGATAAAATAAATTGAATGGGAAAATCCATTAGGAAAAAAAATATCAAGTTAACTTAAGGAGATGTAGATAGCTGGGTGTGGTGTGCACACTTGTAATTCCAGCAGCTCAGGAGGCTGAGGCAGGATGATACCAAGTTCAAAATCAGACTCAGCTGCTTAGCAACATATGAAATAAAAAAATAGTGCAGCTAAAATTTGTTAAAATCAAACAAGTCTAATCAAGAAAAAGCAAGAACACAAAAATTAATATCAGTGGAAAGGGTGGTATCAAAGCAACCCTACAGATGTTAAAAATATATTAAGGTAATATTAAAATTGTATGCCAACATACAATTTGTAGTAGCATACAAAACATGTTCTATATTAGAGAAGGGTCCACATGCTGCTGAGAAGAAAGTATATTAAGTCATTGATGGATGAGATATTCCATTTATGTCTATTAAGTTTAAATTGTGAATTGTATTTTTTATTTCTATACTTCTTTATTTAGTTTTTGTTTCAAATACCTATCCAGTGGTGATAGAGGCATGTTAAAGTTACACAGTATTATTGTGTTGTGGTCTATTTGATTCTTGAAATTGAGAAGGGTTTGTTTGATGTAAGTACATGCTCCATTGTTTGGGCATAAATGTTCATGATCGTTATCTTTTGTTCATGTGTAATTCCCTTAAGCTGTATGAAATGTCCTTCTTTGTCTCTTCTGATTAATTTTGGCTTGAAGTCTACTTTATCTGATATGAGGATAGAAACTCCTTCTTGTCTACGCAATCCATGCAAGTGATCTGTTTTTTTTTTTTTTTCTACGTTTTCACCTTCAGTCCATGGATATCTTTGCATATAAGGTGAGTCTCTCTTGGAGACTGCATAGTGTTAGATTCTGTTTTTAATCTAATCTGTCATTCTTTGTCTTTTGGTTAATGAGTTTAAGCCATTAATATTCAAGGTTATTAGTAAGATATGATTTGTATTCTCAGTCATTTATATTTCTAATTTTTTAATTTGAATTACTTTCTCCTTTGATTGACTATTCCTTTAGTGTATTTCCTCCCTTTGCTGGTTTTCACTATTTTTATTTCATCTTTATGGAATAATTTGTAGTGCTGGATTTATAGTTGCAAATTCTTTTAACTTTTGTTTATCACGGAAGGTTTTTATTTCATCTTTAAATCTGAATCTTAATTTTGCTGTATATAGGATTCTTCATTGGTATTCATTTTCTTTCAGAGCTTGGTTTATGTTACTCTAGTACCTCCTAACTTTCAGGGTCTTGGTTGAGAAAGCAGCTGAGATCTAAATTGGTTTCCTCCTATACACAATATGGTATTTTTCTCTCATAGCCTTTAAAATTCTATTCTTACTGTGTATGTCAGGCATTTTCACTATAATGTGCGTTGGTGTGGGTCTGCTGTAATTTCGTACATTTGGGGTCCTGTAAGCCTCTTGTATTTGATATCATTCTTTGGGTTTGGGAAATTTTATGATATCACTTCATTGAAAAGATTGTGCATTTCTTTGGTTTGTATCTTTGCACATTCATATATCCTGATAAATCTTAAATTTAGTCTTTTTATGTTATCCCATAGTTCTTGGAAGTTCTGTGCAAGGTTTCTTAAAACTTCTCTTCATGGTCAAATCTATTTTCAAGATTATGTATTTTGTCTTCATTGCCTGAGGTTCTGTTTTCCAAGAGGTCTAGTCTGTTGGTGATGCGCATGATTGAATTTTTAATTTGGTTTATTGTTTCCTTCATTTTGAGGATCTCTGCTTGTTTTTTTTTTTTTTTCAGAATTTCTGCCTCTTTAATGAAGTGATTTTCACTTCCTGTATTTTCTCTCTGATTTAATTTCTTATACTGTCCTTTACTTCATGGACCAGTTTAACTACCTACATTCTGAAATTCTTCTCTGACATTTCTTCCACTGTGGGATTGATGGATTCTGTTATTGGAGTCTCTTGGTTTGTTTGGGGGTGATTTTGTTTCTTGCTTTTTCATGGTGTTTTTGTGTCTACCCATCTAACAGTATGGATCTGAGTCAATAGAATTTCTACCCTGTGAACTTATAGTGTCCCTAAACATTTCCAGTACCTCCCGGTTTAGGGGGAAACAAATAACAGCAACAACCAAAGCAAACAATATAGAGAATTAAACCAAATAACAACTCCTATGATGTCTACAATGTTAATTATCACAATAAATAGAAATTATATGATCAGGTATTGCTTAAAATAAAAACAGCAAATTTGCAAAAGGGTTTATAATTTCATATAGTGGATGGGGAAAGAACAGAAGTAATATAGGATGTGATGAATATGAGGGAGGAAGAGAGAAGAAGTAGTAAAAAATCAAAGGATAAGTGAAAGAGAGAATAATAGTGATTGGCTGTTAGCAGAAGAAAAGAGAGAAGGGAAACAGGAGAAGAAATATAAAGTAATTTTTTAAAAGTAAAAATAAAAATAAAAGGATACAAAACAAAAGTAAATATACAAATCAAATATTATAGTTTACAAAAGAATAATCTATGAAAAATAGCTGTTTTCAAAAATGCTAGAAATGAGAAAAACAAATATGAATATGTATAAATGTCCATGTACGGTTAAGGTCACAATTAGAGAAAAAGAATAAAAAAGAGAGAGAAAAAAAGATCTTATTGAAAAGTTAAAGAATGATTTATGCTCGAGTTCAAAGATTGTCAGGTTCTCTTCTAAACAGTTTTAGGTGGAGTCATTTGGAGCATGATGCTTCACCCTCTGGATTGCTGGAGTAAGATATATAATCCCATAGATGGAGTTCCTGGAGGCAGGGTTTAGGTTTAGTTAGGGAGGCTCCAGGCTCTTTGCTGAATGCCAATTGTTCTGAAGATTTAAATCAGTGCACCTCCAGCACCCAGTACTTGCTGGTTCATGCTGGCAGAGTGTACTCCAGGGATCTCCCCTAGGTTCCACTATGTTGTGGGGGAGCCAATTCTTAGTGCCCTACAATATCTTCACACTCAGGTTCAGTCTCCAATCTTTCCGTGCCCAACCCCCCCACACACCTTCCAAGTTCCCAGCCAGATGTGTGTCTTCCAGCTGGTCCTGTAAGGACTGGAAGGACAGGTGTAGAGCAAGGTGGGTTTCTACAACTAGTTGTCCACTGTTTAAACCTCTCTCCACATTTAATTTTCTCCTGGTCACTTAAGCACACTCTATGTCATTCAGTGTATGTATATACTGGGCCTGTATTTTGGGACAAACTCAGGTTTTTCTGGAATTGGCCCCCTCAGCTGAGGCCAAAAAAATAGTTTCTTCCTTTGTCCTCTGAAAGTTGCCTGAGAGATGGTAGCTTCTTTCCCAGCACATGGATATTGTGCAGCACATCTTTCAGGTTTGCCAGGCAATGTCCTTGATCTCTAAATACTCCATACCCAGACATACCTCGGGCCACTCAAAAATTCGGGTTTCTTTAATTCCCTTATTTCTCCACTATGCTCATGGAGAAACTGCTCTGAGTGGTATTTCAGGCCTGTCTGTGGCAGTGGCTGTGCCACTGGGGATTTCTTCCTTATTTTATTACATCCAATCTCCTGAGTCTCCAATCTGCTTTGAATGTTCAGTTTTAAATTCCAGTAAAGTACCCCTGCTTTGTTTCTTTGTTTGTTTTGTTTACTCATCTTGCTGAGAAGCTGCCTCTGGGCGTTCTTGATTTCACTACATGGAGCAGCCAAGAACATGACCTCCTCTGTTCTGCCATCTTGAAACCCCTTCCCCTCTAGACGTGTATTTTTGTTTATTTCTTTGATTTCTGGAGTCTATATTATTTTCTAGTTTATATATTCATTTTTATGCTAGTATCATATTTTGAGATTACTATAGCTCTATAGTATGCCTTGAAATAAGTTATTGGGATGTATCTAGCTTTATTTTTTTTTTTTTTTTGTTCTCAAGTTGTTTTGGCTATATGGAATCTTTTGTGCCTCTATGAAAAATATCATTGGCATGTTCTTGGAAATTTTCATTGAATCTGTAAATCACCTTAGCTAGTGTGGTCATTTTAACAATATTATTTCTTCCAACCCTTGAATGAGACATCTTTCCACATTTTATGCTTTCTTCACCAATGTTTTGTCATCTTCATTATAGCGATTTTTCAATTCCTTGTCTAAATTTATTCACTATTTTTGTAGTTATTGTGAATGAAATTGCTTTCTTGATTTCTTTCTCAGAAAATTTATGATTGATATATAGGGAAGTTATTGATTATTGTATGTTGAATTTGCATCCTGATATTTCAATGAATTTCTTTATCAGTTCTAATAGTCTTTTTGTGGAATCTTTTGGATTTACTATATACAGAATCATACAATCTGCAAGCAGGGATACACTGACTTCCTCACTTTTTGTATTTTATATTTTTCTCTTGCTGAATCATACCATACTGAATAAGAGTGGTAAGAGTGGATACTCTTGTTTTGTTCCCAGTCTTAGAGAAAATGCTTTCAGCTTTTCCCTATAAAGTATGATGTTTGGCTGTTTGTCATACACAGTCTTTATTATGTGGAAATACAATCATTATATACCTGATTTATTATGAGGGTTTTTTTTTATCATGAAGAGATACTAAAGTTTATTAAATGCTTTTTCTGCATTTATTGAGGTTGTCATTTGATTTTTGTCCTTCAGTCTGTTGAATTGATATATTTAATGATTTGCACATGTTGAACCATACTTGCATCACTGGGATGAAACCAACTTGATCACAGTGATGCTCTTTTTGATGTGCTGTCCCATTCGATTTATTACTAATTTTTGAAAATTTTCACATCTATTTTCATTAGATATGTTGGTCTATCATTTTCTTTATTTCTAGCATCCTTATCTCTTTTAGGTAACAGGTGATGCTGACCTCAAAGAATAAGTTTGGAAGTGTTACCTCCATATGAATTCTATGAAATACTTTGAGAAAATTTGGCATTATTTCTTATATAAAAGTGTGGTAAAATGCAGCAGTCAATCCATTTAGTCCTTGGGTTATCTTCATTGGGAGATTTTTATTACTGAATCTATCTAATTATTTGTAATAGATATATTCAGGGTTTTTAATATCCTTATGTTTCAATTTTTATAGGTCATACATAATCAAAAATTTGTCCATTTTTGTTTTCTAATTTGTTTGCATATAGTTTAAAATAATAATCCCTAATAATTCTTTATAATTCTGTGGTATAAGTTTTCCTGTCTCCTCTATCTCCTTTAATTTTATTTATTTGGGACTTCTCTCTTTTGCCTGGTGGGTATATTTTTTTTTTTACAAATTAGTCAATTTTGTTTATCTTTTCAAATAATCAACTCTCTAGTTCATTGATCTTTTTTATTATTCTCTATTTTTATTTATTTCCTCTTACTATTCTATTTTTGGTTGGTCTGCTCATATTTTTGGAAGTCCTTGAGATGCATTATTGGTGATTTTATTTGAAATTTATTTTTTTCATATAGTCACTTAAGCAATATTTTTTTTCAAAATAAAGTACATTCATTTTATAGACATAATGCTATTGGACCCTTCAGAGACTATAGTGTAATCATAACTTTTCTAAGTACTGGAAAACCAAAATTTTGCATGATTTGCTTTATTATGATATTAATATTATTACTGTGGTCTGGGACCTAACCTGCCTCTCTGATGTATGCCTATGTACACTATTAATATAGATGCTCCTTGATTTAAGGTATGGTTATGTACTAGTAAACCATCATTAATTTAAAAATATTGTAAGTCAAAAGCATATTTAATACCCCTATCTTACCAACCACCATAAGTTAAAAGCAGAGTACATTGTGGGATATCAATTTTTACCCCCTCATGATCACAAGGCTAACAGAACTGTGGGATCCCTACCACTGCCCAATGTTGCAAGAAAGTATCATAGCATATATTTCTAGCCTGGGAAAAGATTAAAATTCAAAATTTGAAGGACACATTGTACTGGACTCACAACTGTGGACTCCCTGTCACTGCCTAGTATTGCAAAAATGTATCATAGAACATACTGGTACCCTGGGAAAAGATAAACATTTTAAATTTGAAGAACACATTGCACCGAATGTGTATCATTTTCCCACTACCATAAAGTAGAAAAAATGTTAAGTAAAACCATTGTAAGTTGGGGCTTGTCCATATTGTCTATGAGAACTTACCTCAGATAGTGAAACATTTGAGTAGAAATATGAATAGAGTGGATCATCAAATAAATAAAGAGAGAATGATATTTTAGTAGTGGAAGGAAATATTGTAAAGATAATGAGGCAAAAGTATTATCAGTGTGTTACTGGTAACAATCTAATATCTATGAAGAGAACAACCCAAGCTTTGATAACATTCTCCTTTTCAATGAAACTTTTTGTAATATTAACATTATGAGGGACCCAAACATCAGTAGGATTTGGTGAAATAATTTTTAAAAGTTTTCTTTAACAGTGCAATGTTTCACATTCCAAGGTGTTTTTCCGCTTTCAATTTCTTACCACACAGATCCTGTAAATAATAATCTTTCCAATCTCCCTTTACCACTTAATTTCCATTAGTCTCCTGAGACGGTTTTTAAAGTATTTTAAGCACTTTTTCAGAATATTTCTCTACTTGAAGAGTGCCTACCTATAAAGCTGTTATTGTTCTTAAAATTTTCTAACAGCTTTATCTGAGTAACACCTTTTATATATGCATTATCAGCTGTTCTTTCCCTTTTTTGACTTTTATAATCAATAGATAATTTTCTTTCAATTTTGTAGATATGAACTCTATATATTTTTGCTTAGAGCTACAATATGTTAATATCAAAAAATAAGAGTTCTGACCAAGTGTTCTGTAATTACTTTTTCTTTTGAACAGAGTATCAAATTCAGAAAGTAATGAATTCATATCCAAGATTTCAATTGAGTATATAGGTGTATGTGTGTTTTTATTAGTGTTAATATTATAGTTATACATAATAGTGGGATTCATTGTGACATATTCACAAATGTATATAACATAATTTGTATATAAATGTATATAACAAATTAAAAATTGAAATTCCCAGTTCTTCCTCTTTCCTTGCCTTCCTCCCTCCCCTTGATGCTTGTATGTTTAAATAGGTTGGTTTTCTAGCAACCAATAAAAGCCAAATGTCACAGTGAATTTTCCAGTGTAGACCCAGCCCCAGGCCCAAACTTCTTTGCAAGTAAATTATTTATTTTTTTGGACAGAAAGGATAGTGTTTTTTTAAAAAAAATATTTTAAAGAAGTAGTATTTTCTAATTTTTCTTCATATTGTCAAAGTAGTTTGACAAGACATGAATTAAAAAAATAAATTATCAGTTTTAGCAAAAATCTATATATTGTTTGCTTCCAGGGTGTTTGTTTGCTTTTAGAATTTTATACTATGTCAATTTCTTGTATTATATGTTGCCCTTGATATTGAAAAAGTTTGCAAATAGTATTGAATTCAATATGCAATTGGTCACCCACATCTGCTTTTCATTTCATTTTTATATAAGCTTGACACACATAAATGTTTGAATTGCATAATGCACCTGACAAGTCATGGATATAAATGAAATGATATAGAAATGAAATATTTTAATGACATCCATACTGTAACAGTTCTTACCCCCCAACCAAGGATCCAGACTTACTCTTCTTTATATTTTTATATTACCAGTTGGGGGACCTATCCACCTTGCTATTTTTTCTTACTTTTGATTTCAGGTACCTTTTAGAGATCAATATCCCAATATATTTTCAGAGAATAATAGATACCTGAAAATAAAATAAAACTTCAAACTTCACATTAAAGGATTTGTTAACACCATAAATCTGGAAGATTAGACAAAGTTCATTACAAAATTTGTCATCACAGTGAAGTAGCTTACTTATGAATTTGATATATCAAATAGTTTCCATATTCTTCTTTTCATATTTCATATAAAACTACTGACTGTGTAAATTTCATTAGTGGAATTGTGAATCCAGTTTTTAAATGCTTCATTGTTAAAATGAATTTTAAATGAACAGTTTCTTAAGAACCAAACAGAAATCTCAGCTAGTAGCTTCACTGCATAAATTAAGTATTCTGTGGGATAAAAGGCATTCTTTTTGTTTGTGACACTTCTTTTCCCCATTATCACTAAAGCAATGTGAAAAATGCATTTGAGGTGAAAGAAACCGCATATCTTGGCACTGTGGCTTAAGTAGATTTCCTATTCACTGAACAGATAAATGAAGTCAGTACAATGTGTTACAAAACGTGTTGTTTCCACTGCTACTGTATTACTTTGTGATATCCTCTACAGGAAATAGTCCATAACTGTTACTAACTATCAAATCCAATTTCTAGCTGTGAAGTTGCAACCCTTCCTTCTTTTCATATATGGATTGCTTTTATTATCTTTTTTGGGGGGACTTCCATTTCCTGAATTACTAACATTTAAAAATAAACAAGTAAAGTAGGAATATTATAGTTATTGACATTAAGTAAACTTAAAATATATAAAATAAACTCTTAGCTACATCTTAGGTTTCATTGTACAAGAAATACTGTATGTATTGGTGGTGTACCTAGTTAGTGCTCTATATTCCTTATATATTCCTGATTTTAGACAGCTCTTTAAGCAATCCCTGAAGTGACTATTCCAAATAGAGTTCATTTAAGTTCTTTGTCCATCTGCCCCTCATTCTCAGTCATTATGAATGGAATAATTCAATTACTATATTGAGCACAAACATTTGGTTACAAGAGCACCATTCCTTTAACATTTTTTTTTTCTCTTCTAATTTTCATTTTTTTCTCTCCCAAGGTGATACTTCAACATTTACAATGGATTATCTCAACCGTGGTCTCTTTCAGGGCCTGGTTCTATAAGTAATGCCAATTTTCTTCTGTATTCAAATTAGTTTCAGTCATCCTCTGATTTCCAAGTCTTCCCCTTTTTCTTGATAGTCACTATTTTCCAGAATTATCCCATTTGCCAGAATCAGTGACATGATTCCAAAGAATTAAAGGCCAGCAGTAAAGGCATAGCACCACCTAGTGACTAACATGGTAGCTAAGAAATTAAGGGGTCTTTTGATGAGTAAAAGGTAAGGTAAAGAAAATAGAACAAAAATCAGGTGAGTAGGTTATTGAGAGTGAAATGGGAGCAGGAACTGAAGACAAAAGCAAGACTAGATGCTCATCAATGTAGCCCAATTAAAGCTACACTATAAATAAGTTTGAGTAAAGAGTTGTACTGACACAATAGAAAGTCAACTGTTAAACAACCAGAAGTAGGAGGCTGGGGATATGACAATATAGTTCAGTTGGTAGACTGCTTCCTAGAATTCACAAGGCCCTAGGTTCAATCCTCAGAACCATAAAAAGAAAAGAAAACTAAAGAATTAATAGCTAGGGTAAAAAAATAGAACAAAAATAAGTATAAATTTCAACTTAAACCAGAAAAAAAAAGAGGGCTTAATGTTGTTATTTGGCAACAAAATATTGAAAAAAAATAGAGAATCAATAAAGCCAAAATTTGGTAGTTTAAGAATACCACCAAAGTGACACATTTTTAGCTACCCCTAAAAGAAAAGAAATAAAATGTACATGAATACAATCAAACTTGAAAGTAGGAAGATTATTATCAAACTTATAGAAATAGATTGTAAATAAATAAAATGAAAATTTGCACTCAATAAAATATATAATCTAAAGGAAATGGGAAAATTCCTAGGAACACACAAACTACCCAAACCGACTTATTAAAACAGAAAACTTGAATAGATCTGTAACAAATAGAGACTGACTTAATCAATTCTTCAGACAGTATATATTGAAGGCTTTTCAGGTCAGGTATTCAGGGTTTTTTTTTCTTTTATGTAATACAAAAGCAGCCATAGGCAATATGTACATGAATATGATTTGTTCCAATAAAACTTCATGAGAAAACCAGATGTCTGGGCTAAAGACCTGGTACCTGCTGAAAAAAATGTTCTGTATACCTGTGAAAAGTTCAATGACAATGTAGAGATTTTAATGATCATATTTCCATTTTGAGACCAAGAATATGCCTTATGTAGAATGAAAGTGCTATTGCTTACTCTTTGCCCCTAGTCTTATCCTATTTAACTGTTTTATGGTATTTGTGCTTGACAACCACTAATATTAGCCCCAGTGTTCCCTGAATTCAGCAATTTACAAATTTGTGCAATTACCTGTCCTTGAGCATTGGTTAGACTTATTGGATAGCTTCTAATACTTCTAATAACTGGAATATGACAGAATTGATGGGATCACTTCTAATATTGAGTTGCAAAATGTCTGTGCCTTCAGATTCTCTCTCTTTGGTGTTCTCACTCTGGAGGAAGTGAGCTGACATGTTACATGAAACCCTGTCAAAAGGCCAACATTACCAGAAACTAATATCACTGGTCAATAGACAGTGAAGATCTGAGACCTGCCAACAACCATGTGATGGAGTCTGGAAAGTGAATCTTGAACCATTGTGAACCTTGAGATGAGTGCATACCCAGCAAATAACTTGATTACAGTTTTAGGAGACAACCAGAGCTGCATGAACCAGCTAAGCTACACTTGACCTACAGAAACTGAAGGAAATGCTGTTTTAAACCATTAAATTTGAGGATTTATTTTGGTGGGGGGGATACTGGGGATTGACCTCAGGAGCACTGAACCATTGAGCCACATTCTAGCCCTATTTTGTATTTTATTTAGAGACAGAGTCGCACTGAGTTGCTTAGCACCTCACTGATGCTGAGGCTGGCTTTGAACTCGTGATCCTTATGCCTCAGCCTCCCAAGATGCTGGGATTACAGGCATGTGCCACTGTGCCAGGTTTGAGAACGTTTTGTTATAAGTAATGAACAATAAATACAGTGTTATTTATTTTCTCCTTTCCCCCAGTGATGAATCTCTCCTAATTAAACCAGATCTATTGTAGTTTAATATATGATTTAAAATTCCCAATTCCTACATTATGAAATTTTGTGCTATATATAACCCAGCACTATTAGGAACTTAACATGAAATAAAAATCAATGAATTCCTGGTCTAAAACAACTACATTCTTTTTAAATATGAAGAATACAGATAATTGTTTAATAATCAGAATGAGACATTGTTGAGAGCCACAGCCGAAGGGGCCCCAGCAAACTTCCAGCTGCCAGCAAACTTCCAGCTGCCAGCTGATGATTGGCTCACAGCGGCCCCAGCAACATCTAGCTGATTGACTCCTCTGCGGTGATGCTCATTGGGCTGTTTCCCTGCCCTTTCAGACCACAGAGCTGCTCATTGGGGGACTTTTTTGGCTCCACCCACGTGACCCAGCCAATCGGCCTCAAGAGCAGGAGGATTGTGGGAAGTGGAGAGAGGCTTGTGTTGGAGAGAGAGGCTTGTGGGAAGCCAGTGGTGGCAGTTGGGGCTCTGAGGGTTTTTCCTGAGAGGCTGTTTTGTTTGGCGTGTGTGGTTCTAAAAATAAAGTTAGTTTCGTTTGACAAGTGGCCCCTGATTGTGCCCAGCCAGACTGCGGCATTTGGTGGCTCGCACGGGGAGCGACTGAGGGTAAGTGAAACTGCTCGCCCCTGAGGGCAGGGCGAGAGGATGGGTAGCCATTTTAAGATTCTTCTTTTGTTATTTTGTTTCACTTTTGTTTTAAGTTGCCTGTCCCTGGAGATGTGTAAGATGGAAGAAAAACCGCTCACATCTAAGGAACAGATAGGGAGAAAGGACAGATGGACATTTCAGGAGGCTATTATAATGATTTTGTGTTGTTCCAATTTTGTTTCACTGTGTTTCAGTTTTGTTAGGCGTTATCTTGTTGGGTTGTATTATAGTAGAAATATGGGATCAGAAATTAGTAAAAAACAAACCGAAAGAGTGTTAAGTAAATTGATAGAGGAAGGAGGCATCTCAGTAAAATCAAGAACAGTCAGGGCATACGTTGATACAATACAAAAATGTAGCCCATGGCTTTTTAAGGAGGAGTTGTTAAATATATCACAATGGAACCATCATGGTGAAGATTTAAAAAGAATAGAAAAGAACAGCCCAGGGACTCTGCCAGTTGGCACATTGCCATTGTGGACGTTGGTATCTTCTTTGCTTAGTCCAAAACCTTCAGTTCAGACAAAGGTAGAGGAAGGAGAAGACATATTGAATCAAGTAAAAGAGAAGGTCTCTCAAGTTAGTCAGAAAGAGGAAAAAATTCAAGTAAAAGAGAAGGTCTCTCGAACTAGTCAGACAGAGGAAAAAAATCAAGTAAAAGAGAAGGCCTCTCAAGCTAGTCAGACAGAGAAAGAAAGTGTAAAACAGAAAAAGCCATCAGGGGGAAAGTTACAACAGGAGACTGCTACTAACACCTTTCTACAACCAGAAGGTGTAAGTGTCCAACCAACAGCACCACCTCTACAGGAGACTGCTACTAACACCTTTCTATCACCAGAGGACGTAAGTGTCCAACTAACAAGGCCACCTCAATATGCTGGGAGGCCCCCAACCCCCGCAGTTGATAGTTGGGATCCTGAGACAAGATCTCAAATATTAGCATGCCCTGTATTTGAGGCAGGAGGGCAGCAAGTTTACCATGTTTTAAATTTCAAAACAGTGAAACAGCTAAAAGAGGCTGTAACAACCTATGGTCCTCAAGCACCCTTCACTGTAAGCTTGGTCAAATCCATTAACAACTTGAACATGACACCAGCAGATTGGGCTAATATGTGTAAAGCTGTGCTAAATGGAGGACAATACCTGTTATGGAAGGTTGCCAATGAGGAATTTTGCAAGGAGACGGCTAGGCGAAATGCAGCAGCTGGTTATCCTCAGAGAAATCTAGATATGTTGTTAGGAAAGGGACCTTATGAGGATCAGCAGCAACAAATTGCATATGATCCTGGTGTATATGCACAAATTGCTGTAGATGCAATTAAGGCATGGAAGACTTTACAAGGACATGGAGGTTTACAAGGTCAATTATCTAAGGTAATACAAGGAGCTAATGAACCTTATGCTGAATTTGTAGATAGGCTTATTCAAACAGCTACCAGAGTTTTTGGGAATACAGAACAAGCAATGCCATTACTAAAACAACTGGCTTATGAGCAAGCGAATCGTTGGTGCAGAGATATCATTAGACCATGGAAACATGAAGATTTAAACACATATATTAAATTATGTAGAGACATTAATGAACAAGAGCAAGTCGTGGCAGCTGCAGTAAAACAGGCTTTAGATGCCAGAGACATTAATGAACAAGGGCAAATTGTGGCAGCTGCAGTAAAACAGGCTTTAGATGCCAGGCCAAGAACATGCTACAATTGTGAACAAACAGGACATTTTAAAAGGAATTGCCCCATAGGAGGAGGGTTTAACAAAACTAGGTATCAAAGGAGTAGAATACCAGGTATTTGCCCACAATGCCGTAGAGGGAGACATTGGGCTAATGAATGCCGTTCTCAAACCACCATAGAGGGTACTCCATTATCAAAAAACGAACAAGGACCAGGTGTTTATCCACGATATCGTGGAGAAAGGCATCGGGCTCCATTGCCAAAAAATGGACAGGGGGGCCCAATGCTCCGGGGCCCAAAACCACAAATATACGGAGCACTGGAGAAACCCAGCAACCCCATCAGGGTAGTGCCCAGGACACATTGTCCATCAGATCCCTCATCAGACAAACCAGAGGGAGCGCAGGGTTGGACATCTGCGCCTCCGCCAGAGCAGTACTAACTCCAGAAATGGGAGTTCAAATCATTCCCACAGGGGTAAAAGGACCTCTTCCCAAAGGAACAGTAGGCTTATTATTGGGACGCAGCTCTTCTACTCTAAAAGGACTTATGATAAGTCCTGGGGTAATTGATCCCGATTATGAAGGTGAAATAAAAATTATACAACAGTTACTAATAGGGCATTATGTAAAAATGTGGATGTGTAACCGATGTGATTCTGCAATCTGTATTTGGGGTAAAATTGGGAGTTCATAACCAACTTGAATCTAATGTATGAAATATGATATGTCAAGAGCTTTGTAATGTTTTGAACAACCAATAATAAAAAAAAAAAAGATTTAAAAAAAATATAGCCAGTTCTCCAAAGGGTATATCAGTAATTTCACCAGGAGATAGAATAGCACAGTTACTAATAATACCCAGCCTACATGATAAATTTTCCAGTCGTGCTGTAGAAAGAGGTTCCAAGGGATTAGGCTCCACAGGTGTAGATTGGGCTATGCTTTCTTTAAATTTAGATTCTCGCCCCATGCTAAAACTAAATATTCAAGGACATGAATTTAATGGGCTACTGGATACAGGCGCAGACCTTAGCATCATCTCTCATCAAGAATGGCCAAAACATTGGCCATTACAACAAGCCACTCAAACGCTTCGAGGCCTAGGAGTGGCGACTAATCCCCATAGAAGTGCAATGGTATTAGATTGGAAGGATCCTGAAGGATGTGAAGGAACTATACAGCCATATGTATTGGATCATCTTCCCGTAAATTTATGGGGACGAGATGTCCTAGATCAATTAGGTTTGACATTAACAAATAACATCAACCAAAATGCACCCACTATTATGACTAGACAAGTTTTTAGGAAAGAAAAAAGATTAGAAAAACAAGAACAAGGTATAGCAGCACCAATACAAATAGAACAAGGAACAGACAGACATGGGTTGGATTTTCAGAAAGGGCCACTGAGACAATAAACATTACTTGGAAATCAGAAAGACCAGTATGGGTTCCTCAGTGGCCCCTGACTAAAGAAAAGATACAAGCAGCCCATGACCTGGTCAAACAACAATTAGCAGAAGGACATATACAAACTTCTGTATCTCCCCATAATACTCCCATTTTTGTCATCAAAAAGAAATCTGGTAAATGGAGATTACTGCAAGATTTAAGAGCCATTAATAATGAAATGGTTATTATGGGACCTGCTCAATCGGGGATTCCTCAATTGTCTGCTTTGCCAAAAACCTGGTATGTTTTAGTTATAGATATTAAAGATTGTTTTTTTTCAATTCCAATTCATCCTGAGGATAGTCCACGTTTTGCATTTACTATCCCTGCACTGAATCATGAAGGTCCTGATCAGAGATATGAATGGAAAGTACTCCCTCAAGGGATGGCTAACAGCCCAACTATGTGTCAAATTTATGTTAACAAAGTAATTCAGCCACTTAGAAATAAAAATCCTGAACTACAAATATTTCACTATATGGATGATGTATTATTAGCACACAAAGATAAAAACACATTGCTAGAATGTTATGCCACACTTACAAACTTATTAAAAAATTATAATCTAGAGATAGCAATAGATAAAGTACAATTAAATTTTCCAATTAATTATTTAGGAGTTCTATTATCCTCAACCATGGTCCGTCCACCAAAAATTCAAATACGAGTAGATCAACTCAAATCACTTAATGACTTTCAAAAGTTATTAGGAGACATAAATTGGATAAGGCCTTATTTAGGTATACCAACAGGAGAGTTGGGACCTTTATTTGATATCCTAAAAGGTCCATCAGATCCAAATTCACCCCGAATGTTAACGCCTGAAGCAAGAAAGGCATTAAAAATCATTGAAACATATATGGAAAATATGCATTTGGATAGAATTGATATAAGTTTGCCTTTATTATTTGTTGTACTACCAACAAAAAATATTCCTACAGGAGTATTTTGGCAAGAATGTCCATTATTATGGATACATTTATCTTATTCTCCTAACACTATTCTTACTAGGTATCCTGAGGCTGTAGGACAATTAATACTCAAAGGAATAAAAGCAGCAAAGGGAGTGTTTGGAATTTCTCCCAATAAAATTATTACTCCATATAATATGAATCAAATTGATGAGTTAGCTAATGAGTTAAATACTTGGGCAATAATCATGTGCAAATCTAATGTTTCATTTGATAACCACTTACCATCTAATCCTTTGTTGTCTTTTTGGTCATTGCATCCTGTAATTTTTCCAAAAATGACAAGAAAAACACCTATCATAAATGCTCCAAATATATTCACTTATGGGTCAAATAATGGTACAGCAGCAATAGTTACACCTGATCAAACTTTTACATTTTTAGTACCCAAACAATCAGCTCAAAAGGTAGAGCTTAATGCAGTATTACAAGCTTTTGTGATGTTTAAAGATTCTGTATTTAATTTATTTTCCGATAGTCAGTATATAGTTAATGCTATAGTATCCCTTGACAATGCTGGTAGGATTTCCCCTTCCTCTACTGTTTTCTCTTTGCTTTCCACTATACAAAGTCTAATCTGGGACAGAAAAGATCCACTATTTATAGGACATATCAGGGCACATACAGGATTGCCTGGAGCCCTTAGTTTGGGCAATGATTTAGCAGATAAAACTACACATGACATACATATTTTCTCTACACTAGAAGAAGTTACAAATTTTCATAAAAAGTTCCATGTCAAAAGCGTTTTAAAATAACTAAGGAACAAGCTAGACAAATAATAAAACAATGTCAAAATTTTGTGACCTTTTTACCACAAGTTAATCTTGGAGTCAATCCTAGAGGATTGATACCTAACCATATTTGGCAGATGGACGTCACACACTTGCCAGAATTTGGAAAATTAAAATATTTGCATGTTACAGTTGATACTTCTTCTGGATTTTTGATGGGCTCCCTTCATGCTGGAGAAAAACCTAAAGATGTTATATAGCTCATTGCTTACAAAATTTTGCCACTGTGGGTGTTCCAAAACAGTTATAAACAGATAATGCCCCTGGTTATACTTCTACCTCTTTTAAACAATTTTGCTCAACATTTGGCATTACTCATATAACAGGAATCCCATACAATCCACAGGGACAAGGCATAGTTGAAAGAGCTCAACAAACTATTAAAATGTACTTATTAAAGCAAAAAGAAGGAATTGGGAAGGGGTATATATTCCCCAAAGATAAACTTAAAATAACCCTTTTTACTCTAAACTTTTTAAATTTGGATTCATCAGGACTTAGTGCTGCGGAAAGGCATATGTGTCCAAAAAATGTGCATAAGCCCAAGGTACTTTGGAAGGATATTCTAACAGGACAATGGAAAGGTCCTGACCCAGTAATTGTCTGGAGTCGGGGGTCTGTTTATGTGTTTCCACAGGGAGAACGTCAGCCTATTTGGATTCCAGAAAGATTAACTAAAGTGATTTCTACAAACCAAAAAGAAGATGATTTGGCTCAAATCCATAACAACTGATATCCAAAACTCCAGTTTGGCTATTCTTACATCTGCGACAGAACCAGGATGCTTTTTTCAATATCTATTTTATTATTGCCCTTTGCCATATCATGAAGTTCTATTTTGTTTTTTGAGCTCATACAGATCTAGGTTAATGTTTTGCTGATCAGTTCTATTTTTTTGACTATAGAGTTTTTAAACATTGCAATGGAAATTTCACCTGTAAAAAGTTATAAGGCCTTTACTATTATGTTATGTGTTGTATGTATTATATTATGTGTGCACACTTGTGTTTTGTGTTATATGTTTGAATGTACGTATGTCCATATATCATATATGATGAGCGCTCATGAAAAAATGGATCCAAATATATTTTTTTTATATTCATGTGATGTAAATGGTTTAATTTAAATTGGGTAAACAACTGTTGAGGATTATTTTAATATGTGAACAAAAGGAGGTTAACAGATCTGTTTGTTTACTTTCACCTTTCCTTTTCATTATACTTAATAATTCTCTTAAAGATAATGTAAATTGTTAAGAAAATTGTTTTCTTTTAGTGCCTTCTGGAATGTTACATAATTTTTTCTTTAGCCATTATTTCCAGAATTCCTATCTTCATCCCAGTGCCGGTGAAGACAATGTAAATTGTTAAGAAAATTGTTTTCTTTTAGTGCCTTCTGGAATGTTACATAATTTTTTCTTTAGCCATTATTGCCAGAATTCCTATCTTCATCCCAGTGTCGATGAAGACAATGTAAATTGTTAAGAAAATTGTTTTATTTTAGTGCCTTCTGGAATGTTACATAATTTTTTCTTTAGCCATTATTGCCAGAATTCTTATCTTCATCCCAGTGCTGGTGAAGTCAAAGATAAAACCAATCTACAGCTTCTGCAATAGCCATCACTGAACTGCTTGCAGAACTTGCCTGGACACATTGTGAACTCACCTGTATGCATTGTGAACTATCTATTGGTGCAGCGACTTGTGGTAGTGTTGGGGTATTTTTGCTGATGATGTCATCAGTGGTACAATTTTTCCAAAAGGAGCCATCAATTGGCTTGGTGTATCTTCCTCCCTTCTGCTTGACATGATCGTCCAGCTAAAATTTGGGGGCCAACAGAGGTGAGGCAAAGAACCTCACCCCCCCGATGGTACAAAGACCTATCCACAGGTGTGGCTGTATACTGGACCAGTAGTCAGTGACGGGTAAGATCCAATTGCAATGGTACCAACCTAACGGGTAAGGACCATATGTACTATTGGACAACCTAAGGCAGGCACGGTCCCTAAGCCACATGCTTGTTGTTTAAACAGAGAGGGGGAGATGTTGAGAGCCACAGCCGAAGGGGCCCCAGCAAACTTCCAGCTGCCAGCAAACTTCCAGCTGCCAGCTGATGATTGGCTCACAGTGGCCCCAGCAACATCTAGCTGATTGGCTCCTCTGCGGTGATGCTCATTGGGCCCTTTCAGACCACGGAGCTGCTCATTGGGGGATTTTTTTGGCTCCGCCCACGTGACCCAGCCAATCGGCCTCAAGAGCAGGAGGATTGTGGGAGGTGGAGAGAGGCTTGTGTTGGAGAGAGAGGCTTGTGGGAAGCCGGTGGTGGCAGTTGAGGCTCTGAGGATTTTTCCTGAGAGGCTGTTTTGTTTGGCGTGTGTGGTTCTAAAAATAAAGTTAGTTTCTTTTGACAAGTGGCTCCTGATTGTGCCCAGCCAGACTGCGGCAAGACATGACAGAAATCTCCACTAATCACTGTTTTAGATTTTTAAAAAATATTTTTAGTTGTAGATGGACACAATGTTCTTATTTTATTTATTTATTTTTATATGGGCTGAGGATTGAACCCAGTGCCTCACACATGCTAGGCAAGTGCTCTATCACTGAACAACAACCCTAGAACTGTTTTAGATATTTAAGTGAACAGATATTCTATCTTCTGTACCTATTTTTCATTGATACACTTCATAAGGTTTGTTTATATGATTCAAACTTTTCTTTGAATAATATAGATGTAATATCAGGCTGACATTTGCTGAATAAAAGTGCCCATCATTTGCTTTTATCTTCTTGGTATATGCATATATAAGAAATTGTTCAAATTGTGTTCATTCACTTATTTTTTTAAATTATTTATTATTAATATGTAGGAATTTTTCATTATTTCTTGTCATATATCCACATAATTATTCATAAGAGAGATAAGTGGATATTCATAAGAAGATATTGAAACATTGGAGTTAATTTGGAATAACATGTAAATTTTCACTGCTTTTATATCTCAAAGACGTTGGAGTCTCATTAGAAAATATACTTGCTAGGGATCTTTCCTCTTTCTCTATGCACACGTATATACATGCATATACACACACTCAAACGTACACACACACACAACTCTTTATCTGGAAAACTGAGATAGCTCTACTGTTCATCTAAATAAATGCCCACATTTCATATAGCTTGGGTAAGGGAGTACCTCAGTTTTGTGAAGTTCTTTTCCTATATCATAAAATCTCAAGTATGAAGAATAATATGGTCTTTATGAGTTTCCAAGGTTGAAGAATTTACATGAATGCAAAGCTCAATTCCATCCTTAGCTGTTACAAGAGATTAGAGATAGAAAAATGTGAAGTTTCTTTGAGAATAACTGAACTTGAACTTTGAGGTATAGTTATGCCAAATAGAGATAACAAATTCCAAGTCTAAGCAGGGAATAAGAATCATGATATAATTTGAAACTATATGAATGTACAAAGAATATAGTACTGTGAGAAACAATATATACAGTGAAAAACAAATGAGGAGGGAGATAAAACAGAGACTAAATTTTAGTATCAAAATTTTTCATACTTTTAGTCAACCAATCATGCTGAATGATATCTACACAAAGTAAGAGAGGGATATTCATTCACTTAGTCATTCATTTCTTTAGAGAAAACATAAATTTAGTACCCATTATATTTTTAGTCACTGTACTAGGTAATAAAGATAAAATGATAACTGGAAAACAATGTATTTGGCAATTATGTTATATGGTTTTCACTCAGGCACATATTCATTCAAAAGTATATTTTGAAAGAGTATCATAGTCCAGGTATTTTACTAAGATCTGCAAATATTTTGATGGGTCAAAATGAACATGGCCTTTACTTTCACACTACTGATCCCTTGGTAGCATATGCATAGAAAAAAACAATTATAGTAGTAAAGAATTTATGAATAAAAATCACAATTGAGAATACCTTATAGAAAAATATTTAATTTAAGATATAAATCATGAGTGAAATTTCATTGGAAACCTAGAAAATTGAGTACGTCAGGATGAAAAGAGGTGGAGAATGTGGAGGTGGAAAAAGTGTTCCAATGGTCTTTTTGTGGATTGACAAGATTCATATGTTGAAATCCTAACCAACAGTACCTCTGAATTTACATGCATCTGGAGATAGGGTCTTTAGAAAGATAATTGAATTAAAAATAGGTTATATCCTGATCCAATCTAACTGTTGTCCTCTTGAAAACAAGAAATAGTTGAATTACATAATGGTATTGATAATAATAATAATAATAATAATAATAATAATAAACATAAGGAGGAGCAGGAAAGTTGATTAGGGAGGGAGGAGGGTAAGAAAATGAAGGTACAAGGTAATATCTTTGATCAAATTGTGTTATGTGCATGTAGAAACATGGCATGATGAATCTCCCTAATATGTATAATTATGATGAGCCAACAAAAAATAAACAACAAACAAGATTAGGTCCCAGGAGTGGCAACAGCCATATGCACACATAGAGGAAAGCCCATGTAAACATTCAGTGAGAAGGCAGCTATCTGTATCCAAAGAAACAAAACTGAAAAGAAACTAAACCAATTAATATTTTGATCTTGGACTTCCAGTGTCCAGAACTGTAAGAACTAATGTTCTGCTGTATGTAATATTTTGTTATAGCTGCCCACAAAACCTTATACAGGTCTCATGACAAAAGAACACATGGAAAAAGGCAAGAAAATAAAAGTGAAACAAAGCACTGTGTTAGATGAGTATATGGAGTTGGACTCTTAAAGGTTTTATCGGTCACAGTGAGGATCTTTATGTTGTTCTGAAAGTTATGTGGAAGACCCTGATAGTTTTTGAGGAAGTGGATATATTGTATGTCAATTAGTATTATTAGTTTTTGAAGAAGTTTATGTAAGTATACTAGTTAATATCTTTTAGCTGTAACAAAAAAAATCCAACCAGAAAAAAATAAAGATATTTATTCTCATATAAGAATTCCAGAAATAGGGGAATTCCAGGTTTATTTACTTCACTAACTTAAAGTAATTAAGAGTAGTGATCCTTTCTGTTTTTTCAGTCATACTCTCACATTTGTTGTCTTGTCCTTCTAGCCTGGCTCTTTCAATGGTCCTAAAGTGCTAGCACAGTTCTGGGCATTATTTGCTAAGGTCAACATTTAAGATAAGAACAATAAACATTCCCTAATCTCAAGGTCCTGTTTTATGAGTGAATAAAACCTTCCAATAGGATTCTCATCATGCTTCCCTTTATATTCCATAGCACTGAAATGCATCACATACTAAATACTAAACCAGTTTCTTGGCAAAAGAAATAAAACCAGAACACCTAACCTAGACCAGTCAAGATCCACCAACTTTATCAGAAAAGGGGTCCATTTTCCCTGAAGGATATGATCTCCTGGAAGAGGGTAAACAATACTGATATCCATCTAGAAAAAGAAAATGAATAGTTGTTTTTTTTTAAACAGTCAATAGCATCTGTCACAGGATTATATTATTAGATTTTTGTTTGAAATTATCACTCTGGCTGCAGTATAGAAGACTATTTGAATTAGGTAGGTCCTAGTGGAAATAAGAAATAATATTTATACTATTATGGTATTGTTGACAGGCTAGAGAAATGGTATTTGGAACTACAATGAAAGGAACAAAGAAAAGTAGATGGTGTCAAGAAAGACTTTGTGGAGATACTGGGAATGTAGTTCACTGGCAGAGCACTTGCCTAGCATATGTGAGGCCCTGGGTACAATTTTCATTAGCACAAGGAAGAAGGCTTGTGAGAGGACAGGTTTGGGCCAAGAAATCTTGATTATTTTAGCATGTTGTTTGAGCTTCCAATCAGCTATCAATTGGAAATGTCCAGTAGATGATGTATCATCAGTTCATATGACATCTGAATATTAAAAATATAAACATATGTGTATGCATATATATGCATATACATAGATAAGTAGATAGATATGTGTGTGTATGTAAATAGAAATTGCATGTATAGATATATGGATCTTGAGCTCACATAAGAAGTTTCAATTCTCAGACACTTAATGATCAAAAAATTTATAAAGTTTCTAAAGGAAATTGAGAAGGAGCAGTCATATATATGGGGAAAAGTCATAAATAAAAATGAATATACACCAAGATTTTAAAAAACATGAGTATTTTCAAATAATAGGAGGACTTTCACTAACCAAAATCAAAGTCAGTTAATCCAGAAGAATTTTATGATTATGGACTGTCACTTCTGAAAAAGGAAAATACAATGACAGGTTTTTGAATATAGCAAAAAAGAGATTGGACACATATTAGCCATAAGAGTGAAATACAGAACTAATGTTTAGAGAGCTCATGTTTTGAACATTTGCAAGAATAAACTGTAGAGGAAAGACTAATGCACTGGTACATATTTAAGAAATTATTACTTTTTAAGATCCGAGAAAACTCTGGTGTACCAGTTGAAGTGTTGGGGAATAAGTAATTAATATAAAATGAATAACCTATAATACCAAAGTTTAATTCCTTTCAGGACTAGAGTTCTTTAAATAAATCTATGTGGATTCCAATTATATTGCTCATTGAGCAGTTGTAATCTCTGGAAATAACTGAGTGTTTTATTTGGGGGATCTTCTCTTCAGAAGTCTTGAATGTGTGATTGAATTATCAAGGTACTTATTTTCACATTGCTTTCTAGTATGAAGAATAATATTTAGTCATCATTAAAAATTTTTATCTTAATAAAATGCAAATTGCATGTGAAATACTTTTAAAAATATCTTCAGCATTTCCTAGAAGTTTAGGAAATTTTAATTTTAATTTATGAAACTTTCTTAAAGATAAATATCTATACTTGTAAAAAACTAGATTCAATTTTGAAATTACTTCCTGTTCCAAACTTTTAATACCCAATCATTTCACTAAACAAAGGTTTACTAGGCATCTACTACATGTGTCATACTTTTCTATGTGCTGTTGAATAAAGGTAAAATTACATTGTAGTCCCTAACCTTAAGAAGAAACTTTGAAAAGGCATATATTCATGCAAACAGCTAAAATAGAAGGATTTTAAAAATGTTCAGATGACTCAAGGATAAATCAAATAAATTTACAATTAATATGCAATTATTTACATTATTCCTTGTGACATATATAATCTATTTCATGGAATAAATTTAATTGTAATTTAAGTGTAATTAAAAAATTTAATTGTTATTATTATATATAGGTAGCTTTAGTCATTAGCTCATTAGCACCAAGCTGTCTACATATTAACCAAAAATATTTATAAGTATAAGAAATTGATCTGGATATTATAAGCAGAGTTCTATAGTAGTTACAGGGAGAATGCAAGAAAATTGAAAAAATGCAGTAGTCTTGATGTTTTAATATGCACAGTCACATTGAATGCTTAGTAATATTGAAAGTCAGTCAATAAATTCAAACGAGAAAAAAATAAATGTGATACAAATTAAAAACATACATGTAGAAATACTATATATTTTGAATCCATCCAATATGAAATCCTAACAGATTTCTTAGGATAGAATCTATATAATACACAGTCCACTTAAAGTATAAAACTGATTGGTTTTTAATACGTTCACAGATACATACAACCATTAACACACTCAATTCTAGAATACTTTAATCACTTAAAAAAGAAATACCATGTCCTTTTGCTATCCTTCCTTCTTAACTTTTCATTCCAACTAACCTTAAGCAACCAGCAAACTGCTGTCTCTTTTGTCGCTGGCTTATTTCACATAGTATAATACTAAGATACACTTGATATATGATGTTGTAGCATGTACTCATGCTTCATTTCTTATTATAGACAAATAATACTTTCCATTGCAGAGATATACTATATTTTGTTATTTCATCCATAAGATGGTGTACATTTGGGTTGTTTCTACCTTTGTCTGTTTTGCGCTACTATAACATAATACATGATCCTGGATAATTTATAAAGAAGAGAGATTTAGTTCCCATAGTTTTGGAGACCTCTAAGTTCAAGATCCAGACACCACTATGTTTGGTGTCTGGTGAGAGTCTAGTCTCTGCTTCTGAAATAGTGCCTTCCATGCTACAAACTGGGGTGGAGAGAAATGCTGTTCCTTACATGTAAAATAGCAAGAAAGAGCAAATACATTCCTGCAAACTTTGTCTATAGTGACGCTAATTCATTCTGTCCTCATGACCTAAACACCTCGTATTATGTCCCACCTCCCAACACGGTTGCATTAAGGATTAAGTTTCTAACACTTTATGGTAAAGGAAATATTCAGATCATAGCACAACTTTTGGCTAATATAAACAATGCTATGAATATGCATGAAAAATATTTTCTGTGGCTATGATTTCAGGGTATTGTGGGGGTTTTTTGTATATACTTAGGAGTAGAATTGTTGAGTCATGCAGTAAATTTATGTTAAATAGTTTGAGCCAGTTCTAGACTGTTTTCCAAAGTGGTTGCTTTACTACCACTTTACAACCTCCCCAGAAATGTATGAGGGTACTGATATTGATTGCTACATCATCACCAACACTTATTATTGACATTTTTATTCTAGTCATCCTAGTGTAATTATAGTGTTAGTGATTTAATATCTTCTTAAAAACTAATTTTATGGAACATCTTTTCATATGCTTACTGTATAATTGTATATTTTCTTTGGAGAATATCTTTTCAGATTCTTCATTAATTTTTAATAGGGTTATTTGACTTTTATTGAGTTGTAAGATATTTCACATATTCTAGACACAAATCACTTACAAGATATATTTTAAAAATATTGTATTCCATTCTATAGGATTCTTTTAATTCTACAATTACAATTCTTTGAAATATACAGGATTTTAGTTTTCATGAAGTACAGTTTACTGTTTTTGTTCTTATGTATTTGATATAATATCTAAGATTTCATTGTCAACTATCCAGTCCTCATATATTTTCTTCAAAATTTTGTTAGATCTTTGATCCATTTTGAATTAACTTTTGCATCTACTTGTCATAGAAACATTTGTTGATAAATATATTCTTTCCCCACTGAAACATCTTGGCACAATTGTTGAAAATCAATTGACATAGACATGGCATAATAATGGTATAGTCAGAGTGTGTGAGACCATTCCTCTTACCCTTTGAAATTAGATTTTGTTCAGTTCTTTTTATATCATGTGTGTCTCTGACTTGCTTCCATGTATTTGTGGTTTTAAAAAGGATGCTCTAGTCTGTGATTAGTTAGTAGTTGAACTTTATCTGGGAAGGAACAGCCTCAAGACTTCTTACTCTTCTTTCTTTAGGTCTTTGCATAGAGAGATTTCATTTTACAACTTGTTGGGTTTTTATTTGTTTTTCTTCTTCAGTTGCACTAGGTATAATTCTGGTATAGTGATTTTGAGAAATAGTAAAAACAGGCATCCTTCTTTTTTCATGATCTTAAGGGGAAGCACTTCAGGCTTTTAACATTGAGTTTGATGTTAGCTGTTGGTATTTCATAAATGCCACTTTATTATGTTGAAGAAGTTTCCTTCAGTTTCTTGTATAAGCCTATAGAGCAACTTGAGTTCTACACAGTGTTAGAGAGTTGAAAATCTGCACAAACTCATTCAAATACTAACTGAATACTAATATGCACTTCCCTATGTTTCAGTAATTCTACCCTTATGTATGTATCTAAGATAAATAAGTCTTTATTTCCACTAGAAGAATATATATATAAATCTGTATAGTGACTTTATTTATAATATATCCTAACTAGATGCAAACTAAATATCATAAAGATGAAAGAGAATAAATAAACTATATAAAATGGAATTCATGCAATGGAATGCTAGAGGATATATTCAAAGTGAAAATTCTATCCAGGTTGTGGTTTTCTGGGTGCATATATATATACATATAACAAATTAGCTTAACTATTAAAATTGGTTGACTTTGCATAATAAATGTTTGCTACAAATAAAAAGTGTAAAAAAACAAACTGATGTCTGTTAATGTATAATTATTAAAGATTTGACAATATGCAAAGGACAATTAACAGATGATATATAGAAATTTTATATTCCAGATAAAATATTTTATGTAATTATATAATAAAAAATTAAAAATCCACTATAAGTGCCTCAAAATGATCTAAATTAATTCAATTTTGTCATCCATATGATTAAATTTACTTGAAAATCCAGTTTGAATAGTACTCTTATCTATGTAAAATTTTGAGTTAAAGAAAATTTTAATTCTCATTACAGAATTTAATTTCTCATTATGGAAATCTCCAGGTTACAATGATGTTTATAATTATCAATGGAGCAAAAGCAATAATCTTTCAGAAAGTTCACCAATCATTAACCTCTTTCTGCTAATATTTCTGCAGAACTAGTTAATACAGTGCATTAACACATTAAGCAATTTTTAGCTGTTCAAGAAAAATCACCTTTATCTTCTCCTTCTATCTCCTAGAATAAGGATTCATTAGAGTGAGTGCATTCATAATATAACTAAAATAAATGTTGTGTCTCAGTGTAACAATTTCCACATAGTAGACATTCAAAAGACTAAAATATTGTATTTCCTTCAATTCTACCCTCCTGCTTACTACCATTTGTTGAAATCTAGACTGAACTCCTAACATTTAAATTCATTGAATTCATCCATCCACTTACCAATAACTAGATTCTTAGTGAGTTCCTACTATGTTCCAGGTACTTTTATAGACAGTAGAGTTACAAATGCTATTAAAAAAAAAAACTATTTTTAGTTTTATAGGAAACAATGCCTTTATTTTATCTATTTGTATTTAA
This sequence comes from Marmota flaviventris, assembly GCF_047511675.1. Taxonomy (NCBI): domain Eukaryota; kingdom Metazoa; phylum Chordata; class Mammalia; order Rodentia; family Sciuridae; genus Marmota; species Marmota flaviventris. The sequence goes on along the minus strand of NC_092518.1, from coordinate 108,637,765 downwards.
AAAAATAAAATGGTGCTGAGGATCAAACCCAGGGCCTCACATGTGCTAGGCAAGCACTCAATCATTGGGCCACATCCCTAGCCCATAAATGCTTATTATTATATTGCTTTATTCATTCATTCAACAAATATACATTGAAAGCCAATTATATACCCGGTACTAAGTTAGATGTTGGACATAGAATAGTGAAATAAGGGAAACAATCTCTGCCTGCATTGTGCTTATATTCTAAGTAAGTGACAGGAGTAAACATCAAGGATGAATAAACAACATGGATCAGCAGAGAAACTTGTTTGGACTTGTTTGGACTTGTTTGGACTTTGCAGTAACTCAGTGACTTTTTAGTGCTGGTCACAAGATGACCAGAGAGTGTGTCTATATTAGATAAGTGGATGATATAACCTTTTTGAGTGTGGATGATGTAACCTTCTAAGTTGTGGTCATAGGATGATAAAGTAGTCAGGCAGTATGCTTATGTTAGATAAGTTAGGTATGAACAACTTGTAAAGTATATAAGCGCGGGGGAAACTCCATGTAATTGCTCACAACTAACTCTCGTCGCCTGAGAGTAAGATCGTGCAGTTGTGTGCCAGCCACCTCGTGTATTGCTTTGTGTGGTGTGCGAATAAACCAGCATTTCAAAAGGCAATCGAGTTCGTGCTTGGTGTTCGCGTACGTCGCGGTCCGGGGTCCAGTGCAGATATCCGGAAGGGAACTCCTGGTAACCAGACAAGGCTGAGAAGCTGCTCGTGACAGTAAGGGAGCCAAGTAATAAGGAAATTTTATTAATGATTAATATTTCACAGTTCGATGAAAAAAATGATGAATGTGAATAATTTTTATCCAGTTTTGAAGCTGTTATAATTAAAAAATATTCCCACTATTCCCACAATTCTCCAGGAGCTGGTTTAGCAACTAATTCTGTTGGGGCAAGATAGGAAAAATGGTTAAGTATTTCATATCTGTGGAATCTTTGCCTCATCTATACCTATTAGGTTTTACTTCTCTGTTGTTTCTGATTATGATCCAAGAATAAAAACATTTTGTTTCTTTTCTCTTTAACATTCTCATTTCCATGGTAATCTTTTCTTCATCTCTCCCCAATTTTCTAGCACTTTATCCCTTGCCTAAATTTTTCAGTGTTTCAAGACTTAAAATTCTTATTTGTTTCTGAATTACTTTGGTGTTGAATATACTTGTATTCCCACACATGGTATTGTTAAGGCTCTGGGACAAATTTGTCATTAACTTTGTCTTTCAATTATTTAAAGAGCATTATTTATCCAGTATAGTGTAAAAACCCTGTTCATCTGAGTCTCATGACAAGCAATTACAACAATCCTATCCCTCTTTCATTGGACAGAATTCTCTGCAGACATGGCCAGCCCTAAATCCATGAATTTGTAACTCTCAGACTCTATTCCTATCATTTAAAACTAGATATAGATTTCAATATATTTAGATATTCTGATATACCTTAATGGACTTTATGAATTTATGAATTGTCAATTAATTATGAACTAAGAGTCTATCCTAGGCTGGGGTTGTGGCTCAGTGATAGAGTGCTTGTCTAACATGTGTAAGGCATGGAGTTCAATCCTCACCACCACATAAAAATGATAGATACATAAATAAATAAAGTTTAAAAAGGAGTCTTTCCAATAAATTATTTAGGTTGATGCTGTTTCACTGGATTTGAGGAAAAACATACATGTGTTTTTTAGTTTTATCTATTGAAATGGTTGGTTACAAATCAAACAAATTTAGGGTTATTAAGTATATCTACATGAAACTGCGAATAAAGAAAACTTCACTCGTTTTCATATGTTGGTTAACATTTTATGAAGAGACATAAATATAAAATGTTCTGCTTATACATAACTAATAATTGCTATTTATTTAATCCTACTATATTTTACACTGGATATAATCTCTAAGAGCCACACCATTTAGCAGAATATACAAGAAAAAGCACAAAAACAACTATAAAGTCAAGTCCAAGAAGGAGTGGTTGAGAGGTGCCTCCAAGCCATTAAGATGATGATAATTAAGTTATAATTGCTGTGATTGGATGATGCTTGATTGAAACAGACTGTGTATTGAGTTGTATATAGACCCCTGCTGTCCAGCAATAGGGTGGCTCCTACTGCCTCCTGCTCCCTCCGGTGCCAGCTAATTTGGAGTTCCTGTTGAGTTCTCCCTGGGTTCTGGTTGAGTTCCCAGGGAGCCCGGTGGAGGGTGAGAGAGTTCCCGGAAAGTGTGTGGGGAGTGCTGATGGAGTTCAGGCAATAAAGGAGTTCCTGTTTGAACCTACAAGTGCCTCCTGGCGGCTTGGTTATTTTGTGCCCAGCCAGACTGCAGCCCAACAAACAACCTCCTTGTGAATAAAAAAGACACAATATCACATATCTGTGTAGTGTCTTAACAGTTGTATGTAAAGTCTCAGGAGGTATGTATACGTTCCTTTTGCTTGTTTTAAATTACAGGTTTCTGGAGGTCAGGAATAATCTTTATTAACTTTATGCAATTATCTAAAAATGTTTTAGGAAATAGTAATGAGATTACTTTCTGTATAGTCAGCCTTTTCTCCACTGTGATCAAAAGACCAGAGAAAAACAATTTTAGAGGAAGGAAAGTTTATTTGGTGCTCACAGTTTCAGAGGTCTCAGTCAATAGATGGCCATTGCTCTGGGCCCATGATGAGACAGAACATCATGGAAGAAGAGTGTGGAAGGAAAGAAGCATTGGATATGTCAACCAGGAAACAGAGAGAATTTTACTTGCCAGCAACAAAATATGTAATCCAAAGCCATGTCCACAGGGATGTACTTCCTCCAACAACATTCTACCTTCCTACAGTTAGCACCCAGTTAATCCCTATCTGGGATTTAATTCACTGAATCTTTTTGTATTATCTCACACATGAGCTTTGGGGGGACACCTCATACCCAAACCATAACATTTTTTAAAATCTCAAGTGTAAGAATATTCATATAGAGGAATGAGACTAAAAGCTAACTTACTCAGTATATTCCTTGCTTAGATTATTTTCTCATAAAAAAGATCTTTGACAATATTAATGACAAATTCATATGAAATAATTTTAATTTTAATTAAAAGAAGTAGAAATCAAATAGATTTCTCCAAATAAAGTAAAATGAATTTGTTTATGTAAACATTTTTGGGATATTGAGAAAATATGTCTTCTTCACTTAATTTATCTCATTGCCAAGCCCATTCTTTAACATAATAGTATTTTTGCAACATGATAATTTAATTTCAATAATCAACCTCATCTTTTTCTCTGTACCAGTAACTGTAACATGGAAAGCAAGTATTACTTAATTAAGCATTCTGGATCTTTCTATTTTCTCCTTTAATTGCCATCTTGTGTATATTGGTTCATTTGATGATATCCCATAAGTTCCACAATATTTGTTTATACCTTTTCATCTTTGTTTTTTTTCTTTTGTTCTCCTCTGACTATAATTTCAAATGACCTGTCTTCAATTTTGCTAACTTTTTTCCACGCCTGATTGAGGGTGCTATTGGAGCACTCTGTTAAAATTTTTAATTCAGATATATTTTTCCACTGAAGAATTTGTTTTGCTCTTTTTTTTAGAATTTTGTGTCTCTATTGCTGTCCTCACTTTGTTTATGTATTTTTACTTGAATTGTTGCTTATTTTTCATTTTTGTAGATAACTAAGTGTCTTTAAGATGATGATTTTGAATTCTTTGTCAAGAAATTCACATATCTCTATTTCATTAGTGTTGGTTTCTGGATATTTGTTTTGCTTCATTGGTAGTATTGTTTTCATTGATTCTTCAGGTTCTTCTTTGCTTTGCATTAGTGTTTATATATCTGAAGAATCAGCCCCCTCTTCTATTCTTTTCCAACTGATTTATGCATGAAAAGATCTTCACTATTTGGCGCACTAGAGATTCTTGGAGCCGCTCAAATGTTTTGTGTATATATGCACATTCCACTCCTCTTCATTCCTCTCTAGGAGATAAGTTTGAAGTTTTTGTGCTCTCTTGCAGAGCTGTAAATCTCTCACACCTTTACTCTAGAGGTAGCACAGTGAAATGCTGGGACCTTGAGTGCAAGCTGTATTTCTCTCCCTCCTTACTGAAGGAGAAGTGTCAAGATTGTGCACCTCTCATCTGTCCTATAGAGTTGTACCAGCTCTGTCAGTCACCCACCCCATTTCCTTATGGGTGTGTACTGGAATGCAGGAGACTGTGTTCATTATTCCACTTTCTCTCAATGCTGCAATGTTCTTCAAATTTCTGAGGGCCCCTATTCCTTTTCTTTGTTCTTAGCTACACACATAGCTCTAACTTTGTTAACTCAGTACTCAGCATGGAGTGAGACAAAATTACATCTTCAAGGTAGCACCCCAAGTCTAGAGATGTCAGGTGCATGTTTTACTCATTGTTTCCTCTGATGGAAAAAAATTGTAGAGCAAGTGGATTCTATGTAGTAAGCTGAGCCAGATTGGGTGATGCCTGATATGGGTAAAACGAAACTGCTTTTGCTACCCATTTTAAAGGTATTTATCATCATTTTGTGCTCATCTGAAGTGTTGCAACTTAACTGAACTTTGGAATTTTCATAAAAGTATTTTAACCCAAACCCATTGTTTTTGTGGTGGGACAAGGGCTATGATTTTCTATTCAGAAATCTTGCTGACATCACCTCTTGCATTTTTTTTTCTTTTTTCATTTTAAAATATTTAAATCATTTAATAATGCTTTGTTTCAGAACTAAAACTCAAACGATCCCTTCTTTGGTTGGTTCAAAATGATAACCAAATTGTTATTATTGTCTTGACTTCCCCAAATACAGGTAAATATCACCAATTTGTAGTTCCAAAAGATTGAAGATTTTGTAGCATTCATGATTCCATCTCATATATATTCTTTCATATTTATGACATGTACAGGAGACAGAACATAAATTTTCATCTTCTAAGAGGACAATAAACTGTGATCAGTAGGAAATAAGTTAGGATTGAGAATTTTGTTCTGTTTCTCTCTCTACAACAATATATATGACGGTGGCCTTATCACATAATTTGAACTTTGGTAATGTTTTAGTCACCTTTTTAAACTGCTGTGACCAAAAAGACCTGCCAAGAACAATTAGAGGAGGAAAAGTTTATTTGAGGGCTCATGGCTTAGAGGTCTTAGTCCATAGATGGCTGACACCATTTCTCTGGGCTTGAAGTAAGGAGGAACATCATGGCAGAGGATATGGTAGAAGAAAACAGCTCAAGATATTGCCACCATGAAGAAGAGAGTGCTCTGCTCAACAAAGACAAAATATAACTCTAAAGACATACCCCCAAAGACCCCCCTCCTTCATCCACATCCTATCTGCCTATAGTTACCATCCAGTTAATCCCAATCAGTGGATTAATAGACTTATTAGGTTAGGACTCACAAACCTGACAATTTCACCTCTAAATTCTTTTGCTTTGACTGAAATATGAGCTTTTGGTTTACAGCTCATATCTAAACCATAAGAAGTGCCTAATTTGAGATCAAGCTTAGAGTATTTGTAATAGATGAAAGTACAGAAAAGAAAAGTCATATTGTAAAAATAAAATTGGAAGTATTTGGCAAAATATAAGTTATCAAGAGTGAAGCAAATTTCAAGGAGTTGAGAATATAACAGCAGTTAACAGAGACTGGGGAGAGTTTGAGGAGGTGAGAGATGGAAAGTGGTTGATTTATAGTCACCTTCTTACAGTTACATTGTATCAAGAAGTTCTGGTGTACTCCAAATATCGATTTCTAAGAATAAAGATAATAATAAATGATAGTGAGTATTGGGGGAAAAGAAACATTTGTACATACTTGATGGGACTGAAAATTAGTACAAACCCTCTGGAACACAGTATAGAGATTCCTCAAAATCTAGTAATGGAACAACCATATGACTGGCTCTCCCTTTCCTTGGTGTTTATTAAAAAAAAAAAAAAAAAAAAACCTAAAATCAGCCTATTATAGCAATACAGTACATCAATGTTTATAGCAGCACATTCCACAAGAGCCAAATTATGGAACTACACTACACGAGATGCCTGTCAATAGATGAATAGATTAAGAAAATGTGGTATGTGTACATATTGGAGTCTTACTCAGCCATATAAGAATAACTTTGTGGCATTTTCTGGTTAATGGAGAACATCATGTTAAGTGAAATAAGCCAGACTCAGAAAATAAAGGGTCAAATGTTTTCTCCAATATGTGGAAGATCCAGTAAAAGAAAAAGAAAAAGTGTGCACAAGGATCAGGTATTATAAAGTTATAGGGAGTGGAGTAGTGGAGTAGAAGAATGCGATCAAGAGGGAGAGCATGCTGCGGTTGTGGCCCAGTGGTACAGCACTTCCCTAGCACATGTAAGGCACTGTGTTCAATCCTCAGCACCACAAAAAATAAATAAATAAAATAAAGGAAACATGTTCATCTACAACTAAAAAAATATATACTTTTTTTTTTTACCCAAGCCATTTTTAATGGTTTGAAAATAGCTAAGGGATACTGTCCCAATACTTTTCTTAACTTCCTTATATTTTGAATCATTTCCTTTTTAAAAATTTGTATGTGACAGCAGGATGCATTGCAATTCTTATTATACATATAGAGCACAATTTTTAATATTTCTGGTTGAATACAAAGTCTATTCACACCAATTCATGTCTTCATACATATACTAAGATGATAAACAATCAATCAACAAATATATGAAAAAATATTCATCATCACTAGAGAAATGCATTAGAGAAATTAGAGAAATGCAAATCAAAAATCACCCTAAGATTTAATCTCACTCCAGTCAGAATGGCAGCTATTATGCATACAAACAACAATAAGTGTTGGCAAGGATGTGGGGGGAAAGGTACACTCATACACTGCTGGTGGGACTGCAAATTGGTGCAGCCAATATGGAAAACAGTATGGAAATTTCTTGGAAAATTGGAAATGGAACCACCATTTGACCCAGCTATCCCTCTCCTTGGTCTACACCCAAAGGACTTAAAAACAGCATACTACAGGGACACAGCCACATCAATGTTTATAACAACACAATTCACAATAGCTAAAAAATATTTTTAAAAAAGAGGGAGGGAGGAAGGGATGGGAAAGGGGAGGAAATGTGGCGGAATGCATTCAGCAAAATCATCTTAAATACATATTTAAGTATGCCATAGGGAATTCTACCTTTATTTGTATGTAAAAAGCAGTAATAGCAATGAATAAATAAATGAGTAAAAGGAATATTGGTAAAGGAAGGAGAATAGTAGGAGACAAGAGGGGAGGAAGAGTGGAGGGAACACAGATTGAAATGGAATAAATCAAATTCCATGCATGTATACCTTTGTTAAAATCAACCCAACTATATTCAATAACTATAATGATGTAACACAAAAATTAAAATTCTTAAAAAAAATGCAATGACATTTCTCAAAGAACTAGAAAAAACAGTCCTAAAATTCATTTGGAAGACAAAAAGACGCAGAATAGCCACAACAATGCTGAGAAAGAATAGTAACATAATTTGAGGTGAAGCATCATAATATCTCATCTCAAATTATATTACAAATCTACAGTAAAAAGAAAATTAAAAAAAATAAAACCACAGCCCCAATGAACTTGCAAAGAGGGGAAATGGATTCTCCTGTATATCTATGTAATCATAAAGAACTTGAAATAATGAAAACAATAATAATTTTTACACTGAATAAAAGCAACTTGGAATCTTTTCTTTTAAATATTTATTATTTAGTTGTAGTTGGACATAATACCTTTATTTCCCTTTATTTTTATGTAGTTCTGAGGATCAAACCCAGGGTCCCACACGTGCAAGTTGAGTGCTTTACCACTGAGCCACAACCCCAGCCTGCAATTTGGTGTCTTTACACCAAGTGCTTGAATGAAATAAATTAATTTTCAAAGAGAACAAACATAAAACTAGATGAGTATCATTTTGGCATCTTTATATTGCATATAACATAATTTGATCTATTTATCTCCCCAATACCTCACCTTACATTCCTTTCCCAACTCTCCCTGATTACATTCCTCTACAATAAAAGTGTCCCATGTAAATATATGATGACATTTCCCTCTCTACATTCCACAACTAACAGCTAACAGAAAACATGCAGTATTTATTTGTCTCCCTGGTTTATTTCACTTAGCATGATAATCTCAAGTTGTACAAACTTTTCTGAAAATAGCATAATTTCATTCTTCTTTATTGTTGAATAAAATTCCATCGTGTATTTGTACCACATTTCTTTCATTTATCCATTGATTGATGGACACATAGGCTGATTTCATAGATTGGCTAATGTGAAATTGATCAAATTATGTTTATGCCTATGTGATTATGCCACAATGAAACCCTCTGTCATTTATAATTAAAATACACTAATAAAAACAGATTTATTAGTAATGTTAAACTATTGAAAGTACACATCTGGAGCATTCAAACTATATCTATTACACATTATGACATTTTTACTAGTGACTTATTTTGAAACAAGATGTAAATTTGGGGGACTTTTTAATTTCCATATGTATGTCCACATGAGTAATATGTCATAGGATAAATCCTAAAATGTTCTATTAATTCACAGTAAATGGAAGACCTAAAGTATTTTAAAAAGCTACATGAAAATAAAATATTAAAATATTTGAGGGGATTAAAATGTGAGATGATACATTTTAATAATTTAAAATATGCAAAATTATTGTCACACATATTTCTTAAGAAATTAATAATGGTGATAATTTTGCATTTGTTGAAAATACCCATTAAATTATGATGAACATGACCTTAGGCACAATAATTCTTTAAGATTCCTTTGTAAATGTCACATTGTGATGTATATTTTTTCACGTAAAAATATCATCCTGAACATTTTGATTGCTACATGATATATTAGCTTTATTAGACATAGAATAGAGCATCTCTTGGATAAACTCTGTAACAATCATTAGATATAAAGAAAGAACTTAAACTTAATGTTATCAAGTGTCTTTTTCTCAATATTTGAATACTACAAATCAAAGAAGAATGTGAATATCCTCAGATATAGTTTCAAATGTCAAATTAACATTCATAAAAGAGGACATATGTAAAGAGCATTTTGAGTTAGTCAAGCTAAATAATAGCCAATCAAAATAATTTTAAAATTAAAAATATAATGAATCTTCTGAAGTATTTTATTATTTTACATAATTTAATTAAAAAGAGTGTGAGAGTTGATTTCTAAAAAAAGAAAACCAGAAAATAATTCAAATAGCAATAATGTAAAAAATTAAATACCTAACAATAAATCTAACAAAGGAGATAAAAGAACTCTAAAATGCAAATCATAGAACACTGAAGAAAGACATCAAAGGAGACACTAGAAGATGTAAATAGCTCTCCTGCTATTAGATCAGCACAATTAATATTGTTAAAATGATCATATTACCAAAATCAATAGACAGATTCAAAGTAATCCCCATCAAGATACCAATGACATTCTTCATGGAATTAGGAAAGTCGATCCTAAAATTTATATGGAAGAATGAATAGAAGACCTGGAATAGCCAAAACAATACTGAGCAATAAAAGCAATGTTGGAGATACCACAATACCTAATTTAAAATTATCCTACATAGTTATACTAACAAAATAGCATGGCTTTGGCATAAAAACAGACAAGACCAAAGACATAGAATAGAAGACACCAAAAAAAATCCACCTAGGTAGTCATCTGACCCTTGATAAAGGTGTCAAATAATATGTTGGAAAATAGTCTAAAACAATGGTGCTGGGAAAACTATTAAAAGAATTAAACTAGATCTCTATTGCATAAAAATCAACTCAAAGTGGATCAAACACCCAGGAATTAGATCAGAAACACTGCAACTTCTACAAGAAAATAGATCAACATTCCAACACTTAGGCACAGACATCCATTTCTTCAGTAAGATCCCTAAAGCTCAGGAAATAAAATAAAGAATCAATATACCAGAAATTATAAATAGGATGCCATCAAATTAAAAAGTATCTGAACAGAAAAGGAAACAATCAAGAGTGTAAAAGTAAACCTATAGTGTGGAGAAAATTTTGCCAACAATTATTCTGACAGAGAATTAATATCCAGAATACACAAAGAACTCAAATGAACACAAACCATGCAATTAGTAAAAGGGCAAATTAAATAATCAGCTATTTCTCAAAAGAGGAAACACAAATATCAATACATAAATGATCAAGTTTTCAACATCTTAGCCATGCGTGATGGTGCACGCCTGTAATTCTGGAGGCTTGTGAGGCTGAGGTAGGAGGACTGCAAGTTCAAAGCCAGCCTCAGCAATTTAGCAAGGCCCTATATATATATATATATATATATATATATATATATATATATATATATATATCTTTGGCAATAAGGGAAACACAAATCACAACTACACTGAGATTTCATCACATTCCAGTTTGAACATCAGTCATGAAGAATGCAAATAATAATAAATGTTGGCAAGGGTGGGGAGGATAAGAACTTGACACCAAACCCACTCCCAGCCATTTCTACTTGGGGCCAATATATCAGCTTGTTTTTCTTTTCCTCCACATTTTTTTATGTTAAAATATTGTTGAAGATTCATCAGGATTAGTTTGTGTGTGGAGCAAGGTGTGCTTTCTCTTTACTGGTTTGTGTGTGTATATCAGCAGCAAAGTCTTTACTCTGTGAACTCATAGAGTACCAGTAGATTTCCAGCACCTCACAGAAGGGGGAGAAACAAACAACAGCAATAACTGATGCAAACAATATATAGCATTAAAATAAATTCCTGGAACCTATAATGACATCCATAACAATAATTATTACAAAAAGAGGAGTGTCAGGGTCAGGAATTAACAATCACAACAACAATAAATGACCATGATGTAGATTTAGAATTACAATATACAGCAGATGTCAAGTATACCATATGCAATACTGTTAACTACAAAAAAAACACATGATAATGAGGACAGAAATTATATAAACTAAAGTGTTCTAAAAGAGGATAACATATAGTACATTAAGGAAAAAAAACATGGAAAGATTCAAGATGGGAGATAAGACAAAGGCTGCATTTCCAGTTGCTCCATGACCAGAGATTTACTTATTTTTTAAATTTATTTAAATTGATTTTATTAAATACACAACAGCAGAATGAATTACAATTCTTATTATACATATAGAGCACAATTTTTCATATCTTTGTATATAAAGTATGTTCATGCCAATTCACGTCTTTATACATGTATTTTTTGCATTACAATTCGTATTACACATATATACCACAATTTTTCATATCTCTGTATATAAAGTATGTTGACACCCAATTTGTGTCTTCATACTTGTACTTTGGATAATAATGATCATCACGTTCCACCATCATTGCTAATCTCCTGCCCCTTTCCTTTCTCTCCCTTCCCTCTTCCCTGAGTGGGGATTTAAAGCAACAGGAGTAATGCTTCTCAGTGGGACAGGAGAAAGAGGGATTTCTTTAGAATTTAATATTGGAGAGTTAGAATATTTTAGAATTTCAGAAATTCAGGTGAATTGAACAAAGTACAAGAGAGTACATTGGAGCCAAGCCAGTTGCAACAGTAAACTGACACTGGTTAACCAAAGAGCAGAGGGATATCACAGAGAAACACAACACACATATTTGACACAAAAAAACCTATAGGTCAGAAAAGCACCCTGAGCTTAGTTGCTCCAGAGGTTAGACAGCAAACTGGTATTCAAAAAGCACTCTGTATTTCTCCTCTTTCTTTATAACCATCATTTCCCACATTGCTACTGAATTCTCTGTTCATATTTTGAATATTCTAAACTGGCTTTGATCTTACTGTCACATTTTGTATTCTCTTAATGAACTATATTTTTACCATTTTTAAAAAAACTATTTGGTTTATATAACTCCTGCCCCACCATTAATGTTGCAATTATTACTGCTGTCATGACTTAGTTGATCCCTGTGGTTTACCTTAATGCCACATCTAATTCACAGTTATTTATTGTTATTGCTGTTGGTAATTGCTGACACTTCCATTCCTGTTTTTGCATTACTTAGTAATGTAGATATCATAGTAGACACTGGGTATTTATTTTTATGCTATATATTGCTTGCATCAGTTGTTGCTATTGTTTGTTTCTCCCTTTTCTGTGAGGTGCTGGAATTCAACTGGGGCACTACATGTTCAGAGGGTATACACTATACTGCTAAAGTAAACTAATCTATAAGACAGTACACCTTGGTTCCATACACAAATTACCAACACTCAAACTTCAGCTATACTTTAGTACAAAGAATAAAAGAGACAAAAATCAAAATTAATGACCAGGTCCAAAGTAGGAATGGCTTGGATTGGGCCCTCTGATCCCACATCTGAATATCCACTCTTACATCAAAAACAGAAGGAATTAACATAGAGTGTTTGGATAACATACCTGTGAGGAGAGGTCTCAATCTTGATTTCTCTGGGACATTTTTGCAAGAGAAAATCATGCTTGGAAAAGGTCCACACGTTAGAGTGGAAGACAAATCCATCCCAATAGATGTATAAAACCCAACACAATTCAAATTATACTAAAGAGATATAGATGAAAAAACTGCATGGTACTGGAATTAAAACAGTCACATAGACCAAGAATACAGAATAGAAGACACAGAGACAAACATACAAAGATACAATTATCTGATCATTGATAAAGGTCCTAAAAATATACATTGGAGAAAAGACAATTTTTTAAATAAATGGTACTGGGACAGATGGTTATCCATATGTAGAAGAAATAAACTACACCCCAAGTGCAATTATGCTTTACTCTTCAGTTTCCCAACCCTATTCAACTGATCACGTGAGCCACTAGATTAAAAAAAAAAGCAACTTGGACTTCATTTCATATTTCTGACTGGAATTTTCCAGAATAAAATTTTCTGTATGCCTTTTTCACTTTCATCCAGCAAGGTTCACCCTAGAACACAAGGTAGGTACTTGCTTAGATAGTATGGCAATATTTTGTTATGATCTTCCAGGCTTCTGCAGCAGCAAATGAGAGCTTATTCTCTATGCAAATCACTGATACCTTATAGCTCCTACATTTGTATATATTCTGACATTCATATATATGGGTACACACACACACACACACACACACACACACACACACACATATATATATATATATATATATATATATATATATATATATATATAATAGGCACGAGTTTGGCAGGTCATTAGGTGAAATGTAAATATAGATTTATTAGGAGGGTAACTACATATGTTTGAATTAGAGCTATGGTAAATTTAATAATTTTTAGGAGAATTGGAATAATAAAAGTTAATATAGTGGTTGGAGGACTAATAAATGTTAAGACTAATGTTGTGAGGCTGGGTTGTGGCTCAGTGGTAGAGTGCTCGCCTAGCATGCTGAGGCACTGAGTTCGATCCTCAGCACCACATATATGTAAAATAAAGATATCATGTCCACTTAAAACTAAAAAATAAATACTAAAAAAAGACTAATGTTGCTCTTCCTATTAGGTGCATAAGTATGTAACCTGATGTAACATTGGCTATTAGTCCACCAGAGGTGAATATTTTCAATAGTAACCAATATAGGTAATAGAGGAACTGATATTTCTTGAGGGAAGCAATGAGCTAGGGATGCTTGGTTTTATGGCAGAAACCACTAAGTACTGCTCCTGCTCATAGTGGAACTGCCATTTCTAAATTCAGTAGAAAAAAGTGGTAGAAGTCATAGTAAGTTTGTGGATCCATTAAATATACTAGTGAAATAAGTATTAAAGAGCAAGTATACCCTGTTAGATTATATATGATTATCATCTGTTTTAATACTACCTGAATTAATCATTGTTAAAATGACACTAAGTAATTATTAATTAGTCAGTTATGTGAAGGAAATAAGATAGGGAAAATGAGATAATAAGAATAATATTAGGCAATCCTATTATTGTAGGGGTAATAAAAGTGGCAAATATTTTTTGTTCTTTTTTTCTCAAGGAGTTTATGCTCATAAGGTTTATATTTTTGGGGAAAAGTTTATGTGATTAAGTATACTTTGAAAGTTTAGAATAGAATAAGATAAAGAGAGCTAGGATTATAGAAATAATACCAATAAATCATGTTGATTTATCTAGTTGTGGCACATCATTATAAGGAGATTTAAACTCCTAGTCTTTAACTTAAAATGTTAATGTATTAATAGCTTTATAATGTATCTATAGTATAAATGAAGATCAGTTTTAGAAGTGCTTTAGTGGAACTAATTCAAGCACAATTGGTATAATCAGATATATATATATATATATATATATATATATATATATATATATATTACATTTGTACATGTAATATATATGTATATAGAATTTAATAGTGTTTTATAGGTATTTACATATTTGTACAACATATACATATAGTGTGTGTGTGTATAGCTCTTACCAGAACAGAAAAAATAATGCATAAAAGACATATTTTATTATACTTATTCATGAATCTCTACTCTTCCAATATTTTATACCTCCAGTTTACTGATGAAAAAAAGACTGAAAAGACAAATAGCTATAGTTTGGGAAAGTAGAATCCTTTTCCTTCTGTTATCTTTTTCTATATAATGGATTGGAAAATAATGAAAACATTATTTAGAAAGCCACTAAACAAGCAACAACAAATACCACTAACAACAATGCCTAAGAGGGAAAATAATTTGATTTTTAGAGTTTCAAATTAAATTATTTTAAGTGTCTTGTTGTAAAACAAAAACTATGGCATATAAAAATGTGGTATGATGAATATGTGAGGGGAGCATAAAAATCAATGATAGGTACTACTAGGATTAGACTTTAGATTTATAGGCAAATGCCTTAAGACAGCTATATTAAATATGTTCAAAATTAAAATGGAACAACATCTAAATTAAATGTTAATATTAGAAAATCCTGAACAGATATAGAATATTAATAAGGTGATAGAAATTGCTTTTTAAAATGCAATTCTATAGTTCAAAAGGAAAATGAAATGGAGAATAGAGGGTTTAAGCATCCGATTTGAGCATGTTAAAGGTAGAATCAGTGAACTTGAGGATAACACAACTAAGATTGTCTAGACTGAGTAATAAAATTGAACTAGATGAAGAAAAATGAATGGTGCTCAGACACATTTCAGAAAAAATTACACAGACCAACTACATATAATGGGAGTAACAGAAGGAAAGGAGAATAAAAGTGATTATTTTTGAAGATGGCAGAAAATACTCAAATTTATGTAGAAACATCAATCTACATATCCAAAAAGCTCTACTAAATCCAATCAGGAAAATTTCAAAGAAATGGATGTTTTCACATGATAACCTATGAAAAGAAAAACAATGAAAACAGAAACTTCTCATTTAGAAGATATCATCAATAAGATTTCCAATAGATTTCTCAGTAGATTCCTTGGAGGTCATAAGATGGTGATATGATATGTTTGAAATATTAAAAAAATAAAAAATAAAAAAACTTCAACCAAGAATTCTGTCCTTGAAATATGAGGAAGAATTTCAGATATTCATGGATAAAAATTGAAGGAGTTATATACTCTTAAGTTTGCTATACAAAAAAAAATATTAATGAAAATCCTTCTAATTGCCCTTATAATTGAAATAAAGGCATTAATATAAACTGTACAAATTTATAAAAATTTCTAGTTAAGTAAATGCAAGGGCAAAAATGATTTAATGATCACTCAATGATCATTATATGATGAATTCAATGATCATTAAGTGATCACTAAATGATGAATACATAAATATATTTCAACATCTATTTCCATAAGTACACAGTATACAAGGATTTAATTTGTAATATCATTAAACAGAGTGAGGAGGTAAAGCTGTTAAGAAACCCAGTTTTTTTTTAATATTTATTTTTCAGTTTTCGGCGGACACAACATCTTTGTTTGTATGTGGTGCTGAGAATAGAACCCAGGCGGCTCGCATGCCAGGTGAGCGCGCTACTGCTTGAGCCACATCCCCAGCCCCAAAATCTTTTTTTTTTTTTTGGAACTGGGATTGAACCCAGGGCTCCATGCATGTGAGGCAATGGTTTTACCACTGAGCTATATCCCAGCCCCCCCCCCCAATTCTCATTCTCTCTCTCTCTCTCTCTCTCTCTCTCTCTCTCTCTCTCTCTCTCTTAAAAAAAAAAGAAACCCAGTTTTACATGAAATTGAAGTTAAACTTGTTATCACTTTGAATTACATTGTTATAACATTAAGATGCTATAAATAGGGGCTGGGGTCTGAACTCAGTGGCAGAGCACTTACATTTCATGTTTGAAGCACTAGATTTGATTTTCAGCACTGCATAAAAATAAGTAAATAGGGACTAGTGTTTTGGCTCAACAGTAGAGTGGTCGCCTAGCACATACCAGTCACTGGGTTCCATCCTCAGAACCACATAAAAATAAATAAATAAAATAAAGGTATTTTGTACAACAACAACTAAAATATATTTTAAGAATAAATGAATAAAATAAAGGTATTGTGTCCATCTACAACTAAAATTTTTTAATGATGTTTTAAACAATCTCTATATAATCATGAAGAAAATATCTATCAGATATACACAAAGGTATGTGGGAAGAAAAACACTACAAAATCAACTTAATACAAAGAAAGCAGTAATGGAGGTAATGGGGATAAAAATTTTATAACACATACAGAAAAGAAAATGGAAAAAGTACATATTTATTTATCAGTCATTACTTTAAATGTAAAGGCATTCAACTTCCCAATTAAAAGTCAGACTTTCACAGAGTGAAAAAATAAACATGATACAATTTTATTTTGCTTATAAGAGACTTGGTTTATCTCTGAAGTCACAAATAGATTTAAATTTTAAAAATGGAATAAATATATTTTGTGAAAATAGTAATCAGAGTAGAGTGGGGTAAGTTATAGCAATATCAGCTATAAACAAAGTCTAAGTCAAACATCTTCCAACACAAAAAGGGCATTATATACTGCCAATTTACCAAGAAGATATTACAACAAAACATTCTGTATTGCACATCAGAGCTCCCAAATATATGAAATGAACGTTGATAAAATTTGGGGGAGAAATTGATCTACAATATTTTCAAATATGTCAATGTACCACTTGCAATAATGAATAAAACAAACAGAAGAACAACAGAGAAATTTGAGCAACACTATAAACCTATTGGACCTAAAGGACATCAAAAACACTCCACCAAAGAGAAGCAGAACACACATTTTTTTCAAGTACATATAGAATATTCTTAGCTCAATAAACAAATCCTAAACATTTTTGAAAATTTAAACCATGCAAAAATATCCTTAATATCATAATAGAAAGAAACTAGACTTCATTAAGAGAAGGAAAGCTGGAAAATCCACAAATACATGCAAATTAACACATGCAAAAACAACCAGAGTCAAAAAATTCATAAGAGAAATTATGAAATACTTTGGGACAAATGAAAATATAACATACTAAGACGTGGGATGTGGCAAAATCATTGCTAAGGGAGAAATATATATTCTTTACATAGTAAGAAAAAAGAATTATATTAAACCAATAATATGCCTTCATATCTTAAGGGACCAGAAGACATCCCACCAAAGTGAAGCCCAGGAAAAGATGGCTTACTAGTGAATTCTAACAAACATATAAGAAAGAATTAACAACAATTCCACTCTCCGAACAATGTTTAAAAGAGGGAATACTTCCTTCCGAAGCTGGACCAAGATATTACAAGAACACTAAATACCAATATACCTTATGAATATGGGTGCAAAAATCTTCATCAAAATATTATCAAGACAAATTAAGCAGCATAGTGAAAGGAGTATACACCACAACTTAGTGTGAAATGCATGGATGTTTCAACATCATAAAATCAATGTTGTAAATTATGATAATAAAATGAAAATAAAATCATGTAGAAAATGATATTATACAACTCAACACACTTTCCAAACAGAATAAAAAGGAATTTTTAATATAGTAAATAACATTTCTATAGTCTGAATTTTTGTATCCTCCAAAATCCATATGTTAAAATTGAAGGTGATAGTGGGAGGTGAGAAATTTAGGAGGTGATAAAGTCTTAGGGGAGAAGACTTTAGTAATAGGATTATGTCATTATTTTTTTAAGGAGACTTGGACAAAATCCCTTGTCCTTTAATTTATGTGAAAACCCAGAAGACACCATCTATGGAAAACAAAGCAAGTACTCACCAGACACTTAATCTGTTAGATTCTTAATTATGGATTTCTATGCCCCCAGAACAGAAAGAAATAAGTTTCTATTTTTTTATAATCTCCACATTTTGTGGTATTTTGTTACAACAGTAGGAATGAATTGACAGCTATACACAGATTGTCTCCAACATGCAATGTTTTGACATATTAGTGTAAAAACAATATTTTTTCAGTGGATATCTTACTTGGAATTCTGAATTTTATTTTTTTCCAATTCTAGTGATGTTCAACGGGATAGTCTTTCATGATGGTTCACAGCAGCAGTAAGCCACAGCTCTCCGTCAGAAATTGATGGGCTTGTCACTCTAGCATCCCCATCATTCAGTAATTAATTTGTTTAGCGCTTTAAGCATTCTTTAGGCCCAGTGTTTTAGTTGTGTACTTTAACGTTAAGGACACATAAACAATTCTGTTTATCACTCTGGAAAAGTATAAATAAAATACAGAAGAATTCAATTTAATTATAAAATAGGCCTTGTGCAAGATGATTTTGCCCGACTATGCTAATAATAAGCATTTTAAACACCCTTAAGTGTAAGGCTTGGCTAAGGTATTATTTTAAGTGTTTTAAATTCATTTTCAGCTCATTAAGTTTTTATTGGGATGAATCATAATAAGTTGACAAGTGTATGTATGAAAAACCCACAGTTAACATACACAATGGTGAAGGAATGAAACTTTTTCCCTATGATTAAGAACAAGACATGTGGCCAACTTTACCATTTCCAGTCAGCATAGTATTAGAAGTTGAGAAGCAAACCAAAAAACTTCAATTATATATATTTTGGAAAGAAAGAAGTAAATTATCACTGTTCACAGATAACATGATTTTATACATATTTAGTGTCTTCCAAGATTCTCCATTGTAAACTAATCTTTTTCCTGTTGCAATTAGTAAAATTTCTGAAAATGGTGATTTTGATATCATCAAGTTTTTGATAATATGCTTAGGGAGCAGGACAGAGCAGAGAAAATGTGAATACTTTAACCAGAAATTTAAAACTGACCTTTTTCCCATGAAGATAAACATTTTAGCATGAGATGACAGTGCACAATTAAATAATATTAAGGTTCATTTATAATATATATCTCCTTGTCCACGTATATCCAAATTGTGTTTAAAAGCTATCTTTACCACTTAATAACTATGTCACCTTGGGCAAGTTGCTTAACCTCAATATGTCTCTTTTGGTATGTGTGAAAAATGAGACTAATGATAGTGCCTACCTCATAAGATTGTTCTGAGAATTTTATAAATTAATTTACATAATTTGCATTAAATCAGCTTCTTTCATGTATTAAATGCCATGAAGGTGCCATTGTTAAGCCTGAATAACACATAGGAGAAGATTCTGATTCATTTCAATGTCAAATGCAAATTCTAGAACCCGGAAGTTCAAATAACTTCATTGAGTTCAGATACATTTCTTATTAAATATGTTTTTTATTTGTATTTATTCTGAAGGTAACTGAAGAAACAAGTTTCTGTATTTTAAACAAACTATAAAATCTATAATGCTGACAAATATCTGTCCTTGAAAAATCAGACTGTTTAATATCCACATCATTTTTGCTTATTCATGGTAGAGAGTATATTTTACATAGAAAAAATTATCTTGTCATGAATGAAGAGGTACTGACTTATAATTATTTTTTAATATTTATTTTTAGGTGTAGATGGACATAACACAATGTCTTTTAATTTTTATGTGGTGCTGAGAATCGAACCCGGGTCCTGCCCATGCTAGGCGAGCACTCTACCGCTAAGCCACAATCCCAGCCCCCTGACTTATAAGTTTAAAAATTAGTATTTGTTCCAGCTACCATTTGTATCTATTTTTACTTAGCTTATCTAAACATGAAATTGTTAAAACACATAAATGTGCATGGGTGTACACATTCATGAACAATATTTTTTAGTTGGACTGTTGCAAAGTGAAATGCCTTTGGAATTAGATGGAGAGAAAAAAGCAAAGGAGGGCAAAAATGTGATATTTCAGAAAATTTGTTCATCCATTTGGTAGGACTGATGTCTTGCAAGAGCTGAGAAAATAACTACTGTATAATTTGATTACTCAAGCTCTTTGTGGATTGAGCAATGTTGCCAAGGCACATCCTTTGCTGCATAATATTTCCTAGATACTCCAAAAGCAAGTCCACTTAAAGAACCCACTCTTTACTGTGCTTTCTGAATAGATAAAATTGCTAAAGTCAGTGTTAAAATGATATATTTGAACACTGATTTTACCAAGAGGCTTGAGTGGGATCTGTCCATTATAGTAGCCCCTTGTTCATGTTCAGGCATGTTTTAAACAATTAAAAAGACACTCTCCCATATTTGAAAGTCAAAGGAAAATGGAAAATAGCCAAGTCACCTAATTTCAGCATTCAAGCTAGCCACTTGTGCTTCCTTAATTACTTGGTGTTTGAAGAAAGTAATTTAATTACCAACAAAATAAAATCTGTCCCTGAACAATTGGCAGTAAACATAAAAATTGTTACATTCTTAAACAGTGATGGATCAAAATTTAAAAGGTTTTTGATAAGTTGCTGCAAAATTGGTATTATATCCATAATTAAATTTTGTATTTTATGTTTTACTAGCTCAATAATAATGCATTTACAATTTATAACAAATATTTTAGTTAAGATGTATGTGCAGATGGAGTACACAGTTTGGCCAATAGATGTTCATTGGTACTCTATACCATATCACAATGGCCAACATTCATTGATTACCTTCTAAATGCCAGGTGATTTACAAATATTGATGAATATTTAAAGTGCCTATAGGTACAAGGTACTATTCAAATAACTGAAGGCAAAGTAGTACACAAAGCAGATGAAATCCCTCATCATCCTTGAGATTTAAAATACATGAACTTAATAAATTCCCACAGTAAACACAAATTATGAAGAGAGTACTAGTGAATTAAAATAAATGGCAAATGTTTGCCTATAGATCCAGTTGCAAAACCAGACAGTAAACTGTGTTTTCAATCAAGGAGTCTGACTTAAAACTCCATGCTCTTGATGCTCTAAACATGGGCATTCTTAGTAAAACTCAATCTCCATTTTCTTTAACTATAAATTTTGTGTGGTTGCCATTAATACTATAGGTCATTTTCATGAAAAAACATAATCAAAATAGAACTTTAGAGGATATTCCTTCAGATTAATACATTAAAAAGAAATCTACAATTCTGAGTTTTGGTCAAGATAAGATAATCCCATTAAAGGGAAATTGCATGGTAATGGAAGGAGACCCTCAGGGTTATACAGTGGAGGAGGTAGAGAGAGAGGAGGGGAGGGGAGGGGAGAGGTGGGGAGGGGGGAGGGTGGAGGATGGGAAAGGCAGCGGAGCACAACAGACACTAGTATGGCAATTTGTAAATCAATGGATGTGTAACTGATGTGATTCTGCAATCTGTGTATGGGGTGAAGGTGGGAGTTCATAACCCACTTGAATCAAAGTGTGGAATATGATATGTCAAGAAATTTGTAATGTTTTGAACAACCCACAATAAAAATTAAAAAAAAAAAAAAAAAAAAAAAAGACAATATTTCCAATTGAGTACAATCAAACACGTCGAATGATGGAAGCCTTTATTGGGAACGTGTCCAGCAATCACAGTCAGCAAAAATTAGGAGAGAAAATTTATCCTTCTGAAGACCAGGAAAAGGATCCTAATAATCTAGATAGTAAGGTGATAATCTGTCTTTGTATTTCTTCTAACCTTACCTAAAGGTAACTATAGTCATACTGCAGTGGTGGAACATGACATATAAGATTTATAGAGAAATATCATTTCTCTGAATAGAGAATTGGGAAGGGTCCTCCTGTTGGATGAGTGTAAAGGGAAACTATAATTTGTTACTTTTATTTTTCTTCACTCAAAGAATAGCCATGATACTTCAGAAACACATTGCAGAACAAGAGACTAATCCTCTGGGAGAAATCTCATATATCTAGACAATGGAAAAAGGAAAAGACACTCCAGACCTGAAATGAGGAGAGAAATCCTGAGAAAGGGAAAGATGAATAGTTTCCTTAGTTTGGTATAGGAGTAGATGCATATCCCAGGCAGATTCAAAAGTTGTGCATGTGTGAAACCAATTCAGAAAAGTAAAGAAAACGCTTTAAAAATTGAAGTACAATATAAACTAACACTTAAATAGTAGTGGCTCATGCTAAAGACTAGCACAAAACACACAGCAAATGTTTCAACACTGAACTAACTGGTTCAGCTACAGTCCACTGAAGTGAAGACAAGTATCCAAATGGATTGCTTATCTGCTAAAAAAAAAAAAAAAGTTAACATTTGAAACAATTTTAATAAAACCTAGTGTCTCACAACTAAATTTTTAAAAGGTTCAAGATAAAATTCAGAATGACACAATATAAAAGAACCATGGATATATAACCATTTCTTAGGAAAAAATAGATTATTCCCAGAAAATGACTAAGATGGTGGATAGCAGCTATTAAAGTCATCTTCTATGAGATAAATGTGATCTGAGATAATAGTAAGAAAATTTTTCAGCAGATGTAAAGAAAGTATTTAAAAGAGACATTTCAATTTAAATTGCATATTATTATTTTATTGTTAATAAACAAATAATCATAGTATATATTATATAATTAATATTTTGACTTTTTATACTAACTTACATTGTGCTATTATTAAATCAAAATAATTAACAAATTTATCATCTCACACACTTATTTTATTATAGTGAAACCTTTTTAAATCTATGCTTACAGTAATTTAGCGATCTTCACAGCAAAGGAAACAACCAAAATAGTGAAGAGACAACCTACCAAATGAGAGAAAATGTTTTTCAACTATTTATCTTACAGTAAGGCAGCAACCAGAATCTATAAAAAAACTTGAAATACTTAAAATAAAAGTAAGTAGTCTAATTTTTAGATTGGCAATGATCTGAATAAACATTTCTCAAAAGAAGAATTACAACTTGCCGACAAATATGTGAGAAAATGTTCAATATAATTAGTCATCAGAGAAATGCAAATCAAAACTACAATGAGGTACCATCTCACCCAAATTAGAATGTCTATTACAAAAAAGCAAAAATAACAAAATAAATTACAAATACCTGCAAGGATGTGAAGCAGTAGTAATTCCTTTATATTGATGGTGGAACTTAAATTAGTAAAACTGTAATGAAGAAAAATATAGAGGCTCCACAAAACATTAAAAATTAGACATACAATATGATCCAACTATCTCACATCTAGATATATATACAAAGGAAATGAAATTAGCACCTCAAATAAATACCTTTATGCCCATGTTTAATGTGGCACTAGTCACAACAGCCAAAATAGAGAATAAGCCTAACTGCTCATCAACAGATGAATGGATAAAGAAAATGTGCTATATACACAATGAAATATTTATCCATAAAAACAATGAAGTCCTGTAATTTTCAGGAAAATGGATGGAACTGGACTACCTTATGTGAAATGAAATAAGGGAGGTACCTTCTATATTTGTCTTTCCTACATGTGGAATCTAAAAAAAAAAAAAAAAAAGCCTACCTGATTGTAGAATAGTGAATAATAGACACTGGGAAATGTGTAGAGAGAGAGAATTGGTCAAGGGAGTTGGCATCTCATCAGTGCATGCTGTATATAATTATGGAAATATCACACTGAATAGCACTAATATGTTCAATTAATACATGTTAACTAAATATTTTTTAAAAATAAATCTAAACTGGTGTGGTGTTACATGCCTATAATCCCAGAAGATTGGGAGGCTGAAGCAAGAGTATCAATAGTTCAAAGCCAGCCTCAGCAATTTAGTGAGGCTCTACAACTGACTGAGAACCTGTCTCAAAATGAAACATAAAAAGGAGTGGTGATGTAGCTCAATTACATATCTCTGGTTTCAATACCTGGCACAAAAATAAATAAATAAAAAGGAAAGAAGGAAGATAGAAAGGAAGAAAAGAAGGAAAGAAGGAAGGAAGGGAGGGAGGGAGGAAGGAAGAGAGAAAATTAAATCTATAATGCATTATTATTTACTCAAGTTAAATTCTGTAAAATAGATCAACAAAGCATATTGCTCATGTAAAACTGAAAATTTGTTCTTTTGATCGATATCTTTTCTTTCCCTATCCATGCCCCCCCAGTCTATGCTAACTACCATTCTACTCCTTACTTCCATGAGTTCAAATATTTTAGATTCCACATATGAGTGAGATCATGTGGTACTTGTCTTTCTTTTCCTGGCTTATTTCATTTACTTTAATGATTTCCAGTTCCATCTACATTGTTTCAAATGACAGGATTTCATCCTTTTTTGAGGCTGGGTAGTATTCTACTCTCTCTCTCTGTGTGTGTGTGTGTGTGTGTGTGTGTGTTCATTGTTCATTCATTCTATGACGGACATCTAGATGGTTCCCATATCTTGGCTATTGTGAATAAATGCTATAATGAATATTAGAGTGCATGACATACTGATTTAATTTCCTTTTGATAGATACACAGTAGTAAGATTACTGGGTCTTATGGTAGTCTATTTTTAGTTTTCAGAGGAACATCCAAATTGTTTTTCATAATGACTGTACTAATTCTTGCGCCTACAAACAAAGCAAAATAATTTCATTTTCTCCACACTTTTGCCAAATATTAAACTTGAAGCTGAAAAGTACAATAACTTTAGTAGAAATTTCATTGTACAGTCTCAATTGCAGAATGGGGATGGAATGTAGTGGTTAGTTAACTTGGAGATAGATGAATAGAACTCTCAAAAACAAAACAAAACAAAAATAATGGGTAAACAAAGGAAACAGAGACTTGGAGAGATGTAACATGATAACAAAATGTATAAGACTTATATAATTGGAGCTCCTGAAGCATGCAAAAAGAGGATGACATAAAGAATATATTTGAAAAAAAATAATGACTGAAATTTCTCCAAATTTGAGAGCTTCTTGTTACCTGCACTCTTCTTATATGGATAATCCACTTCTGCTCTGCCTGATATATACTTTTCTATTTAATATGCACTAAAAGTATTTTTCTGACTATTTGTAAAAAAATAACCCAAATAGAAATAGTCTCCTGTTCATTTCCCTTTCTATGCCAAATAAAGACAAATTTAGAGCTGGTGTGATGGCACACACCTCTAATCCCAGTGGCTAGGTAGATTGAGGCAGAAGGATTGCAAGTTCAAAGCCAACTTCAGCAATTTAGCAAGGCCCTAAGCAACTTAGTGATATCATGTCTCAAAATAAAAGTAAAACTTTGGGATATGGCTCGGTAGTTAAGTACCCTGCTTTCAATCCCTGGTACCAAAGTGGGGGTGAAAAAAAAGACAAACAGAGCTTTTGTATTTAGTCTAACAGTCTTTCTGCCTGTATTCTGGTGCTTCATATTACTGACAGTACATTAGCATGCATATTTTCCATAAAACAAGATATAAGCTATGTAAATGAAGTCCTTGAAAGTTATGGAATGAGCTATGTGAATGAAGTAATAAAATTGAGTTTAAAAAAAGATGTGAAGTTAGGTTGTATTATAGGACTTAATTTTTGCACTAAGCTTTTAAGCCTAGACTGCTATAACTTTATGCTATAGATAATTAGTAAATATATTAGTTACAAAGTAATCAATTTCAGGCCTCCAAATTTTTCAGAGCAGTAAATATCAACCATAAATCAGCTAGTTATATTTAGGGACAATGAGTGATCCTCAATGTCAGATAAGAGAACAGATAATCATACAAGTGAGCAATACCATATGTGTAGTGAAGGTCAATACAGTAATCCCCAGTTAGAGAACTTACTATTTCAGGAGGAACAATAATATGCAAATAGCTAACAAACTCGCATACTTTACAAATAAATTATAGCTTGAGTTTATTTTGTGTTCAAAATGTACCCAAAGCTGAGAAAAAGCATTGTAGAGATGCCAAAACTTCTGTCTCCAACCTCTGTCTCCAATACTTTGGATTGTCCCTAGACTGATCGTAAAAGCCTACAATTAGCCAGGCACAGTGAAGCCTGTAATCCTAGAGGCTTGGAAGGCTGAGGCTGGAGAATCATGAGTTCAAAGCCAGCCTCAGCAATGGGAAGGCACTAAGCAATTCAGTGAGACCCTGTCTCTAAATAATATACAAAATAGGGCTGGGGATGTGACTCAGTGGCCAAGTGCCCCTGAGTTCAATTCCCCATACCACCCCCCAAAAAAGCTTACAATTACACAGGAAGTGGGTTGGACTATCAGATCATTCAGTGTAAAAAATCATTTATTAAATACATAATTATAAGTATATATGTATATATACACATATATATGTATATACATATATATATATACATATATAGATATAGATGTACAGTGACTTCAGGGTAGTATACTTGATTAATTCTGATTTGTCAATTGTGGGAGATTTTTATTAAAAAATTGACTTTTGTGTTGACCTTGAAATAAAGGTAGGGATTATTACAAAAGAGTTTTGTCCTTAACAAATGATATATCTTTAAATGAGATGCAGAAGTGGGAAAGAATAGGACACATTTAGAAGAGCAGTATGACCAAGACTTCATGTTCAGGGATTTACACTGAAGAAAATGCAAAAGATGGAGGAAAATACTAGTGACAATGAAATGCTTTTTTAAGTTATTAAGTATTTTAAACACTCTGACATTTTCCTTGAACTTTCAATATACCTAAAGAAGATTGATTCATATTATGTCAGGAATAGGGGAGTCTGACATTACTATAATCTTGAGATTGATATATTGATGGTCATAGAGAACTACTATGATTTTGCTGGCAAAATTTTCCTTGGTGTCATATCACATGTATGACACAAGACAATGAACTCTTCCTGACCTTTTACTTTCACTCAATTCATCGAACATTCACTTTATGTCTTCTACATCTATCCCTAGGAGAGATAAATAAAGGATATTTCCTACATTTTCAGGGTTAGGGATAAAATAAAATATTTGCAGTAGGCAGGTAACTAGAAAAGAACTGTTAACAGTGACAAGTGCACATGGATACAATCATTTGATACTTGACAAAGATGCAAAAAACATTTACTGAAGAAAATATATCATTTTAAACAAATGGTGTTGGAAAAACTAAAAATCCATATGTAAAAGAATGAAATTTGACCCTTCTCACTCTAAACAAAAGTCAATTCAAAGTGGATAAAAAACATAGGAATTAGACCAGAGCACTGCAGCTGCTAGAAGAAAACATAGGCTTAACATTCCAACATGTTAGTGCAGGCCCTGTCTTCCTTAACAAGACCCCTAAAGCATAAGAAATGAAACCAAAGATCAATAATGAGGATGTCATCAAATTAAAAAGCTTCCCCAGAGCAAAGTAAACAAGAGCATGAAGAGAAAGCCTACAGAATTGGACAAAATTTTGCCATCTTCTCCTCCAGCAGGGGAATAATATCCAGAATATGTCAAGAACCCAAAGAGATAACATTAAAAACACCACAAATACTCAGATGAAAAATCAGCAAATAAAAATTTTCACTGATGT
Source organism: Marmota flaviventris (assembly GCF_047511675.1). NCBI lineage: Eukaryota > Metazoa > Chordata > Mammalia > Rodentia > Sciuridae > Marmota > Marmota flaviventris. The sequence continues at coordinate 108,609,860 of NC_092518.1, read as the reverse complement.
GGTGAATTAGGTATTCCAACCGAGAATATTCATGTAGAACAAGATGCATTATTAAGTCCCCAATCCTTAAAACATTTATGTTGCAATTCGTGACTATTCCTTTATGATGATGGTTCAATTGTTTAGTTGTTACAATTTCCTGCTCATAAAATAATTAAAGAAAGCTAATTTTATATTTGCTATATTTCTCCTTGGATTTCAAATGAATCACATTTTATATTTAAAAAATTAGCAAATGAACTAAACACACATTTCTCAAAAGAAGAAATACATATGGCCAATAAATATATGAAAAAATGTTCAACATCTCTAGCAATTTGGAAATGCAAATCAAAGCTACATTGAGATTTTGATCCCATTCCAGTTAGAATGGCAATCCTCAAGAATACACATAACAATAAATGCTGGCAATGATATGGGAGGGAAAAGGTTCATTTTTGGTGGGACTGCAAATTAGTTCAACCACTTTGGAAAACTGTGTGAAGATTCATCAAAAGTCTACAAATGGAAACACTTTATGGCCCAGCTATGCAACACCTTGGTATTTATCCTAAAGAATTAAAATCAGTGTACTAGAGAGATAAAGGCACATCTAAATAAAATACAAAATAGGGCTGGGGATGTGGCTCAGTGCCCCTGAGTTCAATCCCCCAAACCCCCCAAAAAAGCTTGCAATTACACAGGAAGTGGATTGGGCTATCAGATCATTCAGTATAAAAATCATTTATTGAATACATAATTATATATATATACACACATATATACATATATGTGTGTGTATATATACATATATATGTGTATATATACACACACATATACAGTGACTTCAGGGTATTATACTTGTTTAATTCTTATTTGGCAATTGTGGGAGAATTTTATAATAGTGCCATTTATTTTTATAATAGTGCCATTCACAATTACCAAGTCATGGAACAAGCCCAGGTGCCCATAAATGGATAAATGGCTTAAGAAAATGTGGTATACATACACAATGGAGTTTTACTCCGTCATAAAGAAGCATGAAATTATAGCATTTCCTGGTAAATGAATGGAACTAAAGAACATTAAGCTAAGTGAAATAAGCCTGACTCAGAAAATCAAGGGTCATTTTTTTCTGTCATATGTGGGAATTAGAGAAAGAAAGAAAGAAAGAAAGAAAGAAAGGAAGGAAGGAAGGAAGGAAGGAAGGAAGGAAGGAAGGAAGAGGGAGAGAGGGAGAGAAGGAAGGAAAGAAAGAGAAAGAAACAAAGAAAGAAGGAAGGAAAGAAAGAGAGAGAGAGAGAGAGAGAGAGAGAGAGAGAGAGAGAGAGAGAGAGAGAGAAAAGGGATTACATGAAAATAGAATGGAGATCAGTGGAGTAGTGGAAGGTCACCAAAGGTGAGAGAAAGAGGGATGAAAAGGTGAAGAACTGCAGAATAAGATTAACCAAATTATTTATATGAATATACCATGGTGAATTTCATCTTCATATACATCTATAAAGCACTAATTAAAAACAAAGCATAAATTAAGAAAAAGAATATCAGTAGAGTTGAAGAAAAGAAACATGGCAGGATGGAGGAGAAAGGAAATGAGTAGTGCAGACAACTATGGAACAAATTATACTCCATGCATGTATGGTTATATAAAAATGAACTCATTAACTATAATGCGTAATAAAATATTTATAAAATAAACACATAAATCAATGGAATAGAACAGACAGAGGAAGTAAAACCACATGGCTATAGCCATGTGAATTCTTGAAAAGAAAATGGAGAAAATTGTATTTCATGCTTATACGATTATGTCAAAATGAACCACACTATTATGTATAGTTATATTGCAGTAATAACAACATCATTTTTTAAAAAAGTGCTAAAGTTCTGTAATAGACAGATTTTTATAGGGTAAATTTGGAAGAATTAGGTAGTGCTGCCTCTATATATCACAGAAGCTTCACAAACCATGTAACATTTTATTTAATTTAGGAAGCTCTTGGCTCATTTTTCTCTCATAAGAGATTAAAACTGTGTTCTTTTTTAAAGCAAAGAGTCAAAAATTAAACTACCAAATTAGTGGTAGTTTACCATTCCAAATGACAAATAGGCCTTTGAAATAGAGGGGTGACCATATACACAGCTAAATTTTGAGGGACTTAGAATGCCAGAAATATAGTAAGACATTCAGTGTGTCTTACTTGATGCATGTATGTAAGTGTGGTCCAAGATGAAAATGTAAAAAATGAATTGGGTTCAAATTATGACAGTCCTTGAATGACCAGCAGTTGACTTGATCTTGCACATATATGAAGCAATGGAGGTATTCTTCAGAAATTATAGTGAAATGATTGTCTTAAAGTCCTTAACAATAATTTGAGTAATAATATAAAAGCATTCATGCTATTGGAACAATGGGTTGAATAATAAGGATATCAAGTTTATTCCTAACTTAGTTTACAGCTGTGGGTTTCCCAACTACCTCAGTCATATTATATTACTCAGTTGTTGAAAAGCTGTACCAAGGTAGCATCTTTTTTTTTTTTTTAGGGTAGCATCTTTAATAAGCAACTTCTGCCCTACCATTAGCATTACCTCCAGTAAGTTTCATTACAGACTAGAATTCATGTAAATCAGAAGCCTAAGAAATTGTAATTGAGTAATTCAGAGCATTTGCCAGTCCTGCCCTTAAAATTTTGTGGTTCATAGAAAAAGTAAAAAAGAAATCCCACATTTACATATTAGTATAAATTTAAAATATAGGAATCGAGATATCAAAATGTTAAACATTAAATAGAATATATGCCATTCTACCTATATTGACAAATATATCTGCTTAAAGACCTTGAAGTTTAGGTTTAAATTGAGAATTTCTGAACTCCTTAGAAATCAACACAATAAAGTAGTCATGTGGCTGAAAGGTGATTTTCCTTGTTCTTAGAATCCTGATTTAAATTTTTATTAATGCATTATGGTCATACGTAATATTATGGTTCATTTTGAAATGATTATGTAAGCATGGGATATAATTTGTTTCAATTTAGTCCTCAGTACTTTCACTTTCCTTCTCCTCCTCTCTCACCCTGTTCCCTTTCCTCTACTGATCTTTCTTCTATTTATTAATAGTTTTTAATTAGAGCATCATGGATATACACAAAGGTGAAATTCACTTTGGTATATTATTATATGTATATAGAAAAGTTTGGTCTGACTCAGTTGACTTTCACATCACCAGCTACAATCAGCACATGAGGGACCTCATATGTGAAATATGAAATATACACACAGGTAGTAATCACACCATTAATGACAAGAGAACTCTAGTGTTAATCCACAACCTCTGTAGCAAACAGCTAGGGAAAGCATATCACATTCTCTGTTGGAAGCATTGCAGAATATTCAGTTTGTAGTTAATGACTATCAGCTTCCCTAGATTTTGCCACTGTTTCCTATTCAGGACCAACCCAGGAAAGACAAATATGCTACTTGAACCAATCACACAGAACATCCTGCTTCTAGATGATACATGTACAGATTGCCCATACCAACAACCTCCCATTAGAGCACATCAGAAATCTTTCCTTTTGTCAACATAAAGTTTTCCCATGCCCAGATTGTGTTTTAATCCCTGCCAAATACGAACAATTGTGATTGGCTCTCTTGCTATAGCAAGTTCTTAACAAATAGACTCTGTTTTCATTTGAATTTCCTTCATCTATTTCCACATGTGTGCATGAATGTGGACTCTTCAGCCTGGAAAACAAAGCTTTATCTCTATTCCCCACAAACAGGAGTCCTATGGTCACCCCTTGGGCTTATAAATGACCCAAGGAAAGAGGACTGATTATACAACAGAAGTAGTCTGAGTACCATTTGAACAAGGAATTCCAGAGAAGTGAATAAATAGAACATGGTCTAGAAAGAAAGGGCATGTGTTCCAGGTGAATGTACTGCAGGTTCTAAAGATCTCTCAACCCAGGGATGAGGTAAATATAGAGAAGTGTCATAGAAGGGTCCTGAGATCTCCACAGGGGGCTACTTTAGCATATGTCTGAGGGTGATGATTTTTAACAAAGGCCTCAAATTGAAATCTATATAGAATATTTAAGTATGATTTCTTTCACATATGGGTTATAAAACCTCTTCAGTGCTTCCTCAGTGTCCTGTGATGTACCCTCTATAACAGGATATCTGCTCTCTTACAATTGTGTTTGTTCACCTTATGTATCTTTAAGGCATATATCTCATTCATCTTTATGTCCTGAGGACTGAAAGTTAGAATTCCATGATTTATTATTCATTTATGAAACATTATCAACTAACTATATGTAAAACACTAACAATTTTTCTCATATAGTTCAAAGAATAAAGTGACTAAATATCAACTTGGCTTTACTTACTATGTTCAAACTCTTACTGCTTATGTTGGAGAAAAACTCAATTTTAAATAATTCATTTAATGCCATTTATTCCAATATTCAAGGCCTACTGGAAAATATGACTGTTTTGAGAACAAAAATATTTTCCTTTGTGTGTATCCATTTGAAGAATTCAGAGAAAGTCTGAGAATTCTACATTTTTTGTTTGTTTGTTTTACTTCAGCTGTTGACTTTAATTTGTGGTTTTATTTCTAGAAAGTCATTGGCCTGATAGATACAATATAAATGAGAAACATTTTAAAAATACAGTTCAAGAGCCTGATAACTAGATTTGTACTATTTTGTTTTGCTGTTGCTATTGTTTTTAATATCAGGGATTATCTTGAACACAATTTAAAACTATGCTTTCTTTTTATACCAAAGTCTCTTCAATAGACACATGGAATAAATATTCTATGTTTTCTCAGTAAGTAGAGGAGGTACTTCCTATGGAGTAGCGGTAGCCTTACATTGTCATCACCTGTGAATACTTCCCAAGACTCAACTTGGGATTTTATAAAGAATTACAAGAGCATTAGCAATGATATCCTATGGGAAAAAAAGGAAGATGAAAAAAACACTTGCCAGTTTTGGTCTTGGCTTGAGCTAAGACATTAGCATTTTTTATCAAAGGCATAGCATGAAACAGAAAAAAAAATATCTAATAAGCAGCTCCCCATTGCTCCAGATTCATTTTTAGCAGAAAACACAGAAAGTTGCAAGTTAATTGGAATCTTCCTGTGGAAATAATATGTGATCATGGATTATTTCCTTTTTAGAAAGATGTCAAAAATGTACTTGACTTTTACTGATTATGAAACATCCCCCCAGAGGTAGAAAAAGTGCTTCTTTTTAGCTTCCTAAAATATGGATGTTAGGTCTTTATTTATTTTGTAAAATAAATCCTCTCCTCTTAAGTGTTAATGTAACACAGATTTCTCCTTTCCTGAGCTCATTGCTTTCAAAAGAAGCCCAACCATGTTCAATATACATTAACTTCAAATATTCATTAGGAGTAAAAGATAATTGTTCATAGAAATAGTTACTGTATTGTATGCTAAGAGGTTTTAGATATGTGTACTTCAAGGGAAAAAAATCTCCATGTATCTTTTCCCTAATATCTCATCCTGTCAATGCTAAGGAAATATATTTTCTTAAGTGACAGATGTTTTATCTACAAAATTTTCAGATTTTGACCATCCATAAGATTGCTAGATTCTTCTTGAAATCGAGTTAAAATATTCATTGTAATAGAAAAACTTCCTTAGCAACTGAGAAAAATGTAAATATATTTAAGAGAGTAGAATCATGTTGAACACACCAATTTGGTTGGAAAAAAATGCAGACTTAGAATAAAGATATCTAGCTTTTTGTCCTACCTCCTATGCCATACTATTGTACCCTGAGGGGGAAAAAAATTATTAACATCTGGTTCTCAATTTCTCTATCCTTGAAACTTAGACATCACAAAATTGGCTTTTCAAATTTGCACTGTAGTTACATGAAATGGTGAACCAAGATTGTTATTGTTGCTTCATTTTCTCATAAGAAAACTCTGTGCAGATGCACGTAATAAGAATACAAAGAATGGCATTAAATCAAGAAAAATCAAGAATCTCTAATAATTTTCTACAAGTGCCAAAAGAGACATTCTTTTCCTATACTACCTAATACAAAATCTAAAGATATCTTAATTGTCATTATTCTTCTAAGTCCTTGTTATGAATGGATCATTTTATATTTTTAAACCAATCTTAATTTACTTTTTGCTTCCTTCCTTTCATTTACCCTTTCATTCTTTTTCTCTCCCTATATCCCTTCTGTTCAGCATTTTCTAGAGACCTGCTATTGTTTCAGGCAATAGAAAAATGCAAAAGCAGGAGAAAGCAATTAGAAAACTCCAGTATTTCTATTGACATTATCTAGGGATGTAAAGTAAGGATTGATGACACAAGAAACTGGAGAGATTGGCATGAACATATCATAGAGTGCCTTAAGTAGTCTACACAGACGCATTTCCATTTTATTCTATAGGTGTTTTAGTCAGCTTTTTCATGGCTGTGACTACAAGAACAGGAATAATATTAAAGGAGGAAAAATTTATTTGAGTGCCCACGGATTCAAAGGTCTTAGTCCATAGAAAGTAAGCTTCATTCCCCAGGGGCTCCAGTGAGGTTAAAAATCCGTGGAAGAGTGTGTCAGAGGGAAGCAGCTCACATGGAAGCAGAGAGACTCCACTGTCCAGATACAAAATATATACTCAAACCACTCCCCAATTCCCACCTCCTCCAGCCACATCCTACCACTTCAGTCACCATTCCTTTAATCACTATCAGGGGATTAATTCACTGATTAGGTTAAGGTTATAACCCAATAATTTACCATACAACTCTTCTTGCAATGTAGCACATGTGAACTTTTGGCAGACACCTCACATCCAAACCATAACATTAGGTAATAGGGAGCTGGTAAAGAATTTTAATTATGGAGAAGAAATAAAACCTTTTGAATACTTTAATTCTTTCAGTTGTGAGGAAGAAAGGAAGATAAATAAAAAATATTTGGTGTTGTGGCTCAGTGGTAGAGCATACACCTAGCACATGCGAGGCCCTTGATTCAATCCTCGGCAACACATAAAAATAAATAAATAAAAACAAAGATATTGTGTACAAGTAAAAGGAATAAATATTTTTAAAAATTAATTATAAGGATGTTTTTGTTATTTTTTTATTAGTGTGCTAATACATGATATAGAGTGCTATGCATGATGGGGGGCTCATTTAGACATATTCATAAATGCAAACAACATAATTGGCTTCATTTCAATTCCAAGTACTATCTCATTCCCTCCCCATCTCCCACCCTTTATCTCCTTTCTCTACTCTGTTGATGTTCCTTCTATTAAATCTTTAGTTGGTTTATTATAGTTATAGTTAAAAGTGGAATTTGTTGTGATATATTCATACATGAAAGTAGCATACTTTGGTCAATTTAATCATAAGAATGTTTCAAGAACCTATCTGAAGGATAAGAATGTGTAGTGAGATTGAAACAATGGAAATAATTAGAAGGAATTGAATTGAGATACATAGAAAAAAGAACAGAAAGGAAAGAATGAAATATTTGTACAGAATAAGAGGGAGAACAGCTACAAGAGAAGGTGCAATGTGGTAAGAAAAAGGGGCCGAGGCAGTAGCTCAGTGGCAGAGTGCTTGCATTGCATGTGGGAGGCATTGGGTTCAATCCTCAGCACTACATAAAGTTAAACAAATAAAATAAAGGCATGCTGTCCATCTACAACTACATTTTTTTAATGAATCAAGTTTTGAACACGGCACGTTGGCCTGTCTATGAGTGTGTCCATCTGTGTGGAAAGGACCAGTAGAAAGACAGCTTCTCTATGTTTTCACATATGATATTTCCTCACCCTAAATATTCATTCCTAATTTGTTGGTTTGGTTCTTAATTATATTTCAGGTATTATTTTACATATTATTGTTTCCTATTGATGTGCTCTGAAAGAGTCTTGTACTTTTCATTCCTAGAACTCAATTTTAAATTGATATTTATTTATTTGTGCAAATATTTATCTTCTGTCTCTTCCTGGAGATGGTAGAATTCATAAAAATGAAAGTAACATATCTGTCTTTTTTCTGTGCTATCTCCAGTACATAGAATAGTGACTGAGGCAGACAGATGTTTCTTAAGTGAATAAATTTAATCCAGGTTAGAGGAGAGAGCTCTACCTAAAGATAGAAGGAACCGAAATAATGGTCAATAGGGGGAAAGTAAAATGAATATATGGAATTGCCTAAATCCAATGCATAGACAGAGAAAATTACAAAGGAGAAAAAAATAGTTAATTTTATGGGCAGATGCATATATTCATTAATTTCTATATTTATGTAGCTTAGAACAGGGCCTTAAATACAGAGGGCACTCACATATTTTTGAATGAATGAATAAAAATGAATTAAAATCATTCATATTTAGGAGCCTAAGAGTTCTTCACATATGTGTCATGCTTCTCTTAAATCTTCTTTCTCTGTGCAAAAATTCCAAAACTTTCTCTAATGTATAATCCCTCTATATAATTTCCAGACTTTTAATTATCTAAATATTTGTTCTCTCAGAAAACTGTTTTTTTTTCCATGTCACTCTGGAAATGAATTGCTCGAGACTATTGTTGATGGCATTGTCTAACCAGTAGATGAAAATTAACTTCCTTACAATGGACCTTACATTTAATATGAATGCAGATTATTTTTGCTATTTGCATAGCAATAATACCACACCTCTTATATTGATTTGAATTTCTTTGATTGCTGGAGATGTTGAACATTTTTTCATATATTAATTGGCCATGTGTATTTCATCTCTTGGGAAGTATCTGTTTAGCTTTTTTGCCCATTTATTGATTGTTGATGATATTTATAAGCTTTTTTACTTCTTGATATTTTCTGGGTATTACCCCCCTGTTTGAGGAGTATCTGGAAATGTTTCCCCATTCTGTAGGCTTTCTTCATGCTCTTAATTGTTTCTTTTGCTGTGCATATGCTTTTAATTCAGTGCTATTCCACTTAGGATTCTTGATTTTAATTCTCCATTCTTAGGTTCTCCTTAAGGAAGTCATTGCCCACAGAGATTCATTGGAGTTTTGAACTTTTATTTTCTTTTAGGAGTTGTGAAGTTTCTGATCTAATTCCTATGTCTTTAATCCATTTTGAGTTGACTTTTGTTTAGGGTGAGATACAAGCATGTAGTTTTTCTTCTACATATGAATATCCAGTTTTCTCAGCACCATTTGTTTAAAAGGCTATCTTTTTTCTAACATATGTTTTTGGCATCATTGCAGAGTATCAGATGCCTGTATCTATGTGTGTTTGTCTCTGTGTCTCCTATTCTATTCCATTGGTCTATGTATCAGTATCAAAGCTGATTCAATTCCATTTTGTTACCATAGTACTATAGTATAATTTAATATCAGGTATTATGATGCCCACCATGTTGCTCTTCTTGCTCAGGATAGCTTTTACTCTTCCAAATAAATTTTAGGTCTGTTTTCCACTTATGTGAAGAATTTTATTGTTATTTTGATGGTGATTGCATTGAATTTATATAATGCTTTTGGTAATATGACCATGTTTACAATATTATTTCTGCCTATTCAAGAACATGGGGGATCTTTACATCTTCTAAGGCCTTCTACAGTTTCTTTATTCAGTGTTCTATAGTTATCATAGTAGAGGTATTTAACCTTCTTTCCAAGTGTTTTTTGAAGTTATTGTGAATAAGGATAGTTTTCATGATTTTTTCAGCAGATTGATTATTGGAGTATAGGAAAACTATCCTGCTACTTTGCTGAATATGTCATCTTTAGAAGTCTCTTGGTGATGTTTTTTGCACCTTCTAAATATAGGATCATGTTATGAGCAGATAATTTGACTTTTTATTTTCCTATTTGTATCTATTTAATTTCTTCTCTTGATTAATTGCTCTGGCTAGATTTTCAAAAAATCATATTGAATAGTAGTGATTAAAGTGGATATATTTCTCTTGCTCCAAACTTTAGAGTAAATGCTTTCAATTTTTCTCCATTCAGCATCATGTTGGATTTTGGTTTGTTTTATGTAGCCATTATAATGTTGTGATAAGTTCCTCTGTACCTATTTTCTTCATCAAATTTAACATGAATGGATGCTGGGTTTTGTCAAAAATATTTTCTACATCTATTCAAATCATTATATAATTATTGCCCTTAATTATATTTATGTAGTGAATTAAATGTTTAGATTTGCCTATGTTGAAACAGCCATGCATCCATGGGATTAAACACAGGTGATGTTATTTGTACTATCTTCTTAATGTGTTTTCAATGTGATTTGAAAATATTTTCTTAATGATTTTTGTGTCTATGTCCATCAAGTATATTTGTCTGTAGGTTTCTCTCCTTGATGTGTATTTATTTTTCTATGTAACAGTAATTGTACTATCTGTAACAACTAATTTCTCAACCTATTCAAGAATGTTACTATAATTTTATATTTGGGCTAGAGAAACTGTGGATAATATTTTAGTAATGACTCCCTAAGTTTTATTAGTACATACCTTTACTTTGTAGTGATTGCAGTTAGTAAGATTTGATATTCTTTCTCAAAGTGGTGATGGACAATGGGTAGAGCAGATGATACATATTTTGTGAGAGTATCAATACTTGGATATTTTCCCAGCCTGGGAAATTAAAAGGAAGCTCATTAAATAGTCCCTTGCAACAAAGTAGAAGACATAATCATCCCAGCATATGGTTAGACATACAAATAACGTGAAAAAGCAAGGACACAAGCCAGCCTAAGCAGCCCACAACACTTTAACACTGATCCCACTGACACCATCCTGAAGGAAAGGGCAAATCAAGAATTTAGAATGTCCACAATTAAAATGTTCAAAGACTAAAGTTATAAAGAAAGAAATGAGAGAGAAAATGCAGGAAGTAAAGAGACCATTTCAATAAAGAGATAGAGATTCTTAAAAGGAAACAAATACTAAATCTGGCATGGTGGTGCATGCTTGTCTGAGCAGCTTGGGAGGCTGAGGCAGGAGGATCACTAGTTCAAAACCAGCCTCAGCAACAGTGAGGCACTAAGCAACTCAGTGAGACTCTGTCTCTACATAAAATACAAAATAGAGCTGCAGATGTGGCTCAGCGGTCAACTGCCTCTAAGTTCAATCCCTGGTAACAACAACAACAAAAATCAGTTGAAAAGTATGACCAATAGATTAGATCCTATAGAAGACAGATTGTAGGCATCCAAGACAATGTATATAATCTTAAAAATAAAGAGAACAAAAAAGAAAAGATTCTAAAAAACCATGACCAGAGTAATCAATAAATTTGAAATAATATTAGAATACTAAATCTAAGGATCATTGGCTTGGAAGGCACTGATTTACAAACAAAAGCAATGCATAACCTTTAAAAAACATTTTTTTAGTTGTAGATGGACACAATATATTTATTTGTTTAATGTGGTGCTGAGGATCAAACCCAGGGCTTCATGCGTGTGATACAAACACTCTACTACTGAGCTAAAACCACAGCCCAATGCATAACCTTTTCAATGAAATAATATCAGAAATTTTACTGATCTTTGGAACAAGATGGAACTCTAAATTCAAGATCACATATGCTGGGCATGATGGCAAATACTGTAATCCCAGCTGCTTGGGAGGCTGACACAGGGGAATTTCAAGTTCAAAACCAGTTTCAACAATTTAGCAAGAACCTGTCTCAAAATAATATATATATATATATATATATATATATATATATATATATATATATATATATATATATATATGGGCTAGATATGTGGTTCAGTGGTTAGGCACCCCTGAGATCAATTCCTGGTACATATTTTTTTTTAAAAAAAAAAATCATATAGAACCCCAAATAGGCACGATTTTATAAGATTCTCTCCAGTACACATAACTAAAGTGCCTAATACACAGAACAAGTTTAAAAATTTAAAAGCCACAAGAGAAAAATAGCAAATCACATTTAGTGGTGAGACAATTAGACTTTCTACTGATTTCTCAGCCTAGAACTTAAAAGCCAGGTGGCTTTAGAATAATATGTACTGATCCCTGAAAGATTCTAGTGCCAACCAAGTTTGTTACATCCAGTAAAGCTATCCTTCAGAATTGATAATAAAATAAAAAGTGCCTATTTTTATATAAGTACTATGCTACTTTTTTTATTATCCCTTTGTGGTACATGTTTAAATCAGGTATTGGGAGAACTCCAGCATTGCTCTTTTTGTTCAAGATCATTTTACTTATTCCAGGTCATTTATGCTTTTATAAATTTTAAGAATTTTTTTTCCAGTTCTGATCCATCAGTTAAATTATGATTCAGCATTTCAGCTTGCAGATTGTCTTATTAAATCTCACTCCTATCCTGGATATTTTGTCAAGCTACATCATCCAAAAATTTGATAAGCTTTTTTGTGTTCATTTTCTTTAATGTATTGGTAAAAATAGAGATGACTGAGCCCACTAATCAATTTCTAGTGGAGAGCTGAGCCCTATAGTTCTCCACTAGAAGAGATCCTCTAGATATGGTATTTTCCAATACTCTTCAAGTATATTGTAAAGTTTTCCAAATCACATTTATCTAACTTCATGTTTCTCTACATTGTACTTCCATTCAATTTCTATATAATAAAGCTTTATTTAACAACTATTACATACAAAATGCTATGATAACCAGCATCTTCTATTGAGATATTATGTAAATTTATTTTTCCAAAATGAGGCTGAATTTCTGATCCACTATGTCTATGCCATGTAGTGAGTCTACTAACCAAATAATAATGGCATTTTAAGTTGTATTTATATGATAAGACCCCAAAATCTATTACTTGGATATCTTGGGTTTCAGTTAAGTATTACCATCAATATTTGACAAACTTACTTATAGCACACGTTCTGGGGAAAGATAGTATACAAAATAATAAGATTTAATTGATGTAAGCATATTTGATTTTTTTTTAGATATGAGGATCATAACACTTTAGTGAGGGAGTCTAAAACAGTCAATAGGGTTCAGAAAGGAAAGAAAAAGAATAAGGGTGTAAAATTACTTACTGTGTTGTGTTGCTAGACTAGGCCCTGAGTAGCATAGAGTCAAACAAAAAGAAAGAATTGAAATAAATGTCTATGGAGGATTAGTCCTTTGACTGAAAAAAAAAAAGATTCTAAATGTAATAGATTCCATTAGAGTATTTGGTTATATTTTTCTCCAGTGACAGGTATTTTAGAAAGCTTCCTTGAGGTACCATTTCTCATTTCTCTGCAATGTTGGTTCTTTGTGCTTAATAGAGGCTTTATGGCATGGTCTTAATTGTATTTTCTTTTTCTTTTTTAAATTTAATGTCAGTGAGGCAGTGGGCTGTTTGGATAATAAAAGAAAAATAAATGAATAGGTTGAAAAAGTACTGGAGAATTAGAGGACAAACTCTATTCAAGGGGACAATGCCTATTTCAGTGGCAATTACAACTTTGGTTTGGACATAATGTCTAAAATATTTGTCTATTAGATGAATGGAAAATGTTCTAGAATTCATAGGTACCAAAAAAGAAACAAACTTTATTTCTTACACCTTAAAAAAAAACTTGGTTCTGCCCTTTGCCATTCCTAATTAGTTTTACAATGAAAAACAGGGTCCAAAACTTGTTGTAGCAGAAAATCTACTTTTATGCTTGAATGGTCATCTCTAATGATTATGCAAAATAAAACAACAAATATGCCATTTTTATTGCTTTTCTGTACTCTGAATCTGCAGGATTGCTTCCCAGAGGGGAATTTAGAGCCCACTCAGATTTCACTCTCCTTGCTTGTACTGTATAAGAAGGAGTTCTGTATTGAGAAATACGAGACCTAGAGTCTGCCACCTCAGATGATAAGGACGTCCCCTGCAGATGTTTAAATGAAGATTTCAACAGAGCATATTTATTATAAACCTGAATGCAAGTAAGAGCCTCTACCTACTTTGAATTTTCCTCAATCTATGTTGAAAATATGTGCAACACATATGTAGTGTTTTCTCATCAAAAACTTAAAAATTGTTTAAAAGTGTCCTATTCAAATATGTGCAAAACAATAAGAAAATTTAATACTTATGAATAGTGTTTAGTATATGCAATCCTATGTGTAAACACATCAAGTACATTAACGCCTTCAATTATTACAATAACACTGTAATCTTACCCTTGTTAAAAATGAATATGAGGCATAGAGAATTCATTCAACTTGTTCAGAAGCACATGATTTACTAATGAATTGGCAATTACAACTTTGGTTTGGTTCTGGTTTGGTTCTGCCCTTTGCCGTTCCTAATTAGTTTTACAAATGAAAGTCAGGAAAAAATCATGGTAAACTGGTTTTGGACCCAATGTTCTAAATCCAATAAACTCTATTGGCTCTAAATATGTGAATTAATGGAAAGACTCATTATACTAATAGCAAATATTAAAACACTGGCCATTATTAAATAGTTATAAAATAATTGTTGATTGGGAGTAGAATTGGAAAATCTTGCCATAGGTGAAAATCAAAGGAGAAGTAATCTTTCATGTTTTTTGTCTGACAGTGAAAGGAAAAGGGAGGAAAAAAAATGCTTCTCCCTCCCCCCCCCCCTCTCTCTCTCGTGTGTGTGTGTGTGTGTGTGTGTGTGTGAAGTTATATTATAAAATTTCATTGGAATAGGCTAAATCTAACTGGCCAACTTCCGGACTATGAAAAGAGAAGGTGACAACTCAACTAATAAAACAGACAAAAAGGTGGAAAGATTGATGTTTATTGTATATTTGTGATCATGGAAATTCATTTACAAAGTTGAAGTACTTCCTCAGAAAACCTACTGGTAAGGGACTGGGGATATAGCTCAGTTAATAGAGTGTTTGCCTTGTAAGCATAAGACCCTGGGTTCAATCCCTAGTACTGCCCCCCCCCAAAAAAAAAAAGTCTATTGGTGATAATTTAATTTCAATTTTAAGAAAATTGTCTTTGAAATGTTTTAGAAATATGCTGATATGTATCCACATTTTATTAAGCATAATCATATGTTTCAGAGAAAAAGTCTAATTGACAGATTGGATTTCAAATTGGTGAAAAGTTAGTTTCCATGTCTTGGTTAAATCAATTGACTAAACCAGAAAGTGTAACTGGTGGTAAATTTAACATAATTTTCAAGCCCTTTGGGACATAATATCAAAAGAATCTGCTTTTAGGGAAAATAGAATATTTTTAAGGAACACAGACTACAAAGTGAAACTATCTCAGTGACAAAGATATTACATTATTGTTTTACACTATTGCTACATAATATTTCTTATTAATGATTATCTATGAGGATGAATCAGTCTATTTTAACAGAATATGACTGATTTCCTGAAGGTTGAAGTCTAGGAAATGTTTTGACAAGTTTGAATGCATTTGAAATCTCTTTTAGTTTCAGGTTAAAGTATTATAAATATTAATATTTTCCTCTGCTATTGTCCTGATTCAGTTTATTCCTGGCAATATTGAAGTAATTAATGGTCATCTCCTTTTAAAAACAGTTATGCAATAGGCATTGTTGAAAAAATTTCAAAATTACTTTGTAAACCATTCTTTAGTGTCTTTATTGAAAATTAAATATTAATGTTAGTAAAAATACTTGGTTAAATATTGTTTTTCCTTTACTCTTTTATAAATGAAAGGGATAATAAATGAGCGATACAAATCTAATTTAGGGATGATCATTCAGGGCATTTTTTATATCTATAAGAAAGTCAGACTGGTTATACTCTTAAGTGTGGACATGCATGCATATGCACATACACAAAAAAGATAATAATTCAGCAAAAGATGAAAAAAGCTATTATTAATCATCAATTATGTAAACTATCTCCTATCACAAAATAATGTTTCATTTTCAACTTTAAAGGATATCTACAAATACATAAAATCACATTGATATAGGAAAAGGAAATATACAAAATGAGTAAGTTGAAAGCTTCGATTGACATCATCTGTCATTTTTGTTTTGTATTATAGCTAAATGATAGCCTAATAAAGAGAACTATTTTCCTGTCATGTTGTGAGAGCAGACCAAGGAGGCAGAGAACTATTCTGAATTATAATTGAATTTAAAACTCTTTCCTCTTACTATATGTGTTATATACAGACGAAAGTTGATATTTAAGTTAAAATCATTGGTTGGGTTATATATTCCAAAACATAAATATAAAATAAGTCAGGTTTTATGAAAATTTATTCTAATTCAGTAGTCTTCAAACTGCATTTAACAGTACTTAAGAGTTCCAAAAATATTTTACCTGTTTTTTTAAATGTATTTATCATAATAAACTAATTAAAAATGCACACTCAAATGTATTGCATATCAATTTTTAACTTTCTTTTGAGACTTCAATACTATTAACTTTTGTTGAATTATTATTAGATTTTTTTCTGAATATCTGGGAATTGAACAGTTCATAACACCTTTAGAACATACTTGAAAAGTTTGCAGGTGTGATTTTGATTTCGAAGTTTACAGCCAGGGTCATGGTGCATGCCTGTAATCCCAAAAGCTAGGGAGGCTGAGGCAGGAGGATCATGAGTTCAAAGCTATCCTCAGCAGTTTAGTGAATCCCTAAGCAACTTAGCGAGAACTTGTCTCTAGATAATTTTTTTTTTAAAGGCAGAGTGGGGACGTGCGCACTAGCAATGTGGCTCAGTGATTAAGTACCCCTGGGTTCAATCCCTGGTATCAAAAAAAAAAAAAGTTTACAGAGGTGATCTACTTTTTTTATAAATGCCCTATCCATTATTATAAAGATAAAATACATAAACCAATTTACAACTACAGTGCATCTAAGCCATACTCAATAAACGCCCAAGACAGTAAAGGGTCATTTCTTCGGCATGTTTGATTCAATAACAATATATGAAAGAAATATGAAATGTAATAATTTTAGTATTTATTGAAAATGGTTTTTCTTTTCCAATTTAAATACCTATAACAAGGAATCAGATAAGTTGAAACTGACACCAGGATTTCAAGGGAAGTTTTTTTTTATATGCTGTTATCATTTGCAATAATTTACCTGAGTAATAGAATTTGTTGTATTTTTTTTTAATACCAGAGATTTAACCCAAGAGTGTTTAACTACTGAGCAACATCCCCAGCCCTTTTAGATATTGTATTTAGAGACAGGGTCTCCCTGAGTTGCTTAGGGCCTTGCTAAATTACTGAGGCTGACTTTGAACTTGCAATCCTCCTGCCTCACTCTCCTGAGCTGCTGGTATTACAGGGGTATGCCACCAGCCAGAGCGAATTTGCTGTATTTTGAACCAAGTCAAATATAGAGATCAATTGGATGTAGAGGAATGAAAATAATGTATTCTTTCTCATCAAATTAGTAAATGTGAGGCTGGGGTTGTGGCTCAGTGGTAGAGCGCATGCCTTGCACGTGTGAGGCACTGGGTTGGATCCTCAGCACAACATAAAAATAAATAAATGTATTGTGTACGTCTACAACTAAAAAAAAGTTTTTAATTAGTAAATGTTATAATAAATGCAAACTAATAAATCAAATGTTTTATATTTTTATTTATGTAAACAGATATTTTTTACTTATTTATTGCTATTATTATTTTAACTTTTGATTTGGAAAGAAGCTCCACTAAATTTGTCAAATATTTTTCTAATATGATATATATTATAATTGAAATATATTTGTTATTCTAGGAAGATAAAGCAACAGCAACAATATTTTTGTCTTTCCTAATTCTTATAAAAAAGAGAAGACTTAATTAATGAAGCTTCTTATGAACAACATTTACAACAGAATACAAACAGGAGATATAATGAACATATATCATCTCCATATCCTTGCAGGATGAAAAGAAAGCAACAATAGCAGTATCCGATGAATCTGAGGATGAAAGATTCTGACAAACATGAGATTTTTATTGGGAAAATGCAATGGCCAATTTGAAAACATCAGTTGAAAATGAAAGAAATAACTGAAGAAACTAGAGTAGTCTAAGTCGTTTGAAATTTCACAAGTGATGGACTAGAACTCACTTCTAAGATAAGCCTTCTGCTGAAGAGAAACTTACAGGAGTAGTAGCAAAATTGAATAAGATAAGGACAATATATATATATATATATATATATATATATATATATATATATATACATATATATATATCAATCATAGTGGAAGAATATTGCTAGGAAATCTCAGAAAGCAGTCATATTTTTAACACTGTTTCAAAGCAAGAGGAAGGAGAAATCTGTTAACTTTTTTAGGAATTTACTATCTGTTTTTAAAAATTTAGGAAACCTAATTTCAAAAAGAAACACTAAAATTTTTCATGATCAAAACCTATACAAAGTTATAAAAAACAGAAATGGTTAGAATAACTTCCCTTCAAACAATAACATTAGCACTCTAGAAATACATTTCTCAGAATCATATCAAAACTGCAAACTACTATTACAAAATGAGGCAGAATATTTAATAAACTCACATGATATATTTAAAATCACATTTATGAAAACTCAGAAGATGACAGAACTTATAAACAGAAGTAAAAAATTGTGACATGATGATTAAATTCAGAAGAAACACTAGACTGAAAAAACAAAACAGTAACTTGGAGGAAAATAGAGGCAAAAAATTTAAAAGTTTTTAAAAAATTAGAAAATGAAAAAAAATAAAAATGGATAAAGAAAATTTTACATACACATATTAGAATACTTGAAGAAATAAAGCAAAGTAAGGGGCTGAAGAAATACTAAAATTCCTAATTAATGTAAATGTTACCATCCCCCAAAATTTAAACTACATGTTGAAAGATCATACTTTATATGAAATAACACTCACAACGAACTAAAAATACCATAAAGAAAAGAAATATCCTTTGGGCAACCAGAAATAAAAGTACTTAGGAAACACTGATACAAGAAAGAAAATTAGATTAATATCAGATATTTTTATATCAATGCTTCATGCTAAAAATATAATAAAAGTTTCAGATACTCAAGGAAAGAAATGTGTGTCCAGGATTTTAGATCTACCTAACTAACTTTCAGGTATTAAATATCATACACTTTTATCAAGATACAAGAATTTGGCTAATATTTCTTCCATAAATCCTTCTTGAGGAATCATAATAGAAAATAAGTTTCACACAAGGAAAATGACTAGAAAAACTTCAACATACGAATAGGCTTTCATCATTAACTAGTTATCTGAAGAACTAAGGCTAAATGATAGCTAAGAAGTAATGTATTATGTGATGCCTATATGCTTTGAAAATATTTACATGTAACTATTATGAAAATGGAGTATATATAAAAATATGTAAAGGTTTCAGTTACCATATCAAAGATAGTATTAATGTTACTATTTTGAGCATAGTGTGTATGTATTGAGGCATTTTAAAAATAAGCAATTGTACTATAATCTTATTTTACCATCTCCATGTTTTTAAGAAGCAAGCTTTCAAGGTGGAAGAAAGAAGACATAAATATTGTAATGCTGTAGAAGATAAATTAATTAGAATTCAGTAACTATATATATATATATATATATATATATATATATATATATATATCAATTCCCCTAAAAAATCCATATTGATATTGTTATCATTTTCAATGATACAGATATATGCCCAAGAATGCCCTAGTTTCTTTTACTCAATAAATTAAGTGTAATCCCAACTCAATAGCAAGCCTAGTACTCAGATTGTACTGTTGAAATGTCATTTCTCGCGAACAGGGTATCTTGGAGAAATGACAGATTTTGGGTTTAAGGAATAACAAACAAAACAATGTATTGCCAGATAGCATGTAAGCTACCAAAGAATATTATGGTCATGTCAAAGGGCGAAAGGAAGGACAAAATAAGTTCCAGAAATAATTACAAAGGATTGAACCCCATGAAATATATTGAAATCCATTAGCTGTGCCAGTATTTTAAAAAAAATAACATCATTTTTAGCCAATGATATTGGAAATACTCTGAAGAATCTAGTTTTTTTTTCCTCCCTTTCCTTTATGTGGTATACTACTGGGTCCACCAAATAGTAAAGAGAATTATCATTTAATAAAAGCACCCAAATATTTCTTGAATAAGAAATATTATTAGAATATTTCCATTTTTCAAGCCCCTATGAATAGAAAAAGTAGGCATTCTTTATCAATGGCTTTGTGGGAGAACAGAATATGAAACCCTAAAATCTGAGGGATTGTTGAGCTGAAGGAAATTAAGAAAAAGCAAATATAAGAAAATTCTTTTCCCCTACCAATACCCAGAAGGAATACCACTCCCATCTAGTCCTCTTTCCCTGATGGAAAATTTAAGAAAAGTCTGGGGACTAAATCCAATCCAGTCAACTGGGACTCTGAGAGCTGAGGTTTCCCAGATAATTTGATAACAACATCAGAATTAAAACTGCACAAGGCACATGCACTATTGCTATAGTCTAAATCTTTGCTCACCCCTCAAGTTCATATGTTGAAACCTAGTTCTCAAAGTGGTGGTATTAAAAAGTAGGTCATGAGGGCTCCATATCACAAATGGGATTAAAGTCTTTATGAAAGAAGCTTGAAGGATCTTGCTCACTACTGTCATGTAAGGACACAAGCAGTGTATGAGGAAGTTGGCCAACACTAGGCACTAAATCTTCTGGTACCTTGATCATGGACATGCCACCCCCCAGAAGTGTGGACAATAAATTCTTATTATTTATAAATTACTCAGATTAAGGTGATTTGTTTTAGCAGCCCAAATTAGACTAGTACAATTACCTAGTACTTTACTATCCATATAAAATTGACTTTTACATTAAAAATTTAATTCTAATGTATTAAGTAAAAATCATTTTTTTAAATCAAAGACCATTGCAAATCTAATGGAGCACAAAACATATTTAATATAATCTTTAAAAATGCAAGAAGAAAATATGACAAAAATGACTTTTGGCAAGGAAATGTAAAATTTTTTTAGTTTGTTTTCATAAAAATTATTAGCCAAATCCACCTCTAAATTGTGTAAGAAGTAGTATGTAATACCACTTTAGTTCTGGCTTTTAGTTCTGGCTTTTAGAGAGGCAATTTGGAATAGACTTTTAATAGTTATACCTTAAACAAATTTTTTATTGTTCTCAAATAGATGTAGATGTAAGTTAAGAATAAACTCAGAGAATATATGATGAATTTTCTGATAGTATTCTAAACATATTCACTGGTGAAGGCAAAGTAAAAATGGCATTGTCTCTGGACTTCTTAGGAATTTAAATGACCTCCCTCTGAATGCAATTCAAAATCACACTGTTGAAGAATTTTATCTGAACTAAGAAAAATAAAATTGAGTAGTGAGATTTAATTCTTTTATTTTATACCATTCCTATTAAAATATTTCTTTGAATGGGGATGTAGTTTATTGGTACAGCACTTGTTTAGTAGAGGCAAACCATGGGTTCCAACACTCCACAGCCTCACTCATGCTAAAATTTTTTAAGTTTTTTTTGTAAGCCTCTGTGTTAGATATACATCCTTGGTTATTCAGAGGTATGGATTAAAATGAGCGCTTAAAGTAAGATTTTGCAAGAGGTATCATGAAATAGTGAAAGCAAAATGAGCTTTGAGTCATACTGAACTAAACTGATTTCTGTCTCTTCTGTTTTGGGCAAGTTACTTAAACTATTTCATCTCAGTTGCTTCATTATTAAATGGAAATAATGCATTGCAAATTTATTGTATATAAAATGCCTACCAAGGCATCCTACATAATAGATCCTCAATAAATTATATTTATTAATATAATGTTAATTTTATGTAGTTTTCTTTGGTGGTGAAAAAAGATATATTTGTTATTGTTACAATATTTAAATCATTCCAACAAAGGTTAACTGTACTTCAAATTTCCCTTATCTTTTTTTTCCTCAATCAGTAAAATAATGCACAACTTTATTCTTCCAAATAACAGCTACAAAAATTCTGAAATAAGCAAACTGTTGTAGGTAAATAGTGTAATAGGGCTTTTTTTTCCTTTCTTCCTTTAGGTCTAAATTGCCATGTCTCCCTTGGTACTGAAGGCCTGGGTTTCCTCTCTAATTCTGCAAAACTATAGGTGTGATAACAGGAAATTTATTATTTCAATATTCATTTCTTAATACATACTAGGAATATTGACCTTAATTTTGACTTTCTTATAATTGTACATATGTGTTCATGTGTACTTATACACACAAGATTTTCATCAGTTTTGCTGAGGTAAGTACCTATTACTGGTAAAAATAATGAACTGTGGAGTTAGAACCAAATAAAATCAGATATTACTTTTTGCAGCTAAATAGGAATATATCTCAAATATATCAACATGTACATTAACCATTTAACTTTCTCTATTTTAAGAAAATGAGCCATACTACATTAGAATGTACTATGTGTTTGTGATAAAATTCTGCATTGAGAATTTCCGGACCTTGATAAATTCTGTAACTTCACTATAAAAAACACAATGTAAGAATAAGGCACTGTTTAATAAAATGTTTCTTTGGATGGTTACAAGAAGAAAGATCCAAATTTTGAACCTGCTACAATTATTTTCTAGAATTTCTAATGTGAAAATAAAAACCATTCTTTTCAAAAGGCACATACAGTACCTCAAAGGTATTAATTATCTTAAATTTGCCAGAATTAAGAACACAGTTTGATGCCAAGTTGCTATCAGGTGCTTCAAACTGTCATACTGCTAACAAAAGAACTATTTTTATGATATGTATTTTTTGTTTCTGAAAAGTTGTACCACTCAACAAAGGAAAAGAATATAATAAACTTTCCTAAACTTTTATATTTTGTAATGAAGTTATGGGGAGAGCAATCCTTTAGATCTGCATATATGAAGTAATTAAACATATCTGGTAAAGTTTTATATTGTTCTTGTTTGTGTTGCTAATAATACAATACCACAAACTGGGTTGGTTTTAAGGAAAAGAGAATTATTTGACTGTATATGGTGATAATATTCTTGCTGTTGGATTCCTATGGCAGCACAGGGTATCACAGAACAGGACAAGAGACAGGGAATGTTTCATGTGCATTTGTCCTCTTCCTCCTCCTCCTCCTCCTCCTCCTCCTCCTCCTCCTCCTCCTCCTCCTCCTCCTCCTCCTCCTCCTTCTCCTCCTCCTCCTCTTCCTCCTCCTCTTCCTCCTTCATCTCCACCCCCCTCTCTCTCCCCCTCCTGTTGAGAGCCACAGCCGAAGGGGCCCCAGCAAACTTCCAGCTGCCAGCAATCCAGCTGCCGGCTGATGATTGGCTCACAGCGGCCCCAGCAACATCTAGCTGATTGGCTCCTCGGCCCCAGCAACATCTAGCTGATTGGCTCCTCTGCGGTGATGCTCATTGGACTGTTTCCCTGCCCTTTCAGACCACGGAGCTGCTCATTGGGGGACTTTTTGGCTCTGCCCACGTGACCCAGCCAATCGGCCTCAAGAGCAGGAGGATTGTGGGAGGTGGAGAGAAGCTTGTGGGGGGAGAGACAGGCTTGGGAAAAGCCGGTGGTGGCAGTTGAGGCTCTGAGGGGTTTTTCCTGAGAGGCTGTTTGTTTGGCGTGTTTTGTTCTAAAAATAAAGTTAGTTTCTTTTGACAAGTGGCTCCTGATTGTGCCCAGCCAGACTGCGGCATCTGGTGGCTCGCACGGGGAGCGACTGAGGGTAAGTGAACTGCTCGCCCCTGAGGGCAGGGCGAGAGGATGGGTAGCCATTTTAAGATTCTTCTTTTGTTATTTTGTTTCACTTTTGTTTTAAGTTGCCTGTCCCTGGAGATGAGTGAGACGGAAGAAAAACCGCTCACATCTGAGGAAAAACTATTTACGTCTGAGGAACAGATAGGGAGAAAGGACGGATGCACATGTCAGGAGGATAGAAAGGCTATAATGACTTTTTGTTGTTCCCTTTTTATTTCATTCTGTCTCGGTTTTGTTTGGCGTCATCTTGTTGGGTTGTATTATAGTAGAAATACGGGATCAGAAATTAGTAAAAAACAAACTGAAAGAGTGTTAAGTAAATTGTTAGAGGAAGGAGGCATCCCAGTAAAATCAATAGCAGTCAGGGCATACGTTGATACAATACAAAAATGTAGCCCATGGCTTTTTAAGGAGGAGTTGTTAAATATATCACAATGGAACCATCATGGTGAAGATTTAAAAAGAATAGAAAAGAAAAGCCCAGGGACTCTGCCAGTTGGCACATTGCCATTGTGGACGTTCGTATCTTGTTTGCTTAGTCCAAAGCCTTCAGTTCAGACAATGGTAGAGGAAGGAGAAGACATAATGATTCAAGTAAAAGAGAAGGTCTCTCAAGTTAGTCAGACAGAGGAAAAGATTCAAGTAAAAAAGAAGGTCTCTCAAGTTAGTCAGACAGAGGAAAAGATTGAAGTAAAAGAGAAGGCCTCTCAAGTTAGTCAGACAGAGAAAGAAAGTGTAAAACAGAAAAAGCCATCAGGGGGAAAGTTACAACAGGAGATTGCTACTAACACCTTTCTATCACCAGAGGGTGTAAGTGTCCAACCAACAGCACCACCTCTACAGGAGACTGCTACTAACACCTTTCTATCACCAGAGGACGTAAGTGTCCAACTAACAAGGCCACCTCCATATGCTGGGAGGTCCCCAACCCCCGCAGTTGATAGTTGGGATCCTGAGACAAGATCTCAAATATTAACATGCCCTGTATTTGAGGCAGGAGGGCAGCGATTTTACCAAGTTTTAAATTTCAAAACAGTGAAGCAGCTAAAAGAGGCTGTAACAACCTATGGTCCTCAAGCACCCTTCACTGTAAGCTTGGTCGAATCCATTAACAACTTGAACATGACGCCAGCAGATTGGGCTAATATGTGTAAAGCTGTGCTAAATGGAGGACAATACCTGTTATGGAAGGTTGCCAATGAGGAATTTTGCAAGGAGACGGCTAGGCGAAATGCAGCAGCTGGTTATCCTCAGAGAAATCTAGATATGTTGTTAGGAAAGGGACCTTATGAGGATCAGCAGCAACAAATTGCATATGATCCTGGCGTATACGCACAAATTGCTGCAGATGCAATTAAGGCATGGAAGACTTTACAAGGACATGGAGGTTTACAAGGTCAATTATCTAAGGTAATACAAGGAGCTAATGAACCTTATGCTGAATTTGTAGATAGGCTTATTCAAACAGCTACCAGAGTTTTTGGGAATACAGAACAAGCAATGCCATTACTAAAACACCTGGCTTATGAGCAAGCGAATCGTTGGTGCAGAGATATCATTAGACCATGGAAACATGAAGATTTAAACACATATATTAAATTATGTAGAGACATTAATGAACAAGAGCAAGTCGTGGCAGCTGCAGTAAAACAGGCTTTAGATGCCAGAGACATTAATGAACAAGGGCAAATTGTGGCAGCTGCAGTAAAACAGGCTTTAGATGCCAGGCCAAGAACATGCTACAATTGTGAACAAACAGGACATTTTAAAAGGAATTGCCCCATTGGAGGAGGGTTTAACAAAACTAGGTATCCAAGGAGTAGAATACCAGGTATTTGCCCACGATGCCGTAGAGGGAGACATTGGGCTAATGAATGCCGTTCTCAAACCACCATAGAGGGTACTCCATTATCAAAAAACGAACAAGGACCAGGTGTTTATCCACGATATCGTGGAGAAAGGCATCAGGCTCCATTGCCAAAAAATGGACAAGGGGGCCCAATGCTCCGGGGCCCAAAACCACAAATATACGGAGCACTGGAGGAACCCAGCAACCCCATCAGGGTAGTGCCCAGGACACATTGTCCATCAGATCCCTCATCAGACAAACCAGAGGGAGCGCAGGGTTGGACATCTGCGCCTCCGCCAGAGCAGTACTAACTCCAGAGATGGGAGTTCAAATCATTCCCACAGGGGTGAAAGGACCTCTTCCCAAAGGAACAGTAGGCTTATTATTGGGACGCAGCTCTTCTACTCTAAAAGGACTTATGATAAGTCCTGGGGTAATTGATCCCGATTATGAAGGTGAAATAAAAATTATAGCCAGTTCTCCAAAGGGTATATCAGTAATTTCACCAGGAGATAGAATAGCACAGTTACTAATAATACCCAGCCTACATGATAAATTTTCCAGTCGTACTGTAGAAAGAGGTTCCAAGGGATTAGGTTCCACAGGTGTAGATTGGGCTATGCTTTCTTTAAATTTAGATTCTCGCCCCATGCTAAAACTAAATATTCAAGGACATGAATTTAATGGGCTACTGGATACAGGTGCAGACCTTAGCATCATCTCTCGTCAAGAATGGCCAAAACATTGGCCATTACAACAAGCCACTCAAACGCTTCGAGGCCTAGGAGTGGCGACTAATCCCCATAGAAGTGCAATGGTATTAGATTGGAAGGATCCTGAAGGATGTGAAGGAACTATACAGCCATATGTATTGGATCATCTTCCCGTAAATTTATGGGGACGAGATGTCCTAGATCAATTAGGTTTGACATTAACAAATAACATCAACCAAAATGCACCCACTATTATGACTAGACAAGGTTTTAGGAAAGGAAAAAGATTAGAAAAACAAGAACAAGGTATAGCAGCACCAATACAAATAGATCAAGGAACAGACAGACATGGGTTGGATTTTCAGAAAGGGCCACTGAGACAATAAAAATTACTTGGAAATCAGAAAGACCAGTGTGGGTTCCTCAGTGGCCCCTGACTAAAGAAAAGATACAAGCAGCCCATGACCTGGTCAAACAACAATTAGCAGAAGGACATATACAACCTTCTGTATCTCCCCATAATACTCCCATTTTTGTCATCAAAAAGAAATCTGGTAAATGGAGATTATTGCAAGATTTAAGAGCCATTAATAATGAGATGGTTATTATGGGACCTGCTCAATCAGGGATTCCTCAGTTGTCTGCTTTGCCAAAAACCTGGTATGTTTTAGTTATAGATATTAAAGATTGTTTTTTTTCAATTCCAATTCATCCTGAGGATAGTCCACGTTTTGCATTTACTATCCCTGCACTGAATCATGAAGGTCCTGATCAGAGATATGAATGGAAAGTACTCCCTCAAGGGATGGCTAACAGCCCAACTATGTGTCAAATTTATGTTAACAAAGCAATCCAGCCACTTAGAAATCAAAATTCTGAACTACAAATATTTCACTATATGGATGATGTATTATTAGCACACAAAGATAAAAACACATTGCTAGAATGTTATGCCACACTTACAAACTTATTAAAAAATTATAATCTAGAGATAGCAATAGATAAAGTACAATTAAATTTTCCAATTAATTATTTAGGAGTTCTATTATCCTCAACCATGGTCCGTCCACCAAAAATTCAAATACGAGTAGATCAACTCAAATCACTTAATGACTTTCAAAAGTTATTAGGAGACATAAATTGGATAAGGCCTTATTTAGGTATACCAACAGGAGAGTTGGGACCTTTATTTGATATCCTAAAAGGTCCATCAGATCCAAATTCACCCCGAATGTTAACGCCTGAAGCAAGAAAGGCATTAAAAATCATTGAAACATATATGGAAAATATGCATTTGGATAGAATTGATATAAGTTTGCCTTTATTATTTATTGTACTACCAACAAAAAATATTCCTACAGGAGTATTTTGGCAAGAAGGTCCATTATTATGGATACATTTATCTTATTCTCCTAACACTATTCTTACTAGGTATCCTGAGGCTGTAGGACAATTAATACTCAAAGGAATAAAAGCAGCAAAGGGAGTGTTTGGAATTTCTCCCAATAAAATTATTACTCCATATAATATGAATCAAATTGATGAGTTAGCTAATGAGTTAAATACTTGGGCAATAATCATGTGCAAATCTAATGTTTCATTTGATAACCACTTACCATCTAATCCTTTATTGTCTTTTTGGTCATTGCATCCTGTAATTTTTCCAAAAATGACAAGAAAAACACCTATCATGAATGCTCCAAATATATTCACTGATGGGTCAAATAATGGTACAGCAGCAGTAGTTACCCCTGATCAAACTTTTACATTTTTAGTACCCAAACAATCAGCTCAAAAGGTAGAGCTTAATGCAGTTTTACAAGCTTTTGTGATGTTTAAAGATTCTGTATTTAATTTATTTTCTGATAGTCAGTATGTAGTTAATGCTATAGTATCTCTTGAAGATGCTGGTAGGATTTCCCCTTCTTCTACTGTTTTCTCTTTGCTTTCCACTATACAAAGTCTAATCTGGGACAGAAAAGATCCATTCTTTATAGGACATATCAGGGCACATACAGGATTGCCTGGAGCCCTTAGTTTGGGCAATGATTTAGCAGATAAAACTACACATGACATACATATTTTCTCTACACTAGAAGAAGCTATAAATTTTCATAAAAAGTTCCATGTCAATGCTAATACTTTACAAAAGCGTTTTAAAATAACTAAGGAACAAGCTAGACAAATAATAAAACAATGTCAAAATTGTGTGACCTTTTTACCACAAGTTAATCTTGGAGTCAATCCTAGAGGATTGATACCTAACCATATTTGGCAGATGGACGTCACACACTTGCCAGAATTTGGAAAATTAAAATATTTGCATGTTACAGTTGATACTTCTTCTGGATTTTTGATGGGCTCCCTTCATGCCGGAGAAAAAACTAAAGATGTTATAGCTCATTGCTTACAAAATTTTGCCACTGTGGGTGTTCCAAAACAGTTAAAAACAGATAATGCCCCTGGTTATACTTCTACCTCTTTTAAACAATTTTGCTCAACATTTGGCATTACTCATATAACAGGAATCCCATACAATCCACAGGGACAAGGCATAGTTGAAAGAGCTCATCAAACTATTAAAATGTACTTATTAAAGCAAAAAGAAGGAATTGGGAAGGGGTATATATTCCCCAAAGATAAACTTAAAATAACCCTTTTTACTCTAAACTTTTTAAATTTGGATTCATCAGGACTTAGTGCTGCGGAAAGGCATATGTGTCCAAAAAATGTACATAAGCCCAAGGTACTTTGGAAGGATATTCTAACAGGACAATGGAAAGGTCCTGACCCAGTAATTGTCTGGAGTCGGGGGTCTGTTTGTGTGTTTCCACAGGGAGAACAGCAGCCGATTTGGATTCCAGAGAGATTAACCAAAGTCCTGACCCAGTGATTGTCTGGAGTCGGGGGTCTGTTTATGTGTTTCCACAGGGAGAACAGCAGCCGATTTGGATTCCAGAAAGATTAACTAAAGCGATTTCTACAGACCAAAAAGAAGATGATTTGGCTCAAATCCATAACAACTGATATCCAAAACTCCAGTTTGGCTATTCTTACATCTGCAACAGAACCAGGATGCTTTTTTCAATATCTATTTTATTATTGCCCTTTGCCATATCATGAAGTTCTATTTTGTTTTTTGAGCTCATACAGACCTAGGTTAATGTTTTGCTGATCAGTTCTATTTTTTGACTATAGAGTTTTTAAACATTGCAATGGAGATTTCACCTGTAAAAAGTTATAAGGCCTTTACTATAATGTTATGTGTTGTATGTATTATGTTATGTGTGCACACTTGTGTTTTGTGTTATATGTTTGAATGTCCATATATCATATATGATGAGCGCTCATGATAAAATGGATCCAAATATTTTTTTTTCACGTGATTTATATGGTTTAATTTATATTGGGTAAACAACTGTTGAGGATTGTTTTAATATGTAAACAAAAAAGAAGGTTAACAGATCTGTTTGCTTAATTTCACCTTTCCTTTTCATTATATTTAATAATTCTCTTAAAGATAATGTAAATTGTTAAGAAAATTGTTTTCTTTTAGTGCCTTCTGTAATGTTACATAATTTTTTCTTTAGCCATTATTGCCAGAATTCCTATCTTCATCCCAGTGCTGGTGAAGTCAAAGATAAAACCAATCTACACCTTCTACAATAGCCATCACTGAACTGCTTGCAGAACTTGCCTGGACACATTGTGAGCTCACCTGTATGCATTTTGAACTATCTGTTGGTGCAGCGACTTGTGGTAGTGTTGGGGTATTTTTGCTGATGATGTCACCGGTGGTACAATTTTTCAAAGGAGCCCTCAATTGGCTTAATGTCATGGCATTTTGCATCCTCCTCTACTAGTGATGGTCTAAAATTTGGGGGCCAACAGAGGTGAGGCAAAGAACCTCACCCCCCCACTGGTGCAAAGGCCTATCCACAAGTATAGCTGTATGCTGGACCGGTAGTCAGTGACGGGTATGATCCAATTGCAGTGGTACCAACCTAAGACAGGAGGCTGACGCCTAGAGGTCAGTTCATCCGATGACGGGTAAGGACCATATGTTGAATTGGACTGCCTAACAGGCACGGTCCCTAAGCCACATGCTTGTTGTTTAAACAGAGAGGGGGAGATGTTGAGAGCCACAGCCGAAGGGGCCCCAGCAAACTTCCAGCTGCCAGCAATCCAGCTGCCGGCTGATGATTGGCTCACAGCGGCCCCAGCAACATCTAGCTGATTGGCTCCTCGGCCCCAGCAACATCTAGCTGATTGGCTCCTCTGCGGTGATGCTCATTGGACTGTTTCCCTGCCCTTTCAGACCACGGAGCTGCTCATTGGGGGACTTTTTGGCTCTGCCCACGTGACCCAGCCAATCGGCCTCAAGAGCAGGAGGATTGTGGGAGGTGGAGAGAAGCTTGTGGGGGGAGAGACAGGCTTGGGAAAAGCCGGTGGTGGCAGTTGAGGCTCTGAGGGGTTTTTCCTGAGAGGCTGTTTGTTTGGCGTGTTTTGTTCTAAAAATAAAGTTAGTTTCTTTTGACAAGTGGCTCCTGATTGTGCCCAGCCAGACTGCGGCACCCTCCCTCCCTCCTTCCCTTCCTCCCTCCCAACCCATGGAGCCAACAGGACCACATAATGACTTTATCTAATAATACCACCTCTGAAAGATCCCACCACTAAATACCATTATTGGATTAAGTTTTCAGCTTCTTAATACCTTATATTAAGGATTACACTCCAGCATGAGTTCAGGGGACAAAACATTTTTAAACCACAAAAGATTTATTGGTTTATTGTTTCACTTTTTGTTTTTCCTGAGGAAGTTATAGAAATTAGGCATCCTACTGCTTGCTCTACCTTGCAGCTCTCCAGTTCTTTTAGTTATTGAGTTCTTGATAAGTTAATAACAAACTTTTTAAGCAACCCATTGTAAAACTTATATGTGCTAAGGGAAATTTTAAAAGTAAGAATATCATATCACTTGATATCTGCTTTTATTATTTTAAATTGTTATTACTTTCATCTTTCAGTCCTGTTTCTCTTGATTTTCAATTTTATTTTTAATTTGTTTACTTACTTTCAAGTCTTTATTTATTATATTTATAATTTTTATTTTGTTGTTTTCTGACCTATATCCTCTATCTTAATCTTTATTACTTCAAAAATTTTCAATTTAATCTTCAGTGAGTCTTGTTTCCTTTACCAAACATTATATAATATTATATTTTTATTTTAAATCTTTTATATTTCTTATTTTGTTTTAAAATTATTTAGGTCTAATTAAATCTAATAATTTTTGTTGGCATTTATTGATTGAGTCTCGTTATGATTCATTCTAGAATAAATAGATTTTGTGGATAGTTCACAACATAAGCAGCAAAGATTTTCTTTCTTCCAAACTTCCAAGTTTCCTGTTATTACAGGCTATAGTTTTGCAGAATTAAAGAGAAAATTCAGGCATTCAATAGCAAGGGAGAAACAACATGTACACTAATGAGTTTGATTTGTCATATACAAGGTATATCAGTCAGCTTTCTTGATGCTGTGAATAAAAGACTCACTAGAACAATTGTACAGGAGGAAAAGTTTATTTGAGGGCTCATGGTTTCAGAGGTCTTAGTCCATAGAAGGCCGGCTCCATTCCTCAGGGCTCAAAGTGAGGCAGAACATCATGGGAGAAGAGTGTGGCAGAGGGATGTGGCTCACATGAAGATCAGGAAGCAGAGAAAAAGAGAGTACACTCTCCATATACAAATATATACCCTATAGCTCCACCCCCAATGAACCACTTGTTTCAGCCACACACCACCTGCCTCCAGTTACCTCTCAGTTAATCCCATCAGGGATCAATTCACAGATTTGATTAAGGTTATAACCCAATTATTTCTCCTCCAAACCTTCTTGAATTGTCTTCCATGTGAGCTTTTGGGGAACAATTCATATCCAAACCATTACACAAAGCAAGCAGTCACAGTAGAAAAATGTAGAAATATGTAAAGAAAAGCATATCTTTCTTCATAACCTGCTCAGACCTCCAAAATATTTTTATTCATTTGTGAAGCTATATAGACAATTGTTTTCACTCTCTCTCTCCCTTTTTCGCTCTCTTTCCCTCTCTCTCTCTCTCTCTCTCTCTCTCTCTCTCTCAAAGGATATAATGCAATATGGTTACATAATTGTATTTCTAAAATAGAAATATACCATAACATTTTATGCAAAAAAGTATAATATTAGATATTCTATTTTCAATGGATTCATATAATTTTGTAGAATAGAAGTACTGTGGTGGTTAATTTTAACGGCAAACATGGAGAGGTATGATATATCATTGTTTGGTCAAACATCAGTCTGAATGTTGCTGGAAAGATATTTCTTTTGTTTGGTTAATCTTTAAAATCAATAGACTTTGTGTAAATCAGATTACCCTCTACAATATGGATGAGCTTTAGCCAATCAGTTGAAAGACTAAAAAGATTGTAGTTCTCAGAAAAAAAGAAGAAATTCTCCACACTGCTTAGAACTCAAGGCTGGACATAACTTCCTGTCAGAATTTCTTACTGTTCTGCCCTGTAGAATTCAGACTTGCCAGTCCTCAAAAACATGAGATTATTCTTTAAAATAAATCTCTCATCTCCCTTCTCCTCCTCCTCCTCCTCCTCCTCCTCCTCCTCCTCCTCCTCCTCCTCCCCCTCTTCCCTCCTTCTCTCCCTCTCCCTCTCTCAATCTCTCTCTCTCTCTCTCTCTCTCTCTCTCTCTCTCTCCCTCCCTCCCTCCCTCCCTTCTTCCCTTCCTCTCCACATTCTATTGGTACTGTTTCTCTGGGTAACCATGATTAATATATGAATCAAAGATTATTTGGCCTTGCTTAATAATTTACTTACCTTTGTATTCATCCTTCTATATTTTGTATTAATTTGTATTTTATATTAATTTGCTGCCACTTTTTGGTTTTCTTTGATCAGAGAATGGAATTTTTAAATATCTCTACTTTTGGTAATTTATTAAAATTTTCTGGGCTGGGGTTGTGGCTCAGTGATACAGCACTTGCCTAGCAAATGTGAGGCACTAGGTTTGATCCTCAGCACCACATGAAGATAAACAAATAGAATAAAGATATTGTGCTCACCTACAACTAAAAAAGTATTTTTAAAAAGATGATAAAAAAATTTCTTGTACAGGGCTGGGGTTATGGCTCAGTGGCAGCATGCTTGCCTAGCATGCCTGACGCACTGGGTTCAATTCTCAGCACCACATACAAATAAGTGAAAATAAAAGTTCATCAACAATATGAAAAATATTTTTTAAAAAATTCTGTGTTATGTTTGCAACTGACTTCTTGCTTTATAAATTTTGTGTAAGAAAATAATATATATTATCCACTTATAGAATCTATCATTCTAAGTTTAGTTACTTTAGGCTTGTTTTTGAATTGGTGGATTTTTTGAATGTTTTTATGCCTGATATATTTTAATTCTCAAATTTTGAGAGAGATAAAGTAATATGGTACAGTATTATTGTACATTTTTAAAAGCTGAGTTCTCCACATTATTTCTAGTATGTTTGTTTTATATTCCTTATTGCTGTATTATTTATTGTCATGTAGCTTATTTATACATCTACTTTATAGATTATATGCTTAAATATTACATAATATCCCTTTTTTTACCTGAAGTTTTTGACCCTGAAATATGCTTTAACTGGCATTTATAGAGCTATTCTTTTAGTTTACTTTGTGATGTATAAATTTTTCTCCTGTTAGTTTTTCTAAGCTCTGCTTTCTCACAATTTTTGGTCTTATCAGACATGTAATTTTACATGCTTTTTCAAAACTTTAGTTTTGGAATATTTCATTGTTGATAAATAAATAGTAAAATTTTCAAGCAATATTTCAAACAATAAATTTCACAATATGTTGTATAAAAATCATGTGCAGAGTCATGCCTTAATTTTATTTTGATGCATACCTGCATACAAAATGTCCTTACCTTCCCCCTTCTTACAATAAATCTAATCGTATTGCCTATTTTCAATATCTTATGGGCATAATTCATCTAGAAATTATACTGGCATTGAGTTTAGCAAAATTTAGATTAAGGTATATTTCAATGGAACTGTCTGAGAAAGAATGAGGGAAACGTACACTATGAATTCAGTTAAAATATTTGAAAGTTGCTTTCACTTGTTACAAAACCTTCAATTACTAATGTAAGATGAATATTATATTAAAGAATCAAATGGCATAAATATTGGCTGTGAAGCTAGCAATTTTATAGAATATTTGAGGCTAGAGAAACACATAGGCTTTTATTACAATAGGAAACTTCTCATCCCTAAAATAGAATGTTTCATTGGGCAGAAATAATCCTGAAGCTAAGCTTTATATATCTCTGAATTGATAATATAATAGAGAATGAATCTATAGCTTTAAATTCCTTGTTCAGTATACAGTGACTAATTAAGAAAGCAGAAAGTGGGCTGGGGTTGTGGTTCAGCAGTGGAGTGCTACCCTAACATATGTGAGGCCCTGGGTTCGATCCTCAGCACCACATTAAAAAATAAATAAATAAGTAAAGGTATTGTGTGTAACTACAACTAAAAATAAATATTAAAAAAGAAAGCAGAAAGTATACAGTGTCATAGAACATATTCTATAACTTAAAATATTTTTATTTATGAAGCATTTTTTAACATGTAGAGGTAGTTGTCCAATATCCATCATTTTGTTTGCTGAATACTAGTTAGATTTGGATGGAATCTGAAAATATCCCAGGAGAAGATCATGCAGAATGACTACTAATAGACACAGTTTCTTTTTGACATGATGAAAATGTATTGATATTAAAGAGTTGTGATAGTCACCCAACTTTTTGAATACTATAAAAGAATATGAATTGCACATCAAAAAGAAATAAAGAAAAAACACTTAATTATACACTTAAAAAAAGAGATATGTGGAACTTTCAGGAAACTATTAAATTCTGAATGGCTCTACCAGGGCTACCAGTGAGAAATTATAGAAAATGAGGCTTTAGAAGTAGGCAGATCAGAATGTACCTTACCATAAAGTATTTGGAATTTACCCTAAAGGAAATAAGAGCAACTGAACTTCTTTTATCAGACTATGAAAGTATTTGCATTTTAGAAAAAATCATTCTTGAATAATATTTCCTTAAAATAATTTGTGACAGAATATTTTTAAGTAATAATACTTTGGCAGAATACCAAGGAGCTAGTGAATTGAAATAGGTGCTTAGCTGAAAGCAAATAACAAAAGATAATCTCAAAACGTTTGTTTCATGAAATGATAAAAATTATGTACAATGATTTTAAAAGAATGTTATATATCATATTATTATACTTAAAATATCACTGAAACACTTTAATATTTGAAACACCTTATTTTACATATTACAATAAAATATAACATAAAATACCAATTATTAAAGTATAGAATTGTTAGGGTCAGTAAACAAGTCAAGATGGCACCTGGCATTTTGCCAGGGGGAGTGGTTTGTGAGGTGGTGCCAGGGAGCCATTAATTGTGGAGATTCTTATTGGTTGACTGCTGTATCTAGTTTATGTTAATTAAGATAAGCTGTGTGGAATGTATATATACCCCCCTATCCTACAATAAACAGCTCCCACTCCTGCTGTATCAATGTACACAAGTTGCTCGTCACCTCCCGGTTATTTTGCCCAGCCAGCCGGGCTGCGGCATAGAATCAGAGTTTTTGTAACTATCATAACCCTAACCCTAACCCTAGCCCTAACCCTAATGCTAACCCTTGCCCTAGCCCTAAACCTACCTATAACCACATTCCTTACCCTAAACAAAACCCTAACTCTAACCCTAACCCTAGTCATAACCCCTGCCTTATCCTTAAAGTATCTTACTGAGACTTAATTATTGAGTTTCTAAGTCCTATCTCCATAAAAGATATAAAATATATTCATATATTTCCTTACATAATTATATAAAAATTCAATTTACTACACAAACATTGTGACCAAGGGAAAAACCTAAGCCAATGTTCTGCAATATCAAGTTACTCTAAAATTAGATTGTTCAAAATTATTATAATTTTACTTTGCATCACTTATTCGTTGAATTTTTAAAATAAAGGAGTCTGGTGTTAAATATTTGAACTTCTTATGTGTTTGATCAACTACAATGTTTATGGAAATAGTTTTCCAATATATGTCTGTGCAATGGGATTGTTCATATTATAATAAATACGAATGATATAACATACGTTTAAAAATATCAAATATAAATATTTAGCATAAAGGCCAGGCATGGTGGTGCACACCTGTAATCCCAGCAGCTAGGGAGGCAAGGCAGGAGGATTGTGAGTTCAAAGCCAGCCTCAGCAACTGAAGGCTCTAAACAACTCAGTGAGACAGTATCTCTAGTAAAATTCAAAGTAGGGCTAGGAATGTGACTCCGTGGTGGAGTGCCCCTGATTTCAATCCCTGGTATCTCCTTCCCTCCCAAAACAAAATATTTAGCATAGATAAACCTCCATCAGACAGACAAATACATTAATATGAATGTTAGAATAAAGGTTATTTTGTGTTCATGTGTATAATTATTATCAGATATCTTATTCAGCTACCTTTCATTCTTAAGGAGTAATTAGATTATTGAAGAACAAAATTAACAGCATTTTAAAGAGCTTATTTCATAGTATAATATTTTTTCTTACAGCTCAGAAAATTTTCTTTGGAGTGATCCCAGTTTTTGGCTCAGTTGACTGATATTTTTCTTTCAACTGAAACTTGAAAATTGGAAGTGGAGCATATTTAAAAGCAAAGTGTTGTGCTCAGTTCTTGATATGTTGGCTTAATGTCCCAGTGTAGCATCCAAGTGGATGTATTCAATAGACAGTTGGACAGTTGGAGATATATATATATATATATATATATATATATATATATATATATATATATATATAAATTAATGAGACTTGGACTGCATATATAGATTTTTGAGCCATTAGTATATAAATGTTGATTGAGGTCATAGGAGTAGATGATGTCTTAAAGAGTATAGAGTCAGCAAAAGATCTAAGAATATCACAGAAAAACAAACAAGGATAGAAAATAGGTTTCCATTAAAAAAAATAAACAATGGATTAACTATACACAGAGAGGTCAATAATCAGAGAAAAAGGAAAAAGTAGGTTTCCATGGTAGACTGAAGATGAGGAGTAAGGAAGATGGGTAACTGCAAGCCATACCACAAGTCTGTAAAGCAAGAGAAGGGAAGACATACTGATATGATTCCCTTAGATATTGGGGAGGAATATTTTTTTCAAATAAATATATGAAAGATTTCCCTGAAGATATTAATGTCAACAATGTTGAAAAGGTATGCAGTTGTTTCTGCACAGTGAAGGTTGTATTTGAATATCCTTAACTGAGAGGGAGATAATAGATAGATGACACCATTGTCTTCTTCCATGTCTGTGCATGAAGCATCTGCTACTTTTGTCTTATTGCAGCAAGAAAGTAAGAAGTTCTCATTTCTTATAGAATTTCTATTAATTGCTGAAAATACCACCTGAATTATCCTGATTCTCCTTGCAATCTTATTTTCCACAAAATTTATGATATTTGACATTCATGTAGCATTCTTATGCTTTAAAATATATTAATTTATACATTTTTATTTGTCTAAGTTACTTTATACCCTTTTCTTGGCTTACAGTTAATAAATTTATTATGATTTATTCTGCAAAGAATTCTGTTGATATGAATTAAACCCTAAGCATTCTCTACTGGGCTATTTATTTGTCAAATTCTCCTATATTTTTCCACAAAACAAATTATTTTTCTTTATATCTAAATCAAAAAGAATGTGTACTGTTCTCTTTCAGGCTTCATATTTGATATTAGAATGGAGATGATAGTCTGAAAGCTTCAGTTAAATGCAATATTAAGGTTGGTTATTTTATTCAAATAATCTTTCCTCCGAAATAACAAGAGGAAAATGACTTATAATAATATATACATGTATGCTCTGTAGCCTTGAACCTTACATTTAATTATTTTGTAGTTTCTTAATAGCAATTCATTTTTTTTCTTCTTATCCCTTTCTCCCTCTCTTTCTACTACTCCACCATGTATGCATACTTGTGTGTGTGTGTGTATGTGTGTATGAGTGTGTGTATGTGTGTGTGTTTCTTTGTGTGTATTTGCTAAGAAATCTGTTCAAGGAGCTGAACTCATAGAATCTGGTTAACTTACAAGTCACCTAGTCTTTTTCCCTTTTTACATATCTAGCTCTAGAGTCGGTACAATGATAATTCTTGTTAAAAACAATAATGACCGCCAAGCCCTTGCAAGGTTCTAAATCAGCAATTCCATTATGGTTGTTTGACTTCAAAAGTATAAAATTAAAGTAATACTTAATCTGTTTTTCAACAGAGTTAAAATAATTCTTTAACTCTCTTTTAAAACATGTTCATTAATAACCCCCATTTCCTTATCACACTGATCAATTTCAGACATTAAATCCCATTATAATTTCTGGTGTCAGAGACATCTCTTCATAATAAAAGAATATGCCCTCACATACTTTTATGTATACAAAAGCAATATAGTGACCTGTAGTGTACCTGAATATATAATAAGAAGTAATTTTTTTAAAACAAAACTTAAGTAAACTCAACATGCAATATCTATTATACTTTACATCTGTCATTTGATGGCTTTATGAAGTGAATAATTTAAATAATGTGTTTATTTGCCACAATGCTACTTCAGAACAATTCTGTACTTTGGGACTAAGAAAACAGAACAATATAAAACAGACCCCATGACGAGAGGACAGGGAGTACTGGAAATAAATGAGCCATGCTAAGCCCAGTGATATTCATCTACAACAGAAAATGTTAATAGCTAATGGTTGTGATTTGAACTTATCATTGATTTTCATTTCTTTGCCATAAATTGCCCACATGCTATTAGCAGCAGGCCAACATAGCTGCTACATCACTCTTCTCCAAAGCCTATAAATTATAGCCCATAAATCAAAAAGTACTCCAGTGCCAGTTTGGTGGCACTTGAAGGTTATACTGCTCCGGTTGTGTTGATAAACCAAATTTTGTAAGACTATGAAGCATCTGTAAGTAAACTCAGTGAGAACCATGAGCTCAGTGCAAACTATCTTTTGTTATCTAATCATACTTTCATACTACATAGAGGAGTCTTATTAAAAACATTCACTATTCTCCAATTTTGCCACTAAACTAAAAATAGAAGGCATCCGAAGCACTTTACAAAAATTTCTTTATCATACTTTCATCCTTTTAGTTCATTTTTGGTTTTCTAATTGCATAAAAATTCATAATGCTAAAGCATCTTATTATGAAACAAAAGTAAAAGTTATTATTGAGCACATTTTCAAAGTTGGTGAACTCATCCAGAATAGAAAATGCTTCTCAGTTAATGCAGATGATATATATATATAAACTTCCTTGACCCCTAGGTCTTAAGAAAAGTGAGAATGTGTGAGGATACATCCCAAATTGCCATGAACAGAAATAACCTAGGTTCTGAAAAGTTTGTATACTCATTTACATTAAGGCAAAGGAAGATATGAGATGTTTTCGAATAATTTTCTGTAGGCCTAGTTGTTTGTGAGTTACATGATTTCTAACACAAGGTATAATAGTCACCTTTCAAGATGACCCTGGTTATATCTACCTCCTGATATTCTTCCTCCCCTCCTCACACTTTCTCTTGGGTCTTTGTTGTATTCTAAGTAGCCCTATAGAGAGGCTCATGGATTGAAGAATTAATGAATTAGCTAAATAATTAAAGTCTTCAGCCAACACCTACCAATAACAGAGACCAACTAACAACTAAGTTGTGTGCTTAGAAGTAAATTATCCAGTCTTATTATATCTGTGGTTCCAGCCAACAGTCTGATTATAATCTCATGAACAACCCTGAGGGAATGTCACCCATTTAAGATGTTCCCACATTATTGACTCTCAGAAAGTGTATAAAATAATAGTTTGTCATTTAAAACTGTTTAATTTTGGGGTAATTTATTATATAGATTACATAACTAAAGCACTGTGTAATCACCTTTTTACATATTGTATTTAATGACACATTATCATGTTTGTGTAAAATTTAGAATGAAGTATGTGACCTTTGAACCATCGTGCCATATCAAGAATGACAGACTGGTAGGAATATTCCAGAATAAAAAGTCAATTTCTATTTTACTGGATGGCCTTTGAGAAGATTTTCTGTGTTCAACAAAGTAGTAATTATCTAATTTTATTTGTCTTGATAAAATGTTCATCTTACAGTTTTTCATCTGTACAGAGAAGTTCAGAATAACATTATCTTGCTGTCAGTTTACTTATTATAATTGTGCAATCAATGGCAAAGTTTAAGAGTAATAAAAGGATTTCTAAAGGTTTTTAAAAAGTGATTATCAAATGTTCAAATGTTCTACACCATGAAATATTTTTTTAAATTTTAAATTAATTCCTAAATGTTTTTTAAATCCCCTGTATGTTATTTAGATAAATCAATAAATGGGCTATTTGAATCACCAGTATTTGGCAGAAAATACTTCTTGGAGTAATTCTGAGGCATTGCCAAAGAACCTGAGGACAGTTTGAAAATCACTGGTTAAAAATATGCATTTGACCTAGAATTATATTCTTAGACTGTGAAATTTAATTTCCATAATTAAGAAAAGTGATAAGCAGTAGTTTGATTACATATATAAAAACAAACTTAACTCACTTCTTTAACACCAGTATTTCTCATTTTTATATCTATTTTTTAAAAATATTTTAGACGTTGTTGGACCTTAATTTTATTCATTTATTTATATGTGGTGCTGAGAATCGAACCCTTGCCTCACACATGCTAGGCAAGTACTCTACCACTGAACCACAACTCCAGCCCTGTATTTATTTTATAGTCAAGTACCATATACAATCTTGTCCTGATTGCTGATATTACCAAACACTAGTAATTTAGGTACAACCACATGCTAATATAGTAGACAATTTTCAATCCACTTTTATTTCTGTCACTTCAGATATATGTAAATGTGAATGATTATATTTTTGGTATTTCTTTTAAAAAGATGTTATAATAGAAACTGCTTATATAACATTTATATAATCCTTATGATTTTCAAACCATTTCCTAAGAACCTATAACACTCCTAACCTTATGAGTTTGATAGTATTGTTATCTCCATTTTATTGATGGGGAAAGTGAAAAATAGGGAGATTCAATGACTTGCCTTACTTCATATGTGATGTAAAAGGTGGTGCTGAACCCAGACAATCTGACTTTATACACACATGTTTATTTACTAGGATACATTCCTTCAGGAACTTAGTTCACATTCCAGACTAGTATGATTGATTGTACTAGAGATTAGAGATTAGACACTAAAGATTCAGCTCAGGTATTTTCCCTCCCTCCAAAAGTCTTAGATGCTTCCCTCAAACCAACCCTTCTGCTCTGTTCCCATAAAATGTTTGTATCTCTGCTATTATATGCACTCTTCTGTATTATAATTGGCTTTTCATGTGTCTATATTTTTATAGTCAGTGAGATTTTTGAGGACAGAAATCATATCTTATCAATCTTTGTATTGGGTTTTATTTAGTTCAAGGTCTGATGTTTTGTAGGTACTTAATGTTCAATGTACTGAGCTGAATTGAACCTTAATGTAAATGTCTTGGAAAATTCTTATGACCCTACCAAAAGTGTAAAACAAAAATCTATTAAGTGCTTATTGTAAACAATGCACTATAATACACATTTTATATATATTTAATTTCACTGTATAACAATACTTTGAGGCATATATAACTATTTTATTCATGAAGAGGTTAAGTGACTTGTCCACAGTCACAGTTATTAAGTGGTAGACTAAGGCTTCAAACCCTATTCTATCAAACTCATGAAACTTCAACCGGTCTATTGTTTGTTTCCAAGAGGATCTTCAAGAGGAATTCTTCAATTTCTGACCTTGCATTTTTGAAAATCCAAAGTTTTATACAAACTCTGAATATGATATATAACCTTAAAAAAG
Organism: Marmota flaviventris; assembly: GCF_047511675.1. Lineage (NCBI taxonomy): Eukaryota > Metazoa > Chordata > Mammalia > Rodentia > Sciuridae > Marmota > Marmota flaviventris. The sequence continues at coordinate 108,567,508 of NC_092518.1, read as the reverse complement.
CAAGAAATAAAGGCAAGTCAGAGTACCAGGAAATTTTAAATAGTGGAATAGGTTCAGAGAGGATAATACTTAAGCTTTTAGAACAGTACATTTATGGACCTTTAGAACTGTGAAATACACTTACTGGTAAAGTGATAGTTCTTTTTTCCACCCTACTGTGGTCCCTTTATTATCACTGCAATTATAAACAAAATATATTGATATACATACTAAGGATGGGGAATGTTGTATTTCATTAATAGTAAAACAAAGGAGAAAAAGTCATTTACCCAAGGTGTTATTTGAATTGGAGAGAAGTGGAAATGAATTTTGTGCCTGACATTCACTGGGAAATATGAGTGTAATAGAATATTTGAACTATCTTTTCTCCAAACTAGTATTAAGGAAAAGGTTGCATTTAGAAACTAATAAAATATATTTTGCACATAAATTCTTTATGCATATGTTGTACACATATTGTATATATGCACAAATAACATCATATATAAAATTATTTTTATGGGAGTTCACAAATAGCATTAGTCTTCCAGAAGTAAACTTATAAAAAGAAATCTAACTTGGTTAGATGTTGTCAAATACAATGTTAACTGAATTTTACATTCAACAGAAGGATGTGAGAAAAGACAAATCACATTCTTAGTAAAACTTGAAGAGTCAACAAACTTTCTCTAAATAAAACAGATTTCAGTGACAAATTTTGTAACAGGGAAACTTTTCAGTTGAAAGCTAAGAGCTATTATGAAGTGTAGTGCTTATAGCAAGATCTGAGAATGTATCCATCTATTATATATTCACCAGGAGGATTGGACAAGCACTTCTATTTTGGAATGAACTAAGAGGAATAACAGTTGAGGGAATAAATATTTTAGTAAAAATTCACAACAAGAAGTCCTTGATGGTTTGATATGGCTTCATCTACATAAAAAAGGCATCTCTGTATTCCACCAGAGAATCCCTTGCAAGCAATTATGATGAGCAGAGATGGAAAAAGATAAGAAGGCAAGGCAAATCATTTAATTTGAAAACATTTCAGAGTCATTCTGAATTTCTTTTCCTTGGATTGCACCACATGCTAGTTTTCTTCATAAAATACTTTAGAAGATATTGAACTTTTGATGAAGGAATGGTGATTGCATTCTATACTTAGCTTTTCACTAAGTTCATGATTGAAAGACTGCCAAATTTAAATAGACTGAGAAGAATCTTGACACTGCATTTCTCTCCTAATTATACAATTGTATAAATCACTTTCAAAATATAAAGTTCCAAAGTAATACAAGTTTATTGTATTCTCTAATTTCATAATTCATCTATTTGAATGCCTATATACATTAATATGCTATAGAAAGTATTTATTATTTGGGCAATTACCCCTACTTGATTTGTAGTCAAGTATGCAATAGCATGTTTGATTGGCAGATGGTTTGTGTGGTCTGAATCCACTTGCTTCCAAAGCCAATTTTGTTACCTCAAGCTTCAAGAAACTGAACGAAACTGTCTTATAACTAACACCACTAGTTCTAAGCCACTAAAACAATACCACTATTTTCCTTATGTGAATATTACTAAACAGAGATGGTGGATGGGACTCATCCATATTAGTCTAGATATTTGGCATCCAGGAGTTATTCCATAAATATTTGTTGAATAAATTGAATCAAAATTATTTCAGAAGAAAGCAGAAAATTTATTTTCTTCCACTTTTGCATCTTCTGTGGTTCATATAAAAAACTGAGCTGGATGTTCTTTTTTTAATATTTATTTTATAGTTGTACTTGGATGCAATACCTTTATTTAATTTATTTATTTTTATGTGGTGCTGAGGATTGAACTCAGGGCCTCGCATGTGCCAGGCAAACGCTCCACCACTGAGCCACAACCCCATTCCTAAGCTGAATATTCTTACAGAACAGAAACGTGCCATGTATTAAATGCTTAGTTTTTTAAAATAAATATTGATTTTGTATTCTGAAAATTTCTGAGTATCAGTTCTAAGCATTTTTGATAGAATTTTTATAGTTTTTATATCTAAGATCATGTCATCAGCAAATAGAGATAATTTCATATCTCCCTTTTCTATTTGGAAGCCTTTTATTTCTTTCTCTTGCCTAATTGCTCTGGTTAGGACTACCTTTACAATTTTGAAAAGAAGTAGTGAGAGTGCACATCAACATACAAATATCAATAGGATTTCTATACACCTACTATTTGAAAAAGAAATTAAGGTCAAAATAATACACTTAGGAGTAAAATTGGCCAAGTAAGTGAAAGATAAGCATACTGAAAAATAAAATATTCATGAAAGAAGTTGAATATAGCACAAATAAACTGAAATAACTAAAGTGCCATTCAGTGGATGGATGGATGTTAAAGTTGGTGTATATATATATATATATATATATATATATATATATATATACACACACATACACACACACACACATTTTTTTCAGTACTATACTACTTAGCCTTAAAAATGGAAACTTCTGTTACATGCTACAACATGTATTAGGCAAAGTAAGCTGCACATACAGGGGCAAATACTGTTTGGCCTTACTAATATATGGAAAGTTAAAAACAGAAAGTTCAATTCACCTAAGTGGAGAGCAAATTGGTGATTATCAGAGGCTGTAAGTAGGGAAGGGGTGGAGAGTGAAATCTTCCCAGATTTCTGGCAGGTCCCAGAATTAAACATGTGCATAGCAGATCGTGAATAACCTAGAGAAGAATGAACTGAGATTTGAGCACCATGTCAAGAATTTTTGTTGTTGTTGTTCAACTGAAACCAAGGTTAATTGTTTGTTGAAACAAAAACATCAACTATACAGAGTTTCAAAAGGGAATCCAAGGTCTTCCTCAAAATTCATGATATTAAGGATGCAACTCAATATTATTCAATCAAGTCACAAGAGAAAAGAAAGTCATTGGCAACTAAATTCTGAAACAACCCAGATGTTTGACTTAATATAAAAGTGTTTGAAGAAGGAATTGTAACTTGTTTATTGAGTAATACAGAATTGTTTATTAAGAATTAAAATATAAAAAATATGAGAAAACATATCCAAACAGAATCTCTATAACAAAGAAGCACAACATCAGAAGTTAATTTTTAAAAAGATGATTTTACAAGAATATATATGACTGAGAAGACATCAGGTAAATTGAAGATGTGTCAATAGAAATTATTTTGTATGAATAAGAAAAAAGAAAACAAAGTGAAAAATCAAAACTAAGTCTCACAGAGATCTTTAGAACAATATCAAAAAGTGTTATATATGTGTAGTTAAATTCCTAGAAGAAGAGTAGAGACAGAGGAAAAGAATTTCAAGATCTAAAGACTTAAAGTTGTGCAAAAAGCATGCATTTAGCAATTCAAGAAGCTTTGTGCACCCAAAGTAGAAAAAGTTCTAAGAAAACAATGCATGGAAAGGAATCAAGTCAAATCACTAATCAAACATGATGATCACAAGCAAAAAAAAATACACACACACACACACACACACACATACACACAGATGTATTTATATGAAGAAATCCAGAATAATTGAACTACTTAAGATGAAAGATAAAATTATTTAAAGCAGGGACTGAGGTTGTGGCTCAGTGGTAGAGTGTTCATCTAGCACGTGTGAGGCCCTGGGTTCGATCCTCAGCACCACATAAAAATAAATAAGTAGGGGCTGGGGATATAGCTCTGTTGGTAGAGTGCTCGCCTTGCATGCACAATACCCTGGGTTCAATACCCATTACCTCAATCAATCAATCAATCAATCAATAAAATAAAGGTATTGTGTCCAAATACAACTAAAAATAAAATTAAAATATTTTTAAAAATTATTTAAAGCACTTGGAGAAAAATTGCTTATTATATCGGCTTTAATTGAACACCAATTTAAGTGATCAGAGTAGAATTTGGGAAGATATTTTTAAAATTTTAAAGAAAGTAATCCAGGCTTGAAGATGCATGTCTGTTATCCCAGCAGCTCAGGAGGTTGAGGTAGGAGAATTGTGAGTTCACAGCCATCCTCAGCAACTTAGTGAGTTTGTAAGTAACTCAATGGGACCCTGTCTCTAATAAAACCAAAAAAAGGGCTGGGGATGTGACTCAGTGGTTAAGTGCCCCAGGTTCAATGCCCAGTATCAAAAAAAAAAAAAAAAAAGAAAGAAAGAAAGAAAGAAAATATATCACCAGTCTAGAATTCTAAGGAAAGCTGTTTTTCAAAATATGTAAATTAAGTAAGAAATTTTCAGATAATAGAAAACCAAGAGAATTTGTCATTCACAGACCTATACCATAAAAATGATAAATGAATTGCTTTAAGCTAAAAGAAATGGCAACAGAAGAGCAGTATGGAGATTCCTCAAAAAGCTACAAATGGAACCATGATTTCATCCAACTATTCCACTCCTCAATATATACCCAAAAGACTTAAAATCAGCATAGTTCAGTGACACAGCCACATCAGTGTTTATTGCAGCACAATTCACAAAAGCCAAGCTATGGAAACAATCTACGTGCCCTTCAACAGATGAATGGATAAAGAAATGTAGCATATACATAACGGAATATTACTCAGCCATAAAGAAGAATGACTTTATGGTATATGGTAGCAAATGAATGGATCTGGACAGTATCATGCTAAGTGAAATAAACCAGTTCCGCCAAAAAACAAAGGTCAAATGTTTTCTCTGATCTGTGGAAGCTAATTCACCATAAGTGAGAAGATAAAAAAGACAGAGATCAGTGGAGTAGACAAAGGGGAAAGAAGGGAATGGAGGAGGGATGGTATAGGAAAAGACAATGGAATGAATCTGACCTTACTTCCCTGTGTACACATGTGAATATACCACAGTGAATCTCATCATCAGGTACATCCATAAGACACCAAGGAAAAATATCTATAAGTCAATCAGAAAGATCAGTAGAGTAGAGTAAAGGGAACAGGAGGAGGGATAAAGGGAGGGAAAGGGGAAGTACTAGAGACTGAACTAGAACAAATTATATTCCATGCTTTTATAATTATGTCAAAATGAAACCTAGTGTTATACACAACTAAAAAGGACCAATAAAAACATTTAAAAATCTGGAGGCCTATATTTTCCTCTTAGCTTTTTAAAAGAAATACATAATAGTATATGGGAAAAACATTAATAATAATATATTATAGAGGCCTGTAATATATGCAAGAGATAACACATTAAAATACAAAGTATTAAAGGGTGGAAATAGGTTCATAGTTTGCAATATTCTTCATTCCATACAAATTGGCATAACATTATATATAAGAAGACCTCAATTAATTCACAATGTATATTTTAATCCATAGAATAATCACTAAAGAAATGGCAAAGTCTATCTAAAAGCCAATGGATAAGTTAAATTTGATTTTTGAAAATATTTTTTTTGATTAGCATGTATTAGTTGTACATATTAATTGGGTTCCGTGTGATATTTCAACACATGCACATGCCGAATTCAGTCCCCATTTACATACCCTTTTCCCTCCACTCTTCTCAACCTCTAATAATCATTATTTTACCTCCAGGTCACATTTTTTAGCCTTCACATATGCAAAAGAACATTGTCACTTGTCTTTCATTGTTTTATTATTCACTTTAGATACTCTATTTTGCTACAAATTACATAATTTTAACCTTCCTTAAGGATGAATAATATTACAATGTTTATGCACATAATATAATAATTAGGTGATTTGGATGATTAGAGGAAAATTTGGTAATAAGAAATGGATTTTTAAAAGAGGATAAACAAAAAAAACTCTAGAAATAAGTTTAACCTTCATATTTTAGTAAATTTTAATGGAATAAACAATCCAAATATAAGGCAGAAGTTCTCAATTTGATTACCATAAATAAGACCAAGCTAAATATTTTCTACAAGGGAACACATTAATATAAAATGTACTACTAAATTAAATGGACATTGTGTTAGCTTTTTGCTACTATAACAAAATATCTGAAATAATTAAATTAAGAAGAAAATGGTTTGTTTTATCTCACTGTTTTGAAGATTCCAAAGATCAATTTACCCCATTGCTTGTATCCAGAGGCAAGGTAGTATATTATATGTGGCAGAAGAAAACCACACACCTCATTACTAAGAAGCAAAAAGAGAAAGATGACTGGACTGTTTACAATAAAATAATAAAAAAAGGTAGCAATAAAATAGAGGTAGATATAAATGAAATGTAAATTATAAAATATAAAACAGCAAATTACAAAATTCAAACCCCAAACTCGTTTCTTTGGAAGTATCAAAAACTTGATAAACCCAAAGCAAGGTTGCTCAAGAACAGAGAAACCAAATTGCCAATATGAGGATGTAAGCAAGAACATCACTAAATATATTAAAAAGAAAATTAGATGTGTTATTATCAACACTAGAACAATGCATTTGAAAATTCTGATAAAAATAAACAGATGATTTGCTATATACAATATATTAAAGTTGATGCAGATGAAACTAAATATCTTAATAACCATAAATCTATTAATGAAATTGAATTTTTTATTAAGTTCAGAAAATGGAGATACCAGATACAGTGACAAAGGCATTGGTAAAAACAATTACAAAAGAATAAAAATATTCATCATAAATATAGATGCAAATGTATTTAAATAGTAACAAATTTATTCCAGCAATATATAAAAATGATAACCTCATAACTAAAATGCATTTTTTCAAGAAAGTTATTTTATAATTAAAAACAAATTAATGCAATTCACCATATTAATACACTAAAGGGGAAAATATTACCATCTCAATAGATGCAAATTAACTGTTGGAACAAAGTCAACAACTCTTTAAATAAAAGCTTTTGTTGGGCATGGTGGCACATGCCTGATATCCCAGAGACTCAGGAGGCAAGATCAAAGCCTGCCTCTGCTATTTAGTGAGGCCATAAGAAACTTAGAGCGACTCTGTGTCAAAATAAAAAATATAAAGACTGGGGATGTGGTTTAGTGGTGAAACACCTCTGGGCTCAATCCCTGGTACGAAAGAAAGAAGGAAGGAAGGAAGGGAGGGAGGGAGGGAGGGAGGGAGGGAAGGAAGGAAGGAAGGAAGGAAGGAAGGAAGGAAGGAAGGAAGGAAAAGAAGAAGAATGACTAACAAAATAGAGGATAAATTCTGGACCTTGATTAGGGGAGATATTTGTTTGCATATTGTTTATGTAAACACTTCTATGAAGTCTCTAAATACACACTAAAAATAATCTGTGTATTTATCAAATTTGTGGGAAGGCAGTTTGATACTCAAATACAAATTGTATTTTACTTGTTAGTAGAAATCAGTTGGAAAATGATATTGAAAAAGCAATTCCATACACAATACTATCAGAATAATTAAAGTAGAGAAATAAAAAATGTGAAAGACTAAAGCACTAAAAACTAACAAAACAGGACTGGGATTGTGGCTCAGTGGTAGAGCACGTGCCCACCATGCGTGAGACACTGGGTTCAATCCTCAGCAAGATAAAATAAAGATATTGTGTCCATCTATGACTAAAAAATAAATATTTTTTAAAAAAACCTAACAAAACATTGCTGAAATAAAATTGAAAAGGTATAAGTAAAGTGATATTACATATTTTTGGACTTGAGAACTAATAGTGTTATCAATTCTCTCCAAATTTACGTATGGATTCAACGAAATGTCAATAAAAATCTCAGGAAGTTATTTGCAGAAAGTAACAAGTTGATTCTAAATTTTATATGGAAACGAAAATCTAAAGCAGTATTGAAAAGCAGAATAAAGTTGGAGGATATAGTTCTTATTTAAAGATTTAGTGCAAAGCTGCAAAAGTACTTCAAAGCATTGTGGTTGTGACATACGGATCGACAAATGGATTACTAGAATAGAATAGAATCGAAAGCTCAGAAATAAACCGACACTTTCATAATCATTTGATTTTTGCCAAATGCAGCAAAGTAATCCAGTCAGACAAAGCAAAATTTTTTTTTTTTTTTTTTTTTTTTTTTTTTTTTTTTTTTTTAGCATGAGGGGTGTTACTCTGATTTTATTTAGTTATATAGTCAATCGTTGTTTTTCAGTTACCATAATTACCAGAAAACAACAACAACAAAAAAGTAAAAGGGGCCTTATTTTATTTTATTTTATTTTTTTTTTTTTTTTTTACCTGAGAGCATTCTTGAAGTGCTTTATCCACTGACCTTGAAGTACACCCTGACTTGTGACTAGCATATATGAGCCAAGTTTCCTACTACTTGTTGCTGTAAGGATTCTACTGATTCATTGTCTGATTCCAAAATTCTTTTTTTTTTTTTTTTTTTTAATTTTTTTTTTTTTTATTGGTTGTTAAAAACATTATAAAGCTCTTGACATATCATATTTCATACATTAGATTCAAGTTGGTTATGAACTCCCAATTTTACCCCAAATACAGATTGCAGAATCACATCAGTTACACACCCACGTTTTTACATATTGCCATACTAGTGACTGTTGCATTCTGCTACCTATCCTATCCTCTACCATCCCCCCTCCCTCCCCTCCCATCTTCTCTCTCTACCCCATCCACTGTAATTCGTATCTCTCCTTGTTTATTTTCCCATTCCCCTCACAACCTCTTATATGTAATTTTGTATAACAATGAGGGTCTCCCTCCATTACCATGCAATTTCCCTTTTCTCTCCCTTTCCATCCCACCTCATCTATCTGTTTAATGTTAATCTTTTCTTCCTGCTCTTCCTCCCTGCTCTGTTCTTAGTTGCTCTCATTATATCAAAGAAGACATTTGGTATTTGTTTTTTAGGGATTGGCTAGCTTCACTAAGCATAATCTGCTCTAGTGCCATCCATTTCCCTGCAAATTCTATGATTTTGTCATTTTTTAGTGCTGCGTAATACTCCATGGTGTATAAATGCCACATTTTTTTTTATCCATTCATCTATTGAAGGGCATCTGGGTTGGTTCCACAGTCTAGCAATTGTGAATTGTGCTGCTATGAACATCGATGTAGCAGTATCCCTGTAGTACGCTCTTTTAAGGTCTTCGGGGAAAAGTCCAAGAAGGGCAATAGCTGGGTCAAATGGTGGTTCCATTCCCAGCTTTCCCAGGAATCTCCATACTGATTTCCAGATTGGCCGCACCAGTTTGCAGTCCCACCAGCAATGTACAAGAGTACCCTTTTCCCCACATCCTCTCCAGCACTTGTTGTTGTTTGACTTCATAGTGGCTGCCAATCTTACTGGAGTGAGATGGTATCTTAGGGTGGTTTTGATTTGCATTTCTCTGACTGCTAGAGATGGTGAGCATTTTTTCATGTACTTGTTGATTGATTGTATGTCCTCCTCTGAGAAGTGTCTGTTCAGGTCTTTGGCCCATTTGTTGATTGGGTTATTTGTTTTCTTATTGTCTAATTTTTTGAGTTCTTTGTATACTCTGGATATTAGGGCTCTATCTGAAGTGTGAGGAGTAAAAATTTGTTCCCATGATGTAGGCTCCCTATTTACCTCTTTTATTGTTTCTCTTGCTGAGAGAAAACTTTTCAGTTTAAGTAAGTCCCATTTGTTGATTTTTGTTATCAACTTTTGTGCTATGGGTGTCCTATTAAGGAATTTGGAGCCCGACCCTACAATATGTAGATCGTAGCCAACTTTTTCTTCTATCAGACTCAGAGTCTCTGATTTGATATCTAGCTCCTTGATCCACTTTGAGTTAACTTTTGTGCATGGCGAGAGGAGGGGATTCAGTTTCATTTTGTTGCATATGGATTTCCAGTTTTCCCAGCACCATTTGTTGAAGATGCTATCCTCCCTCCATTGCATGCTTTTAGCTCCTTTATCAAATATAAGATAGTTGTAGCTTTGTGGATTAGTCTCTGTGTCCTCTATTCTGTACCATTGGTCCACCCTCCTGTTTTGGTACCAGTACCATGCTGTTTTTGTTACTATTGCTCTGTAATATAGTTTTAAGTCTGGTATCGCTATACCGCCTGATTCGCACTTCCTACTTATAATTGCTTTTGCTATTCTGGGTCTTTTATTCTTCCATATGAATTTCATGATTGCTTTATCCATTTCTACAAGAAATGCCGTTGGGATTTTGATTGGCATTGCATTAAACCTATAGAGAACTTTTGGTAATATCGCCATTTTGATGATGTTAGTTCTGCCTATCCATGAACAGGGTATATTTTTCCATCTTCTAAGATCTTCTTCTACTTCTCTTTTTAGGGTTTTGTAGTTTTCATTATATAAATCTTTCACCTCTTTTGTTAGGTTGATTCCCAAGTATTTTATTTTTTTTGAGGATATTGTGAATGGAGTGTTTTTCCTCATTTCCGTTTCAGAAGTTTTGTCGCTGATATACAGAAATGCCTTTGATTTATGCGTGTTGATTTTATATCCTGCCACTTTGCTGAATTCATTTATTAGTTCTAGTAGTTTTTTTGTAGACCCTTTTGGGTCTTCTAGGTATAGAATCATGTCATCTGCAAATAGTGATAATTTAAGTTCTTCCTTTCCTATTTTTATGCCTTTAATTTCTTTCGTCTGTCTAATTGCTCTGGCCAGTGTTTCGAGAACAATATTGAATAGAAGTGGTGAGAGAGGGCATCCCTGTCTTGTTCCAGATTTTAGGGGGAATGCCTTCAATTTTTCTCCATTGAGAATGATGCTAGCCTGAGGCTTAGCATAGATAGCTTTTACAATGTCGAGGTAAGTTCCTGTTATCCCTATTTTTTCTAATGTTTTGAACATAAAGGGATGCTGTACTTTGTCGAATGCTTTTTCTGCGTCTATTGAGATGATCATATGGTTCTTATTTTTAAGTCTATTGATGTGGTGAATAACATTTATTGATTTCCGTATATTGAACCATCCTTGCATCCCAGGGATGAATCCTACTTGATCATGGTGCACAATTTTTTTGATGTGCCTTTGTATCCGATTCGCCAGAATTTTATTGAGAATTTTTGCATCTAGGTTCATCAGAGATATTGGTCTGTAGTTTTCTTTCTTTGAGGTGTCTTTGTCTGGTTTCGGAATCAGGGTGATGTTGGCCTCATAGAATGAATTTGGCAGAGCTCCTTCTTTTTCTATTTCCTGAAATAACTTGAAAAGTATTGGCATTAATTCTTCCTTAAAGGTTTTGTAAAACTCTGCTGTATACCCATCCGGTCCCGGGCTTTTCTTGGTTGGAAGTCTGTTGATTGCTTCTTCTATTTCATCTATTGTTATTGGTCTGTTTAAGTTGTGAGTATCCTCCTGACTCAGTCTGGGTAAATCGTATGACTTAAGGAATTTATCGATGTCTTCACTATCTTCTATTTTATTGGAATATAGGTTTTCAAAATAATTTCTAATTGTCTTCTGTATTTCTGTAGTGTCTGTTGTGATATTGCCTTTTCCATCCCGTATGTTAGTGATTTGAGTTCTCTCTCTTCTTCTCTTCGTTAGCATGGCTAAAGGTCTGTCGATCTTATTTATTTTTTCAAAGAACCAACTTTTAGTTCTGTTAATTTTTTCAATAGTTTCTTTTGTTTCAATTTCGTTGATTTCCGCTCTGATTTTGATTATTTCTTGCCTTCTGCTACATTTGCTGTTGTTTTGCTCTTCCTTTTCTAGGGCTTTGAGGTGAAGTGTGAGCTCATTTATTTGTTGGTTTTTCCTTTTTTTGAGGAATGACTTCCAAGCGATGAATTTCCCTCTTAAAACTGCTTTCATTGTGTCCCATAGATTCCGATATGTTGTGTCTGTATTTTCATTTATCTCTAAGAATTTTCTGATTTCTTCCTTTATGTCTTCGGTAACCCATTGATCATTCAGTAACATATTGTTCATTTTCCATGTGATGTAGGATTTTTCCTTCCTTCTTTTATCATTGATTTCCAGTTTCATTCCATTATGATCAGATAAAATGCATGGTATTATCTCCACCCCTGTATATTTACTGAGGGTTGCCCTATGGCATAATATATGGTCTATTTTTGAGGAGGATCCATGTGCTGCTGAGTAAAAAGTATATCCACTTGATGATGGTTGATATATTCTATATATGTCAGTTAAGTCTAGGTTGTTGATTGTGATATTGAGTTCTATAGTTTCTTTATTCAGCTTTTGTTTGGAGGATCTGTCCAATTGTGAGAGAGGTGTGTTGAAGTCACCCATAATTATTGTGTTGTGGTCTATTTGATTCTTGAACTTGAGGAGAATTTGTTTTATGAACGTCGCAGCACCATTATTTGGTGCATAAATATTGATAATTGTTATGTCTTGTTGGTGAATGGTTCCTTTTAACAGTATATAATGTCCTTCCTTATCCCTTTTGATTAATTTAGTCTTGAAGTCAATTTTATTCGATATGAGGATGGCCACCCCTGCTTGCTTACGAGGACCGTGTGCGTGGTATATTTTTTCCCAACCTTTCACCTTCAGCCTGTGTATGTCTTTTCCAATTAGATGTGTCTCCTGGAGGCAGCATATTGTTGGATTTGTTTTTTTAATCCATGTTACCAGCCTATGTCGCTTTATTGGAGAGTTTAAGCCATTAATGTTTAGAGTTACTATTGATATATGGTTTGTACTTCCAGCCATGTTTGATTATTTATCTTCTTCTTTTTTTTTTTTTTAATTTAGTTTGTTTCTCCATGGTTAGCTTTCCCCCCGCCCTCTGTCTTTATAGAGGCACTTCCCACTGATGGTTTTGGTTATTGTTTTTCATTTCTTCCTCGTGTAGTGTTTTGCTCAAGATGCTTTGCAATGCTGGTTTTCTGGCTGCAAATTCTTTTAGCTTTTGTTTATCATGAAAGATTTTTATTTCGTTATCGTACCTGAAGCTTAATTTTGCTGGATACAGAATTCTTGGTTGGCATCCATTGTCTTTCAGTGTTTGAAATACGTTGTTCCAGGATCTTCTCGCTTTCAGCGTCTGTGATGAAAAATCCGTTGTTAACCTTATTGGTTTACCCCTGAATGTAATCTGCCTCCTTTCTCTTGTAGCTTTTAGTATTTTCTCTTTGTTCTGTATATTGGATATCTTCATAACAATGTGTCTTGGCGTTGGTCTACTGTGATTTTGTGTGCTCGGTGTCCTGTATGCATCTACAATTTGTATATCCGTTTCCTTTTTTATTTCTGGAAAGTTTTCTGTAATTATTTCTTTCAGCAGGTTACTCATTCCCTTGGTTTGAATCTCTGTACCTTCTTCTATCCCAATGACTCGTAGGTTTGGTTTCTTTATGTTATCCCATATCTCTTGGATGTTTTTTTCGTGGTTTTTAACCAGCCTTTCTGAGTTGGCTAGGCTCTTTTCAAGATGATATATTTTGTCTTCATTATCTGATGTTCTGGCTTCTACTTGCTCCACTCTGTTAGTGATACTCTCAATTGAGTTTTTAATTTGGTTTATCGTTTCCTTCATTTCTAGAATTATTGTTTGGTTTTTTTTTATAATCTCAATCTCCTGATAAAGATGCTTAACTTCTTCTTTTATCTGTCTATGTAATTCATTTTCAAAGTGTTCTTTCACTGTTTGAATTTGCTGTCTCGTATCTTCTTTAAGGTTCCATTCCATCTGTCTAAGGTATTCCTTGAGTTCTTTATATGACCATTTTTCTGCTGACTCTAGGTCCTCCTGAATATTTAGGCTGTCCTTCATTGTTTGTACTACTTTTCTTCCTTGCTTTTTTATGCTGCTCATGTTTCTTCTTGTTCTGTTTGACTGCTGAGTTACTGTTTACTCTTGTAGATTTATTTGATGCTTGAGAGGAAAGATATTAGAAGGGAAGGGAAGAAGTCACTAAAGAGAATGAGAGTAGGCAGGTAGAATTCAAGGAAGGGGGAATAAGAAAATTGAAAAGAAATTAAAAGACAAAAGAAACAAGAATAACAAAGATTAGATAATAAAGAAAGAAAGGAAAGATGAAAAAAATTTTTTTAAGAAAAATAATAGTGATAATAAAAAATTAAAATTAAAATTAAAAAAAATAATAATAATAAAATAAAAAAAAAATTAAAAAAAAATAGAAACATTGAAAAAAGTTAAAGAACAACAACAAATAAAAATTGAAAATGAAAGAAAAAGAAGAGAAATAAAGAAAGAAAAAAAAACAAAAAAGAAAAAGAAAAAAAAAATGATAATAATAATAATAAATGCAGTCCTAGAGTTCTATTAACTTCTCTTCCAGTAGGTGGCGCTGTGCCCACTGGGCCAAGCTTCTCCTCTCAACAGGTGGGAACCATTCACTGTGCAGCCGCTCTTTCTCCTAGACTGGGCGGGTCTCCAATCCTGAGTGTCTAGGGCCTTGTCTTGTGTTTCCTCAAGCCAGGCCGTGCTCACCTGTGGCGCTCACCACAATACTGGCTACACGCCATGCCTGCTGCTCCTGGGAGCCCTGTTTTCATGAACACCTGGGCTCACTCTCCCTGTTTGCCTCCCTCAGACCCTAAGTTTGTAGAGCTTGGGGCTGAGATCCCCCAGCGAATTTGCTTGCCCTCCTGTAGCCACGCCCCCGGTAGCTGGTGCAAGAGACCTCAGTTGTCAGCACTGGTGGGAGCGGTAGCCGGGAGTTCCGCGCCGCGAGTCCCACGCTACTCCTGATTCCCTCGGTCTGGTTATTGCGTTCACAGGAGAGCTGGGAGTGGCCCTTAAGTTTTCCCTGCTGTGTGGAGAGAGATGACTAGGGGATTACACACCTGTCGCGCTGGTTTCAATGCAGTTATCTCCTCCGCCCGTGACGCCGTTTCTCTGCCACGGTGATATCCCATGCAAATGGTGACCGTTTGTTCCCTTTGCCAGGTGACCAATGCAACGGGTGGGTCCTGACTGTCTCTCCCGATCCCCGTTTCAGTCCTGTGGCCACTGCTTATGAAGGCTCGGTTGGCTTTTACCTCTGTAAGTTCCTAAGGGCCGGCCAATTATTTCAGCGGGATCGTTAGTGCTGAGTCACAGGAAGCAGGCGAACCGGAGCTTAATTGCTTACGATTCGGGCTCTGTGTGTGTGTTCTGAGGGGCCCAGCCTGTACACCCCAGATCCACGTCAGCTCAGCATTGCCTAGTGATCCTGAGCAAACAGCATTTAGACAGTTTACGGCTCCCTATGCCCGCGCAGTTGAAGATGTCAGAGACTTGATCTCTCTGCGCCTGCCACCATGTTACATCTCCTCAATGCTATTCATGTTGCCCTTACAGCTTCCTGGTATAAGCAAGTTCTTGGGATTATACAAACTGCTGCTTCTGTTTCCAGTCCAGATTTCTAGAAATGAAACCCTGCCGCTGTCGCTGTCTCTGGGCCACGCTTGTCTGCGACCGTAGCAGAGCCGCCCTGGCTTCCGCAGCTCTTCAGCCCTGTGCCCGGCCCCAGGGGCCCAAGCGGCTGCCGCCGCGGCTCTCCGTCCCCCTCCTCCGGAGCACGGGTCCCCTGGCAGGGGGGTGCAGAACGACCCCAGAGCAGGCTCTGCCCGAAGGTGCAGCGGCGAACAGGCCACCGAGACACTCGAGGCTGCAGTCCAGCCTTCGGAGGACAGGGCTCGGCACGCAGCCCAGCTCCAACCTCTAGGTTCGGCTGCCGGACAGTGTATACAGAGCCATCAAGACAGCAAGCAGAAAGCAAATGGCGGCTCCCGCGGAGTGGATTTTCGGCACAGAAACCACAGCCCCGCCAACAAACCCAATCCACAAACTCTCCCTGTATAAAAAGTATTCAAAAAAAAAAAAAAAAAAAAAAAAAAGAAGGCGGGGCGCACTGAGCTTTCTTTGCCTCGGGTACTTACAATCCACTGCTGATTACACATTCAGCTTCTCCGCCCGGAGCGAAGCGAAAGAGGAAGCAGATGGGAGCAAAGCGCCCACGGCTCTGGGCAGCCAAGCGTCTCTTTTTCGATTTCTTTGTTCTTCCTGCTCCTTGGCAAAGTGGTCCGCTACAGATTAACGGTGAAATGAGCTCTAACAGAAATCTCTATTAAAGCCGCTGCTTTGAGCACCACGCTCAGCACTTCAGCAACCCCCGTACGCAGCGGCCATCTTTTCTCCCTCACAAAGCAAAATTTTACAGCCAATGAAACTGAAATAACCCAGCATGCACATAGAAAAAAGTGAACTTCTACTTCATGCCAATTAATATTACAAATAACAATATCATTATTACAAAGTATAATATAAAATGAATTCTAGACCTAAATATAAACAGAAAAACTCATAAAATTTTAGAGAGTATATGTAAGAATGTTTTGTAACTGGGGTTAGACAATTATTTTTAGACCATAGAAAGCATTTGCCATAGATTAGGATGCTCTCTGTACCTGTTTCTACTCTCAAGCACACACCACTTTCTCCATTTTTTGATAAAATATCTATTCATAATAGCCAAAAAGTAGAAAATGTTCAGGTGTTCATAAATAGGAAAATGAATTCCAATAAACAAATGAACCCCAATGTTGCATATAATTATAATGCACCAATAAAAACATTAAAAAGGAAAATGTTCACTGTAAAACTGTATGCCATGTTATGCCAGCGGCAGCCTTATATACCACATATATTATACTTTTCCTGACTGCACCACGTGGTTGAGCAGCTGCTTCAACCCTGGGTAGGTTAAACCATCTAGGTTTGTCTAGGCACACTATGATGTCCACACAATGATAAAATTGCCTAATAATATATTTATCAGAAGGTGACCTCTTTATTAAGTTATGTATTTTAAATAATGTACTATCTCGGTGATAGGCACATTTTACATATGTCCATTAGGGGTGCATGTAGCATAATATTTAACTCAGCATTGTTTGCTGTGGAGACATTTGGATATACTGTGGCTGCTGTCCATTGAGAAATAGGGCCAAAAATGTGTTGAAGTAGATAAATATCCTGCAGACATACAGGGACACTATAAAAGCACATCATCCAATGCCAATTGGATGAATGTCTTTTACATTATTATGCAGTGCTGGATTGCGTAGGTCAATGACAGAATGCTTCCCTAGCTTGCATGAAGCTCTGGGTTCCATCTACATCATGACAAAACAAAAACAAAAATAGAATAAAACAACATCTTCAAGACAATGGGTATGTGTCAATTAAAATCTTAAAGAGTCAAACAATTGAAAAAGACACAATGAACAGAGACTTATACCAGACTGTAAACTATGTGAATTAATGGACTTGAAGTTTTGTCAGGCAAAATTAATTCATATTTGAAAAAAATACAAACCTTCATAATTTAGGGGTGAAGAGTAGAGAATTTTGTGCAAGCGGCATAAGGGGAAATTTGGGATTAGTGGTGATGTTCTATAATTTGAGTGTGGTTAATTTACATAGGGTTATGAATTTTCTTAACAAAAACATAAGATTTGTGCATTTCAGTTATGTATATTTTAAATAGAAAAGACTATTAATAAATATAGAACTTTACCTGATATCCACTCAAGAATATTTAAAATGCACTAGTATCTATAGGTTATTTTGAACCAATGAAAAAGTAAAATGAATGATAGTTATAGATGTGTGAAATTTGAAATAAATTAATATTGTGATATATATGTGATAAACCATATATATATAATAAACTATATAAAATTTATACATGATAAACTATAGTAAAATATTGCTGGGGTACAATCTCGGTTGTAGGCACATGAGCATTTACACTAAAATTCATTCAAATGTTCTGTACATTTAAAAATTGACAATACATTTCTATTATTTGTAGCATGATAAATATTAACAATAATAAAATATTGAAAATAATATCAAAAGTATAATAGAAATGTTTAAAAACAAAATAATAAAATATATCTTACAGCATTAGGAAGGACAGTCATTTTGGTTTGGATAAATGTCTCCCAGTTTCTTCTGTTAAAGGTTTGATTCCCAGGGTTTAACTATTGTGAGGTTGTACAGACCTTTAGAAGGAACCTACTGTGAGGTCCTTAAGTTACTAGAGTGTGCCCTCAAAAGATATTGTGAGGTCCTATCCCCTTCTTTATCCTCCCTTTACTTCTTGGCCATGCAGTATGGTTTTGCTCTCTACCACACACTCTGGCCATTCTGTGCTGCCTCACCGCAGGCCCAAAACAATGGTGCCAATTGATCCTGGACTGGAATCTCCAAACCTGTGAGCCAAAAAAGATTCTTTTCTCTTCACTAGCTAATTATGTCAGGTATTTTTTTTAACAATAATGAAGCTGACTAATACAGTAGTTGAGTTTAAGAAATAAGATATAAAAGGAGCTTTATAACACACTGCCTTTTAGGCATATTAAACACGTATACCAAACAATGCCAGTATTTTAGAAAATTATACACATACTCAAAATTATATACTAAAAATATTAGAGTACAAGTCTATAGAAGAAATGTGAATAGAGATCAGAAAAAATAAGTGAAATAAATAAGAGAGTTGTCTTGTATACATTGAGGATGAGAGTATGTTATAAATACCTTAACTCTTTGCACCTAAATCCCTGAAAAAAAATCTAAAAAAACCTAATGTGAACATAATTTCCAGTTCATTAGCAATAGTTACAGACATTTGTTTTCCTAATGATAGGTTTGAAAACTATTTTAGAGTAGGAGTTGACAAATTCATACTCAAATATTAATGATACAGTTCTAGCCATTTGTGGTTTATATTTTATGTTACTTTTAAATCATAATTCAATTTTATTTTATTCATGATTTTAAAATATTACACAATATGACCCAACTCTTATTACAACATCTAAGGTATAGGACTAATTTATGGCACTAATTCATGAAAAGGGGGAAATAAAGGATAAAGAGAAGTGTTCAATACGTGGAATGAAATAGAAACACTTGGGTTATATTTCTTCATTTTCAAGTCAAGTGTGAAAATTAGGGCCAGATTGTTTAGTTTAGAGGTCTTTTAAGTAACACTTTATATAAAGCAAAATGTTATATTCCTGCTTTTCTAACATATTTCCTATTTATGAAGACAAATAGTTAAATTATCTAGTGTATGATAAGTAAAATTAAAAATAGCATAGTCTAGTTTATAAAAACTACAACTGAAAAGTGAGTTTCTCAATAGTCTTTATTTTAACAAAGATAATATATAAGGGACTAGGGATGTACTCAGTGACAGAGCATTTGCCTCGCACATGTAAGGCACTGGGTTCAATACTCAGTACCATATAGAAATAAAAATAAAGGCACCTAGTTCCCCTCTCTTAAAAAAAAAGATAATATATAAATGGATGTCGTTAAGGATCTGAGCAGAGACTGGAAGTTGACAATATTCTCCTCTTGAAGATATTATGTATATATGTGTTTCTGTGTGTATACAACTCCATAACTTAACATATAAGTAATTTAATTTTTAATATATTTTATTAGAATTTATTTTGTTTTCCTTTCTTATGATATTGCTTTACAGTAGGGACAGGCCAATCAACACCTCTCAGTTGTACTTTGTTCTGTGAAAATTACAAAGGAAATAGAGGTCATAACCCCATCCATGTGGAGGTGTTTAATCTAATGGGGAGATTAGACAAATACAAACACAGGTAATAGAAACACAATCAGCCACAGTTATCCAAACATGTCCAGAAGAAACACCTCATAATTATATTTGGAGACAAGACCCAGCTGTGTAATAGCGCTGGCCTTTGATACCTGGTATTGAGGGCATGATCCCAGATTGAGAACTAGAAAATGTGAATTCTGCATTAACTCTAACTATTACCAATGTTGCCTCAGTTTCCTTGAAAGTATAATTTGGATATTATTTCCTCTGAAACCTTAAAAATTACTGTGAAAATTAAATGTTAAAATACATGTGAAAGTGTTTTGCAACCTGGAAAACTATACACAGATTTGAGAATATATTTCTTTGCAGTTCTTATTTGCTCATTCAGGTTATTATTTCCAGAGAACCAAACCCCCACCTTGCCTATTTAAGTACTGAATCACGTTCCATTTTTCTCGGTGAAACCTACATTTATTTTTTTGAAGCTAGGAGCTTATATAGTCACTTCTTAGTTTCCTCAAACTGTCTGATATTATTAGCTTTTTGTATGTATCGCCTTTCTTTTCTGCTTGGTAAAGCTATAATCATGAGTATGTCTGATACTTAGTTTTTCCTTGTTGTCTAGCATAGTTCAATAAATATTTATGGTGATTGATTGATTAGAGAATGCCTTTTTCATTCATTTGGCGACCATATTGAGCACCTACTCTGTGTTAGGTATTATAATGTTGTAAGAAATGAGGACTTAACCCTTATCTTTATGGAATTTATCTACAAATTGGAATGCATATGTATTTAATCATAATATGCATAAATTATAAATGTTTTATATAATATATAAATCGTAAAAGTCATGAAGTATATGAAACATATATATCTGCCTCTCCATCTATTTATCTAATAATCTACCCCCAAAAGTATAGGCCATTTTAATACATGGAAAATATGCAACAAAGCAAGCAAATTTAGTATGATGATTGAAAGAGGTGTTCTTGTAGATAGCATGCTCAGAAATGTCTTCCCTGAAAAGGACACATTTGAGCACAGACATGAATGAAAGTGCAAGCAAGGCAAATACCTGAGAGAAATGTGTTTTACGGTGCATCACACCAGGCTTTTCCTAAACATTGTGATTTGAGTCCACATTATGTCATTGTTTTTTGGCAAATATTAGAAGTTTATTTTGTAAGATCTATATTTTCACTCATATTTTCTTTTTTATACCTTTATTTTATTTATTTATTTTTATGTGATGCTGAGGATTGAACCAGGGTGTTTATGTCTTAGTCAGGTGCTCTGCCAGTGAGCCACAACCCCAGCCCCTTCACTCATATTTTCTGAACTAAGTTTTATAGAGTTATAATTAGGGTGGACAATGCAGGGCAAAACCAGATGCCGTTTTTTCACTCACAGAGCTTATATGATATTATTTCCCCTCTTAAACTCTCAACTTCTGTTATGTTTTGGATGCGAGGTATTCCCCAAAAACTCACATGTGAGACAATGCAAGAAGGTTCAGAGGGGAAATGATTGGGTTCTAAGAGTCTTAACCCAATCAGTGAATTAATCACCTGATAGTGATTAACTGAGTGGTAACTGAAGGCTGATAGTGTGTGGCTGGAGGAGGAGGTAGAGATTCAGGGTTGGTTTGGGGGTATACTTTTAGTATCTGGCAAGTGGAGTCTCTCTCTCTCTCTCTCTCTGTCTCTCCTTCCTGATTGTCATGTGAGCCACTTACCTCTGCTACACTCTTCTACCATGTTGTTCAGCCTCACTTTGTTCGGCCAGCTATCCATGGACTGAAAACTGTGAAACTGTGAGCTCCCAAATAAACTTTTCTTCCTCTCAAATTGTTCTGGTTGGGTCTTTTAGTCACAGCAGCAACAAAAGCTGACTAAAACAACATGTAAACAGGGTTATTACTGTTGATTGCAATGGATTCTCATACCTACTATGACCCCAAAGTACTTACTAAAAGAAATGTAAATTGATGAAGCCATTTTAGAACACTAAAATGACTAATATTAAAAAGACTAATATTTCCTAGACAATTTTAATATATACATATTCTATAAACCCCAATATTCCTGGGAAATATCCAAAATAAATCTCCATACATATCCATATGGGAACCCCACTATAGTGTTATTTGTGATGATTGTAAACTGGATGCCAACTGAGTGTCCATTAATCCCCCAAACATTATGCACTATTTTAAAATAGATTAGATAAAGATTAGATAAGACATAATTTACCTTAATTTCACAAAACAATCCTAACATAAATGCTCTAAGCCCATGATAATTCTATGTTTTTCAGTACTCTGGCACGTTCTATCATCTTGCTCTGCCACTCTGAAAATGTAACACCCATCTTGTAGCTGAAGATGGCTATCCAATTCACATGATGGTTAGGAATTTAAATTCCTAATAGCATGAAGAGGCAGGGATTGGAAGAGGTATTTTAATGTCCTTTTGAAGGAGTTGTATATGTTACTTCTATTTACATATCTTGGCTTTATGGCAACATATAGCTACAAAGAAAGCTGGGAAATGTAATCTTTAGCAGGGTATTCAAGAGATCAACTATGTTTTTGTTATTATAGAGAAAGGGGAGAATGTTTATTGAGTGAACAATTTGCAGTATCTGTAATATCCTATTATAGATAGACTATTATAAATAGCATGAGACATTTTACTTCCTTTTTTATACTGAGCCTTTGAAACCTACTGTGCCTTTCACTATGACAATATAACTTCATTTAGATAAGCCATATTTCAAGTGTTCAATACCCACATGAGTCCTGTTATCATGTTGCACAGCAAATTTCTAAATAGGACTTATCCACTTCCTTCCAGGATCTTAATCCATTCCCCTCAACTATAATTTATCTGGTGATGTCAGTTGCCTACTAAGCACTTGAAAACCTTCCATTTTATTGTCAATTATTGGACATTCATCATTCTCAGTTATCAGTTAACAATTTCCTGAAACAAAGGCAAACATCTAACCAAGAAAAAGCTTTTTTTTTTCAAAATATAAACCAAAACCCAAATCAAAACAAATAAAAAACCTCAGTATGCATTTATCAATACATACATAAATTGTGATTTATAATTTGATTTTTGCAGCAACGCATCATAAACAATTTTTATAGATTTATTACTTCACATATGTTCACTTGCCCAAGAAAATATGCATTGCAAAAAATACTAAGGGCACTGGAGTTTTGCAATTCATGTTTTTATGGTTGTCATTGTTTTTGATCACTTAATCATAGGGAGAATATCTGACAATAGGTTTGTTGAATAGTGATTAATTGAGGAGTCAAGAAAGTTGCAAGCCAACTAAAACTCATTTTATAAATTTAATCATTTTGAAAAACATTATTTTTTAATTATTTCAAGTTTCTCGATGGACAAAGTTAAAGCCTTTAGAAACCATGGAGATCATTTGTGCTCTGATTCTTGCTAAAAGATATCTATTTACCTATGAAGAATTATGATTCAAAGTGAAATTGGCACAAATAAACACAGCTCTGAGAGTTTTAACAAGAGTGGAAGAATGTTATATGGACTTCAGGGAAAGATGCTTTATCAATTCTAGAACTGTCTTCATCCCTAATTGCTGCATATTTCTTTCGGTGAGACCAACTTATAATTAATGCTGAACTTAGGCTACAGTTAACTTTCAACATACTTTTTGTCTGTTTCCTTCATGACTACTTTTAAGTTAATTGAAGGAGAATGATTAGTTTGTGGCCAAGAAACAAAGGCATATTTTTATATAATTAACTGGACTATTTGGTTTTAAACTTCTCCCACCACCAAATTTGTCTTCATTAGCAACTTGTTCTACAAATTCATCAAATTCTATATAGAAATATGATTTTGCTGCTGATAAATAAGACTTTACACAAGTTATGTGCTACATTTTTCATTATACACTGTTCATCCAACAATTTTGACCCTGAGGTTTAGCACTTCTTTAGTATAAGTACTGTGGAAGATATGTCATAAACCATGCAGAATAGTGGAACACAAAGTAAGTGATTTTTTCATTAACATATAATTATTAAATGTGGACAGAGTGACACACCCTGTAATCCCAGCAATTTGAGAGGCCAAGGAAGGAGGATTACCACTTCAAGGCCAGTTTCAACAACATAGCCAGGACTTCTTTCAAAATTAAAAATCAAAAGGGCTGAGGATGTAGCTCAGTGATAGAGTATCCCTGGATTCAATGGTTCAATCCCTAGTACCACATACAAACAAACAAAATCAAACAAAAATATATATGCATATAATTATTAAAGCTATTTTGGATCATTTTGTTAATATAACCCTACTTTTACCAAAAATACTGTAAACCTCATTATTTCATTATTGGATTTGATTTCGAGAATGACTCAAACATTTGTTAAACTAAATATGGTTCTAAATAAAAAATAACAAACCAAATTTTAATGAAATTATAATTCTTGGAATGAAAAGAATTACTTCAGTTCTAATATATTTATATTTTCTTTACATTTATATGAATGATGTGTAGGGTTTTTTTGAAATTCAGTGTTTATTTTTCATTAAAGCAGATTATAACAATTATATGCTCTTTAGGGCTATTAATGTTTATTCATTAAGGATTCATTAAGTCACTGTTTTTTTTTTCTTTCAAAGTTTACTTTAATTGCTAGTGTTTCTATCCAGAAGCCATTTTTTTCTATTTTTTATTTGTTTTAATTAGTTACACATGACAATACAGTGGCCTTGACATATCATACATTTGAATCAGATGGGATATAATTTCTCATTTTTCTGAGTGTACAGGTTGCAGAATCATAAAAGTCACTGTTTTATAGAAATACATCAGACTAGGCATTACCTGCTCACAGACCTCTTATAAACAGTCTGTGGAACTTTGAATGTAATTAAAAGAATCTCTAAATTATGAAAAAGTGGTATAAAGTCTGCATAAATGCCAAGGAATCCAAAGCAAAGGAAATTATTGTGCATTGATTTTCAACAGAGAAACCCTCTTGGAAAAAAAATTCAGGGAAATAATGAGCATGAATTGGACAATATGAAAAAAATCCTACATTTTTAGCTAGGAGTCAAATGGAATTATAAGTATGTATACACATAATATGGATTAATTCATAGTTTTCACATCATTTTTATGGTATGTGTAGACATTTTTCCAGATTACATTAACATATAAAAAGATCTTTTAATTTACAAAATAATAAAATGAGATTATTTAATTTACCCTTCTAACTATCCATTCCTGCTAATATGTATAATTTTTCAATCTCAAGCCAAGAATACAGCATTCTTTCTGAAAATTATTTTATTACTTCCCTGCATTACACGTCCATGGAATGTTCATGGTTATGATTGCATCAGTTTCTCTCAGTTCTAAGAAGAAAATTAGCAGTTTGGGCAGCTTTTATTAAAATATTTTAAATGTAATACTTATTTACATGCTTTAAAAGAATATTTTTGTTTATAATGTATATTTTGATTGTCAGTCAAAACTGACTGACATTTACTGACATTACCATGTGTATTCCACATCATCCATTGACTTCTAAAAAATATATTTTTTTCAATTATAAAAGGGTTTCCCTAAAAGTAATAATTGCAAATAGGCTAAAAGACACTATTGTTTTTTATGTGGCATTTTTCACATAAATTATATTGGAGTTCTATCATAGCACACCCTCACCCACTTTTATGTTACAGTTATGACAAAGGCTATCTTTTAAGTGGTTATAATGTAGATTTATTGGTTATTTTGATGCATAGTTGTGCAATTATTGTTCCTACATATGTAATTATCCATAACTGGAAAAACAAGTACTGTAGTTTCTTTACCAACCTAACTGCATCACTAAAATTCCATATTATGATGTGTACAAAACAAATGATTAGAGAAATCCAGATATACAGAAAAATACTAAAATGAAAATTTGAATTTAAGGGCTAATAATTAATTATCATATATAGGTGATAGAACATCAGTTTGATTTACTGATATATAACGTGATTACAAGTTTACTTGTGTAGTTATATAATTTTTCAAGTTTACTTATGATCAAAAGTGAAACATTTATAAAAGTGATTAGTTAAGTTGATAGGCACTGCACTGATATATTTCTTCCAATTTCAAAGAAATCATTAGCTGTATTTCTAACTTGATAATGAAATGATCTGGAACGACATGTATGAATCTTTTTCATGACATGATAGCATCCCGTGGAAGTTTCCCAAAATAGTAGAATCAGCTTATTGGACATATGCAATCATAAAACTAATTATATATATTTTAATGATAGAGATAAAAAAGCATTATTATTATTATGCTGCTTGATGTGTAGATAATCAGTTTTTTTATGGATGGATGCTCTGTTTGCATCTTTTATAATAGCAGAAGGATATATGATTGTAGACACTTTAACCTTCATCTTTTTAATGGAGAATGAAGTTATTTTCATTACCAACCATTTATTCAACACATATTTTCTGAGTAACTTCTTTGTATAAGACACTTTTTGAAACTCAGAGATGATGAAAGATGATGAAAACTTCCCTTTTCCACAAAGAGGACACACTCTGATATGAGATACACACAGACACATACACACACACACACACACACACACACATACTATATTGCCAGAACTTGATAAAACTCTATTATTATAAAGTCATCATTTAGTACATATACATATAAAGTCCTGGCAATATAGTGTAGGTTGTAATTGTTATTTTTGGTTTAAATATCTGAATGAAGAAACTAATTTTCAAAGTACAAGTTAAATAGAATGAGACTATTTCATTCTGTTTTTCTGGGAATGTTTTAAATGAACTGACTGCCTACTGTGTGTAAAGAAATGATGTTATTTTGGGTTTTTTCCTCTAATAAAATGAGACCATTCTAGACAGATCAAAAAATAATTTTTAAATCAGACTATTGTACGATTTTTCTGCACTTTCGTTTCCAATTTGTAAAGGTCAAATATTTGTTTTCCTTATTTGCTTCACAATTTCTCTCTTTTATACTTTTCTTCCTACTGTGGAGAGAATTTTTAAATCCCTGTCAATTTAAGTAATTTAACAAGAATTGCAAATTAAGTAAAGAGTACATTATATATAACCTTGGCTATGTTCTATTTATAAATTATAATCATAGAAAAAAATACCACAACTTACAAGATCTCTGAACAATTTCTAAATAAGTCACCTCCTGGGGCAACTTACTATGATATTAAGAACATAAATATGAAACTATTTCCTCAGAATCATTCAAAATATCAGTAAGGCAGGCACAGCTGTCTTTACAAGTACATTGAGCATGATTGGTTTGCCCTAAGTATCCTTTTAGCCACCATCTTCCACTGAGTAAAATTTCCACCAAGAGCTATTAAATGATTAGGCAACATTCTTTGAGAAGGCCTTAACTAGATGTGCTACTTATGAACATGCTTTAAAGCTCTTTGCATGGATTTTTAAAATCAAATTAGTTAACATCAGGAATGGATAATTTCATGAAAAGAAACAAAAATACAGAAACACTTGTAATGGGAAATTTATTCATCTTTCATGAAAATCCTTGATTACCTTATTAAAACGCTACTGCAAAGGGAAAAATGTCCTTCAACAATTCAGGATGACCATAAAGTTCTACCAACACATTTTTCTAAAAAATGAACAGTTAACTCTGAAAGTAAGTTATATATTTGTGCTAGAAGGCAGAAGAGCATGTAGAGTTTCCTTCATATCTGGAAACCTAATAGTTTCTCAAACAAATGTCGATGTGGGGCTGAGGAAATTTTTTCTATGTGGAGACCTCCTGCCTCATGTTAGATTAAACCAGTATCACTACTTAGTATTTATATTATCTCATCTTTTTTTTTTCTTTTTTTCTTTCCTTTTTTATTTTTGGTTTCAGATGTCTTGTTCAGTAGTCTGTTGGAATGATAAGTCAAACTATAAATGATCGTTTTATGACTGTGGCCACTGGCTGTCACTTCTGGCATAGTAGAACTAAACTGGGGAATGGAAAAAAAGTGAACACCATTTCTTACCATGTTCTCCCTCCTGCTGGTAGTCTCTCTCTGATTTCATGTATGCAACATGCACTAACCCATCACTGGTCAAGACAGACCAACAGTAAGGTGCCAATCACTGTTCAACTACTGCCACCTCCAAAACAGTACTTGTGTCTTTAGCCTGGACTCAAAAAAAAAAAAAAAAAAATTAGCTGTGGCAGTGGCAGATAGGGAAGTTAATAGGACCTCCTGCTGAATGAAAGCAGTTGCATGAATGAATGGATGGACCTCAGGGATCACTTGCAAATGGATCAATCAGGAGCAGTAAGGAAAAAAAAACTCATTTAGGAAGCTGCTGTTGACCTGTAACTCCCAAACCTGCTTGCTGCATTCATATGAAAGTCAATGATGTGGGAGTCCATATTCTCACTATAGTCTTTTCAGCAGCCAGAGTTTCAAGGCACAAAGCTCTTGGTTCCTTATTTTCTCAACTATCCCCTCTTCTCTTTTCTACTCTCATTACTTTTGCTTCTCTCTCTTTTTTTCTTCTTTGCTACCTTGCTTTTTGTTATTATTTATTTATCTATTTATTGGTACTTCTGATTGAACTCAGCGTCACTTAACTACCGATCCACATCACCAGCCCTTTTAAATTTTTATTTATTTATTTATTTTTAGACATGATCTCACTAAGTTGCTTAAGGCCTAGCCAAGTAGCTGAAGCTGGCATTGAACTTGCCATCCTCCAGCCTCCCACGCTGATGGTATTAGAGGTGTGCACCACTGTGCCTGGCTGCCTTGCTATCTTTTGATGTGAGCCTTGCTCTTTTTCCCATGTCACTCTCAGAATCTGAGCTGTCAGAGTCAGAGGACTTCCTGTCTCTATGTTCATTTTTCTTTTCCTTCTTTCTTTCCAGGATGAGGCTTCTCAAATTCGTCCACTTTGTGTCTTCTTTCTTCTCTTCCTCATCAGGTATCGGAGAATATTTGGTCCCACATGGTTGCCAAAAATAATCTTTCTCAAAGTGGCCTTTATAGCCACACTTCTTGCCAGTAGTGTTCAGGACAGCCTCAAGCATGATTTTCTGCCCAGTGTAATCCTGGAAGGACCACCTCTGTCCCTCTTGCTCAATGACATGTTTTGGGGATCAAGGTCTATCCTAGTCCTTTGGTTGACAAGTTTGATGTACAGGGATACTTTTATTCTATCATTTTTCATCTCTCAGCCAATAAGTTTCACCCACATTTTGTCTCTGACATCTACTATCTCAGAGGGCTTATCCACTTGACAGGATGACATGTGAGTTTGATGGGCCAGACTTTGCTTCCAACAGACTGGGATATTGATAAAGGCTCCATTGTCTGTCACTATGGCAACCTCTCCTTGGAAAACAGTGTAGAGAGTGGGTAAGTTTTCCGTGGCTTCAAGTCTTCCTGAATTCATCCTTAATGTTTTATGTCTCCTTCATTTCTCTTCTGCTAAAGCTAATTCTACTGTCTCAACATCAGTTCCTGGTCTTTCAGTTGCTATATTCCCCAAAATGCCAAACATAGTCAGAGACATCTCATCCTATTTCTATAGCAGACACTTCTTATTAATCATGGCATTTATTTCAGTTGAGACGAAGCCTTAGAATCCTTCTTAGTCCAATTCTTCAAGCAGCAACTACAAATTGCTTACAGGTGATTCTTGACAGGAAACCTATTTTTCATCCCAGTGTTAAGATTGCCTCAAGAAAACATAGGTTTATTGTGACTGTACAATTTATTCACACTATGTCAAGATATGCAAATTTAATGTAACTTCTTTGTTTTTTCCAGAAATTAACAGTCTGATCTTTGTGATGGGCCTGCATTCATTGGATAGCAGGATTAGAGATGGATGGAGAGAAGAGATCTAGGAAATCATTTTCTAGCTTGACAGTCTAAGACTGAGACAGTGTAATTCAAGTATTTTCTTTACATTATTCACTTTGTGTTTGATAGACACAGGTAAGTTCTTAGTTTTTTGGAGTTTCTCTAATCTTCTTCTACAATATGGAATCTGGGTATTTTGATGAGAGAAATGTTCATGCAGTTTCATAGTATAGACTTTGGACCTCTGCTAATCACTGCTGAAGAATATCTGGACTAGTTTGTTCTCTGGACAGGTAAATTTTAAGATAAAACGAATCTTATTTGTTCTTTGGGATAATGTGTTGCAAACCTATTTCTAGGGTTCATAGTTCAACCATTTATCTAGACATTCAGTGTCCTCACCAAAACAGCTTCCTCTTCATGATTAAAGACCACAGATTCTTCACCTGAACTCTCACCACTTTCAAGGCAACTTTTCAGTTTACAGTAAAACTTCTAAGTCCTTTGTATCTGTGAACACTCAGGGAACCAGAAACACTGCTTAAGACTCACCTGTATACCAGGCACCCACCAATCATGATGCACAATTTCTATCTTATGATTTTGGAAATGACTATGTATATATACAGTCTTTTAGAGATTTGCAGTCTATACCACTGTCTTAGTCAGCTTAGACACACACACACACACACGCACACGCACACAGACACACACACCAAAAAACACAGATTTAGTGGCTTAAACAACTGAAATTCCTGGTCAATTGGTTCCTAATAAGATAGCTTTTTCTGGCTTTTAGATAAGTGCCTTCTAATTGAATCCTCAGGATCCAGAGGGGGAGATGAAAAGGAGTTTATTTCTCTTCTAATTCTATTGGATTGGAATCCCACCCTTATGATTTCATGTATGACTAGTTACCTCATAAAGGATCTTCAAATAAAATTACATTGGAGGGTAGGGCTTCAACACATGAATTCTGGGAAGACATAATTCAGCTTGTAACACCCATTATACTTGATAAAATGTGATGCTAATCTCAATACCCTCAGTCTTCCATACATACCCAGATATCAACTAAAGACCTCACCACACATATGACTTGAAATTCATTATCAAATTATAATTGAGGTTTGATAATGTTAACAAGAATCCTGACATCTGATATTTATCCGAACTTATCTATTTGTTAATTCCAGAATCCACCAGGATATAAAAAATAGGAAATCTACTTTCGGTCTACCCAGTATTTTTATGTAGTATATATGGGGCAAAGGAGATAAACTTCAGGTTTTCTATGTACACAAAATCATATATTGCTTCTTCTTAGCCCATGTTTGTGACTATGACTTAATGGCAAGGTATGAAATATATATTGGGCTATAAATAATCTAATATGGGTTGCATTTAATTAATATTTTACTTGTAAACAGAAGTATATCTTTGTTTCTTGATTTTTCTCCTCCAGGTGAAAGGCAACATTGAAAAAAATTATTGTCTTTTTTGCATAAAAACTTTGCATAAAAACACACAGACACACACACACACACATAACCTCACACAGTGGAGAGGATTATCAATTCATCTCAGAAATTCCAGTAGATTAGAACCAGTAAAATTTATGTAGAGGCATGAGTTTCTATGACAAAAATTTTGACTGATCTATAACCAGGACAAGATAATACATAAGGAACACTGATCCAGCAAACCATAGCAAATTTAAAATTTTATACTAACAAATTCATATCTGGAGATTAACTTAAGTAAGGGTTTCATTTCCTGTCAAAATATTAATTTCTGAAAAAAATAATAAGCTAAGCCTAATCACTCACTAATACATTAGTATAATTTGATCATTGAGATGCTTGTTTGGGATTGGTTTTTCCAAGTTAAGTACTGAATGGAGAATACATGAAATCTTTCAAATATAGGAAGAATTTCGTCATGAGCTGGTGTCACTGAATGGTGAGAAATCCACAGATAATATTTTTAAATGTGGATAGAATTTTGAAGATATGAACAACATTAATCTCAATAAACCAGTACCTAAAGAATTCACTGGCTAGTGAACTATTCTTGTAGAATTTTAGTGCTATAAAATTAAAACTTGGTTTCTATTTTTATTTGGTTTGCTTTGAGGGGAAGCATGCATAAGCACTATAAGATTATATCAACTTTGACTCTTTGTCTCTATATTAAATATTATTCTCTAATCCCCCTACCTCCCTGCTTGTCTTCTATCATATTAGCAGGGCTAGTGGGTGTAATAAATTACCTCCCTGTGAATCATCAAGTTTACTGCTTAGGTCCTGATCCCTGTCGTGCTTCCACTGATCATGGCATTGCCTCCTGTGTCCCAGGCAAGCCTGTAAAGCTGGTCTGACAAGTGTCTCAGCAAAGGTTGTTTTAATTTAGAACAAGTTTAATTAAGACTCTCAGTAGAGGAGCCCTACAGGCCTGCCTTGAATCTTACTAATGTGCAGTGCAATTATTGGAATATCATGGGAATCAAAATCAAGTAAATGGACAAATTTGCCTCTCAGGAATTACAGCACACCACCTAACTAGTGAGTGCTTGATAAGATTGAGTGAGAATATTAGTAAGGAGGACTTACACTTTAACCTAAAACATTGAAAACTAGAGGGAAGAAGTGAGGAATGATTTATAAAATGGCATGCATAGGGAAATGAATTCCAACGATATTTGAAATAAATGATAAACTTCTTACATGAAATAATTGTGCTGCATGTTAATACTGAGCCTTAGTACTACAGGAAATATATTTGAGAGGGAGAAGCCCATAAGAGAGTTTTGTTCTTTCATTCTCAGAGGCAGGAATGTTGTTATACATGGGGTAAAACTCAAGTTATTTATATTCAGTGGTGGGAGGAGGAAGAATCTTTTCTCCAATCCTCACATGAAGCACTTCCTTATGCAAATTTGACAACTTAGTTTCAGTTATATAGAATGAAGGAATAGAGCGACTAGATGCAAAGAATATTAAAATATATCCCCTTTGACTAGTATGAGATTGTGTGGTTGCTTACTAATAAATGGTACTATATTTTTGTACCTGCCAAAATGGCACTTTGGAGGCAATATTTTCATCTCCAAAATAAATATTAAAAGATATTAATTAGATTAGCTGAACTGATTTGCATCTATTTATTTCTCAAACCTGGGCCTCATGAATGTTTGTCCTTATCTTCTGTTTTGTCAGCATTTTTCTTCTCCCTACACATATGCGCTTCCTTGAAGCAAAGCATTTGTGTAAGCTGCTTTCAGTATTTCCCCAAAATCAGAAGTAGCATTTGCAGTCCACCTTTTGTAGTTATTTGACCTTGCTGCTTTTCTGATCATAAACGTCTTATTCTCTGTAGAACTGCTGGTGGTATGAGAAACTATCAGTCAATTTTACAGATGCTACAAACACTTCAATTCACTACAAAGTTAAGAGTATCATAGTAAATCTCACATTATGGGTTCTATTTTCAGATAATTGACTTAGGAGTAAACATTATTTAGGCCTATCTCTTGCAAGTAGTTTGAATTGTGGGTGAAAAGAACCCAGAATATCAATCTGGGACATGAGTGACATCATAACAAGTGTCATAACCTAAATTTTCAGGATATAGTTTATGAAGTGTAAAATGTTGTCATTCCATATGAGTGCTGAAGTGCATTTTAGAGAAAACATCTGAATAGTAGGGAGAAGAGAATTCTTGAGATCTATGATTTCCACTTTGAATGTCTACATCAGGAAATATATTTAAATTTTAAATGTCTAACCCAAGTATCACAGTTTTGTAAGACTATGAATGAATTTTTACTTATTCAAAACACTTTAGAAAATATTGTTTGCTAGTTTTGTTTTGTTTGTTTATTGGTGTTGTTTTATTTTTTGTTTTTTGTTGCTTGTTTGTTTTGTACCAGCAATTGAACCCAGGGGTGTTTAACCACTGAGACACCTCCCCAGCCCTTTTTATTTTGATTATTTTTATTTGGAGACAGGGTCTTGCTAAGTTGCTTAGGATGTCACTAAGTTACTGAGGCTAGCTTTGAACTTGCAATCCTCCTGCCTCAGCCTCGCAAAGCACTGGGTTTACAGGTGGTCACCACCCTGAGCTTGGTAGTTTATCTTTAAAAGTAAAAGACAACTAGTGTGAATGATTTCCTACTAAATCTATGCATAAAATAACCATTATTGTTCTATTCCTAGAATACCAAGGGTGCATTTATTAACTGCTTCTCTTCATTTTAAAAGCAAATTACATGTGGTAGCCTTTATTTTCTTATATATGAGTTTAAATTAAGTGTAAAAGAGAAAGTTTAGATAATGCTATGACACAGATCATATGAAATAGGCCTAAATTGTTTACATACCCCCTTATTCCATGAAGAACAACAAATGCAGAATGCATGTGGTGAGTATGGACAGACCCGCCCCTACAGTCTCTCTCTCTCTCTCTCTCTCTCTCTCTCTCTCTCTCTCTCTCACACACACACACACACACACACACACATACACACAAACTGATATTCAAATATTTGCTTGTGCATTCTCTAAGAAAAATATTTCACACTTTCCTGTACCAATCAAACTATAATAGCACGATGCTGTCTAATATTCCTATCCATTGTTTTAATGTTCTATCCATTTTCATGCCTCTATTTTATTATCTCTACACGAAATACCTTTTATATCACTTCAAAATCATTTTCTAGCAAGTATATTATTTCTTTAAGATAAAGTTTATATAGATTTTTATCTGAAGAATCTTCTTAACTCCTACCTACCTGAAACAAATTAAATCAATGTGTAACATGGTCTATTTTAGTGGATGGAAGGAAGTGGAAGGCTGTGTATTTATTTCTTTTATATCCTTATTGCAGTGTTTAACTATTATTTGTTTTTGTACCTGTAAACTCAGTTAGAATGTGAGCATAATTAATATAAAGTTTTTTTTTTATATTATACCATCACTACTGTTGGAGAAAGTAGATACAAAATAAAAGAAAAAATGAATTAATGGATGGAAAGTCAAATGCTACTTCATTCTATTGACTAAAATTAGTAGTCTCCTAAGCCAGTCATAGTTCAGAAGGGAAAATCTATTGAAGAAAAAAAATCCATGTCTGTTCCTAAGGCACATATAAGTAACTGTGGCATTCCCTCTCCTAAATGCTTTTTACCACTTTGTATTCATAAATGTATCCCATAGTATAAAAAAATAAAGAAAATTGTATTGTCAACTGTGCTGACAAATATCTGCTTCCTACTTAGTAAACTTTAAATAATTCTGACTTAATAATAATATTGCAAACTTATTTTGGGTATGTGCAGCTTTCTTTAACATATATTATTTATATATATATATGCTATATATACATATATATATATATATATACATGTACAGCAATTAGTAGTCCTAGACATCTTTAATCCATGCTGAAATAAACTAATTTTGTTCTTAAGTCTAATTTTAAATTAGGTCATAACCAGTACAAAATACACTGAAGATATATAAAATGTGCCCTGAACTGGTACACTAAAACATTAAAAAATGGTACATCTTAAAAAGTCCTAGGAATGATAGGCCATAAACAGGATCCTAATAAAGAAGAATCTTTAAAATTTGGAGGAGAAATCCAAAAGAGGAGAAGACTTCTAAGCAAAAAATTATTATGAATTTATGAAATATACAAACAGTATCAATGAGTTGTTCAGCAGGTTCTACATTAGCAGCCTAGTAAGTACCTCAAATGATTCCAAAACACATCAAAATCGTTTGCTTGGTTCCTTGAGGATATATCTCCATTTCCAAAAGCAAGAAGAGGAAAAAAATATGGATAGGTGGTATTTAAGAAAAAGATGCTTGATCCTAATTCAGAACATATGAAGAGTTGTTCAAAACCAATATATTCTTTGTAAAGATACACCCACAAGGGCTGCCACTGTCTAGATCTGCTTGAGTAATCTGCTTAAGGGCTGCTTCAAGTGTTTTCATTCATCTTTTTTGAAAAAAAATAAAATAAAATTTGGATGACATTTTTGAGTGTTTCTCCTTTCAGTCATGCTAGTGGGATTTCTTCCTTTTAGTTCTATCTTAAAAATAAATAAATAAATGAAAAAAAAATCTTTGCAAACAGCAACCTACACTCCCTATTGCACACCAAGGCTCTTGTTAATGAAAATTGATTTTTGTGTAAGTTACATAGGAAAGTCATGTACTTCCCAGCACATAGTGAGAAATTTCTCAGTACAGCCTCAGAGAGAGATTTATATTTAGATATGTGTCTACCATTGCATGAAAATTCTGATCGAGATTCTAATGCTTGAAATGCTAAGCAGACTAACTTCATTCAAAGTGAATGTGAATCACAAACACCTTACTATATTATCCACTGTCCCCTCGTACCAACAAACACTTTAGCTATGTTCCTGGGAGGAAGGAGTCAATAGATTATGTTCATTGCCACAATTTCAAGAAATCTATAGACTAATTGCATTCAGTTCCACAATTTCAAAAGACTCAATTTCAACAAGCTAAAGATAGGGAGAGAAAAAGAATAAATAATGTCTGGCTGTTTTGACATCTCTGACATCATGTTGTTATCTTTGTTTTGACATGCAAAAATAGATCATATTTGTAGTGTTCATTATCCTAATTAGCAGAACATCATCTTGGTAACAGTGTTTCTTGTTTTACACACAACACAAGGCACTAAGGCCCAATATTCTAAGGCAAGGCCCATGTGTGCCATTTATTAAAACCTATTTTGATTGATATTATCCACCAACAAAAGCCAATGGCTCGTGTTTTATATGAGACTCCAAGGAATTATTATGTGTCTGTTTCCCATGCTGCTGAAAATTCTGATGAACTACATATTTTAATTATATATTTGCTTGTCTTGTCTCATTATACCATAAACACTCTAGGGCAGGGATTTCATTTTCTGTCTTATTGATCTATGTAAACCCAGTGCTTACAAGAATGTTTGGCATACAGTATTTGGTAATAAATATTTCTTGGGTTGATGTATACATGGGTAAATGCAAATATCTCTATATGAAGCCATTGCCATTCAAATCATGAAAATTATTCTCTTTTCCAATCACTAGCATTTCCAGCATCTCCAAATATCAGATATGGAGACAAGGATGTTCTTCCATCCTGTAATGCCATTTCACAATACCTCAATCACATCTTAATTATTCTTATAGTATGCTTTTTTTGTGTTCTATTTTGCAGTTGTGTTCCCTTTACTCTTTATTCTCTTCCAATCTATTGGCTTCGTTCCTTGAGAAACTATTCCCCTATTTTAACCCTCTAGTCATTTTTGGGTTCTTTTTTGATTATATGACAGTATAATCCATTTTACACCTTCTTTGCATATTCTTTTAATATCTGTCTACTGTATACTATATTTTGGAATACTGTATACTGCATTTTGAAATTAAAATGGTAAATTGATAAATATTGAGTCAACCCCAACTGAATAGAAAGATTCTTAATAGCAAAAATCAGTCTACTTTTCTTTTTCTTGAGTTTTTTATTTTATTTGTTCCCTTTAGATATACTTGACAGTAGAATATATTTTGACATATTATAGAGATATGGAGTATAACTTACTCTAAATTGAATCCTATTCTTGTGGTTGTACATGATGGAGTCATGTATGCCCTGGTCATGTATTTAACTACAAGGCCAGAAAAGTTGTGTCCAATTAATTCTACTGTCCTTTCTATTCCCCTACACACTCCCTTCCCAGTTCCCCTTTGTCTAATCCAATGGACTTCTATTCTTCCCTTCCCCACCCTTACTTATTGTGGGTTAGCATCCACATATCAGAGAGAACATTCAGCCTTTGTGTTTTGGGGGGGAACTGGAGCTAAAAGCATACAATGGAGGAAGGATAGCATCTTCAACAAATGGTGTTGGGAAAGCTGGAAATCCATATGCAACAAAATGAAACTGAACCGCCTCCTCTCGCCATGCACAAAAGTTAACTCAAAGTGGATCAAGGAGCTAGATATCAAATCAGAGACTCTGTGTCTGATAGAAGAAAAAGTTGGCTCCGATCTACATACTGTGGGGTCGGGCTCCAAATTCCTTAATAGGACACCCATAGCACAAGAGTTAATAACAAGAATCAACAAAAGGACTTACTTAAACTGAAAAGTTTTTTCTCAGCAAGAGAAACAATAAGAGAGGTAAATAGGGAGCCTACATCATGGGAACAAATAGAAGAAAATGTAGGCCCTAATATTCATCATGTGTAAGAATTAAAACCAAGAATCAATAAATGGGATGAATTCAAACTGAAAAGTTTCTTCTCAGCAAAAGAAACCATCTGTGACATGAATAGAGAGCCTACACCCTGGAAGCAATTTTTTACCCCTCACACATCAGATAGAGCACTAATCTCTGGGGTATATAAAGAACTCAAAAAGCTAAGCACCAAAAAAAAAAAAAAAATCAAATAACCCAATCAATCAATGGGCCAAGGACCTGAACAGACACTTTTCAGAAAAGGATATACAATCAATCAACAAATATATGAAAAAAAATGTTCATCATCTCTAGCAATTAGAGAAATGCAAATCAAAACTACTCTATCATCTCACTCCAGTCAAAATGGCAGCTATTAAGAATACAAACAATAATAATTGTTGGCAAGGATGTGGGGGAAAAGCTACACTCATACATTGCTGGTGGGACTGCAAATTAGTGCAGCCAATATGGAAAACAGTATGGATATTCCTTGGAAAACTGGGAATGGAACCACCATTTGACACAGCTATCCCTCTCCTCGGTCTATACTCAAAAAGCTTAAAAACAGCATAGTACAGGGACACAGCCACATCAATGTTTATAGCAGCACAATTCACAATAGCTAAACTGTGGAGCCAAACTAGATGCCCTTCAATAGATGAATGGATAAAAAAAATGTGGCATTTATACACAATGGGATTTTACTCAGCATTAAAAAAGAACAAAATCATGGCACTTGCAGGTAAATGAATGGAGTTGGAGAAGATACTGCTAACTGAAGTTAGCCCATCCCCCAAAATCGAATACCGAATGTTTTCTCTGATTTAAGGAGGCTGATTCATAGCAGGGTAGGGAGGGAGGGCATGGGAGGAATAGATGAACTCTAGATAGGGCAGAGGGGTGGAAGGAAAAGGGAGGGGGCAAGGGATTAGCAAGGACAGTGGAATGTGATGATCATTATTATCCAAAGTACATGTATGAAGACACTAATTGGTGTGAACATACAATCAAAGATATGAAAAATTGTGCTCTATATATGTAATAAGAATTGTAATGCATTCCACTGTCATTTATTTTTTAAAAAATCAATTAGAAATTTTTAAAAAATAGTAGTAGTGTAAGGAAACTATATAAATGAGATGTAAAAATTTACCTACTTGATTTATGTTATTATGACAAATGAACCCAAACTATAAATAAAATTTAATTTAAATGACACTTATTTTTCTTAAAGTTTGTAATACTTATACCACTGAGTGCATTTTTCAAAAAAACAAATATTCCTTCACAAACATGCTAAAAACTAATCAAAACATTTCTTTCTCTTATGAAATAATTGTACTCACCATGTCTATTTTTTTGATAATATAAAACATGGATCACTACTTTCAGTCTACATCACTAGGATGAGTCAGGGTGAATTCACTATTTGTGCCACAAGCAAAGGGGAAAATTGCACCTAGGAATTACTTTATTTATAGTCAGTCTGTGCTCCTTATGGATAGGAGCAATCCATTGAAACATCTGTAACTGGTGCATTTTTCAGTAACTCACACTCTTTCCATTTTGCAGTTATTATCTTTATAATGCATTGGATTTTTAGTTCCAATTTAAGAAAAAAAATCACACTTTCAAAATTTACTAATAACTAATACTTGACATTACCCAGATTATATCAGATAACATTTAAAATATATTTCATATCAAAATTCCATTCAATGGAATATTTTGAAACATTATCTGTGTACATTATAATTAATTTACCTTTTAGTCAAAAATTAATGTTTATTCTGCTGTATAGTGTCTTCTCTCCAGACCCAACTTTGTTTAAATTAATCTGCAACTTTAGATCAGAAAAGAAACCTATGTAATTATTATATTAAAATTAATTCATTATTCTTCATTTTTGTTGGTTCTTTTTAGGTACACTTATTAATATTTTAGTAAAATCATGAAGTTCAGAAATATTATTTTCAGGATATTTCTCTCCTTTTAGAATTTTATCTGATTTACAAACCCTTTACACTCAAAATGAACACATTTAAGCTATAATTAACACCCTTCTAACTCTGAGGATGCAAATCACTAGTGTCAGTTTTGATTAGTTGGAAACAGATTGCAAGTCCATGCTTCATCCTATCCTCGCAGTTCAGTCTAAGAAAACAATGAAATTTTCTAAATTAGTCAATATCTCAAATTAGCATCCATTCACACTGGTTAAACAAGACTGTTATCCACCAAGGGATATGTACTGTTCCTTCTGCATACACACACTACACACACACACACACACACACACACACACACACACATTGCATTTTTTTCTGTTCCCAAACTAATAACACAGAAGGATTGAGTTAAAATAATTTTGAATATTTTATTTTAACATGAAATTGATAGTTTGTGTGTTAAGTGATTTTTCAAAAACAAAACAAAATAGAAAGCACCATAGGACAATTAGGGGGCCTTGGATATTTATCCTAGGATTACAGGAGAAGGAAGGTAAGGGCAAGCTGTGTGGACATTTTGGCTTATTTCATAATTTTTCCTAAGATCATACTTTAGAAATGAGATACAGCTAGTGATATGTTCAGGCTATATCTTCTTTTGAATTCTATATTATTTTTCAGTCTATGGGACCATAATTAAAACCTGCAGTAAGCACTAGAATACAATATTTTAAACGAACTTTGAAGAGTTAATTTGTTCCCTTTTATACACGAAGATAGCAGATCCCATTCCATGATTCAAAATTTCTTTTTGTTGTTGTTTTAAGGAAAAGACTTTCTGACCTAATTGGATATTTTCAGCTCTAATGTGCCTATGAGTTGAGCGTCAGCTAATAAAGAATGAAATATTAGCTTCATTTTTGAATTTCTTTGCTTTCACTGATTTGTTTCTACTATAATGTCATTTTTAAATGTACTTTTAGTATGTTAATTATCATTAAGATAACTGACTAGCTGTTAACATTAGAACAGTGTGGAATAAAAAATTTAATATATGATTATGTCAAGTATATTTATAATTCAGTCATCTAAACCTTAATAATGAGGTGTTATTGAGCAAAACTAAATATTATTCCCAGTTTCAGGTTTTGTTGTATTTTCTTGTTTGTGTTGAAAAGCATAATTTTGTTCTTATTTTTCTCTAATAAGACTTAGATTATGTCCATGAAAGTACTATCTCTAGATATTTAATTCAACCCATTAAATATCAGAAGACCAGAAAATAGTACCTATGTGGAAAAAGACTATAATCTCATAGAGGAAAGCAAGTTATAAGGCACATTGGACAAAATAAAGGACTTTCCTTGCTCTGGTATTTCTCCAGAATCAGACAGTATTGTGTTTCAATCAGAAAAAAATATTATACATCACATGATTTCAGGATATAGAGATTTAAAATAATTAAAACACATGGGCAAGGAACTTACAGTGATGGTTCTAAGCATTTCCTTATCTGAAATTCTGTGTTGTATATCATATTTTTGCTATTATAATTAAATAATATATTACTCATGGATATATAATTACATTACATATATTACATTAAATGTATAGTATTATATATATGTATATTGTATAATATATGTCTCAAATAAATTATTATTTTCACCACAATTTACAATGATAGAACATTCCACAAACCTTCCAAAACTCCTATCATCTGAAATGTCCTTGAAATTAAATCACGTATCTTCACTGAATATTTCATCATCCATAAGTCACAGTTTTTTACACCAAAATAGATACAGAAATCATGTAAGTCTCATTCCTTGAGTTTACCAGTAAAGAGGTTAAATTTCAAATTATCTTAAGTTAATAGCTACTTAAAGGTACTATAGTGGATCAAACCTGCATGTACTCAGTCTACCATATCATCTTGTCTTTCCTCATTTTCCTGCAGCTTTGCAAGCTTTTAAATCTCTCTTACACCTTTGGTTGCTGTTTAAGTAAAGAAAAAAAAAACAGGAACTGTTTTATCCTTAAGAATACCCAGTACCTCAGTTTCCCAAATACTGAGAAGCACTGAAATGTTGCCTTGTTTATCCATCTATTCTTTGCTCTACCAATATAATTCCTATCATTGAACTTAAAGATATATTACTTAGTAGAAAACTATTATCATCATCAATTCACATCCTAAATCAAAGTATCTCATCATATTAGGCAACTGGATTCATTTTCTATTGCTGTGTAATAATATTATTACCAAGTCTTTAGCCTAAACCAACACAAATTTATTATCTTACAGTTCCCATAAATTAGGATTCCAGGTTAGTTGGGTTAGCTCTCCTTCCAGTCTTACTATGCTGAAATAAGGGTATTGGCAAGAGGTTACAATTCCACATGAATCCTAAGATCCTCTTCCAAGCTTGGAGCAGAATTATTTCTTAGGATTGTAGACTAAAATTCCCATTTTCTTGCTGTATGTCAGCTGGAAGTCATTTTAGTCTTCATTAAACCATCAACCATTGTCTATCAAAAGGATCTTTTCACATGATGGCATTTTATTTTTTCAAAGTCAGCAGAAGAACTTCTTATATATTTAAAAACTTTCAAGAAGCACACAGCTACTTTCATAGGCTCACTTCATTGAACCACTCCCACTCAGGAAAATCTTTCTATTTTTAATTTATTTTTCAACTGAATTGGGACCTTTACTTACATTAAGAAAAGTTTTTCCCCTTGTTATACATACATGCTCTAGTATGGAAACAGATAATATATTATATATAATATTATAGGCTATATATTACCAGAAAAAAATCTATCATATTTCCAATCCTTCCTGACTCCAGGAAAGGGGATTATGTATACCATGAAGCAGGAATTTTTAATTTTTATTTCTTCTTTTTAGTTATATATGACAGTAGAATCTACTTTGATATATTTATTCAAGCATGGAATATGTCTTATTCTAATTAGGATCCCAGTCTTGTGGATGTACATAATGGTGAGATTCACTGTAGTGTATTCATGTATGCACATAGGAAAGTTATGTCAGATTTATTCCACTCTCTTTCCTATTCTTAATCCCCCTATAGGGCAGTACATTTTATGTCTCAAGAATTCTAAGCACAACAAGTATTCACCTAGCAAAGAGAAAGTAACTATTGGATGAGTAAAAGAGAAAAACAAATACCGTATATATGTTTAAGGAAGATGTGTATAAGACAAAGCCTAACCTGCTGATATTTCAAACTAAGATAAACCATTTTTTAAATGATAGCTTTTTTTATCTTAGCCTAATTGCAATAGATGAAAGCTTACTATAAGGATATTTATTAGCACTCATTATGTGCTTTTGCAAGTTTATTTCATTTAACCTCCACAAAGACCTAAAGAGAAATATGTTTTGTCATCATTCTGAGATTATGCTTATGAGTGCTCAAAGTAGCACATAATTAGGGAAAGAGTTCAACTAGACTTAACTCGGGTCTTCTGTTTCTTAGTCCACTACATTTCTATTAAAACATAGGTCTTTCAACTTATCTGCTCTCTATATTAGGCTTCACTAGCATAGTTAAAGGTAGTATTAAAGCATGATGCAATCCTTGCCCTCATAGACTATAACATGTATTTGATCAGACAACCCTCTCATTAGAAAACATATGAAATAATGAAAAATACTAAGTGTTAATAGTAAAGTTTTAGACATATTCATAGTACTATACAATATAAATCATACTTTTATTGTAGATTTCATCATTCTTCCATTCTCTGTTCCATACTAGAGCATGAACTACTTGAGGTCAGGGACTGAACTGAATTCTATTTTGTATTCACAAAAACTAGCACAGAACATAGTATATAATAATATTATAGGCTATGAATTATGTTTTTTAAAAAATATTTTACCCCAAGGGTAATTTTCCTCTGTGATAATTGCAGTAAATCTTTTACTAAGCATGTTCTTTTATATCAGAAGCACTAGGTTATAACAAGAACTAGTAAGAATTTTAAAGTTGATGATCAGATGGTATATAGAAATGGGTTTTAAAATCTAGAATGAAGTTGCTTTCAAAAAGGAATACTAAAGAAAAATAAGAAAACATTATTCTATATATTAATGAACTGAGAATGATTAATATGACAGCTCTGTCCTTGAGAAGCTTGTAGTTTCATGGGAGACAGTGCACTAAATAGAAATTGTGAAAGAGTATTAAGAATGTGCCAATAGAGTGTCTGTTATGATGGCATTGAAGAAGTGACTAGCTCTGATTGAAAGAGTATGAACAAATATAACTTTGCCAGTTCTATGTTAGTATTTAATATAAAAAGACATAGTCATTTTAATTAAATTACTATGGGTAGAGGTTTATTCGGGAACAAAGAAAAATATGTCCCTTTGTGTTCAGTTTCTAAGACAAGGGAACCATAATTAGAAATTAAATGCTGAATACACATAGGAAACATTCATTCTCTTGGATTAAAATTACTTGAAAAGTCTGCTTTATTACGTCAGTGCAGAAGATAGTTGTCCAAAAGTAGTGAAAATTTTATATACCAATGTAAAACATTATATATATATATATATATATATATATATATGTACATATATATATAACTGGGTATATATTCTATATACCATGAGGAAATAGAGATTTTTATCAACTAAATATTTACTTCTTAAATATTTTTCAACATAAATGTTCAAGTTGTAAAACTTCAATCCTAATAACATTTTTAA
Source organism: Marmota flaviventris (assembly GCF_047511675.1). NCBI lineage: Eukaryota > Metazoa > Chordata > Mammalia > Rodentia > Sciuridae > Marmota > Marmota flaviventris. The sequence continues at coordinate 108,523,156 of NC_092518.1, read as the reverse complement.
AAATATCTATCATATAGAAAGGTCTTTAGTAAAAGAAAGTCATATAAATTGTATAATAAAAGGCAAATCAGATATTCTGCTATGAATATGACACAAGAGGTTTTACATGGAAATAAATCCACACATTGTTACTGATCCTAATAAGCCATCTCTATTTTCATTCTGAAATGTTTTTAGTTTGTAATTAATCATTCTGTAAAGTGATTTTTTTCTTAAAGCCAAAAGAAAATGTTTCTTTTCATCTATCTGGCAATTCATCAATACCATCTGATCAAATCACTATTTCCATAAGATTCAGAGACATAGCAGCATATTTACATGCATTAAATGTAATTGCTATTGCTACAATATAAAAATAAATGTGTTTTTCCTTACTATTTACAGGAAAAACATTTTTTAAAATTATGTTTGGATATAATGAGCTTGGTTGGACCCAATAAATCTGTGAGTACAAGATATTCAATTCCTCCCTTGCATCCAGCAAGGTAGCATTGGTTTAAATTATAACTGAACTCCAGATGGGCTTATATATATAGTTTTTCTCCTGGTGTATTTTAACACCTTGCTGCTTTAGTTAACTTTGAACCACTGTAACAAAGATATGACAAGAAAATGAAGAGAAAAACTATATTTTAGCTCACATATTAAGAGTGTCAGTCCATAGTCAGCTGACACTGCTCTGAACCCAAGTTGAGACAGAATATAATGTCAGAAGGGCATGCAGAGGAAATCTGCTCAGTTTATGAGATCCAGGAAGAGAAGTAACTCTGCTCTCTAGGAACAAAATATTAATCCCAAAGTCATGCCCACAGTGACCTACTTTGTTAAGTCACAACCTACCTACCTCAGTTGCTGCCCAACTAATCTACATCAGTGGATTAATCCATTGATTAGGTTATAGTTTTCATAATCTAGTCATTTTGCTTCTGAACATTCCTGCTTGGTCTCACATATAAGTTTTCACCTCATATTCAAACCATAACATTTTTCCCCTGGCACCCAAAAGTTTATGAAAATCTGAAAATGCAAAATACATTTACTGCATTTCCAAGAGTCACCAAAGTTTTAACAGTTCCAGGATTACCCAAATGTCTAAACTAAAATCTGTTCTGAAACTCAAGGAAAACTATTTTCTATGAGCCTCTGTAAATATCAAAAGCAAGTTACATATATATCCAATACATAATTGCACAGAGTAAACATTTCCATGCCAAAGGGGAAAGATAAGAACATAGAAAAAAGACATGGGACCAAAGCGAGACCAAAATCAAGCTTGGCACACAGTTCTATAGGTCTACATCCAGCATCTGGACACAAGGCATTGTGATGTTCCCTCCAAAGGGCTTATATAGATCTGTAGATAGAGAGATCCTCTCCATATCCTTTCTGGTTAAACCACACATGGCCTCTCTTTTGGCTTGTTTTTGCTTGATTTATTCAGCTTTCCTCAGCAGACATTCCATAATACTGGCATATCTTAATCTCAAGTATCTTCACTGCAGCTTTGTATTGCTTCTCACATATCCATGCATTACCCTCTCAGGGGTACCTGCGTGGATTTAAACTATTTTACTCTTTGCCTGGCCTCCCAACCCTTCCTTAGAAATCTAGGTGGAAGCCATGATGACCCCCTAATTCTATCAGTCAATTCCTACAGAACCAGCACAACCAAATACATGACACCAAGTCCTGCCACCATCTCAAGCAGTAGCCAGACCTCCTGGGACCATGACTTCAGTGGCCTCTGAGAGCCTGCGTGGCTGAACATGGTGAAACAACTTCTTAGGTCCCCTAGTGCAAGCAGAGTGCCCTGCAGTCTCTTTGAAAAATAGTTTTTACTTTAATACCACTGAGCCTATGATCAGTGTGGACTTGCCAATCCTGAGATGCCCTCAAGCCAGCTTTATTATTTTCTCTGTATAACATACTTCCTTAGAGGTTATAATCTCTTCAACAAAATCTTACTTGGCCCCAGTTTTACATGCATTTTTCTGGCCAAAGTACAAGCTTTGCATATCTTTCTGCTCTGCTTTATGCTACTAAAAGCTGCCCACCATATCCATGCTGCTGCCTGAATTCTTTGATGCCTTGAAATTTTCTAGACTAACTATTCCACCAGCTTTAAATTCAGTCTCACAAAACATCTTAGGACATGGACAAATTGTAGACAATGTCTTTGCCAGAATGTAACATGAATGGCTTCCAGTACAATTTCCAATAGAGTCTTTCACCTCTAAACCTTTATGAACGCAGTCTTTACTTCCACAGTAATGCGATTGGCATTCTGGTCTTCTGAACTCCTATCAGAATTGCCAAGTAAGCTCTGCTTTCAAAATTCTAAGGCTTCCCCAGCCTGACTCTCCAAACATTATCAAACTCCTTATGCAAACTGGTTCTGAATGCTTCCAAACCATGTAGTCAGGTTAGTCACTGCATAGACCCCTATTTCTTGGTACCAGTTTCTGTTTTAATCAACTTTGCTTCCCTGTGACCAAAAGATTTAACAAGAACAAGTTACAATAAAAGTTTATTTTACATTGAAGTTTCAGATTTTCAGTCCATGGTTGACTGACTCCACTGTTCTTGTCCCTATGCGAGGCAGAGCATCATGGTGGAAGTGTATGGTGGAAGAAAGCTGCTTGGTTCATGACAACCAGGACACAGAGAGAGCTCCACTCATCAAGAACAAAATATAAACCCCAAATGCATGCCACTAATAACCTATTTCTTCCAGTAAAACCTTACCTGCCTAGAGTTACCTCCCAATTTATCAACTCAAGTGGATTAATCCATTGATTGGTTTATAGCTTTCATAATCTAATCATACCACCTCTGAACATTCTTGCATTGCCTCCTATATGAGTTTGGTGGGAGCAATTCATATTCAAACCATAACACTCGAATACTACCTAAGTTTTCTCAATGAATATTTTGTTCAGTAAAGAATGAACAAATGTGTTCGTGGTTGACCAATCCATAATCAATTAGTCATAGATTAGATTTTTAAGAAGTCAGAGACATTTTAGATACACATATCTCTGAACTTGTAATTAAGGATATGGAAGATAATTACTTGCTCTAATACAAAATAGCAAACCATTATACTGACCCTTTTTAAAAAAAAAATTAGTTGTATATGAACTCAATGCCTTTTTTTAAAAATGTGACACTAGGATTGAACTCAGTGCCTCACACTTGTGAGGCAAATGCTCTACCACTGAGCTACAACTCCAGCCCCTGAACCATTTTTTTTCATTGTTCATTTCCTATATTCTTATCAAAATGTTTCTGAAACTTAAGAAGGAATAAAAGTGCATTGTATCAGAACTATGCTAGACCTTATCTCACAGTACAGGAAATCAATGTCAGGGTTTTGCCATCTCCAAAGTATATACACTCGGATCAAAGAGCTTGACCAGAGTAGTGTGTGGATACAGTAGGCACACTGTTATTGAAAAATAGGAGAGAAATTTCTGTATAAGTTGAATGCTATGTCCCACCCTAAGTAGTGATTTACAATAACTATTGAATCCTCAGTTACCAATGTCAACCTGTATCCTGGGTCCAAACTTGAAATGTTGGATATTCCCTTTTTCCTGATGTGCAACTACACAAGAAAATGGTTGTAGATTCCTTTGGGTAAAGATTAAAGAATAAATCCCTTATGCACTTCTCATTGTGTTACAGAGTTCTTCCTCATAAGCACCTAGAATCTTCAATCAATGGATCTGGACCTGTAAACGGTCTCACATTCCAAATTTAGGCATGAGGTCATGACTTTCTATTGGAGAAGTTAGTCTCAACTTCATAATCATTCGTCCTTTATTATTTTTGATTGCATAGAATGAGCAATGTCTTTTTTGATTGCTTATCTGTATTGTCCTTGGGCATAGTAAATATTAAGCATTTCTATAGCTCTCTACAGGCCAGGCTATACAAAGTACTTTTTCTTTTTCTTCCTTCGTTTTTGTGTAGTGGGGATTGAACTTAGGGACAATTTATCACTGAGCTATGGCCCCAGTTCTTTTCATTTATTTGTTTCTTTCTTTATTTTTTTTATTACATACATGACAATAGCGGAGTGCATTATATTCATAATTATTCATTCACAGCACAGTTTTTTTTAACTCTGTATATAAAGTATGTTCACACCAAATTATGCCATTATACATGAGCTCTCTTATGTTTTTGCATTACAATTCTTAATACACCTTTATACCACCATTTATCATATCTCTGTTTGTAAATAAGGTATGTTGACACCAAATTCATATCTTCATACATGTATTTTGTATAATAATGACTCTCTCCTTCCACCATCCTTGCTATTCCCCTTCTCCCTCCCTTTTCCTCCCACCCCTATTCCCTATCTAGAGGTAATTTTCCTCCCATGCTCTCCCTCCCTACCCCTCTTTGAGTCACCCCCCTTAGAGAAGATATTCAGAATTTGTTTTTTTTTGGGGGGGGGATTGGCTAACTTCACTTAGCATAATCTTCTCTAATGCCATCCATTTCCCTGCAAATGCCATGATCTTATTCTTTTTAGTACTGAGTAATATTCCATTGTGTATAAATTTTTCAATTTTTATTTCAAGACAGGTTGTACTGTCTATAAATTTTTCGATTTTTATTTCATAACTGTTGCTGACAGTTATGCTAAGTTCCTAAGGCTGGTCTCAAACTTGTGATCCTCCTGCTTCAGCCTCCAAGTTGTTGGAATTACAGGCAAGCCCTGCCACACCGAGCTACAGGCTACCATTTCTACCTTGACTCTTCCTTTTGTCTATTATTTTTACTATTATTACAGTTATTGGCACTTATTACTTGTATAAATTATTGTATTTCACTGTGGCATTTCCATCTATGCATATAATGTCCTTTGAGCATATCCACCCTTTCTGCTACCCTCATTACCTGACCCAATTCTTCCCTTATAATTCCATTTCTACTTTCATGTCTTCTTTTTTTGCCCTAGATTTCACATTTTAGAGAAAATGTGCTCTACCTGTCTGAGTCTTGCTCATTTCATGTAACATATTGATCTTGAGTCCACCTTGCTTGTATTTTTTTTGTGGTACTGGAGATTGAACCTAGGACCTCACCCATACTAGGCTAGTGTTCTGCCATTTTGCTACATCCCTAGGTCCACCTTGCCTCTTCTTATTGTAATTGTGCCCACCACACTTCTGATAAAAATATCTCTACTTTGCACTTATTAATTTGGAATTCTATATTTTTCACTGATATCACAGTAAGTTCTATAGTAATATCTCATATATTCAACATGTAATTTTAGAGGACAGCCACAACTGATCCTTAAAAAGATATGTGTCACAACACCAATGCATTCCTTCTCTCTCTCTTATCAATGGAGGATTTGTTCAGACATCCTATGAAATACGGATACCTGGAGGGTTTTCTGGTCTTTCCTTAATATATCCACACAAGCATGCCCACTTTTCTGAGCCTCTGATTTCTTTTGTCTCATGTTTGCCAGGTAAGTTCTGCCATTTCTACTTTATTTTATGAAATCCAAAGATGTTTTCAAGCCTACAAGTGGCAATTTAATAGTATATCAGCATCATATCCTTTAGTCCTTACTCATTGCCAAGTTATTAAATCTGGTATCCAAGGACTGTGCCCTTATATTTATTCACTCTTCCTTATCTAACTTCATATTTTGTCTCATTTGAACCATAACTCATGATCTTTTGATACACACACACAGAGAAACACGCACACACACACACACACACACACACACACTTGTTTTACTCTGGTTGGTATGTGTTGGCAAGATCTTGCAGCAATTTGAGGGTATAGCAGACCCTCTTTTTCTTTGGGAGACCCATCAATTTTTCAACTGGTTTATGTTGTAATTTGACTTTGACTCCAATTAATGTATTTTTACCCTGGGGCAATTAAATAGATATAGAAGGAACAGATCTTACCTTTAAGAAAAGAGTCCTGTGTATCTATTGAGATAATCATGTAATTCTGTCTTTAAGTCTATTGATGTAGTGAATTACATTTAATGATTTCCATATGTGGAACCAACTTTGCATTCCTGGACTGAAACCCACTTGATCATGGTGTATTATCTTTTTAATGTGTTTTTGTATGAGATTTTTCAGTATTTTATAAGAATTTTTGCATCTACATTCATCAGGTATATGGGCCTGAAGGTTTTTTTCCTTGATGTGTCTTTTGTCTGATTTTGGTACCAAGGTGATGCTAGTTTCATAGAATGAGTTTGGAAAGGTTCCCTCCCTTTCTATTTTATGAAATAATTTGAGAAGGTTTGGCATTATTTCTTCTTTGAAAGTCTGGTAGAACTCTGTTGAGACTCCCTGCAGTCCTGAGCTTTTATTTGTTGGGAGGCTTTTGATGGTATATTCACTTTCATTGCTTGAAATTGATCTATTTAAATTTTTATGTCCTCTTGGTTCAATTTTGGTAGGACATAAATCTCTGGAAATTTGTTGGTGTCTTCAAGATTTTCTGTTTCATTAGAGTATATGTTTTCAAAATAGTTTCTTTTTTTGAGAGAGAGAGAGAGAATTTTAATATTTATTTTTCAGTTTTCGGCGGACACAACATCTTTGTTTGTATGTGGTGCTGAGGATCCAACCCGGGCCGCACGCATGCCAGGCGAGCACGCTACCACTTGAGCCACATCCCCAGCCCATCAAAATAGTTTCTTATTATCCTCTGTATTTCTTTTTTATTGTTTAGTTGTTAATAGATCTTTATTTATTTATACATGGTGCTGAGTATCAAACTCAGTGCCTCACACATGCCAGACAAGTGTGCTACCACTGAGCCGTAGCCCCAACCCCTATCCTCTGTATTTCAATGGTGTTTGTAGTGATATTTCCTTTTATCACAGATTTCAGAAATTTAAGTTTTTCATTCTTTCTCTTGGATAGGATAGCTAGTTATCAGACATTTGATAAAACACAGCATTCCATTCATGATCCAAACATTAGAAAAGCTATAGATAGTAGGAATACCTCAATATTGCAGAAGCTATATGCATTAAATCAAAGGCCAACATTATTCTAAATGGAGAAAAACTGAAAGCATTCCTGCTAAAACCTGGAAAAATACAGGGATGTCCTATTTCACAATTTCCATTCAACATAGTTCTTAAATCTCTAGCCAGAGCAATTAGGAAAAAGAAAGAAATTAAACACTATACCAATTTGCTAATGACATGATCTTATATTTAGAAGGCCCAGAAAACTTCTAGAACTCATAAATGAATTCAGCAAAGTAGCAGGATATAAAATTAACACCCACAAATCAATTTTGTTTGTATTCACCAATGATGAATCAGCCAAAAGAGAAATTAGGAAAACTACCCCACTCACAATAGCACCAAAAAAATTAAATATAATACTTGGGAATCAACTTAACAAAAGACATGAAATACATCTACAATTAAAACTACAGAACACTAAAGAGACAAATTGAAAAAGACCTTAGAAGGTAGAAAGATCTCCCATATTCTTGGATAGGCAGAATTAATATTCTCAAAATGGCCATAATACCAAAAGCACTATACAGATGCAATGTCTGTTAAAATTTTAATAATATTCTTCATAGAAACAGAAAAAGCAATCATGAAATTCATTTTGAAAACTAAGAGGACCAGAATAGCCAAAGCAATCCTGAGCAAGAAAGGTGAAGGAAGAAGCATCACAGTACCAGACCTTAAATTGTACTACAGAGCTACAATATAAAGCTAACAAAAACAGCATGATAATGGCACTGAAACAGACATGAAGTCCAATGGAATAGAATAAAAGACACAGAAACAAACTCACATAAATACAGTGTTCTGATACTAGGAAATGATGACATAAACATTTATTGGAGAAAAGATATCCTCTTCAACAATTGGTGGTGGGAACACTGGAAATCCATATATAGTGGAATGAAATTTAAACCCCTATATGTAACCCTGCACAAAACTCAACTCAAAGCAAAGAAAAGGCCTAGGCATTAGAACAGAATCCCTACATCTACTACCAGAATATGTAGGCCCAACACTCTATCATGTTGGCTTTGGAACTGACTTCTCCTAACAGTTCAAGAAATAAAATCAAGAATCAATAAGGGACATCATCATGTCAAACTAAAAAGCTTCTTCACAGCAAAGGAAACAAGAGTGCAAATGGAGAGCCTACAGAATGGGTGAATACTTTTGCCAACTGCACTTCAAATAGAGCATTAATCTCCAGGATATATACAGAACTCAAAAAACTTAACATAAAAAAAAACCCAATTAACAAATGGAAAAAGGAACTGAAGAGATAATTCAGGGAAGGCAAAATATGAATGGTGAACAAATATATGAAAAAATGTTCAAGATTTCCAGCAATTAGAAAAATGAAAAATAAAACTACACTGATATTTAATCTCACTCCAGTCAGAATTGCAAAAACCAAGAATACAAATAACAATGTTGGAGAGGATATGGGGAGGGGAGATCCATTCATACATTGCTGGTGGGACTGCAAATTTGTGCAACCACTCTGGAAATCAATATGGAGTTTCCTCAGAAAACTTGGCATGGAACCCCCATTTGACCCAGTTATCCCACTCATTGGCATATACCCAAAGGACTTAAGGACAGAATACTATAGTGGCATGGCCACATCAATGTTTATACCAGCTTGTTGAGAGCCACAGCCAAGTCGGGGTGGCACCTGTCATTTTGCCAGAGGGAGTGGTTGAGAGGTGACTGCCAGCGAGCCATTGAGACGATGATGGTTAAGTTAAGCTGTATATTCAGTTGTATATAGACCTTTGCTGTCCAGCAATAGGGCAGCTCCTGCTGCCTCGGGCACCTGCTACTTTGGAGTTCCCGTTGAGTTCTCACAGGGTTCCGAAAGAGTGCGCAAGGAGCCGGATGGAGGGTGAGAGTGTTCCCGGGGAGCATGTGTGGAGTGCTGGTGGAGTTCAGGCAATAAAGGAGTTGCTGTTTGAACCTACAAGTGCTCGTTTATTTGTTCCCAGCCAGACTGCGGCACCAGCTCAATTCACAATAGCTAGGCTATTGAACCAACCTAGGTTCCTTTCAACAGATGAATGAACGAAGAAAATATGGTATAGATACACAGTGGACTATTACTCAGATATAAATAATGACTTTATGACATTTACATGAAAATGGAAGGATCTGGAGACTATTATGCTAAGTGAAATAAGTCAATTCCCCAAAATCAATGGTCCATTGTTCTATCTGATATGTGAATGCTAACACATAAATAGGGAAGCAGGTAAGAATAGAAGTTCAGTGGATTAAATAAAAGGGAATGAAGGGAATGAGGTTATGAAATAGGAGAGTTAGTGGAATGAATCTGACTTAACTTTCCTATGTACATATATGAATACACCACAGTGAATCTCTACATCATGTACAACCACAGACTGGGATCCTAATTAGAATAAGATATAATCCATGTTTGTATAAGTATGTCAACATATACTCTACTATCATGTATAACTAAAAAAGAACAAATTAAACAAATGAAGAGTCATCTGCATTGTCTTTTAGCAAAGTAGTGAGCTAACCTTCAGAGGGGGCTATTTTAGTACATGCAGAAGGTTGAAGATAACATGATGATTTAAGATTTTTAAGGTCACAATGCAAATGTCTCAATCCCAAGCCCTAAGTCCCAAGATCACAACATTTCCCAATCAGGGTCCTGACTTTGGCACTTCAGATTTTCATTAGATGAGAATTCAACATTCTCTGGAGTGTTGATTCTATTATAATCAAGTACTAGGCCTGATCATCACCATTTTATATCCTCTAGCTTCAGGAGATGATCTTCTATAGATGCTGCCAAGGAAACCCTCCAGCTTTCAAATTTCAATTTATACTGTTAATTAATCACCCTCAGCCTTTCATTGTCTTTCTCCAGTGCACGGATACAGCAATCTACTTCAAAAGTTCTTGTAATTACTCTTCCTCACTGCTTCCCCAAAACTTTTAAAATACCTGAAATATCACACCCTCCAGGTCATTTCTTTCCTTCAGTATTTAGTCCCAATTAGTTCAATATCAATGGAAATTTTATTGTACAACAATCACAAGCCAGAGGCTGTCAGTCATTCATCTACTACCATTACCTATAACATTGGAGAATCTCTTCCTAGGACACTTCCAACTGTTATATGTTAAATTCTTCAAGAAACAGATTCTAATATTATCAAATCTGCATGTAGGAGTTTATTTCATAACAAAAATTATGAGTTGGGGAGGGAAGTAAGATTGGGAAGAGGGAGATAAAGGATTGTGAGAAAGTTACAACAAAAACCTCAATCGATCCTATAATAGCAATTCATAGTTCTCCTTCCTTGAGACAAGGGAGCCAGGACTTTATGCCCCATTATTGATTACTCATTGAATGTGGATTGATTCCATGTAGGAAACATGAACTTCAGTGTGACATTTTTTTTGCCTGAGAACATTTTTCAGAAAAGGATTCAGGTGAGAGCCATCAGTCACAAACACCCCAGACAACCAGGGTCATTATTTTTTCGTCCTGAAGGGGAGATAAGGGTGAATTAGCCTGAACCCACTAAAACTTCCAAAAGATTTATGATATTACAGAGATGATAAGGAAGCTTTAGGATTTAACGCAATGAAATAGCTTACAATGGTGATTCTAAGAAATATAGTAACTTTAAAGGAAAGATAATTTTAGGGCAGGTGGTATATATGATCATCCTTGACCAGGATAGGGTGCCCTGCTCATATTTAAAACAGGCCAATGTCCCTGACAGCTTTGTTACATTGTAAAATCCTCAATATTGTGTAAAGTATAATATGAACCTATAGTTGTCATTTAAAGGGCTTGTACTGGATTTGACTTAGGTTTTTATAAAAGATTTTGCTGGAGAAAAATATCCTTCTCCTGATTATCGTATTCCAAACAGGCTCTTTGCCTAGCCAGGCATTTAACAGCGCATAATGCTATGCTTCAGGCCCTCCTTAAAGCATTTCTTCAACCCTTTCTTCTTGCAGTTACCATATTTCAACTCACCATACAATACCCACTAGGTATATGTAATAATTTTCTGAGAAATGATTATTAAAATTCCTGAGAGAGGAGATGATAATATTTAAAAAGAAAAAAAAACTTAGAAATATTGATAAACTGGGCAAACTTTGCTCTTTCTCAGGTGAATATATAATTAAGGAATTAGCCTTATTCTTCAATGTAGCAAGGTGGTCTACCATATCTTAAGAACAAGTAGAAAGAGGAAATAGAAGCTAATTTTAATGTGTGTGAATAATAGAATCCTAAATTGTTCCCATAAAACAAAAAAAAAAATCCACTATTTGTCTTTATTTTTCCTTAGTTCAAATATCTCTCAAATATTAAGTAATTTGAAAAATCTCTGCAATGGCAATATGGTTATTCAAGTGAAAAATTAGCACTTTAAGGGACTTCCAAGCTCACAATGAAATGTTTCTTATAACAATCTCCTCACCGTTAAATTGGATTCACTTTCAAGTCAGTCTCCTTTCAGGCAAAATTACCACATGTAATTAGCTTACACAGAGACTTGCTCTAGCCAAATTAGGCTGTCACTTTATATACAAAGTATATTCTTACTGGAAGGGTCAGAAACCCTCATAATTATAATTGCAAAAGATTTCTCTAATGATAATAATACTCTTGTCTTTAATAGGACTGAGTTTTAGTTTCAACTAAGGTCTAGCCATGCAAGCTATAATGTATGGTTGGGAATGGGATAGGCAGAAATGAGTACCTTTGTGAAACAAACTACTCCTGACCTACTCACATTCAGAATGGTTTGTTACAGTTTGTTTTTTCTCTCTCTTCCTATACTTTGAATTATTTCCACAACCAATAAGTAATAACTACAAAAGTCCATAGCAGTTGAACATAAGTGTTCCTAAACTTCTGACTAGGACAAAACTTCCTTGGGATTAATTGACATCAATAAATTAAATATTTCATGATAAAAGAATACAAACCATGAAGAGAGAAGTGTAGGTCTAGAGGGAGAATAACACTGCTAAATTAAAACAATATTCTCAAGCAGGTTATACCTTAATTGGGATGTGTACGACTTAAAATAAAATGATTCTATGAAGGTAGTAGAACCTATGCTTTTATAGGCAATAAAGAATATCTTCTAAATAGTTCCACTTTGAGAGACTTATAATTACTTTTTAAAAATTAGCATCAATTTTAAATGAGACAGAGAAACAGAATCATCTGTACAATTTAAATGGGAGCAAACACATAAATATGAGAGTGATGATGTCATTCAATAGAAATAAGTACACCTTAAAAGAATGACATATTTACAAGGAGAAATAATGGTGGTAAGTTAATGAAAAATCACACCTTCAATTTATTGCTGGAATGGCCCATGATGCCAAATCTACACAATATATTGATGGCCATGATGTCCCTGCTTGTTACAAAAGCACTTAGGCTGCTATGGTTTGGATGTGAGTTGTCCTCCCCAAAAGCTCACTTGTGAGACAATGCAAGATGGTTCACAGGAAAAATGGTTGGGTTGTGAGAGTATTAACCCAATCAGTGGAGTAATCCCCTAATAGGGATTAATTGAGTGGTAACTGAAGTAGTAGGGTGTCACTGGAGGAGGTGGGAATTGGGGCATTGTTTTGGGATATATATTTGTGTCTGGAGAGTGGAATCTCTCTGCTTCTTGATCACACTGTGAGCTGCTTCCCTCTGCCACACACTGTGCCATGATATTCACCCTCATCTCAAGCTCCAAGAAATAGATCCAGCTTTCTATGGACTAAGACCTCTGAAACTGTAAATCCTTAAATAAACTTCTCCTCCTCTATAATTGTGCTGGTTGGGTCCTTTAGTTACAGCAGCTTAAAAAGCTGGCTAAAACACATGTTCACACGTTTACTTCTACATTCCAAACACATTCTGGCACATCTTCTTAGTAGAAACTAGTCATATTATATATATATACATATATATATACATATATATATATATATATATATATATATATTTAATAAATACAACATTATTCATTATTATAGATTGATAGATAGATTGATAGATTTTTCTCATTGTGAAAGGAAACTGAGAAACTCTTAGATTTGGAAAGGGCATTTAGAAAATATGTTGGATAGCCTAAAATTACAAAGTTCCTCTAGGGCAGAAAAGATGATTTTGAGGCCAATCATAAATTAAAGTTTCTCAACAAGATCTAAGCAGGAATCTTTGGGAAATACGGTTTGTATAGGAAGAGGAGGATAGGGGATTTCAGGAAAAAGTTGTTCACTAAAAAAAAAGAATAAAAAATTGACTAATGAGATTGATCATTTTTTAGAAATGGGAGAAACTTTAAAATTTCTGTTGAATCATTTTACTGGAAGTAATAGGTATGCAGATAATTTAGAAAATGTGAAAAAATGAGACAATATTTAACATTGATGACATTTTCATTGTAGAATAAAAAGGTAAAATCATACTACAATATTTAGTTTTTCAGTAAATAACATTTAAATAGTTGCAACAATGTAAATATTGAATGATGACTTAACAAAATGTGATTATATATGGGGAGGATGGATGGAAGACAATTGATGAAAAATAAGTGAAGTGATTTAAGAATAATAAGCTTTAATCATCTAAAAATGACATTATTGTATTGCTAATGAAGATATTAAGAAATATAAGAAAATTGTACAATTTATAAATATAAATTTTTAGCCCATAGACAAAGTAGAAGATATGAGTAAAAGGTGGGACTACTGGCTTCATGGATTCTTTTAAACTTTAGTGTATTATTTGTCTTTTAAATCTAACTACATGCAATTCTTTAGTAAAATGATGTTTATAAGACTCAAGTAGCAACATCACAAACAATCTGTCACAATTTGATATAAAAGATCATAAAACTACAATATTAGTTTTACTAATTACTACCATTTTAGATCACGTGCTCTTCACAGCTTTTCCCCAAATGTATTTATTTCATTGAATTAAAAATATGCATTTAATATAATTCCATGCTTTTCATTTATTATTACTGTTTAACCTGTCAATATTCAGAATATTTAATATCATTTCATTGAGCATATGTTCCCCAAACTATTTAAATATTACATTATCCTTGATGAACAAATTTATACTCAATATTCATCATTATAAATAATAATTAAACACTTTTGTGTGCATTATATTTATATTCTTTATATTTTACATTTATCTGAAATGATTATTAATATGTCTGAGAGAGGAAATTGTATTTTTAAAAAGAAAAACTCAGAAATATTAATAAACTGGGCAAACTTTTCTCCTTCTTGGCTAAGTATTTAACTTAAGAAATAACTGCTCCCTTCAATACAGTAAGGTGGTCCACCTTACCTAAAGAACAATTGGAAAGAATAAAGCAGAATTTTAATGTGTAGAAATAAGTCAATACTGAATTGAAACCTACATGATTTGATACATCGATTTATGAGAATTATGAGTAACAAACTTATTGTCTTATCTGACAAATTTTTAGAGATTGCTAAATATTTACTCCCATTCATAACATTCATATATATTATGCACCAAACAACAGAGCCCTAAATAAATAAAGAAAATATTGACAGAAGTAAATGGAGAAATATACAATTTTACAATAGTAATAGGATACTTTAATACCCTGCTTTCAATAATAAATGGAACATTCTGACAAAAGTTTGTAAGAAAAGAGGATACAAACAACACTATAAAACAATTAGAATTCATATACATCTGTGAAACACTACATCTAAAAGGAGCAAAACGTTCTTCTCAAGTGCACACAGAACATTCTCCAAGACAGATCAAAAGTTAAGTCAGAAGGCAGGGCATAGTGGCACATACCTATAATCCCAGCAGCTTATGAGGCTGAGGCAGGAGGATGGCGAGTTCAAAGCCAGACTCAGCAAAAGCGAGGCACTAAGCAACTCAATGAGACCTTGTCTCTAAATAAAATACAAAATAGGCTCCTGAGTTCAGTTCTTGGTACCAAAAATAAATAAATAAATAAGTCACAGACTTGGTGAATATGAAAGAATTGAAATTTTACACAATATCTTCTCTATCCACAATAGAATAAAGGAAGAAATCAGAAAAAAAAGGAAGCCTAGAAATTTCACTTCCATGTAAGAAATAAACAAAATAATCTCACACAAACAATGGATCAAAGAAGATATCAAAAGGAAATTTAGAAAACATTTACAGGTATAAAAAAAAAACAGCATACTAAAATATATGGGATGCACTGTAAACAATACTCAGAGAAAATTTTATAGCAGTAAATATAGAAAAAAGTTTTCACAACAATACCTTAAAGAAAAAGAAGAGTAAGCTAAAACCAAAGATAGCAGAATAAATAGAATAATAAATATAAGAACAAAGAAAATAGATAACATGAAAAATAGACAAAACAAAAACTGAGTTTATTCATTGAAAATGTGATTAAAATTAATATTTACTGGACTAAGGAAAAGGAAAATAAATTTCTAAAATCCGAAATGAATGTGGGAATAAGTGTTGTGGACTTTACAGAAACCAAAAGAATTATAATAAAATACTATATACAATCCAAGGATAAAATATTAGTTACCCTAGATGAAATGAACAAATTCTAATAAACACATAAACTATTATATGTGACTCAGCAAGGAATGAAAAAATTGAACAGACCTACACCAAGATTTTACCAGTGATCAAAATAGTTACAAGAAGGAAAATCTCATCAAAAGATGGTTTTCCTGGAAATTATACTGAATGTTTGAAGAAAAATGAACATCTTTTTAATATATGAAAGAGGAGAGAATGCTTTCTAAGACATTCTATGAAGCCATTAATTACCATGATACCAAAGACAAACAAATATTTAAAAACTACAGATTAATATATTTTATGATTATAGATGCAAAAAGCCTTATCAAAATACAAGCAAATATCCAGCAGAATATTATATAGATTTTATATCACAGTCAAAGTGGATTTACCCAAAAGTTGAGGATATGGAGAAAATGAAACTGTCATGAATTGCTAGTAGGAAAGTAAAATGTGGAAATTAGTTTAGTTGTTTCTCAAAAAAAATCGAACATAGAATTTCTTTATGCCCTGGCAACTTCACTCCTACGAATGTACTCAATAGAATTAAAAACAGATACTCAAACAAAAGCATGCACATGCACGTTTATAGCACTAATGTTCATAATACTCAAATGGTGAATAAAAGCCCAAAGTTCAGCAAAGGATGAATAAATTGGGATACATGAAATCTAACCTAAATGAATTTATCAAACAAATTGTGATACATAAAATGTAATAGCGATTCATCCACAAAATGGAATAAAGTAATGCATGCTGCCTCATGTAGGATCCTTACAAGCATTTTTGTAATTAAAACAGTTTTGATGCAAAGATCAGAAATTATGTAATTTCACTCTTATGAATCATCTAGTATATGTAATAACATAGACACAATAGTATTCATTTTTATGGAGTGAGAGAAGGGTGAACTAGGGAGTGATTACTTAAGGTTGTGTTTTGGGGTGATTAGAACATTTTGGAACCAGATATAAAGTGATGTTTACAGAGAATTTTAACATTTTCAAATGATAAATCGTTAATTTTATGCAAAGTTAGTATTATATCAATTTAAAATATTCTGACATTTTTATTCTTTCAGATTAATTCAAAAGAGTTTTGCCAAAGTGCTTCCCCTAAATATATGACTACGTTTTTTAGAAGTGAATTAAAATTATATGTTGGTTATGTAAACATTAATATATTTTCTCTTCCATAATAAGTTTTCCTATCCAAAAATATGGTATGTTCCTTTATGTTTTCAAGTGTTCTTAATATTTTCATAAATTTTATTTTACTCACTACAACTAAAATTTGTTTTTCTCATTGCAACTTTTCCAATATAAAGAGTTTAATTGGTAATTTGCTAATTTTTAAATTTGTTTATTATCCATAAATCAAAAATGATGCCATACAATTTACCTATGCAAGGATCACAATGATGAATAACAGAAAAATAATAAGAAAAAAATTTGTTGTTCAGATCATAATCACAGGAGAAAAACAATGTCTAATAGTAATTGAACCTGTCAGGATGTCTAAAGTATGGAGATGATGATTAGTGGTCCTGACCCACAGAGAAATGGCTTTCCACCAAATATTATTTTAAAAAAATAACCTCATGACAATTTAAAGAAAAATACAAACTCTATTTCCCTGCATAATACAAAGTTTCAAAGTACACTGAATATAGAAATATTGACATATAATTCTATTATGTCATTAAGGCTCAAGTCCTTTTCCATATTTTTATTCTGTCATCTTGACTGCATTGGATTCTTTCTTTGGCTAGTTCCAGGATGCTATCAAAATATAAGACTTTATCAGAGAAACTACTCCATCCCTTTGGTTTCTGTAAGAATGAGTAAACTTTTCCAGGAATTAACACATATGTACATATTATCAGTATGATTTCTTTATACAGCTGGAATTGTGTGGTTTGCTAGATTTTTAAATGATCTCTGATTAGTGGAATGGAATTCACAATAATTGGCTTAGTGATTGTGCATGGCCCTGTTGATAAAGGTAAATACTAAAAAAAAATGTGACACTGATAACCAAAAAAAAGTGTGGGAGCAGATTTGGAGTAACATTTAATGGTGTCTGCTACAGAAGAAGGCCCCTATTAGAGGAGAAAGAACCCATATTAGAAAAGGAGTCAACCAAGATTCACATTATCAATTCCCATTAGAACTATGTTCAACTAAAGGAATAAAATCTAAGGTAATGCATTTTATTTACTCATTATAACATGTTTCTAAATTTCATCTATGTTGTGGGTAATTGTATTTCCTTTCTTTTCTCTGCTGTATGATATTTCATTTTATAGCTATATTACGACATATGTTTGGATAACATTGGAGAATGGTTAACTCATTCTCCTGATGAATTTTTTAGGTCACATCAAATTCTGGGCTATTAGAAACAATGCTGCTATGAACCTTTAGTACACACATAAGAATTTCCAATATTTATTTATTTATTTTTAATTTTTTATTGTTGGTTGTTCAAAACATTACATAGTTCTTGATCTATCATATTTCACACTTTGATTCAAGTGGGTTATGAGCTCCCATTTTTACCCCATATACAGATTGCAGAATCACATCAGTTACACATCCATTGATTTACATATTGCCATACTAGTGTCTGTTGTGTTCTGCTGCCTTTCCTATCCTCTACTATCCCCCCTCCCCTCCCCTCCCCTCCCCTCTTCTCTCTCTGCCCCCTCTACTGTCATTCATTTGTCCCCCTTGTATTATTTTTCCCTTTCCCCTCACTTCCTCTTGTATGTACTTTTGTATAACCCTGAGGGTCTCCTTCCATTTCCATGCAATTTCCCTTCTCTCTCCCTTTCCCTCCCACCTCTCATCCCTGTTTAATGTTAATCTTCTTCTCATGCTCTTCGAGCCTACTCTGTTCTTAGTTACTCTCCTTATATCAAAGAAGACATTTGGCATTTGTTTTTTAGCGATTGGCTAGCTTCACTTAGCATAATCTGCTCTAATGCCATCCATTTCCCTGCAAATTCTATGATTTTGTCATTTTTTAATGCAGAGTAATACTCCATTGTGTATAAATGCCACATTTTTTTATCCATTCGTCTATTGAAGGGCATCTAGGTTGGTTCCACAGTCTTGCTATTGTGAATTGTGCTGCTATGAACATCGATGTAGCAGTGTCCCTGTAGTATGCTCTTTTTAGGTCTTTAGGGAATAGACCGAGAAGGGGAATAGCTGAGTCAAATGGTGGCTCCATTCCCAGCTTTCCAAGAAATCTCCATACTGCTTTCCAAATTGGCTGCACCAATTTGCAGTCCCACCAGCAATGTACAAGAGTACCCTTTTCCCCACATCCTCGCCAGCACTTGTTGTTGTTTGACTTCATAATGGCTGCCAATCTTACTGGAGTGAGATGGTATCTTAGGGTGGTTTTGATTTGCATTTCTCTGACTGCTAGAGATGGTGAGCATTTTTTCATGTACTTGTTGATTGATTGTATGTCCTCCTCTGAGAAGTGTCTGTTCAGGTCCTTGGCCCATTTGTTGATTGGGTTGTTTGTTATTTTATTGTCTAATTTTTTGAGTTCTTTGTATACTCTCCAATATTTAAATAGTAAATTTCTGAGACATTGAGATGTGGATGTTCAAACTGATTACATAATATTGTATACCTGGAATACTGCTTTGCTATTTTTGTAAATCTCTGAAGCTAACAAAAGTGTATAATATATTTTAGGTTAATCTTTCACATATCATACATATAGTTTTAGAAAAGTAATTAAAAGACATTTTCAAAATTTTAAATGGTGATTATCCCTGGTTGAGCATAGAAAAGTGAGCAGAAGGAAAGGGTAGAGGACAGATGGGTAGAAGTAATTAGTGATATTCTATTCTCAAGATTGGGTGGTAAATTCACAGATGTTTATTTTAAAATTGAGCATAATAACATCAAAGAATACATATGCTTTATTATATATTTTAAATATTACACATAGGTTAAAAACTATTTTTTTTCTAAAAAATCCAGTGATAAATGTGTAAAGAAGAAGCAAATTTAAAGACATGTTTCCAATTTGAAATTCACTAAATTTTAGAAAATTTGTTTTCAAAAATAGAAATACAGTGAGTCGTCCCAGAAACTTGAATGGACCAGTTCTGTTGAGTCAGACCCAATCTATTTGTCAATACTAAGCCAGCCAAGAGTAAATAAAGAGGTTATTTGGCCTCATCCATTCGTGCTCCAGTCTCCTCTGTTTTCCTTGCAAATAAGGTGTTGAGCAGGAAAAGAGGAAGATGCAATTGTGAAAATTTAAAGAAGCTCATTATTATTTCCTCTTATTTTATTTTTGACTAGAATTAGTTCAGAAATTTGTACTAAAAAGGAAAGTCAAAGAACCTGAGTTAGAGCTTTAAATTAAAATCATGCATTCCTAATTTGTATTATCTGTACTCACTTGTTTTCTGTTTTTTATCTGTCCTTGCTATATCTTTGCATTGATTTTTCTAGGTTACATTCTATTTACTTTAAATCACTCTAAGATGTATCTATACAATCTGTGTATCTATAGTATGTGTCTATCTACACTCCAGGATGCATATAGGTTATATTTCATGTATAGCTATTTCCCTCCCTTAGACTTTCTAGTCTGAAATATTGATGACAATTCTATGAGTGATAATAATAAAGTTTTTCAAAGCACTGCTAAGCCTTTATATATAAAATTTTAAGACTGAAGTAATAACTCTTAATTCCCTTTTTTGGAAAATGAAAAATTTGTTATGCTTTCATTCCCTCCCTCCCCTGTTTTTACTAATTGAATAAGTGATTAGAGGTGCTGGGGATTTGACTCCGTGGAAGAATGCTTAGCTAGCATGTGTGAGGCCATGGGTTCAATCCCCAGCACCTAAAATAAAGCAAAATAAAATAAAATAATGGTCAAAAACTCCCATAGTTTAAAAGTGAGAATATAAAACTATTCTGTCTTCCTTCTTTTCTATTTCCTCCTTGCTACTTTATTTATTACAGTACTATAATGCTCATTTAGCAATTTCAGTATGGACATATACTCGATGAAGCCAAGTGTTTTCATACAGTAGTTTATTAATTTTCAGTGTGTTTCAATGTTCAGTAAATCCCTCTCCTGAAATCTTATTTTGCCACTTTCATAGACCTAGTGCACAATTTTATATTCTTTCTTATTTTTAAATATTTGCAAAGTGGTGGACTATTTTCTGAGACCTCAGCTATTTTAAAATAGTCTTTCAAATAATTTTTGATTTTTGCAGTGATTGTAAGCTGGTAGTCTTTAGAATGCTTCTGAAAATTATTCAAGTTTCTTTTTCTTTGTCTTTAAAGTAGGGATAGTGTCTACCTTATAGTATTATCTGGAGGATCCTGTGAGATAATCACTGTAAATTGCTACTACATTACTTAAGGTATAGTTGTTTCTCAATAAGTACCTCATTTTTCATTCTCCTTTCCTTCTTTTATATTCACTCACACCTGAATGACCACAAGATGGAGAATTACAGTTTTTTGATCCATATATTTTTCATGCACAAACTGTTCTGGCAGCATATTTGCCCCTTGATACATAAAGTTATAATACAGAATCCAGAGGCCAATTATATTTGTAGTTCTTTATCATAATTTTTGTTTTTTCCTTGATTTCTTAGAGAAGATTCCATTTTCCTCCACAATTAAACATTCTATTAGACTATATTTTGATGACTTTTGGGGGAGGATATTGAATGTTGAACCCAGGGGTACTCAACCACTGAGATACATCCCCAGCCCTATTTTGTATTTTATCTTGAGACAGGGTCTCATTGAGTTGCTTAGAGCCTCACTTTTGCTGAGACTGGCTTTGAATTCACCATCCTCCTGCCTCAGCCTCACAAGCTGCTGGGATTACAAGCATGCATCTCAGTGCCCAGATATTTTGATGCCTTTTAATCTTTGTCCAAACATAACATTTGGGAATGAAATTCAGGTGTCTTCAAGATTTCTGCTGTTATTCAGAGATAAAAGGAGATCATTTCATCATTTCATTAAAAGCCATCATCCCTAATCATCAATATATTTAAATTAACTTAACTGTACTAAACCAAATACGGAAATGCCAAGTAATTCTCTAAAGTTATCTAATAGCAGTATATTTAACTTTCTCATGTTTAGGGTAATCTGCTGATTTATCAACTCCCATTACTGCCCCAAAATCTTGGATATCAAGTATTTAAGAATCTACTCCTAAATAAGTATGGAAAGGAACTAGAATCTGTTCCCTTTACCTCAGCACATGATTTATGTCAACTTATTTTTATTTCTTTTTTTAACGTTTTTTAGTCATTGATGGACCTTTATTTTATTTATTTAATTATATGTGGTGCTGAGAATCAAATCCAGTTCCTCATGCATGCTAGGCAAGCACTCTACCACTGAGCCACAATCCTAGCCCAACTTATTTTTGTTTTTGCAAGCTGAAATTCCTGGGGCTATTTCACTTTTATTTTTCCATGTTTCTTGTGGATTTCTTGGAATAGCCTTGACATAAGTATAATTTAAGTTACAAGTCATCATTTTCTTCTTACATCATCTTTATGTTCATACAACATTTCAGCAACATATTACGATAGCCTCAGGTTTTATTGTTGTGAAATTCACATAGAATTGACCATTTTAAGTGTAAATTTAGTGACATTTGTTATAGTCACAGTGTGGTTCAACAATTATATCTATCTAGATCCTAAATATTCTTTTTATCCACATAGAAAATTCCATTCCCATTCACAGTTGTTCCCAATTGTCCCCTCCTTCAGCCCATGATAACTATTAAGTTACACTATGTTGCTCATTCTGGATATTTCACATAATGAAGTCATGTGATATATGCCTTTTTGCTCAATTATTTTACTTAGTTTAATATTTTCAAGATTAATTAATGTTGTCACATGAATCAGTATTTCTTTTATTTTCTTTTTGGCTGAAGAGTATTCTGCTGAGTATATGCTCCAAAATACACATCCACTGATAGACATTTGATCTGTTTCCACCTGTGGTTCTTGCTAATAGTGCTGTTAAGCTCATGTATGCACATTTATTTGTTTAAATTAGAAATGATTATTTAATAAAAGCTTTGGGGAAAATCAAGTGTACACATGTATACCATTGAACTTGTCTAATTATTGTGTTGAGGGGGGAAAAGTCCATATGATGTATGATGGTAACAAAATAAAATGACTTCTAAATGAGAGGAAAACATGAAGAATGACTTAGCTACCAAAATATAAATTTTTATAATATGTGCTAATAAGTTACAAAGAAATTTAATAGAATGCACAATTTCAGGTATAGCCATTAATACAAGAGAGCATATGTTTGTAAGCTCAATCGCTGGCTAAGATTCATTTTATACAATGACTCTTCAAGTAGGAAATTGACTTACAAAGGTAATCAGTATAAGTTACCTTAGAATATTAGTATACAATATCAGGGTACAAAAATATCAGAGAAATACACAAAATAGTTACATACTGTATGACCTCATTTATATGAAATATCCATGAATTGAATAATCTGTATGAATAATCAGTAGCAACAGAGGACAGATCAATGGTTCTCAGGGGCTGAGGGAGGGGAGAATTAGAAGTGACTGTTAAGGAAAATGGAATTTCCTATGCAGATTTAAAAAAATAATATTTAGTAACTATATAGATGTAATCATTGAAAAACATTATGATAGTTTTGGGGGTAGTTTTGGGGGGCTAAAAATCCTTAAAATATGAAATAAAAATTATGAACTCAAATCCTAGAATGTAATTTCCCCTAGAATATTTTCTGTTTCTTAAACCTTTCAGAGCTATTATTTAATATTGTCAGATTTACATAGTGCATAGGAGCAAAAATGCAGCTTAGCAGTCATGCACTAGAGGACAAGATGAATACTATCTCCATGGCCACCCTGACCTTCCTTTTGGTGTTGTAGCAGACACAGAAGAATGTGAGTCAGACACCACAGAACACCAACATGCAGAATGTCAGAAACTTGGCTTCACTGACTGTGTCAGAGACATAAATATACCAAGACACAGTAGAAGCCAGTGAGCAAGCCCTCACTGCACATGATGATATAACAATGTGTAAATTCTGTATCTATGTCAAAGATGGGAGAAATTTCAAGCCAAATTCCACAGATAATCACTTGAATCAGGAAGCAGTTGGGAATGATAGTTAGAAGATCCTAATAGCAACATCTGCCTCTATTTTTCCAGGTTTCACAGCCTTGAAAGCCAGAAACAGAGCAACAGTGCAGGTGGAAAAAGACACTGTGAATCCAAGTTCAAATGTTATTTGATGGAGGAATTAGGTGGTTGTATTATCCTCAGTAAAGAATAAGGAGCAGAGAATTCATAGGGGGAGTGAGATAAGCAGAATGTAGCTGAGAGTCTAGTAACTGGTCCTGACTATGGGTATGTCATTGTGCTTTACAAAGAGCCCCCCACCCACTGATGTCACAGTAGAGAAGCATGGCATCATGCAAGCCAGAGCCATCCCAAAATTTCCTCAAATGCAGAAAGGACATGACATTAGGGAGGCAGCAATTTCTCTCACTGTTTGGATACTTTTGCTCTGGACACTGGATACACTGAGGTGCATTTCAATTAAACATCTGCAGATAACATCAGGTGCTCAAAGCATGTCTTACTTCGGGAGGATATTTTCATATCTCATATTTGGACTTCAAGTTAGGTTCTTAGCAGTGATAAAAAGGTGGAAGAGAACAGCTCTGGAGTTTAATATTTTAGGAAGGATTTTTACCATACCTTGGTTTTGACTATCAGAATTTCAGTCATCATATAGAGTTTTATTTTCTGGTTTCCAATGTCATATTTTTCTTTGTGCTTTCTGGTTTGAACAGCTTTCCACAATACTGTTAAGTTTACTTTGGGGACTTCATTTGTGGAATAGTACCAGCAGCACACAGTGCCAGAAGTCATCCTCTCCTATGTGCAGAAAACTAGGAGAGTCTTGGTGAGGTCAGTCACCCACCCAGGGTCCATAAGATTTTGTAGATATTTAAGGCCTAGCACTTGATGGGCCTCCATATTTAAGTACTTATTTTCAATTTGGGGGAGGGGGTATATACATAAGTATAATATTACTATTCATATGGAATTTCTATGTTTAACTTTTCAAAGAGCCTATTTTCAGCTGCGGCTGAAAAATTTTATATTCCTACCAGCAATATGTGAAAGTTCTAATTTCTCCACATCCTCAACATATTATTAATTTGCATATTTTGGATTCTAGCATCCTAGAAGGTATAAATTGAATCACAAAGTGTTTTGATGTGCATTACCTTATTGAATAATGATGTTTTCATGTATTTATCTTCTTTGGACAAATATTTATTCAGGTAATTACCCTGTTTTTAATTGATTATTCATCTTTTTATTAAAGAGTAATGAGAGTTCTTTGTAAATTCTACATACCAGATGCATATCAGATATGCATTGCAAATCTTTTCTCTCATCCAGTTGTCTTCTTACTTTATCAATAGTGTTATTCAATGCAATACATATTTTTTTTAATTTTGGCACAGTTCAATTGTTTGTTTTTTCTTTTGTTGCTTAAATTTTGGGGGTCATAAGAATGAATTATTGCTAGTACAATGGTACATTCTTGTCATCCCAGCAATTCAGGAGGTAGAGGCAGGAGGATATCATGTTTGAGGCCAGCCTCAACAACTTAGCTAGGACCTATGCAATTTAGTGAGACTTTGTCTCAAAACAAAAATAAATGAACAAATAAATAGGGCTGAGAATGCAGCTCAGTGTAAAATGACCCTGAGTTCAATCCCCAGTAGCAAAAAATAAAAAGAATGAATTATTGAATACAAGATAATGAAAAATCATCCATTGGTTTTATTCTAATATTATTATAGGTTTAGCCCTTATATTTAGGTCTTGATTCAATTTGAGTTAATATTATATATGGTATGCTGTAGGTGTTCAACTTTGTTTTTTTAAGTGTAGACATCAGTTTTCCTGGTGCCATTTAATGAAAGGACTCTTATTTCCCAAAGGGAATAGTCTGGGCTGCTTGATTAAACTTCAATTGTCTATAGATATATGGATTTATTTTAGAATATCAATTCTATCCCATCAGTGTTCACATGTGTATTTATGCCAACATCACACTGTTTCCAACACTGACATTTTGTGGGAAGTTTTGAAATCAGAAGCTTGGGCTCAACAACTTTGCTATTTTTTATCCAAATTGTGTTGATTGGTTCATATTGTATTAATTAGTCTTACTTCACTGTGACCAAACACCTGATGAAAACAATTTGACACAGGAAAGATTCAATTTGGTTCAGTTTTAGAGTTTCTGTCCATCCATGGTCAGCATGCTTCATGTCATAAATATCATGGCAGAAATACATGCAAGAGAAAGGTGCTCAGTTTATGGCAACCAGAAAGGAGAGAGAAATGGAAGAGAGAGAAAGAGAAAGACAGAAAGAAATTGAGAGATGGTAGGGGGAGGGAGGGAGGGAGGAGGAAATAGAAGCCTTGGACAGATATAGTCCCCAAGGCCATGGCCCTAGTGACTTACATCCTGCAGCCATGCCCCACATGCCTACAGTTTTTGCCACCTCCCAGTTAATCTATTCAAATTATTCATCAATCAAACATATTAATCCACTGATGCAGTAAGAACCCTTATGATCCAGTCCAGTCATTTCATCTCTGAATATTTTTGTATTGCCTAACACACGAGATTTGGGAAATGTTCAGTATCCAAACCATAACAGTATTCCTTTCAAATACATATGTATTTCAGGAACAATTTTTCTATCTTCATCAAAAGACCCTTGGGATTTTGAAACAGATAGCATTAGATCTGCAGATGGCTTCAGGAGAATCACCATCTTTACAATATTTTTTTAAGAGAGAGAGAGAGAATTTTAATATTTATTTTAGTTTTCGGCGGACACAACATCTTTGTTTGTATGTGGTGCTGAGGATGGAACCTGGGCCGCACGCATGCCAGGCGAGCGCGCTACCGCTTGAGCCACATCCCCAGCCCCCGTCTTTACAATATTATCTATTAATCCATGAAATTTTATGTCTTTCCTTGTATTTAACTATTCCTTAATGTCTTTCAGCAATGTTTTATAGTTTCAGAATATAAACTTTATATGCCCTTGGTTAAATTTATTCTTATGTATCATTTCTGATACAATGTTTAATGAAATTGTTTTATTAATTGCATTTTGTATTTTTCACTGTTAGTGTATAGAATTACCACTGTTTTTATTGTGTTGAGTTCGTACTGTTCAACTTTGCTGAATTTATTAGTTCTAACAGTTTTTATGTGTATCTTTTCATAGAATTTTTTTTGTAAATTATCATTTCATCTGTGAAAGACAGTTTTGCTTCTTTTCCTATTTGTGTGCTTTAAACTACTTTTTTCTTGTCTGAATGCTTTGGATATAACATCTTATAACCTGTTGAAGAAAAATGGCCAAAAAAATTATCATTCTTGTTCAAGATATAAGAGGGGAAAGGTTTCAGTTTTTCACCATTATTAGATTAGTAGTGAGTTGGTTACATATGCTCTTTATCATGTGGTAGAATCTTAAATTTTAGAATTTGAGTATGTTACTAGATTTGATGTGATAGTATTTTAAATCAATATACAAAAACAATATTGTTCCATAGTATTATCTTCTCGTAAAATCTTTGTATTGGGAATCAAGATAATCCATGAATTTGGGGTTCTACAAATGTTCTAAAATTTTACTTCATTAAGATTGGTATTAATGTCCTATTTCCATTTTCTATTTTAGTAATCTGTGACTTCACTCTTTTTTATGGTATCAGAGATTAAGCCCAGGGTCATTTTAGCACTGGGCTACATCCCTGTTATTATTTATTTATTTTTTTATTTTGAGATAGGGTCTCATTAAATTGCTTAGGGCCTCACTCAATTGCTGAGACTGTGTTCAAACTTTTGATCCTCCTGCCTCAGCTTCCTGAGCTGCTGGGATTTTTAGGTGTGTACCATAATACCTGGCAACTTCATTCTTCACTCACAGTCATTTTAACTGAAATTTTGACAGTTTTACTGATCTATTCTAAGAACTAGAATTTGATTTTGATTAATTTTATTTATTGTATTTTCTGTTTTGTTTTTCCATGCTAATTATTCCTTCCTTTCTTTCTACCAAAGTTACCTTTGGGTTCACTTTGCTTCTATTTTTAAGATACCATAAGGTGTAACATTAGGTTTATAATTTGAGATATTTTTTCTCTCTTAATGTAGATGTTTACAATAATAAATTTCCATGTTAATGTTATCTTTGCTTTTTCCTATAAGTTTTGGTATGTTGAGATTGTTTTAATTTATCTTTAAGTATTTTGAAATTTTCCTTCTGATTTCTTCTTGACCCATTTTTAACTTCCTCTTTTCCCTGATTTTTTAAAAATTCCTAATGTTAATTTCTATTCTTATTTCATTGTGATCACAGAAAATAATTTTGGATGATAGTAGTCTTTTTAAATTCATTGAGACTTGTTTTTTGAGCTAATACATGCTCTGTCCTTCAGAATGTTTTATAGGCCCTTGAGAAGAGAATGTATTTTGCTTATTTGGGGGTGCCTATAAAGACTATTAGGTCTATTTTTGCTTATACTCTTGTTCAGTTTCCTTACTGATGTTCTTTATGGTTGTTCTATCATTGAATGTGAGGAATACAAATATCCAACTGTTATTCTAGAAGTGTTTCTTTTAACACTTCAATTCTATCAATGCTAGCTTTATATATTTGGGGTCTCTATTCTTTGATGTCTGTATGCTTATAAACATTATTCTTAATGAATTGAACATTTTATCACTATGTGATATACTTCTTGTTCTCCTTTAAAACTTCTTACTATTTTTTCCAACATTAGTATAAATATATAGCTCCCCTTTGGTTACGATTTGCATGTAATATCTTTGTCTTTTCTTTCAAAGGTATTTGTATCTTTGGATCTAAATTCAGCATAGACTGATTATTTTTTATTTATATTTACTAATCAACACCTTTTATTTTAAAATTTAATGTACTTATAGTGAATGTAATTACTATAAAACGTAGACATATCTGTCATTTTGCTATTCATTTTGAATACATGCTATTTCTTTTTGTTTGTTTGTTTCTAATGTCCAACATTATTCCCCTTATATGTATTTAATTGATTTTTTTAGTGTACTGTTTGAAATACTTCTCATTTCCTGTTCCATATATTTTATATTATTTTCCAATAGGTATCCTAGAATTACAGTTAACATGTTAAATTTAGAAATAATGTAAATTAATATCAACTTAACTTCAATAGTATATAAAATTTTACCCCCATACACTTTTATCATTATAATGTTGTTACTTATTAAATGTAATTATATTGTATATTGTTGTCTAATTATTAGCATAGGCTTATATTTATGGGTTTTATGAATTTATTT
Source organism: Marmota flaviventris (assembly GCF_047511675.1). Classification (NCBI taxonomy): domain Eukaryota; kingdom Metazoa; phylum Chordata; class Mammalia; order Rodentia; family Sciuridae; genus Marmota; species Marmota flaviventris. The sequence goes on along the minus strand of NC_092518.1, from coordinate 108,494,016 downwards.
TTCAAGTCGCATAAAAGGAAGAGTTGCAAACTATAAATATAATATTACTTGGCATGTGTCCAATATATTTCTTGTATAGCAAGTATGCAATGACAAAATCCAATTTTGTTTTGTCTCAATTTCTCCTTAACTTTTAAAAAAATTTTTTTATGTGGTGCTGAGAATCCAACCCAGTGCCTCACATGTTCTAGGCAAGTGCTTTACCACTAAGCCACCAACCCAGCCCTCTCCTTACCTTTTTTTTATTAATTAAACAGGCATTTATTGAGCATCCTATCATGATATAAAATCTAGAGATAATAAATACACAGACATTCTTACCCTCTGAGAGCTTATATTCTAGTGGAAGGAATAGGCCTTAAATAAGCATAGGCCTTGTGACAATAAGTAATATGGAGAATATTAAAGCCAAATATAGGATACAGTTGTATAGGAATTGGGGGACTGTTTTTAGAATCCTAACCAGGGAGGGTCCTCTGATTGAAGGTGTCATTTGAGCATGAGGAAGAGAACAGTTCCAAGTAAGAGAAACAGCAAAAGCTAATATAGGAGCACATTTGAATTTCTCAGAAAATGCAAGAAGGTCAGTATGAGTGGAGCAGAGCAGGTGTAAGGGAGAGGGGTCGGCAAGAATGTGGAAAAGAAAGTCATGGGGTAGCCACTGGGGATATGTCAACTCTACCCAGGGATATATTTTTTACTCTTAGAGTAAAAAGGACCAGTTTCCATAATTCAGGCAAGAAATGATATTAACCTAGGCATTGGCAGTTGTGGTAAGGTGATAAAATCGGGTTCTGTGGGCTGAGATTGGGGCTCAGTGGTAGACTGCTCACCTACCATGTGAGAGGCCCTGGGTTCGATCCTCAGCACCACATAAGAATAAATAAATTAAATAAAGGTATTGTGTCCAACTACAACTAAAAAATAAATATTAAGAAAAAAAAAAAGATTAGGTTCTGGAGGATTAGGAAAAGAAGCCCAGCGGGATTTTCTAGTTCTCCTTAACTTTTCCAGTAAATTTTTACTCAATATAGAATTCTTCATTGACAGTTGTGATTTTTTTTTTTGTTTCAGTGCTTTAAATGTCTTCTTGTTGCCTTCTGTGATTCATGGTTTCTGATTAGAAAACAGCTGACAATCTATTGAGGTTCCCTCGTATCTTAACAAATAATGTCTCAATTTCTCCTTTCAAGAATTTATCTTTTGTCTGGTTTTTACAGTTTGATTATAATGTTTCTAAGAGTGCACTTTTTATTATTATCTGCTTGGATTTCATACAGTTGTTTAGGTGTATAAAATCATGTATTTTTATCAAATTTGGAAAATATTTGGACATTAATTCTTTACCTAATCTTTCTGCCATTTTCTCTCTCCTTACTTCTCTTCCCTGTGACTGTCACTATGCATGTGATAGTATTTATAAATCTTTCATTTTTCTTCATTTTTTCCTGCTCATTACAAAGCATGATTTAAATTTACTTTTGATCACTTTAGCTGCTTCTTTCTATGTTTTCTTTAAACTGTTGTTAATCTCCCTAATAAATTCGCCACATTATTGTGCTTTAAATATCCAGTATTTCTATTTGATTCTTTTCTGTTTTATCTCTCTTGATATGCTCTTTTGGTTGAAATAGTCTTTTTTCTTGTTTCTATTTATTATTTTTCCATACCTTTATTTAACTATTTGAGCATATTAAAGGCAAACAATTTCATGTCATGGCTAGTAAGATCAATGTCCTTATTTCTTCAGAGAAATTTCCATTAATGCTTTATTTTCCTGTGGTAGTTCCATATTATCTTGTTTCTTTTCCCTGCTTCACAAGGTTTTGTTGGCATTGGAAATTTGAATATTACAATTCATTACCTTTAGGAATTGGAATCATTCCTCTCCTCAGGGTTTGTTGTTGCCTTCTGTGGGCTATGCTTTTGGGTTGCTTAATTTTTTAACTTCATTTAAAGACCATATTCTTGTGATGTTTGGTTTCTAAAGTTTGGGTCCCTTCAGCTTGTTGTTACTTAGTGATTTGACAGATATTTACTTATACTCGTAGATGACAAATGAGGAAGACAAAAACCAAGGAAAAGAGAAGAAAAGAAAAAAAAAAGATAAAGGAAATGAAAGGAAAAACTGTTTGGCATTCGCAGAATGCCTCTATTTTAAAGCATTCCTTCCATGCTTAGTCATATCTTTTACAAATCTACCTTGGACTTCACTTCTTGGTTGCAATGAGACTAAATCAGCCATATATGAAAGTTTAAGGTCATCTCAAGTATTTTCTGATCATTCTTCCTGCCCTTTGCATTTATTTGGCTTTCTTGGTTTCATGTAACTCATAAGAATTTTCAAAGCCCTTATTTCTAAAAGTTACTCTTTCTGCTAACTTTCTCCTAGGTTTTCATCATGTCTGTTGTTTTCCTCTACTACAATCTTTGTTCCAGGTAGCAACAGATTATTCATTTTATTTACAATGTATTCAAGAAATTAACTCTTTTTAGCTACCTTTCTGCCCAGGAGAGTTCCCAGTTCTATGAAGCAAAAAAGAAATGTCTTTTACATAAAGCCTCTAAGGAAACTTTAGACATGTTAAATCAGATATAATTTTTTGGGAGTAAGGTCCTCTTTGATTCTCTTTAAGAACCAGATACCCACATCCATAATATTGATTTCCATTTTACAGATATATCAATATTATCAGCATTTTATAGATATGGTGTAAAGTCTAGAAAGGGAAAGTAAATTTCTAAGTAGCATGTCAAAGTGACAGTATTCTAAGTTTGGAACTCTTATTCATAGGATTGTGATCTTGCCTTGCTCTATTTTTTACATGCCCATCTATATACCTTATTGGTCCAAGCTGGATTCAGTGTACAGTTTTTCCCTCCTCTACAAGTACACACTTGCTCTATGGTTAAAGTTATATCCTCAGTACCTATTCATTGCTATCATCATACTATCCACCTGTTCCTACAGGTTTTATTCTTAGCACGCCTGTGGCATTACTGAACTACTCTTCAAAATTATGCTGAAAATATTACCTAATATAGATTTCTTTTAGTTCATTTTGCTTTCCTTGTGTATGTCTTTCTATGCAATATCATTTTTTATTCTCTGATTATTTAGTTATATGCAGTTTACCTTCTTCATAAATATTTATTATTTGGAAGTTAGATCTCTACAATCTTCCATATCCTTTTTCTTTCCTTAACAATCCTAAGTCCATACTGTACTGTGCATATAGAAGATACTAGTAGGTCAGCTTATATAGGTATTGATCTTTTTGTTACCTAAGAGACACTGAGAATTGGCATTTGCAAATAATGTGCATCACAGAATTTATTGTTTATCTCATTCCTCTGCTTATTGATTTTTTTATGTATTATTATTTATTAATTCATTATAGGTATACATAATAGTGGGGTTGATTTTGATATTCATAAATTCATATGACATAGTTTTCTCCATTTTAATCTCAAATAATTTATTTTTTCCCTCCCCTCCTCCTTCTTCTTGATCCCTTCCCTCTACTCTACTAGTCTTTCTTCTATTTATTTATTTTTAATTATAACATTGTAAGTTACATATATAAGTGTTTACATACACATATATGCATTCTTTTACTGGTTCTAAAGTGTTTTCTTTTCATCACTGATTCAATTTTTGCTAATATCAAGCATGGTATTTATTGATATCAAAGCAGGATTTTTTAGTAAGCATAGATTTTTGGTACAAAAAAAAATAATTCAACAAATAGCAATGATTGCCTCTGTGTGTGAACCTATATTTAAGTTCTCCAAGCAATTCAAGGGCACATTTGGATATGGTCCACTGGAAACATCCTTGATCATTGGTATCTCATTTTAAATGCAAACAGAATACTAGTTAAGGGCTTATCCACAATGCCTAAAATTTTGTGAAATAAATCAATCTCCAGAGCATAAATTGTCATTGGTCTCCAAAGTACTATTATCATAAACAATAGAGTAGATCAATACAGAAACATGAGTACCTTGAGGAGCTGAGAGAATCCTTATGTAATATATAGAGAAAAATTGAACTCAACCTACCAGAACAAAAGATTGTATACATTTATGCCAGCATCAGAAATAAGTTTCTATCTTTTTTCAACTTAGTGGGAATATGTAGAACTTTTCTGGCAACAATTTTACAGAGAACTCAGTTAAAAGATTTTTTTGCAGAAGAATATGTAGTTGATAAAAATAGAAAGCATTTAAGTACACTTAACACTATAACTAGAATAAATATAAATTTCTTGTGATTCACAAGGCACTTCAGAGTCATACAGTACCTCATAGTACCAACTGTAATCCTAAAGTCTTACTACTCTATTAATATAAAATTACCAAGAGTTCAACTTACATCATACTGACTTTTTGTAATCACCTTAGAGACTCTAGGAATTAGCATTTATAATTAGGGTGCATAATACATTCTTTACAGGACATTTGTCTCATTGTTGTTAAAAATCCATTTATTTCAATTTTTCATAAACTGAAACTTTCTTTAATACCACTTTAATTAAAATTCAGATTTTATAACATGAATGTAACTGGCAAAGAAAACTTGAATGAAATTTCCAATCATTTCTACTGTTTCCTTAAACTAAAAAATGAAATATTGTTAATAAAAGGGAAAAGAATGTAGGCATATTATATTTGCAATAATTACTAAAATAAGAAAGGATATTTACTTTGGTATAGTTTGAAAATGAGCTGATAATCTCCAAGGGTTAATGTGTTGGAAGCTTATATAGGCAAGCACAGCAATTGGGAGGTGGTGTGGAACCTTTAAGATGTGGAACTAATACAAAACAAAACAATTTTTCCATGGGTGGTGCAGCACTTGGAAAAATTTAAGGATATTCTCATAGGACCTTTGTTAGGACTCATGAGCATTTTGTTATGAAAAAGCAACTCTAGTACCTTCTTGTTCTTTAGCTTCGTATCTCACTAGGCAATCTCACCCTCTCACATGTTGTCCCACCATGATGACATGCCATGGTGGGATACAGCCAGATTGGCCTCCACCAGAGCTGAAATCACAACTTTGGACCTTCAGGCTCAAAAACTGAGCTAAATAAACCTATTTTCTATTTAAAGTACCTAGCCTCAAGCATTTTGATGTGGCAACAGGGAACAGGCTAATACAGGAAATTAGTGCTCAAGAATAATAAAATTAAAACTATACCTGAAAATGTGAAAATGGCTTTCAAACTTACTAATGGACAAATGATAGAAGTATTTGGATGAAAAAACTACTAAAAGCCTAGATTTATGTAGGCAGAGTGTTATATTTTCAAGAGGGCTCAAAGATTAGGACATTATGGAACTAGTCTCAGATGGAAATGAGGATGTGATTGAAAACTGGAGTAAGGGCGCCTTGTCACCATTGAAAAATATTTAATGAATTGTTCCATACCCTACAGCTTTATAGAAAGCTAACTTTAGAGTGATGATGTAGGATAGCTGGTGGAATAAACACACACACACACATAAACACATACATACACCCTTTGGGCTGCTTTAAGCTCAGTTCAAAAGGAAATGGAGAATAAAGTTGAAAAAAAATCATAGTCTGGCCAGGAATAAAGCAAAAATGGGCTTGAGGTGAGTCAGAACATCATGGTGTAAGGGAATGGCAGAAGAAAGCTGCTCAATTCATGACATTCAAGAAGCAGAGAGAGGACTCTGCTTTCCAGAAACAATTATTAACCCTGAAGTCATACTCCCTGTGGCCTACTTCTTCAGCCACACCCTACTTGCCTACATAGTACTCAGTTAATTCACTCAGATGGATTACTACACTCATTAGGTTACAGCTCTCATAATTTAACCTTTTCACCTCTGAATATTTCTGAGTTGCCTCATACATGAGCTTTTGTAGGACAGCTCCTATTCAAAGAATAACGATGAGTAAAAGCAAACCATGTGCTAATTAGCAAAGCAATAGTAAAGCATCCTGCAAAGCATCTCAGAAATATTTGTGTCTGGTATAATTCCTAGGTCCTTGATTCACTTTGAGTTGAGTTTTGTGCAAGGTGAGAAATAGTGTTTTGATTTCAATTTGCTTCATGTGGATTTCCAGTTTTCTCAGTACCATTTTCTGAAGAGACTATCTTTTCACCTATGTATGTTTTCTGCGTCTTTATCAAGTATGAGATAACCGTATTTATGTAGATTTGCCTCTGTGTTTTCTATACTGTACCATTGGTCTACATGTGTATTTTGGTGCCAATAACATGCAGTTTTTTTTATTATAGCTCTTTAGTATATTTTAAGGCCTGGTATTGTGATATTCCTGCTTCACTCTTCTTGCTAAGGATTGCTTTGGCTCTTCTGGGTCTCTTATTTTTCCAGATTAATTTCATGATTTCCTTTTCTATTTCTATGAGGAATGTTGTTGGGATATTAATTGGAATCGCATTAAATCTGTAAAAGGCTTTTGGTAGTATGGCCATTTTGGTAATATTAATTCTGCCTATCTAAAACCATGGGATATCTTTCGTAAGATCTTCTTCAATTTCTTTCTTTAGTGTTCTGTTGTTTTCATTGTATAGTTCTTTCACCTCTTTTGGTAAGTTGATTCCCAAATTTTTTTGAGGCTATTGTGAATGGGGCAGTTTTCCTAATTTCTCTTTCAGAGGGTTTATCACTGATGTATAGAAATGCACTTGATTTATGGGTATTGATTTTATATGTTGCTACTTTGATGAATTCATTTATTAAATCTAGAAGTTTTCTGGTGGAGTTTCTTGGATCGTCTAAGTATAGAATCATGTTGTCAGCAAGTAGTGATAGTTTAAGATCTTTTTTTCCTACCAGAGACCCTACACCTAATAGAAGAGAAAGTAAGCTCAAATCTTCATCATGTTGAGTTAGGTAATGTCTTCTTTAACAAGACTCCTAAAGTGCAAGAAATAAAATCAAGAATTAATAAATGGGATGGATTCACACTAAAAAGCTTCTTCTCAGCAAAGGAAACCATCAAGAATGTGAAGAGAAATCCCACAGAGTGGGAGAATATCTTTACTACATGCACAACAGATAGAGCACTAATTTCCAGGACATATAAAGAACACAAGAAAACTCAACACCAAAAGAATAAATAATCCAGTAAATAAATGGGCTAGAGAAATGAACAAGCACTTCACAGAAGATATACAATTTATCAACAAATATATGAAAAAAAAACGTTCAGCTCCTCTAGTAATTAGAGAAATGCAAATCAAAACTACTCTTAAGATTCCACCTCACTCCAGTCAGAATGGCAATTATTAAGAATACAAATGAAAATAAATTTTGGCAAGGATGTGGGGGGAAAGGTACACTCACACATTGCTGGTGGGACTGCAAATTGGTGCAACCACTCTGGAAAGCAGTATGGAGATTCCTTAGAAAACTTAGAATGGAACCACTATTTGACCCAGCTATGCCACTCCTCCGTCTATACCCAAAGGATTTAAAATCAACTTACTATAGTGATGCAGCCACATCAATGTTCATAGCAGCTCAATTCACAATAGCTAAACTGTGGAACCAAACTAGATGCCCTTCAATATATAAATGGATAAAGACAATGTGGTGTATATATACACAATGTAATATTACTCAGCCTTAAGAGAGAATAAAATTATGGAATTTTCAGGTAAATGGATGGTGTTGGAGAATATCATGCTCAGCAAAGTAAGCCAATTCCAAAAAACAAAGGCCAAATGTTCTCCCTGATAAGTGGATGCTGATACATAATGGGGGTGGGAGGAATGCAGGAACTTTGATTGTGTAAAGGAGAGGAAGGGGAATGGAGGAAACATGAGGCTAATAAAGATGGTGGCATGACACAGACATCATTACCCTAGGTACATATGTGACTGCACATGTGGTGCAACTCTACATCGTATACTACCAGAAAAATGAAAAACTGTGCTCCATTTATGTACAATGAACCAAAATACATTCTGCTATCATGTATAACTAATTAGAACCAATTTTAAAAAACAAAAAAAGGAAATATTGCAGGATCAAGCACAATCATTTCAGGGAACATTAATGGGCAGACTCTTCATGTTGCTGCTGCCAAGGGTTGCCTCATGATTCTGCTACATGTTTTCTGTCAACCTACAGCTATATTAATGATTCAAACAGGAACATCCAAGCCATGTGCCATGGGCAGATATTAATGGCACCCACCTGATGCTGATTTTTCAGGTATGCAAATTTCAAATCATGTTGTTGTGGTAGCTTCCACCAAGATTCCAAAGGCAAGTCTAGGAGGTCATGTAGAAATTTTTTGCTGTGGAGTCAGAACTTCCACAAATATCTTTATGGGTGATGCCTAAGGGACCCATGAGAGTGGAGGCCCATCTAGGACTCCAGAAAGGTTGAGCAACCAGCAGCATTCCCTGGTCAACTGGGAAGACCAAAGATATGAATGTGCAACCTGAGAAAATAGCTATGTGTAAGCAGGAAATTTCTAGATAATGAGCTTCTGAAGGGTTTGGGGGCCCATTCCGTGTCCCATAGTATAGGATGCCAGACTTGGAGCTTTAAGATTTAATGTCTTTCCTTCTGGGTTTTTGTTTTCTTTAGAGCTAGTTATTCCTTTCTACTTCCCTATTTCTCTCTTTTCGAATAATAATGTTTATCCTATTCCTATCCTGATGTTGTATCTTTGAAGTACATAATTTGTTTGTTTATTTATTTGTATTTTTTTTACAGAGTCACACCTGAAAGTGATTGCTTCAAGTCTCAGATGAGACTTTAGACCTCCACTTTTGAATTGTACTGGAATGAGATAACACTTAGGGACAATAGGGATGGAATAAATTCATTTTATATTGTGAAACAGACACAAAACTTGGAGTCCAGGAACAGATGTTGTGTTAGATATGATATAAGTGTGTTCCCAAAGGATTCATGTGTTTGAATCTTGGTTCCTACCATGGCAATGTTGGAACATGTGTGGAAAGTTTAATAGGTGGCACATGGGACTGGGGATGTAAATCAATGTAGATCAGTGGTAGAGCACTGGCCCAGCTTGCACAAGATAATAGGTTTGATCCCTAACACTGATATATACATATATATATATATATATATATATATATATATATATATATATACATATGGCTGCATTTAAGTCTTTGAGATTGTTGCCATTGGAAGGGACTTTGGTAGTTCTTGTGAGATCCTGGTTAGATCTTGAGAAAGAGATCTTATGAAAGATCAAAATTTGTCCCTATCTTTTCCTGCCTCACTATGTGATGTCTCCCTCTTGCATATGATCCTTCCATAATACCACACACCATGTTCTGAGACAGTTGGGGACTCTTTCTCAGAGTTGGCTACATGCTATTTGAGCTTTCAGCTATTAAATCTGTGAGCTAAACAAACTTTTTATTTATAACATACCCAGCTTCAAACATTGTGTTATAATAACATAAATTGGATTAATACATCTCCATTACACTGTTAGAGAAAATTGTATACTTTCTTAATTAATAATTTAAATTTTATATGTCAATTTATTTGTTAATAGTTTCCTAATTAAGCACTCAAAGTGATTATTCTGGCAACTCTGTTATAGAAGCATGGTATAAGTGTTCATTTGGATTACTTAAAACCTATGCAAAATTTTACTTGAACTCTAATGCTTACAGGAGACACATGTGCTCAAGTATAACTTTTTTTTTAATAATGTGAGGAGTCAAAGTAAAAAAAAAAAAAAAAAACTCCTAAGAACACACGTTAGTTTTAATATACAGCAAATAAATTAATATAAGAAAAACAGCAAAGCATCATCTGATAATTTGAGTGATATTATAAAATTATACTAGCCAATAGCAATTTTGTTTTATATTTTTAATTTTATGTGTGCCTTTATTTATTGGATTATAATTTTGCTGTTATGGGATGTTTCCATTTCACAGTGGTAGAAGGCCATGATGATACAGTAAATGGAATTTGGAATGCTGCAGTTTAGAAAGGAGGTTGTGCAGAAGGATTCAGTGGGTTTGAAATGCCAACTAATTAAACACCTGGAGATGAAGTGCACTGTCCCTGATTGAATTATGGCAAGTGTGTCTTATTTTAATAATCATAGAATCATACCCAGGTCATGGGTGCATGGATTTGAAGAAATAGTAATTCTGCCAAAACCGAGAATCCTCTCCCCCCAAAAAATAAGACACAAAATCTCAAATAGTATATAATTCAATGTATATGAAATACCAAGAATAGGCAAATATATACAAATACAAAGTATACTAATGCTTGTCAGGAGCTGTGGCAAGGAGAAATGGGGAGTGACTTCTTAAGGACGTAGGGTTCAATTTAAGGTGATGAGAATATCTTGGAACAAAATAGAGGATGTGGTTTCACAACATTAGGAATTCACTAAATTCCACTGAATGATTCTTTTTAAAAAGAGTAATTTTATGTTGTATAGATGCTGTTTGGTTTTAAAAAATAATGAAAAACTGACTAATGCATTTTTTTAGTTGTCAATGGACCTTTGTTTTATTTATTTATTTATTTATCTGTCTGTTTATTTATTTATTTATATGTGGTTCTGAGGATTGAACCCAGTGCCTCACACATGCTAGGCAAGTGTTCTATCACTGAGCCACAACCCCAGCCCAGACTAATACATTCATAAAGTGATTAGAACACCTATGAAAGTTATCTTTAAAGAGTGATAAGAACATAGACATTTTCAAATGAAGGAAACCTAAGAATTTGTTGCTTTGAGAAATAATCATAAATAATGACTAAGAGAACTTCTCCAAAGAGAAAGATAATGATAATAGATGAAAACTTGAAACTTTAGAAAAGAAAAAAAGCAATAAACTATATTGAAATGAGGAAAGTTGTATTTGGGCTCATGGTTTTAGAGGTTTCAGCCCATGGTTCTTTGTCCCTATTGCTTTTGGGCCTACAGAAGCACAGTACATCGTGGCAGAAGTGCAACATGGAGAAAAATGCTCAGTTTGTGCTGACCATACAGAGAGAGAGAGAGAGAGAGAGAGAGAGAGAGAGAGTTAGTTCAAATGGGACCAGGTTCTCAATATCCCTGTAAAGGGCACATTCGCAATGACCTAACTTCCTTCCAGTAGGCTCCACCTTCTTAATGTTCCACCACTTCTCCATACCATTCAGACTGGGGATCAAGCCTTTAAAGCCTGTGCTTTTAGAGGATATTTCATTTCCACAGACTTAAACTTAATAGACTATACCTTATTAATATTGTTTATAATTGTTTATGTTTAAAGCAAAATTTCCTAACACCATTTTATGTGGTATTCAATGTATGCATAGGAAATAACTAAGATAATTATATATCAAAAGTTGGGAATTTATACAAACCTATACTTTTCCTCCTTTAAAGTAAAGGAATTGTTATGGTTTAGATGTTAGTGGTTCTCCCAGAGCTCATATGTGAGACAACGCAAGAAGGTTTAGAGATGAAATGATTGGGTTGTGAGAACTTTCACATAAGCAGTGTGTGAACCCTGAGTAGGGATTAACTGGGTGTAATTGTAGGCAGCTAGGGTGTAGCTGGATTACTTGAGTCCCAGGGGTACGCCTTTGGGGTTTATATATTGTGTTTGTTGAGCAGAGCTCTTTCTGTTCTTCTTGATGGCCATGTCTTGACCTGCTCTCCTCCACCACACTATTCCACCACAATATTCTGCCTCCTCTTGAGGCTTGAGGAATAGAGACAGCTGTCTATGGACTGAGACCTCCAAGATGGTGATCCCCAAAATAAATTTTTCCTCCTCTGATTGTTCTTGTCAGTTTTTTTTCGGTCACAGCAATGAAAAAGCTGACTAAAAGAGAAAATAAAATTTCTACACTTCATTTGAAGTGCTAAGACATGGAAACCAGTAGACAGTGATAAGGCACATTTTATAGGGTGATACCTGAAGCAACTACAAAGAAAGTTATATAAATAGATATACTCAAAAGCATCTTAAGTAGAATAGCAAGTAAAAAGATATTTTCATGGTCAGAAATAAGAAATGGAAGGAGTTTGCCAGTTTGACAAAAAGTCAGTGTTATTTAATGAGACAAACTAATGAAATAACAACAAATAAACGACAAATGAGCCTCAAATTGATAAGGTCAAATAGAAAAGACAGAAACTAAAATTGAACTATAATGGTGTGATGGTTATAAATTTATAATGGGATATGAAACATCACATGCTTTTCCAAAAAGTATAGTTTTGTGGAGAATCAAATATATTCTGAGTATCAATTAATAAGCCCATGGGCTTGTTATGTTGCTTATGAATAGTGAACATAAATCTTTTGCCACTAGTATCAGGTAAACTTAGAGATGAAAATAAATCTGAAGACAAATAGTAGTTGAGGTTCTTTACCTCTCAGTCTGTACAATTATTCAGTAAAGTTCCATTAGACCTTATGAGAAGCTGGAAATGAATTAACTTTCAATAAACTATAAAGTTTTGTACATTTTATCTACTTTATGGCTATAATGATAATAAAGTAAATACATAAAATAGATCAAAATTGGGGGTGTGGTTAAACAGATTTTAAAATGGAAATACCATACTGTAGTTACTTCAACTATAACTATCAAATTCTTTAATATCAAATAAAAGATTCATGAATAAAAAAGACTTTAAAAGGAGTCTATAGAACAATATCTACAAACTTTTAAGAAACATATGTTGACATTTTCAGTAAAGTTGTATAAAATAGTACTTCTTAAATTATGATTTTCTCACAAATAGCATGCCAACCTCAGAGTGGGACTAAAGAATTTGCATGGCCAGCAAGTTCCTAGGTGATACTTATGATTAAAGTTTTGAACCACATTTTAATAGCAAGGGTCAAAAATATCAGGAATATAGTACTAATAATGTCAAAGTTATAAATTCTATCTCATATTGGTCAATTAGCTTGATGAAAAAATTTTAAAAAATCATAGGACCTGGAGTAAGATTGAGAAATTTGATGTGCCAGATCATCTACTTAATAATTTTGTGGTGTGTACAAATGTTTTAGCCAGCATATTTGTCACCATGACCAAAAGACCTGACAAGAACAATTTCAAGGAGGAAAAGTTTATTTGGGAGCTCACAGTTATAGAGATAATCCTTAGAAGGCCAACTCCATTGCTCTGGGTCTGAGGTGAGACAGAACATCACAGCAAAGGAGTTTGGCAAAGGAAAGTGGCTCAGGCATCACATTGGGAAGTAGAGAGTTTCACTTTTCAGGGACAAAATATGTCCCCCAAAAGCACATCTCCAGTGATCCACATTCTCCAAATATATCCTACTTACCTATAGTTAGCACACAGTTAATCCCTATCAGGGGATTAATGTTCTGATTAGGTTGAAACTCTCACAAACCAATCACTTCACCTCAAAACTTTCTTGCATTTTCTCACACATGAGCTTCTGGGAGATACTTAATATCTAATCCATAGCAACAAGTTTTTAATCTCTCTACCTTAGTTTCCTCATCTGTAAATCAGAATACCTCTTCCCACTTCTAGAATTTGTTAAATAAAGTATTTTCAAAACACATAAAACATACTTGATGTTGAGTATAGATTAATTAATCCCCTTCCCTACCCAGACACCAAAATTTTTATCCCTAACTCCAATTTACAAATCATACGTACAAAAATGACTGAAACAGAGATCATGAAGAAATATTTGATAGCAAGGTAACATATCAAATAATCTCAAAATGGAAGTTCAATTCTATAAACATGTTGATTAGAATAAAATATGACTTCTGCAATTTTGCCTACTATTTCACTAATCTCACCCCTTCACAGACTTGCATTCTAAGTCCATTATTTTTGAGGCATCTTCATTTTTTGTCCATGGGTTTGTATGCTTCTCCAGTGTGAAGAATTAATATTACTGTTTTTAGCTACCCATATCTATTAAACAAGGGGAAAATATATGAATAAAATTGTTTGGCTGAGAAAATCATCAGGAAAACTGTACTCATAAATTATTAGGAAACGATAAAGAAAAAACAAACAAACAAGTGGTTAGTGAAAGTTAATCAATATTTATTTACTAGATGAAGGAAAAAAACGAATGCTTACAGGTAGTATTGATGAAAAATTCAGGCTTTCAGAGCTATTTGGGTTGCAAAGGACTTTCAAGAGTATTTTAGTAAATAGGAAACACAAATGAGAGGGAACATTTGATGAGCTTTGTCCTTTTGTTAGTGAAATTTTAATTCAATGTTGTCCTTTTGTTGTTGGTTGTTATTTCTCTGTTTGCAATGCTCACCAGCCTTGACCTTGCTAATTTTGTTGTTAAAAAGAAAACTGAGGACAATATTAAATGGCTTATATTTATTATTGTTTTTCCCAAATCAAACACTCTAGAAGAAAAATCAAATGGAATTAGCCTTTTGTACCAATAATATATATATATATATATATATATATATATATATATATATATAGATAGATAGATAGATAGATAGATAGAATAGCTACAATAAAGAAAATCCAGTATCCTGCTTCATAAATCCCATTTATATTAAACAAGATGTATTTTTCTTCTGAGCAATTACTACTGAGAACTCTTTTAAATGAGATTAATTTTTCATCTGCACATTTTTTTCTTATATACAGAAATCTGCCTGATATTTGATCCAGGAAACATCTGGAATAAACTTGACAAAGCCATTAAATTGGTTACAATATAGAAAACTTTGTCCCATTAAAATTAATTGTTTTATTTAGTTGGCTTCCAAGGTCAAGTAGATTGTTGATCTTTAGATTTATGGACAGACATGCCCCCTAGTGGTTCCAATGGAGGATAAAAAAACTGGACATCTCTGGCTACTGTCATTTCTAGTAAATTACTCAGTCTTCAAAGAAGCGTTCTTTAATCCCATATACACATGCATTGCTCTTAAATTTCAAAAGTGGTGTTATTGTTAAGTGCTAACCTATGAACATGTGAAACTTAATATTCTTATTAAATGCCTATGTCTCTATGTCTCTATTCAAACACTTTTTTTGTATGTGTGTGTGGGTGTGGGTGTGTGTGTGTGTGTGTGTGTGTGTGTGAGAGAGAGAGAGAGAGAGAGAGAGAGAGAGAGAGAGTAAAATACCAATATTATCTTTTCAGGTGAAGAGGATGATGCTGTCCATGAAAATACCTTTAGCAACAATGTTGCAAAAATACTTAAGTGTTATTTCTCAAAGGAATTAATCTTATTTCACTTTAAAATTGCCAAATCATGTAACACATATAATGTGATATTTATTAGAATCGAAAAATAGCAACAAATTGAAAACAAAGTAAAACAGAGCGTACATTCTTGCACTTAAAGTGTTAAATTTCAATTAACACTGTCAAGAATATTTAAAAGATATTTCTTCCATCGTGTAGAAAGTCGTGTAGAAAGTTGGTCTTATTTTCATGTAACTCAAAGTTTGGATACTGATGTGTCTTATGTAACATAAAAGACTTACTACTAAAGGGAGAATAATGGTGCAATATGTATATTCATTTTGTGCACTATGTGAATCCTACAGTGTGTAATCTTGAGGAGTTGAAACACCCTTCTGTAACATGCATAGAGTTAACCCCTAATATTTTATAACCTTGTTTGTGTTCCTCTTCCTAATGTTGTATATTGAATAGTTCTTAGAATTTAGTAATTAAAACACCATCTTGGACATCTAGTGAAATATTCTTCTCATTCCTCCCACATATTTGCGGAATTCAGATTTCAAGCTAAATAGCTTTGCAAATGTTTTCTATACCAGTACCATTCCATATTAAATTGAATAGTTGGGTTAAAATTTGAAAGATAAAATTAAGGATTAATACAGTGCTATACTTGATAGATACTTGTTGAATGATTGATACAATTGATCAAATTCATGTCTCTACCTTCTTAATCAATCCCAGAAATAAAGTTAATACCTATAATAAAGAAGTTATATTTTAAAAGAATATGCATTCCTTCATTACACAAGCACCCCCTAAGGGAATATAATCCTTACTGTAAAGTTATCTTCTTATTCATTAATAAGGTGCATTTCAATCTATATGTGCCTTCATTTTTCTTGTTATTTGGACTCTGATAAAATGATTCATCTGGTCTTCTTTGAACATAATGCCTTGTAGGCACTAAAATACATCTTGATTGTTTGATTAATTAAGGTTCCTATCACTAAATTAAATTACTCAGGTGAAGAGAAAAAAGAATCCAAGTCAAAAATCAACATTTCCACTAACATGAGGAATGAGATGGAAACAAGGTTTGAAACACTAACCAAAGCAAAAAAAAAAAAAAAAAAAAAAAAAAAACCTCAATGTGTAATGTTTTAGGTCCTCATTTTAAATAATCTTACAGATAAACAGCATTTATAGTTGAACCCACTACTGGTGACAGTAAGAACTGTTAAAATCACTTAGGATCTAAGTGTGCATCTTCAAACTCTGTTTCTTTTACTTATTTCCCCTTTATAACAGGTTACCAGAATTTAAAATAGCCTTAATTAGTTTGCCTTGAAGTATTGTTTTCCAAAAGTAACTATTTTCTTTTTAAACATTTATTTCTCAATTGTAGTTGGACACAATACCTTTATTTCACTTATTTATTTTTATGTGGTGCTGAGGATCGAACCCAGGGCCTTGCATGTGCTGGGCAAGCGCTCTACCACTGAGCCACAACCCCAGCCCCCAAAAGTAACTATCTTTAAGTATGTTACTTATATAAGGGCCAATATACTCTTAAGACAATTTTTTAAAAAATTATTTGGAGAATAGAAGTAAAATATATCACCATTAGACCTTGACATAGTTGAAACAAATAAAGCAAAACAAAATTATACTCCAATATCCTTGAAATCATTGTTGTTTTGTAGTAAATGTTGATTGTTTCTTTAGCTTTGTATTTTGAACAGATGTGTATTTGCATAATGTGAAGATTTAGTTAGACTTGTGAAAGGAAAATCACATCTCTATTTTACAGTGGGACTAATATATGTATAAAGGATTAGATAAAGCAATCCAAAAACAAGCATATGATTTACACTTTAGTTCTAACCCACTCTTTGTACTTGAGGAGCTACAAGACATATTATGAATGTATAACACTATGCCTAATTTTCAATAGAGTGCATAAAGGTATGTTTCATCTGTAGAAAATTATTCTCTTTGCATCCTTGGGAAAATCAACTTATACTGTTGCAGTTCTAAATTTTTTTAAAGATTTATGTGCTTGGTTACTTCTTTGTGAATGCTAACTCTGAATCTTAGATAATATCCAAACCAACAGTAGAAAACTAAAAATTTAATATAATATAATACAAAATTTTAAACAGTTGGGCTGCTATTGTGCCCTAAATTGCAAGATCTCATTACTTCAAGTCATTTAGTGCCACAAAGACTTCCATGCACCAATATATCATCTTTATTCTATTTTTTTGCCCTAGAATGGAAGGGTTGATTGTGTACACAGCATGGTCATATTACACATTTTTTATGACAAGCACGAAAGGCAGTTTTCCTTGCATTAAGACTATATTTCTTATAATAGTGCTATTTATTGGTTGTAGTGGTAAAGAAAAATAGATACTTACTAACATATTAGCAGCAGATAAGATGATATGAGACACATATTAAAATCTACTTCAAATAAGGCTCAGCAAACCTGTTGTAATCCAGAGCTGAAGAAAGTATATTGCTTTGATTTTAAATCTATCACATTTGGATTTAACATAAAAATAAAGGTCTATATTAGGTCACAAATATATGAATGAAACTTGGATGTTTTATCCTTTCCTTGTTTAGTGAAATAAAGGGTTTTAGTGCTGAGTTGTCTTTGACCTTCAGTACTGAAGATCTTGGATCCTCTCAACTGATGACATGGTAGAAACAGAGAGCTTAAAGAAAAATATTCATGCATATCACAACTGCAAAGAAAAATAAACACATTCAACCATGGTAACTTTTTGAACTGATCTAAATGCATTATTATACCAATCTTCTTTATTTGCAAGTACAATAGTTCAAAGGTTGAAAACAATGACTAATGTTAGGTTATCTTTTGATTTATCTTAAGAACCCTTGTGGAACACTTGGGCTGTTGAGGTGAGATTTTGCAAAAAAAGAAGGAAATAAGATCATAAAGAAAAAGTAAGATTACTTCAGATTTTTAAATAATTTATAGAAATCAAAATTATTTTAATGAGAATTTTATTTTATTCTTTTTTATTTCTTTTGCTTTGCAATTATGTACTGTTAAGTTAAACAAGCTTTGGTATTTCTATTCTAAAAATTACAAGTAAAAATTCCAAACAGTCTTAAATTAATATTTCATCGAGTATTATCTTGATTAAACCAAACCCTTTAAACCAAACATTTCAAAAATGTGGATCAAGGGTCTGGGGCTGGAGCTCAGTGCTAGAGCACATGCCTTGCATGTGCAAGGCCCTGGGTTCAATCCTCAGCACCACATAAAAATAAATAAATAAAGACCTTGTGTCCATCTACAACTAAAAAATATTTTAAAAAGTGGATCAAAAATTCATCTGATATCGTGTACTCAAAAGTCCACTGATGTCAAAACCACAAAATATAATAGTATTTTATAGAATCTTGAAAATTTTGGGGTAAACATTAGTGTAACAAATTTATTCAATTTTTCAACTTTGATTAAAAATGTTTTTTTTTGAATTTTGTGTCTAATTCTGAAAACCTGAGTAATATGTTTGGTTAATTTTTCTTGCAGTCTAAGAGAAATAAAATAACTTAAACTGGTAAAGAATTAGAAGAAAACTACAAAACAGTCATGACATACATGCAAGGTATGTAGTTTTTAGATTTAATTTATTTATTTTATAGATCTTTTTTACTGAGCATCTTGTTTTTAGATTTTTGTGTTACATATTAAAACAATATTAATATGCATGATTTCACAAGCATTGCCTCAATTTTTTAGGACATATGGAACATTCAAAATAATGTATATTGGAGGGATCCAAGATGGAGGGCCAGAGGGAGGCAGCATTCTGTCACTTGACCTGATACTCAAGTAGTGAGAATCCTGCTTCTCTGGAAGCAAGATTCCTGCTCAAGAGTAGGAATCACAGTACCATGCCCATCCAAGGCTCCAGGCCTCAGGGTATGAGCAGGTCCCCCAACTACTCGCACATGCAGGACTACTGGGTACCCAAGAGAGACTATAGCTGGCAGCAGAACCCATGAAGAACTTTAAGCCACCCACCTGAGCAGAAATCATGGATACCACTTTCATGCAGAACACCTGGCAGCTTCCCTTGAGTAGGAACTCCGGCCGCTACACCTGTGTAGACCCCCATCTGCCAACGTGGGGCTCCCCCTGGTTGCTGCCATCTTGAGACTCTTCAGCATTGAAGATAGTCCCCTATGCACAATAGCCTTCCTGCACCCAGGAACTTCACACAGGATCTTAAGTTAGCCAACAGCCACACACTGAACTCCTCTCCGAACTCATCATCTAACACCATCGCTCAGTTCCCCCCACCCGACCTGACACCCTGCTGCTGAAAGCAGGTACCTCCATCTTGGGCCACCTTCATCATCACCATCTTCAGTGGGGAAAACTCCCAGTTTCTAACTCCCCACTCTCCTCAGAAGCAGCTAAGCCAGCACAGTGACACCCTGGTTACCTTCACCATCTTGGAGGCTGAGATACCAACCAACAACAAACAACCCCACCTATTGGATGAGAAGGGAAACAGTAAAGATACTGATCTCCAATCAAAACAATCCTAGTTTCTTCCTTTGAGATTTTTCTTTCATCTCCCTCTTTTTTCCCCTGCCCTCACATACCCAACATATGTGAAACCAAGTACTTTACATGAATTAGGATTTTGACAACTGGGACATCTGAATAGTATATAACAGTAGTGTTGTATATTCTCTCTCTTTTTTTTTCTTTTTTCCACCAATTTCTACTATTATAACATTTTTTAAAATTTTTCCTCTCTCTCTCTCTCTCTCTCTCTCTATATATATATATATATATATATATATATATATGTGTGTGTGTGTGTGTTTGTTTTATATACTCTGTCTTCCCACTTACTTGTCTACCCCAAATTACTTCCTCTCCTTTCTTCTGCCACTATCTTCCTCTTTAGATTTCTCTTAAGATATAATAACTCCTAAGATATAATAACTCTATATCCTCATTTCCTACCTCCTCATCATATCATTCTACTCCTCACCCCTGGTCCTGTGTCGACCATCAGATACTGTAAACCCCTTTAACAAACTTACTGAGTATATTGTAGATAATAACTGAAGTCACCATTTCTGTACATTGTGACCAAACTGTAAATGTCTTAATAGCAAACATTTGTTTTTTAGGGTTTATATCATTTATATTGGGACCTGTTAACATTGTCCTTCCCCTCAAAGGAGAGATATTGGAACCCTACAGGGGCACTATAATCCTATAGTGTCAAAATGATATTGCCTCAGATCCACAGTGCTAGAATGGAAGACACACAAGCAATATGAAAAGACAAGGGAAGAAAGTGCCTTAAACAAATCAAAATACCACATTATTAGAACCCATGGCCAGCACACCAGAAGAAATAACAGAGAAGAAGTTAAGTTCAGGATTTACATAATTAAAATGTTCTGTGAATTATAGGATGATAGAAGAGAGCAAACACAGGCAACAAAAAATCATTTTGATAAAGAGCTACATAAGCAAATATAGGAAGCAAAAGATTACTTCAATAGGGAGATAAAGATTCTAAAAAAAAAAACAAACAGAAATTTTCAAATAAAAGAAATATTTCATCCTTCAATGAGTGAATACACTTTCTTCTCATCAGCACATGGTTCCTTCTCTAAAATAGACCACAAACTATGTCAAAAAGCAATTCTTAGCAAATACAAAAGAGTAGAGATACTACCCTGCATTCTGTAACATCATAATGGAATGAAATTAGAAATCAATGATACAATTAAAAACAAAAGCTATTCCAACACCTGGAGACTAAATAATATGCTATTGAATGAACAATGGGTTGCAAAACACATCAAGAAGAAGATTACAAAATTCTTAGAGGTGAATGAGAACACAGATACAATGTATTGAAATATCTGGGATAAAATGAAGGCAGTACTAAGAGGAAAGTTCATTTCATGGAGTACATTCCTTAAAAGAAGAAAAAGTCAACAAATAAATGACCTAACATTACATCACAAAGCCCTGGAAAAAAAGAACAAATCAACACCAAAAGCAGTAGAAGACAAAACATAATTAAAATCAGAGCTGAAATCAATGAAACTGAAACAAAAGAAACAATTGAAAAACTTGAGAAAACAACAACTTTGTTCTTTGAAAAAAATAAATAAAATTGACAGACACTTAGCCATGCTAATAAAGAGAAGGAGAAAACTCAAATTACTAGCATATGTGATAAAAAAGGAAATATCACAATAGACACTACAGAAATACAGAAGATAATTAGAAATTATTTTGAAATCTTGTACTCCCATAAAATAGAAAATATTGAATGCATTGACAAATTTCTAGAGTTATATGATTTGCCAAATTGAATCCAGATGATATACACAATTTAAACAGATCAATTTCAAACAATGAAATAGAAGACACCATCAGAAGTCTACCAACTAAGAAACACAAAGGACTGGATGGATACATAGCCAAGTTCTACAAGACTTTTGAAGAAAAATTAATAGCAAATACTCTTCAATTTATTTCAGGAAATAGAAAAAGAAGGAACACTTCCAAACTCATTCAATAAGGCTAATATCACCCTGATTCCAAAACCAGACAAAGACACTTCAAAGAAAGAAAACTTCAGACTGATATCTCTAATGAGCATAGGTGCAAAAATTCTCAATAAAATCCTAGCAAATCAAATACAAAAACATATGAGAAAGATTGTGCACATTGATCAAATGGGATTCATCCCAGGGATGCAAGTTTGGTTCAACATACAGAAATCAATAAATGTAATTCATCACATCTATAGACTTAAAGATAAGAACCATATGATCATCTGCATAGATGCAGAAAAATCATATGACAAAACACAGCACCTCTTCAAGTTCAAAACACTAGAAAATCTAGGAATAACAGGAAAATTTCTCAACATCATAAAAGTTATCTATACTAAGCCCCAGGCTAACATCATTCTACATAGAGACAAATTGAAAGCATTCTCTCTAAAAAAACTGGAACAAGACGGGGAGGCCCTCTTTCACCACTTCTATTTAACATAGTTCTTGAGACACAGCAAAGTAGGAAGATACAAAATCAACACCCATAAGTTAAAGTCATTTCTGTATATCAGTGACAAATCCTTGAAAGGGAAATGAGGAAAACTACTCCACTTACAATAGAATCAAAAAAAAAAAAAAAAAAACATGGGAATCAACCTAACAAATGAGGTGAAAGACCTGTACAATGAAAACTACAGAATGCTAAAGAAAGAAATTTAAGAAGACCTTAGAAGATGGAAATATCTCCCTCGTTTTGCATAGGCAGAATTAATATTGTAAAAATGACCATAGTACCAAAATCACTATACAGATTTAATGCAATTCTAATCAAATCCCAGTAACTTTCCTCATAGAAATAGAAAATCAGTCATGAAATTCATCTGGAAAAATAATAGACCCAGAATAGCTAAAGCAATCCTTAGTGAGAAGAATGAAACAGATGGCATAAGTATAGCAGAACTTAAACTATACTGCAGAGCAATAGTAACAAAAACATCATGGTGTAGGCACCAAAATAGACTGATCAACCAATGATACAGAACAGAGGACAGAGAGACTAACCCACATAATTACAGTTTTCTTATATTAGACTAAGGTGCCAAAACTTGCATTGGAGAAAAGACAGCCTCTTCAACAAATGGTACTGGGAAAACTGGGAATCCATATGCAACAAAATGAAATTAAACCCCTATCTCTCACCATGCACAAAACTCAACTCAAAGTCGATCAAGGACCTATGAATTAAACCAGAGATACTGCATCTAATATAAGAAAAAGTATGCCCAAACCTCCATCATATTGGATTAGGCCCTGACTTCCTCAATAAGATTCTGATAGCACAATATTAATAAATGGGATGGATTCAAACTAAAAAGCTTCTTCCCAGCAAAAGAAACAATCAGTGAGGTGAATAAAGATTGTCGAGTTTGGGAGCAAATTTTTACCACTTGCACATCTGACAGAACACTAATCTATAGGATATATAAAGAACTCAAAAAGCTAAGCACCAAAAAACAAATAACCCAATCAGTAAATTGGCCAAGGACCTGAACAGGCACTTCTTAGAATAAGATATACAATCAATTAGAAATATATGAAAAAATGTTCAACATCTCTAGCAATTAGGATAAATGAAAATCAAAACAACTCTGAGATTTCATATCACTCCACTCAGAATGGCAGTGATTAAGAATACAAACAACAATAAGTGTTGGTGAGGATGTGGGGAAAAAGGCACACCCATACATCACTGGTGAGTCGGAAAATTAGTGCAACCCATATGGAAAGCAGTATGGAGATTCCTTGGAAAACTGGAATGGAACCACCATTTGACCCAGCTATCCCACTCCTTGTTCTATACCCAAAGGACTTAAAAACACATACTACAGGGACACAGTCTCATCAATGTTTATTGCAGCACAATTCACAATAGCTAAACTGTGGAACCAACCTAGGTGTCCTTGGTAGATGAATGGATAAAGAAAATGTAGTATATACACACAATGGAATATTTCTCAGCATTAAAAGAGAATAAAATCATGGCATTTGTAGGTAAATGAATGGAGTTGGAGAATATAATGCTAAGTGAAGTTAGCCAATCCTAGAAAACCAAATGCCAAATGTTTTCTCTTATATAAGAGGTTGATTCATAGTGGAGTTGGGAGGGTGAGCATGGGAGGATTAGACAAAATGTAGATAGGGAAAAGGGGAGGAAGGGGAAGGGAGAGGGAATGGGGTAGCAAAGATGGTGGAATGATATGGACATTATTATACTAAGTACAGGTATGAAGACATGAATGGTGTGACTATACTTTGTATACTTTGTATACAACCAAAGATATGAAAAATTGTGCTCTATATGTATAATATGAACAGTAATGCATTCTGCTGTCATATGTAACACATTATAATAAATAAATAAATAATAAAATGGACATTAGAAACTGTTGGTGTGCAGGGTTTCTCTTCATGTTTTCATGTTTTAGAAATATTTTCCCTTCTGAATATGTATTGTAAGCACAAAAACTGCACAATGATAAATATATTTTTCTTAATTTTTTTCTTTTTAGCAGGAAAATTTTTAGATTTTATATCCAAACCGATGACAACATTTTTAAATTATATTTCATAAGAAAATCTATATATATGCTATAGTCTGTTATGGTCAGCACTACCTACTCTCTAAAAGTAAATAATATCTTTACTATGCTTACTTAAGAACATACTTAGGCTATTGTACCTCTTCTATGGATACAAGCCGAATAACCTTACCTGTCTATCTCCTTGCAAATGCATTTCATTTTCTCCTTTCCATATTTTGTCTTTTCCATGATAAAAAGATATGAGGAATGAACCTGTTTGAACATCATTTTTGTTTATAGTCTACTATGTCTTTGACTGACTGACTGATCTTCATTTATTCTGTTCTTTGGCTTATGTACAAGTATACTTCTTGAAATAACATTATTTCTACAATACCACACTTTGTAAACCATTTTATTTCCTTCAAGCTCTGGTAGCTTTGGAGTGATGGAACTTTTCAAGATGGATGTAAAGCTAATCCACAACTTCATATTTGTTTAATATATCTGTAAATATCATAATGCTAGGTCAACAAAATATATGCAAAGAGTAAAAATAATTCATTGCCCTTTAAGATGAAATAAAATTTTCTGCTTCTTTCTTAGTTATTACACTGAAAATAATAAGTGTCACAAGCCACTATATCAAAAATGATATAAACAAAAATGACTAATTTTCATCTAGCCCTTTTTTTCTGTACCAGGAAAAAGTAAAGCTTTTCATATAAATGTCTCATTTGATCTTCAAACTTACTTAAAAGGTAGGTGTTATTATTCTAATTACTTTGTGGATAAGAAAACTAATATAATGATACCTGGGAGAGTTTTCAAATCACACTGACTGTATTTGAATACCACCTGTATGACTTGGGTATACTTAATCTAACTTTTCTAAACCTTGGGTTCTTCATTGCTTCAAAAATAACAGACAAGTTGGGCATGGTGTTACATACCTGTAATCGCAGCACCTCCGGAGGCAGAGGCAGGCAAAGTTCAAAGCCAGTCTCAGCAATCTAGTGAAGCCCTAAGCAACTTAGCAAGTCTATGTCTCAAAAAAAAAAAAAAAACAGGCAATCAAGTTTGGTTTCAGCAACAGTGACATGAGGTTGAGTTTTGGAAAAGACTGTAAGTTCATGATTCAGTCTTAAACATGCAATTGAACTGTTCATGCCTTTATAACATTTGAATATATGATTTGATATTTATTTTTGATATTTTACATGTGCACCAATGTAATAACAGCTCTATGTGGCTATTTAAATTAAAATTAGGGTAAATATAAAAATTGGCTCCTCACTCATACCAGCTATGTCTAATATTTACGAGACTATATTGGTCAGCACAGTTTAACCCCATCATCTCCAAGGTATTATCTAATTATTTTTGCATGTGCTCAGAAGGGTACATCTTATATTACTGTATGTCCCTTAAGATTACTGCACTATACTTCCCTTTCTGCTTTACGTCCCCCTAGTCAAGGTTTCCAGCACTTAAATACTTCTGGAAAGGACTCTGTTGCCAATACAATGCATTTTAAAATGTAAAATGTTAATAGACGACTTGAAACCTTATATTTTAAAACTACCAACTTCCTTAGCAGAACATCGGAAAACATCATCAGAATTTGCAATATGATTCTCCTACACGTTTTCATATTCTTAACTGCAAACATATAAATTTTAAGATTATCCAAGACTGCCTATCAGATATGAGATAGGACACTGTATAAACAGAGGTCAGCCAACATTTACTTGCAGTTTCCAAGATATTCATGTTATATAATTTTTCTTTTATAAGCAAAAGGATTTTCCCATTCAAAAGAATTATGTGATGATCACAAAATTTTATGATACCACAAATTGTGGGGCATGGTGGTGTGCCTGTAATCCCAGAAGTTTGGGAGGCTGAGGAAGTAGGATGGCAATTTCAAAGCCAACCTCAGCAATTCAGCGAGGCCCTAAGCAACTTAGTGAGACTGTGTCTCTAGGTTTCCCTCAATAGATGAATGGATAAAGAAAACGTGGTATATATACTCAATGGAATATTACTCAGCTGTAAAGAAGAGTGAAATTAAGACATTTGGCAGTAAATGGATGGAGTTGGAGAATATCATGCTAAGTGAAATAAGCCAATCCCACAAAACAAAAGGCCGAATGTTTTCTCTAAATGGGGATGCTTGAATGTGTTCCTAAGTCCCTTTGTGGTCAATGGTGACTCAGCTACCTTGTCAAGGTGGGGGGGGGGGTGTAGAGATGCGGAATCAACACACAGACTCCAGGAGCTGATGAGAGAACTGGCTGGAGACCTACCTCAAGTCTTCGTCCAGTAGCTCAGTTTCTTTTTGGAATGCACACAACTGTTATAGGGTTCGAGTGGGGCATGCCCATCAATCATACAAGATAGTATCCATAAGCCAATTATCTTCTGCCTAATGTAACTGCACTATGAGGATGCTCTAAATATTGCTGTCGTGGCGGAAAGCAATCTGGAAGGGTCTTTGGCCCTTACTGAGTCAGGGATTTCATGTCCAGAAGCCCCTGACTCTCAGTTTCCTGGCCTGGTAGTTTGGCAAGGCTAACCCCAAGTGCTGAGTATGTGGTTTCACCCCATCCTGCAGGCCCTCCTGTCGGGCCTGAAAAAACGTGGGTATTTCAAGCACTTCCGAGCTACTCCTAGCTGCTAGCTGTGACTGAAAGTTATTCCAACAGATGCTAATTCACAATAAGGCTGGGGGCACTAGGGAAGAATAGAATTACCTTAGATTAGGTAAAGAGAAGTGATGGGAGGGAAGGGGAGGGGATTGTGGTTAGGAAAGATAGTAGAATGAAACAGACATTATTACTGTCTGTATATATGTGACTGCCTGATCAATATGATTCTGCAACATGTACACTCAGAAAAATGAGAAATTATATCCCATCTATGTATTATATATCAAAGTGCATAAATGTATTCTACTGTCATGTATAACTAATTAAAACAAATAAAAAACAGTTAGTCTGTTGTTCATAATGTTTTTATAATAATAACTGCCCTCTTCACAAAGATCTTGAGTGAGAGAAGAAGTGTAACATTTTTTAGACTAAAAAAAAGAAGCCCACTTATGGGTACTGAGCGGCTGTTCTTTCCACTAGTCCATGCTTTCCTCTTTGTCCATAACATATAGTATATTTACTGAATTGCATGGTATTTTGTTCCCCAAAGATTTTAGGATGGCTTGCAAAATTTATACAACATGAAAGTATTGAAACAAAAAGTAAGCCAGCTTTATTCGGTTAAGGTAAAAATAAATGTTGAAAAATAAAGCAAAGGCAGGGGTGATATAAATACACAGAATTAGAGGCATAATGTCAGTAGACCTTCTAGAATTGAAACAAAATTTACCTCTGAGCTTTCTATCCTTTCTACAAAGACAGGTATAGGATTTGCAGAAAACAAAAGATAAAATAAGGTAGTATATAGGACAAATACATTTATACATGGTAACGAAATGTAGGAGAAAATTTCCCAGTGCATTGGTGTATTGAAGATGTTATATGATAAGCAATGTCCACACCAATAACTTTACATTAAATACAATGAAGGGTTTCATAAGAATTTTCCTTATAGGCTTCTTCAAGAAAACACATTAACATCAATGAAAACAATTCTATATAAATCCAAAATAATATGATTGAAGTATGTCACTGCTGGTCTAGCTTAAGGCAAGCATATGGTTTTGGTGAATAGAGACATATATGATTCGTGTAACTTTTACACAATCCTCTATAAATCTTTTTTTCTCTCAATCATTTTAGATTAATATTTATTTGGAATATCTGAAACATATATTTTAGCGTGCAATATTGATGATGATTACTTACAGACCCGTGTGCTTTAGTGATCCATACAACATACAAAAAGAGCTCTTATCATGTAAAGAAACCTAATGGGGGAACATGTTTGAAAGAAGACTTTTGCCTGTGTAAACCTGGGTTGCCAGTTGATAAGGTCAATATGTTTTGATTTGAGTTCTGCTATATATTTAATATATGCTTATTTGGGGCACATATTTATCTATCTATCCATCTGTTTATTTATTTATTTATTAAGAAATTCCCTCATATCAGCTGGGCAGTGTTGCATGCCTATATTCCCAGTGGCTCAGGAGGCTGAGGCAGGAGGGTCACGAGTTCAAAGTCAGTCTCAGCAAATGTGAGGCACTAAGCAACTAAGTGAGATCCTATCTCTAAATAAAATGCAAAACAATAGGCCTGGAGATGTGGCTCAGTGGTTGAGTGCCCTGAGTTCAATCCCCAGTATCCCCTCAAAAAAAGAAATAAATTATCTCATATCATTGTAGTAGCTTGTTGAGTCAAAAATCTGATGATGATTTTGGATATTAGTCTAGAGATTTAGCAAAGAGCTGATATTACAGATGCATTCTTTTTGTTTGTTTTTTGCTTGATAGAGATTTACCCATGTAGATTTCCCTTATAGATGTAAATTCCTTTACAAAAGGATAGCATTTCAGACGTACTTGTGCCTGCAATTTCTTATAATAACCAGCTTAAGTGTATGTTTTTTAAAATTTATTTTTAAGTGTGTTTTTTGTTCGTTTGTTTTTAGTTTCCACATATGAGAGAAAACACATGGTACTTGTCTTTCTGAATTTAGGTTATTTTGCTTAATATGATATCCTCCAGTTCTATTAATTTTTCTGAAAATTCCAGGACTTTACTAATTTTTATGTCTAAATAATATTCCATTGTTCACCTATATATATATATATATATATATATATATATATATATATATATATGCACATATTTATTTATCTACTTATTTATTTATTTAAGCAATTGCTTCATATCAGCTGGGCAGTGGTGCATGCCTATAATCCTAGCAGCTCGGGATGTGTGTGTGTGTGTGTGTGTGTGTGTATCATATTTTGAATAGGCTAATTCCATATCTTGGCTACTGTGGTGCCACAATAAATGTGGGTATAAAGATATATCTTTTGTATGCTGACATCATTCTCTTCAGATATACAGTGAGGAGAGCAACATCTGGATCATGCGGTAGTTCTATTTTTAGTTTTTACACATCTCCATGCTAATTTCCACAGTGGCTAAACTAATTTATATCCTTACCAACAGCATATAAGAATTCTTTTTTCTCTACATCCTTGACAGAAGGTTTTGTATCCTATACTTTGCTGAATTCATTTATCACTTCTAAGAGTCTTTTACTGGAACATTTATGATTTTTCTAAGTAGTGAATCATATCATCTGCAAACTGATAATTTGACTTTCTCATTTCTAAAATTGTATCCCTTTTATTTCTTTATCTTACCTAATTGCTATAAATTGCATATGAATTCTGAAAATACTATGATGCAGAATTGCCTCTCACTCAGGAACATAGGGGAAGATCAGTCTTTTTTTTCTATTCAGGTCTTCAACTGATTGGATAAGACCCACCCATGATATAGAGGATAATCAACTTTAAAGACAACAGATTCAAATATTAATCCTGCCCAAAATACCTTCACACAAAAACCCAGAAAATTCTTTGATAAATTATCTGGGCATGTGGCCCAACCAAGTTGAAATACAAAAGTATCCATCACATGACAATATTTACATCAGTTAACATTCAGCTGGTCCCTTACTGTTACCTGAGATCATTTTTACATTTCCCATTTAATTCTCTCATCCATTTACTGCGGCAGCTATTTCAAAATGATTTTACTCTTTGAAACTCCAGACTTCTATAGTTGATTACCTCTTCTATTTTATAGAGAAAATATATGCCATAACATTTTCTCTCCCACCTTCAAAATCTCACTGCAAACAAATAAAAAATGATGTCTCTATACACATCTATATTATCATTTTTCCCTTCATATAGGATGGAAAACATTTTTCTCCTTTCTAAGTCTAAACTACCACACCTGTAAGCTGATTCTCTCCTTTCTTTCCTTTGTAGGAAATCTGATCTATGGATCACTCCTCTCTTTTTAAGAATTTATTTGATTGTATATATTTAAGACATACAACGTGGTACTTTGATATACCTATGTACAATACAAACAAATTAACATGCATCACCTTCATAGTTACTCTTTGTGTGCATGTGTGTGTGTGCATGCGTTAAGAGGATCTAAAAATATAATCTCAGCAAACTTTCAGTAAGTGTACAATCAATATTATTAACATTAGATATCTCTGTGTATGTATTTATCACAATTTCTTTATTGATTCATCCATAATCCATCAATGGACACTTAGGCCCTTATTATATACTGATATATAATAATATATAAGTATTATTATTGTGAATACTGATGCAGTAAACATAGAAGGGTAGATATTTCTATGAGTTGCTGACTTTATTTATATTTTCATGTGTTTATATCCAGCACAGTGATTCCTGGGTCATATGATAATGTTCTCTCTTGCATTGTCAAATTTCTCTTCTGTTGAATCATTCTAAGTTTCTAACCCATTAAGGGAACTTGTAGACAAATACAACTTCTCCCTTAAAGATTCATATATTTACGTTTTTTTTAAGAATGGGAGATTTGTTTAGATTCCATATAACTTTATGTTCTATTTGTGACTATATTTGAATGTTGCTTCACTGAACAGTCAAGGATAATTAGGCTTGTTCCTTTTGTTGCCCTAAAAACTTGACCAAATAGGTAGTAAGAAGTTTCATATAAAGTTTTCCAGAGTTAAATAACTTGAATTCAAAATCCTAGACTTCTATTTATTTATTTTAATTTGTGAAAGTTTGTGCAAGTTATTTACTTGTTTAGTCTTTATTTCTTCATCTGATTTGGAACAATAATATAGCTTCCTCATAGAGGTGTTGTAGGAAATGAATGAAGGAAAGAAAAATATTCAGTGTTTAGTACAGTTTCTGTCACATAAACAATGAATATACATTATTTTTAAAAATTTTTACATGTTGGTAAAACTGGTCTAGAATGATCACCAATCTTTAAGAAGCATATGAGAGAAAAGTCCGCATTAGATAACATTCCTTATTACTTGTTATTGAAAATTAAAATGGAAGAAGTTGAGCCTGATTCTAACAAACAAATAATTTATAGCATTTAAGTGATTCTTGTATTATACTCTAAAATGTTACTACTTTTCCACTAATTTATTTTGTGACTTTTAGACAACTGTTGTCTTTCTTGACCTCATTCTCCTTGTTTTAGAAATGAAAAAGTTTGACTAGTCGCATTCCATGTTTCATCTTAGATCTAATATGCTATGTTTCTGTGTTTTTGAATAATATATTTGAGTGACAAGTGATTATGGAATTTTTTGCTTTTTCTTATATTAGCTTTTTTTTCCTCTTGACAACTTATTATGTATTTTATGCTCCTTCCTATATACTGATTTATCATATTATATATTTTCTTTCTACAGTAAAACTCCCTCTTCTCAGTGTAACCATCATTTCAATCTATCATTTCACCTAATGTTCTTGACTGTAACATCCAGACTCACTCTTTCCCAGCTTTTATAGTTTATCATAGTAACATACATCTTAACCTCACTCTCAGTTTGTGGGAGTACAAACTGAGAGGATTTTATTCTTTATCTGTTTTCTTGTTTTGACTGATAATCTGGAAGAATATCATACTTGTTTGTAAATGTCACATAATATAGATTTCAAGCTAAATTACACAGTTTTAGTCTAATAGAATCCCATATTCCTACAGGATCCTTACTGTATTCTGTTCATTTGTATAATGCAATAGTAGACTTTTGCAAGAATTATTGGTAAAATAAACTGGTAGATGTGTCCTTACTATATATCTTATAATGAATAATCGTAGAGTTGACATCTCTGTATTCTTTTGTTTTCAATCAAAATTGCCTGAAAAATAAAAACTGTAAATAAATACATTAAATACATTACTTTTAGAATATTTTAGATAAATGTTTATAAAAATGGGCAACCTTTATATTCTTCCACAAAACAATAGATTCATTTCCTTTTCTACAATCACAGAAAATGGATATGTATATATTTTTTTGATCCAGGTCATTTTCTATCATAGACACCTATCTCTCAATTACTTTATTTTCCCAGGTTTATGAATTCATGGCATCAATTATCATTTGGTTAATTGGTTAATAATCATTTGGAAAATTTTAATGTATTTATTAAAATTTTCACATTTTAATAAATACATTAGGCCAAAAATGAAATCAACATGGTAATCAACTAATGTTGCTTTTGAATTAGTACTGTCATACAAGACATTGTATTTCTAGAAGACCTGTATTAAAGTTAAGGTACAGCATCTTGGAAAAATTATACTTTAGCAATAAAATTAGAATGGATTCACTATTTTGATTATCTGTCTGTGTAGAAATGGAGTATCTGTTGAAGGAACTAAAACCAAATTTCTGTTGTATGGAATATTACCCACATGAGGGAGAAAAGTGTGGAAACACTGCAGTAAAGGATACTGGGAATTGAGGATCATTATAGAGGCAGATACCAGAGATATTGAAGTAGGGTTACTATATGCACTATATTCAGAAGTTTTGCTCAGTATTTTATTCTTCAACTTTATTTATAACATAAAATATTAGAGATTGTTTAATACCTCATTTGAAAGACAAGGACAGTAAAAACTAAGATTATTATATTGTAGATATTTCAATTCACAGATCAGGTGCTGTTCATTGAAAATGGTGAGACATTTGGTAGTGACTGACTTTGTTGGAATTTAGAGGGGAGTGGAGCAAATGGCAGCTGAGTAAGAATATCTGGCAATCATGTTCTCATAGAAACACCAATTTGAACAGCTATTCATGTCCTAAACTACCTACACAAAACCTAAGGAAATCAGGAGTGGGATGATAGGGCCTGGTTTTAGCATAAAAATGTAAAACAATTAATTCATCAAAGAAAACAGAGAAGAAAGGGTTGCCTGTGTCACTATGACCTTAACAACAAGCAGCATGGAAAGAGATACTTCCCACTTGGGGAAGAGAAAGAGAATTAGACCAGGTCTCAACCTGGAAACCCAGTACTAGTCCCACCATTGTGAAATCTAATAGTGAACAGAGCTCCATGGCCCTGCAGCCAGGAGAGTATCTGAGAACAAGTCTTTGGACCCAAGTTAGCCATGTGACCAAGGAACTGTCATTACCACCCCTCCCTTAATTCAGATAGTACAGCACAGAGCAAGGATTCATCCACTGGGGGCAGGATAGGGAAGTAAACAGAGAGCTTCTTCTTGGAACTCAGTGTCAGACTGGTGAAACCCAACACTAAGTAGATCTCAATAGCCTCCTTCCCCAGGCCAATATCCACAGATGGAGTCTCTGGAACTACTCTACAGCCAGACAGAGACCTGTGTTCCAGTCAGAAGGAATTTAATTTCAGCTAGCATCACTTGTGGCTATTTGCAGCAGTCAGGCCAGGAATACACCACAGCAGCAAGGAGGGTACAGCAGCATAGACCTGTGCTATGCAAGACTCGGCAGACTGTGGATATTGAATATAATGCAGTGTTGTAGAATTAGTAGTCACAGGACTCTCCACTCCTACTCTATCTCAATACCATATAACACAACACACAGAGACAGTAGCTATCCACTTGAGAGTGGGGGAGAAGGTTTTAGGTTCCAAGCCATTGCATAGGAGCCTGGATCTGGTTCCTCCATGGTGAGGCACAAAATTTTGCATAATTTGGGGATACCTGACTATTATAGTTTAGATACAGAATACCCAAAGGCTTATTTGTTGAAGGCTTGGTTACCAGATGATGGTGCTAAAATTAGGAGGTGTTGGAATCTGTAGGAAGTGGTATTTAGTTGGAGGAAGTAGGTAACTGGGGACATGTCCTTGAAGGATATATCTGTCCTTGGCCCCTTCTTTACTCTCTCTCTCTCTCTTTCCTTTCTGGTCACCATGAGGTGAGCAGCTCTTCTGCATTATACACTCCTCAAAATGCTCTTTCTGCCTTGCCAAAGGCTTCATGGGATATGATCAAGTGACTGTGGACTGAAACCTATGATTCTGTGAGACAAAATAAATATTTCCTCCTTTTCAGGTATTTTGTGTGAGAAACAAAAAGTTGACTAACACACTGAATGAGCATGAGTTCATGACTGCAGCATCTGGGCATGTCCCAGTCCCAGAGACTTGAGTGGATGGAAATTTCTTTTGGGCATTTCCTAAGTTATTACCGATTAATACATAAATTGCAGATTTGAGGCAAAATTGGGCTTGAGGAACCCTGTAGTGCTCAAACAATGACAAGACACATAAAGCCGACTCATGGCAAACCTGGACATAGGCCACTGACTTAGTGGAAGTAACCACAGACAGAGAAATTAAGCAGTCTGCTCAGAACTGCTGTAAGGATAGCCACAAACAAAACCAGATTATGAGGACTTGGAATAAATACCTAATTTTTTAATGTCCAGATGATATCACATGCCAACTGGCATAAAGAGTTTACTGGAAAGTGACCTCATCTAATAATGAAAATTAAGTACCAGAAATTGACCAGATAGAAACCAATATGTGCAAACTGTTGGACAGAGAATGCAAAATAGCTGTTTTAAGGAAACTCAATAAACTTTAAGAAAGTACAGAGAAATAATTCAGTAATTTATCAAATAAATTTAATAAATTGAAGTAATCAAAAAAATCAAATGAACCCCTGAAATTAAAAGTACACTAAGTGGAATAAACAATGTGATAGAAGGCACAAATAATAGCATGGATAAAACAGAAGAAAGAGTCAATAGGCTAAAAGACAGACTATTAGAAAATACAGAACCATAGGAGAACAAAAGAAAAATTATTAGTTGTAGATTAACACACAGTATCTTTTATTTATTTTCATGTGGTACTGAGGATCGAACCCAGTGCCTCACACATGTTAGGCAAGCACTTTACCACTGAGCTAAAGCCCCAGCCTGACAGCAGATTTTTCAACATAAATATTACAACTCAGTGTTAGAGTCTGTAAACAAGTCAAGATGGCGCCTGGCATTTTGCCAGAGGGAGTGGTTTGTGAAATAACGCCAGTGAGCCATTAAGTGTGGAGATTCCTTATTGGTTGACTGCTGTATCTAGTTTATGTTAATTAAGATAAGCTGTGTGTAATGTATATATACTGCTCCTGTCCTACAATAAAGGGCTCCCACTCCTGCTGTATCAATGTACACAAGTTGTTCGTCACCCCCCGGTTATTTTGTTGCAGCCGGACTGCGACGACTCAGGATGGGTAGAGATGAGTTTTGGAGGAAAAATACTGCCAAAAAGGGAGACTGTACCCAGGAAACCAGTCTTCTAGAGATTGAGAAATAAAGACATTCTCAGAAAAAACAAAATATGAATCACCACCAAACCTGTCATACACAAAATTCTAAAGGGAGTTATTCCAAGTAAGAGTCACTAGTGAGTAAAAAGAAAATATTAAAACATAAATACTCATAAGTATACAGACAAATTAAGAATGATTTACTCTTATAAACATGGTATGTAAACTGTTCATATCTTAAGATAAAAGCAAAATAATAAAATCATCAATAACTACATTAATATGTCAAGATATAGGCAAATATGTAGAAAAATGTAAAATGGTACATCAAAATTCCAAAATGTGGGAGAAATGAAGAGCAAGCATACAGCACTAATTATCATTTTTTCTTTTGAAGGTTTCTTTCCTCTTTATAATCCATGTTAAGCTGCTATTATTATAAAATAACTTATTATGATCAAAACATTTTTGTAAGTCTGATAATAAACACAAAGTAAAATTTTATAATACAAATACTATATAAAATTTCAATAAATTATCAACCAAGAGCACTAAAAATATTACATTATTAATTGTTAAAAATGCATTTACATGGTGAAAGAAGACATAAGAAAACATACAGAAACAAAAAGACTCAAAAGTTAAAATATGCAAATTAAAATGTTGAAAATATTGATTGGAAAATTTTTATACCTTAGTTGAATTTGACCCAAAGTACTTTTGGTTTGCTTAGGTTTTTTTTTTCAAAGTTTGAAAATAGAAGGAATTTTTAAATGTAAACAGAATTATCCTGTCTTTTATGCCCTGAAAATTTGAATAGTCATCCAAACTGGAATGATTTATAATACTCCAGAAAATAAATAACTAATTTTAATGAAAATAATTTATAATAGACACACCAAATATAATAAGTAAGTAATCAAAACTTATTACTGGAGTTAAGTCATTTAAACATGAAGGAATACTGTAAGAGAAGTAGAAAAAAAAAGAAATAATAAGACTAGAAAACAAGTAACAAAGTGTCAGTAGTAAGTCTTCATTTACTGAAATTTCCTTAAATGTAAATAAATTAAATTCCCCAATCATCTTGACTCAGCTTCCTGATTAACTGGGATAAGAGGCATGTGCCTCTGTGTCTGGAAAATATTGTCTTCTTTATGGTAATAGTATTCAAAAATCTTTTCTTCTATCTTATTAAACTATACACTACATTATTAAGTATCTACAGTCAGCATACTTTAAGTATAAAATAAATAGTGACTGAAAGTTAAAAAACAAGACTCAATCATATCTTGCTTACAAGAAATTCTTTTCATCTTTAAAGACACATATAAACTGCAGGTGAATGGATAGAATAAAATATTCCATGCAGACAGAATTAAAAAGGAGCAGGATTAGCTATGCTTGTATCAGATAAAATAAACTTTAGAAATGAAAGTCATTTTATAATGATAATTATCTCAATTCAACAACAACAAATAACTAAAAAGCTTATGCAAAACAAACACTCAAGATAATCCAACCTACAGAATGGGAGAAAATATTTGCAATGTATACATATGATGAAGGATTAATATCCAGAGCATAAAAGAACTCCAAAAACTCAATAGCCAAAAAATAATAATAACATGATTTTTCAAATGGGCAATAGCTTTAACTAGACTTTTTTTTAAAAGAAGATGTACAAATAGCCAGAGGTACATGAAAAAATACTTCATATCTCTAGTCAGGGCAATGCTCATCAAAGTCTCAATATCAATTCACTCCAGTAAGAATAGCTATTATCAACAAGACAAAAGATAACAAGTGATGGTAAGGATGTGGAGAAAAGGAAACGATTGTACATTGTTGGGGTAAATATAAATTAGTATAGTCATTATGGAATACGGTATGATCCAGCAATCTCACTACTATGTATATATCTTTCATCATTTTTTTTGGTGGGTACTGGGGATTGAACTCAGGGACACTGAACAGCTAAGCCATACCCCCAGCCCTATTTTTTTTTTTTTTTTTGTATTTTATTTAGAGATAAGGTTTCACTGAGTTGTTTAGCAGCTCATTGTTTCTGAGGCTGGCTTTGAACCCGCAATCCTCCTGTCTCAGCCTCCTGAGTCAATGGGATTACAAGCATGTGTCACTGCACCTGGCCTGTGTATATATCTTAATTAAATCACTATAAGAAAGGCACACCATTTTGCCATTTGTTACTCAGGGCTAAAAAATATTCTGATGAGACAAATAAAGAAGAATTTAATGTCTGATATTAGTAGACTGACCTTTCTGAGAGGTAAAAGCACTTGAGCAAGGGCATTTAAAATAAAAATCATCAATGCTGCTTATATGTCTTGTGGTTAACCATGGATAGTTCTATTTTATTTTTTTCCCTTGAGGTAAAGGTAAGACATATTATAATAGCTATTATTAACTCTTTGCTGATTCACTACTACTCCTCTTTGAAACTTTAGACTAGCCAGGGGAAATCAAATAATTTTATCTCATGCACTAATAAAAATAATATGCTTTTGTACCACTAAAGTCATTTTTATGCATAAGGGTCAAATTGTCACTACTGCAAAGTAGAAATGCAGACTTAGATCCCATAAATTTTAGAGTAATCTCTGTATTCAAATATTAATTGCTTTAATGAAAACTCAGTAATGTAATATTGTAGGAACTTGATGGAATTTGAGCATCAAGAGTATCATGTGTTTGTCTTACCAGAACTTATCTCAGGGTTTCTCACTCAAACTGGCCCTACTGACAATTTGGGCCAGATAATTTTTTTTTCTTTACTAACACAAATTTATTTTCTTACAGTTCTGGGGGTTGGAAGTCTGAGAACAAATTGTTGACAGGTTTAGTTACCATTCTAATCTTTCCTTCACAAAAGTTATCCTCTGTATTTTATTTGTTCTGAAAACTGAAACTTAAATGTTTTTATAACAGTATTTTAAGTGTTTTTGGCTTGATTTGCATATTACTATTTTCCTTTGTACATAAATTACCCCATTTATGGGTACTTAGAAGACTTGTTTTCTAACCCTTTCATAATGCATGATACAGTGCTGGGAGTAAAATAGGATCTTCAAAAATGTTAATTGTTATTGATAACAAATGGACATAGAAAATAAAGTGCTATTTGTCTCTGTTTATTTCAGGGCCTTTTACTATTATGTTTATTTAATAAACATTTCATGAACACACAGCTCAGTCTGCAGTTATGTGAAGAACTTTTAGTTTATGGGGTCTTAAAATAGAAATACACCTCAAATTGTTTTCAAAGTCTTTACAGTAAGAAAACTTGTCTCCTACTTGCATAAAAATCATGAATAAATGAAATGTCATGAGACAGTCACTAATCAATTTTCAGTCATTTTTACCTTATAAAAATAAAATAAAATAAAGAATCTTGATCTGCTTTCTTTATTGATATATCCTGACCTTATCATGGATTTTTTAGTCCATTTAAAAGCATTCGGTGCAAAGATCTTGGCTCACTGTCTGGAGAGGAGAAAGCTGACAAGTTAATCAAGCAGACTGATGGTGTGGTTGGTACAATAAAAAAGGTCAAAATCATGTATTATTTCTTGAAATGTATCTACTGATTTGATGATAATGTCAAGTTCAAACCTTAAAAGGCCATTTAATAGAGTGCAAAAAGAATTTTTCTTGGGGCTAAGCAATTTTGACCTCATAAAGTGAAGTCTGTGACCTATTTCAACTGTTCATCTGAAGTGATTTTATTCATTTGTTAATTAAATAATTCATTCATCCATCCATCCATCTACTCACCCACCCATCCATTGGTCCATCCATTGATTTGCCACTTATTACACACTTACTAGCAATCAGGTAGATACTGGGGAAATTGCATAGAAAAATAAATCATGGTCACTGCCCTTGAGCAGCTCAGTATTTTCTAGTATATGTTCTGAAGAACAATGTTCATATAAGATGCTAGTTATTCATTCCATATTATTTTCATTCATCTTGTGAATTTTATAAAATAATCTCAGTCTTCTAATATGCAAACTAGTTTTTTAATGTCAAGATATCTTAATAGAATATATTTTAATACTGACCTTGGTGAATGGGAGGATTCAAAATATCTGGTATAAAATTCTAAAGTTTAAATGCCATTTGGTGGTACTTTTGTATTTTGTTGGATGTTGTCCCCTTTATATAGAGGTGCAAAATTCACTTAGGGTAAATTAACAGGGAAACATGACCTGAGAGAGACAATCTGAGAAATTAATTTCTCACATGTGTAGGTGACACTCAAAAATGTATTTTAGGGCTGGGATTGTGGCTCAGTAGTAGAGTGACTTGCTTAGCATGTCATGTGTGAGGCACTGGGTTCAAGTATCAGCACCACATATAAATAAATAAAGTCCATTGACAACTAATAAAATTTTTAAAAATATATTTCAAAATAAGTAAGGTTTCTTTCTGCAATGAAGGCAAAGATTGCTAGTTGTAATTAATTTCAATCAGATTTCAAAAGTTTACCTACACTTTAGAAAGCCAGCCATGACAAACATATCACTTTATTAAAAAAAAAAAAAGAGTGGCATGAGTCAAACATTCAAAAAAGATTTTCTTTCTTTTTATGAAAAATATTATTTCTTCTTTTGGTTTTGTTTTGTTTTGTTGTTTTAATATTTATTTTTTAGAAGTAGTTGGACACAATACCTTTATTTTGTTCACTTATTTTTATGTGGTGCTAAGGATCAAACCCAGGGCCTCACATATGCTAAGTAATTTGCTAACTTCTTTTTATAGATTAACAAACATATATAAATGGAAGTGGATGATTGACCTAAAATGAGGACACAAAATTATGACCTTAATATTAACCTTATGCTTATTGGTAAATATTTATAGAAATGATATTTTTCATGGGGGTTTTTATTAGATTCATGATTCACACAGATAGTTCTCAACATGAAACACAAAATCATTAATGTTGTGAATGAATAATTTTCAAAATTTCAGTAATATTTCCCTTCTAGCCAGCAATTAGATGAACCTGATATTTATCAGGGATATATTATATATATATATATATATATATATATATATATATATATATATACACACTTTAGACATATATATGTATATATATATGTGTTTTTTCTTATCTGTAACTGTTGTAAATTCAGACTTATTTCTATTAAGTAAATAAAAATTTAAAAAGAGTACAGTTTTATGGGATTCTAGTGGTATTGGGAGAAAGCTACAATTTGCAAGCACATTAATTGGCAATCTTAAGTTTTTGTCTAGCATTATAAGAACTTCAAATAATAGTAAAGACATTATTTCTGTAATGCTAGTATTTATGGTGGTAAAATGAAATTCCTGTGCTTTTACTAATACCATATACTTTACTATGTCACAAAGAGTCTGATGTTTTGCTGGGAATGGTAGCTTATTCCTTTAATCCCAGTGGTTCAGAAGGCTGAAGCAGGAGGATTGAGAGTTCAAAGCCAGCCCCAGCAACAGTGAGGCTCTAAGCAACTCAGTAAGACCCTGTCTCTAAATAAAATATAAAAAGGCCTGGGATGTGGCTCAGTGGTTAAGTGCCCCTGGGTTCAATCCCCAGTATCCCCCCCAAAAAAAAGTCTGATGTTTTAAATAGCATTCCCATTGTGAACTGCTCTTTCCTCATAGATTATGACTCTAATCACAAAATAGCCTTTGGCATAATCTATCAGAACTCCAAAGAATATGGAAAGGACTTGAAATTATAAGAATCACTCATATTGGAATATTTAATTTCTTCTTGCCAAATAATGGCCTTACTAGTAAAAGAGAATTTAAGCAGATGTTCTGATTTTATCATTCTTTGTAAAATATTGGTCTTGTATATTATCATACATATAACAAGTATCTTCAGGTGTACTATGTTTAGATGTGGTTTTACTCCAAAGCTTCATGTGCTTGAAGCTTGGTCCCCAATGTAACTGTTTTGAGAGGTGGTGGGATCCTTAGGAGGCAGAGCCTACTGGGAGGTGAGTAGGACATGGGGGCCACCCTCATGAATGGATTAATGTTTTTTTTTTTTTTTTTCTCAAGAAACTAGGTTAGTTTACTTGAGATTAGATAGGGTCTGAGGGAGTGAGTTACATCTAGTCAGACCGGGTTAGTTAAATGCAAGAGTGAGTTGTTATAAAGTAGGTCAGCATCCCATCTGTTTTTCTCACACATGTTCTCCTTCTACATGCTGTCATTTTCCCTTCTGCTTCTCCACCACTGTATATCACTGCATGAGGACCTATTCAGAAGCTGAGCACATGCTAGTGCCAAGCACTTGGACTTCCGGAACTGTGAATCAAATAAACCCCTTTCCTTTATAAAACATTCAGCCTCAGATATTTTTTATTAAATTATTTATTTATTCTAGTTTGTTAAACACGATGGCAGGTACTTTTATAACACAAAATGGATTAATAAAAAGTATAACCTATTTTTCTTTAAGATTTCAATTTGTTGTATTGTAGATTATACTTGTAATAGCAAGTATAATGTTTGTGAACCAAAGTAAATCCATACAGGGCAAAGGAAGATAAGAAAACATCAGGAGAATGTGTGAAAATCTGGGACTTATGTTTATTACAAATACAGTGGGCTATAGCATAAAGTTGTTCACATTGTTTGAGCATTTATGCCAAATACTATACTTTTATACATTATTTTTCTTTTTTCATAGTCAATAAAGACATTTTCATGAAACGTAGATATATTCCATTTTAATGTTATTATTTCTAGTCTATGCGTTTCTTCTGAGACTTTTGGGGGTTGACAACATGATCACATGAAAGAATATATATGAAAGCTCTCCATGAACTGCAATACAATATAATCTTTATTGATTTTAATATAGAATTCATAATTTATTCTTCACTTTTAGCATATAGTAAATAGTGTCCAGTGATGTGACTGACTTTCAAAAAATTCCATGCATTTTATTATTTAATGACAAAATGGTAGAATTCAAATGTATATATTAACTTTTTTCAAAAGGAAAAATTGTTGCTTAATACAACATAGGGAGAAGTAAAATACATTCAACTGCCATAGGAATTGGTATAATGGAAT
Source organism: Marmota flaviventris (assembly GCF_047511675.1). Lineage (NCBI taxonomy): Eukaryota > Metazoa > Chordata > Mammalia > Rodentia > Sciuridae > Marmota > Marmota flaviventris. Next base: position 108,451,255 of record NC_092518.1, on the reverse strand, counting down.
CTAATACAGAAATGAACCCCAGATTTGAACCAGGCATGGTGGCATAGGCCTGTAACACCAGCAGCTTGGGAGGCTAAGGCAGGAAGATTGCAGTTTTGAAGCTAGCCTCAGCTGCTTAGTGAGGCTGTAGGCATGCTAGTGAGACTTTGTCTTAAAATAAAAAATAAAAGGGCTGGGATGTCGCTCAGTGGTTAAGCACCACTATGTTCAGACCCTGGAAGAAAGAAAGAAAGAAAGAGAGAGAGAGAGAGAGAGAGAGAGAGAGAGAGAGAGAGAGAGAAAGGAAGGAAGGAAGGAAGGAAGGAAGGAAGGAAGGAAGGAAGGAAGGGAGGGAGGGAGGGAGGGAAAAACCTTAAGGTTCAACAATAAGAAACACTTGTTCCAAAGACAATGTAATATTTAAATTAACAAACATTAATAAGCTCAGGAGACTTTCAATATTTTTATTAGTGCATTATGGTTGTACATAATGGTGGGTTTGTTGTTACATATTTGTGTATGTACATAACAAAATAATTTGTCCAATATCATTCCACCGTATTTCCCCTTTCCCTCCCCTCCTCTTTCCCTTTGGTCCCTTTCCTCAATTCTACTGATCTTCCTTGGATTTTCATGAAATCCCCCTACCTTTCTTTTCTTTTCTTTTTTCTCTCTGGCTTCCACATAAGAAAGAAAACACAACCCTTGACCTGAGCTTGGTTTATTTCATTTAACATAATGTTCTTAAGTTCCATCCATTTTCCTGCAAATAACATAATTTCATTTTTATTTATGGCTGAATAAAACTCCATTTTATATATATATATATATATATATATATATATATATATATATATATACACATTATCCATTAATTTGTTGAACAATACCTAGGCTGGTTCCATAGTTTGGTTGTTGTGAATTGTGTTGCTATGAAAATGGGTATTCATGTATTACTGTACTTTGCAAACTTTAATTATTAGGGATAAATAACAAGGAGTAGTATAGCTAGGTCCATGCCTAATATTTTGAGGAACTCCCATACTGATTTCCATAGTGGCTGTACTAATTTACAATCCCACCAAAAGAGTAAAAGTGTTCCTTTTTCTCTACATTGTCACCAGCATTTATTATTGTTTGTGTTATTGTTTGATTTGATGATAGTCATTCTGACTGGAGTAAGATGAAATCTCAGGGTAGTTTTGATTTGCATTTCTATAATTGCTAATGATGTTGAACATTTTTTCATATATTTGTTGGTGATTTGTGTTTTTTCTTCTGAGAAGTTTACATGTGGGATTTTTAATAACCTTTGCAATGTATTCAGCATTTATGAGATGTCTTTAGTTCCTATTATCAAGGTGGAATATTCATTCTTTAAATAAATATTAATGCCAAAGGAACCAGTATTGCCCTTGAAATGAAGTACCAAGAAAAAGGAGTTAAATTGTAGCGTATATTTCTCTGTCTTATTTTCCACTAGTCTGAGGAACATTAAGACAGTCCTGAGGGGAAAAAAGAAAAGGTTTTTAATAATTTACTACTTGTAAACTGCAAAAGAGTCACCATGAACATGATCTGATATAGAAGCAAAAATGGACAGTCAGCTGAATATTTTGAATCTCTACATCTGGGCATCATATATTCAGTGTCTTTATGGCACTTATTCTACTGAGGGATGGGCCCACTCTAACCATGTCATTTTCAAAATCCCAAATAATATATGTAGATACTTCTTCCTTTGGGTTGTGGAGCTTATTCCTATTCCTCTTACTGTGAACTTGACATAGAGACTTGTTTCACAGGAATAGAATATAAAAGTGAGCACAACTGACTTCCTAGTAATGAAACATGGAAATGTCATCTTAAACTAGAGATATAGCTTAATATTACAAGTGATATCATATGAATGATATCATCTTTGTATAATGTCTTTGTATGACAAGAGCACTTAACCTCTTTGATATTCTTCCCCCAAATTCACAATCCTAGTTTAATCATGGGAAAAACATCAGAAAACTCAAATGAAGATACATTCTTCAAAATACGTGATTGGTTCTCAAAACAATCCCTGTTATTGACAAAAGGAAAGACTATCTCAGACCAGAGGATACTAAGGAGAGACATGGTAGCTATTTTAGTCTGTTTCTGCTGCTATAACAAAATTCTCAAGACTGTGTCATTTATTAAAACATAGAAATTCATTTCTCACATTTCTGGAGGCTAAGAAGTCTAAGATTAGGGCCCTAGCAGGATTGGTATCTGGTGAGGGCTACTCTCTGCTTCTAACATAGTGTCTTATTTCAGCATTTTACAGAGGGAAGAAATGCTCTGTTGTCCTAAGGAAGAAGGGATGGAATGTCAGGAGGGTGCTTGTTTCAACTTTGAGACTTTTTATGAAGATGTAATCTTAGACACAAGGGCAGACACTTCACGACATAATCACCACCTAGAGGGCACATCTTTTAATACTGCTACATTGAACATTGGGCTTCAGCATAAATTTTGGAGGGGATACCATTAATCAAACCAGAACAGCAAATAAATGCAATGTGATATCCTACATGAGATCCTGGAAGAGGAAAAGTGCATGGAGGAGAAACTGGTGAAATCCAGATAAAGATTGTAGTTTAGTTAATAATAATGTGCAGTTTTTCTCTTAGTTTTGGTAAATGCATCATAGTAGTGCAGATGATAACACTATGTAAAAATGAAATTGGATGAAACTGGGTGGGGGAAAAATGGGAACACCCTTGCATTAATCAATGTTCTCCATAGAAATAGAACCAATATAGAATGTAATTATGGAGATTTAGCAGTCCTAAGATCTGTAGTTGGGAAGATGGATACCCAGAAAAGCCAATGAAATAATTCCAATTTGAACCCCAATACAGGAAATAAAAGCTCAATGCAGCCAAACAGGAGGAAATTCCCTCTTTTTTGTGGGATAGTCAATATTTTATTGTATTTAAGCCTTCAATTGTTTGGATGGAGTCCTCCCATGTTAGAGAAGAAAATTTCCTTTACCAGGTCCACTGATTTAAATGCTAATCTAATTCAGAAAGAAATCTCACAGACACATTCAGAATAATGTTTGACCAAATGTATGGTAACTTCATTGTCCAATCAAATTGATGTATGAAATTGGCTATTACCTCTCTATACTAATGTTTAAAACTTTTCTATAAATCTGAAATTATTTCAAAGAAAAGGTTTATTAAAAAATCCATCCATAATATTTATCTATGGTTATTTGGGGGATAAGATTGGGGGACTGCTATAAATCCTCTCTAGTGGAACTGATGAAAATTAATGACAATGCACACTCAAATCATTGTAAGTTCCTTGAGGGCAGGCCTCTCTAGCATTCATCTCTGTATCTCTAATATGTGGCACAGTCCTTGACAAGGACAAATATTTGTTAAATAAACATCTTCATCTCATGATGAAAAGTTTCAAAGTGAATTTTTCTGAAAATTCTCTCGTTTTCTCACAGATAAAATATATTTTTCAGAGAAGACTATTGGAAGGGGTAAAAAAAACCACACATCCATTATATACCAATTGCAACTATATGGATAAAGCAAGTGGCTGCAAATCACTCTTGGGAAAGTCCCAACATACCAGAGATGTTCAAACTGTGCTCCCATGTTTTATGATTTCAGCAAGGACCTTCTCAGTGAATGATTGCAACCTTGTATTTATTCATCATCCATCACTTATCTTATAATGCAATTGCTGTGACATGTTGTAAATTTGAACATTCTTATTTAGATTTTTCAAAATGTATAATCTGGAATCCTGTGATTTTTCCCATGTTACTATAGGAACTTATTTTAAAGTATATTCTTTAATATTCTCACATTTGAGTTGAGAGGCATATACACATGAAATCATTGGCTTTGACATTAAAATGTGCAAGAATATTTAGCTTCTCTTCTTAAATTTTTCAATCAGAAATAAATGTTAACTAAATGTCAATCAGAAATACAGAATGTGTATTCTTAAGCTCTGAGTTTAGTACCTATCTAGTATTAATTGTTATAATAGTATTTCACCAAGATTTTATGTTAATTTGGAGTAGCTTTACTGCAAAATTATAGCCTTTGAAATATTTATTTTGAATAAAGTATTAAAGTTTTTGTTCATTAATTGGATCTAGTTAAGCTGTTAAAATAAAGTGAAGTGTCAACAGTGGAGAAGAATGAAGGAGGCTGAGAAAAAAAGGGTCAATGATTGTAGGAATAAAGTATCAAGCTAGGAGGAGAAGGGGCAGGACACAGGTGTGTAGTATTATTTTCACAGGGTTTTGGCAAAGGATAATAAATTTAAAAAACACACCATCTTTCTGGAAATAAGTCCAAGGGAAAAGACAGGAAACTGCAGATAATTCCCAAATTCACTGGTACAAAGAAAGGAGGTTCTTATAATTTATTCATTTAATCACATTGATGAAGAAAGTCTTGTCTAGATCATTGTTGTAGCAGGGGTTGTTTGAGGGATATGGATACATGTTCTTAGAAAGGGTCCTCCCTCCCACTTCAGTCCAATTTTAAACAATTCAGGTTACTTCATTACCACTTGTGATGATTATTTTTTTTGTGTTGATTGAATAGGACCAGTGATTTAATAAAATGCCATTCTAGCCATTGCTCTAAAGGCATTTAATAGATATAGTTAAAATCTAAGATACATTGTCTTTAAATCAAGAAGATTATCCTTGATAAGGTGGGTGAGACTTATTCAATCAGTTGAAGGCCTTAAGAACAATATGTGATATTTCTCAGAAAGAAATAAATTCTGCCACATGACAGCATAATCAACTCCTGCCTGAATTTCCAACCTGTAGGATTTCTTCCTGTTTTCATACATTTCAGATTCTAAAATTGTGTGAGCTAATTACTTAAACATAAATCACACACACACATAACTAGATATAGCTAGATACAGCTTTCCTTATTTCAAAGGTAATGAACTGTAATATCCATAATAGTTTTGCTAATTTCACTTATCAGCTATCCACCAAACAGATGACAAGCCTGAAGAGTAAATAGAGAAGATTATTATATCAAAATGTCTGATTGTCCCACCATTATTATTATCAACTACTTAGTTCTAACTTCATTTGAATACACAGAACTGAGGATGATGTATCATTCAGGCTCCCCAACAAACTGAGACAACAGAATATTAGATATACAAATGTAGATAATGTAGACATTGACTATAGATATAGTTATATGGATATGTGTCCATATCTGGATGGACATACCTACATTTCTAGATATATGGATATCCATGTCTCTATGAATATATGGATACTCATCTATATATCTATATATTAGATATGGGAGATTAAATATATCTATCTTTATGTATAGATATAGGCTATATCTGCTTTTGTTTCATATGAAGAATCCTGACTGATATACCCTCCTTACTCCAAAGTTTTCAAATAAATTTAGAACTAAGTTGATTGTAACAGTAATAATGGGGAAATATGAAAAATTACATATGATAATCTTCTCTTTGTACTCTTTAGCCTTGTCATCAGTTTGGTGGATACCTGATCAATGAAATTAGAAAAGCTATTTTCAAAAGTGCATGAAGTAGAAAAGTCTTAATTTAACACTTCCTGTTCTTAATTAGAATGATTGATTGTTGCATAATCATATAAGACCAGTCACTGTTTAGAAGTGCCTTTCCTCTAAAAGTCAAGTGCTGTCCTCTCAGAAAAAAATCTAAATTCTCTCATAGCTTAAAGCTTCCAAAGGTACATACATTTCTGATATCATTCTCTATACTGTACAAAGCAGCAATGCACAAAACTTTCTGTGTTGATGGATTTCCAGTTATTGAGTGCTTGAAATGTGGCCAGTATCATAGAAAACCTAAATTTAAAATTTTGTTTATTTTCAATTAAATGTAAATGTAAGTAACTATATGTGTCTTGTGGCTACCACAGGGGACAGCACAGAATTTATTATATATATTTTAAACATAAACATTATATTTTAAAAAACACTGTACAGTAACACACTGTACAATATTTATATGTGAGGTGCACCCCAAAATCTCATGTGTGAGACAATGCAAGAAAGTTTTATGGTAAAATGATTGGGTTATGAGACCCTTAACCTAATTAGTGCTTTAATCCTCTGATAGGAATTAACTGGATGGTAACTGTAGGCAGGTAGTGTATGGCTGAAAGAGGTGGATCATTTGGTTGGTGTCTTTGGGGTATATATTTTGTCCCTGGTGAGAGTGGAGACTCTCTCCCTCTGCTTCCTTGTGTGATGTCTTGAGCTTCTTCTCTCTACCACACTCTTGCACCATGATGTTCAGCCTTGCTTCAAGCCCTGAGGAATGCAGCTGGCCATCTATGGACTGAGACCTCTGAAACTGAATCCCCAAACAACCTTTTCTTCCTCTAACTATGCTTATCAGGTCTTTTGGCCACAGGAGCAAAAAAAAGCTGACTAAAACACAGAGTAAACTGAGTAAATAATTATGGAGCATTTAAATCTGTTTTCATAGGTCATTTTAAATGTAAATGTCTATGATTATTCTCTCTGGTGATATTATGAGGTACATGTATCATTTTAAAAAGGGTTTAATTCATACTATGAACACTTTGTATAACATTTTAAATGTACTTTTTGTGATAAGAAATAGATTTAATCATTGAGGAATTTTACATTGCTAGTGCCACTTGTCATTAATATGTATGATGGTGTTCTATTTAGAAGTCCTTTGGGATATATGTATAAGGTAAGTTTTTTGATGAAGTTGATAAAAACTTTTAGTTAGAATAATTTTTATACCTTAAATAATGTCAATCTAAAAATAAATAGCCTGTCTTGGTTGTGCATACCTGTATCCCAAGCAATTTGGGAGGCTGAGACAAGAGGATTGCAAGTTCAAGGCCAGCCTCAGCAACTTGGCGAGACTCTAACCAACTTAGCAATATCCTTTCTCAAAACAAACAAATAAATAAAAAGGGCTGGGATGTAGTTCAGTGTCAAAGTGCTCCTGGGTTCAATCCCCAGTACCAAAAAATAACTAAATAAATAACAAATAAATATATTTTGTCATGAGAAAAATTTAATACTCCTTTATCTATGTTTTACAAATAATTATATATTATTAAAATATGTGGCTTTGACTAACAGTTGAAAGGTAAGAAGAGATAAGCTGAGAAATCATCATATTTGTCTTCACCATATGTCCTAGAATTTTTTCAACTGTCTGTTATCCCTATAGATTAATGCAGCATAGTTTGAGTGCTAATATCATTCTCATTAGGCCAAATTTTGGGGACTGTGTAGTACAAAATGATAAGCATTTATTTGGACTAAGGATAAAGTCACTTAAGGCTGTCAGATATTGGAATCAATCACACTCCAAAGAATGTTGTTCTTTCACTAAGCACAAGAAACAAAAGCATCCAAGTTACTTTTTACAAAATATACTTTGGGCCTGTGAGTTCAACTATAATCTCTCTCTCTCTCTCTCTCTCTCTCTCTCTCTCTCTCTCTCTCTCTCTCTCTCTCTTTCTATATATATATATATATATATATATATATATATATATATTCCTATTTGGAAGTTAGTATCCCAGATTAGCCATGTTGCCACAGAGAGGATGTTGAACATGAAATAACAGCTTTCTCAAAACTTGCCTGTACAAGTCCAACGACAAAGTATGTGACAGAGCAACATTTACAGAAAGGTGTGCCTTGGGATTTTCATTTAAGTATAATTTGCTTATTTTGAGCATGTTTCATTTACACAGACTGGGACAAATCTAAGCAAATTTGTGGGGATAATAGAGTATTGCAAAAATTCTGGGATGTATTGTGGCTGCAAATATGATGCTTCCTCAGCTTGCTCTTCTTTACTATTTAACAGTTATTCAAAGCCACACATTTTATATTTATTTGTTTATTTTATTCCCCCCTTTTATTGTTGCATTATAGTTGTACATATTGATGGGATTTGTTGTTATATATTTGTACATGAACACAATATAACAGTATAATTAAAACCACACATTTTAAATAATAAAATGGAATTTCTTGAGACTTTTTGAAGTATTACTTAAGATGATTTAAAGAATTTGAAGTTATTTGCAACTTTCTTTTACAGGGGTCTAAGTTTTCCTAGAACAATTCAATGTGTTTTCTAAGTCATGCAACTTCTCTCAGGTGAGTTCAACATTGATTCAACATTGAGTGCATATTGTATGTTCAGAGGGAAAAAGGGTAGTTTTTAGGCATTTCTACCAGATCTCTTTTCTATTTATCTTTTATGGACTATCAGCTTTTTGAAGGCAATGATTGGGTCCATTATTTAATAGGTAATTTGTCCCCTCCATAAACTGCAATGCTTACTTATTGACATAAGAAAACTGCAAGGAAATGCATCATTAGATGATAATTAGAAGGTTCTCTTGCCTAAATTGGAAGACTTCACTGGTATTAGTTCATCATATGGAATGGGAATTAAGCTTGGCCTTATTTAGATTCAACTTCCATTGACTTCATATAAGGTTATTACTGATTAAAAACTTTGGAATTATCCTTTTGTGATTTATTTCTGTTTGGGAAAATTATATCATAAAGCCTTTTACTTACCTTTCAAACTTCTACTCCTTTCAATTTTGGGGAGCAGGGCAATAGAGTTAATGATACTGTTGGGGATAAAAGGAATCGAATATTTAATGTTTTTCACTTTATTTTAAATGACCATTCAAATAGCTACTTTGGGAATGAAACTCATCATTCTGTAAGGCTAATACAGGAAACATTTTCTTTCAGTTGCAAACAAAGTCCCCTCTGGCACAAGATTTTTTAAATCTTTGTCATTAAACCTCCGGAAACCCATCTGTGTTGAAAATTAATTTTTTGCTTTGGGGTATTTTATATTTACATGTTTTCTTTTTTATTTTATAATACTTAGTCTAGTGAGAAAATAGCTTCTTAGGCCAAGCATAAAATTCAACCCACAGGATTATAAGGTCTGGAAAATCATTGAAATATACAATCACAATTGAATATAATATTTGTAGCAATTATTTTTAAAATGCCAAATATATGGTGATTTTCTCCCATTTTCAAGCTTTTATCATCTATATAAGATTTAACAAAATTTTCTGAATTTTAATGAACAATTGAAAACAATCTATGAACATAATTACACATATAAAACCTTTTTTCTTAGATAGGCAACTTATCTAAAATCTTCAGGTTGGTCAGAGAAACATTTATACATAATTCTGTTTTCTTTCTTTCTGATTTGAATAATACTGAACTGAAGTATTATCTTTCTCTCTCTCTCTCTCTCTCTCTCTCTCTCTCTCTCTCTCTCTCTCTATATATATATATATATATATATATAAAATAAAATTTAGTTCCCAACAGAAAGTATTTTGCCCCTGAAGGGGCACTTATTTTGGCAATTTATGGAGGCATTTTTAGTTGTCATGATCAGAAAAGATGAGGTGCTATTGGCATCTATTAAATATACCTCAAGGTTGCTGTTAAACATACTGAAACATACAGGAAAGCCCCACATCACAAAGAATTAGCCAGTGTAAGATGTCAATAGTGCCAAGATTAAGAAATTATTAAAATGCTAGGATCTATCACAAATTGTTCCTAAACATTTTTATCCAAGTGATTAAAGTAATAAAAACTTTCAAATATTAGAAAAGTATTAGACATGCCTATAATCTCAGCAATTTTTAAGGGACTGAGGCATAAGGATCACAAGTTTAAGGTCAGCCTCAGTAACTTAACAAATCTATGACTCAAAATGAAAAAAATAAAAATGAAAATGGCTGGTAACAGCTCAGTGGTAGAGTACCCTTGGGTCTAATCACTACTATACTACTACTCCTACCATTACTACTACTTCTACCACCACCACCACCATGAATTTATTCTCAAGAAACAAATAAAAAGGAGCCAAATATGGAATCCCACTGAGATATATAAAGCATAAACCCAGAGAGCATGGCACTACTTAAAACTCTGAAATGTAACATATCTGTACATTTATTGCTAAAGGATAAAATGACAAGAGTAAATGAAGCATAAACATAGTCATAGAGAATACAATTTTATGAACTTTACTGTAATCTATTTTAAAATATTTGGTTATCCATAAATGGAAATATATTCATTGGTATACTAACTGCAGTATATGAATAATGAATGCATATTATACCAAATTGTGCTAGTAAGACATATTTCTTTCAGTAGAGACATTGAGGGATTTGTAGATTTAACATAAGCAATATTTTGAACTGAATGGAAGAGTTCAGTGTGAATATTTTAAAATTATTTTCTTACATATCATATGAATTCACATTGATAACTAATTTGAAAGCAAAATCATCAATATAATATCTTCTTTCTTGATATCCCACTATGTTCTTTTATTTTGGGAGGGTGCCCAGGATTGAATTCAGGGGCACTCGAACACTAAGCCTCATCTCCACCCTTATTTTTTTTTTATTTATTCATTTTTTTTCTTTAATTTTTATTGTTGGTTGTTCAAAACATTACATAGTTCTTGAAAAATCATATTTCACACTTTGATTCAATTGGGTTATTTAGAGACAGGGTCTCACTGAGTTGCTTATGGCTTCGCTTGTGCTGAGACTGGCTTTGAACTGGAGATCCTCCTGCTTCAGCCTCCCAAGCTGCTGGGATCACAGGCATGCACCACTGCATGCCAGCCCTTCTGTATTCTTAAAGACAAAAAAATGGAATACTTTTGACTTATGAGAGTGAGGTGTAGATCTATTCCCTGCATATAATATATACATAACATAAATGAAGACCATTTGTGTGATAATCTATAGTTGATAACTTTTAATACCCAGTATATAGCATAATGATTAAAGTAGCTTTGCTAATATCTTTCATAGAGTAAAATATATATCCTTAAAACAACAATTAAGTGGAGTAAGGAAATTATAAAATATAATCCAATTTATTGAAATTAATTTAATAGAGGGCAACTATTATTCTTTCTGTTGCAACACCTTCACTTCTACAAATATTTTGTCTACAGAAAAGCAATTAATGAGCAAAAATTATTTCTTGTTGATAGTATTAGCAACAAAATATTCTTAGAGTTTCAATATGTACTCAAATTCAGATAAACTGTATATTCTAGAAGCTTGTATGAAACCAATCTCCAATGAATTATGCTTTTAAAAAATTTGACAACTTCAGAAAGTCACCATTTCTCCTCATCAATGTGTTTCAGTACTTGAGAGAGCAAAGTCTAATTTAATTGTCCAAAAACTCAGTTTGGAAGTAAACACTTTCAATATTCCTTCCTCCACATATTATGCCACATTCATCTCCTGATGAAACTATGTCCTACTCTTCTGGAACAGAGACTTCTTGTATTAAATTGATGTGAGAATATTTGCCTATTATTTTATTATATTGTAAACTTATATCTAATTTTATGCTCACAACATCTTATTTCTCTTTTTACCATTACTACTTTGTAGTTTTCTCCAGACAGAAAATGAATATATTTCAATTCTTCCCCAAATATATTCTTATTTTACATACTAAATGTTTATTCTTTGTATAATGTCAACACCAACATTACATGAATTTAAGGCTTTCTAGAGGTTTGTATTTACTGAATAATGAGTTGCACATGATTTCTCCACGGTTCTCAAACATACTAAAAATCTCAAAAGGTATACATACATTTCAGTAAAAAATAAAATAAATGCTGGAACACATCTGACCTGAGCCAGGTCAAAATTCTCTTATTTTAATAAGTCTTATATAGGAAGACATTTTGAGAATTCTGATTTCATAAACATTCCATTTTGATTTCTGAAAAATCATAGTAAATAAAATATTTTGTTGCTTTGGAGATGTTTTTCAAGTTACGGTGACATTAATGAATTAATATGTTAGAAACCATGGTATATTGTAGCCTTTTGAAAAGTTGGTTACAAGAATATTCAAATGAATGTTATGTTAATAAAATGATAATATCTCAAATCAGCACTATAGACCATTTTCAATAAGATACTCAATATTACATTTTAGTTATGGAAAGTATGGGGCTGGGGTTGTGGCTCAGTGGTAGAGTGCTTGCCTAACATGTATGAGGCACTGGGTTCAATCTCCAGCACCACATAAACAAACTAAAGAAACAAAATAAAGGTATTGTGTCTATCTACAACTAAAAAAATATTTTTTTAAAAAATGAATCATTACAGCTATGGTGAGTTAAACTACATAATTAGGTTAGCTTTCAAGTACTGATTATGGAAGAAATCTTTCAGGAACATTGAATGGGGACACATCCTGTTAAACTAAAAATGTGGAATTGCAAAATTAAAGTCTTTGATCTTTGAAATTTTCAAAATCTCCCCAGCTTCATGAACAAGATGTTCATGTATGTGGGGCAGGAGTGTGGAGCCTGAGAAACATGATAGCCTGTATTCAACATTTTTTTTACAAATATTATGACAAAATGCTTCTTGTGTTAGTAAAATTTTGGATACTATTGATCTTGAATATAGTACATAATGGCATTGTAATACATACATAATGGCATGATAAAATTTCCAAATGAAGAGTCCTTTATACTTAACTCTTGTCCTCTTAGTCTCTGTTTAGTCTAAGAATCAGGAACTGTGATTTTTCTCTCTCAGGCCTATGGTTTCTGGTGGGGATTTTTCACCTAAATAGCTCAATGTATGTTAAAAAAAGGTATAAATTGTTGAAGTTACAGATTCGCACAATGAGTTGAGCATGACCTACTCTACAGTCTATTTCTATTGCTAAATGCCTCTGATACCATGTATGCTATGAACATAATGGAAAAAGTATACAGCTTTCTCAAGTTTGAAGCAGATATCTAAGTATGTACCATGGGTTTAATTTACCTTGTAAGTAAGTCCTATTTGTAAGTACATAAACTCTTTTCTTAGTGGCATAGATGGCATTTAGAATAACATGCATTTATTCATTTATTGCATTATCCTGATTGTTTAAAACACACCTTGTTAAAACTTAAATATTGTAAAATATTTAACTCAAAATGGAGGGGAGTAGAAAAAGGTGTTCATCTTAGGAAAAAATGTGTCATTATGTTTTTTTTTTGTTTTTTTTTTTTTTTTCAAAACCAGAAGAGTTTGAGAAATAGAGAACATTTAACATAGATGGTAGATTGATTAGATTTTCCTTAGGCTCTTTCACTAAAAAAAATAAATGATCCTAATGTTAAAATTATATAATTTGTTTGCAGAATGATTTTTATATTTAATTCCCAGTTTAATTTATCTCATAATCTCTATTTTGCAAATTCATACCTTTTTCCTTTTTATATAGTTTGTGGAAGCATATGAAAAACTAAAAGATACAACTTTCATTTGCTGTATGTTTGTGTTTGATACAAATTTACTTTATTAATAATCTATAAAAGTAATTTATAAATATAACTAATATTTACACATAATTAATACACAAATAAACAAAACTAACATTTTTCACATTCATAAGATAGAAAATTTGAAAATAATGTTTAACCATAAAAATGCTATTGGAATTTAAAACTTTATACTATTTCACACAAGTCTTTGCAGCATATTCTGATTTCATCTATCCCCCTAGAATCATCAGAATATGTACTCTCTACTGTTGCCACCCCGGCCTTGCTTCTTTTCAAAAAGCCTGGGGCATTATGCTCTCCTTTTTTTACTTGGTTAACTCTGTTTAGCCTCAGATCTTAGGTATATTTTCCCGTTGTGAATTCTTCCCTGAACCAGGTAAAAATCCTCTTATTACCTTGTGTTTGTAGTATTTATTTGCCATTGAAACTTTTCCACTTTAAACAATTCTTTGCTTTCTATCTTCCCTAATATTCTGTATGGACAATTGCATGAGGATTATGGTGGATTTTGTTCATTATTTAATTCCCAGTTCCCAGCATAAAGGCTGGCACTTGGTAAGTGTTTAGTGTGTATTTTTGCCTGAGTAGATTAACATTGATTGAAGCTAGATATGACCATACTAAATTCATTTTCCTGCCTATTCTCATGGACATTTCTATATTCTCAGAATATACAAAGTTTTGAAAGCTAGCATTGTATAATATTTATCTTTTAGCTCTCATGATGTAAAACCCAGTAGTTTGTATTTAGAAGCTATTCAATAAATGTTCATTACATATCCAGATGTGAATATATATGTATAACTTGTATATAAGATATATCACTTATATACATCTTATACATATTTTTATATATTATATATTATACATATATTTACGTATATTTTATGTGTCATATATATATTTTTTTCATCTCACCAGTTAGAAATGAAAATCAAGAAAAATAGTACCTCTTATTCTAATTCTCACCTCTTATGCTTATTTCCTGTTTTTCCTAGTTGAACACACTAGCTGTCAGTGGAGTGCGAGGTAAGATTAAATGAAAAGAAAGTCTCATCATTTCACACTTTTTTGGATAAGGGAAACATATTCATGGCTTACTCTTGAAGGAGACACAGCAGCTGCCATGGTAGATATGGACAAGGGGTCTTCAAGAAGTCTTCAATATCCCATAATAATTCCTTTCTGGTCTGACCCAAATATCTAAGATGCTTCAGTAATTTCTCATTTTATTTGGTAATCAAAGATTTCTGTTAACAGGATGTTAGTTTTGATACGTGAGGTTACTACGCAAAGGAGTAGTGGTCATTTATATTTAACTTGAATTAGTGTAACAAATTGGCAATGAAAGTATAACATTTTTCAAAGATGATATCAAATATACTATGTACTTCATACAATATACTGTGGGAAGAATGAGGCAAGATTCTTCCCTATGAAGGAAATTAACATGAGTTCTATGACTTGGTGGACATGGGGAAATAATTCACATTCATTCATTCAATGAATATTTATTGAGTTCTCTTAACATACCAAGTAGAGTTCTATGCACTAGAGATACTGGTAAGAGAAAAATCATATGGTCTTGAATTTCATAGTGAAGGCAGACAATAGAGAAATTAAATGCACACCAGCCCAGTGATCATAAGTATTATGAAGTAAAATCAAATAGGGAAAGGGAAATAAAAGAGTATAGGGGAGTGATTGTATATAGGATTGTCAAAGACTACCACCATGCTAAGAAAGCATTTAAGCTGACATCTGAAGAACAATCAGAGCAGATACCTGAGGCAGATGCATGCTTGGCATACTCAAGTAATAATAAGGAGCTCTCTGTGGCTGGAATGAAGTGATATAAGGGTGAGCAGTAGGTAATGAGGTCAGAATAGTAGCAGAGGGACAAGATCATATACACTCAGATAGCTTATTTTATATGCTCTGAGGATCCATAGGAGGATGTTAAATACATGATCACACACACACACACACACACACACACACACACACACACACTATTCTGCCTGATATCATGTAGAGAAGAAACTTATGAACTTACGGTTGAACAAGACTAGAATTAGAGATCATTTAATAAGGCTGTTGTATTAGTATGGGCAAAAGATGATGGCAGCATAGAACAGAGTAGTAAGGAAGATGACACAAAGAATTGGTTTATAAATTTACTAAAATACATGTCAAACAGAATTTAGAGTTGAACTTCCTGTTGGATGTGAGAGAGGAGTCAAAGATTAACTTCAAGTTATATAGGTTGGATCAAAAATTTTTAACTAGATATGTTTTGATTGTGGTGGTAGATTCATCTGTCAAAGTTCATCAAAATATTTACTTAATTGTGAACATTTTATTGCATGTAAAGTGGATATAGATAAAGTTGGTAAAAATAAAAATGTAGTGGTAGGTTACATATAGTACAAATATTTAAACATTGATTTTTCCATGAAAAGAAGTCAAACAAATATTACCCTAAGAGAATGCTCTTAGAGTAATTCTGATACTGAATATGTATAAAATCTTAAGACTTCTATTCATTTAAACTCCTGAAATATCATTGGAGGTTTCATACAGACTTGGGTTGACTAAAACACATTAATGCATTTTATTGTATCAATGATAAAAACATATCTGGTCTATATTTTTAATTTGTATGGATATATGTGAAATTTTCTACAGAATGAATAAGAAGACAGATCTGAATATTTGTGGGATATGATTATGCTGTATTTCTAAATATATTTCAAGTCAAATGCTCTGGAAAAGGTAAATTCAGACCATAGGGAAAGCTAAATTATTAAGAACATTCCCTTTGTATTAAAATAAATGAAGGCATAACCAGAGATAACCCAAAATAACTCATGATGAATAATGATAGGCAAAAGTAAATGATAAATTGCTCACTAGAGTGGACATTTTTTGTCAAATTACCATAGCAATTCCAGTGACGGGGAAAGAAGCTGAAATGTCAGTCCTGCTGAATGTACTCTTTTCATTTATTTTCTATACATTAACTCATGTATTTCTGATTCTAGTTTGCATAAAATATGTTAATACTAGAATTATGAAAATAGGATAGAGCACTCTGATGTGGTTTGAAAATAAGTTAGTAGCCCCCAAATTTGTGCACCAAGTGAGACATGGATATAAGTTAAATTTAACTTAATTTTATGCCTTTTTGGTAACATCATTTTGAAATATATTTACTTATTATATATAACCTGCCATCATTTACTTTATAGATAAGGTTATAGCCATAAGGTTTAAGGCCTTCTGTTTATGTCCAGTAATTATATCTCTGCTCAACCCTTCAACATGTATGTATTCTGTGTGAAAATGAGAATAATGTAATCTAGCATTTAGGGTTGCCATGGGGATTGAATGTTTATGCTAATTTGAAAGCACCTGCTGCATAATTACTTTGCATTTCTTTATTCTCCTACTGGTGCCCCCTTCTGGATGCATGATATATGCCTCTGCCATCTAAGAATACATTTTAAGTCTATATATCTGAATTTGTACTTAAATATAAATTACTGATCTTTTGAAAGAGGAAGTGTTATGGTCTAAAAGCTTGTGATTTCCTCAAATTCATTTGTTAAAAAACTAACTCCTAATGTTATGGTATCAGGAGGTAGCACCTACTGGGTGTGATTATGCCATGAGAGTAAATCATTTATTCAATGGAATTATTGTCCTTATACAATAGGCCCAAGGGTGTTTACTCTCCTCTTCTGTCATGTGAGCACACAGCAAGAAGGTGTCATCTACAAAACAGAGCAAGTGTCCTCACCCAAAGCAGAATCTCTTGGAGCCTTATTATTAGGTTTCCTAGCCTCTAGAACTGTGAGAAATAATTTTCCTCTGTTGATAAGTCCCCCAGGTTATAATATTTGATTATTGTAGCATGACTGGACTAAGTCAGATAGTATAATGGGCTGGCTAAGAATAAGGACTTTACAACCATACTCCATTCAAATTCTAATCTCTCACCTTCTAGTAAGATGAAATTTGGCAAATCTCTTTTTTTATAATTTATTCTAATTTGTTATATATGACAGCAGAATGCATAGCAAATTATGTTACACATATAGACCATAATAGTTCATGTCTCTGGTTGTGCACAAAGTAGAGTCACACCATTTATGTCTTCATACATGTACTTAGAGTAATGATGTCCATCTCATTCCACCATTTTTCCTACCCCACATGTTCTCTCTCTTCTCTTCCCTCCCCTTTTTCCTATCTAGAGTTCATCTAATCCTCCCATGTCCCCCAACCCCATTATGAATCAACAAACTTGTATTATAGAAAACATTCAGCATTTGTTTTGTTTTTGTTTTTTTTATTTAATTGGCTAACTTAGAATGATATTCTCCTACTCCATCCATTTACCTGTAAATGCCATGATTTTATTCTCTTAATGCTGAGTAATATTGCATTATGTACATATACCACATTTTCCTTATCCATTCATCTACTGAAGGGCATTTAGGTCAGTTCCACTTTAGCTATTGTGAATTGTGCTGCTATAAAAATTGATGTGGCTGTGTCCCTATAGTATGCTGTTTTAAAGTCCTTTGGGTATAGTCTGGGGAGAGGGATAGCTGGGTCAAATGGTGGATGCATTCCTAGATTTCCAAGGAATCGCCATACTGCTTTCCATATTGGCTGTCTCAATTTGCAGTCCCACCAGCAGTGTATGAGTGTGCCTTTTTCCTCACATCCTCACCAACACTTATTGTTGTTTTGTATTGTTAATAGCTGCCATTCTGACTGGAGTGAGATACAATCTTACAATAGTTTTTATTTGCATTTCTCTAATTGCTAGAGATGTTGAAAATTTTTCATATATAATTAGACCATTCATATTTCTTCTTCTGAGAGTGTCTGTTCAGTTCCTTGGCCCATTTATTGATTGGGTTATTTGAATTTCTGGTGTTAAGATTTTTGAGTTCTTTATATATCCTAGAAATTAGTGCTCTATCTGATTGTGTGTGTGGTATAAAGATTTTCTCCCAAAATGTAGGCTCTCTATTCACCTTGTTTCTTTTGCTGAGAAGAAGGTTTTTAGATTGAATCCATCCCATTTATTAATTATTGATTTTAATTCTTGTGCAATAGAAGTCTTATTAAGGAATTCAGGGCCTAATCCAACATGATGGAGATTTGGACCTACTTTTTCTTCTAGTAAGTGCAGGGTCTCTGGTCTAATGTCTGGGTCTTTGATCCACTTAGAATTGAGTTTTCTGTAGGGTGAAAGATAAGGATTCAATTTCATTCTATTACATATGGATTTCCAATTTTCCCAGCAGCATTTGTTGAAGAGATTATCATTTCTCCAATGTATGCTTATGGTGCCTTTGTCTAGAATGAGATAACTGCATTTATGTGAGTATGTCCCTGTGTGTTCTATTCTGTACCATTGATCTATGTGTCTGTTTTGTTTCCAATATAATGCTGTTTTGTTACTATACCCCTGTAGTATAATTTAAGGTCTCGTATTGTGATGCCTCTTATATCACTTTTCTCACTAAGGATTATTTTGTCTATTCTGGACCTCTTATTTTCTAAATGAGTTTCATGATTGCTTTTTCAATTTCTGTGAAGAACATCATTGGGATCTTAATAGGAATTGCATTAAATCTGTAAAGCACTTTTGGTAGTATGGCCATTTTGACAATATTAATTCTGTGTACCCAGGAACATGAGAGATATTTCCATTTTTCTGAGGTCTTCTTCAATTTATTTCTTTAATGTTCTGTAGTTTTCATTGTAGAAGTCTTTCACCTCTTTTGATAGGTAGATTCCCAAATATTTTATTTTATATCCTTGGTGTATAGAAATGCAATTGATTTATTGGTGTTGCTTTTTATACCCTGCTACTTTGCTGAATTAGTTTATGAGTTCTAGAAACTTTCCAGTAGAGTTTTTTTGGGTCTTCTAAATGTAGAAACTTGTGGTTAGCAAATAGGGATAGTTTGAGTTCTTCTTTTCCTATTTGTATTCCTTTAACCTTTCTTCTGTCTAATTGTTCTGGCCAGGGTTTGGAGGACTCTGTTGAATAGGAGTGGTAAAAGAGGGCATCTCTGTCTTGTTCTATTTTCTAGAGGGAATTCTTTCAGTTATTCTCTAATTAGAATGATGTTGGCCTTGGGTTAATGTATATAGCTTTTGCGATGTTGAAGTATATTCCTACCATCTCTAGTTTTTCTGGTGTTTTGAGCTTGAGTGGATGACAAATATTGTCAAATGCCTTTTCTGTGTCTTTTGAAAGGATCACATGATTCTTGTCTTTGAGGCTATTGATGTTGTGAATTATGTTTAGTGATTTCTGTATGTTGAGCCAATCTTACATTCGTGGAATAAACCACTCGATCATGGTACACTATTGTTTTAATGTTTTTGTATGTGATTTGCCAGTATTTTATTGGAAATTTTTGCATCAATGTTCATGTGTATTAATGTTAATTTGTAGTATTATTTATAATAGCCATGATATGTCTGTGAGCAGATAAAAGGGTGAAGGAAATGTTTTATATATATATATATATATATATATATATATATATATATATATATATATATATATATATATAATTTACCTTTACAAAAAGTAAATTCTAACATGTGAGATGACATGGATGAACCTGGATGACACCATACTTAGAGAAAAAAAAACAAATGCAGAAGAACAAATGTCTCATGATTCCTCTTACATGAAATTTCCAAAATAGTCACACTCTTAGAGGCAAAAATAGAATGGTGGTTGTCAAATGCTGGAGAGAGGCTGAAATAGAATGTTGCTTAATGAGTATAGTTTCATTTATGCAAGATGACTAGAGACCTATCGTACAACACATTCTTTCTAGAAAAGAAAGGGGAAGAGGAAGTAAGCTTTTTGAGGTGATGTTTATTACTTTGTAATTTCACAGTTGTATGCCTATGTTCAAACCCATCATACTGTTTACATTAATATGTACACATTTTGTATATCAATTATACCTCATAAAACTTTTTTTAAAGCTCTGATTATTATCAGTAGACTATAATTTTTGTGAAGGTCATTTTTTTTCTTTGCCACCCAGGATTGAACCCAGGGGCACTTTACTTCAGAGTCATATCCCCAGATCTTTTATTTTTTTAATTTTGAGACAGGGTACTGCTAAGTTGCTTAGGGCTTTGCTAAGTTGCTGAGGTTGGCTCTGAACTTGGGATCCTCCTGCTTCAATCTCTCCGGTAGCTGGAATTATAGGTGTGTGCCACCATGCCTGTGCCTCATATATTTATTTCTTTGGTTCACTTGCAACATCTTTTGGATCCCCAGACATTTCCATCTTTTCGTGACCAAAGCAGTATTGGTTACTGCTTTGAACCATCATACCTCAGTAATCCTAGTTTCAATAAATAACACCAAATTCATCCAGTTTCTCAGACCAAAAACCAGTATTTATGCTTATTTCTTTATTTCCTTTATATGTCATATTTTTCATGAAGTCATGTCAAATCTAACTTTACAGTACATCCCATATCCAATTATTCTCACTTTTACTCCTCTCATCCTACTCCAAGACAGTGTAATTTTTCCCTGTTTGGAAATGCATCATATCTAGTTTTCCAGATTTCCCTCTTATCCTCCTGTAGTCAGAGCAATTTTTTTGGAAAGTAAAATACAACAATATACTTTTTGTAAGATGTTCCAGTGACACCTCCACATATTTAGATTAAGAATTAAACACACTCTTGTTTTCATAGACTTTATGCCTAAAGTTGATCTGGCTCCTATAAACCACACAAACCTCAAAAGTGGCTAATCTGGTCACTACTCACCAGCTACAATTATCTTCTTACTCTGACTCAAAACAACCATATTCACTTATATTGAATGGCTTTTTTATTTGCTGTTTTCTATACCTGAAATGTTGTTCCTCAATATCATCACATGGCTTACTTCATTCCTTAATGTAAGTCTCTGAATCCAATGTAGAAAGGTAATCCATCAATTATCATCACTTAGGCATATAAATTTGTGTAGTTACTTCGTTATGCTACCTCACACCAGATTTTGAGTTTCATGAAGACAGGCATCTTGACTGTTATTATCACCAGTACCTATTATATGCTAGACATATGAGTGGGAACTTAACCTATATTGAGTGGATCAAAGGATATGGCTCTTAAGAGGAACTTCATAAGGAATTCTGAGATTTTAAATGCCCTAAATCATTCAAAATATGTTGTGAAAAAATATGATTCGCCCTGCTCAAGTATTCATTGTACCTTCTTGAATCCTAACAGTTTCTAGAATTTTCCAACTATGCAGTTTTGTTGCATCAACCCTGTTTAATAGTCTTTGGATAGGCTGTAATCAGCATAAGTCACATATTCCATTCATAAACTAGTGTGATTCATTCATGTATCAGGGCATGACATGACTTATACTCATCAAGGTCTCAATTCTGATAAATATCTTTGTACTCTATGAGAAGTATACTTACTTTCTTGCTAGTTAGGAAAAAAATAAGTGTGGGCTCTAAATGAAATTTCACATATTTGAAGTACACAATTTAATAAATAAATACATAAATAAATAGGGAAATCGGGTATTTTAAGTGCTTGTTGATGAATTAACAGAAACATTAATGTTTTGAAGTTGGAATGCAGCTTACAATGTATAAAATCTTTTAAAAATTAAGAAACAAGAGTTATAAAAGAGTTGAGAGTTAAGTATAGTTGCCCCTAAGGGGTAGGAAGTGTCATAGTTATCTGACTGCCTTTTTCTTTTTGATACTTGTAAGATTAGGGATTTTTAAATATATATATATATATATATATATATATATATATATATATATATATATTCATTTATTTATTAAAAAAACAACTGGTTAAATAGGAATAGAAAAATATCAGTGTGTGCTATAGCACTTTATATGTAGGGCACCAGTGAGAATTCTAACAAATCCAGATTTTTAAATTAAACTTTGTTAATCAATTACACTGATGATAGCCCTTGATTCTTTATTGCTATAAACTTTGACTCTAAACTTTGAGTATATTTGAGGCTTAATAAGGAAACAAACTGCTCAATTATACTATAGAAAATATTTATTTTTCAGGGTGTGGTGGTACATGCCTATATTCCCAGTGACTGGGAGGCTGAGGCAGGAGGATTGTGAGTTCAAAGCCAGCCTCAGCAACTTATCAAGGCCCTAAGTGACACCCTGTCTCTAAAGAAAAAGTGGGATTCCAAAGCAACTTAATGTAATTATAACAACAACATCTTTAATGTCTCATAATAATGTTAGCTCAAGTTTGTGGTGAGAAAGGATTATAAAGTGTGGTGAAGTTACACTTTATAATGAAAACCATTAGTAGGCTATCTAGATGGCTAATTGCATGTAACGGTCTTGAACTTGACATTTTTTAACTAAATTTTACCCTTTAAGATCCCTAAGAAAGTCATCTATTATTGTTTTTTCCTTGATTTAAAAAAATGAGTTCACAAGTTTGTATAAACCAAGTGATATGCTGTGTAAATGTTGAATTATACTCTTGAAAGTATTAGTTATAACTAAGAAAATCATATTCCATTTAAGTGTTCCATTTAGATTGGAAAGGATTTCAAACAAAATGTGAGTTTAGATTGTTTGGAATATTATCTTGCTTTTCTCACTCTTGGTTTTCCCACCCAATTTCGTATGTTAAAGTTTATCCCAGAGGGCCATGTATATCTCATCTATACTTGACTACAATCAAATTTAACCTCATTTAAAAGTCTACATTAACTCTACTCTTGTATTAACAGTGAATTTAAAATCAGTATGCAAGTGGTAGAATTCAAAAGTGAAGGGTAACTTTACATCTTTTTAAAGCTTTATGTCCTACAATAAAAATATGTGTTAGCTATATAATTCATTTGGGCAGACTGAGGGAACGATTTTAGACAATAAGTCAGCAAAACTTTTACAGAATAAGTAATGTCAATTGATTCATAGTTTTTCGTTTTTATTGACAATCACACATAACCTATAATTCTTAAAATAACTTCACACAGTGACTTCTCTGTCACCAAAAGTTACATCTTTAGTAATATGCTTGAAATTTGAAGTTCAAGATGTTGTTTTTATGCTCCTAATGAGTATCATGGTAAAATTTCTAATTTTTAAAATGGGCCTAATAAAATATAATGTCCTCCAGCAGACTTAAAGCTCAATAATTTGCTTGTATTGCAAAAATCAATTTCAGGATGATAATAATAATAATGAATTGTTACAGTTTTTTAAAATGGAGGGATGCACAAGTAAAGTCATTTTTATTTTAGCAGCCACAATTATTTTCTTTGCACTGGATAGACAGTTTATAATGTGTACAACACTTTTTGTTTGTCATAAATTTTAAAAACATGGTATATAGACTCAAGATGAATTCAGAACATGTTGACATCAAGGATTTCAGAAATAGAACAAAGATCTTTATTTCTTATTTTATGTAATCAAAAATTATTAGATCCTAGGCCCACTAGAAGAAAATGTAGGCCCAACTCTCCATCATGTCAGTTTAGAAACTGACTTCTTAAACGTGACTTCTAAAGTGCAAGAATAAAATCAAGAATCAATAAATGGTATGGTATCTAACTAAAAAATTTCTTCATAGCAAAGGGAACAATTAAAAATGTAAAGAGAGAACCTACAAAATGGGAGAAACTTTTTTGTCACCTGCACCTCAGATAGAGTACTAATCTCCAGGATACATAAAGAACCCCAAAAACTTAACACCAAAAAAACAATTAACCCAATCAATAAATGGGCAAAGGAACTGAACAGGTACTTCACAGAAGAAGAAATACAAATGGTCAAAATGTTCAATATCTCTAGCAATTAGAAAAATGCAAATTAAAACTATACTGAGATTTCATCTCACTCCAGTCAGAACGGCAATTATCAATACAAGCAACAATAAATGTTAGCAAGAGTGTGGGGAGAAAGGTACTCTCACACATTGCTGGTGCGAATGCAAATTAGTGCAACTCTTCTGGAAAACAGTATTGATATTTCTTAGAAAACTTGGAATGCGAACACACTTTGACCCAGCTATCCTACTCCTCGGCATATACCCAAAGAACTTAAAATCAGCATTCTAGAGTGACACCGCCACTTCAATGTTTATAGCAGCTTAATTCACAATAGCAAAGCTATGGAATCAACTTAGGTGCCCTTCAACAGATGAATGGATGAAGAAAATGTTGTATATATACACAATGGAATATTACTCAGCCATAAAGAAGAATAAATTTATTACATTTGCCAGTAAATGGATGGAACTAAAGACTATCATGCTAAGAGAAATAAGCCAATCCCAAGAAACCTAAGGCCAAAAATGTTCTCTCTGATATGTGAATGCTAACCCACAATAAGGGGAGGGGAAGAGAAGTTCAGTGGATTAAATAAAGGGGAATGGAGGGAAAGGGGAATAGGAAAAACAGTAGAATGAATTGAACATAACTTTCTACTGTTCATATATGAATACACAACCAGTGAAACTCCACATTATGTACAACCACAAGAATGGGATCCTAATTAGAATAAGTTATATTTCATGTATGTATAATATATCAAAATACACTCTACTGTCATTTATATCTAAAAAGATCAAATAAAAGAAGAATGTGGTGCATTCATACTATTGAATATTGTTAGCCATTTAAAAAGAAGGAATTCCTCTCATTTACGACAACATGGATGTAACTGAATGTCATCATGTTAAATGAAATAAGCCAGGCACAGAAAGACAAGTACCCTATGATATCACACATATATGGGATATTAAAAATGTGACCAGAGGCAGGGGAGAGTTGGGAAGAGGGGAAAGAGGTTGATCGATATTTTACTAAGCTATATTTAGGTAGCAGCCAGAAGTTCTGCTGTGCTCTTGTATAGATGGATGATGACAGATAACAAATACTACTGTATATTTTAAAAACCTAGAAGAAAAGATTTTAAATGTTTTTACCATAAATAAATAATGATTGTTGAAGAAGATTTAATTGTTTAAATACAATATGCATGTATTTAAATGTCATATGATATCCTATGAATATGTACAGTTTTATGTATCAGTTAAAACAGATTTAAATAAAGTAAAAATCTTTAAAAGAGTATTAGATGGAATATTTGTGCTTCATACTTGCACTTTAAATATTAAAGGAATATCATGATATATATGTACATATATATAGTAATATATACCTACTAAAATATTTCAGACTTCATTTTTTTTGCAGTGATGAAGATTGAACTTAGGCCCCTGTGCATGTTAGACAAGTGTTCCAACACTGAACTAAATCTCAACACCCAGTTTCATATTTTTATGAGCCTTATTGTAGTGAAGATATGTTATTGTGTGCAAGTAAGATTTTTATGGTGACATAGATTTGTGCATGTATGCACTTTTTATGCATACATGTGTGTGTGATGGGCTTCATTTGAGATTTTTGTTAATAGCTTTTCATAAGAATGTATTGATAAAATATAAAATGCTCTAAAGTTTCTTTTATTATCCCTTTTTGTCCTAACTTCACATTAGTTTTGTAGCCAAACATGTGTTAATGTTAGCATAAATACATTAGGGGGAAATATCTTTTAATGTAAATACTTATTGCTAAAAACAGAAACATCTTCCTTAGTTGTATTGTATTCATATGAATGGAGGGGCAGGAATTACATGCACATATCCACAGGTGACCATATGAGATTTTTGTTCACTCCAAATGAATGAATTGAGAGGAAAGCATTCACTTATTTGATTAGGCATTTGGAAGCATTGCTCTAGAGAAAAGTGCTTGTGTACTCTGCTGGAACAAACTGACTCCCCAAAAGCACTGAAAGCAGGGAAAAGACAAAGGAAGAAAGGTTGAGATATTCAACCTTGACTTTACAAATCCTTGACTTTAGAAATCAGATTGCCACAGGCCAGATAAGACAGAGATGATGAGACAGAAAAAGTCTCAAGAAGAAAAAGAATAAAAGCAAAACACGTTTTGAACAGCAGATACATCTAAGGGCAACTACGTAGATGCTCTGTAAAATCTCTCATGAGTTCATATTTTTGTTCAGAGATGTGCAAATAAAAAAGAAAATATGTCCAACCAAGGACAAATACAAAATATTCTGTAGGAATATGGTCAGAAAGGTTAAGCACGAAATGTGCAGAGACCTATAAAAATGCTGAGGACAGACAAAAGGGCTTTGATAACTGTATTAAATACAAGAATAAAAACGAGGACAAGAGAGGCCCTTTCCTACAGACATAATAACAGATGACAGAGAGAAATATAATGACTCAACCCTATTTTGTGTCCAACCTTTATAAGAAGAATAAATACCCTCGTATGGAACCCATTGAATAAATGTGGTTGAGAGTGAAATGAGGGCCAGTATTTGAAAAAGAATAATAAGAGTGTGCTAATGTGCTTTTTTAATGCTTTAAGCTTCTAGGCCAGATAAATTATATGCAAGGGAAATGGAAGAAGTCTCAAATGTAGTGATAAAGCCTGTTACTAATCTTTGAGAAATCATAGAAACTAAGAGTTATCAGAAGAACAGAAAAGTACAAATGATATTCTGATTTATGTTTTTCCAGAAATATGCACAATATAAATTCTTCCAATTACTAGAGTATTTTTGACATTGATTCCCTCAATCTTTTAGATTATTAAACATATGCAGGAATTTAGCAAAATCTTACTAAATACAAGCAGTTTCTTCGATTCAATAAAAGTAAATCATGCTGAGCTAATTTAATTGCCTTTGCTAAATAGATTGTTAGACTGGTAAACTAAGGAATTAACAGGAAACTAAAGGGACACCATATCTAGGTTTCACCAAGATGTGTCATTTTTTTCATATATTTCTTTTGAAAAGCCATCAAACATTTGAAACTAATCTTTTAACCAAATGCCCCCCTTCCCCAACACTGAACTCTTTGAGGGCAAAAAAAAAAAAAAAATCAGCCTTATTTCCTAGTTCTTAGAACATAGTGGGTGCTCAATAGTGATTTGTTGAATAATAACATTATTATGGTGTGGATATGAGGTGTCACCCCCCAAAGCAGGAAGTGAAATAATTAGATTATCAGAGCTGTTAACTTAATGAATGGATTAATCCATTTGATCGATTAAAAATTTGAATGAACTAACTGGGTAGCAACTGTACGCAGGTGAAGCATGGCTAGAGGAAGTTAGGTCACTGGGGCATGCCTCTGGTGTTTATATTTTGTCCTTGATTCCTTGTCTTTCTGTCTCTCTGTCTCTGTTCTCTCTCTCTCTCTCTCTCTCTCTCTCTCTCTCTCTCTCTGTCTCTCTCTCTCTCTCTCTCTCTCTCTCTCTCTCTCTCTCTCTCTCTCTCCTTTCTCTGCTTCCTGGCTGTCATGAGTTAAGTAGTTTTACTCCTCTATGTTCTTCCTTCATGGTGTTCTTCCTTGAGCCCAGAACAGTAGAATCAGCCGTCTATGCACTGATACTTGAACTTTGGGATACAATAAACTTATCTTCCTACAAGTTGTTCTTGTCAGGTATTTCGGTCACAGCCATAAAATGCTGACTAACACAAGCCTGCACACATTGATGCATTAACATGATTAAATGTGTTATGAGTAAAAATAAGTCATATGATAAATTTGTAGTTGGTTGAATGACTTTATTATAAAAGTGTTCATCCAAGCATGGGGGACTCAGTGACATTGAAGGCTGAGGCAGGAGGATTATAACTTTGAGGCCAGTGTAAGCAACTTAATGAGGTACTCAGAAATTTAGCAAGACCCTGTCTCAAAAAAAAAAAATGGCTGGGGATGTAGCTTAGTGGTTAAGGGCCCCTGGGTTCAATCTCCAGTGCCAAAATAAATAAGTAAGTAAATAAATAAATAAATGGTGTTGATTATCAGTCTTCTCCTTTGGGGAAGATAAAGTGGTAGACATTTCCATATTCCCCTACTAAGTACAACTAAAACCCTTGAATATTATGTATAAAATAAACATAAAGAGAAGATAGCAGATTAGCCATGAAACTCAAGACTCATGGAACAATGTGATGGTGTGAGTTCCCTGGGCATTCTTTTGCCTCATACATACCAGAATTAGGACAGAAAAAGATGACAATCCCCAAATATGAAAAAAAAATGTCAAATAAAGCTTCTTTCCTCCAAATCTGCCTTTTTTGTCAAGGACTAAGAAAGCGGCAGACTATTAAAATTTAAAAAAAATTGCATAAAAACTGCTCTACTTTATTAAACTATGAAGATATATTTTGGTAATTTCCTAATAAAGAGCCTAAACTACCCTCACTATATAACGTTTTTATATAAGGTTCTCCAAACCATCTGCTGAACTGAAGTCAGAAAAGGCTAAGCAGGGAGCCAGAAATTTGATCTGCATTGGAAAATAGTGAGGCACATCTCCCTCCTCAGCCTGCCCACCCTAGCATGATTGGATACCATATGAGGACTATGGAGTTACATTCCCACCAGAAATAATGAGCTACCTTTTTCCTCCACACTGGAATAGTATTGATGAAGGCCCAGAATTACTACCACTATAATGATGCCACATATCCTTCCATTTCCATGGTGCTACAAGAGGTCATGTGAAGAGCCAGAACATCCACATATATTGAACAATAATGAGCAGACACCCTTAGTTTGAACAGAAAACCTACCAGAAAACATAAGTTTCAATCCTGAATTGACAGTAATAAGGAGTGTCACCATCCCCTGGCAGAGAGATATCAGAGAAAGCTAACAAAACCCGAAAGTTTAATAAAACACAAATTCTCATAACAGTGTGCCTAAAATTCCTAGGTTTAATTAGAAAGTCCATTATCACATCAAGTACCAGTATATCAAACTGAAAAAAGACAAAAAATCAATACTAAACTCAAAATTAGAGATAAGACAGGATTATTTGACAAAGTTTGTTTGTTTGTTTGTGGGTATTTTTGTTTTTTTGTGTTTTTTTGGTATAAGGGATTAAACTCAAAGGCACTTAACCAATGAGCCACATCCCAGCCCTTTTTATTTTATTTTATTTTATTTTGAGATAGGGCCTTGCTAAGTTCCAGAGGCTGGCTTTAAATTTGTGATACATCCACCTCAGCCTACCAAGCCACTGGGAATACAGGTGTGTACCACCACTCAGGTGTATGAATATATGAAAAAAAAAATATATATATATATATATATATATATATATATATATATATATATATATATATATATGAACCTATGCAGGTTTGGTGTCAAGAATGGTATGAAAATGTTAGAGAAGGAAATGTTGAGAGAATGTATATTTAGCATAGAGCAGAAAATGGAGAGTGGGGGTATAGTAGTGATCTCCAAATATTTGAAGGAATGTCATGAGGAAAAGTGATTACAATCATTTCATTTGGTTTCAGAAAGAAAAACTAGAAGTAATGAGTAGAAGTTCATGATATATTTTAAATCAGTATAAGGAATAATATTTCTGACCATTAATGTTGTTTAATAAGAGGAAAGGGATGAGAGGGAGGTAGAAAAGGAGGGAAAGTGGAGGTACTACAAATTGAAATGGAGCAAATTATGTGATATACATTTATGAATATGTCAAAAATAATGACTGATGCATGTCATCATAAGTTCTATTTCAGTGGAATCCCTTAAGAGTTGATATAATAATTTTCTGCACTGAGTAAATGTTATTATATAAATGGATAACAGTGTTTCTCAAACTTTATAATAGATGCCATAAAAAGAACCTTCAGCAATGGGGCTTGACTTTGTATCATGTCCTCTTCCTCCTCCTTTTTTTGTGATAGTGTTTCTTTCCTTTCTCCTCCACCCCTTTCTCTCTGTCTCACATTGAATTCAAGAGAAGCACACTGCCATTGAGCTACATCCCCAGCCCTTGTATCTTTGTAATAGCATAAGAGATTCTGATATAGATGGTTCACAGTGCCAATTTGAGAAACATACACTAATTTATTACCAAATAGTATTTTGTAGAATTCTATGCTTCTTCTGATGTGAAAAGAATAATTTGGTTGCTATAAGGAAATGATGAAATTTTAATCTGAATTTTATGTTAACAAAAATATTTTAAAACCACTCCATCTAATAATATAACTCTAATGCATGAAAAATAGTCTAACTCTGTGAAGCAACTATGTTAGTCTTCAAAAAATTCCAGGTAATTATACAGAATACTGTGTGCAATTTTGAAATGATAATCATTCTTGGTTTTGGGGATCAGAGCTTTAATTGGCAACATTGATTAATAGCAACCAACTTATTGTTTAATGTCCTGAAAATCCTCGATTTATTTTAAACTCTTAACATATCTTAAAGACATTCTTTTTTAAAAGGCGTTTAGTATAACCACCATTATTTGAATTATTATAGAACAAATAACTACTGGCAGGTAAATTATTAAGAAGAAATTAAACATTACCAGAGAATTTAAAAAGACCTTTTGATTTCCTTTCCTTTAAATTTACAAAAGAAAAGCAACTAAGGAATTGAAAATGAAACATGAATACTAACACATTACTGATTCTCTTGCTATTTGGAAAATCCCATTTTTATATTCCTCTGCATGTACTTTCTCATCACCATTAGAGCTTAAATCAAGGGAAAAATAATTTCTCCCAGTGTATGTAGAAAAATACTTAATTAACAGTCAGGAAAAATTAGCCTGAAAAGAAGTTAGTTTTGTCTTTCTGTGCATGTAATTGTTTGAGTATTTAGTATCACTATTTTTGCTCATACTTATTCACTTTTACAAGATATAAAGAAGAGTCATTTATCAGGTGTCCTCCCTTCTAATTCCAAAGGGACTCACCTGCCCACCAATATTTCCAAAGCTCATTTTCTCTGCCTCTACTTTTGCTAATTGCTAGGTGGTTGCTAATGCAATAAATAAATGTGTCAATGATTTCTGAAGGCGTCATCCTCAACCAAATGACCAATGGGTAGAACTTTTGACTCTGTTTTAAGTCAATGGAATGAAGAATTCTAAATAAGCAGATTCTATTGGTTTTTCAAGACACACGATATACCAGTGTTCCTCCACTGGTTACTCTACTGGCAATTTGATGAGTCATATCTTTTTGTGTAAGTGCTCTGTCTTGGGCATAAGTCCTTTCCTATGCTTGGCACCTTGGTATCTGTGTGTGGTGGTGATCATTTCTGTGATTGTAAGAAAGTGCCATGGATTGTCACAAATGCTGAGGACTTTCTGTGATTCCTTTCCTTACTTATTAAACAAGAAATCTCATCCCCTAGAGAATGAAAGAGAATCAGGCATCAAGCCCATGACTGCATGATCTTTTGTCAAATTGGTTTGGGCCACTGAATTAATGTAGCAACCAAAGACAGACACTTCCTCCAGAGTCATCAACAGTTCAAAAAGGGATGAATCTATCCCCAAAGCTGAGCAACTGAACAGTCGCAAGAGAAAATTCTTACCCAAGAGAATGAAATAGAATGTGTCATTTTTTGGATGATCTTTTATAGGGTGATCAAGAGGCTTTCATTTAGTGAATACATTTGCTCACTCAGTTTTGGAGAGTCGCCCTTCATTTATTCTTTCCCTTTGGAAGTACTTTCGAGTGCAAATTACTGCTATCAGAAGCCTTGAACTGAGAGGCTATTATTCTCCTTGCTCAGATTAAATTAATTTTGAACAGTTTAATGCAGCATGTCCGAGCTGCAAGTCCAAGTGGTGTCAAATCTATTTCTCTGCTTTTTTAAGCT
Organism: Marmota flaviventris; assembly: GCF_047511675.1. Classification (NCBI taxonomy): domain Eukaryota; kingdom Metazoa; phylum Chordata; class Mammalia; order Rodentia; family Sciuridae; genus Marmota; species Marmota flaviventris. The sequence goes on along the minus strand of NC_092518.1, from coordinate 108,419,044 downwards.
GCACCTTCAAGGGCAGTATGATTCATGGTGAATGTGTTCTTCTAATGTCTTGCTAAGCGTTATTATTTTCTTTCATTTGCAAGTCATGAGGCTACAAATGTTAACCATTCTCCTCCTAACATTGTATAAAGAATGCATGATTTAAGCCAGGCTGATTTTCCAAAAGGGTGCTTATTACATTTACTTGCTTTACAAATGAAATAAAGAAAAAATACTCTGGATCAAAGCAAGAAGTTTAAAAAGCTAATGAAACATTAGAAAGAGAACTGCTTTGAGAAGCACTGCAACATCATCACTGCTGTGTTAAAAAGGAATTATCTTGATCTAGGTCTATGTAATAAAATAAAGGGGTTTTAATGATTGGCTATATAATTCTGTTTGTGTTTTTGCAGAGTTGCAAGAAAAAAAAGGGTATAAATCTACTTATCTTCTCTCTTCCAGTTCAGGCAATCTACTGACTCTCCAGTATTCACTCTATCTAATGTGTCATTGAAATGTAGTAATGAAGTTTTCTCTGTGTTATTGTAGAGCAAACCATGAAAAGAATGCCAATCGATTAATGACAGAGTAGAAGATGTACTTCAAGCAGTTAGATGTTTCAAAAACCTATCAACCTTGTGTGTACGTAAAGTACTTAAAGTGTACAACTTAAGACAGTCTTTTCTATAGCTCTAATTACCAGTCCTATGGATTAAGCAAATTAATGTCTTTAGAAGTCTTGTATGAAGATTAATGAAAATACTATATTGCAATCTTCCTTTGGAGTGTGTATATGGAGGAGGATCAAGGATCTTGTCCTTTACAAAGCTGGATAAGCACTTTGGTCCTGTTATACTGTTTTACAGTTGAAATACACTTACTTGAACTTATTGACTTAAGAGAAATAGTTATGCACAGCCCAAAATATAAACATAATAATAACATACTTTAATGATTATATTGCTAAGAAACATTTAAGCATTTCATCTTTTATATATGTAAAACTTCAGGATTCTGTAAACCATAAAGACTTACCTGGGATGTGGATACCATATCTAAAGAGAGAGGACATATTGTTTAATAACATGCAGAAGTGGCCAAAAAATACAAGAGTGGAGCTGGGGATGAGGAGAAGTGAAACTAGAGAGGATGTCATATGAGTGCAGAGCACAGAGAACTGAAATCCAAATCCATAAGATAAATGAAAGGGGGTGTAACTACGTATCAAAAGGTTTTGTTCATTAAATGCTAGAATAGTACAGTTAACTAGGTTGACTTTGTAGTTTGAAGACAGTAGCAGTTAGAATACTGGAAATGACTTTGTTCAAATCCTAATTTCCCCATTTCTTAGCTACGTTAACTTGGGAAAAATTATTTAAATACTCAGTACCTCAGTTTTCTCCATTGTAAATGGGAATCAATCATAGTAAGACCTATCTCATAAATTTATTGAAATGATTAAATAATTTAATATATGTAAGGTGCTTAACACTATGTTTAGCTCAATGGTAATTATCATGTCAATATTAGTATTACTTTTTTAAAAAATTAAGACTGATGCAAAATTATATCCAACATCTGGAAATTATTTACCCTATAAGATAATAGAGAAAAGAAGCATGAGATTCTTCCACAGGATGTAAAGAATAAAACCTCCATAATGAATTATTAAAGTTAGAAACGTTTCTGTAAATTTGTTGCTGATATCAATAATAAACACCTTTTTTCCTGCCACTCTGAGCCTAAGTTTTGTAGAATATTATATGGCTTTGTGTAAGTTCCTTATGTTGTAATGTAAATTGAATTACATGAGGAATCAGAAGGCCTAGCTTTTTTGTATTGACTTTGGCATTTAGATGTTAAAACTTTGGGGAACTAACTCGAGTTTATAGTTCCTTAAATGCAAAATATGAATAACTAGACTTTTCTCCTATACAGTGTGTTATTGTGAAGTTTAAATTAAGTAAATGTTAAAGGATTTTGTAGATGATGACATGCTCTACAAATACGAGGCATTATTCTCTTTTTTTCTGTCACAGCATCTAATAAAAGAAAGTGTGTAGTCCCTGGGTGATATAATCTCTGTTTATTATTTACCGAATCCCACTTGAGCACTTTGAAGTCCTTATCTTATTTTACTTCCTTGCAGAAATTGACCCTCCTCAACAATTCACTTCTTGAAACTTTCCTATCAGCTTTTCCCAGACATTACTTTTTGTTGCTTTCATTCTTATTTTTCTTAGTATCCCTCCTCAGTCTTTTGCCATCATTTCTCTTGTTGCACCCACTGTGTAAATATTTCAACTTTTATTTCTTAGTTTATACCTTGTCCATGAGTGAGGCAAAACATTCCAAATTATATGCATTTGTCAGGGTCCTCCAGAGAAATACAACTAATAAAATGTGAAAATATATATATATATATAAATTGGTTCATGTGATTATAGAGGCTGGCAAGTCCAAATTCTCTTGAGTGAGCCAGAGGGCTACACACTGGGGGAACTAATGCTGTAGTTCCAATATGAAATCTGTCTGTTATAGAACCAATTCAGATAAATCTGAAGGAAATCTACTGGGTAATTCTCTCTTGCTTGCAGGAGGCTGATCTTTATGTTCTATTCAAATCTTCAACTGATTGATTGAGGCCCAGTCACATTGTGGAGGGCAAGTCAAAACTCAAAGACTACCAATTTAGATGTTCATCTCACACAAAAACAACCTCACAGAAACATCCAGAATAATGTTTGAGTAAATCTGGGCACCCTGTGGCCCACCTAATTTTGTTACTGCAGTTTACCAGTGACAATGAGTTATGCTTCCCCAGATGTGAAGATTGAACACCTGGGAAATGCCAAGACAGGCATAGAAAACAAGTTTAATTTAAATAATAGTAACATAGACTTCTTCAGAAAGAAGGGGCCTAGAGCTGGATGTCTGTGGGAAGGGGTAAATTTTGTCCTTTTTATAATTTCCAGGTTTTTACTTCTCATGTCCCCTCCCTTTATCCCCCCCCCCCCCGCCCATGTGGCTAAGAAGTGGGGAGGGGGCAATTCAGAGAGAGCTGCCCAGGGAATACTCATTAATAATTCCCTGCTGGGAGGGACAGTGGGGAGTGACTTTTTGGTTATGGGTTAGGAGGGATATGTCCTGAAGGTATTAACATTCCCTTCCCCTTAGAACCAGCTTTCATCTTCCCAACCCTATTCTATTCGGCTTCCATTTTCCTGACAGACTTTATTCATCTATCTACACTAACTGCCTGAACTTTGTTTTGGTTTCAATGTGTCACATAAAATTAACCATCACATTGAATAATGACAAGACTCTTGAATTGTTACCTTTAGGGTAGACCCCTTTACCCTGAATCTTATAATCCAGTTGCATCTGAATATTTCCATCTGGATGTTCTTCAGGCACATACATCTTGTTCAAAATTGAATTCAGTGTCTCCCTCTCTCCATTCATCTACACATAAAATCCCTGGATCTTTTCTCATATTCCCATTCTCGAAAAATTATTTAGAAAACTCAGTTTTTGTAAGTGCTGGTAGTCAAACAAAGTTTCTTGTGCATTCCAGACAAATGCTGCACTACTGAAAAACACCCTTTCAGCCTATGAGTCAGAAATCATAGGGTCATCTTTCACTTTCCTCACTCCCTAATACATAATCATCAAGTGCTATAGATTTTACTTCCTAAATTATTCTCTGATCATGTATACGTTTCCATTATTTTTTTCACTTCCTCAATTCAAGCCCACACTATCTGGATTATCCTTCTTACTTATTAGTTTGTTATTGTATCTAACATTTATCCCATCTCATCTTTATTATCTTAAATCAAATATTGTTAAATCATTTTTAAATTTAAAGTTGCTTAATCACTCCTTTTTATAATGGGATAAAACACAGTTTTTACCTTCTACACAGGCTTTCATGATCTAAATTTAGCACAGTGACAGTTGCTTTTTAACCAATGATAGCTTTATCCTCATTCTTATCTGCCTTTTCTGTAGATAAGATTTAGTAAAATGTCCATTTGTAGAATTAACCCCACTTCCTAACAATACTCAGTCCAAAACAAGCCTTTGATTCTTTAGACAATAAAGGATATCACTCATGCAAAGCCCAAATAATATAATTAACTCTTCCTAATACCTTCATACTAAAAGCACTGCGATGAATAATAGTACCAACTTGTTCATTTATTGGTATATTTCTGGTGGTATTTGGCTGAAGGACTTAAGCAACACAGTAAGCTATTACTGAGAACTTTTATAAAAATTAAATTTAATTCTAGTTAAAATTTAATAGAAAGGTATATAATTTAGGATGAACACTTTTGTGAAGTGAGCAGTCAGTCATTGACTGATCAGTCTTATAAGCTTGTATTTCTGCTTATTAAGCTTGCTTAAAGTGAGGCTATACTTATGTTTGAATTCAGTTCAATAAATGGCTGGAAATAACCACCTGTAAAACTTTTTCATTTTCTTACAAACTTGTTGCAATGCTATTACTCATATGGGAAAATAGGAAGATTCAGTTATAGGGCCATATGTGTCTCTTTCCCCTAGGATAACAACTCAAATATCACACAAAATACAAATCAAACACTGGATCAGTCAAAATGAAATGAATACAGTGATTCTCAATGCAACTAATGCTATTTTTCCAAAAGAAGAGAATTCACTTCAAAAATTCTTTAAAAAACCGCTGAAGCCTTTATATATAGAATACAATGCTGCATTTTTGTTTTTGAGAAAAAGGAAAAAGAAGATTACTGCTATGCTAACAAAGGAGAAACACAGGGGACTCCTGTCCCAAAGGCTGTGATTCTGCCCATCAGCAGGAACAGGGTGCTTTTAAATAGGTTATTCAAGGGCTATATTCCATGTATTTTCTGTTGGAGTTGTAATTCACTTGTTAATTTGGGAAATTAGTCATTTCTGAGATCTTCTGGTACCATTCCCAAAGTCTGGATTACTTCTTTCCTATGGTGTGTGTGTACTCAAGGACAGATAAAGCTGCCTAAAATGGGGAAGAAAGGTAATTTTGTTTCACTTGAGATTAGGGAGGGGGAGACATTAGGGAGAAGCAGGGAGACAGGAAGAGAAAGAAACAAGTCCATTTTAAAAATAAGTCATAGTGGCAGAGTAGCAAAAGCTACATTCAAAGTATATGAACCAGATTTACATTTTCCCACTGTCAATTTGTATATTCCATCTGTATGGAAAAATGGGCAAGCTGCTTCCTGCTAAATGGGAGCAAAGTTGGGGGAAGTAACCCAAAGTCCTTGTTCTCTATCAGGTGGTGAGTGGACAGTTAAGGGTGTTCAGCATCAGAGAAGTCCACAGGTCCACAGTGGCAGATGGCAGGTGACTGGACAAGGCATACACAGGGCAGGGACAGTGCTACGTTTTTAGTTTTAAATCAATGAATAACTTTATTAACATTTATATTCATGAACTATACTAGATTCTAATTTATGTGCCATGTTTTTTGCTAGTAAGTGATGTGAGTTATTAGTGGATAAATTGCTGATAGAATTAGTATACACTATATAAATTAATTTATTCTGATAAGAGTATTGTGTTCATTAGTTTTGCATTGCTGTGATCAAAATACGTGACATAACAACTTAAAGGAGAAAAGATTTATTTGGTTCATTTTTTCAGAGGTTTAAGTCCATGGTTGCCTGGCTCCATTGCTTTGGGCCTGAGGTGAGAAAGAATACTATGGTGGAAGGGCTTGGTAAAGGAAAAGGTGAAAAGGCTTAGCTTATCACAGCTGGGGGGGGGAGGGGACACAGAGACATAGAGACAGACAGAGAGAAAGACAGACAGAAGAGAAGGAGTAGGAGAAGAAAATAAACTCTTTCAGGGAACACCCCCGTGACCTACTTCCTTCAGTGAGGTCCTACTTCCCATTAGTGCATTTAGCCATCAGTGGATTGAGACCAGAGACCTTATGATCCCAAAAGCCTTACCCCTGAACACATGAGACTTTGAGGGTATTCCAAATCCAAACCATAACAAATTGTATATATTATTTATCTTAATTATTATGCTTATACATATTCTTAAGGAAAATATTCCCCAAAGTGCTCAGTCAATGGATATACAGAACTCAAGATAGCCATACCGGCTAATTCTGTCCAAGAAATGCCAAGTAATAGTGTATTAAATTGGTCCTTAAATATTGATTCCAGTGGCCAGCCCCTTTGAGTAGAAACCAGTCTTGAGTACAATTTAAAAAAAACTCTACAATGAGATAAATATAATTTTAAACTTGTAAAAAATATGGTAAGAAGACACATAGCACAGAACTTACCATCTTACCCATATTTCAGTTGATCCATCACATTGTTCTGCAACAGATATCTGGAACTTTAATATTGCAAAACTAAAACTCTATACTCACTAAAAATAACTCCTCTTTTACTCCTCTCCCCAGCTTCAAAATGTTTTCACTACTCCATATTTCTGTTAATTTTACATTAGATTACATATACTTGAAATCATGCAGTATTTGACTTCTTGTGACTGGTATAGTTCACTTTGCATAATGTTCTCAAAAGTTCAGCCATGATGTAGCATATGTCAGAATTTCCTTACATTTTAAATCTGAATACTATTTATTGAATCTATATAGCACACTTTGTCAATTCATTTATACATGGACATTTGAATTGTTCTATCTCTTGGCTATTGTAAATAACAATACTTTAAACATGGGTGCACAAATACCTCATTGAGACATTGTTTTCAATTCTTTTGAATATAAGCACAGAATTGAGATTGCTGGATCATATGGTAGCTTCATTTTTAGTTTTTTTTTTTTTTTTTTTTAGGAATTGATATAGTTTTGAATTCCAAAAGAGTAAAGGAATCAAACATGAAATGCAATCCTTGGAATATTACTCAGGAAATGAGCTACAATTTTTTTCTTAAAGTTAGGAAATATATAGCGTCAAAAACTTTTAGTGGAAAGGATCTAAGGCTGGGATATAAAAATGAAAATGGAAACTAGAAACATAGCCATTGAGGTACATACTTGGAAAGCAAATACACTATGATGATTTCTTCAGGGGTTTGTCTGTCTAAGTACAAACGTGTATTCTTCATTCATTATAATAGCCATTATTTTGTTTCTTTTGCTTTTCATTTCTATTCTTCCCTTCCAAAAGAATGACAATACATTTTAAAAAAATTGAAGGTGTGGTTTTAGGCAGCAAAATATTTTATTTGCTGTATTCATACTATTATAGGTGACAATCATGTTGTTGATTATGTGTGCTTGTATGTATTCCATTACATTAGCTATTTTCTAAAAATAGTGAAATTATAATTTAGCTCCTTTTTACCCCTCTATATCTAACCTCATAATTTTAAGTGTATTTATTTAAATTATATAAATGATTTTTAAAAGACATGGGTATCACCAGTCTTAATGAAGTATATCTAAATATTTTTTTAATTATTTTAGAAATTTAAATAAAACAAAATTTTATATATATATACATCTACAACATATATGATATTTAAGGAACACAGAATTATATCAGCTATTGTTATTTATTTATTTATATATTTATTTATTTATTTATTTACTTTGGTTCTTGAGATTGAACCCTGGGGTTCTTAACCAATGAGCCACATCCATTTTTTATACTTTATGTAGATACAGGGTCTCACTGAGTAACTTAGGGACTCACTGAGTTGCTGAGGCTGGCTTTGCACTCACAATCCTCCTACTTCAGACTCCTGAGCCACTGGGATTATAGGTGTATTCCACCCTGTGCAGCTTGTCATTTCTTAAATATAGTATGGTATAGTGTTATGTCAAGGTTAACTATTTTTTAAAAAGAATCAGTGGATAAGCAAGTAAATATTTAATCACAAATATAAAACATTGTTTTTTGAAAGAAGCACAGAAGATGATTTTCCCAATATGGGACATGAAATTTTTGATGGTAACATGGAAAATCATGAAGAGAGTGATCATAGTGGGTATTTAAGATTATGAAATGAAATGGAGACTTTTATAGCTGATCATAATCTTAATTAAATAGCATATGACTGAAGAGCAAATCAAAAACAGATACAGAATTCTATGACAATCAGAAGTCAAAATTAAAAAAAATCATTATGAAAATCTGATATGTAAGGAATAGAAAATAAATAATCATTATATGACATACTTGGATATTTGATATCTCTAAAATATTTTGGGCAAGATATATGTGTCATTTATTTTTTCTAATGCACATGAGTTTTAGAAACTTTGAATTCTCTCCTAAATTAATTTACTTTATTCTGACACCTGGTTAGCAAGATGAATAACGTAGAATCCTAGGTTAAATTAAATAAGGTGAATAATTTTGTAGTTTTTCTATATGCTAGAACTTATTGTAGCTACAAATTCATTTTACATGTATTAGAAAGAACTTGTAAAAATGTCCAACTACTTGCTAAATCCTTCATTGTGCATACTGTCTATCATGGTTTAAATATGAGGTTTTCCCCAAAAAGCGCATGTGTGAGACAATGCAAGGAGGTTTAGAAGAAAAATCACTGGTTATGAGAGTCTTAACCTAACCAGTGAATTAATCCTCTAGTAGCGATTAACTGAATGGTCAATGTTGAGTGGCATCTCTCTCTGCTTCCTGGTTATGATGTTTTGAGTCACTTCCCTCTACCACACACTTGTGCCATGATGGTCTGCCTCATCTTGAGCCCTGAGGAATGAAGCTGTTGTCTATGGACTGAGATCATGAGCCCCAAGTAAACTTTTCCTCCTCTAAAATTGTTCTTGTCAGGTCTCTTGATCACAGCAACAAAAACAATCTGACTAAAATGCTGTCATCTCTTATGTTAGAAAGTTATTTAAGAATATTTTTAAATTTCTGATTTCAATTACTTATGACTAATTTATTAGTCATTGATGCTAATTGATACTCATAAATAAACAAATTCATATGTTTGGTAATATGTATATATCTTTGTACAAACACATTTATGTACATGAACAGATGTATAAACATCCTATAGATCTGAGATACACACACACACACACACACACACACACACATCCTTACAGAGATTTAGGGACATCAATAATATATTGAATCACTAACTATCTTCTCTTGGGAAGTTCTAGTTTTGGTTTTAGCTAAGATGTATAAATTCAGATTTTAGTTTTATTCAGAGGACAGTGCTAGTTTGAAAACATAAACAATAAACCTAGGTAATATTATGCCATAATGTAAGGTATTTTTGTTCTTTTTGGTAAGTTTCATTTTGAAAACCAAGTTTTAACTGTCCTTATCATTTTAATAGCATTTGTTGATTTTATGAATCTAAAATAAATATATGGAGGCTGGGGTTGTGGCTTAGCAATAGAGTGCTCACCTAGCATGTGCAAGGCCCTGAGTTCGATCCTCAGCACCACATAAAAATAAAATAAATGTTTTGTGTCCAATCACAACTAAAGAAATAAATATAAAAAATATGTTAATAGTTGAGAATTGAGAAAATAAAGAAAACCATAATGAGAAAATGAGAATCCTTATCCCGTCACCCAGAGACAATAACAATGACCATATCCTACTATTCGTTTTTCTATACACATTTGACATAATTGCATGCAATTTTTGATAAACTATTTTCACAATAGTTCATGCAACATAAAGAAGCATTATAGTATTCTATGGCATTAACATATTAGATTTTTAGCAGACATTTCTTTAGTCTTAAAATGTTTCATATTATAAATGTTGACATTTTGAATAAACCTATAAATCATTATACACACCTATGAATCTTTTCTTACAGAAATAGCTAGAAGGAAATTTGATTTTCTAAAGGATAGTAACATTTGGGGACATTTACTTGCTTTGTAGAAAGGACATGAATTTGTGCTCCTAAGGGCAATGTACAAAATATGTTTATACTCACAGTAGGAACAACCTTGAGTGGTATTGTATTGTTATTATTGGGAAATTTAAAATGTTTTTTATTGTTTTAATTTATATTTTTTGATATTAGTGAAGTTTATTCAATGCTCATTTAATAATTATGTTCCTATTCTTGTTTAACACTATCTTCCAAAAACCATTCAAAGTAAATATATGCATGCAATATATATAACATAAAATGCCACGACACGTGACTAAGTCATTCAGGGTCACTCCATGTGAATTTAGGTTGGCAGAAATGACCACACTGAGAAAGAGAAAATACTTTTTTCTTGGGATTCTTCAGCGATCGCTCCTCTGCTCCAGCTCCCACAAGGGAGGCAGAAAAAAAAGAGGAGGAGGACACTTGAAGCCCCTATTTATTGAGGGGAAGACACTCAAGAAAGTTCCACCCCCATGAGGCAAGGAGTTCAGGTTTCAGGGGGTTGAGTCTAGCTTCAAGATGTCTTGTGGTCAGCAGATTGACTGACATCTTGAAGGCCACACCCATCTCAGGTGCTGTGTGGGGATTATAGGCAGAGCAAGAGGAAAGTGCACATATGTGCATAGGCCAGACAGAGTAGCAACATCAGTCCATTCCGCTCATGTACTCAAAATGCTCACAGCTCACACTCACAGCCCATGGCTGATCCATGACAATATAACATAACATATTGTAACATAACATATTTACTTGCCAAGTAAGCTATGTGATCTTATATTTAAATATCTTGTATTTTAATATACATTATACTAATTTTACTTTATATATATATATATATATATATATATATATATATATATATATATACATATATATATATATATATGTCACAATTTGTTTCATAATAACCAGATAAACTGGGTATATTTTTGTTACCCTGTTTTCTAGATGAGGGACATGAAATAAAATTTGCCTGTGACTTGTCAAGATCACATAGCTTACTTGTAAATGAATGCTATTTCTGGGGTTGGGATTTGAATCAATGTAGAGTCTGACCCAGAGTTTGAACTTGTAGGTGCTAAAATATAATGCCTTCTTTTTTTTATTTAATTAATTTTATTTTTAAATACACTACAGTGGAATGCATTACACTTCTTATTACACTATAGAGCACGATTTTTCATATCTTTGTATATAAAGTATGTTCACACCAATTCATGTCTTTATACATGTACTTCATTTTTTGCATTATAATTCTTATTACACATATATACCACAATTTTTCATATCTCTGTTTGTATATAAAGTGTATTGACACCCAATTCGTGTCTTCATACATGTACTTTGGGTAATGATGTTCATCACATTCCACCATGCTTGCTAATCCCCTTCCCCCTCCCTTTCTATCCTACCCCTCTCCCCTATCTAGAATTCATCTATTCCTCCCATGCTCCACATCCTTACCCCAAAATGAGTCAGTCTCCTTATATCAGAGAAGATATTCGGCATTTGTTTTTTTTTTTTTTTTTACGATTGGCTAACTTCAATTAGCATTATTTTCTTCAACGCCATCCATTTACCTACAAATGCCATGATTTTATTCTCTTTTATCACTGAGTAAAATTCCATTGTGTATATATGCCACATTTTTTATCCATTCATCTATTGAAGGGCATCCAGGTTGGTTCTACAGTTTACCTATTGTGAATTGTGCTGCTATAAACATTGATGTGGCTGTGTCCCTGTAGGATGCTGTTTTTAAGTCCTTTGGGTATAGTCTGAACAGAGGAATAGCTGGGTCAAATGGTGGTTCCATTCCCAGATTTCCAAGGACTCTCCATACTGCTTTCCATATTGGCTGTACCAATTTGCAGTCCCACCAGCAATGTATGAGTGTACCTTTTTCCCCATATCCTCTCTAACACTTATGGTTGTTTGTCTTCATAATAGCTGCCATTCTGACTGGAGTGAGATGATATCTTACAGTAATTTTGATTTGCATTTCTCTGATTGTTAGAGATGATGAGCATTTTTTCATATATTTGTTGATTGATTGTATATCCTCTTCTGAGAAGTGTCTTTTCAGGTCCTTGGCCCATTTGTTGATTAGGTTATTTGTTTTTTCAGTGCTTAGCTTTTTGAGTTCTTTATATACCCTAGAGATTAGTGCTCTATCTGATGTGTGAGGGGTAAAAATTTGCTCCCAGGATGTAGGCTCTCTGTTCACCTCACAGATTATTTCTTTTGCTGAGAAGAAACTTTTTAGTTTGATTCCATCCCATTTATTGATTCTTGGTTTTTAATTCTTGTGCTATAGGAATCTTATTAAGGAAATTGGGGCCTAATCCCACATGATGAAGATTAGGGCCTACTTTTTCTTCTATTAGATGCAGAGTATAATGCCTTTTTATAAATTTGTTGAACACTTACTACTAGCTAAGCATTGTTCTCATCTTGAGTTCAAACATTGAACCAAGTCAGACATAGCAGTTCCCAATATTATATTAATTATTATACTGAAATTTTAATGTAAACTATGTACTCTAATCAAGTGTCCATGAAAGCTTGTAATTGAGGCCAAACTTGGAATAAATAATCATTGGACCTTTCTTTAAGGAAAGAAACGTTAAACAGCAAAATTAACGCCAAACTAATGTCATATTTTATTTCATTTTTCTGAATTTTTGAACATGTTACTTTTTTGGAATGTATTTCTACTCCTTACTGATTGAAGTAAACCTCTCTGTATACTAGGAATTAAGTTATACCTGTCATATGTAAAAAGTATTCTTCAAAGTTTTGTTAATTAGATTTTTGATGTTCAGAAATGAATCTGGCTCTATATCATGTATTTTGTTCCACTCTATCACTTTGTTTGCTTTTTCTGACCAATACTATTTTGATTTTAATGGCTTTAAATAATTTTTATATGATAATGTGTTTCTGTTTTATTAATTTTTTTCAAAACATTTCTGGCATATATAGTTTGAAATGGCATATGTGGTTTTGATATAAAAAACAAACATATTTGTCATATATAGTTCAGATCTAAGTGATAAAGAATAGGGGCTACGGTTGTGGCTCAGGGGTAGAGCACTCACCTAGCAAGTGTGAGGCCCTGGGTTCGATCCTCAGCACCACATAAAAATAAATAAATAAATAAAGGTGTTGTGTCCAACTACAATTAAAAAATAAATATTAAAAAATGATAAAGAGGAGCGGAACCACCACCCCTGCCCGCAGGGGGAGCAGACCTGTGACCAACCTGCAGATCAGGCCCAGGGGTCCGCAGGCAGGGTAGGAGGGGCAGGGCAGATCCGCCGCCCGCGCCTCCAAGGTAGGCAGACCTGCGACAGACCGGCAGATCAGGCCCAGGAGCCTGCCGGCGTGGTACACACACCACCCTAATTGGAGTAGGGGCAGAGCAGAGTCGCCGCCCGTGCCAGGAACAGGCCCAGCGACCTTCAGGCGGGGTAGTCACTACACCCCAATTGGAGTAGGGGCAAAGCAGAGCCGCCACCCGTGCCCGAAAGGTGGGCAGATCTGTGACCGACCAGCGGGACAGGCCCAGTGGCCTGCCGGTACGACAGACACGTCACCCCATTTGGAGTAGGGGCAGAGTAGAGCAGCCGCCCGTGCCTGCAGGGTAGGCAAACCTGCAACCGACCGGCGGATCAGGCCCGGTGGCCTGCCGGCGTGGTACACTCATCACCCCAATTGGAGTAGGGGCAGAACAGAGCCACCGCCAGCACCCAGAACAGGCCCAGTGACCTGCCGGCGTGGTAGCCACGACACCCCAATTGGAATAAGGAGACAGCAGAGCCGCCGCCCGCGCCTGCAGGAAAGATACGCAAGCAGTATGAAAAGACAAGGAAAGAAAGGACCACAAGCAATGCAGGTCAACGCAACTTTAGAAGAGGTAACAGCTGCAGCAGATGGAATGTCAGATAAAGAATTCAGGATATACATGCTTCAGATGATATGGAGTATCAAGGAAGACATTAGACAGCAAAATCAGACAATGAAAGATCACTTCGACAATGAATTACGCAAACAAATCCAGGAAGCAAAGGATCAACTATACAGGGAGATAGAGGTTATAAAAAACAAACAAACAGAAATCCTAGAAATGCAGGAAGCAATAAACCAACTTAAAAACTCAATGGAGAATACTACCAGCAGAGTAGAACACTTAGAAGATAGAACATCAGACAATGAATACAAAGTATTTCAACTGGAAAAGAACATAGACAGATCAGCAAGACTGTTAAGAAACCATGAGCAGAACATCCAAGAAATATGGGATAACATTAAGAGACCAAACTTAAGAGTCATTGGGATACAGGAAGGTATAGAGGTCCAAACCAAAGGAATGAGAAATCTATTCAATGAAATAATACGAGAAAACTTCCCAGACTTGAAGAATGAGACAGAATCCCAAATCCTGAAAGCCTACAGGACGCCAAATGTGCAAAATCATAAGAGATTCACACCTAGACACATTATAATGAAGATGCCCAACATACAGAATAAGGAGAGAATTTTAAAAGCTACAAGAGAAAGGAAGCAGATTACATTTAGGGGTAAGCCAATCAGGATAACAGCTGATCTTTCAACACAGACTCTGAAAGCTAGAAGATCCTGGAATAACATATTTCAAACACTTAAAGAAAATGGGTTCCAACCAAGAATTGTGTATCCAGCGAAATTAAGCTTCAGGATGGAAGATGAAATTAAAACCTTCCACGATAAACAAAAGTTAAAGAATTTGCAGCTAGAAAACCATCTCTTCAAAACATCCTCAGCAAAACATTACAGGAAGAGTAAATGGAAAATAACAATGAAAACCAACAGTGAGAGGTAGGACAGTAAAGGGGGGGATATAATCAAAGAGGAAAACAAACCATGTTTAGTAACATAAATAAACAAATATGGCCTGAAGAACAACCCATATCTCAATAATAACCCTAAATGTTAATGGCTTAAACTCACCAACTAAGAGACACAGGCTAGTAGAATGGATCACTAAACAAGACCCAACAATATCCTGCCTACAGGAGACGCATTTGATAGGAAAAGACATACATAGGCTGAAGCTGAAAGGTTGGGAAAAATCATATCACTCATATGGACTTCGGAAACAAGCAGGAGTGTCCATACTCATATCAAATAAAATAGATTTCAAGCCAAAGTTAATCAAAATGGATAAAGAGGGACACTACATACTGCTTAAGGGAACCATACACCAACAAGACATAACAATCATAAATATTTATGCCCCAAACAATGGTGCAGCTATGTTCGTCAAACGAACTCTTCTCAAGTTCAAGAGTCTAATAGACCACCATACAATAATGATGGGAGACTTCAACACACCTCTCTCGCCACTGGACAGATCTTCCAAACAAAAGTTGAATAAGGAAACTATAGAACTCAATAACACAATTAATAACCTAGACTTAATTGACATATATAGAGTATACCACCCAACATCAAGCATTTATACTTTTTTCTCAGCAGCACATGGATCCTTCTCAAAAATAGATCATATATTATGTCACAGGGGAACTCTTAGACAATATAAAGGAGTAGAGATAATACCATGCATCTTATCTGATCATAATGGAATGAAACTGAAAATCAACGATAAAAGAAGGAAGGAAAAAGCATACATCACTTGGAGAATGAACAATAGGTTACTGAATGATCAATGGGTTATAGAAGACATCAAGGAGGAAATTAAAAAATTCTTAAGATAAATGAAAACACAGACACAACATATCGGAATCTATGGGACACATTGAAAGCAGTTCTAAGAGGAAAATTCATTGCTTGGAGTTCATTCCTTAAAAAAAGAAAAAACCAACAAATAAATGATCTCATACTTCATCTCAAAATCCTTGAAAAAGAAGAGCAAAACAACAGCAAAAGAAGTAGAAGGCAAGAAATAATTAAAATCAGAGCTGAAATTAATGAAATCGAAACAAAAGAAACAATTGAAAAAATTGACAAAACTAAAAGTTGGTTCTTTGAAAAAATAAACAAAATCGACAGACCCTTAGCGATGCTAGCGAAGAGAAGAAGAGAGAGAACTCAAATTACTAGCATACGGGATGAAAAAGGCAATATCACAACAGACACTTCAGAAATACAGAAGATAATCAAAAACTATTTTGAAGCCTTATACTCCAATAAATTAGAAGATAGTGAAGGCATAGATAAATTTCTTAAGTCATATGATCTGCCCAGATTGAGTCAGGAGGATATAGACAACCTAAACAGACCAATATCAATTGAGGAAATAGAAGAAACCATCAAAAGACTACCAACTAAGAAAAGCCCAGGACCGGATGGGTATACAGCAGAATTTTACAACACCTTTAAAGAAGAACTAATACCAATACTTTTCAAGCTACTTCAGGAAATAGAAAAAGAGGGAGAACTTCCAAATTCATTCTATGAGGCCAACATCACCCTGATACCTAAACCAGACAAAGACACTTCAAAGAAAGAAAACTACAGACCAATATCTCTAATGAACCTAGATGCAAAAATCCTCAATAAAATTCTGGCGAATCGGATACAAAAACATATCAAAAAAATTGTGCACCATGATCAAGTAGGATTCATCCCTGGGATGCAAGGCTGGTTCAATATACGGAAATCAATAAATGCTATTCACCACATCAATAGACGTAAAGATAAGAACCATATGATCATCTCGATAGATGCAGAAAAAGCATTCGACAAAGCGCAGCATCCCATTATGTTCAAAACACTAGAAAAACTAGGGATAACAGGAACTTACCTCAACATGGTAAACGCTATATATGCTAAACCTCAGGCTAGCATCATCCTAAATGGAGAAAACTGAAGGCATTCCCTCTAAAATCTGGAACAAGACAGGGATGCCCTCTCTCTCCACTTCTGTTCAACATAGTTCTCGAAACACTGGCCAGAGCAATTAGACAGACGAAAGAAATTAAAGGCATAAAAATAGGAAAAGAAGAACTTAAATTTTCACTATTTGCAGATGATATGATTCTATACCTAGCAGACCCAAAAGGCTCTACAAAGAAACTATTAGAGCTAATAAATGAATTCAGCAAAGTGGCAGGATATGAAATCAACACGCATAAATCAAAGGCATTCCTGTATATCAGTGACAAATCCTCTGAAATGGAAATGAGGACAACCACTCCATTCACAATATCTTCAAAAAAAATTAAATACCTGGGAATCAACCTAACAAAAGAGGTAAAAGACTTATACAATGACAACTACAGAACCCTAAAGAGAGAAATAGAAGAAGATCTTAGAAGATGGAAAAATATACCCTGTTCATGGATAGGCAGAACTAACATCATCAAAATGGCGATATTACCAAAAGTTCTCTATAGGTTTAATGCAATGCCAATCAAAATCCCAACGGTATTTCTTGTAGAAATAGAGAAAGCAATCATGAAATTCATATGGAAAAATAAAAGACCCAGAATAGCAAAAACAATGCTAAGCAGGAAGTGTGAATCAGGCGGTATAGCGATACCAGACTTCAAACTATACTACAGAGCAATAGTAACAAAAACAGCATGGTACTGGTACCAAAACAGGCGGGTGGACCAATGGTACAGAATAGAGGACACAGAAACCAATCCACAAAACTACAACTATCTTATATTTGATAAAGGGGCTAAAAGCATGCAATGGAGGAAGGATAGCATCTTCAACAAATGGTGCTGGGAAAACTGGAAATCCATATGCGACAAAATGAAACTGAATCCCTTTCTCTCGCCATGCACAAAAGTGAATTCAAAATGGATCAAGGAGCTTGATATCAAATCAGAGACACGCCGTCTGATAGAAGAAAAAGTTGGCTACGATCTACATTCAGTGGGGTCGGGCTCCAAATTCCTCAATAGGACACCCATAGCACAAAAGTTAATAACTAGAATCAACAAATGGGACTTACTCAAACTAAAAAGTTTTTTCTCAGCAAAAGAAACAATAAGAGAGGTAAATAGGGAGCCTACACCCTGGGAACAAATCTTTACTCCTCACACTTCAGATAGAGCCCTAATATCCAGAGTATACAAAGAACTCAAAAAATTAGACAATAAGAGAACAAGCAACCCAATCAACAAATGGGCCAAGGACCTGAACAGACACTTCTCAGAGGAGGACATACAGTCAATCAACAAGTACATGAAAAAATGCTCACCATCTCTAGCTGTCAGAGAAATGCAAATCAAAACCACCCTAAGATACCATCTCACTCCAGTAAGATTGGCAGCCATTATGAAGTCAAACAACAACAAGTGCTGGCGAGGATGTGAGGAAAAGGGTACACTTGTACATTGCTGGTGGGACTGCAGATTGGTGCAGCCAATTTGGAAAGCAGTATGGAGATTTCTTGGAAAGCTGGGAATGGAGCCACCATTTGACCCAGCTATTCCCCTTCTCGGTCTATTCCCTAAAGACCTAAAAAGAGCATGCTACAGGGACACTGGTACATCAATGTTCATAGCAGCACAATTCACAATAGCAAGACTGTGGAACCAACCTAGATGCCCTTCAATAGACGAATGGATAAAAAAAATGTGGCATTTATACACAATGGAGTATTACTCTGCATTAAAAAATGACAAAATCATAGAATTTGCAGGGAAATGGATGGCATTAGAGCAGATTATGCTAAGTGAAGCTAGCCAATCCCTAAAAAACAAATGCCAAATGTCTTCTTTGATATAAGGAGAGTAACTAAGATCAGAGTAGGGACGAAGAGCAGGAGAAGAAGATTAACATTTAACAGGGATGAGAGGTGGGAGGGAAAGGGAGAGAGAAGGGAAATTGCATGGAAATGTAAGGAGACCCTCAGGGTTATACAGTGGAGGGGGTAGAGAGTGAGGAGGGGAGGGGAGGGGAGAGGTGGGGAGGGGGGAGGGGGGAGGATGGGAAAGGCAGCGGAGCACAACAGACACTAGTATGGCAATATGTAAATCAATGGATGTGTAACTGATGTGATTCTGCAATCTGTGTATGGGGTGAAGGTGGGAGTTCATAACCCACTTGAATCAAAGTGTGGAATATGATATGTCAAGAAATTTGTAATGTTTTGAACAACCAACAATGAAAAATTTAAAAAAAATGATAAAGAATATGTGTCTGAAATATTTATGTATCTATCTACCTATCTATCTGTTTATCTATCTAGTTTAGATCTAAACTGTGCCAGATACAAACATTCTTTCATGTAAAATACATAATAATTACATATAAAATATATGTCCTACAAATAAACTATAGAATCATTTTATATAGGCATGGACTAAAGTCAATTGAGATGTTTATTAATATTTCATTAAATTCATAAATTAATTTGGGAAGACTTCACATCTAGGTGGGTGCAGTGGCACACACCTGTAATCCCAGTGACTTGGGTAGATGAGGCAGGGGGATCGCAAGTCCAAAGCCAGCCTCAGCAACTTAGTGAGGCCCTGAGCAACTTAGCAAGACCCTGTGTCAAAATAAAAATAAAAAAATAAAATGGATTGGGCTTGTTGCTCAGTGGTTAAGTACTGGGATTAATCCCTGGTACCAAAAGAATTCCACCTATCACTTTGCATCTATTTACAACTTATTTTGTGTCCTTAAATTAAGCTTACAGTCTTTTTACTTAGGTCTTGAACATTTCTTGCCAAGTTTATTTATAGCTACTTAATATTCGTTGGTGCTTTTATTCATGAGTTATTTTTTATGTTATTTAGCTATAAGCTCATTGTCATAATCTAGTGGTTCTCAATTGAGATGATTCTTGTACCATAGAGAATATTTAAAATATCTAGAGACATATTTTTGGTCCTAATTGTACAAGGGGGTACTATGGGCATCCCAATGCAAACATCTTTAAATGCAGAAGACAATACTCTAAAACAAATTATTGTCTGATCCAAAATGCTAACTCTGTTGAGACTGAGAAAACCTGCATAAGAGAAAACTATTATTTTACTTTGAAAATTTTAATTTTAATACTTACAGTTTACTGAACTATCTCATTAATTTTATTTTACTCTTTATCTAGAATTATTCATGTAGACTGCAGTATCATTATTAATACATGTCCCCTTATCTCCAATATTTGAATCTCATTTTGTTTATCTGACTATAGTGAGCAGAACTACTAAAATATTAAATAATTATGGTATCTGAAAATCATTTTGTCTCCTTCCTGTTTTTAATGGGAAAATCTCTGGTTCAAGGTTTTCTAAATAGTGTTTCACAGAAGGTGTTCCAATCAGATAGTTCCCTTTAAAGAGTATCTGTGGAAGTCCTACATATCATATCCTTCTCCATGAATGTCACATTTTTATTAGTATATTAAAGGAACACTTTAAAATGATTTTAGAGTGCAGCAGTTCCAAATCTTGTTAATACATTAAAATAAACTTCTGGAACTTTAAAAAAAATACCCCAAACTAGAGTATATTTTCAGAAATTCTGAGTTAATTGATCTCTGGTGGAATTAAGGCATCAGAAACTTTTTTTAAAAATCTCTCAATGTGATTCTTATGTACGGCCTGGTTTGAAAACCATTATTTTTGCTTCTCAACATTAAACATGAAGCTGGTTGTTGGTTTGAGATAAATAATTATAACGTGTCACGTATGATAAATTTAGCTTCTCTTTAAACAAGAGGTTTTAAAATCAGAAATGCCCATTAGCAGTTCATTTTCTATTGCTTTTAGTAAGCAATATTCTCCATGCTGTTTTCTGATCTCAGATTCTTCATTTGTAACTACTTGCTTTGGCTTCATGAATGCAATGTTCTTTTCAGTCTCTTAGAAAATAGAAACTAAACATTTTCTCATGTTTCTCCCCAAAAGACTGTGAAGAAGTATCTTTAGTCTGATTCTTGAAGTGAACCCATTTTTCTAATCTGCAGTACTTCATAAATCCATCCACATTCTTCTATTTTCTCACTTGGGAGAAATACACAGATGTGTTAGTTTATGCTTATAATGCCTGCTTAAATGGCTTTCCCACTGTAGCTTTTCTCTTGAACAAGATATAATTTGTTAGGAAGGATACCTTCCTTCTTCACATACTCTCTGTCAGTTAGGGAGCTTGTAATGTTTTGAACAACCAATAAATAGGTATATTATGTTTGCTTCCTATATTTACATTTATCTGATTATTGACAAAGGTGACAAAAATATAAGTTGGAGAAATAATAGCCTTTTTAAACACATGATGTTGTGGAAACTGAATATCCACATGTAGAGGAAGAAAACTGGATTCTTATTACTCACGTTGTACAAAAGTCAAATCAAAATGGATCAAAGACTTAGGAATTATACCAGAAACATTATAACTGCTAGAAGAAAACTTCATCAAAGTAGCAGAATATAAAATTAATACCCATAAATCAATTACATTCCTATACACCAATTATGAATCAGGTGATAGAGAAATCAGGAAAACTCTTCCATTCACAATAGCCTCAAAAAATAAAATATTTGGGAATCAAACTATCAAAAAAACAAAACTGAAGAAGACCTCATAAAATGGAAATATCTCCCATGTTCTTGGATAAGCAAAATTAATTTTATCAAGATGGCCATACTACCAAAAGCGTTATGCAGATTTAATGCAATTCCTATTAAGATCCCAATGATGTTCTTCACAGAAATAGAAAAAGCAGTCATGAAATTTATTTGAAAAATAAGAGGCCCAAAATAGCCAAAGCAATCCTCAGCAAGAAAAGTAATGCAGGAGGCATCACAATATAAAATCTTAAATTATACTACAGAGCAACAGTAACAAAACAACATGGTATTGGCACAAATATTGAAGACCAATGGAACAGAATAGAGGACACAGACACATACCCACATAAATACAGTTATCTCATTCTAGACAAAGTTGCCAAAAACATACACTGGAAAAAAATAGTGCTGGGCAAACTGGAAATCTATAGGTACTGGATTGAAAATGAACCCTTATGTCTCACCTGCAGAAAACTCAACTCAAAGTGAGTCAAGGACCTTGGAATTAGACCAAAGACCCTGCACATACTAAAAAAAAAAAAAAAAAAAAAAAAAAAGTAGACCCAACTCTCCATCACATTGGTGCTTAGGAACTGACTTCCTCAATACGACTCCTAAAGTGTAAGAAGTGAAATCAAGAATCAATAAGTGGGATGGCATCAAACTAAATAACTTATTCACAGCAAAGGAAACAAGAACATGAACAGAGAGCCTACAGAATAAGAGAAAAAAAATTGTCACCTGAACCTCAGATACAGCATTAATTTCCAGGATATATAAAGAACTAAAAATGAATATTCAACACCAAAAAAAAAAAAAAAAAAACGTCAAATAACCCAATCAATAAATGGACAAAAGGAATTGAACAGGCACTTCACAGAAGAAGAAATACGAATGGTGAATAAATATGTGAAAAAGTGTTCAGTATCTCTAGCAATTATAGAAATATAAATTAAAACTACATTGAGATTTCATCTCACTTCAGTCAGAATAGCAATTACCAATAATCTAAGTAATAATAAATTTTGGTGAGGATGTAGGGAAAAAGTTCACTGGTACGATGCTGGTGGGACTGCAAATTGGTGCAATACCTCTGGAAAGCAGTATGGAGATTTCTTAGAAAACATGGAATGGAGCCACCATTTGACCCAGTTATCCCATTCATCTGCTTATACCTGAAGGACTTAAAAATCAGCATACTATAATGAGCAAGCCACATCAATGTTTATAGCAGCTCAATTTACAATAGCCAAGGTATGGAAACAACCCAGGTGCCCTTCAACACATGAATGGATGAAGAAAATGTGATACACACACACACACACACACACACACACACACACAGGGAATATTACTCAGCCTTAAAGAAGAATAAAAATATGGTTTTTGCTGATAAATGGATGGAATTGGAGAATGTCATGCTGAGTGAAATAAGCGAGTCCAAGGAAAACAAAGATACCTGATTCTGGGACTGCAGATGAGAATACACAAGATAATTCTGGAGGATAAGGAAGTGATAGAGGAAGCAGGCGCTCCAGGGCGAGCGCAAAGGTCTGGAGGAGACTCTGCAAAACCTGCAAGCACGCTATGTAGAGAAGGTGCTAAGGCGAGGACGCCAGGGCCGACTGATGGAGGAATGCAAAGGCGCAGATGAGGCGGTGCTGGCCCGCGTTGAGCTGGAAAAGTTTATCGACAGTCGGATGGACGAAATCGCTTTTCTGAAAAAAGTGCACGAAGAGGAGATCGCCAAGCTGCAGGAGCAGATCCAGTATGCACAGATCTCGGTGGAGATGGACGTGTCCTCCAAGCCCGACCTGTCCTCAGCGCTCAAGGACATCCGCGCGCAATATGAGAAGCTGGCCCCCAAGAGCGTGCAGAATGCTGAAGAGTGGTTCAAGAGTCGCTTCGCAGGAGAGCCCAACCAGGAACACCGAAGCGGTGCGCGCCGCCAAGGACGAGGTGTCCGACAGCCATCGCTTACTCAAGGCCAAGACCAATTGAAGCGCCGAGGTATGAACGAAGCCCTTGAGAAGCAGCTGCAGGAGCTAGAGCACAAGCAGAACACCGACATCAGTGCTATGCAGGATACAATCAACAAAATAGAAAACGAACTGAGAACCACAAAGAGTGAAATGGCCCGTTACATAAAAGAATACCAAGACCTCCTCAACGTGAAGATGGCTTTGGATATTGAGACTGCAGCTTACAGGAAACTCTTGTAAGGCGAGGAGACCCGACTCAGTTTCACCAGCGTGGGCAGCTTAACCAGCGGCTACTCCCAAGGCTCCCTGGTCTTTGGCCGATCCGCCTATGGAGGTCTGCAGACCAGCTCCTACTTGATGTCCTCCGGCTCCTTCCCCTCTTACTACACCAGCCACGTCCAGGAAGAGCAGATCGAGGTGGAGGAGACCATCGAGGCTGCCAAGGCCAAGGAAGCCAAGGACGAGCCGCCCTCTGAAGGGGAAGCTGAAGAGGAGGAGAAGGAAAAGGAAGAGGGTGAGGAAGAGGAAGGAGCCGAAGAGGAAGAAGCTGCCAAGGAAGAATCTGAAGAAGCAAAAGAGGAAGAAGAAGGAGGAGGGAAGGTGAAGAAGGAGAAGAAACCAAAGAAGCTGAAGAGGAGGAGAAGAAAGAAGAAGGTGCTGGGGAGGAGCAAGCAACCAAGAAGAAAGAGTGAGCGCCCTTTCCCTCATTATTCCAGGAAAAATTCTCCTGAAATCAGGTCAACCTCGTCACCAACCAACCAGTTGAGTTCCAGATCCCATATGATTTAAGAAGTCAATATACGTATGATTCTGAGATGACTTAGGATGGACATTCAATGTTATGCTATGAATTTCCTCCTTATGCAGAGTATCCATTTGCTTGCAGTGTGGCTTTCTGGCTTGCTACCAGCCTGTGCATGGTCCACACTTATGAGTTCAGGATCTATGGCAATGTGAATCATTCAGATGTTTACAACAGAAACACAACATGAATAAATGAATTCACTAATGTCAATGTTAAACTTCATGGAAAATAGTCCTTTGAACCTTTGGTGGTTAGAAATTAAAGACCTTGAGTTATTGCAATAAATAGTAAGTAAAGTTACATTGAATGACATAAAAAAAGGAAGTGATAGATGTCTATCAAAAACATACAAAAGATAACCAAAAGCTCCTCCAGTGGCCAAAGTTGGATAATGACAACAAAAAATAAATAAATTCATATTCAATTATAAATTAAAGTGTCTCAGGTCATATTCATATAAAATAAATGCTTAAAAATAATTAGAAACAAAATAGACAAATATGTTTTAGAAGAATTCAAAATAATTCATGTGGGTAGTCTACCCTTAAGGATGTGAGGCATAATTCCCAAGTCCTTAAGTGTGGGATATACACAATGACTACTTTCCGAAAAGTGCATTGTTAAAGGAGGAAAGAAAAGGAATCTGACAAATATTGCCTCAGTCATGTGATCAAGGTTAACACCAAGAGTGAAAAATCACGTATCTTTGATATGATGAAATGAGAATGGTGATTTACCTCTGTGCTCTTCCTCCTAAAACCTATAACCATGGTCTAATCATCAAAAAATGGAAGAAACATCAGACAAATTTCAATTGAGGAGCAGTGTACAAAATATTGAAGAGTAATACTTGAAACTGTCTAGGTCATCAAAAACAGAGAAAATCTGGAAACCTATCATAACTTATAGGAATCTAAAGAGACAATATAGCTAAATGTAATGTGATGTCCTGGAAGAGATTCTAGAACATAAAAGGTATTATTACGTAAAACTTAAAGACCTATTAAAAAAGTATCTACTTGTTAATGGTGTACCAATATTGGCCCTTATTATAACAAATAAAGCAAATTAATATAAGATGTTAAAATATAGAAGAAACTATTTTAATAAATCTAACATTATTATAAAATAAAAGTTTACTTAAAGAGCATGCAAACATATTTAAATTAATACATTAGATACATAAAAATATGAGTATATAAACTAAAATATTTGAAATGACAATTACATTGAATGCGATTGATGGCAAGTTAAACCATGGCAGAAGATAAGTGAATCTGAGGAAATAGCAACAAAAAGTCTCAAAAGGAACTCAGAAGAAAAATATATGTATTTTTACAATTTCAAGAGGTCTAATGTATGTATATTTGGAATCCCTAGAAATAGAGGTGGAAATTGAATTTTTTTTAAATAGCTTAAAATTTTCCATATTTACTGAAAATTATAATCCATATTGTGCATGAAGTCCAATGAAGCTCAAACAAAATAAACATGAAGATAACCACAATGAAAAAAAAAGAAATCTTAAAAGCATCACAAAAGGGGTGTCATTCTTTGTATAAGGAACAAATATAAAGATGACACAAGAATTCTCATGGGAAAAATGCAAGTGAAAAATCAATGAAGCAACATCTTTAAAGTACTAAAAGAAAAAATTGCTCACAAATAAGTTGAGATAATTTATTACCAGAAGACCTGAACTTCTGGAAATTTTTAGGCAGAAAGAAGATTATTCCAGATGGAAATATTGGTAGGTACAGAAGAGATTACCAAGGGGTATTTGAAAAAAACTTCTGGGGGTGATGAGTGTGTTAATTGTCTTGATAGTAGTGATCATTCTTTGGTGTATGCATGAATACACTTTTTTTCAATTATACACTTTAAATATGTGCAATTTACTGTTAAAAACACTAGTAGAATATATTCCAATTATTCCACTTCTAAAAAATAAGAAGTGCAATCATGATATGCAACTTGATTTTTGTCTTTATATTCTAATGCTATGGTATACCCTCTCCTCTTAGTTTCAACTTTTAAAATAACCTGGACTACTAAAATTTCATTATTGAAAACTATGTAAATGCTTTTAGCATTTTTAGCATTTTCAATGAAAAAGAAAAAGGTACAGATTACAAATAAGAGGTAAGACAAAGGGGCAAGAGAACTGAAGGGAAAACAAATGCTAATGTCTTGATCTTACAAAATACAAATTAAGAGATGATTGATATGTGATATAACAAGATACAAGTGTGTATCATTTGCAAAGAAAATCAATATAATATCTAAAAATAGATATATAAATATATCTGAGTACCATTTATGTGATGCAGTATAAGTAAGCTTGTTTTACCTAATTATATCAGGAAGTAAAAAGACAATGTGTAAGATTAATGACTCAATATTTACCAGTGTAAACATATTACTTGGAGACATGAAAGTAACAATCAGGAGTTAAAGTGTTTAAGATTGTTAAATTTAAAGTATTGGGCTGGAGTTGTAGCTCAGTGGTAGAGCGCTTGCTGAGCATGTGTGAGGCACTGGGTTCAATTCTCAGCACCACATATAAATAAATAAAGGTCCATCAAGAACTAATAAAATATTTTTTAAAAATTAAATTATTTAAGTACTCTGGGAGGGATATAGACTGGGGATATTTTTATATTAAACCCTTTTCTGTTATTTTATTAAATTCTGTGATTTGGCTTTAAAATAGATTTTAAATGCATAAGTTTGAAAAACTCTTTTAAAAGGAAGCTAAATATGATTATCAGAAATTTATCATTATAAGCAAATGTTAACTGCTGAAATTTCTATACATAGATTGTTGGAAGGATATATTACAGCAGTGTGTTCACACATGGTGATGAATGCATTTCATATTTTTCCTTCCTCTTGAAATAGAAAAATTTGAGTCCTAAAAAGACACTGAAAACTATCCTTTTAAGACTTAAAAAAGAAACTTTGATTGACAGTCCCTAAATAATTATGGACATAGTGAATGTCAGTATCCACCACTCTTCAGTGCTTTGAACATATTCCTGTAAAGCAAGAGAAGATTGATGGGGCTGAAAGGCAGTTAATTTGAAATGAATAAAGGGAACTGACTGTTTGCAATAGATGTCGTTGACCTGCGAAATTCTCTGCCATAGTGTGTTACCAAGAAGAGTCATTTGCAGCTGTATTAAAACTGAATTTAGAATTTTCAATCATGTAAACTAAAGAAATAGCCTAGAGAAAATTAAGCCTTGAATGGAAATGCATCACTACATAAGTTTTTTTTCTGCAAAAATAGCTATTAGAACATGATGCTAAATTATTATAAGATTGGATACAGAAACATTTAATTTTTCCTACAAATATATACTGTGAATGCTTTATTCCCCTCCCCTCACACTTAGTCATAACATATATGGAGAGTCCCAATACAATGAGAAATTAAATATTTTTCAATCATTAACAACTATGTTTGGTAAACATAGGATACACTAACACAAATGGAGGCTAAGTATATGTATATCCTATTAGATTATCATAAGCTATTTTTAGAAGGAACATAGATATTTTCCTTATCACAACTTCCAATAAGGACACACCAAAGATGGAAAATGTGTGCTATAATTCAACTCTAATATCTCATAAACATGATTAAACTTGGCAAAATATTAATAAAATTTTATTACTAAATATGAAGGGGCAAGTTTTTTTCTCACTACTTCAATTTGACATTATACTAGAGATTCTAGTCAAGCTAATTAAGTAAGAAAAAGAAATAAAACTATTCAGATAGAAAATGAAGATATTAAATACCTTAGTCTGTACTACTATAACAAATACCTGAGACTTGGTAGTTTAAAATGAGCAAAAATATTCTTCTCTTATTATTTAGAAAGCTGGGAAGTCCAAGATCAAGGTGCTGACAGGTTTGGTGTCTGGGGAAAACCTCTTTTCATTGGTTTCATCTAGTTGTACCCATGTGGTAGAAGAAATAGAAGGGCAAAGTGGATAAATGGTTTGTGCCCACAGAAGAAAAGCAGAAGAGAGTGAACTTACTCCCTCAAGCCTTTTTACTTGGGCCTTAATTCCACTCATGAGGTCTCTACTTTCCTGAATTAATTATATCCTAAAGGTCCTACCTCTTAGTACTGTTGCACTGACCATTAAGTTTCAGCACATGAATTTTGATGACCCATTGAGAACATAGCATAAATATATCTCTATTTATAGATAACATTAAATTGTATATGAAGAATGCAAAGGAATCCATGAAAATTCTAGTAGAAATAATAAATAAGTTCAGTATGGTTATAGATCAATAATAAAAATCAATTCCATTTCTGTACACCAGTAATAAACAATCCAAAACTGAAATTAAACATAAACTACATTTACAAAGCATCAAAAATTGTTAATAAATTTCACATAAAAGTGCAGTATTTGTAAATTAAAAGCTAGAAAACATTGTTGAGATAAATCAAAGAAGACTCCAATAAATGGGAACACTTTCCATTTTCTTGTGTTAGAAAACATGTGTTGGAAATCATTCCTACATAAGTACATCTTTGTAACCCTGGAAGAGACAATTTTTCAATAAAACATTAAAAACACAAATAACAATAAAAAATAGGTAAATTATACTGCATTAAAAGTAAAATAATTTTGTTTCAAAGAACATTAATAAAATAAAGAGACAAAATGGAAGAAAATTCAGTAATTATATATCTGATGAGAGAATTTTATTAAGTATATGTAAAGAATTCTTATAACTATAATAATAAAACGAACAGCTCATTTAAAAATAATGAAAGGTTCTGAAAAAGTAATTATTTAAAGAGGATATACATATAGCCGACAAGCACAGGAAAAGCTGCTCAATATCATTAGTCATTAACAAAAGACAAATCAATACCGTAATGAAATGCTGCTTCATATCCACTACAATGGGTATAATCAAAAGGGCAGATAAGAATGTGTTAAAAATGTGAGAAGAAACTGGAAACATGGATTGCTGGTGTGATTATCATAGTGTTGCCACTCCAGAAAACAGTGTGGTGGTTCCTCAAATAGTAAAAACTATATATGATGTAGTTGAGAATTCTACTTCTCTGTTATACACAAGATAATGGAAAACACATTAATAAAAATACTTGTGCATGGATGTTTATGACAGTATTCTTCATGATAGCCCCAAAGCAGAAACCACACAAATGCCCACTAATTGGTGAATAAATAAAAGTTGTTTTATTTTTTTAGTATTTTTTTATTTTTATTTTTGGTTGTTCAAAACATTACATAGTTCTTTACATATCATATTTCATACATTTGATTCAAGTGGGTTATGAACTCCCATTTTTACCCCGTATACAGATTGCAGAATCACATCGGTTACACATCCACTTTTTTACATACTGCCATACTAGTGTCTGTTGTGTTCTGTTTTATATATACAATTGCACACTGTGCAACTATAAGAAGGAAGGAAGTCTAGATGCTATGACATAGGTGAAGTTTGAAAATATTAGGATAATTGGAAGAAACCAGTCAAAAAAATCTCCTTTTTTGACTGGTTTCTTCCAATTATCCTAATATGGGCATACAAGTATATATTTGACATACAGATTTCAAAATAACTCATTTTATGTGAAATGTTCACAATATGTAAATACACAGGGAAAGCAAATTACTAGTTATCCAGGGGGCTGGGAATGGAGCAAGTGCATGGGATTTCATCTTGAGTAATAAAAATGTTCCAAATTTAGATAGTGGTGAGGTTAAACAACTCTGAATATACTAAAAAAAAGTGTCATTGCATGCTTTAAGATTGTGAAATCTGTGTTATATGACTTGTATCTCAATGAAGCTGTCATAAAATAATGAAGTTAATGATCAATATTTTTTTATTTAGCATAGACTATATAAAAGCAAGCATTAGCAACATAAGGAAAGGGGTAGATTTAATTCTTCTTTAAGATTAGTTAATGTCTAAACAAATAGTAATATAGTTTCAACCAGGCCAAATTTTCAGGGATAAGATAATTTTATGGATTACTAGTGTGATTCTAAATTATATTAAGAAGGAATCTTTTTTATGCAAAAGATATATTCACTGTTAAATAAGTGGTATAAAATAGCAACAGCTATTAGAAAAGCAAATTGTAGTCTTATCTATTTATAAATACATATCTTCACATACATGCAAGTACATTCCACTCTGCAATTGGAAATGAATCGATTATATAATACATGCATTAGACTATTCAGGGATAATTGAGGGTATAACATGTATCATGTGATTACTCTGAGTCATCAAAAATATTAATTAGTGTACAAGTAATATATTTTTGAGATTATGACCTGAAATTAACAGTTATTGCTAAGTTAATAGGGAAATATACAATTCAGATAAAAAGTACTGTACAATGAATTTCAGTCAGCATAAAGGTAGATCAGATAGTCACCAAGATGGATTTATAGGAAACTTTAATAACATAATGAAAATTGATATAAAATATCATTAGGGAAAAATATTTCATATGGAAAAACAAGTAAAATACATTGTATTTTGGTACTACTTTTAGTTTGGTGCTGAATCTCTGAAATCTTTATTTTGTTATCAAGTTATAACTCAATAAAGAGAAAACTGTATAAAATGCTAATTCCTGTGATTTGTACATTATTGATATTTTTCCTTGCATTTTGCCTTAACCAGATATCACTGGCTAATCTTGTACTTACTGTATAAACAAATAAACCTTGAATAAACATTTTCAACAAGGAGCTGTTGTTCTTTTTAGGTGACAATAGTATTTAGAAACCAAAATCTGAGGACTACGTGTTCTTATTGTTACATATGTCTTTGTTTGTTTTTAAAAAATTGTAAATTAACAAATTATGGTCATATTTAGGGTATGTTAATTAGCTTGATGTAGTTCAAGTGTTGATGGACATTTAACTCAATCCCATAACTTGTTTATTGTGCTTCATTGAACATGGGCATACAAGTATATATTTGACATACAGATTTCAAAATTTTTGGATAACTACCCAAAAGTGGGATTTTGGGATCATATGATAACTTAATTTTTTAATAATCTGCATATAATTCTCCATAATATATGTACTAAATTTCATGTCCAGTAATAGTGTACAAGGGTTTTCTTTCCTCCAAATATTCACCAACACTTGTTATTTTTCATTGTTTTGGTAACAACCATTCTGATGTGTGGCTTTAGTTTGTATTTCCCTAATTATTACTGATGTTGAGCAACTTTTCATATAATAGTTGGCTAATTGTAAGTGTTATTCTGGAAAATTTCTATTCAAGTTCCTTTTCCATTTTAAAATTGGATTGTTTTATTTATCTACAATTGTTTCAGTTCCTTATATTTTTCATATTAACCCCTTATCAAATGTATGAATTGATGTCATTAGTGGGCCTTAAGGGCAGCTAGGAAAAATAGTAATAGCAACAGCAATAATGAAAAATCATAAGTTTTCATATGCTCATTTAAACTTAAAATTAAATAATTTCTTCTTAAAAATTTATATCTGTATACCCTTTCTCTTTTATTCATTTTTTAAATATCTTTATTTATTTTTATGTGGTGCTGAGGATTGAACCCAGGGTCTCGCATGTACTAGATGAGTGGTCTACCGCTGAGCCACAACCCTAGCCCTTCTCTTTGCTTGTTAACATTAACACAAACAATTTATTTGACTTATCTGACAATATACATGTAGCTTCAAAATTACAATGAAAATATTGTTACTAAAAGAAAAATTACTAAGTAGATATTAAAGTTTCTCTGTTATTTTTGTCCTGAAAGATATCCTACTAAAGATGTACTGTCTCAGTGCTACCTGAATGATGTTACCTGAAACAATTATTTTTCTGTGTGGTTACTTTAACAGTTGGACATGCAGTTAAGTTTGTTTATTTTGGCTTACTTTCCAGTTTAGAGTGTATTGTTTTCCATTTTCATTTAAGCATACATTTGTATGTATAAAATACATGCTTCAAAATAAAAAAATAACAGTAATACAAAGTAGAACTCTCACTTCTGAATCTACCCTGTAAGCTTTATTCTCACAATTGAAGCATAGAATGTGTTGTCCACAGTAAATGGAAGAAACTCAGGCCTATTTGACTAAGTCTAAGTGCCCTAGACAAATAAATAGGAACGTTAGTAAATCACTGAATGCTGACACAGGGGAAAGAATCATATATGTTTGAATAGGCTAGAAGAATTCAGGCCAACATAATCAGGGAAGAGTAAGAGGAACATGATTCACAAAAAGTCCAAGTGATTTCATGCAGATTAAAATAGACTTCATGTTCTATACTGATTGCTCTCACAAGTTTATTTCTTAATGTTTCATAGTGAAAACATATAAGCAAGCACACATAGTAACCTCATGATAGTAAAGCAAAGGCAATTCATCTGCTCTATGCTGGCTTTTCAGTAAAAATAGATGTTAGGTCTACAAATATTGTTTGTGCTTATAGAAATATGAAATACATAGGAAAACTATCTTGGATGAGAAAAGAGACTAGATTTACTAAACAGTAACTTTCTTTCTAATAAGCTGTATGGGGTATGAATACAAATAAATGTTGACTATATGAAATAACAAAAATTAAAATATCTTGTAATGTTATTGATAAATGACGATCTAAAGTACAAGATTATTATAACATAAGTGATTGGAGAGAGAATTTTATATATTTATTTTATTTTTTAAAAAAATTATTGGTGCATCATAATAATACATAATAGTTGGAGGCATTATGCCATATATACATGCATATAACATAATTTGATCAATCTTATATTTATAAAATTAGTAAAATTATTTATATCATATGTCAATAAACTTAGGATACATTTTGTTACCTTTAGGCTAAATATCTGAAGAATAATAAGGGAATGTATATGTATTAAGGTAACAATAAAAATATTGACAGAAAAGAAAACAGAAGAGGATATTAAAAAGAAAAACAATTTTGCACAAATAGAAATAATGACGAAGATGTTGATTATATCTAATTGGTAAGTGCATTAAAACTTAAGTAACTATACCAATTATCAAGGGAAAATTGTCAAAATGAATTTTCAAAAGAAAATAGAACACTCTGCTTTGAAAACATACTATATTTAAATATAATTAAAATAGAAAAGTTGAAAGAGGGTGCAAAAAGGTACACCATGCAAACAGTAACCAAAGGAGTTTTTTTGTTTGTTTGGGGGTGCATTTTTTAACAAATATCAGACAAAGTAGATGTCAAGAATAGAAGCATTAGAGTAGAGGGAAGTGAAGAGGTGGTGGGAAGATGGGAGAGGAAGGGGAAATACTGGGGACTGAAGTAGAGAAAATTATATTCCATATGAACCCTATTGTCATGTACAACTAAAAAGAACCAATAAAATGACTAGAAGCATTATTAAATATGGAGTATAATATTTTATGAAGAAAGGTCAAACCACCAGGGAAGCATACTAATTATAAATTTACATTTATCTACTGACATATCATCAAAACATACAATGTATATATTCATGGATGAAGTTAAAGTAAGAATTAGACGTTCAAAATTATTCTGTAACTAATAGAAATTCATGCAAAACCAGTATGGATATTAAAGATTCAAATGACATATCCAACAAATTAGACATAATTGACATATGTATTAAAATGGTAGCATAGACTACACATGATTTTCAGTGCACATGACAATAGTCAGGCCATAAGGTATGTGCTAACAGGTTTAAATGACTGAAATCATATATATTGTGTTCTATCCACAAGAAAATTAAACAAGTGAAGTACAAAATGGTATATAACTATGAATGAGTAACATGTTGGTAAATTAGATGACATAATTCTAAAAAACTCATATCTCAAATAATACATTTTAACACAAATTAGATTGTTTTAAAATTAATATTAATAAATATAAAACATAATGAAACATGAGATGCCACTGAAACTGAAGAATAGTATGCCTAGATGATGCAATGATGCAATGATTTGGATATGAAATGAGTTTGTTCCCCAAGAGGTCACGTGTTCAAAACTTGGCCCTCAGTGTGGCTCTGAGAGGCAGGGGAACATTTAAGAGGTGAGTCCATGAAAAAGGTTAATGGGGGCACTGCCCTCATAAGGGATTAATATAGTTCTTTTGGGATCTCAGTTCATGAGATAGCAGTTGTTATAAAAAGGGCAAGCCTAGCCAGAATGCCTCTGGTTTTCTGTCTCACCGTGGGACCTCTTTTCACATGTTCCCACCAATGTTATGCCATCTAATATGAGGCCCTAACCAGAATTTAAATGCATGGAGCCACTTGATCTTGGACCACCAGTCTCCAGATATACAAGGTAAATATATCTTTTTTTCTTTAGAAATAACCTAGATTCAGGTATTTTATTATAGCAACAGAAAATGGACTAATACAAATGATTATGTATAAATTAGTATGATATATTCATATGTAATATATAAATTATATACAAGAAAAGAATTAACTATACTAATGTAAGATTAATGATATTATTGATATGTAATAAATGAACAAGTAATAATAAATATCCAAGTATCCATCTTAAGAATATATAAAAATATATATTCTCTATTTTTTTGTATTTGCTAAGAGTTGCTTTGTGGCCTAAGCTATGATATATTTTAGAGAAACATCCATGTGCTGCTGAGAAGAAAGTGTATTCAATCATTTATGGATTAAATATTCTATATATGTCTGTTAAGTAAAAATTTTAATTTTTTGCATTTTCCTGTAGCTTATTTTTTTAGCTTATGTTTGTAGGATGCCACAGAGC
This sequence comes from Marmota flaviventris, assembly GCF_047511675.1. Classification (NCBI taxonomy): domain Eukaryota; kingdom Metazoa; phylum Chordata; class Mammalia; order Rodentia; family Sciuridae; genus Marmota; species Marmota flaviventris. The sequence continues at coordinate 108,384,008 of NC_092518.1, read as the reverse complement.
TATACTAACAAAAACAGCATGAGACTGTTACCAAAATAGACATGAGGACCAGTGGAACAGAATAGAAGACACAGAGACAAAGCCACATATATACAGTTATCTGATACTAGACAAAGGTGAGCAACACAAATGGTCAACAAATATATGAAAAAATATTCAACAACACTAGCAATTAAAGAAATGCAAATTAAAACTATACTGAGATTCCATCTCACTCCAGTTAGAATAGCAATTAACAAGAATATAAATAACAATAAATGTTGGCAAAGATGTGGTGAAAAAGTACACTCAGACATTACTGGTAGGACTGCAAATTGGTACAATCCCTCTGGAAAGCAGTATGGAGATTCCTCAGAAAACTTGGAATGGAACCACCATTTGACCCAGTTATCTCACTCCTTGGTTTATACCCAAAGGACTTAAAAATAGCATACATGCAGCCACTTTAATGTTTATAGTAGCTCAATTCACAATAGCCGAGCTATGGAACCAACCTAGGTGTCTTTCAACAGATGAATGGATGAAGAAAATGAGGTATATATACACAATGGAATATTATCCATTCATAAAGAAGAATGAAACTATGGCATTTGCCAATAAATGAATGGAACTGGAGACTATCATCCTAAGTGAAATAAGCCTATCCCAAAAAACTGGAAGCTGAATGTTCTCTCTGATATGTGGATGCTAATGCTCAATAAGGGAAGGGGAAAGGGAGGAATAGAAGTCCATTGGATTAGACAAAGGGGAAAAAAAGAGAAAGGAGGGGGATGAGAATAGGAAAGAAAGTACAATGGATCAGACATAACTTCCTTATGTTCATATATGAATACACCACCAGTGAAACACCACATCATGTATAACCACAAGAATGGGATCCTAATTAGAATCAGTTATACTCCATGTATGTATAATATGTCAAAATAAACTCTTACTATCACATATATCTAAAAAGAAAAAAATTAAAAATATAAATATAACAGAACAGAAAATTAAAACCAAATAAAGTAGAAGGAAATAAATATAAGAGCATAAATGAATAAAATAATCAAAAATAAAATCAACAAAGTCAAAAGTTGGTCATTTTAGAAGACTAAATACAAGTAATAATGCCCTGATAAGAATGATCAGAGAGGCTGGGGTTGTGGCTCAGTGGTAGAGCACTTGCCTAGCATTTTCCAAATAGAAAAGGAATCAATTACTAATATCAGGAATAAAGATGTTACTAAAAATGCTATAGACATTAAAAAGTTAAAGCATAATATGAACAATAATATTCCAAGTATTTGAATATGTATAGAAAATTCTTGAATGCCACAATATACTAAGATTAACAAAAATAAATATAAAATGTTAATAATCCTATCTGTATTAAACATCTTTATTTGTAATGTCAAACTTTCCAATAAATAAAATTTCAGAATCTATAGCCTTATCAGTATTACTCTCAAAACACCCGGAATGTATAAAACCAAATTAAAACTTTCTTGAGAATGAGAAAAAGGAAACTGTAGAATGAATGTTGCTTATTTTATGATATCAGAATAAAACAGATCTCAAAACTTTACCTGGATACTACGAAAATAGAAAATTACAGACTGGAATCTCATATACAAATACAAAAGTTCTAACAAATATCAGTAAACTGAGTCCTGGACTATCTAAAAAAAGATATATGTTATTATGATTAATTTGGTTTTATTCCAAAATGTGAAGATGTTCAACATATAAAACTCAATCAATGTAATTAACTATTGCACAGAGAAAACAATACAATCCTTACAATTAATATTTTAAAAATAATAAAATGCATGATACAATTATTTGAAAACTAGCAATATTAGAAAACTCCTTCATCTGATGAAGACTAGGCCAAACAAAAAAAATAAATAAATAAATAAATGCTAAATGAAAGCTCTTTCCTTGAGCCTAGAAACAATATAAAAATATCCTTATTATCACTTCTATTTAAATTATATGAGAGCAGTTTTTGTTCTAGGTAAGACAAATAAAGCTCACTTCTTACTTTCTCTTGTTGAAAGCACTCATAAAGCATGGAAAGAATGTGTGATTCACATTATTTGAGAAATACAAAAAAATAATAGCAGCCAGTAAATTGGGAGAGAATGTCAGAATTTGTGAAGTCCCACCATATCAGCAGTGATCTGGTGCATAATGGGACTTGTAAACACATAAAATTTCTAAGTTTTAATTCATATGGTAAAATATTTATCTTAGATAGTCTGAAAATTAATAATACATCCGTTTTAATTCTTAGAGAAATTTTTCCCTTTGGCTGGCTTTATTTCATTTAGTTTACTTATTTGATTTGTTTTTTAGAGAGAGAGAGAGAGAATATGTTTTGTAGACAGACACAACAAAATGCCTTTATTTTTATGTGGTGCTGAGAATCGAACCCTGGTCCCACCCGTGTTAGGCAAGCACTCTACCACTGAGCCACAATCCCAGCCCACACTTATTTGATTTTCACTGTATCACTTTGAATAGTTTTTTGTGGTTTGGTAGGCTGAGCCAGCATTAGCAACTTAATGAGGTTGTAAGCAACCTAGTGAGACCCTTTCCCAAAATAAATAAATAAATAAATAAATAAGTTAAAAAGGCTGAGGATGTGGTTCAGTGGTTAAGTACCCCTGAGTTTAATCTCTGGCACACACACGAAAAAATGAAATAAATAAATAAATAAATCCAAATAATAATCTTTAGATTATTTTCACCTCAATAAAGTAGAAAAAACACATAGCAAATGGAATTAATAAATTAGTCAGATTTAAAATAGAAAAACAATAGAAGAAATAAAATTCACCGAAATCAATGGGCGATTCTTTTTGAATATAGATAAAATTGATAAATCTTTAGCAAGATTTGCAAAGGACAAAATTTAAAAAAATACTAACATAAGAAAGATAATAGGAAATATAACAGCACAGTAGGAAAACATTGAAAGGATAACAAGGAAGTGCTGCAAACAAGTCCTCATGTGTACATTTCATAACAGATGATATGGACCAATTTTCAAAGCCCAAATGATTGCTTTAAAATAAATTATCTCTCCCCTCTTTTGACCACAAAATATCCATATCTTCACCATTGTAACCTATAAATATTAAATTCAATGGCAGAAAGGTACTTTGCAAATGTAATTAAGTTAAGAATCTTATTACTGTAAGATTATCTTGAATTTTCCCAGTGAGTGGGATGTAATCACAATGGAGGGGAAATTGATAGCAACATAAGGCAGTAGGAAAGATTGAGTTGTTCTTGAAAATGGATGAAAGAGTCCATTAACATCTTTAGTTCACTGAGACTCACTTAGAATTTATAACCTCCATAACTGTAATGTAAAAATGTTTTATTGTTTTAAATAATTAAGCTTGTGGTAATTCGTTAGAGAACTAACCTGTAAACTAATTTAACCACAAACAGGTAAAAGTAATATAATATGAAATAAGTAACTCAAATTTTATAACAATTAAAACAATTTAATTTGTGGCTAAAAAACACCCAAAATTGAGATTTGTACACCCAGATAGGTTCCTTTGTGAACTATCAAAACATTTAAAGAAAAAAAAAGACACCAACTCAATACAAATTATGGAAAAAAATTGGAAGTGGGAAAAATTCAAATAGTATTTTCTGAAACTGAATTAACCTGATAGCTAAAGCAGACAGAATAAATAAAAGTAGAACAGCACCTTTCATGAACAGAGATGCAAAAATCCTTAACAAAATATTAACAAATCTAATTCAGGGATATGTAAAAAAGAAAAATGCATATATATTATGACTAAGTGGGATTTTTCCATGGAATAAAAGGCTGCTTCAATATTCAGAAATAAAATTAATGTAATTTGCCATATAACCAGCTTTAAAAGTAAAAACAAATGCAATAAAAAAACATTTGACAATTACAATATTCTTTCATAATAAAAGCTCAACAAGCTAGGAGTAAAAGGGAACTTCCTTAACGTGATAATATGCTTCTAAAATAAATCATGTAGCTAACATCATACTTAATAGTGAAATAGTAGATTTTTTTTTCTCATATCGGTAATAAGACAATGATATTCAATCTTATCCCTCCTATTCTACATACTAGAAGTTTTACTCAATGTGACATAGCAAATAAATGAAATAAAAAAGAATCACATATTAGAAAGGTAGGAATAAAATTGCCCCTAGCTCCAGAAAATATGTTTGTCCATGTAAAAATTCCTAAGTTATATATATAAAACCTCTGAGAATCCATTAAAAAAACCTTAGCAAGGTAGTAGAGTTGAAGGCCAACCATTGAAAAACTCAATTTTATTTAAATGCACTTTATAATGGTGCTTTACTTTCACCAAAAGACACATACTAGCATATTGATAGCAACTTTATTCATAATGGCTAAAACTGAAAAAAAATTATTAATCAGTATTGGAATAAATAAATATATTATGATATAGTCACAGTAGAATGCAATATATCAATGAAAATCAGTGAATTATTACTATTTGCAATAACACATAACAGTGTTGAACAAAATAAGTCAGAAATAAGAAAAAACATTGTGCATTATTTTATTTTTAAAATTTAAAAATAGGCAACTAGTCTATAGTAAAGAAATCCTATAGTGATTATGTTTGGGAAGCAGGCAACAATATTTACTATGAAGTAGCATGTGGTAGTTTTCTGGTATGCTGCTGATGTTCTATTTCTCGATTCAAAGAAGTTACATATGTTTGTTCATTTTGTGAAAATTACTTAAGTAGTAATTACTTGAACTGAAGATTTATGATATAGGTCCATTTTTCATTTTTTGCATATTTTAAATTTTTTTTTATTTTAATTTGTTATATATGACAGCAGAATGCATTACAATTCATATTACACATAGAGAGCACATTTTTTCATATCTCTGGTTTTACACAAAGTAAAGTAATGTAGGTCCACTTTATTTTTTATCAGATATATACCCCTACACACACACACACACACAGAGAGAGATATAAATTTTAACAAAAATAGTAGTATAACATATTGCTTATAAAAGAATCATAATACAAAAGAGACAACAGATTAAGATGACAGAATATCTTAGCTCATTTTGTGGTGATATAATGTCTGAGAATGGGTAATTTATAAAAAAAATTTGAAAATTATTTTTTTACTGTTTTGGAGAATGCAAAATCCAAGATCAAGGTACTGGCCTCTGGCGAGGGCCTTCTTAGTGAGTCCTCACATGGCCAAAGGCAAGAGTGGATGAATACTGTGTTCTCACATGGCAAAATATCAGAACATAGTTAAACCATTCCTACAAGCTTTTCCTTATAGTAACTTAAACAACTCCCAAAAAGTTCGACCTCCCAGCCCTACCACACTAGGAACCTAGTTTCTAATACATGATTTTTAGTGACATATTTAGACCATATCATTCTGCACCTTATCACTCAAATCCATGTCCTTCTACTATGAAAATTACATTCATTCTGTCCCAATGGCCTCAAAGGCTTAACTCATTTCAGCATCAACTTAAAAGTCTAATCTCCAGAGTTTCAACTAAATAGAAGATATGGTTGAGACTCAAGGTATGTAATTCATCCTGAGGCAAATTTTCCTCCAACTGCGATCTTGTGAAACAAACATGTTATAAGCTTCCAAAACACAGTTGTGGGATTGACATAGGACAGACATTTCTATTTCAAAAGGGCTAAATAGGAAAATTGAAATTCGTAAAAGCTTCCATTTAAGTCTAAAATCCAACAAGACAAGCAACATTAAATATAAGACTACAGTAATCTTTGACTAATTTCCCACCATTTGGATACACTGGGGTGGGAGTTTACATTCCTAAGTTTCCTGCTATCTCCATCTCTGTAGTTTTGTAGTCCATTCTTCATGTCTTATGCACTGAAACTTCATGTCTGTAAGTTTCTCAAGCTGGAATTGCAAGCTGGTGGTTCCATAGGTCTGGAATTTTGAGGATGACTCTGTGCCCACAGCTCCACTTAAGCATTGTCCTAGTTGGGGTGCTCTGCAGTGGTTTCACCCCTGCAGTAGATCTCTCTTTGGTCCACAAGGCTGTCTGAGACATCCTTTGAAATCAAGGTGGAAAAATCAATGCCTTTAGAGCTCAAGTACTCTGCGTGCCCAGTGATCACTATGTGGATGTCTCCAAGACTTACAGCTTGTGCTTCCTGAAAATATTGCCTGAGCCATAACTGGATCCACCTGAGCCAGATCTGGGGTGCTCAACGAACACTCTGCTTGAATTCAGGGAGCAGAGACATGAGGCAGACCTGGGAAGTGAGACCAGGGTTTCATTTTCTTGATGAATACACCTGACTTCCTTTCATTTACATTAATCTTATTAAATGGTTGCTTGACCATGCCTTGGTTTTTTATTCTTTTTATGGCTGAGAATTTTCCAGATCTTTGGACTTCATTTTCCTTTGACTCTAAATTTTGTCTCAAAATCATTTGTGTCTTCTCATGTTATATCATAAGCAGTTCAGATAAACCACACAGCACCTGAACACTTTGATGCTCAAAGATGAAATTTCTAGCTTATCACACTCAAATTCTACCTTTTGCAAAATTCTAAGACTCTAACACAATTCAACCAAAATTCTTTGTTGCATTGTAATAAGAATGTCATTTCCCCAGTTTCCAACAAGATATTCCTAATTTCTGTCTAAACTCTTCATCAGAGTGACTATTTTTTCAGTTTCTGCAGGCTAGGAAGTCCAAGATTAAGGCAATAACATTGGATGAAGTTCTTCTTAATGAGTCCTCCATTCTGAAGTAGAGGCAAAAAGAAATAAGTGAAAGAGAGGAGTTGGACTTTCAAAATTCTTTAAGCAGGAAATAAACCGATATAGCTACTGTTTTCAAGCCTATACTACTCTTCAATAAAAGGAAGGAAGACTCAAAGTAGAACAACAGATACAGAAGCCAGAGAGGCATGTTTAAAGGGAAAGAAAGAAACAGGGGCCAAGCTAACCAACACACCAGGCCCATAGGTCAACTGAGCCACCTCTGCCTCTCAGAGGCTGAGGCCAAATTTGAGCTGCCACTGAACAACAGAATAGAATTAAGACAGGCTGACAGGATGAAGTAACCACAGATCCAGAAGATGAAGGATCAAGCTTCAGATTATTCTCAGACCTATGAACCAAATAAAATTTACCTAGATAGATTTCAAACTTTCTGATGACCAGTAATCCCTTTATTTTTCAATATTTCCCTTTTGGATCCATACTATCTATGTTGTGCCTGTGCCACCATACTGTTTTTGAAGTAGATAACTTGTTTTGAAGTTCCATAAGTCCACAGATTTACAATTTGAATAGAACAAATCCATAGTCAAATGTATATCTGATGAAGATGATTTATAATGTGAGATCAGATGATTTTGAAGTTGAAAGATAGACTTATTAAAAAATCATTAGCTTAAATATGAAATCAGGTGATATTTGTTTTTATTTTTAAATTATTTTTAATTTTTCATATGATGTATGATGAGAGTTTGAAAGTAGAGTTGATGTTCCAAATCAGACTTTTCGGAATATTGTAATTCATACATGTATTTTGCGTGTGTACTGAATATAAATATTGGAGAGTGACCAGATGAATGGTAATAGATTGAATAGTGGCTCATAAAAGTTTTGTTCAAGTCCCAAACCCCAGTACCTATGAAAGTGACTTTTTCTGAAAATAAAGGACTTTGCAGATATGACTAAGTTAATGATCTCAATCTGGGATCATCCTGGATTTAGAATGAGCCTTGTATACAAGGATAGTGTCCCTATAAATCCATAGTTACACAATTTTGGGAAGGTCAAGTAAAAATGTAGCAGAGATTGTAGGCATCTACAAAATAATAAACATCAAGTATTGTTTTGTTCTACTACAAGGTGAAAGAGCAAAGAAGATATAGTCTTTTAAAGCCTTCAGAAAGAATGCAGCCTCTTCAACACTGGTTTTGGATTTCTAGCCTCCAGCATTTTAAGAGGACAAATTTGTCTTGTTTTAAGGTACATAGTTTGTAGTAATTTGTTACAACAGTTTTAGGAAACTAATACAATATATAACTAGATTTATTGTGAAGATTAAATGAAATAATCTATGCAAAACACCTGTATACCAGCCGGACATGGTGATACATACCTGTATCCCATCAGCTCGGGAGGCGGAAGTAGGAGAATCATGAGTTCAAAGCCAGCCTCAGCAATTTAACAAGACACTAAGCAACTCAATGAGACCCTGTTGCTAATAAAATATAAAATAAGACTAGGGATGTGGCTCAGTGGTTGAGTGTCCCTGAGTTCAATCCTTGGTACCGCTTTCCCCCCAAAAAAACACCTATATACCAGGGAGTGAAATGGAGTAATTAAATTACAGGCATGTATGATTCTGTCAAAATGAATGCAACTATTATGTATATCTATAATGCACTAATAAAAGAAAAAAGTTATTGTGTGATTTATAGGTTACTTCTCTCTGACTGAATATTATTTGTTAGTTTTAGTATTATTTGGACCAATTCATTGAGCCTTGACAAAGCAAACATATGAAAAATATTGTAATGGAAGTAACTACTGTGTTCCTATTTACTGATAGCTTGCATGAATGAGAGAAAACATAAAAGAATCATCTAAAAACTGTTTCACTTTGCTCTGTTAATTTAATTGTTCATGCAATAACAATAACATTTCCAACACAATTTGTTGTAAAACAATATAATATTCTTTGGGGAATTAATTAATTAATTGTATACATGTGAGATATTAAGACTCACACAATACTAGACCAACAGGGGAAATATACTATAGCAGTTGTTATACTGTAGAAATCATATTAATATTTTCAGTGAAAGAAATATTATATTGTCCTATGTTATGTTTTGGGTATGGGATGACCCCCAAAATTCATGTGTTGAAGACTTGGTCCCCAATGTAGTAATGATCAGAGATGGGGCTTTTGGAATGGGATTGGATTATGAAAGCTTCAACCTCATCAGTGGATTAATACATTTGACGGATCAATAATTTTCATGGGTTACTGAAAGGATATGGAAGCTGTAGTCAGGGACATAAATGGAGGAAAGAGGTAATTGAGAGGTGTGCCCTTGGGATCTTTATCTTCTGCCTGACCTCTCTCTCTCTCTCTCTCTCTCTCTCTCTCTCTCTCTCTCTCTTTCTCTCTCTCTCTCTCTCTTTCCCACCTGCCATGAGGTGAACAGATTTCCTTTGCCCTGCCCTCTTCCCGTGATATTCTGCCTCACCTGAAACTCAAAGCAATGGAGATAGTTAAAGATGGAGGAAACCCTTGAAACCATGAGAACTAATAAACCTTTCCTCTTCTAAGTTTTTTTTTTCTTTCACTTCCTAGGCCTTTTATTCTTTTAGATACATTGCAAATAATATCTTATATTCCATTATATATTTTCATTGGTGTATAAATGCAATTGATTTTATTTTTTTATTGGTTGTTCAAAACATTACAAAGCACATGACATATCATCTTTCATACATTAGATTCAAGTGGGTTATGAACTCCCATTTTTACCCCAAATACAAATTGCAGAATCACATCAGTTACACATTCACATTTTTACAAAATGGCATATTAGTGACTGTTGTATTCTGCTACATTTCCTATCCCCTACTATCCCCCCTCCCCTCCCCTCCAATCTTCGCTCTCTACCTCATCTGCTGTTGTTCAATTCTCTCCCTTGTTTCCCCCCCCCTTTCCCCTCACAACCTCTTATATGTAATTTTGTATAACATTGAGGGTCTCCTACCATTTCCATACGATTTCCCTTCTCTCTCCCTTTCTCTCCCCCTACTCGTCTCTGTTTAATGTTAATTTTTTCCTCATGCTCTTCCTCCCTGTTCTGTTCTTAGTTGCTCTCTTTATATCAAGCAAGACATTTGGCATTTGTTTTTTAAGGGTTGGCTAGCTTCGCTTAGCATAATCTGCTCTAATGCCATCCATTTCCCTGCAAATTCCATGATTTTATCATTTCTTAGTGCAGAGTAATACTCCATTGTGTATAAATGCCACATTTTTTTTATCCATTCATCTATTGAAGGGCATCTAGGTTGGTTCCACAGTCTAGCTATTGTGAATTGTGCTGCTATGATCATTGATGTAGCAGTATCCCTATAGTACGCTCTTTTAAGATCCTCAGGAAATAGTCCGAGAAGGGTGATAGCTGGGTCAAATGGTGGATCCATTCCCAGCTTTCCAAGGAATCTCCATTCTGCTTTCCAAATTGGCCTCACCAATTTACAGTCCTACCAGCAATGTACAAGTGTACCCTTTTCCCCACATCCTCGCCAGCACTTATTGTTGTTTGACTTCATAAAGGCTGCCAATCTTACTGGAGTAAGACGGTATCTTAGGGTGGTTTTGATTTGCATTTCTCTGACTGCTAGAGATGGTGAGCATTTTTTCATGTACTTGTTGATTGATTGTATGTCCTCCTCTGAGAAGTGTCTGTTCAGGTCCTTGGCCCATTTGTTGATTGGGTTATTTGTTATTGTTTAATTTTTTGAGTTCTTTGTATATTCTGGATATTAGGGCTCTATCTGAAGTGTGAGGAGTAAAAATTTGTTCCCAGGATGTAGGCTCTCTATTTACCTCTCTTATTGTTTCTCTTGCTGAGAAAAAACTTTTTAGTTTAAGTAAGTCCCATTTGTTTATTCTTATTATTAACTCTTGGGCTATGGGCGTCCTATTAAGGAATTTGGAGCCTGACCCCACAATATGTAGATCAGAGCTAACTTTTTCTTCTATCAGACGCAGAGTCTCTGATTTGATATCAAGCTCTTTGATCCATTTTGAGTTAACTTTTGTGCATGGCGAGAGAAAGGGTTTCAGATTCATTTTGTTGCATATGGTTTTCCAGTTTTCCCAGCACTATTTGTTGAAGATGCTATCCTTCCTCCATTGGATGCTTTTAGCCCCTTTATCAAATATAAGAAAGTTGTAATTTTTGTGGATTGGTCTCTGTGTCCTCTATTCTTTACCATTGGTCCACCCGCCAGTTTTGGTACCAGTACCATGCTGTTTTTGTTACTATTGCTCTGTAGTACAGTTTGAAATCTGGTATCGCTATACCTCCAGGTTAGAATTGCTTCATGCTTAGAATTGCTTTTGCTATTCTGGGTCTTTTGTTTTTCCATATGAATTTCATGATTGCGTTAACTATTTCTACAAGAAATGCAGTTGGGATTTTGATTGGCATCGCATTAAACCTGTAGAGAACTTTGGGTAATATCGCCATTTTGATGATGTTAGTTCTGCCTATCCATGGACAGGGTACATTTTTCAATCTTCTAAGATCTTCTTCTACCTCTCTCTTTAGGGTTCTGTAGTTTTCATTGTATAAATCTTTCACCTCTTTTGTTAGGTTGATTCCCAAGTATCTTATTTTCTTTGAGGATATTGTGAATGGAGTGGTTTTCCTCATTTCCATTTCAGAAGTTTTGTTGCTGATATACAGGAATGCCTTTGATTTATGCGTGTTGATTTTATATCCTGCCACTTTGCTGAATCATTTATTAACTCTAGCAGTTTCTTTGTAGACCCTTTTGGGTCTGTTAGATATATTATCATATCATCCGCAAATAGTGATAATTTAAGTTCTTCTTTTCCTATTTTTATGCCTTTAATTTCTTTCATCTGTCTAATTGCTCTGGCTAGTATTTCAAGAACTAAATTGAATAGAAGTGGTGAGAGAGGGCATCCCTGTCTTGTTCCAGATTTTAGAGGGAATGCCTTCAGTTTTCTCCATTTAGGATGATGCTAGCCTGAGGTTTAGCATATATAGCGTTTACCATGTTGGGGTAAGTTCCTGTTATCCCTAGTTTTTCTAGTGTTTTGAACATAATGGGATGCTGCGCTTTGTCGAATGCTTTTTTTGCATCTATCGAGATGATCATATGGTTCTTATCTTTACGTCTATTAATGTGGTGAATAGCATTTATTGATTTCCGTATATTGAACCAGCCTTGCATCCCAGGGATGAATCCTACTTGATCATGGTGCACAATTTATTTGATATGCTTTTGTATTTGATTCGCCAGGATTTTATTGAGAATTTTTGCATCCAAGTTCATTAGAGGTATTGGTCTGTAGTTTTCTTTCTTTGAAGTGTCTTTGTCTGGTTTCGGGATCAGGGTGATGTTGGCCTCATAGAATGAATTTGGAAAAGCTCCTTCTTTTTCTATTTCTTGAAATAGCTTGAAAAGTATTGGTATTAATTCTTCTTTGAAGGTTTTGTAAAACTCTGCTGTATACCCATCCGGTCCAGGGCTTTTCTTGGTTGGTAGTCTTTTGATGGCTTCTTCTATTTCTTCCTTTGTTATTGGTCTGTTTAAATTGTGTGTGTCTTCCTGACTCAATCTGGGCAGATCGTATGACTTAAGAAATTTATCGATAACTTCACTATCTTCTATTTTATTGGAATACAGGGTTTCAAAATACTTTCTAATTATCTTCTGTATTTCTGAAGTGTCTGTTATGATATTGTCTTTTTCATCCCGTATGTTAGTAATTTGAGTTCCCTCTCTTCTTCTCTTCTTTAGCATGGCTAAGGGCCTGTCGAACTTATTTATTTTTTCAAAGAACCAACTTTTAGTTTTATCAATTTTTTCAATGTTTTTTTTTGTTTCAATTTCATTGATTTCTGCTCTGATTTTAATTATTTCTTGTCTTCTGCTATATTTGCTGTTGTTTTGCTCTTCCTTTTCTAGGGTTTTGAGATGTAGTGTGAGTTCATTTATTTGTTGGTTTTTTTCTTTTTTTGAGGAAAGAACTCCAGGAAATGAATTTCCCTCTTAAAACTGCTTTCATTGTGTCCTATAGATTCTGGTATGTTGTGTCTGTATTGTCATTTATCTCTAAGAATTTTTTAATTTCCTCCTTTATGTCTTCTGTAACCCATTGATCATTCAGTAACATATTGTTCATTTTCCAGATGATGCAGGATTTTTCCTTCCTTCTTTTATCATTGATTTCCAGCTTCATTCCATTATGATCAGATATGGTGCATGGTATTATCTCCACACCTTTATATTTACTAAGAGTTGCCCTATGGCATAATATATGGTCTATCTTTGAGAAGGATCCATGTGCTGCTGAGAAAAACGTGTATCCACTTGATGATGGTTGATATATTCTATATATGTCGGTTAAGTCTAAGTTATTGATTGTGCTATTGAGTTCTATAGTTTCTTTATTCAGCTTTTGTCTGGAGGATCTGTCCAATGGAGAGAGCGGTGTGTTGAAGTCACCCATAATTATTGTGTTGTGGCCTATTTGACTCTTGAACTTGAGGAGAGTTTGTTTTATGAACGTTGCAGCACCATTGTTTGGTGCATACAAATTGATAATTGTTATGTCTTGTTGGTGGATGGTTCCTTTTAACAGTATATAGTGTCCTTCTTTATCCCTTTTGATTAACTTAGGTTTGAAGTTGATTTTATTCGATATGAGTATGGCCACTCCTGCTTGCTTCCGAGGGCCATGTGAGTGGTATGATTTTTCCCAACCTTTCACCTTCAGCCTGTGTGTATCTTTTCCTATCATATCCGTCTCCTGAAGGCAGCATATTGTTGGATTTGTTTTTTTAATCCAGGTTACTAGCCTATGTCTCTTGATTGGTGAATTTAGGCCATTAACATTTAAGGTTACAATTGAAATATGGTTTGTACTTCCAGCCATGTTTATTTATTTATTTATTTTAGTTTGGCTAGTTTTTCCTCTTTGGTTATTTTTCTCCCCTTTACTGAGATACCTCCCACTGTTAGTTTTGGGTGCTATTTTTGAATTCCTCTTCTTGTAGTATTTTGCTCAAAATGCTTTGCAGTGCTGGTTTTCTGGCTGTGAATTCTTTTAGCTTTTGTTTATCGTGAAAGATTTTAATTTCATTGTCAAATCTGAAGCTTAATTTTGCTGGATACAGTATTCTTGGTTGGAATCCATTATTTTTCAGCGTTTGAAATACATTATTGCAGGATCTTCTCGCTTTCAAAGTCTGTGATGAAAAATCAGTCGTTAACCTAATTGGTTTACCCCTGAATGTACTCTGCCTCCTTTCTCTCATAGCTTTTAGTATTCTCTCCTTGTTCTGTATGTTAGCTATCTTCATAATTATATGCCTTGGAGTTGGTCTATTACGGTTTTGAATGTTTGGGGTCCTGTAAGCTTCCAGGATTTGGCAATCCATTCCATCTTTCATCTCTGGGAAGTTTTCTAGAATTATTTCATTTAATAGGTTGTCCATTCCTTTGGTTTGAACCTCTATACCTTCTTCTATCCTGATGACTCTCAAGTTTGGTTTTTTTATGACATCCCATATCTCTTGAATAGATTGCTCATGAGTTTTAAGCATCCTTTCTGTGTTGACTATATTGTTTTCAAGTTGATAAACTTTGTCTTCATTATCTGATGTTCTGACTTCTACTTGATCTACTCTATTTGTAATATTCTCGTTTGAGTTATTAATTTGGTTTCTAGTTTGTTTCCTGCATTTCTAGGATTACTGTTTGATTTTTTTTAAATCTCTATCTCCTGGTAAAGCTTGTTCTTTGCCATTTGAATTTGTTTGCTTAATTCGTTTTCAAAATATACTTTCATTGCTTGGACTTGCTGTCTCATGTCTTCTCTAATATTCCGTTCCATCTGAGTTAGGTATGCCTTGAGTTCTTTCCCTGTCCATTTTTCTGATGCCTCTAGGTCCTCCTGTAGATTTAAGTTGTCCTGCATTGTTTGTAATCCTTTTTTCCCTTGTTTTTTCATGTTGTTCACGTTACTTTCCAGCTCTGTTTGATTGCTGTGTTTCTGCTCTCTCCTGCTAAAGTGGATTCCGCTGGGAAGGAATTCTGTCGGCCGAACTCCGGTGACATCATCTCTCTGCTATGGCGGGCCCCAGGCTCCTTGCCAGGGTGTCCTAAGGGAGGGGTGGGACTGGTCTGTCTCTGGTTGGTTTCAGCTCCCAGTTGTCTACTTCATGAAGGCCTGGCTATAGACCTCTTCCTAGAGTCTCTGCCCTGTACCTGCTGGGCCGCACCTCAGGGTCTAGCCGCCTGGTCGCCGGCTGGAGGGCGGTCGGTCTACAGCCGCCCGGTCTCCAGTAGCCCAGTTGCAGGGGCCGCGGTCAGTCGCCGGCGGGTGGGCGGTCTCTAGCCGCCCAGTCGCGAGGGCCTGGCCTCTAGTCCCCTGGCTTCTCCTGCTAGCCCGGCCTTCCCCTGTGTGATGCCTCTCGGCAGTTCAAATGGTACTCTGGGCCTGCGGTTTGCTGGGTGTGGAGGGTGGCTATTGGGAATTGGCACCCTATTGTTTTGATTTTTTCCGCTTGCCCCTCCCCCAGAGCTGGCAAGACAGGTTTCGTTTTCGCCGCTGATGGGAGGGAGAGTTGGAGATCAGGTGTCTCTACCTTTCCCCGCGTCTCTATGCAGGCTAGTTCTGATAATCCCTCCCCCCGAAAGCCTGGGAGAGATTTTATGCAAATTCCCCGCTGTATGGGAGATGGGCTGAGTAACACACACCTGTCTTATTGTTGCAATCTGTCGGAAACTGGTGGTGGTGACGTCAGCTCTACAAGATGGTGGCCGCTGGCTTCCTTGGTGGACTTTCCGTTGTGGGGGATAGTACTGGACCGCTTCCTTCCCATCTCAAACCCCGAACTCAGCCCAGAGCTCAGTGAGGGCACAGCCGGCAGGACTCCACAGAATCCATAGCACCATTTCTCTCTGCTTGCTGGTCGCTTCTCGGCGGCTCCCCGCCGTCTGTAGCCGCGGGGCGGGCTGCGTGTCGAGCGGCGGATCAGTCAGCCTGGATCTCTGGTCGCACAGTTGGCTCGCGTTTGAGACTCAATAACCGGTCCTCGGTGATGGAAATCCTTCCTCTAGGTTTCGGTGCACCCCGATTTTGCTGTAAATTCCTGACAAGATAGTTTTTTTTTCATTCTAACTCGTTATTCACCTGCGCAGTGTCGCGGTACATGGGGTGTGATGCACTCTATTCGCGGCCATCTTGGAATCTCCCTTGTTTTTTTTTTTTTTAATCAGTATTTTGGTGACACAGTAAAAAGCTTACACATCCTAAAAATTGGCCTAATTACATATAACATTTTAGTATATAATATTTTAAAAATCCCCAAATAACATACACATGATAATTATTTAACAAATAATGCTGTAATAACTGTGTAGTATTTTTTGGTAGAAAATTTTGATTTAAAAATTTGTTTATATATATATATATATATATATATATATATATATATATATATATATAAAATATCAAATTCAAATATACTAATAGAGAATTAAGGAATTGCACATTATATCTAACTATAGAAGAACTATTAAAAAAGCAGAATAAGGTATATGTAACACCTTTGGATAGATGAAAACTTTCTACAATTACAAAAAATGAGGAAAGGTTGTTTTGGGGTTTTTTTTGGTACTGGGGATTGAACTCAGGGGCATTCAACCAATGAGCCACATCCCCAGCCCTAATTTGTATTTTATTTAGAGACAGAGTATCACTGAGTTGCTTAGGGCCTCGCTTTTGCTGAGGCTGGCTTTGATCCTCCTGCTTCAGCCTCTCAAGCCACTGAGATTACAGGCATGACCACTGAAATAAGGAAAGGTTAAAAGCAATGAAACATTAAATTATATAAAATGTGAAGGATCTATTCAACACAACATGGTTTGAAAATTAAAAACTATCTATTGCTATTACCTATGACAGATCTAGAATTAACATCAATAATGATAAAAAACTAAGTTTCCAATTTATATTAATATAAGTAAGATTCTAATTATTAAAGAAATAGAAAACAAAAATAGAGAGGAAACTTAGGGAAAACATTCAAACTCACTAATAAGGAAAGCAATGCAATTTGAAACAATAATGAGGTGTTTTTTTACATGTATTAAGGTAGAAAAATTGAGTCTATTCAAGGCAGGCAAGACTGTGATTAAATTAGTGTACTCTTGCTTTGGTGTTGTGGTATAAACTAGTATATGTAAAGCAATTTGGCACCATATATCAAGAGCCATACATTTTTTTTTTTTTTTTTTGAGAGAGAGAGAGAGAGAGAATTTTTTAATATTTCTTTTTCAGCTTTCAGTGGACACAACATCTTTATTTTATTTTTATGTAGTGCTGAGGATTGAACCCAGCACCACATGCATGACAGGCAAGCACGTTACTGCTTGAGCCACATCCCCAGCCCAAGCCATACAATTTTGACCACTTATTTTACACTTGGGAATTGAGCCTAAGGAAATACTTGTTAGAGCCCTATATATAATATCAAATATTTGGAACCCAGATATATGTCAAAAGTAGTTGAATGAGTAAGTAAATCACAGGGTAGAAAGTAGGCATTAAATTATAATTGTAAATATTTAATATATAGGAAAGATATGTGAGATATTTCTATGTAAAAACAAGATGTAATTTTGAGGACAATAAATACATACATAAAAATGTGAAAGTGTAGCTGTGGATTTAACACGTGTTTATTTTAACCTCCTGAATTTTATTCTTGGGAGTTTTGCTTATTGTGCAATTACATATATAGTCACTTCTGATCAAGGTATAAAAGTTTGAACAACCAACATTTAGGTTTCTTAATAACAGAAATAAACAGATGATAACATATTGTCTAATGTATCTTTCTTGGCATAAACTGGTATTAGCTGTATGACTAGAAAATGAACAACAGAAATATATCAGTAAAAAATACAGTTCTTTTTAAGCATTAATGAATATATTTGCATAGCTGACTTTTCTTTATGTTCTACTTAGTGCCATACTACTTTATTTTGGTAATATTAATTAAAACACCATTGCCAAGACTTCAGGGAACAGCTATATGATCATTGCTTGTTGCTTTTAGCAAAAATTTGAAGTGTTGCAATTTGAAATTTGTAGTTAATTTTAAAGATGTGAATTAGTCTTCACTTTCTGCCTTTAAAGTATTGATTTTTTAGCTATGTGAAAGACTTGTGAAGTTAATCAATATGTACAAAAAAGCAGAAATACTGGTGGCATGGATAAAAATACTTTATCCCAAATTACGTGGTTTGTAACATGTTACCTATTTCAAAGGAGGCTCTTTTAACACCTAGAAAAATGCTCTAAAACAAAGCAATCAATTGATCAAAACATTTGGCACTTTGAAGGATACTTTTGCTCTATATTATAGATAGAAAAACAACAAAAGCATAGTCCAAATGTAGTTTTTGACCTATGATGATTTTTGTGGCCCCTTTGCTACAGTTCTGTACATACTAGTCTCTTTCTCACTATCTCATCTGTCATACTTTTTTTTTTTTTGCTGCAAGTAAAAACAGTGTTAGAAAGATGCATGAGGTAGTTTCCTACTAAGTCTCTTTCACAGAAGAAAGGAAAGCAGGCAGAAAGGGAGGGAGTAAGGTAAAAGGGAAAAAACAAAGGGAAGTAGGGAGGAACATGGCATGCTCATTGGAGCTATGCATTATAAAGTTACATTACTGAAGTCCTAATATTATTTCTTCAATTTTATATTTATTTGATCTTGGGAAATTTACTATTTTGCTCAAACATTTCATTAATTCCATGAGGTAGGTATTTTTTTCCTAGCTGCGTGTATTGTAGCTTTAGCCTCTAGTGTTCTTTATTATCCCAGTCTCATTTCCTTATTAATAAAATAGCACCTAATAAATTGTAAAAACATTTTATATTATCATTAAGGGAGAGAACCAATTCTGATGTACTCTACAAGTATTCATATGAAGAATTCTTATTTTCAAGTTACAATTATTTTACACTATTGAGGTATTATTCATGTACAAAATATTTAAGGAATATAACTTAATTTGTTTGGAGATAAGTACAAAATCATGAGAGCATTACCACATTCAATGCAAAACTCATCACCTCCAAAAGTGTTCTCATACTACCTTTGCTTTTTAGATTCATTTTTTTTTGTTTTGTTTCAATTATTTCTTTCAGGGTAAGACACATAATATAAGATCTACCTTTGTAGCAAAATTTTAAGTACACAATGTAGTAATTTTCATAGTATGTTGTACATAGACCTTGAGAATTTGTCTTACATAATTAAAACTTTATACCCTTTGACCAATATCTACCCATTTCTTCCAATCTCCAACTCCTAGAGACGTCTATTCTACTCTCATTTTCTGTGAGTTTGATTATTTTATATTCCTTGCATAAATAAGTTAATGGAGTATTTGTCATTCTTGGACTGCCTTATTTCATTCAACTTGTTTTCCAAGTCTATACATCTTTTCTTCTAATGGTATTATTTCATTCTTTTCATGTCTGAACAAACTTATATATATGCATGAGCACATTTTCTTTATCATTCATTTGTTTATGAGCCTTTAGGTTGTTTCCATATTTTCTCAGTTGTGAATAAACCAGCAATGGACATGAGTGCAGATATCTCTACGTAATTTCCATTTCAATTTCAATATATACTCAGATGTGAGATCTCTGGATCAAATGGTAAGAAAACCAAATATAACACCATATTAAAAGAGTCATAGACCACGACCAAATTGGATTTATTCCTGGGATACAAGGATGGTTCAATGTACACATATCAATAAACTACGTTAACAAAATGTTCAAATCTATAGATGAAGGAAAAAAATGTATAAAATTGAACACTCTTTTATGAGAAATATTATCAACAAGTATGTATTGAAGGAACTTATGTCAGCACAATACAGACATTTTATGAAAAAACAACAGTTAACATCATACTTGACAGTGAAAAGCCGGAAGCTCTCCTCTAAGATCCAGAACAAGACAAGGGTGCCTATTTCCACAATTGCTATTTAACATAGTACTAGAAGTCCTAGCCACAACAATTAAGAAATAAAAATAAATAAAATGCACATACATTGAAAGGAAGTAAAATAATCTCTGTTTATAGATAATAAGGGCTTAAGTACTCAAAGCCATAAATACTGCACACATGTGCAAAAACAACTATTAGTACTAATAAGCAGATTCAGTAAAGCCACAGGATATAAAGTATATAAAGACCAACATAATAATTCGATGTGTTTTATATCCTATTAAGAACCTAACTCTGAAAGGGAATTAGGAAAACAATTCCATTTGCCAGAGCATTAAAAAATAAGACAATTTGTGACAAACTAAGATGGTGAAATATTTGAACCTAGAAAAATCATAAAACATTGGTGGAAGAATCAAAAGGAGATACAAATAAGTGGAAGGACATCCAATATTCATGAATTCAAAGAAATAATATTATTAAAATGTCTGTGATTCCCAATCAATCTGCATATTCAGTGTCATCCCTGTCAAAGTTCCAATGGCAATTTTTATAGAAATATAAAAATGTAATTAATTTTGTTTGAAACCACAAAAGGCCTCAGGAAATTTAAGAAAATGTGAATAAGAAGAATAAAATTGGAGATATTAAACTACCTTATTTCAAAACATATTACAAAACTGTAGTAATCAAAATTGGTACTGATATAAAAACAGATGTATAAGCAAATGGAACAGAATAGAGAGCCTAGAAATAAACCCACACATCTACAATAAACTGATCTACAAGACTTCCAAGAATACAAAATAAGAAAAGTGTGTCTCATCAATAACTAACTGTGGAAAAATTGGATATCCATATGCAAAATGATTAAATTGAACCCTTTATCTTACACCACATACAAAACCAACTCAAAATTGATTCAAAATTTAAACTTAAAACCTGAAATGACAAATCTTTCAGAACAAGGAAAAAGCCACTTAACAGTGGACTGGGGCAATAATTTCATGAATATAATACTTAGAGCACTGGCAGAAGAAACAAGTGGAAAAGTGGAGTACATAAAACTAAAAGTCTTCTGCACAGTGAAGGAACCCTACAGAATGAAAGGAAATATTTTCAAGTATATACCTAATAAAGGGTTAACACAAAAATATAAGAAACTGCTACAACTAAATTGCCAAAAAATAAAATAAAGTAAAAAATAGGAAAAAGAAAAGGAAAAAAATCCAAAAACAATCCCTTTAAAAAGGGGGTCAAAAACCTGAATAGCTGTTTCTCAAAGTGTTACAGACAAATGTCCAATAGGTATATGAAAATGTGCTCAACATTACTAATCAGCAGGGAGATGCAATTCACACCTACAATAATCTATCACCTTACACAGGTTAGAATTGCTATTATCAAAAATACAAAAGATAATAAGTATTGGTAAGGGTGTAGTTATAAGGGAATCCTGTACACTGTTCATGGGAATGTAAACTGAAGCAGTTATAATTATTTTTAAATTATTATTATAAATTCTTCTTTGACTTGTAAAATTTTAGCAATGTGATTATAATTTTCCAAATGCACTAGATTTTGATCATTTTATTGTGATTATAGAACATAGTTCATATGATGAAAATTCTAAAACTATTTTAAGGTATGTCCTGTGAGCTTTCATGTGATCAATTTTTTTAAAAAAATTTCAGTTGTTTTTAGAAGGCAGTATATTTGAAAGCTGTGAAAAAGAGGGTTCTATATATGTACCATTAATTAAGTGCATTAATTGTGTTATAGTTACAGTCTTTATTTTGTGTCTTGACCTATCAATATTTGAGAAAGTTATGTTGATATTTTCTATGATTAATAGAATTACTAATTTTTTCTGTTAATTCTATAAATATTGCTTTATATATTCAAGGTTGCACTATCAGTATTGTAAGTAAGATCTGTGATTTCTTCCTGTTAAATAAAACATTTTGTTATTAATAAATATTCATTTACTTGAATAGCTTTTTACAGCCTTATACTTTGTTATGTTTTTAAAGGTTTTTTAAAAATTATTGCATTATAATTGTAACAGTGGAATCCTTGTGACATGTTCATATATGCATATAACATAATTTGCTCCATTTCATCCCCTAATGCTTTCCTTTCCCTCCCCTCATTCCTCTACCTGATCCTCTTCCTCTACTTTACTGGTCAGTCTTCTGTTTATTTGTTTATTTCTTAATTGATGCATTATACTTATATATAGAAAGTGGGATTCATTGTAATGTGGTTAGTCTTTAATCACTCTTAACAATTCCATCTCACCATATCATTACATTGGCAACAAAATTTCAAAGTAAGTTTTTCCATATATATATATATATATATATATATATATATATATATATATATATATATATATATAAAATTAGTTCACAATTACAGGCTAAATATGAAAGCTGGAAGATTTCAGATTTCTTTGGTAACATATCAAGAGATTATATTCTCCTTCACAAGAAAAATAGAAAGAAATGATGACAAAGCCTAGGATTTAATTGTAAGAATACCTGAATACTAAAGAAGCTAAAGTTCCAACCAAGGCAGGTCTGCTTTGACACAGTAAGAGCTCTATTTAGAGAAGAATGGGACATTAACACATGGGTCAATGTCTTGATTTGTTTTCTGTTGCAATAGCAAAATAACGAAGACTAGGGTAATTTATAAAGAAAAGAGGCTGTTTTGCTTACATTTATGGAGACTGAATGTCCAAAATCAGGTACTGGCATCTGCTCTCCTTCTGGCAAGTGCCACGTGTTTCTCCAACTTATGGCTAAAAGTGGAAGAGTGTAAGAAGTGTGCATGCATAACAGATGCCAGGAATGAAGGAGCTTTTTATATCAACTCACATTCACAAGCTAATCCATTCCCATGAGAACTAACTTTAAGAAGAAAGACCTTAATCACTCTTAAAAATTCCATCTCACCAAATCATTACCTTGGCAACCAAATTTCAAAGTAAGTTTTTCCAGAGCCCCCCAACCACATGTAAACCATAGCAGTTGGAGATATCTGGATTGAAACCCCTGAAAATCTTGAATCTGGAGATTCCCCTGAATTCTCCAAACAAGTAGCAGAGGGCCAATCTTTCTCAAGAAGGTCCACTAAAATGCCTGTGTTTGTAGTCAATACATAAAACCCTCTCTTGCAAGACAATGTACATTTCTCTCATTTTCCACCACAACCTAGTGTTATGTGTAAGTTAATACAGTCAGGTATTCGATGAACTTAGTAAAGGAGAAAATAGAATGAAAAAAAACCTATATCTACCTAGGTTTACCTCTCCTGTCTGCAGGGCCTCAGTCAGCATCACTGTTTAAGGAGTTATAGAAAATTTATTCTATTGACATGAAATCTCACATAACATTGCATCAAAGTGAACAATTTCACACCACACAGTTTGTTGCAGAAATACTTTATATGTGCTGTGTTTATATGTGCAACTGGAAGAATATTTGGGATATGGAACTAAAATGAGAAAGTAGAATTGGACCCACTTAGCATTATGACCTGGACCTGCTTGGGTAATTTATGCTTCCCATCTCTGAAACTATACTCTGTGGGTTTAGAAGTCCTGGCTCCCAAAGAGCAATGCTTCTGCTAGAAGAATTATAAGCTATGATTTCTGCCTCGGTACTTAGGTCTTCCTGTATCAAATAACAAGTTTCAGGAAAAGGACTAGCCATCTTGGCAGGAGGAAATGATACTGATCTTAGGAGGACAAAGGTTCTCTTACACAGTGGTAGCAAAGACAGATGTTCAGTGTACAGGTGATTCTTGTGTTATGCCTTCATTTTAGCGTGATGATAAATGGACTAGAGCAGTAACCCCAACATGAGAAAGTTATGGTGCTCATAACCTCAGGGATGAGATTCTAAGTCATACCACCAGGTTTGCCACTGAGAGCAACAGAGCTTGTAGATGATGTTGAAGGACATAGTTATACTGTAGTTGGCACAAGCCAGCTCTCAAGAAGCCAATTATTACTATTATTTTCCAACTTCACATTTAGTGATGTCAACTTGGTTGCTTGAAATCAGGCATGGTAGGGGTGTTTATGCTACAAAAATTGGAAAAGGTTACAAACAAAGTCTTCAACAAAGAAATCTGAATGTCAAACATTTTAATTAAGATATCATTCATTAGGCAAATGGATAAACATACTCTGTTACATTCAGACAATGGAATATTAATCAGTGCCAAAAAGAAATGAGCTGTTAAGCCATAAAAAATATGGAAGAACCTTAAGTGCATATTAGTGACTGAAAGAAGCTAAAATGAACATGCTACCTACTGTATAATTACAACTATATGACATCCTGGAAAAGGCAAAACTGTGGACATGGTAAAAAGACTGGTGGTTTCCAGGGCTTGGGGTGGATAAAAGATGAATAGGTCAACAATGGAGGAGGCTTTTTAGGGCAGTGAAACCATGTTATATGATACTATAGCAGGGGATATGTGTTATTATATATCTATGCAAACCCATATAATGCACAATACCAAGAGTGAACCCCAATTTAGCCTATGAACTTTGGATGATTATAATGTGCCAATGTAAATTCATGAATTGCAACAAACATGTCTGGTAGTACAAATTGATGATGGGGGAGGTTGTGTATTGGGCCTCAGAGAGCATAAGGGTAATCTCTACCTTCCTTTTAATTTTGCAATGAACCTAAAGCTGCTCCTCAGAAAGACAGTCTTTTAAAAATTACCACTATGCCATGGCAAGTAGGGTTTAGAACAGATTATAGAAAATGGCTATGAGAAACAATTATTTCCATGAGACCCATCATAGGAAAAGGGACAATGGTTTCTTTCACAACTTTCCTTTAAGATTAATCCAGGAAATGATGCCTGCAAGAATCCTGGAGAAGCTGCTCCAAGAGCTTGACAAGGAAGATGATGCAAAGTGTTTAGGGAATGGGCTGTAGTAGACATTTTGAGTCACTACTAAGCTCTTCCTTTAGAAGTGAGGGACTTATTATCCCAGATTCTAGGGGAGATGAAAAAT
This sequence comes from Marmota flaviventris, assembly GCF_047511675.1. Lineage (NCBI taxonomy): Eukaryota > Metazoa > Chordata > Mammalia > Rodentia > Sciuridae > Marmota > Marmota flaviventris. The sequence goes on along the minus strand of NC_092518.1, from coordinate 108,359,118 downwards.
AGCCCTCGGCTGTCATACTGCTTTTCATGTTGTCTCAACTAAGGATAGTTGCCTTGACTGAAGTCACGGCTCCATCCTGAGTGGCCTACATCCAATGACTGATAGACATATGTGTATAATGTCCTTGCTCTCTTGTCTCCACTCTGGAGGTTTCAATCTATCCTCATAATTCCTTTTAGGCCAGCAGAGGTTTTAATAGAGATTGCATTATAGCTCAACCTCTCCTTCTGCCCAATCCTACTTTCCCACCTTACATTCCATAGGTGGTTGATTCCAGGAATACTCCTTAAAATCTTCTCTCATTTTAATTGACATCGAACAGTCAGCTTCTCAAGAATGCTATGACAGGAAGTCAGGATAATTGCAAATCAAGAGAGATAAGGAGATATGCTCATTCCACTTCAAGAAAAAAAAAAAAAAACACAGGAGAGAAAAGCTAATGCACTAAGCCCTTCCTTATCAATTAACTCGGGTTTCTCTAACAATCCTGTGAGGCAACAGGAAAAATATGTAATTTTATGAAAAATCTGGTTTGAGACTTGAACTTATAGATTCAAATTATATGAATTGACAGAGCTGAGCTGGGCATGAGCTAATGAATATCTAATTTCTTTAATTTTTTTTAGTTGTAGATGGAAAAATATCTTTAATTAATTAATTAATTATTTTTTATGTGGTGCTGAGGATTGAACCCAGTGCCTCACATGTGCTAGGCAAGCACTCTACCACTGAGCTACAACCCCAGCCCAAGGAGCTGATTTCTTTCTAATCTACAAGTAATGATTACTATGTGCCCTCTAAATTCCTGGTAAGTTATACAGATAATGGATGTTTTATTCATATTTTATAGATAAAGAAAAAAGAATGAAGCTCAGGCTGGGGTTGTAGCTCAGTGGTAGAGCACTTGCTGAGCATGTGTGAGGCACTGGGTGTGAGGCACTGGCTTCGTTTGATTTCAGCACCGTATAAAAAATAAACATATAAAATAAAGGAATTGTGTCCATCCACAACTAAAAAAAAGGCAAAAAAAAAAGAATGAAGCACATCCAACTAGTAAGTCATAGATCAAATCACTAGTAAGTTGTAGGACTAGGATTTAAATTCAGGACCATCTGATTTTAGTTCATTATTTTTTTTCCCATTAGCCCACAATTAGCTTCCTTGTTTTGGAAAGGAAATGCCTATGAGATTGAATTTGATGGCTTTAAGGTTGTACCATTGCTTAATTGCAAACCCAATTTTAAGTATTTCTCAAAATGTGTGATGGGAAGTTGTCTAACATGAGTTTCTCCTGAAATATCATTTAAAAATGTATATGCAATATGATGATACAATTTTAACTATGTAAAGAAATGAAAACATTGCTTTGTACATTGATTTAATCAGCTTTTTTGCAGCTGTGACTAAAAAACCCAACAAGATCAATTTTAAAGGAAGTTTATTTTTGGGCACATGGTGTTAGAGGTCTCAGTCCATAGACAGCAGGCTCCAAGTGAGGCTGAACATCAGAGAATAGTGTAGTGGAGGGAAGCAAATTGAGACATCACACTAGGAAGAAGGAGGGGCGGGGGAGAGAGTGAGAGAGAGAAAACTGAATTCATCACGGACAAAATCTATACCCCAAATGCACACCCCCAGGGACCAACCTTCTCCAGCCACAACCTACCAGCCTAAAGGGCATTAAACACTGATTAAGTTAAATCTCTCATAACCCAAACATTTCAACTCTAAACCGTCCAGAATTGTCTCATACATGAGCTTTTGGGGGACACCTTACATCCAAACCATAATATACATGCTACAGAAAACAAAGATTGACACATTTCCATTAGCTTTCAGAAGATATGAAAATATCAATGATTGTTTATATATGTGTAAAGAATTCCATTGAATTTCAGAATTTTCAGAGATAGGAAATCTTATAATTATTAAAAGAGCAAGCAAAAATGTTTCAAAACATTGAGGAATACTCTTTTCTATCTTTGTTTTTATTTCATATATCTTGCACATCTTACGTGAAAATTTTAAAATAAAAAAATAAGTACTTTGGGGCAATTAGTCAATGCTATATCTAATGTTTAATCTTGAATAATGTGAATCATATTTCTTTACATTCTGATAGCAATTCATTCTTTCATAAAATATTCCAAGAGTTATATGTCACACTCTATACTTACCATCAGGGATGCATGAATTAAATGATCCACAAGATTCATTTCATTAAGTCTTGTGGGCACTATATGTAAGGAAGTGCGTCTTACTTCTAAAAATCTTTAGAACTAAACTCCCTTATTTCAGGGCTGTGCTTTTGACTGCTTTCTTATTCTTCATTGTTATGTGAAACATTTTTTAAAACTTTAAAAATTTTTATTTATTTGTTTGTTCTAATTTTTTATACATGACATCAGAATGCATTTTGATTCATAGTACAGAAATGGAGCCCAATTTTTCATTTTTCTGGTTGTACACAAAATAGTCACACCACATGTGCAGTCATACATGTACCTAGGGTAATGAAGTCTATCTCATTCTACATCTTTCCTGCCCCCATGCCCCCTCCATTCCCCTCCCTCCCCTTTTCCCAATGAAAGTTCCTCCATTCTTCCCATGCTCCCTGCTGCCTGTCATGTGAAACTGTGTAAGTCCATAATTTCTCTGTTCTCTGATTTTTCAGAGAGAGAGCAAAGCCGGGTTAACAAAAATAGCAGAAAGAAATCTTCAATTATTTATTGCCAGCTCAAAGGCCTAAGAAAACAATAAAATCAAACAGCAATTTTCATGGACATCAAGGAGTTGTTTCAGAAACAAATTGAAATAAATTACTGAGATTAACATAAATGTGTAATTACACATCTCTTCTGAGCTGTATGTGACCAGTGAAATTACTAGTGCTTTTTATAACATATTAGAAGGTGCTCTTCTGCTGGCAATTAGATCATGAGAATTTTCTTATGTTTTTAAATAAATATAGTTTTGTAAGATTTCAGATGAAACAATAGAAATATCATTTTCAAAATGCTAGGTCTCCTGTTTAATTTTTTTTGTAATCTTCAGAATGCATATAATTAAATCTCTGAGTATAAAATCATGTCCAACGGATAATAAAAATGATTTCTTTCTTTCAGAATATTTGATACAAGTCTATTTATATTGCCAAAAATTGTGGAATAGCTGTAGAAAAGATATTTAACTGACGAAGAATGTGATTAGGCAGGTTAACTCCAGTCATGAATTTGAAAGAGCTCAATAATTAGTTATAATAATCCTAAGTGGAACCTGGAATAATTTTTAGAGAAGTTGTTCATTATGTCTCATCAGAAGGTATTTTTTTTCATGCTGGCCTTTATGGTTGACTTTTCAATAATACCGTAAGCTTTCACAAAATACACATTCAAAGGCTATGAAAATTACTGTTATTCTGTTATTTTTAAAAATATTTTTAGTTGCAGTTGGACACAATACCTTTATCTTATTTATTTACTTTTATGTGATGCTGAGGATAGAACCCAGAGCCTTGCACATGCTAGGTGAGCGCTCTACCACTGAGCCACAACCCCGCCCCTATTCTGTTTTTTTTTTTTTTTATGAGCTTTCTTAACCTACATTCACTGTTCTTACATTCTTTGAACTTTTGCACCAGCCTCACACCCATAATCAGATGTAATGTCACCAATCAGAATAATACAGCTTAATCTATATATTGGAGTCAAAGATCTAACTTTTCCTGTCAACATTAGCTTGTTAATTTTAATATTAAAGTAAAGTTATATCTAATGATGGCTATATAAAATACATGCTCAGTAACAGCCTCTGGAAAGATATGACACTTAAGAAGAACTTGGGTTATATTGAATTTAATAATAGTGTAAATGTTTATCATGCATCTAGTTTAAATGCACTGAGATTCAGTTTTAGGATCCAATTGAAATAATTCATATATATATATATATATATATATATATATATATATATATATATATTCTAAAGAGACAAAGTATAATATGCAATAGTTGTCTTATTATTTTTCACTTTATTTCTCTTGAGCTTTCTATTTCTTGCATATCTCAAAAATACCTTGAAATGAAATTTTACATACTCCAAAGAAACTTATTTTGAAACCACTTCACCCATTTACAAGTATGGTGCTGAATGTTGTCTTAAGGGAAAAGGAACAGAAATAATAAGGAAACTTGAAACATGTAACATATCATACTAAAGCATCAGCTAAAGAGATGACAAGCCTTTGAATAGGGTATAGCTAGAAAAATGGTTAGGTGTCAGGAAATTATGAGATCAACAATAGTTAAGAAGTCAAAAGTTCAAGATTTCTGGATGAACCACCAGTAAGTAATTAATGTTCAGGATTTGAGAATAACCAAAAAGAACAAAACATCATAACTTCATTTATTGGCTTAAATAACATTTAAAATCAAAGGCATTTCTGTATATCAGTGACAAAACTCCTGAAACGGAAATGAGGAAAAACACCCCATTCACAATATCCTAAAAAAAAAAAAAAAAATACTTGGGAATCAACCTAACAAAAGAGGTGAAAGATTTATACAATGAAAACTACAGAACCCTAAAGAGAGAAAGAGAAGAAGATCTTAGAAGATGGAAAAATATACCCTGTTCATGGATAGGAAGAACTAACATCATCAAAATGGCGATATTACCAAAAGTTCTCTATAGGTTTAATACAATGCCAATCAAAATCCCAAGGGCATTTCTTGTAGAAATAGATAAAGCAATCATGAAATTCATATGGAAAAACAAAAGACCCAGAATAGCAAAAGCAATTGTAAGCAGGAAGTGTGAATCTGGAGGTATAGCGATACCAGATTTCAAACTATATTACAGAGCAATAGTAACAAAAACAGCATGGTACTGGTACCAAAACAGGCGGGTGGACCAATGGTACAGAATAGAGGACACAGAGACTAATCCACAAAGCTACAACTATCTTATATTTGATAAAGGGGCTAAAAGCATGCAATGGAGGAAGGATAGCATCTTCAACAAATGGTGCTGGGAAAACTGGAAATCCATATGCAACAAAATGAAACTGAATCCCCTCCTCTCACCATGCACAAAAGTTAACTCAGAATGGATCAAGGAGCTTGATATCAAATCAGAGACTCTGCGTCTGATAGAAGAAAAAGTTGGCCCTAATCTCCATCTCCTGGGTTCGGGCTCCAAATTCCTTAATAGGACACCTATAGCACAAGAGTTAAAATCAAGAATCAACAAATGGGACATACTCAAACTAAAAAGTTTTTTCTCAGCAAGAGAAACAATAAGAGAGGTAAATAGGGAGCCTACATCCTGGGAACAAATTTTTACTCCTCACACTTCAGATAGAGCCCTAATATCCAGAGTATACAAAGAACTCAAAAATTAGACAATAAGATAACAAATAACCCAATCAACAAATGGGCCAAAGACCTGAACAGACACTTCTCAGAGGAGGACATACAATCAATCAACAAGTACATGAAAAAATGCTCACCATCTCTAGCAGTCAGAGAAATGCAAATCAAAACCACCCTAAGATACCATCTCACTCCAGTAAGATTGGCAGCCATTATGAAGTCAAACAACAATAAGTGTTGGCGAGGATGTGGGGAAAAGGATACACTTGTACACTGCTGGTGGGACTGCAGATTGGTGAGGCCAATTTGGAAAGCAGTATGGAGATTCCTGGGAAAGCTGGGAATGGAACCACCATTTGACCCAGCTATCGCCCTTCTTGGACTATTCCCTGAGGACCTTAAAAGAGCACATTATAGGGATACTGCCACATCAATGATCATAGCAGCACAATTCACAATAGCTAGACTCTGGAATCAACCTAGATGCCCTTCAATAGATGAATGGATAAAAAAAAAATGTGGCATTTATACACAATGGAGTAATACGCAGCACTAAAAAATTTCAAAATCATGGAATTTGCAGGGAAATGGATGGCACTAGAGCAGATTATGCTAAGTGAAGCTAGTCAATCCCTAAAAAACAAATGCCAAATGTCTTCTTTGATATAATGAGAGCAACTAAGAACCGAGAAGGGAGGAAGAGCAGGAGGAAAAGATTAACATTAAACAGAGACATGAGGTGGGAGGGAAAGGGAGAGAAAAGGGAAATTGCATGGAAATGGAAGGAGACCCTCATTGTTACACAAAATTACATATAAGAGGTTGTGAGGGGAATGGGAAAAAAAACAAGGAGAGAAATGAATTATAGTAGCTGGGGTAGAGAGAGAAGATGGGAGGGGAGGGGAGGGGGGATAGTAGAGGATAGGAAAGGTAGCAGAATACAACAGTTACTAATAGGGCATTATGTAAAAATGTGGATGTGTAACCGATGTGATTCTGCAATCTGTATTTGGGGTAAAAATGGGAGTTCATAACCCACTTGAATCTAATGTATGAAATATTATATGTCAAGAGCTTTATAATGTTTTGAACAACCAATAAAAAAATAAAAAATAAATATTAAAAATATATATATTAAAAAATAAAATAAAATAAAATTTTCACTATATCATATTTATATACAAGCTGCTGTTTAAAATGCTCCAGAAATATTAATTCCATTGGTTTTCATAATGATCCAATGAGATAGACATTACTTTTCTAGACCCAGAAGTTGGTGAAAATATTTCCCAACTTCACATACCTAAAAATAAAGGAGCTAGATTTAAATTTCAGTTGTAGAAGCAGTGCCTGTAACCATCATATATGACACTCACTTTAACGAATTATTATTTATCTATTTAAGCCACTAAATAATGCTTCTTTTTCTTGGCAACAAGGTAAGAATAATAAATGAGAATCTCTGCTCTAGTCATAGAGTTTTATAAGGGGTCCCCAGAGCTAAGACCAACACAAAGGAAGGGAAGAAATAAGGTTTTAGGACATGATTGCAGGACATGCTAAAATGCTCAGAAAATAGTTATCTGCATCAACAATTGCCCTACTTCAGCTTATATAACTCGTTAAGTTTGAAGGAACAGAAATTATAGGAGGAAACATTTGGATAATACTTTTATAATGTTTTATGTATGAGAGAAAGGCAAATTAAGCAAATTGAGAGAATGCTTCAAGAGAATTGGTCAGAAAAGTTATCCTGTGTCCTTGGTATCTGAAGGGCCCAGTGCCTGGTGTTGGAATCACACCTAAAAAAGTTGATATGTCAAGAAGGTGAGCCTAGATCAGCCAAAGATAAAGAAATTAAAAGACAGATGAATGTAGAGCAAGCTACATTTTCTCCAACCTTGTACCTTCTCCTAGCAGGAGAAAAATATACAGGAATGAAGAATTCCCATCAGAGAGACTGAAAAGAAGTTTAAGCTGTCAAGATGGACAGTCATTGCCAATATTGAGAGACTGCAAGGGAGAGGTTCTCAGTGGAGGATATGCAAGAAATATTTACAGTTGCTACTCAATGGAATACAATGCAGGTATATAAAGGAATTAGGGAGCTGGACATAATGAAAAAATAAAAAAGGGTAAAAACAAAATAATGTTTTTATTATATTGACTTTTATGAAACAAATGAGGGTAATATGAAAAAAACATATTGCAATATACATATATAGATAAGCGATAAGGAATTTGGAGTTTTTTGAATGTATATTTTTAAAAAATTCAGCATATACAAAATGTTTTAAATACATGAAATTACAAAATTAAATTAAAATGCCATTATACACACACACACACACACACACACACACACACACACACATATATATTTGGGAAAAATATATGTATATATAATTGGAGACATGAGTGGTATTTCAGATTTTTTTTGCAGTGCTAGGATTTGAACTCAGGGCTTCATGCATGCTATTGCAAATACTGTACCACTGAGCAACATCCCCTAAATCTCCAACCCTCAAATAAATTTTAAACATAGTATTTTGGCTATAGATCCTTACTAGTATATATAGCAAGGACACAAATAATTGTAAAGAAAAATCCAGAAATTGAAATGAGTGTTCATTAGTTCATAATGGTGTTGTCACAAGTGTTTTAAAGCTAACATCCATGTATATTAGCAAACAAACAAGTATGTTAATGTCTTACAAACCAAGGTTCTCATCATAAGAAAAAAAAAGATACAAAATAAAATGAATGTAAAATCAGAAATCTTAAATAAAATCCTTTTACTCTTAAATGTGATTGTAGATAAAAAGATTTATTTATCTTCATTATCAAATATATATATCTTCATTATGTCCACAGAAAGAGTCTAAAGCAACATTAACAATATGGCTTAAATAGAGGTCTCCAAATAAAATATTCTTTGACAAATGACTGATTGGAAGCCTAAGACAGTAAAGTTTAAGATGAGCCTATTACATCCAAAAGTAAAGAAGTTACCAAAACCTATTGACATTGTGTCACCAAGATAGGAGCTAACCTAAAAAGGTCCCTACTGACCAAAAACAGGCTGATTTGAGCATCATTAATATTAACTGCAATGCGCTGAGTAACATCAAATTTATAATAATACAAATATCAATATAACTTTTTAAAAAATAATGAAACAATAACAAACTTTAATGGTCATTATGGTAGACGGAATCATGCCATCAAAGGATACATTGACAGTCTTACTCTTGGTATTCTGTGAATCTCAGAAATAAGGCTTTGTAATGAATCTCCATACTGCTTTCCAGATTGGTTGCAGCAATTTGCAGACCCACCAGCAATGTATGAGTGTTCCTTTTTCTCCACATCCTTGCCAACACTTATTGTTGTTTGTATTATTAATAACTGCCATTCTGACTGGAGTGAGATAAAATCTTAGAGTAGTTTAGATTTGCATTTCTCTAATTGCTACAGATGTTGAACATTTTTTATATATTTGTTGATTAACTGTGCATCATCTTCTGAGGAGTATCTGTTGAGTTCCTTGGTCCATTTATTGATCGGGTTGTTTGTTTGTTTGTTTGTTGTTAAGTTTTTTGAGTTCTTAATATATCCTAGAGATTAGTGCTCTATTTGATGTGCTTGTGGTAAAGATTTTTCCCTTTCTGTAGGCTCTCTGTTCACCTCACTGATTGTTTCTTTTGCTGAGAAGAAGCATTTTATTTTGAATCCAGCCCATTTATTGATTCTTGGTTTTAGTTCTTATACTACAGGAGTCTTATTAAGAAAGTTGGGGCCTAATCCAACATGATGGAGATTTGGGCCTTTTTTTTTCTTCCATTAAGTGCAAGGTCTCTGATTTAATTCCTAGGTCCTTGATCCACTTTGAGTTGATATTGTGTATGGTGAGAAATAGAGGTTTAATTTCATTTTGTTACATGTGGATTTCCAGTTTTCCCAGCACCATTTGTTGAAGAGGCTATCTTTTCTCCAATGTACATTTTTGGCACCTTTATCTAATATAAGATAACTGTAGTTATGTGAGTTTGTCTCTCTACCCTCTATCCTTTTTCATTGGTCTACAAGTCTATTCTGGTGCCAATACTATGCTGTTTTTGTTAGTATTGCTCTGTAGTATAGTTTAAGGTCTGGAATAGTAATGCCACCAGCATCACTCTTCTTGCTAAAGATTGCTTTGCTTATTCTGGGTCTCTTATTTTTACAGATGAATTTCATGATTGCTTTTTCTATTTCCATGAGGAATGTCATTGGGATTTTGATTTGGATCACAAGGAATAGTGCTTATTCTATGGAAAACTTGGAATGGAACACCATTTGACCCAGCTATTCCACTCCTTAGTTTATACCCAAAGGACTTTAAAAACAACACACTACAGTGACACAATCTTTATAGAAGCCCAATTCACAATAGCTAAATTGTGGAATCAACCTAGATGCCCTTTAGTAGATGAATGGATAAGGAAACTTTGGTATATGTACACAATGGAACATTACTTAGAAGAGCATAAAATCATGGCATTTACAGGTAAATGAATGTAGTTGGAGAATGTAATGCTAAGTTAAGCAAGCCAATCCCCAAAATCTCAGGCCAAATGTTTTCTTTGATATAATGATGTTGACTCATTATGGCAATGGAGGAGAGCATGGGAGGGATGGAGGAACTTTAGATAGGGCAAAGGGGAAGGAGAGGATGGAAGGGGGATAGAGAATAGGAATGATGGTGGACTGAGTTAGACATCATTACCCTAAGTACATGTATGAAGACATAAATGGTGTGAAAATACTTTGTGTGCAATCAGTGACTTGAAATATTGTGCTCTATATGTGTAATATGAAAATGAATTGCATTCTGCCATCATGTAGAACAAATTAGAATAAATAAATAATTTAATTTAAAAATAAGGCTTTGTAGATGGAAGCAACTTAAAATGAAGGTCATACATGATGAGGGTGGTCCATAAATTGAATGACTGGTGTGCTCACAGGGAGAGGGAGATACAGAGACATGACTACTGAAGGAAGAATTATGCAAAGATGGAATCAGAAATTGGAGCAATGCAGATAAAAGCCAAGGAACGTTAAGACTTTTATTGTCAATAACTAAAAGAAGCTAGGAAGCAGAAAGGAAAGATTCTTTTCTAGAATCTTCAGAGGGAGTGTGGCCCTGGCAACACCTTGATTTTGCACTTCAAACCTCCAGAAACATGAAAGAATAGATTTTTGTTGTTTACAGCTATTCAGATTTTGTTCATTTGTGTGAAAACCCTAGGTAACTGATAGAATCATCTTTGTAGGTTGTTAAAACACATTTATTATCCTAAATACTGATAAACAGAGAAAATCAATAACTATTTTTCTTCCTTTTCTATATGAATTTTATTTTCAAGTTATTAATAGCTCACAAGAAAAAAATCCCTCTTAATAGAATGATCCAGGCTAATTAATGAAGAATTTGGATAATTCTGTCTTGTTTGCACCCCTTAATAATAAGTCTAGGAAATGGAACATCAACGAATGCTAAAACCATTTTTTGAGAAGCTGATGGGGAAACTTGATAATGGAAACAGCTGACAATACCTGAATTCATTGATCAATCTTCACATCACTAAAATTGTGACCACCCACATAAATAGCTGGAGAGGGCACACAACAAGAAACACAGAGTACCACATATAAAGTATTGTGCAAGAATTGAAACTAAATCAAGTCAGTCTTGAGATGTAACTCCTAGTTTACCAGCAAAATATAGGAAAGAGAAATACTAGAAAGTACATATTTGCACTCAGTTAAATCCAGAATATTGATATTCTATAGGACAAAATTGCCCCACTTGTTCTACAAATAAATATTTTTAAAGAGTAAGGGAAGAGAAATAATGAGAATTTATTAACCAATTGCAATGTTTGAACCTTGTTTGTATCATGTTTTTGAAAAACCAACTGAAATATTTCAGGCAATTTATGAACTTTGAATATTATCTACTATTGAATGATATTCAGAAATTAAAGTTACTTTTCTTAGAAGTGAATATGCTATTATCATTTGCTTTTAAAAATATCCTATCCATTGATAATAATATTGTAGTATTCAAGAATAAAGTGATAAGTCCTGGTTTTGGCTTAAGTATTTCCTCCAGTTAAAACAGACAAGCAAAAGAACAAAAGAACATGAGCTGCCAGGTGTGGTGGCACACACCTGTAATACCAGTGACTCAGGAGGCTGAAGCAGGAGGATCATAAGTTCAAAGTCAGTCTCAACAACTTAGCAAGGCCCTAAGCAACTTAGCGAAACCCTATCTCTAAGTAAAATATAAAAAGGGCTGGGAATGTGGTTCACTAGTTGAGCACCCTGGGTTCAATTCCTGGTACCAATACACACACACACACACACACACACACACACAGGCTAGTGATGTAGCTCATTAGTAGACAACTTGCCTAGCATGTGTAGGGCCCTAGGATTGATGTCCAGCATGGCAAAAACAAGAGGAAGAACAACAAAAATACAAATTAAATAAATAGTAAAAGTAAGGGGGTACAGAGAAAACAATATTGATGTAGTGTTATTGATTGTCAAAACAAGAAATCTGTCTAAAGTATCATTTACTATTTACTTTTGTTTGTTTGAAAATTATTACAATAAAAGAAAACATTTTAAATGTCAGTAATTGTCTATTTGCCAACCATAGTGCTCCTAATGCCAGAAAGTAAGCATTTAAAATTTTAAGACTATTCTTTTTTTGTGGGGGGGGGATACCCGGGATTGAAATCAGGGGCACTAGACCACTGAGCCCCATCCCCAGCCCTATTTTGTATTTTATTTAGAGACAGGGTCTAACTGAGTTGCTTAGTGTCTCACTTTTGCTGAGGCTGGCTTTGAACTTGCGATTCTCCTGCCTCAGCCTCCCAAACTACTGGGATTACAGGTGTGCGCCACCACAATTCTACCCCCCCCATCTCTGCCCCTTTCCTTGGAGTGTTAAGAAATCACTCTGAGGGGACTAGAAGAATGAGAAAATGTGAAAAATACAACACAACCTCATCTCCCACAGTGAGTTTAAACCTGAAAGAGGTTCAAGTTAGAATAAGACACTTTTTAAATGTAAATAAAATCTGAAGTTTTTGGTAACTCTCCACTAGGAAATTAACTTACTAAAATGTAACTTCCTTTTTTTTATTTTTTTTTTAGTTGTAGATGGACCAACACCTTTATTTTTATGTGGTGCTGAGGATTGAACCCAGTGCCTCACACATGCTAGGCAAGCATTCTACCACTGAGCCACAACCCTGGCCCCCAAATAAGACTTCTTTTTGTGAATAAAAGTGGCTGAAAACGCTGCAGCATCTGCCCTGCATTTCATTCATGGGTGTCCCAGGCAATTTTCTCTGAAAAGCAACCCTTTATCAAGAATTCATATGCAGAGAATTTACTGGAAATGTTCTTGGGAACAACCTCTGTGAGGGGTAAAGAACAAAACAGTGAGTAGCGGGACAGGTTGAATTGTAATGCAGTTGCGACAAAGGCTTTAAACATTTTGACAGCTCTAAAACTGGGATGACCCTTGAAAATTTTCCCAAAGTGAGATATATCAACTGAACTTCATAAAACTGGCATGAACCAATCATTAGGCACAGGTTTCCCTGGGAAGGGGGACATTGCTTTCATTGGTATTCAGCTATGAGCTGTCACCATCTATTCTCCTGGGAGTTAAAGAAATAAGCATCTTTATTTAGTAAGGAGATGAGGAAAGTACACCACAAGGGGGAAAGAAAAAGAAAATTTTCTGAAAACTCACTCTACAAAGTTAAGCCTATTCAAGGTAATAATTGCATGAATATATAGAAATACAACATAAATGAATTTTTATATTATCTGTGCAGTGAGATAAAATATCATAACTTGCCTACTTTTCAGGGTTAGACAATGGGTAAAATACAATATTATATGTAAAATTATTTGTGAATGATAAATTTCCACAGAGAGCATCATGACATTGTGGAAAGATTAAAATCCGGGCAAAGCTTGGTTACCATGTGACTGTGTTCTAAGTAATTATGTTGGAATCTCAGTTGTCCATCTGCAAAATCCACAGCAACAGTGATTCTCTAAGACAATAGTTTTCAAGCCTTAGTGTGCCTTAGAATTGTCAGTGAAGCTTCTTAAAATACAGATGACTCAGTATCTCTGCAAGTAGGACAATGGAATTTTGTATGTTTAGCATTATCTCAGGAGATTTTGAGAAATATTGCTGTAAGAACATTTCCAGCTTTGAGTTCATGTTGCTATATATTCATTATTAACTGGGACTAATATTCAACAATCAATGCTCTAGAAAACTCTTTGTTGGTTATTAATAGAATTCCATATAACACACTCCATGAAATTATGACTCAACTTTTTAAATTCAGATTAGCTTGAATTTTGTAATAATAGTGCACATAAGTGATTGCTCCAAATTGATTTTAAGGTTATCTATTGCTTCATCTCCCCTTTTTGACTCATTATTTAATCATGGGTTATTTTCTGCTAATGTTGAAGATCATAGGATTCTCACCATAACATCTGATAGAGCAGAATTAATCCAAATAATTTTATGAGGATAAAGATACTGAATTTAAAAATTTCTAATGATATAATAGTAATTGTGATAGTAGAGATGAAATCCTGTTAAGAGTATGTCCATAGAAAGTCATTTTGTTGTTAAAGGGAAACATACTGAGAATAGGACAAAAGAGTAAAATAATTTACACATCAAGTAATAGCCAAACATCAGATTAATTTGTTACTCTTATTGAGAAAGCCTTAAAGTACATTCTGAGTATACCAATTGGAAAATGGTATATTTGAGCAATTATCCATAACTTTAAGATACAAAATATATCTTAAAGTTTGTATCTTAAAGTTATGGATAATTGCTCAAATATAGAAGGCATGCAGAACTTTCTACATACAAAGTAGAAATCTAAAAGATGTAGAATTGCTACTTTCAAAGTGACTGATTTTAAGAAATTCTGGTGGTTGCCTAAAAGGGCTTTTGATTCAGAGTTATAAGACATTTTCCTTAATGAGTTGTAACCAATATTTCTACTTAGATTACTCTGTAGATTCTTCACTATTTCAGAAATTCTAATAGCATCAAAGGGAACACAGTAAGCAACGTTCCTCTCTCTCATTTTACGAGTCGAAAATCCCAAAGAACATTATGATTTGTGGTCATTTTTCCCATATCTAATTTTTTTTGGGGGTGGAGTATAGGGGAATGAACTCAGGGGCACTTGACCACTGAGCCACATCCTCAGCCCTTTTTATATTTTATTTAGAGATAAGGTCTCACTGAGTTGCATAGCACCTTGCTTTACCTGAGGCTGGCTTTGAACTTGCCATCCTCCTGCCTCAGCCTCTCAAGCTGCTGATTGTATTATGTCTGTTGTCTATATTTTATTGAATTTTAGAAAAAAAAAACTATGTATCATAACTTAATTAATTCTTATAAAGTTGATATATCTGTGCGGCCTCAGATCAGAAAACGGAGAACTGACAGAGCACTAAAACCACTCTTGTATACTTCCCAGTCACTACTTCTACCCTATTCCCCCAAGCAAACATTATCTTGGACTTCCAATACCATACATGAGCATCACCCTTTTAAAAATTGTATATGAATGAAATTATACAGTGTGAACAATTGTGGTGTGTTTTTTTTTTCACCCAACATTATGTTTGGAAGAGTCATCCATGTTGTTGTGTGTAAAACATGTCCCTGTATTCATTTTTTTTTTTTTGTTATATAGTATTCTGTTGCATGAATAAACATCAACTTCTCCAGTGTTCTATTTATGGACATTAGAATTGATCCCAATCCTAAGTAATTGTGAATGATGTTATAAATATTTTTGAATGATTTTTGGTGCATATCAGCTATCTCTTTGAGTAGGACTATATTATGAAGGATCCAATGAAGGAAGCAGAAAGAAAAGGAAGAAAGTCAAAAGGAACATAATATGCAGGTGGCTATAATAATGTCTATTTTGTGGTGCTGAGTCTCAAATCCAGAAACGTGCACATGATAGGTAAGTTCTCTACCACTGAGCTACATCCCCTGTCCTAGAAATAATACAACTACTAATACCCACTGTATATTAATGCTGTCCTCATTTTTCAGGCCATTTATTCACTAAATAAGTTACATGTGCTCTGAATCCATCATTTTGCCTTTTTCAGGAGAAGCCCCAACTAACTCCACAATGAATTAAATTATTGTTATTAGTCGAAGAGTAGCACAAGTATGTAAAACTTAACTTTTGATAATTCTGCATAGGTGTATAATTATTTATTGTTTATATTGTTTCTCGTTAACATATTTATCCGTTTTACATAAAATAGATTTCTATGAAGTGAATAATGTTAGCTGATATTGAAAACTGATTTTACAGAAATTACTGGACATTAAACTTCGAAAAAAATATTGAGAACACTGAAATATTCAAAATAATACTACATATATTTTATTGAATATGTATCCAATTTTGTATAAATGTTTGCTGAATATCAAAATCTGGATTTGGATGGTGGTTTAATTACTTATTAATTGTAGAAAGTCATTTAGCTTCTAAACTCATCTGTTTTTTTCATGTATAAATGTGATGGAGAGACCAAATACATTTGAATATTTTAAAAATCAAATGTTATAATGTATATAAAAGCACCTAGAACAGAGTCTGACATGTATCATGTAATAAAAATGCATTACATATCGTTTATTTTTTATGTAACTATAGAAAAAATACAGAAGAGTTTAACTGAATAAAACACACTGAACTTATAGTCACACAGTCACTCATTTTTTTCACTGCCTATAGCTGTACATGTGACACCTTTGATTAGTTATTTTCTTAATACTGCAGATATTTCTAGTATTAACAATTAAAATGATGAAGGAAAATGAAAGGACATATTTAACATGAAAGACCATTTAATGAGACAATAACAAGTATTTTATTTACTTGAAAACACAGAGTGTCATTAAACATGCAAGAAATACCAGATTGGAATAGTGTACAACATTTGAGAAACCACTAAGAAATCCCTCAACATAATCAGTTTTCAAAATATCTTCACAACTGGACCATTAAGCCAAAACTGGTAGGTGAACCATTATAAGAATGAAATATATCTTAGTTTCCAAAATAATGGTTGTAGTTTTTGACCATGGCATTGTGAGAATAATTGATATCTAACTTGCCCTCTCCACATAAATAGCTATAAAATCAGAAAAAAAAAACATATGAAACAACTTATTTAGGAATTTGATATCAGATTGTGCAGGAATGCAATGCCTGAAATGACAGAAATATATGAGCCACGTGATTACCTTAGCTTTTATTTAGAGTCACATTCTTAATTATAATTCAGAGATGAAGAATTCATGCAAAGAACATCAGTTTGCCAAATTGAAGAGACAGAGTTTAGTGGTACCTGTATATTTGGAAATAACTAGGAGGAGTAAAAAAGAACAAGGAGCTACATGAGAATGACTTCCAGAAATTTGCATAGGGATTCTCTTTGAGTTTTGGGTCAAAAAGATAATTTACTCTTTAAAGTTAAAATAAAATATTATTATAGGATTTATGATACCTGTAGAAATAAAATGCAAGGGAACAATAGCAAAAGAATGGGAAAAGTAGAATATATAATTATGAAAGTATATAAACTATCAAAACATTATATAAAATATGTAATAAATTGAATAAGCATACAGTAAGCTTTAGAAAAAGTCTTAAAATTTAAACTAAATTTAAACTACTTGTAAGTAAACCATTATAAGAATGAATTATATCTTTAGTTTCCAAAATAATGGTTGTAGCTTTTGACTATTAGTGTATTCCTTTAGGGAAAAATAAATAAAGCAAATAAAATGTCAAGCTAGAAAATACATAATGTATCCAAAGTAGATAGTAAAAGATTAAATTAACAAAAAGATTGGGGAAAATAATAATGTGTAGCAACACGACAGTTTAAATGTAAACATTGGTAATTGCATGTGATACAACTGATCTAAAATGCTAATGATTCACAAAGATTATCAGACTGTATTAAAAGAGAACAGAAAATTATAAATTATGCAAAAATGCAATTTAATTATAAAGAAAAAGAGATTAAAAGTAAAAAGATAAAAAAGATATCCCATACTAACGCTATCAAAATAAAACCAGAGTGACTATATTAACATGGGACAAATGATAATCCCAGAACAGGAATTACAATAGATAATACAGACATTTAGTTTTGATAAAAGGTTAATTCATCATGAAGTCATAAATACCTTAAATACAGTTACACGTAAGTATAGAATCTTTTTTTGAGAGAGAGAGAGAGAGAGAATTTTTAATATTTATTTATTTATTTATTTTTTAGTTTTCGGCGGACACAACATCTTTGTTTGCATATGGTGCTGAGGATCAAACTGGCCCGCGCGCATACCAGGTGAGCGTGCTACCGCTTGAGCCACATCCCTAGCCCAGTATAGAATCTTAAAATACAATGGAAAAACTTACTGAAATTCGAACAAAAAAAGATCATTCCACAGTTAAATTTGGAGATCGTAGTAATTGTCCTCTGTAGTAGAATAACTAGGCAGAAAGGAAGATATAGAAAACTAGATATAATTGATTTTTACAAAATACTGTGCCCAAAATAGCATAATAAACAATATATTAAAATGTTCACGTATCATTAACCATGACAGACTATATGCAAGAACAGCGAATCTCAATAAATTATAAAAGATGGAAATAACCTAATGTACAATTGCTGACCATAGAAAAATTATATTAGGAATATATAACAAAATATCTGGACTGTTTTGGACTATTTGGGAAGTAAACAGTACACTTTGAAATAAACCATGGATCAGAAAAAATCACAAGGTGAATTAGAACATATTAAACTGAAATAAAATGAAAAGGTAACAAAATATAAAAAATTATAGAAGCCAGAGAGAAGAGTGTTTAATAAGAACCTTATAGTTTTAAGTGCATTTATTCAGTTTGGGCACTGGGGATTTAACTCAGAGGTGCTTTACCACTGAGCCACATCCCCATCCTTTTTACATTTATTTTTATTTTATTTTGAGAAACAGGGTCTTGTTAAATTGCTTAGGGCCTTATGAAGTTGCTGATGATTGCCACGAATTTATGATCCTTCTGCCTCAGCCAATTGAGTTGTTGTGATTACAGGTGTTTGCCACTATGCCTGGCTTATGTGCATATTTTTAAAATGTCTAAAATTGTGATCTATATCAGATAGTTAAAAATAAATGAAATAGCAAACTGTATTGAAGAATAAGAAAAAAAGGAAAAAATTAGGAATGGTAATAAATGAAATAGAAAATGGACAAATGCTGAAAAATCAACAAAGTAAAAGCTGGTTTCTCAAAGTTGAAATATATTGATAAACTTCTAGCTAACTGATCAAGGAAAAAAGAAGAATCAACTGTGAAACATCAGAAACAAATAGATAACATTTTTACCAGCCAAATGCAACTTAAAAGAATAAGAAAATATTATAAAAATTCGTACCAATAAGTTTGACATATGAAATTAACACATTTTAAAATTAATTATATCACTAAACAACTCAATATTAAAATATGAATAGACCTACATTTATCAAAAATCTAAAATTATAATTTATAGCATACTTAAAAACAAAACTTCATACCTAAATTGCTTCACAGATGTATTCTTGGAAATAATGAAGAAGAAATAACATTAGTATTATACTTTTTGTTTTCAGAGTGTAGAAAATAATATAACACTTTTCAACCAATTCTAGGAGTTCAGTGTTCCTTTTATACCCAAATTAGATAATAGCATTATTAAAAAAGAAAACTACAAAGTAGTATCACTCATGAAACCAGACAAAAAATTTACTAACAAAATATTAGTGAACCAAATACAGGAAATATACAGATAATATATCCTGTCCAAGTGAATTTATCCTAGGATTGCAAGTTTGATTACCATTTTAAATCAATCATGTATTTTTCCATATTAATTTGATAAAAGAAATTTAAAAACATGCTTATTTCTTTTCTTTTATTATAAATGCATATCAATTGTAAAAGTTAGTGCATTTCACTATAACATTTTCATACATGAATACATTTAGTCTTGGTCATGTCTTCCTTCTACCCTCTCTTACCCTTCCCTTTTTTCGCAGCTCTAGTCAGTCCCCTTCTTTCCCTCTAATTGACACTCTTCTGTTTCCAGGTCATTTTTTTTTCCCAATTTTTCTACATGTGAGAAAAAACATGTGATGCTTTTCTTTATTTGGTTTATTCTGCCTAATATTATGTCCACCGGGTCATTTGGGGCATGCCCTTGGGGTACAGATTTTGTATCTGGCAAGTGGAGATAGTATCTCTTTTTCTACTTATCATCGTCATGTGAGCTGTTTTCCTCTACCACATTCTCCTATCCTGATGTCCTGCCTCACCTCAAGTCCTGAGGAATGGAGCCAACTGTCTATGGGCTGAGGCCTATGAAACCATAAGCCCCAAATAAACTTTTTCTCCTCCAAAATTGTTCTTTTCAGGTCTTTTAGTCACAGCAGCAAAAAAAGCAGACTAAAACAGGTATATACCTATGCGTGGGTCGGTTAGGTTTTATGGTAGTTCTTATTTAATTTTTTTGAGAAAACTCCATATTATTTTCTGTACTAATTTACACTCCCAACACTATTGTGCAAGGGCTCCTTTTTATTTACATGCTCACAAGCATTTGTTTTGTTTTGTTTTTATAATAGCCATTCTAAATATAGTGAGATAGAATCTCAATGTAGTTTTGATTTGTAGTTCCTTGAGGAATAAAGAGATTGAGAATTTTGTCTTGTATCTCTTGGCCAGTTGTATTTCTTCTTCCAAGAAGTGTCTATTTAGATCATTTACCCATTTTTTTGATTGCATAATGTTCTTTTGTTGTTGAGTTTTTTTGAGTTGCTTATATATTCTGGATATTAATCCTCCATAGATGAAGAGCAAGCCAGAATTTTTCCTATTCTGTGGGTTGTCTCTTCACAGTGTTGTTACCTTTGACTATACAATCAGTTGTGAGGGGCTGGAAGGGTTTTTTTTCCTGTTTGGACGCTGGTGCAGATACTAGAGTTTCATGGGGAATTGCAGGGGCTGGGCTCACAGCTCCTGCTGTCTGACACTCATCTTCAGTCTTGTCATTAAAGTGAAATCTGATAGAGTGTGGAAATGACTGATGCTGAAACATTCATAGGTGTGGTGTTCACAACAGTTGTGTTATTTTTGTCTGCTGTTGCTGTATGGGTGTGTGCTTAGGAGCAGGCTATCGCATCTCCCCTAGCCATGCCTGCTTCAAGATGGGTTGGCAGCTGGCGACTTTCGTATCTACTTTTATTTAAGATGAATCATCTGCCAAGGTTTGAGCAGGACTAGGCCTTGGCTGAATCAAAGTTCAATTCCTCTCAGATGAGTTAGGAGTGTAGTTCAACAGCAGTCACAGCATTCTACCAATGTGAATGTAGTTCTGGGCTCAATTCCCAGCACTGACAAAAAAAAATCAACCAGTTAAATAAATTAAAAACCAAATAAATGCAACAGCAACAACAACAAAAATAGAAAAGGTAGGAATAAAATTAATATATAAAATAACAAGTTAATGGCTGAGGTTGTAACTCAGTGGTAGAGCACTTGCCTAGCATATGTGAGGTACCCCACATGAGGTGCTATTCTCAGCACTGCATATAAGAAATAAAGGTCCTTTGACAATTAAAAAATATCAAAAACAATAACAAGCTAAAAAGATAAAACTTAAAAGGGGAAAAAGGAAGAAAACTCATAATTGGAAAGTGGGGAAAAAAGAAAAGCAGACAAAAAGTTTTAAAAAGGCAAAAAAATAATTAAAATTAAAAAGAGGAGAGAAAATACAAGAACAGACAAGTAAGAAACATCTACCAACAACAACAAAATGTACTAATGAAAATTAAAATTTCTTTCCTATCAAGGCATTCTAGTGCAGGGCTGAGAGGGGATGCTTGCAACCCATCCTGATCAAAGCTGTTCTCCCAGTCTTCTTAGGCGGTGTACCTTATGGGCAAAGCCAAGCCTGGGAATTATTCATCCACTTCTACTTTCCTTTGTGGTGCTTCCCTGGTGACTAGCAGTGTTAATTTGTAGCTGCAATTTGTTGGAATTTTCAGCTGTTTAACTGGTTGGAAGTGACTAACACACAAAGTGGAGCTACCAGGGTAAAAATTGTCTCCAGAGTTTTTTCAGCTTCAAACTCTAAGGGCAGAGCTAGCACTTACATTGAAGCAGGTCAGTAAGATAGTGGGGAAGGCAGAACTCCCCTAAAATTATCTCCAGAGCATTTTGGACTGTGTGCTTTGAGGGCAGGGTTAATACTGTCTCTGTGGTGAATCTCCAAGTGCTCCCTGGAGTAGAGGGAAGCAATACAGACACTACAGATCTGGCTGGGAAGAAGTTAGCAAAACTTAAGATCTCAAAGATATTCTCATGAAAAAAAAAATATTCAATAACATGAACCACCAGAGAGAGAAATGACATTTAAAATCATGATGTAATAGCAGTATACACTCATTAGAATTGCTAAAATTAAAAAAGCTAGCAAAACTTAGTATTCATGATGATGTGGGACAGTTTCATTTCTCATGCCCCCAGTGGGTGTGGAAAATGGTACCTTTATTTTGACAGTTTCTTGTACCTGTAATACAAAACATATACTTAACACTTACTATAGGACCCCAGCAGTTCTTCTCCTAGCTATTAGTTGAAGAGAAAATAAACATGATGAATATACAAAAGCAGGTATAGAAATGTTTTTAGCAGTTCTATGTACAAGATCCCCAAATCTTGGAAATTACTCTTATATTCATCAACTGGTGAGTGGATAAACAAACTGTTTCCATAAAATATGATAGTACACAGAAATAACCAAGGAATATACTACAGAAACATATGATAACATAGAAGAATTTATAAAACATTATACTTATTGTGGAATGTATATTTGTGTTCCTCCAAAATGAAAATGTTGAAACTCTAACCTCTTGGTGTAACTACATTTGAAAATGGGACCTTGAAAGAAGTAGTTAAGGTTGAATGAATTCATAAGGGCATGCACTTGTCTCATAGGATTAGTTTATTAGTTTCCTTATATGAAGAGACATCAGAGATCCTCCTTGTCCCACCTTCTCTCTTCTCTAGGCATGGCCACCCTTGAAAAGCCAAGTAAGGACTATTATGGTTGAGAAATGAGGTGTCCCCCAAAAGCTCATGTGTGAGAAAATAAAATTACCTTCAGAGGTAGCATGATGAGGTTATGAGAGTTACAAACTGGTAAGTGGATTAATCCTCTGGTATGAATTAACTGGGCAGTAACTGTAGGCAGGTAGGATGTGGCTGGCAGAAGTAGATCACTGTGGATATGACTTCGGGTTCATATTTTGTCCTTGGTAATCTTTTTCTACTTCCTGATTGCTGTATTCTGAGCTTCTTTTCTGCACCACATCCTTCTACTCTGATATTCTTCCTCATCTCAGGCCCAGAGCTACAGAGTCAGTCATGGACTGAATCTCTGAAACCATAATCCAAAATAAACTTTTTCTTTTCTAAGTTTTTCTTATCAAATCTTTGGTTACAGTAACAATAAAGCTAACTAAAACACGAACATAGTAAGAAGGCAGCTTCTGTAAGCCAGTAAATGTGTCCTCACTAGAAACCAACCCTGTCCAACCTTGATCTTGGACTTTAAGATTCCAGAATGTTGATAAAGTAAATTTGTTTTCTTAAGCCATTAGGAATATTTTTTTTAAAAATGAAAACCTGAAGAGACCAATAAAAAGTTTGTAAAATTAAGCCATATACAAAAGAATATATAATGTGTCCTTCTACTTATATGACACACTATAATAGAAAAAAACCTATAATTACACAAATAAGATCAAGGATTGCCTGAAACTGGTGATGAGGGAAAGGGAATTGAATAGGAAAGGGGATAGGGAAACATTTGTTCATGATGGAAATGTGCTACAAGTAGTTACACAGGTTTATGCATTTATTAAAACTCAGAAATTTACTCTTATAGTGGGTATATTTTATATGCAAATTACACTGAAAAAGTTTATTTGAAAAAAGATTAACTCAAATTGAGAATGAAAGGAAATAGATTATATAGATCAAAGAATGAAATAATGAAATAATCACCAAACTTTCTCATTTTCATGATATATCAAGATCTATTTGTGAAAGAAAAAAAAGATTAAAAAATATCCATAGGAATATGATGAAGATTCTTAAGAGCTTGAAAAACTTACCTATGATTAACAATTGAGAGAAACTGGGTTACTCAGCCTAGAACAGGGAAGACATGAGAGTGAGGTAAGGAAAAGGTAGATATTTCCAAAATTGGATAACTGCCATGTCGGAAGGGAAGTCTGTGGAACTGCAGAGTAGATGAAAGTTTAAATGGGCTTTCAGGTTCAAAATGACAAAGTACCTTCAAATAGTTACAGTTGTCTAACAATATGCATGACCCCAATAATAAATGATTTGTTGAGAATAAAGTAATGCCAATTACTGTCATTTAAAAAATAGTTTTGAATAATTACCATGCAGCATATGAATAATGTAACATATCATTAAATTTGTGTCAATATGACTTTGATGTTTTATTATGACTCTAAACCTTATTTTTGCATTCTCAATTTTCTAATTCTTATTCATACAAAGAATGTTTATCCACTCATAGGTTAAAATAATTAGAGAGAATATTGCTTAGCAATATACTCTCATTCAATGCTGTGGAAGAAGTTAAATATTCACTGGACATTTCTGATCTTGGACTTTAATTTCTGTGATGTGCTAAATTCAAGTACACATTACATCAAATATATATAACTCATTGTAAATATTTGAAAAAAATATCACCACAGGCTGGTAGTGTTATAATGATACCACAAATTAGAAGAAATTTTATTACAATAAATAGCTCAAGTTATTTGTTATAACACTTTGTATTACATTGCAAATTTTGGCTGGGTACCATGGTGCATGCTTGCAATTCCAGCAACTCTGGAGTCTGAAGCAAACAAATCACAAATTTAAGGGTAACCTCAACAACTTAGTGTGACCCTGTTTCAAAATTAAAATAAAAAGTGCTTGAGATGTAGCTCAGTGGCGAAGTTCAATCCCTAGTACCAAGATAAAAACAAATTAAAATTTTAAAATACGAATTTACTCAGACCAGATGTCAGGAAAAAGAAAAATAGCTGTTATTTTCTATCACCAGAAAGAAGATGGTAAACCATACTTCAGTTGCACAAATAATTTGATTGTTACTCTTATTTTGAAGTTACACAAAAATTTCCAACAAATGTAGATGGATCATATATATGTATTTACATGAGTCACAATATACTATCCCACATATGTTTCTGTTTAACTCTTGTCTGTATAACTTTGACCATTTTTAAGTATACAGTTCAGTGGTATTATCACATTCATATCATTGTGCAATCTACATTACCATCAACCTAAAGGACTATCAACATCTTGAGAACTGAAAACTCTAAACTAATTTAAACAATACCACCCTGATTCCTCTTTCCTAAATCTTGGAAACCACCTTACTCCTGTCTGTATGATTTTGGCAAATATTGTAACTCTAGCAAGTGGATCATGCAGTACTTGTCTTTTTGTGAATGGCTTATTTTATTTACTTTAAAATTCTCAATTTTCATCCATGTAGCAGCATATGTGAAAAAAATCCCCTTTCAGGTGTGAATAATATTCCATCACATGTATGATACCACATTTTGTTATCTACTCATTTACCTGCAAATGCCATGACTTTATTGGCTTTTAATGCTGAAATAATATTCCATTGTGTATATATACCACACTTTCTTTATCCGTTCATCTACTGAAGGGCATCTAGGTTGGTTCCACAGTTTAGTTATTGTGAATTGCTCACCAGGGACAAATTATGAACCTTAAAGTCATGCCCCTAGTGATCTACTTCTGCCAGCCACATCTTACCCGCTCACAGTTACCACTCAGTTAATCCATCAGAGAACAAATCCACTGATTAGGTTATACTTCTCATAATCCTATCATTTGTACTCTAAATCTTCTTGCATTATCTTGCACATGAGCTTTAGGTAGACACCTCAGACTAAACCATAATACCAACCCTTCCCTCACATGAAAGGGTACAGTTGAAATCATTGTTATATGTAAATATGGGCCAAAATTATTCATTTTTAAAATTTTAATTTCATTTAAAAATTTTAAAACTTTTTATTTTAAAATTTTCATTTTTAAATTAAAATCATTCACAAAGATTTTAATCACTATTTCCCCTATTCTTGCTTAGTTGATAGCCTTACTTCCAATTTCACAAAGAATAAACAAGTAATCACAAGTGAATTTCTACAATTCTCACCACCATCTTTCTACTGTACCACCCATCTGTACCCAATTACTATCATCCCTTTCATAGATGAACTGTGTTTTTAGAAGAGACTAACCCTCTACTTGCCTACTTGTCCACTAGACCCTGTTTCTTCTAGCATGCTCGAGAACAAGCTTTCAAATGTGTTTCCTAGTTACTCCCACATTATTAATTTTCCCTTTATTTCTGTTTTAGTCAGCTTTTTCACTGCTGTGACTAAAAGATCTGGCCACAATAATTTTGAAGGAGGAAAAGTTTATTTGAAATTGCACATTTTCAAAAGTCTTAGTCCATTGAAGGCTGGCTCCATTCCTTGAGGCTCCAGGCAGAAGAGTGTGGTGGAGGGAAACTTCTCACAGCATGATGAGGAAGCAGAGAGAGAGGTTGCTACTTGCCAGATGCAAACATATACCCAAAGTCATATCCCTAATTTCCACTCCCTCCAGCCAAACTCTACCATATCAGTTTCCATTAAATTAATCCCCATCAGGGGATTAATTCACTGATTGGGTTAAGACTCTCATACACATAATTTCTCCTCTGAACTTCTTGCATTGTCTCACATGCATGTTTTTTGGGGGAAACCTCACATCCAAACCATAACAGTGTGAGTCCATCTAACTACAAACATCCTCTTATCTCAGGTAAACACCAAACCAAAAAAAAACTCATGACCACACATCCCCTTAAGTTGCCCTCACATTTTGCTTCTCCTCTTGACAACAAAACTCTCCAAAAGAATGTTATTTTACTTATTACCTTCAGTTATTCTTCCATTCATTTTCCTCTGGCTCCTAATCCAATCTGGTATTTGTTCCTGTCATTCCAGTCTTGAATTTTGTAACAAAAGTCACCTACTACCTTCACTTTACTATCCACTGTTTACTTCTCAGTATGTGTATATCTTGATCTATCAAAGATGTTTTATATAATTGATCACTTCTTCTTCTTGAAGCACATATTTCATTTGGTTTCTGTTTCTTGGTTTTCTTCCCATTTCACTTATTGTTTTCATGTCTTATTGGTTCTTTTTCTACTCTCTGGCCTCTATATTTTGGAGTGGTCCAGAGCTTAGTTCTTGGGACACTTTACTTTTTTTGTTTATCCTTATTTTCTTGGTGACTGTATCCAACTTCAGGATTTAAATGTTATCTATATGTATATCTCATATGTTTAACTCCAAAACCGTATGTACCACAGCCTAGCTGACTTATTCAATGTGATATCTATTACACATTGCAAATGTTATATATTTAAAAGTGTTCTCCATCCTCAAAGCTACTCCTCAATAAATAATAATTTCTAGAATTGTTTAAGTCAAAGTCTTTACAGCCATCTTTGGTTCTTCTCTTTCAGTCTTATCCCACACTGTACAAATATTTGCAAATCCTCTTATTTCTACCTCCCATATCCACAAACAACATCACACTGTCACTACTGAGCCCACCATGATCAAAGCCATTTTTGTTTCTCATCTTCATTATTACAATAGCTACTCTATCATCTATGTTTTATTTCTCATTACAACATCCATATTATGTCATTCCGTTCTGAAAACCTTTTAATGGTTATCTATAGCAATGAAAACGGGGTCATATGCAATCTGGTTCTTTTTAACTCTCTGATATCATCTATTACTCTTCCACTCACTCTTATTTGGGCACACACACCAACATTTTGTCCCATGAATCTAGGTAGTATACTCCTGTATTTAGGTCTTTGCCCTTGCTTTTCCCCCTGCCTATAATACAGATAAATGCAGATATTCTCTATCCCTTTTCTGCTTCATTATTGTTTCTAGCATTCATAAGCAATGACTCCCTATATATTTTACCTATATGTATTGTCTTTCTTCCCATTCCAGAATATATGTTCCATAAATGGAGTTTTGTTTGCTTTACTCTCAGCTACATTTTCTTTGTCTACAACCATAATTGAATAGTTACTAAATAAATAATTATTGGGTAATGAAGTGTTATTTAAATTTTTTTCTGAAGAGAAAATGATCAGTAATTGCATGCAAAATTTTGGAGTTAATGTCCCATTCTCTTTTCCCCATATCTTCATATTAAAGAATAGTTTATATGCAGTAAAATATAAGGTTGAATTTATGAAAATTTTCAAATATGTACAATTGTGTGACCACCATCACAATCAAAAGAGAAGAATTGTATCATCCCCTAAATAGTATCATTCCCTTTGAAGTCTACTCTTCTTCCACATTTCCAGGACCCGGCAAATAGTGAGATTTTCATATTGTTTTGAAATAATGTCATATAAATGGAATTATATGCTACATAGTCTTTTAACTTTTGCTTATTTCACTCAGAATAATGCATTTGAGATATACTCATGATATTATATGTATCATGTTATCACAGGTATTGCTTATTTAACCATAATTTATTCATTTACAATTTGGAAATTTGTATTCCTTTTAGATTTTAATGATTATATATATATATATATATATATATATATATATATATATATATATATATATAGTATCAATTTAAATTTTCACTTCATTTTGCTAAAACCTATGGTTAGCTTTCTGAGTTGTGCAGTAAGTTTACATTTAACCATGTAAGAAATTTCTACTTGGAAAAGCATTTAAGATCATGCTCATGAATATCAGCTCAACATTCTTGAAATTGATATGGACAGGCATTTTTTTATTTTAATTTTATTTTTTTAGTTGTTGATAAACCTTTATTTATTTTTTTTATTTATATGTGGTGCTGAGAATCTGACCCTGTGCCTCACACATGCTAGGCAAGTGCACTATTGCTGAGCCCTAGCCCCAGCCCTGAAAGGCATATTTTTAAACTTTATATTATGTGTGTTTAGTAATAACTAATTTTATAGATTTAAATCATCTTTCTTTAGTGGGTAATAATATTAGACATAATTTCATAAGTTTATTTTCCATTGATGTATTTTTTATTTTATTTTTTTTCAAATTCTTTGACCATTACTTTTTATTATTTTTTTTGTACTAGGCATTGAAAGGTGTGCTTAACCACTAAGCCACATCCCCAGAACCTTATTTATTTATTTATTTATTTTAAAGAGAGAGAGAGAGAATTTCAATATTTATTTTTCAGTTTTTGGCGGACAGAACATCTTTGTTTGTATTTGGTGCTAAGGATCGAACCTGGGCCACACACATGCCAGGCGAGCGTGCTACTGCTTGAGCCACATCCCCAGCCCCCCAGAACCTTTTTTAAAAAATATTTTGTTTTAGTTGTAGTTGGACACAATACCTTTATTTTATTTTATTTTATTTATGGTGCTGAGGACTGAACCCATCACCCCACATGTGTCAGGTGAGCGCTCTACCGCTGAGCCACAACCCCAGCCCCAGCCCCAGAACTTTTTATATTTTATTTTGACACAGGATCTCTCTAAATT
This sequence comes from Marmota flaviventris, assembly GCF_047511675.1. Lineage (NCBI taxonomy): Eukaryota > Metazoa > Chordata > Mammalia > Rodentia > Sciuridae > Marmota > Marmota flaviventris. Next base: position 108,329,807 of record NC_092518.1, on the reverse strand, counting down.
GCATAGGGCCTTGCTAAGCTTTGAGGCTGACTTTAAATTCATGATCCTCCTGCCTCAGCTTCCCAAGCTGCTGGGATTATAGACATGTGCCACCACATTGGCCTGGTTACCATTTCTTAATTAAGTTGTGTTCTCTTTATATTACTGAGTTTTGAGAATTCTCCCTAATTCTGCATTCAAGTCCTGTATTAAATTTATGATTTGACAAACATTTGCTTAGTGTGTTGCCTGACTTTTCACACATTCCTAATTTTGATGAGGTTCAATTTATTCTTTATTTTTTTAAGGATTATAATTTCTAATCTTTTCCTCAATTAGTCACAAAGATTTTTCTCTTGATTAAAAAACATATATAAGTCAAATGTAGCCATGATCTGAATTTTGTGATTTTTTTGATCTAAAGTTGAATCCAGAAGCTGTCAATAGAAAAATAAATTAATCAAATAAGTAAATCACTTTTTTGGGATATTTTTAAAAGAGCGTATATTTTTTTTCAATAATAAATATTAAATTCTTCTTCATTAACATGATAGAATGTATACATTTATTTCACAGGAAAATACACATTCAAAATCGGTTAATATAATTAAAGTAATAAATGTTTGGAAATTAAAATTTACTTTAGATGTGTCATTCTATTTTATTTTTCAAGTTTTAATTTTAAATTTTTGCTTTTTGTAGGTTATTGGTAGCTTTCTTCTTATTCTCCAAAACATTAAATAAAAAATTAATTTACTGTTTGCAGTCTATACCTGTAATAATTTTCTCTTATAAATATGTATATTCAGGCTGGGGGTGTGGCTCAGTGGTAGAGTGCTTGCCTAGCATGTGTGAGGCACTGGGTTCAATCCTCAGCACCACATATAAACACAATGAATAAAATAAAGGTCCATCAACATCTAAAAATATATATTCAAACATAATTCAGTAAAGATTTCAGTCATTACAGAAGTAGTAATAATAACATTTCTGATATTATATATATTAAAAAGGGGAGACAATATTATAACTACAATTAGGCAATAATTCTGGTGTTCAGATTCCTTACTATAGAGTTAATGACCAGCTCAAGGAGTCATGAAAAGCAGATAGAGAATGATGTTTAACTATCCAACAAGTCATTAAATGCCTAAAAAGGACCCACAATGCCAGGTATCATTGCCATTATGAATGTCCACTACAATAAAAATAACATTTGAAGTTTATTTTCATATATATTTCCAAGTTAATATAACTCATTCTGTCAGAAAAAAAAAATCAAAAATATTTCTGGAGCTCTGCTCTGTCTCTTAGCATTTTTGTTCTTCACCTATAATAAACCAACCAGTTTCACTCAGAATAAAATGTCATCTTTATGGTTAAATTTTAGGTGACACAGCAAAATCAGTAATTAATCTTAGCTTGTAGAAATTCTACTTTCAAATGTAGAGGACTAAAATTTAATTTTAAATATGTTCCAAAGATGTGAAACATATATTTTATTTTAGAGGCCAAATAATGAATAGTTTAAAATGAAGACATCTAAAATAAAGTGGAATGAATCAGATAGTCATTGTGTCATAATATATCAGTTCCCTCCTTTACACATTCCTAAATTCTAAGACAGCCCCTACCTTTGGGGAAAAAGGAAACAATTCTGCCTCAGTTTAGACTAGATTTGGAAGTAGCTAAAAAAATATCATTCACTTTATTTTCAATGTGACATGATGATAAATACTGTAGTTTATTGTTCCAAGAATGGAATGTTGTGATCTAAATAAGAATTTATAACCTGCTATATACATTAAATATTACCATTTGTATATAATATTGAATAATGTCTAGAACAAGAAATATGTAAAACACATTATATGTGCTCACTGCTCCCCTAAAAATCAGATCAATTATTAAGATTTTATTAATTGGCATGGAATGTACTCATTTTATATTACTCTCCTTTATATCTACCTTATTTTCTTTTATTATTAAAATTCAGTCTGTTTAACAAAACATTTATAATTTATTAATATTTATTTGAAAAATGCAAGACAGATTTGGAGACAGATGGAGACAAAACTGTACAGGAAAATCATCAGCAGAATATATAGTGGATGAGTATTAGCCAACAAGCTAAGATCATTCAAATTATTCAAATCAAGGCAAGGAACAAAAGAGATAAAAGTTTTATTTCTTCTTTTACCGAAACTACCTGTAAATAATTTAGATATTTTTGATTAAAAATTTAATATTTAACCTTATTTTAAAAATGGAACTAAAAAAATAAAGCAGACTGGGATAATACATTTTATCAAGTCATTACTGAACCAGTAAAATATTTAGATTTACTATACATCAAAATCAAGTTATCTCAGAAGGTAAAATATAAAGTTATGAAAAGTTAAACTTAGATATTCATGAGAGGGCAATATAATGACAATTAAGGATGAACAGTGATAACTTTAACAATTACTGTATATTGAGCCCGATTATTTACTATCATTTTATTTATGTAATCTCTCATCATACAAGTCTTATTATTCCAGAATTGTTTTTTCCTTTTTTTAAATCAACATATATTAAGTTACATATTAGTTGGATTCAGCATGATGATATATACATGTGACATGCATTGATCATATCTGACCATCCTTCTTCTACCTTCACTCCCCTCTCCCAGCACTCTTTAAGTCTCTAGTAATGGAGTAATCACTATTTATATTTAGGTTGAATTCTATTTTTAAAACAATTTCCACAAAAAGAATATGTAATAATGAAATTCTTGTCTTTCTGTGTCTGGCTTATTTCACTTTGATTATTTTGTAATCTTCATCAATTTGAAGATCTCTACTTCTTTAGGATCTGTTACTGGAGTTTTTCTAATATGGTCATAATTTACTTATTCTTTTGCTCTTTGTATCTTTGCTTTGGTACTGAACATTGTAAGAAGCAGCCAACTTTACAATTCTTTCCAGAGTGATTCTTTCCAGAAGACCTTCACTAATCAGCTCATCTGTGGATTATTAGAGCCTTTTAAACATTTTTTGTAAATAGTTGGCCACATTCTACTCCTTTTCCTTCCTCCTGTGGCAGAACTTTCAGAATTTTGTCCTTTTTTCCCAATCTCATAGAATTTTTCATGTGTTAAGAGTAATCTTTTACTCTTCCCTAAAGTAGTGTACTGATATTGGTATATTTGATGCCACCTTCACATCCTTTCATGCCTTATGAAGAAGAAAAGTCAGGATTGCTCACTTTCTTCCAATCTCAATAAGCAGTGCTGGGTACTGAGAGCTACTCTCCCGTTAAGATGGTGCACTGAGAAGACAGGATGTTGGGTACAATTTGCATATTCTTCCTCTCTCCTGAAGAAGAAATCTGAAGATTGTGTCCCACAGTGGTGACTTGGCTGTTGAGAATTGCAGTGATTGCCAAGATTTGCACTATTAAGATTCATACTTTCAGGCTGTGATTGTGGCTCAGCGGTAGAGCGCTCCCCTAGCACGGGCGGGACCCGGGTTTGATCCTCACCACCACATAAAAATAAAAAAGGCATTGTGTTGTGTCCATCTACACCTAAAAAATAAATGTAAAAAAAAAATAAAGATTCATACTTTCTGTTGAGAACTACAACATCGATTGTGATCTATGCCAAGTGCTGGAAGATCACACTAGCTGTTTGAGGAAATACTGATTACTATAAATCACATGACTCCTGCAATCTGTTTCAGCCACTGCAACTTCACTGGAAATTGTGACCTGCACTGGATGCTAGGTGCTACAGGTGCTATAGCTTCTGGTAGATGCCATGTAGTTTCTAGAACCCATACAGATAGAAATGATTCACTTTCAGTAGCTACAATCTAATTCAGTTCTTGATTCCTGTGTGACTGGTGGGGGCTCTGATTGTTGTTGGGGGATTTGCCAATTACTGGAGGCTCCACCAACTGCCAAGGCTGCATGGCTTCTGGGGATTGTGCATGATGCTGAGAATCACCTGGCCCTCCTCTCGAGCCTTACCTACCCCTAGATGTTCCAGCTATACCATATCCCTAACCATTCTAGATGAGGTGATACAGGAGTGGGAGTGGGTCTTTTGGGTACTTATACAACTGTTGTGGACATGGGGTACATCCCTTACACTCTCTTTTCCCTAGAGAAGAAATTTAAGTTTAAAGTGATCTCTGTTGATGTTGAACTATTCCAGTTTGGGGAATGTGGAGTTGATGCTTTCCCTACCCATTTTGGTGGGGCTATTTTTGGTCATGTACTATTCTGGGGTGCCAAAACTTCTTCTGGGGTTTTCCTAAAGATACTATGGTCTATATTTGATTGTTAAACCAGTGTTTATGTGGGAAGATGAGAGTTAATACCTCCTGTTCTTCCATTTTGATGTTATTACTCCTCCAGCTGTGGTATACTTTAAATTGTACAATAAATGTAAGCATGAAAATGATTACAAATGTGATATGATAAAGACAATGATAGCTGATCTGTAAAAGGAAATTATTAACAATAATCTATCATGGAGTATATATATTGCACACTATATTATGTATAATGTATTCTATGTCATACAGTTTCCTTTTAAACTATCTATCCTATTTGTCCTCATAATTTTACTTTTACTTCTCAGGTCTTACATTCTTATTCTTAGTTCAGAAAATACAACAGTAGTAGCACTAGAGTACTTGAGACTATAAGGTCTGATTTCTTCAGTTTAAAGACACATAAACATTCAGAAAGACTAGAAGAAAATCATGTTGCATTAGTGATTTTCAGTTTTGTGTCCATTTTAATTTTGTCACTGGATTTTTTTTTTTTCTTGTCTTTCAACTGTAAACCACAGCGCATAGTTTTAAGCAGAAATTCACCATCATGTCCACTCTAGGCCCTCTCTAATTACTATTGTTTTTAAAATGTGGCACCTAAAGATAAAACACAAGTTCAGATACAGTCGACAGCAAAAAGAATGCTGTTAATATCTATGATGTAGACATCATAATTTTCATTAGCTTAATATTAAAAATATATTGGTACTTTTCATAAATCAATGACGTAGTTGGTTATGTGGAACTTTTCTACAAAGAAAATCTGCGAAATTTCTTTACCAATTTATAGTCCAGCCAGCAGTATATGAGAATTTTCACACATCCTCTTCAATTCTTGGTTCTCTCACACTTTTTCCAGTTTCATAGAAAAATAGTATCTTATTTTTTTTAACCTGTTTTTTCATAATTCCTAATGACAATTCAGTTTTTCTTATAGGTGTTTTGGTCTTCTTATTGTTTTCTGCAAATTCTTTATATCTTCTGAATACTAAAAATTTGTTTGATCCATAGCAAATATTTTCTGTTAGTAGCCAGCTTGTCTTGTAATTTTATATATATTGATTTCTGGTGTTGTGTCCATGTTTTCAAACCAGGTTAAGGTTTGAAAAACCTGTAGGTTTTGGCTGGGTGTGGTAGTGCATGCCTTTAATTCCAGCAACTCAGGAGGCCTGGTAGGATTGCAAGTTCAAGGCCAGCCTCAGCAAACTAGTGAGGCCCTAAGCAAGTTAGTGAAACTCTGTCTCAAAATAAAAAAAAATAAATAGTGCTGGGGATGTGGCTCAGTGGTTAAGCACCTCTGGGTTCAATCCCCACTATCAAAACAACAACCACAACAAAACAAAAACAATGTCAGGGTTTTCTTCATGAATTGTATGTTTTTGTCTTACATAAGAAATCCTTTCTGATAGGATAACATAAAGGGCCAATCAAATATACATTAATAAATGAATGAAAGGGAAGAAAGTTTAGTAGGGTAGATGAAGGAAAATGAGAGTGAGGGAGGATGCTAGGTTAAAGGGGGAGGAAAAATGGGGGATCATGAACTGAAGTATATTTCTATACATGTATGAGTTTATTAGGGTGAACCCAACTACTATGTATTACTATAAAGCTCTAATAAAAACTTTTTAAAAAGAGAGCATTACATATAATAAGCAGTATAATATTGTCTCATTATATAGTGGAATTTTTTTAATGTTCTCAAAGTATTTAAATTAGATAGAATTGGAAAGCTAAAGTGACAGGCTGTATAGTGCAACAGATGACTAAGATTCTTCAGGACTAGAGAATTAGGTTTAAAAAAAGGAAAAGAAATCCTTCCTTATTGCATATGTTATGGGTCAGAAAATGATGGCAGGGGTTACATACAGACAGGCAACAGCTTATTTATGAATAACCCATGATATATATATATATATATATATTTTTTTTTTACATTTTCAGAATTCTAAAAATACATGACAGCAACTGTATTTAGCATCTAAAGTCTAAACTATTGAATATCTTTTTACCAAAAGTTGTACTGACTTCTTCCATCCAATATCACAGTGTTCCCTAATATTTATTATAATGGTTTTAATCATTTTCATGTGGAAAACTTTAAAACTCCTGTATTTTATTTGAGATACATTATATGAAGCAACCTATTTTCCCACTGGAGGGCCAATTTCCCTGGTATGATTGATCAATAGTTTCTACTTCCTATTGATTCATAAACCATTTCTCTCACATACTCATAAATTTGAGTCTATTTCTAGTTCTTCATTGTGTTCCATTGGTCTCTTTTTCCATTGTTGTACTAATATCACACTCTTAATTACTATAGCTTCATGATAAGTCTTGATTTGTGGTGGAACCATTCTTCTATACATGTTCCTTTTAAGAATTGTTATGGCTATTTTGGCCCTTCACTCTTCCATATAAATCAGTTTAGAACTAATAGGTTGCTGTGGTTCTGGTCACTGATGTGGTCAATTAGTCACTCAGCTACATTGTTGCGGTGGGTAGAGATGTGGAATCAACACACAGACTCCAGGAGCTGGTGAGAGAACTGGCTGGAGACCCACCTCAGGTCGTCGTCCAGTAGCTCAGTTTCTTTTTGGAATGCACACAACTGTTATAGGGTTGGAGTGGGGCGTGCCCATCAATCATACACAAGCAAGATAGTATCCATAAGCCAATCATCTTCTGCCTAATGTAACTGCACTATGAGGATGCTCTAAATATTGCTGTCGTGGCAGAAAGCAATCTGGAAGGGTCTTTGGCCCTTACTGAGTCAGAGGTTTCATGCCCTGAAGCCCCTGACTCTCAGATTCCTGGCCTGGTAGTTTGGCAAGGCTAACCCCAAGTGCTAAGAATGTGGTTTCACCCCATCCTGCAGGCCCTCCTGTCAGGCCTGAACAAACGTGGGTATTTCAAGTACTTCTGAGCTGCTCCTAGCTTCTAACTGCGACTGAAAGTTATTCCAACATTTCCTCCCTTTTGATTAAATTTGTTGCCAAAGGAGAACCATGATATGAGAAGAAAGGAAAAGGGAAAAGCACAGAGATGGGGGGAAGAACCAAGAAAGAGAAAGGGGGAAGATGCAGACATGGCCCATTCCTGTAGCTGCGGTTGTTTCCTGCTGTGGTGAGAGGGCAGCTGCTGCTGACTAGGTCTCTGTCACTTGGGTTCCGCGATCTGAGCTGGGCATGGGGAGCAAAGCAGCCATGGGGGCAGGAGACCTCTCTCAGATGGGGTGAAGACTTAGGCCTTTGCACAAGTGGGGGAGTGAGGTTCTGTGCCTCACTTCTGTTGGTCCCCAAGTTTTCTCCTGATGGCCCCTCTGCAACTGTGGCTGTCTTAGGTTGTCCCTCCCTTGAGGAATATTACACATCTTTGACTAACTAGCCATCCTCCGGGGCCAAACAGGGTGATGTGGAGTGTGCAAGGCATTGTCCCTGAGAGATCTCTGTCTCCTTGATAGATAATGCCCCCGTAGCCTCCACGCCAGTATTTACCTTAGGATTAGGAAATTCAGGGTTCTTCTCCACGGAGGGCCCAGCTCACAGCACTGGGCTGATAAGGCTGTGTTCAGGAAGGGAGTAGAAAGGCCATAGACAGACAAACAGTAATATAGTGACAGAGCCGAAAGACACAGATATGAAAAGGAGGGCAGTGCTAAGACTCAGGGCATGATCCCTCATAGAAAACTGGCCCTTAGTTGGTACTATTTAGATCCTGTCCATAGCCACCATCGATACAGATGCAGGAGAATCATTATTTTCCTTTTGACTTTCCTTACATGCATGAACTGACATACCTTGTTTTGTTTCTACTTTGTTGAGTCTCTTTTGGAAGGATCTTAAAATAACATAAACTAAAACAAGAAAAACTATGCCAATACCAGGAAGGATCCAATTAGTAGGGTCAATTAAAGCTGACAATTTATCCATAGAAGCTGTAAGATTGAGGGGTTAAGAATTAGCCCTGCTCTGGTTTCAGTTAGGCTGAGAATCTGAGCATGTAGCATCATAGTGAAATTTCTAAAAGTCATATCCCAAGGTCCCTTAAGTCTACTTGCTAGTTCAAGCCGAGCTTCTGTTACATTTCTTATGGAGACAGAAGTTTGACAAACATACAGAAATGGAGGACTGCAGGGTACTGTAACATTCAATTGAAGCATCAATTTTCTCATCAATAAGGTCAATCTGTTGTTGTAACATTAAGATACCTCCTTCAAGTGCAGGTTTAGTCGCCCCTGGGTGGTCAGGGCTTTAGTGGAGCACTGCACTACCTGATTAATGGTTGCAGCATTTGCTGTGGACTGGGTCAAAGCTACACCAGTCGTGGTAGCTACTGCGACCACAGTGAGGGAGGCAGCTATAATGGCAGCAGTAATCCCAAAATCTCACCTAGCTCTGGGAAGGGAAATATCTTTCGTAAAGTGAACCTCTTGTATGGAGGAGTCATCCTCTGATGGAAACCATAACCTGGGGGGTATTCCCATTAGCACTACTGTCTTAATAGAGGAATTCCAGCAATTGGTTAACTCACATTGAGAATCGTCACAATTAAGACGACCATTTTTGTGATTTTGGGTGGAAGTTACAAAGAAGAAGGGTGGCTTAACCCATACATGGCCTTTAGTAGCACGTTTAGTTCTTTCAAAAGAACCATTAAACCAAATGGCACCCATGGGGACAATAGGACTGATATCTATACATTTGTAACCACCACATAACAATTGTTTGCCTAATTGCAAAAAGTCTCCTGACTGGCTTTTTTTTTTTTTTTGAACATTAGTTATCCACTCTGTATGATATTTAAATATTAATGTATTTGTTTCTTTTGAAAATTCCATTCTCCATCCACCTTTTGTATAAGGTCTGGACAACTAATAAGCTCATCAGAAATGAAATAGGGTCAGGAAAGGGAGAGACAATCTCTCCAAGATATAGCTCTGAGAGGTATACCTTCATAGATATCTTTAAATTTTCTCCATGGACATCTTTGCAGAAAGGGTTGGGGCCAATAACATGAGTCTTTAACATGAGGGGGCATGGTCATGCCACTAGGCAGATCACTGACAGAGACTACTTTTGCTTCTCCTTCTAAGGAGAGTGGCTGAAAACCTATAATGCCTCCTATTCCTGGCTCCCAAAGAATATCATTGTGAAGGCAAATTGTAGACTGACACAACCTCTGTGCCCTAGACACATCCCTTAATATAGTAAAGGCCCATGAATGATCAAGTGAGAGTGACATATTCCAAGGGTGCCTTGCTACTGGGTCAGATGTAACAGGACATCATGAGGAAACATTAGTAGCAAACAAGAAAGGCAATACAGAACCATCCAAACCAACAGGTAAAAGAATCCCTGGATATGGAGCCCCCACCCACCAAGCATGTACTTGCAGGCTGAATGACAGAATGATGCACAGTAGCATAAAGGGGGTCCTTTTCTGCGTTGATGCAAAAGGAGAGGAATTGCAATTAAAGTCCCAGCAACAGCATAAGTTGTTTTCAGTCGGTTGGGTGTGGTCCTTCTGGACGGGTGCAGGGGAGCGATTAGTGCAGCAGTTGCAGTTGTGGCTGTGAGGACCACGAGCCTTATGATGATGTTGATCCGGGGGGCTCCTGTTGTCCTCCTGAGTTTGGTCCTTGGGATGCATTCTGCAAGATTTGAGAGAGAAGTATGTACAACATCCTGATCGTGATTAATTGAGCGTGGATCGCTCTCTTGGTTTTTTAATTGCAATGGCATGAGTATTTTGCTCACTGAAGGGTTTTTGCCACTAGGTGGTGCTCAAGGCTTTCCACTAGAGAACTGTCCCACAGAGAGCCATTCATGAGTGGTAACTATCTGCAAAGCAATTTTTCCCTCATGGGACATACTTTGAAGTGTGTCCATTTTGCTTGGACTGGCCAGCATAAGGCCTTGAGTTATCAGGCCGATAGGCAGAGGCCTTTCTTCCTCCATGCTTACCAGTTGTGTACTTACCTGTGAGTTGCAGGTTATAATTGCACACATAAGCAATAAGAGAGTACCAGGACTCTGGTCTCTGGGAGGTGACATGGTCTGAGCTTGATCTGATAGGGCTTTGATATCACCCCAGATTATCTTGTGAGTCCTCCAGTCGGTGGGGAGATCATGGTGGTCTCTTTCTTTCTTCTAGGCTCAATTTCCAGAGCTTGGCAATTGGTGGCTGGTGTGACATTTAAGAGGGGGCCCAGAAAATCCCTTGCATTTGTTATGGGATCCTTTTATGAGACCATAGGTAGATGGGAGGACTCCGAGAGGGAGGCCCAATGCATATGGGCTGCTATTTCAGTAGAAAGTTTTGAAATTGAAAGAAAATTTAAAGCAAATAAGATTATTTTCAAGGAATCATGAGGGGACTTAGTATAGTTTCTTTTGTGTTCTTACTATAATGCCTTGAGTCTAAGGGATATAGGGAATCCCAATTAAGTAATGTATATGCCAACCATTGCAAATTGCTAGAAATGTCTTGTTAGTATATGTTGGCCCTTTGTCAATTTTAATAGACATGGGAACATCCATAATTTTAAAACTTTTAAGTAGATGGGAGATGACTTTTTTTTTTTTCATTTAGGGCAGGGTGTGTTAGGGCCAGGGAAGCTACCATTCTTAGGACAGTACTGTTTAATATGGCCTGGCTGATTACAGCCCTAGCAAGTGGGATGGGAAGGCCCATCATTTTTTTTTTTTTAAGAGAGAGAGAATTTTTTTAATATTTATTTATTTATTTATTTATTTTTTAGTTTTCAGTGGACACAACATCTTTATTTTATTTTTTATGTGGTGCTGAGGATCAAACCCAATGCCCTGCGTATGCCAGGTGAGCACGTTACCGCTTGAGCCACATCCCCAACCCAAGGCCCACCATTTTTGTTAACTGAGAGTTTGTTAACTGCAGCTATTAATGCCTGAATGGGCCCTGAAGAGGGGGCTATTTCCTTTGTAGCAGAGATCCATTTTGAAAGGGATTCACTGCATACGGGGGCAATTGCAGCCTTAGTTTCTGTAGTCCCATGCCAATGTTTAACTAATGAGCCTTGAGTAGGGCCAGGTTGAATGAGCTTCCCCAGTGCCTGGATTACTCTAGATAAGAAGTCAGGAAACCATTCATAGGAGCTTTGGATCATATTCCTGAACAATTCCTCATATTTTTTAAGAGTTCTTAAAGCAATGTCTTTGACTTGACAAGATGCCTAATATAGGGGCCCAAGACGTTGACATGCAGGGCCCTGACTAAGACTAACAAAAGGTGTGTTTAGGGTCCAATGTCTTGTGCTTAGTGGGGGACTCCCTTGACTTGTTAGATCAAGGCCTTATGCCCACATGGTGTCTCCAGAGCGGAGTTCCCTTTAACAGAGAAAACCCAGGTTCCGAATTCTGGGAGGACCAGCCCCTTATGTGAATTCGCCGGGAGAACCAGGGGGGAGGAGGGGTCATAAAGTGTTGCCAGCCCTTATGATGGTGTGTGCCTCAATTCGGGTACCAATGATATGACAGGGACAAGGAAAGTGGGTAGAGGAGGGCGTTCCTTGCTCACCTTCAAGGAACCGTCAGCACATGGAACACAAAATGAAAGACCACGTTGTGGCGCCAAATTGTATGTGTTACTACGATGGTCACTCGGCTACCTTGTCACGGGGGGTAGAGATGCAGAATCAACACGCAGACTCCGGGAGCTGGTGAGAGAACTGGCTGGAGACCCACCTCAGGTCGACGTGCAGTAGCTCAGTTTCTTTTTGGAATACACACAACTATTATAGGGTTGGAGTGGGGCGTGCCTCTAAATCATACACAAGCAAGATAGTATCCATAAGCCAATCATCTTCTGCCTAATGTTCCCACACTGTGAGGAAACTCTAAATATTGCTGTCCTGGCGGAAAGCAATCTGGAAGGGTCTTTGCCCCTTAATGAGTCAGGGGTTTCATGCCATGAAGCCCCTGACTCTTGGTTTCCTGGCCTGGTAGTTTGGCAAGGCTAACCCCAAGTGCTGAGTATGTGGTTTCAACCCATCCTGCAGGCCCTCCTGTCGGGCCTGAACAAACGTGGGTATTTCAAGCACTTCCAAGCTGCTCCTAGCTGCTATCTGTGACTGAATGTTATTCAACAATAGGTCTAGTCTATGAATTTTTTTAGGATTTTAATTAGAACAGTATTAAATTTACAGCAATACTAGGGAAAAATTAACATTTCATCATATGACATCTGTCCAAATATATTTCTAAGAATACCATAGTTCTAGAGTTTTTTGCTATTATAAACAAGGACATATATTTTACTATTACAGTGTCAAATTAGTCACTGATAATGTCTTATATTGTTATAAACCATTATTGGATTTTGTATTCTTCAAATTTGATAAAATATTTAATTGTTTATAGAAATTTATCAGTAGATTCTCTTAAATTTACAATTTTAAGATAATTTCAATGGTAAATAACAATTTGTTTTTTCTAATTTCTGCAAATTTATTTCTTCTATTCCTAAGTATTAGTTAGCCTGTTTAATAAAATGTTGTATAGTATGACATTAGCAGGAATCTGGTTTGTATTCTGATTTTCATGGGTATACTCGAGATTTTTCCTTAGGTATAATGTTGGGCACAGAATTTTGGTAGACATGGCTTATTAGGTTTGTGAAAATTCTTTATATTTATAATTAAAAATAATTATTTAAGTATTCTTTATGGACGATTTTTCTATTTTGTGAAACTTCCTAAGAATGAATTTCCCACTTGTTTGTTACTTTCCATGGCACTCACTTTCCTATCTTCTGTGAAATTTTACAGGTTTATCTTGGATAAATCTTACATCTCTTGTTTAATTTTTGTGATTCTTTCCTGTTTAGAATTTTACACTTGACTCCATCAAGCCCACCAAGTTCTCAGATTAAAACTGCATCTCAACTATTTGGTGAATTCCCATTCTTGAGGAAAATTACAGACATGGTTCTGAAGCAGATGATGATTATCACTCTCCTGCCTCTTTTGTCAACAGATTGAAACTGGCAATAACCACTTAAAGTGACTACAGAAATCGGTAACAATGTTGTGAGGAGGTAGGAGATCCCATGCCCCAGATACCCAGCTTCAATCTCCAGAGAAAACGGAGAGTTTTAGTCTCTCTGAATATGCAGAGCTCTGTGCCACCTATCGCTGCTTGTATCCTCAGAGAGCAATGTACCCAAATACTCCATTTAGAGATCTATCCCCTCTGTACCAAGGGATGATTCTGATCTCTTTCTGGTCCATTGATGCTTATGCTATTTTTGAGCATGACTTTGTTATTTGAAAATACTTTAATTGCCTAGTATTTTGTAAGTTGTTTGGAGAGAAAGTGGTCTTTAATTGTTTTGTACAGCATTTAATTATTAAAAATTTCAAACATGGCAAATTTGAAAGAAATATATTTATTTAAATGCTTAGCACCTAGATGTTACTTACCATTGCAATTTTACTAGTTTTATCATTTATCACCATCTCTTCATGATTCTAACCATCTGTGTTAACTTTTCCCAACTTAGGAAGGAGCATAATATCTCCTCTAACACCTCAGACCTTCAATTATGATGCTGGTTATTTCATATATTTATGAATCTTTAATTTTAACTCTAAAATTCATATCAAATATAAAACATCCAGAAGTTTAATTTCTACCCAGTAGCCAGTGTTCCTGTAAAAATATAATTCAGATCATGTCATCCCCCCAAGTTATTACATTGGCCTACATTGTTCTATATGATCTTGCCCCAGGGTATCTCTCTGATCTCATCTCCTATCACTGTTTTTGTTCTTTGACCTCAAACCATGAAGACTCTGATGTGTCTTAAATACACCAGGCAGGACAGTATCTTGGGACTTTGAAACTGGAGTTTTTTCTATTCAATAATGTCTTCCCTAGATTTTTGCATGGTTTGCTTCCTCTTTTCATTCAGATCTCTAAGAGATCAGACAACTTCTCAGACTTTCCTTGACCACTCTCTTCTCTTACCCTGTTTATTCTTCTTTATAGCTTGTATTATAATAAGCCTGTACTTATTTTTATTATTTATTGCATTGATTTGAATGCTAGCTTCGGAAAAAACAGAACTTCATTATAGACACTGCTATATATGCAGCACCTGTAACAATACCTGGCACATAGTAAAGGCTCTATAACTATTTGTTGCATGAATAAACGAAGTATACAACTTAACTCTCAATGCCTGTGCAAGATTGGTGCAATTATTCTCAGTGTTTCATAATCAGTAAAGACTCTAAGATTCACAGAAATTAAGTACTTACCTAAGGCTATGTTGCTAATAAGGAACAAAGCTCAGTAATTCTGTTATGTTGTATGTCTTCCCAGAAAGCTAAAGTAACCAAAATTTTATTACAAGTAATAAAACTTGTAACTTCAACTTTTTACTTCAACTTCTGCTGGCACCTTGATTGTGGACCTCTCAGACTCCAGAACTATGAGCAATAAAAATTTCTGCTGTTTACAAAATACCCACTCTAAACTATCTTGTTAAAGCATCCAGAATGAACTAAGACAGACAACTTCCCTGATTATCCTACTTAATTATCCAACAACCATTCCCAACACTCTATCTCAGTATCCTATTTTATTTTTCCTTATGTCAGTTAATTCTAGTTAGAATTACATTTTCTGGAGATGCAGCTCAGTTGTAAAAGACTTGCCTATAATTATGTTTTATTTTTATTCATTTAGTTTTGTTCTTCTGTCTTCATTCAAAAAATAGAAATCTTGTCTGTCTTCTTATTGCTATATCCCTAGCATGTGGAATAGTGACTGGTACAGGAGAGATATTTAGGATAAATTATGAGATTATGATGATGTTGATGACAGTAATTTGTTGCTTTCTTACTAAATAATATGTACTATGCTGAACTATTTATCTGTGTTATTCCTTAAAACTCCCATGAGAGAGAAAGAAATAATTTTATACCTATTTTGCAGACAATAAAACCAAGAAACAGAGAACCAAAAATTTACCTACAATCACACTGTTAAGGAGTGGATACATGCTAAAAACCAAGGCAATTTAGTTTGACTGGTAGTGTTCTTAACCTCAATTTAGAATGAAAGAATGAATAAATAATTTAGTCAGTGGGTTTTTTACAATACATTGTCTCAGAATCATAATCATATCACCATTTTGCATTCCAACTTAAGTGGAGGGACATATTTAACATTGGGTGGAATAAATTGGTTCTGAGTACTACAGATAAAAGTATATTAGAAGAAGCTGTTTCAATTCAGTTTTCTTTTGAATTTTTAACTTATATTTAAAAACATAATTTTATTCTTTCAACTATGAAGGGCTTCTATGTTGCTTCCACAGTTTAGCTATTATGAATTGACCTGCTATGAACATTGATGTGGCTGCATTAGTATAGTATGCTGATTTTAAGTCCTTTGGGTATAGAACCAGGAGTGGGATAGTTGGGTCAAATGGTGGTTCCATTCATAGTTTTCTAAGGAATCTACATACTGCTTTCCAGATTGGTTGCACCAACCAGAAATGCACAAGTGTGCCTTTTCCCCTACATCCTCACCAACATTTATTGTTGTCTGTATTCTTGATAAATGCCATTCTGTCTGGTGTGAGATGAAATCTTAGAGTAGTTTTGATTTGAATTTCTCTAATTACTAGAGATGTTGAACATTTTTTCATATATTTGTTGATTAAATGTATATCTTCTTCTGAGAAGTTTCTGTTCAGCTCCTTAGCCTATTTGGAGGAACTTTGATTGGGCAAAGGGGAGGGAGGGCGGGGAGGGTGTATTGGGACAGGAAAGATGGTGGAATGAGATGGACATCATCACCCTAGGTACATGTATGACTTCACATATGGTGTGATACTACATTGTGTACAACCAGAGAAATTAAAAGTTGTGCTGCAATTGTGTACAATGAATCAAAATATATTCTGCTGTCATATGCACCTAATTAAAATAAATTAACAGGATTTGATATAATGTTTTGGTATATGTTTATTGTGAAATATTTAATTCAGATTAAACATTGATCACCTCAATCATTTCTTCATAAAATAATACACATCTTTTTCTAGTTTTTTGAGATATACTGTATATAAATATAATCTATAGTTACCCTATTGTTCAATAGAACACCAGAACTTCTTATTCCTGTCTAAAATAAACTTAGTACTCATAGCCTCTGACAATCAATCACCATTCTACTCTTAACTTCTATGAGATTAGTCATTTTAGATTCCACATATGAGTGATAATGAAGTACTGGTCTTTCTGTCCCTGGCCTATTGAACTTAACATAATGATTCCTGGTTCCATCCATAGTGTTGAAAATGACAGACTCTATTTTTTTATGGATGAATAGTTAGTCCTCTTTGTAAGTGAATAATTAATTTGTATGTGTTTCTATGTGTACCACCTTTTCTTCATTAATTCATAAATTGTGGAAACTTTGGTTGATTCCGTATTTTGGCTATTGTGAATAGTGTTGCAGTGAATATGGGAGTGTGGATGTATCTCTTATATACTGATTACTTTTCCTTTGAATATATTACAAGTAGTGGGATAGCTGAATCATATGGTAGTTACATTTTTCATTTTTAGAGGAACCACCATACTGTTTTCCATTATAGCTATAATTTACATTCCCAGCAATAGTATATAAAGATATCTTTTTCTCCACAGCCTGTCCAATACCTGTTTTCTTTTGATGTTTTGCTTGAAGCTATTGCTATTGGGGTGAGATGATATCTCATTATGGTTTTGGTTTGTAGTTTCCTGATGATTAGATATATTTCCATTTATTTTTTTTTTCAAATAGCAGTTAGGCTTTTGTGTGTGTTTGTGTGTGTGCATTTTGAGAAATATCTACTTAGATTTTGCCCATCTTTAATAGGGATTTTTGTTATTAATTTTTTCTGTTCCTTATATATTCTGGATAGCAATCCTTTAATATATACATAGTTTGAATATATTTTCTCCTATTTGGAGAGGTTGTCTTTGGTAGGTTGTCTTCTCATTCTGTTAATTGTTTCCATTGATGTGAAAATTTTTAGTTTGATGTAATACCATTTGCCCATTTTTATTTGGCTTCCTGTGCTTACAGGGTCTTGCCAATATATATATATATATATCTCCATTCTAGTACCCTAAAGATTTTAGTTTTTTGGTCTCTAGATCCTTCTTTATTTTCCCGTTGAAATTGCCAAGTTTCCAGTTTGCCTGTTGGTGAATCAACTTTATTCTGAGAAAGAAGGAAATCAGGAATATAGTTACTTTTACATCTGCATATGAATCATTTTTTCTTTAATCTGCATGTCAGAGATTTTGGTTAGGCAACTAATTTACACCTGTAGGTTTCTGTTTTGATAACCCTATATTTGACCTTCTCTTTCTGTTGCAAGATAGTGAACACTGCATGCAGTAACCAAACATTCTCTTATCCTAAAACTTGTAGCCATTTTTCATTGAATTTCACTTATAGGTTACAACTGGAAATATGCTAAGAGGGAAGGGGCAGTCTACAAGCCTGCTTTCATAGCTCTTCTCATAAATCCTGACTATGTTTCAGTTATAGTGACTCCACCAATTTCACATTCTGGCAATTGCTTCCTCTTACCTGATATCAATTACTGCATTAAGACCCTTTTGTTGTAAGTAGCATAAAACCAGACCACACCAGCTTAAACATAAAAGGGGGAATAAAATGCTTGGATAAGGAATAGTCCCAGTAATCTAAAGGACAGGGATTTACCTAGGCCTCAGAAAGGAACTGGGGCCAAGAAGGTTTCAGAAGTGTTAATCATCCAATTGTTATTTTTTATTATATTTGATTATCTGTTTTATTATCTTTCTCTCTTCTGCTTCTGTTCAATATACTATACCTGCCCTTCAACTCCTAATATACATTTTACATTTTCAGGTAAAGACTATGTTAATTTTTAAATCCAAATTCTCCAGGGAATAATTCTTATTAGAGAACTGTAATCAGGATTCCTCAGGTAGTTCTATTAGCCATGATCAGGACTGTATGATCCTAAACTAGTAAAATGACTTCTGTAAGCTCCCTCCACACTTGTGTTACTAGCAAGTGTAGAAGTAAGCTCTTTCTAGAGAAAGGTAGATGGACTAAGTATGTATATCAACAGCTCACTATTTTTGATCTGTATGTCAATATGCCTTATTTAAGAAAATAAAATTGACATATTTCTAAATTAAAAATACTGGTAAAATAGATTATAGTTAATCACTAATAGTTTTCTTGTAAATTATGAAGCTATCTCAACATATTTACAATAAAATGTACTTGCTTATCATTTTCCAGGAATTCTTCCATTTCACAAAATGAAATTCATCTTTAGAGAATTATAGGTAGTGATGATAATGATCCACTTCCTAAGGAACTAGGTAATATTATTTTATTCTATATTAAAACTAACTCTGTAAATTTTTTATTATTATCATTCCATTATTCTATGAAGTTAAGGAAGGGGATTGGGGAAGATGAAGTACAGAAGAGAGAAAGGAGGAACTACAGAATAAAATTTACAAAATTATCTATATACATGTATGAGTATGCCATAGTGAATTCTACCTTTATGTATATCTGTGAAACTCTAACTTTTTAAACATAGTTTTACTTTAGGTGAGTGACACAATGTCTCAAAAATGAGTACTTTATTATTGTTTACTTTATTCATGTAGAGGCAATATCTAGATTGGAGTACAATTTGGGCAATTGTTGCAGAGATCAGAATACACCATTAGACAGGTTGTTCATGTTGATTTTATTATGCCTATGTTATGCATCTCATTTTCTCCTCGGTTGTTTGAATAATTTTATGTAAATCAGCATTCTTCATTCATCCTGAAATCCTCATTTTCAGATCCAAGTCTATATTTTGGAACAAGTACAGCTTTTAGAAGCTTTCAGAAGGAAACTGAGATGCATACATGATTTTAGGAACTACCTAAATACAGATAATTCTTAGATATTGCACATCCAATGCAAAATTATCTTTCCCTGTTTTATTCCACATTGTCAGTCCTATAGAGGAAATTTCTCTTTGGTGTTTAAATGTCATTTCAAATTTAATATACTCTCCAATGTCCTACCAATAATTACCCCTTTCTAGTTTTTTTCATTGCCCAAATTGGCTCCACAACTCTCCTAGCTTCCCCAATTTTTTCTTTCATCTTTTATAGAATACCATCTAACATTTTCCCCCTCCCAAAATCTATTTTACTTTATTGCTTCCATTGTATAAATTTTGTGTGTGTGATGAGGATAACTGATTTCAGCACGTCATACATGCTAGACAAGCACTCTACAGATGAATCTCACCCTCAGCCCCGTTCTACATATTTTTTTTTGCCAATTCTATGATCCATATCATCAAATTCTTAGGTTATAGCAGTAGTGCCATCTCTAACATCTCTCTATTACAACATATGCTATAAATTGTGAAAAGCATCTCTGGAAAATGCAATTTTCATTAGCTTACTCCCTATTTCCATTACTTTTAGAATTAACATTAATAATAATAATAATAATAATAAACATATGCTTGCATATTACTTTATGTTCTGATTCAGTTTTAACTGCTTTACATATATTGATTCTTTTAATTTTCAACAACCAGAGGGTAGAATACTGATATTAGTCTCAGTTTGCTGAGGGGAAAACTAAGGAACAGAGAGGTTGAGGATAAGGTTTCATAGCTAATAAGGAAGATTTTTTTAAATTCTTCTGCTTATTACTCTTAACTGTTTCCTATATATATTCCCCATACTCTATCTTACTGGTGTTGTGTCTTCAAGAGTAAATACAGGTCCCATTGAAAGGCTCTTCAAACAGAAGGGCCCATTAGTAAAGACAGAGCAGTAAATGGAAAATATGAGCCATCCAAATTACTTCATATACTGCACTCTTGCATTTACTCTAAGACAACAGCATTTTCCTGGGTTTTTACGTCAGCAAGATATGCCAATATGCTTTCAACTTTGGCCATGACAAATCTATCCCTTATTTAAAGGGAAGTGAAAATACTAGATTGTTACACAGATTTACAAACAGAGAGCTTTAGTTAGCAGATGTTGATGTGTCCATAACCTCTCCAGGTTCTTTAGTAGCTGGACTCGGAGAATGTGATGATTGTCATTGCATGACACTCTCCAATTTGTGACTAACTTAAACTACCCCCTGTTCTTAGGGGGGGACAAGTCATCTGTGAAGTAAATGATTGGTCATATCAATTTTATGTTTCAAAGTTCCCATTTGCAAAGACCCATCCCTGCCAGCTCCCCTAGAGAAAGCTGTCTAACTCCTACTCCAAATTCCCTAGAGTCGGCATTGTTAGCACAGAGGAGTCCTTCCTTAGTCTGTACCCGGTTTGTCCCTTGGCTTACTTCTAAGAAATGTTAAGTTTCTTACCAAGTAGCAATAGAGGAGATTGGAAATTAGGTGATCTGAACTCCTGAAGAGATGCAATAGAGCAAAGTAGAGAGAACAAATAAAAGCAGATAGGACTAGGTTTGATTTTAGTCTCTTCCATTTACTACTACCACCAAAAGCTATCTAATTTCCCTGAGTCACATATCACATCTGTAAAATGGGGATAGGTTCTAATTTATGCACAGCTATGTAGATTAAGTGACTCACCACATGTAATTTACCTTACAAAGTGCCTGACATTTAATAAATGAAGAATATTATATAAAAACTGTATAATTAAAAATGGGTGCATATTGCAATTTCCATTTGAGATGTAAAAATCTGAGAGGAGAATCATTTACTTGGCCCCTTATAATACAAAAATGAAGCTGGGCAAACTGCAAGTTCACAAGTGTTCTTGATCTAATCAAAATGCTGAGGTCACAGGGTAGGCAACATATCTGCAGTCTAGGGAAACTCAGATGTGTACAAGATTAGACAGGACAAAAGTAGTTTTTTACATGAGGCAGACACAGTTGGGCATCAGTAAGATTCCAGTCAAAATTGATAACAAACTGGTAAGATTTAAATTGTGACTAGTGAGAGAATATAGAGCATTTTAGGCAAAAGATATAGGGAAATGTGCATTCACTTGAAGGCTGTGCTTTACAAAACTAATGAGGTTAGAATAGCAAGAGTCCAAAAGAATATCACTCATTATAAAGGCCTGGGGGGAAGAACAACAGCAAGTGTGGGAAAGACATGGGAGAAAATCCAAGATCCTGCTAACATCATATTAAAAAAACACTGAAGTGGTGAGAAAAATGGCCACAAACACTGTCCATTGTCAATCATAGGTTATTCTTTTTTATTTTATATTTTTGGAAAATTTATGA
Source organism: Marmota flaviventris (assembly GCF_047511675.1). Lineage (NCBI taxonomy): Eukaryota > Metazoa > Chordata > Mammalia > Rodentia > Sciuridae > Marmota > Marmota flaviventris. The sequence continues at coordinate 108,308,150 of NC_092518.1, read as the reverse complement.
GGATCAAAATGTTTTCAAAATAAATATTTTATTCCACATTTTCAATTTGGCTATCTATTTTTTGTTATTATGTTTTGAGTATTCTTTAAGTATTCTGGATAAGTTATTTGTCAGATATGATATTTGCAAATATATTCTCCTGGTCTGTGACTTTTCTTTTTCCTCAATGTATTTCATGCAACAAATGACTTTAATTAAAAAAATAACATATTTCAATATTTTAGAGTTATTTAAAGCTCAACAGCAAAATCTTGGTGGTGTATATTCTATGGATTGGGAAAAATATATAATAGCCTCATTATAACATCATCATGCAGAGTAGTTTCACTATAAAAATCCTCTGTATTATGCTTGTTTATTCCTCACCTTACTAAATGCCTGGAAACCAATGAACTTTATATTCTCTCCATAGTTTTGCCTTTTCTAGAATTCATGTAGTTGGTATCATATATTATGTAGCCTTTTCAGATTGGCTTTTTTCACTTAGTAATATGTATGTTCTTTTTCACCGGTTGAACTGCCATAACTTGGTAGTTCAATTCTTTTAGTGCTGAATAATATTTGATTATCTGGATGAACTAACATCTATTTGTCCATTCACCTACCTAAAGAGGAATAGTTTTTTTTTTTTTTTTCAGATTTTGGGCATTTTTTTTTTGCAGAGAAAAGTTTTCAAGTCTGTGTGGATCCCAATAAGCCTGATTGCTTGTTTGTATGACAATAATATGTTTAGGTTTGTAAGAGATATACTTAACTGTCTTCCAAAGTGAATGTACCAGTGTCCATTCCCAGCAGTAGTGAAAGAGAGTTCCTGTCACTTCACATTCTTGCCAGTGGTGTTGTCAGTGTTCTATATTGTAGCCATTCTAAGAGTTGTGGAGCAGTATCTTGTTTTAATTTGCATTTCCATTATGACATAACTATAGCATTTTTGATGTCTTTATTTGCCATCTGTATATCTTCTTTGATGAAGGATCTGTGAAGGTTTTGATCAGGTTGTTTTTTTTTATTGTTGAGTTTTGAAAGTTCTTTATGTATTCTGGAAAAGTCTTTTATCAGATATGCTTTTTAAATTTTTGATTTTCAAATTATTTCCTATTTTATTTGATGAACATAATTTTATATACTTATGGCTTATAATATGCTTTCATATTTATATATACTGTCAGATGGCTAAATCATGTACATTAACATTTGTATTGCCTCACATGATTAGTATTTTTCATGATGAGAACATTTAAAATCTATTCTTTTAAGAATTTTCAGGTGTAATTAATTATAGTTACCATGTTTTAAAGTAGATCTTTGAGCTTAACTCTTCCTGTCTACATGAAATTTTGAATACTTTGACTACCATGTGCACAGTATTCCTATAGCTCCTGGTAATCATGATTCTATCTTGTGAGTTAAATACTTTTTACATTTTGCCAGTAAGTGAAATCATGTGGTATTTGTCTTTCTGTGCCTGTTTTATTTTACTGAATTTGATATCTTCCAGGTTCACCCATATTGTCATAAGTGACAGGATCATGTGTGTGTGTGTGTGTGTGTGTGTACAGGATATATATATATATATATATATATATATATATATATATATATATATATATCATGTGATACATATATATATATATATATATATATACACACACACAGAAATGTAGGCACATATATATTTTCTTTATCTATTCACTCATGGATAGACACTCAGTTTGATTGTATATATTGGCTCTTGAGAATACTGCTATAATGAACATGGGAGTACAGATATTTATTTGACAGACTGCTTCTTTTTTATAGTTACCAGGTATGGTTGAATCACATGCAGTTCTAGTTCTATTTTCATTTTTTGAGGAAACTCCACACTATTTTCCAAAATGGCTGTACTAACTGACATTCTCACCAACAATGAACAATTGTTCCCTTTTCTTCACATCCTCACCAGCACATTCTTTTCTCATTTTGATAAGTAATTCCAATAGGTGCAAGGTGATAGCTCATTGTGATCTGCATTTCCCTAATGTTTAGTAGTGTTTAGTATCAATAGGACTGTTGGCCATTTGCATGACTTCCTTTGAAAAGTTCTATTCAGGTTCTTTGCCCATTTTTAAATTCAGTTGTTTTGTTAATATTGAGTTGTTGACATTCTTTATATATTTAAATATTAGTCCCTTGTTTGATGTTTTGTCTGGAAATGTTTTTCCCATTCTCTAGGCTGCCTCTTCACTATGTTGATAGTTCCCTTTGCTGTGCAACAGCTTTTTTAGGTTGATACAATCCCATTTGCTTATTTTGCTTTCATTGCCTATATTTTGGGCATCATGTTTTGTTTTTGTTTAATAATAGCTGAGAACTGTCAAGAAACTTTTTTTCCTGTTTTATTCTACTAGTTTTATGATTTTAATTTTTAACTATTTAATCCATTTGCACTGGTTTTTGTTTATGATGTGAGGTAATGGTCTGAATTTCTTTTCTACATATGGATATGTAATTTTTCCATATCACTTTTTGAAGAGACAGTCTTTCTCTTGTTATATGTTCTTGATAACTTTGTCAAAGATTAAGTAAATGTAAATGAGTGGATTCATTTTTAAGCTCTTGATTGTACTCCATATGTCTGCCTTAGCAGGGCTGAATCCTGGATCCAGGGGTATGGAACTGGGTCCTGGGTCCATAGGAGTCAGCTTGGTACTGGGGTCCACTGGGTTAGGCCTGGAGGCAGGGTTCATGTGAGTATGCTTGAAGCCTGGTTTCATGGGAGCTCATTAGATTCTAGGGTTTACCATTGTGGGCCTGGATCTTGGGTCTGCTGTAGCAGCCTGGCCCAGGAGCCTGGCAACACAGGGATTTTTCTGTTACTGGGGCAGAGTTCATGACTGGATTCACAGGTGCTATCCTACTTTCTTGGGCCATTGTGGCCAGCTTTGAGCCTGAAGCTATGAGGGGAGGTCTGGAATATGAAGTTATGGGGGCCAGCCTAGCTTTAGGGGCAGACATGATGTTAGAGTCCACAGTAAAGTCAGGTGCTCACTTCTTCCTCTTTATTGATATATAAAGCTCACCATTTGAAAGGATCCAATTCAGTGTTTTCTTTTAGTATTTTAACAAAGCCATGCAATAGCACCTACCATCTAATTCCAGAAAATTTTCATCAACCTGAATAAAAACACTGTACTTATTATAACCATTAGCAGGTACCCTTATTAACAGCACTCTTCAACCCCTTTCTCTGTATCCGTAGGCAATCAGTAATCCAGTTTTTCTCCATATGGATTATCTTATTCTGTACATTTCATATGGTCTTTTGTGTCTGACTTCTTTTACTTGGATGATGCTTTTGAGGTTCATACAGGTAATAGTGCTGAAGAATGTGGAAAAACAAGAATCATAGTTAAACCAAAAGCAACACTATTATTTTGAGCCCAAATATACTTTACAGTCCCAGTAGTGTCCTTTGTAGATTTCCTTCTTGGGAGAAGGATGTTTAGAGTCTGGTTTTAGCTCAGTTTATTTTCTCCTGAAACCAGTTACATATTTTACTTCATGCTCAATCTATAATAGTCATGGAGTACATTTGTTTCATGAAAGAAAGTAAAAGGAATGAATTGGAAAAAGACTATTATTTACTGGGGGCTTATTATTTCCCAGGATTTATACATACATGATTGTATTTAGTGTCATAAAAACTTTATGATATAAGTAATTGGTGTATTTACACTTTTATGAAAGCATGCCCATATTTATACAATCAATAAATGGAGGAGTTATGTAATACACACTATATTCATTATAATGCAACATATCCAATCAGAATTTTAAAATATTACTGATAAGTAACATAAGCTATATTAGAAACAATAACAAATATAGCATAATAACAATATTATAAATGGAATAAAACTAATTATACATTTCTCAATAGGTTTGTACTACCTAATTACACATCACAGTTGTAAAATAAAGTTATTATTGTAGACTTCTTTTTAATAATTGGCTCCTTTTGAATTTACCTGAGCCCTGTGCTCTTGTAAAACAGAAATAATTAAATATTCATTATTCTTTCTCTTCTAATAAAGGATTTACTTTAAAGACCCACATTTTCTGAATACTACTTAGACACTTAGATAAGACATATGGAGGGTCTGGGATTGTGGCTCAGCAGTAGAATGCTCCCCTAGCACATGCAAGGCACTAGGTTTGATCCTCAGCACCACATAAAAATAAATAAATTAAATAAAGATATTATGTCCAACCACAACTATTAAAAAAGAGATATATGGAATGTTCCCCTTGCTTACCTAATACTATGATTTGGATTTTGGATGAGTGTTTCCCCAAAGGTCCATGGGTGGTGCGGAACATATTGCGTCAGCGTGCAGCGACCTGGCAACCTGGAGACCTGGTGACCTGGCAACCTTGCGACCTTGCGTGCCTCCTCCATCTTGGAGAGGGCATGCTGTATAAGTGCAGGGTGTGAGCACAGGTGCTCACCCAGATCCTTCAGCGGGCGCCAGGAGAAGGACGTGCGAGCTGTGGAGGAGTTAAGGCCTGGACTGCGTTCAACAAAGAGCGGGCCATCCTCTAAGGTGGAGCTGCAGGCTGAGGCTCCTTGTTGGGAAGCGACCCCTCTCATGCTCCAGTAGTGGGAGTCGGGCAACTCAGGCCGGCCGGCATGAGGGACCCTGAGCGCGGCCTTCCTCAACGTGCTTAGGGTTAGGGTTAGGGTTAGACTGTGGAACCAACCCAGATGCCCTTCAATAGATGAATGGATAAAAAAGATGTGGCATTTATACACCATGGAGTATTACACAGCACTAAAAAATGACAAAATCATAGAATTTGCAGGGAAATGGATGGCACTAGAGCAGATTATGCTTAGTGAAGCTAGCCAATCCCTAAAAAACAAATACCAAATGTCTTCTTTGATATAATGAGAGCAACTAAGAACAGAGCAGGGAGGAAGAGCAGGAAGAAAAGATTAACATTAAACAGATACATGAGGTGGGATGGAAAGGGAGAGAAAAGGGAGATTGCATGGTAATGGAGGGAGACCCTCATTGTTATACAAAATTACATATAAGAGGTTGTGAGGGGAATGGGAAAATAAACAAGGAGAGAAATGAATTACAGTGGATGGGGTAGAGAGAGAAGATGGGAGGGGAGGGAGGGGGGATAGTAGAGGATAGAAAAGGTAGCAGAATACAACAGTTACTAATAGGGCATTATGTAAAAATGTGGATGTGTAACCGATGTGATTCTGCAATCTGTATTTGGGGTAAAATTGGGAGTTCATAACCAACTTGAATCTAATGTATGAAATATGATATGTCAAGAGCTTTATAATGTTTTGAACAACCAATAAAAAAATAAATTAAAAAAAAAAAAAAAACTCAAGCAGAGACCAGATTCAGTGAGTGAGCGTGTGTTTTGGACATTGGACTGGTTGAGCCCATCTCTATTTTAAAAATGTCTCAGAGGAACCTGGAACTAGTGATCAACTTTCTGTCCTACACGCTTTTCCAGAAAGGATACAGCTGGAGCCAGTTTAGCCATGAGGAAGAGAACCACCTTCAAGGCCCAGAAAGGGCTGAATCAGAAGAGGGGCCCAGCAATGCCACCAACAGCAACCCATCCCGGCATCAAGGGGACAGTCCCATGGTGAGTGGAGCCACTGGCCATAACAGGAGTTTGGATGCCCCAGACGTGGTCCCCATGGTAGCAGTGAAACAAGCGCTGAGGGAGGCAGGCAACAACTTGTACCCACAGGCATTCCGTAACATGACAGCAGAGCTCCGCCTCACCCCACAGACAGCACATCACACTTTTGAACAGGTAGTGGACGAACTCTTCCTGCATGAGGTAAGCTGGGGTCGCATTGTGGCCTTTTTCTCCTTTGGAGAAGCACTGTACTTGGAAAGCATAGACAAGGAGATGAAGGTATTGGTGTGTCAGATCGCAAGTTGGATGGCCACTTACCTGAATGATCACCTAGATACTTGGATCCAGGACCACTGCTGCTGGGACACTTTTGTGAAACACCATGTGAATAATGCGGCAGTGAATAGCTGGATGCACCAGGAGAGCTTCAACTATTATTTCCTGATGGGCATGACTGTGGCTGGCGTGGTTCTGCTGGGCTGGCTGTTCAGTTGGAAGTGACCAGACCCTGACCACCCACTCACCCTCCCACCTTGCCCCACCACATCCCTCTGTCCAGCCACCATTACCCCAGGAGAACCATTCATTACATACATCTACGCCTACCATCCTTCACTGCTTTAGACCTAAGACCTGGTTTTCTGCAGTTAGTTTTATAGCACTACTACACTTCTTTGACAGCCGCCTTCCCGCATACCTCAGTTATCTTGGCATCAAAGTCTACAATATTTTCCCCAAATCTGTCCCATGAAGACTGAAAGTGTGGTTTTTGAACCTCTTCCCCAAAAAAGACTAGATTGCCTTTGTTTTGATGTTTTTAGCCTCAGAGTTGATTATCATTACCCATCCCTCTCTGGACCTGAGCCCCTATTCCTTCTATCTGTACCCCCAAGAACCATTTAAAAATGAGGCCACTTTTGGCTAATTAGGAATTCAGGCTGCTTGGGATAAAGAAGCCAGGATCAGGACTTCCTCCCCCACCACTGGCCTGGACAAAGTCCCCACTCCTAGTGTGAATGTTTTCCAGAGGACTCTGCATAGAGTCTAGTCCCATCTTGGAGAGAGGACAATATAGCTGCAGGAAATACCCTATGCAAAAGCTAGCATGGTCCTTGCAGTTTAGCACCACCCTAGTCCCTTCATCTCCTTTCTCCTGGCTCCCAGGACCATGACTAAGTGACCACCTGGGCCCAAGACTGTTGCCCCAGATATATTTATGGCCTCCGGTAAGCTGGGGTTGCATTGTGGCCTTTTTCATCTTTGGAGGAGCACTGTGTGTGGAAAGCATAGACAAGGAGCTGCAGGTATTGGTGAGTCAGATCGCAAGTTGGATGGCCACTTAACCTGAATGATCACCTAGAGACTTGGATCCAGGACCACAGTGGCTGGGACACTTTTGTGAAACGCCATGGGAATAATGTGGCAGTGAATAGCTGGACTCACTTCCTGCAAGATCATCCTGTGGCATCATTGTGTTGGGTGGCTGCCCATCAGGTACATGGATTCAGGGACCTCACCCAGAATTAAAGGGGAGATTAGGGAGCAGCAGTAGGAACTCTGGGGTCTTTTCTACCTCAGGAAGGAGTGGCAGGAAAGAGACCTTGGTGCACAGGACAGTGGGTGGGGGGCCGATTGGAAGGGCCTCTGTTGCATGATCAGGAAGATATTTCCCCTCTGTCCAGCCTGAGCATCAGGGCTGCCAAGGTCAAAGTGACCTGGCCAAGACCCCTTCAGGCCTCCCTCTGCTACAGCCTTGTCCTGTCTCATCCCTGCGGGTCTCAGCACAGCACTGGCAACTCCAGGCTCTCTGCTATACATATTCCTGCCCCTGGTCCCTGGCCCCTCAGTGGCATGTTGTGCGGGCAGCACTGAAGTGGCCCATGGAGTTTGAGGGGGTGCTGAAGTGGCCTGTGGTGTTCGAGGCGGCTCTACTGAGCCCCAGTTCCCTGAAGCGGCTGCACTGCGCCCTTCTGCCCGGCCCTAATCTGGGCCTTTATTCCTTGTGAAGATGAAATACTATTTTTGTTAAGCATGTGTGTATTCATGTATGAGGAGCTGCTGACTTTCTGTGCAGGTGGAGAGTTGGTGCCTGGAGATTGGCATCCTAATGCTCCTTCCTCTGCCCTAGTCCAGGAAATCTGTCCCAGGGTTCTTGGCTTTTGAGGGGCACCTGTTCCTCCTCCCTTCCCCACTTGTCGCAGCTCTTTAAATGTCTCTATGAAAGTGAAAGTGCAGTTCAGTAATAAACTATGTTAGCTCAGTGGAAAGAAAAAAGTTAATATTAGGAGCTGAGGTATAGCTCATTGTTAGTTTATTACTACCTAGAATACATGCAGCCCTGGGTCGAATCCCAAACACAAAAACTTATGATAAATCATGCAATGTGAATGCTACTATCATTGTATTTGGCATAAAACTTGCCAAAGTCAGTAATAGGGTCTTGAAAGCTAAAGAATAGTTTAAACATTTAAACATTATTTCTGTAGTTTACTATTTCAACCTTAATTTTTCCTTCAGAATTTGTAAAACTGAGCTGGGGTTATAGCTCAGCATAACACCGCTTGCCTCACATGTTCGATCCTCAGCATTACATAAAAATAAATAAGATAAAGATATTGTATCCATTTTTAAAGAAAAATACTGTCCTTTAAAAAAGGAATTTATAAAAGCAAATGGTGAGCTTTTTAATCTTCGTAGGATTTGGATGATGTTAGATTTTTGTACTCTGTGTTGAAATTAGTGCTTATTGGAAAAAAATAAAATCTTAAAATTTTTGGTCCTGTAGACAAAACTAATGGGAGGTACTGTGGGGCCCATAGGGAAGTCTTTAGGTCACTGGGGTCCACTGGGGTCGCAACATAAAAGGAGATTGGTTGTTTAACTTGGTCTCTTCCTTTTTCTGTCTTGCTCTGTTTCCTGTCTTATGAGATGGTTTGTTCCACCCCAAACTCCCACTATGATGGGTTACCTCATCAGAAATCCAAAGCAAAGGGGCCATTTGAACATGGACTGGAAACTCCATAGTGATCTGAAATAAATATTTTTTCCTCATAAGTTGTTTATTTTGGTCATTTCATTATAGTAATGCTAAATTGATTAACACACCTAGAACAAAAGATGTGAAGTTGTACATATTAAAAAGAACAAATAAAAAATTTAAAAACACAATTACCTCAAAAAAGATCAGATGTGGATCATGTAAATTCCCATTTTTTGTTGTCACAAAATAATTAGTTGAACTAATTAGTCTCCACCAATAAATGGGTACAAAATTCCTCTTTATTTAACAAAATTTAAGCTTCTCTTTTACCACAGGACTCTTAACTTTGACACATCCTTAACCTTAAACAACATTAGAATCATAGAATTTGGACTAACTCCTCACTAGGGTTTTTCAGAGAGGCAGAAGCAAGTGTGTGTGTGTGTGTGTGTGTGTGTGTGAGAGAGAGAGAGAGAGAGAGAGAGAGAATTGGCTCCTAGAGTTATAGAGGATGAAATGTACAAAATCTGAAAAGTGGGTTCACAAGAGTGCCACTTCAGTTACCATTCAGTTAATCCCTATGAGGGGATTAATTCACTGATTGGGGTTGAAAGACCCCGCACCGCACTATGAATGGAAGACACAACACGACACAAATCACCGGAGAGGTTCCACTTTATTACAAAAGGCTGTGGGCTTATATAGATCTAAGGAGAGGTGGCAGGGCTTAGGTAAATGACAGGTTGCCCGTTTATTGATAAATTCTTTCAGATGTCAGTTCCGGAGCCCAAGAAGTTATTTCTTATTGGGGCTAAGGTTTCCCGCCAATGGGATTTGAATATTGGCGCCAGCTGGAGAATTGGCACCAGCGGGAAAGGGAGAGGCAGGAAGAGAAGCTCCTCAAACGCCATGTTGGGGTTTTTGGGGTTGGCTGCCATTATACCTTTTCCCAACATTCCTCCCTTTTTGTTTTCTTAGAGACTGGGGCGTTGTTGGTCAGATCCGGCTGCTTCCTGCTGTGTGGGGGTGGCGTAGGGCCTAGAAGGGGAAGTGGAGGAATGTTCGGGGGGCAGGTCGGGGTATATCATGGCAACCAGAAATAAAGCCCAGTGGCTATAGACAGCTACTTCGGTAGGGGTGAAGTCTATGAAAGTTCCCTGAAGCCACGAGTCGTCAATGGCATCGAACCAGTCCTGGATGGAGGAGATTGTTGGTATCAGCCACTGGCCCTGTAACAGAGACTCTAGGAAATATTGGAAGCATTGCCTTGACATGGCATCACCAGCACCTGAAGAAGATCAGAGCGAACAAAAACAGAATGAAGATAAAGATTACAGCAAAGGTCAGTTTTGGGCAGAAGTTCCATGTTGGGGGACTGACAGAGAAGAGGCCAAGGGCCATGAGGAGGCTTAAAAGGACATAAAGGCTCAAGAATTCAGGATGGCAGATTAAGAGGTTCTCCGGGCCAGTTGTCTCCCGCTGTCCAATGTCCATTGCATTCCATCGTGCCTGGTAGTGAGCTTCAGCACTGAGTAAGCTGTTCTCTTAAAGATGTCAGGGGTTCATCGGTCATCAGAGGCTGATAGTGCCTAAGCAGAAGCTGGTTGAAAGTTTGGTTAGAGATATTCCGTAATTGGCCCTGTAAGAAGCGAAGCAGACAGGGCAGGAACAGACACATCAGAAAAAGGAGACATATGGGCCCTAAAAGAGGCAACAGCCATGATTGGAAGTTGGCTAAAAGGAAGGTGGCAAATGGGTTTTGGTTTGGTGGATTTTTCAAAGAGGTAGCCAGGTCGGTGAACTTGACTACGTTAGTTTCCACAAGGCCTGATTCATTGATGTAGTAACAGCATTCTTCCCTCAAGAAAAGACAGGTTCCACCTTTTTCAGCCGTGAGTAAGTCTATAGCTTGTCGGTTTTGAAGAGTAACTTGAGCCAAGGATGTGACCTGCCTTTGTAAAGATGCTAGAGAGTCTTCCGTAGAAGTGAGCACTTGTTCAAGTTTAGAATTTAAGTCCTGTACAGCCCATAAGGAGTGTCCTAGAGCTCCACCAGAAATTCCTGCTCCCGCTGCAGATGCAGCCAGTGAGAGACCCACCAGTATTGGAAGGAAAGCAGCCCACCTACTTCGCACAGGGGGAGACAAGAGGTGTATAGAGGGTCAGTTGCGGGACAAGCGTTACCAGTATACATGGGGAGGAGGTGTTGGTGGATAAGATAATGGTGAGAGAACCATTACACCAGAAGAATGAGCCAAGTTGTGCATAGAGGGTGAAGTTAAAGGTGATGTTGGAGTGGCAAAACTCTGACTGGGAGACACCCAAGCCCAGGAGGTAGCGCCGGGGAATCACGGTATGGTTAGATTCCTCGGGCTCCCATAATGGAGTATCAGGTGAAAGGGTCCAGAGAGAACGGCGGGCAGATGGAGTGGAGAAATTTGAGAGGTCAGAAGCCGAGAAGTTTAAGGGAACCTTTGCAAGCAAAGGTCAAGTCAGAGAGGCGCATAAGTAGCAATGAGTTGGTGCAATGGCAGGGAGGGTTTGATTTAATTCCTGGTTGTGCTGGAACAGAAGTAACAGATGGTGCAGGAAGACACCGGTCTGCGTGTTCTCTTAGGAGTTTGTATAGAAGCATGAGATAGGGCAGGTAGGACACAAGGGGAGGAGTGACAGGAAAGTTTTAGTTGATTAAGAAAGGCACCCATAGAACAGCTCAAAGGGGCTAAAGCCTGAGGGGGCTCTAGGAGTTGCCCGAATTTGGGTGAGGGCTAATGGCAAAAGATTGGGCCAGGACAGTCTGAGTTCAATAGCAAGTTTAGTGAGATGATCCTTGAGAATGCCATTAGGCCTCTCAACCTTACCCGAGGATTGGAGTCAGTGGGGGATGTGGAGCCTCCAAGTGCTGTTAAGGCCTTTGGAAACTAGGTAAACAATCTGAGAAGTGAAGGCTGGACCGTTGTCTGACTGGATGGAGGCAGGAAGTTCGAACCTAGGAATGATCTGCTCAATGAGGATGGAGGCGACAGTGTCAGCAATTTTCCTGGAGGTAGGGAAGGTTTCTATCCAACTGTAAGAGAGTGCTATCCTCAAATTACAAACAGTTGAATCCTGTGTCAAGGCCTGACCAAAGTGGTAGGGACTGTCCCTGAAGCCTTGGGGTAGGCCTGTCCATGTCAGCTGTTGAAACCTAAAGAATGTAAGGTCTTCCCATGTGAAGGCAAAGAAGTCAGGATGGAGATGTCTCAGACCTAGGGATCAACTAGATCACGGGGCAGTGGCACAGTAGGTACTGTCAGGTCATTAGAGAGAGTAAGAGTTAAAGGCTGAAGGAGATGGGTGGTAGTATTCTTGGGGTGTAATTGGAGGGTGGCTCCTAATAATTGGAGAACATCTCTGCATAGGAGAGGAACTGGACAGGATGGAATGACCAGAATAGTGAGTGAATGGGTGTCTCTCCAGGGCACAGGCCAGCTTTACAGTTCTGTTGGGGGAAAAGGGTTTGTCATCAATCCCCATAACTGAGACCTGGGAAGGAAACAGAGGCCTAGAATGGGCAGGCAAGACAGAATATGTAGCCCCCGTGTCCACAAGGAATGGACTTACCCGCTGCCTGGAGCACTATCCTGGGCTCAGAGAGGGCAAAGGGGGTCTTTGAATCTGGGCTTCTTCAGTCTTCTGCGAACCCCAAAAGTTCAGGAGAGGGGACTGCCTGACTGGTCATACCCCTGCATAAAGGCGCCGAGGAAGGGCCAGCCATGGGGCAGTCAATCTTCCAATGTCCTGTCTGCTTACAGGTGGGGCATGGCCTGGAAGGAGGCCGTGGGTTTGGGCATTGGCGAGCCCAGTGACCTTTGCATCCATATTTGAGGCAAGCCTCTGGTGGAGAGGAATGCTGGTTCCCCTCTGAAACTTTTGCTGGAGATGTAGGCCTCAGGGCTGCTGCCAAGGCCTGGGTTTGGGGTGTTACCTTTTTTTCTGCAATGGAGCCTGCTTTCAAAAAATACATTTTTACCAGATCTCAGTTAGGGGTCTGAGGGTCGTCCTTAGCTCATTTGAGTTTTTTTTGTTTGTTTTGTTTTGTTTTTATCATAGGCCAATTGAGTAACGAAATGGGTTGCTAACACTGTAGCCCTGATGGGAGACTCAAGATCTAGCTTAGTGTATTTGGTTAGGGCCTCTGTAAGGCAGTTGAGAAATAAGGATGGATTTTCATCAGGATTCTGGGTAATGTCCTTCAGTTTATCAAAGTTAACTACCTTATTAGAAACTGCTTGCATGCCTGCTATAAGATATTGGACCATGCGAGCACAGTGAAGGCGACCTTGTTGGCCATCTTGATAGTCCCAGTTAGGTTCAGTTAGGGGAACAGCTGCTTCACCTATGGGGAGAGTCATATCTGTTAAACAAATTTGGTCAGCATGATCTCGAGCAGCCTGCTGAATGCAGTCTCGCTCATCTGGGGTCAGACTAGAGGACAGAACAACATAGATGTCGTGCCAGGTAAGATCATAGGTCTGGGAGAGATATTGGAATTCCTTAATACAAGCAGAAGAGTCAGCAGAGAAGGACCCAAGACGTTTTTCAATTTGGGAAGGATCTTGAAGCGAAAATGGGACATGCACTTGGACTATCCCTTCAGCACCAGCTACTTCCCTAAGATGACAAAGGAACTGTGAGTTATCTGATAAGAGGGATCAGTGGGACTGGGTGTGGGCACTGACAGGAGAAGAGAGGCGTGAGTAGGGGGAGGGAAAGGGCTTATCAGTAGAAGAGGTGAGCAGGGGAGGAAGAAACTAGGGAGCCTCTCGTGTAAACCCAGAAGCCTCACGCCCCAAAGGGAAGCGGATCGCCAGAGGATCCACTGCAGCCAGTGAAGGTCTTAGTGGGATGGGTTCCTTCCTCCCTACCGGGCGACAGGAGCTTGCCGGAGGATCACAGTCATGGTTCCTGCTGTCAGCCCGAAGGGAGTTGGCGAGCCAGGAAGGGGGAACTTACCTAAACCAGATCAGTGGTGAGTGCAAGGAGCCAGCGCCCAAAAAGATGGACAGGGCAAAATGTGTTGGTGGTGACGGCGGTGGGAGACAGGGCTCGGTTTGTCCAGCACGCCATCTCCCGGGTTTCCGGCACCACTGAAAGATGCCACACCGCACTAAGAATGGAAGACACCACACGACACAAATCACTGGAGAGGTTCTGCTTTATTACAAAAGGCTGTGGGCTTATATAGATCTAAGGAGAGGTGGCAGGGCTTAGGTAAATGACAGGTTGCCCATTTGTTGGTAAGTTCTTCCAGATGTCAGTTCCGCGGAGCCCAAGAAGTTAGTTCTTATTGGGGCTAAGGTTTCCCGCCAGTGGGATTTGAATATTGGCACCGGCAGGAGAATTGGCACCGGCGGGAGAATTGGCACCGGCGGAAAAGGGAGAGGCAGGAAGAGAAGCTCCTCAGATGCCATGTTGGGGTTTTGGGGTGTGGCTGCCATTATACCTTTTCCCAACAGGGGTGAGTCTTAAAAACCAATAATATCTCCTGAATGTTTTTGCATTGTCTCACAGGTAAGCTTTTGGGGGATACCTCATATCTAAACCATAACAAGATTCATGGAATAACTCATGCTATATTTCAAGTTAAGAGCTTTGGATGGTAAAATTTCCTTTTTCTTGGCTAAGGTCAGTCTTTTGGTATAATTGAGACATCAATTGATTAGATCAATCTATTTTACTCACAGTCTACTGTCTTAAATGTTAATATCATCCTAAATATCCAGAATAATCGTTGAGAGAATATCTGGGTACTATAGCCCATAATACCTTTCCTTAAGGACTTCTGAAAAATTCGTTAACCACGAAAATGAAGATCCCTAATGAACTGTTGAATGTTGAATCTTGCTTTTTTTTGTCCCTTGTTTTCTCCTCCCTGTAAAAGTCATGGGGGGGGTGGTGGTTGTGAGTCCCATTGAGGAGCCGGAGCTTGGGCTGCAACAGCCACCCTGGCCCCTGGCCCCTGGCCCCTCAGTGGCCTGGCTTGGGGGGCGGAGCTGAAGCTGTCCGTGGAGTTCCAGGCAGCGCTGCTGAGCCACAGTTCCCTGAAGTGGTGGTGCTGCACCCTTCTACCGGGCCCCACTCTGGGCCTCAGGACCCCTGATGCGGAGCAGCCGCCACCACTTCAGATGCAGACCCCACTGCCAACTCTCCAGCAGCCCGCCCCACCTGGCTGCGAGTGGCACCAGAGCAAAATTTTCAGAACATAAAGCAAGAATATAGTCGTTATCAGAGGTGGAGACATTTAGAAGTTGTTCTCAATCAGAATGAATCTTGTACTTCAGAAAGCCAGCCTCACTCTGAAGCCAGATTTACAGATAGGTAGTTAGTGTAGTTAGGTAAATCGGATCTAATATCGAGTATGATAAAGAAAATGGAGGCCATTGTTGAGAATGGAGTCCAGGAAACCAGAGCAACACTTGGGGAAATTGAACTGCTAATGTCTCCAAGGCCCAGAGCCCATCCTAAGGAACTGTTAATGAAGCAGCTCCCAGCAAACAGGGAAGTGCTAATCCTGCCCAGATTACTCCTACAGTCGACCTAACTCCCACCTAACTCCCACCTTTTGGGGCTTCCCACCTGCATTCTATCACTGAAAGATAAAGGGAAACAAAGGACAGGAGTGTGGGAAAGCTGAAAGAAGACCTTAGCTATACAAAAGGGAAGACCTCTCCCTTCCACAGATTCTGCCTTTCAGGTCCCCTTCTTCCTCTGGGGAGAAGTCTTTTCTGCTGCCCTTTAATAAAGCTTCTACTTTCCACTGTTACAATTGCCCCAGCATGCTTCTCTGGTGTTATACTTCAGCATTGGGGAAGCAAGGACATGTTACTGGTAAACAGTGGTAACAACTCCTCAGCATTAACAGCACCTGGTTCTCCAAATTCCTCCTGGATGAAGAAGGACCAACCCACCTTTACCCTTCCACAAGTTAGAATACTATGTGAGAGGCTTTAAAAGACTATGAAGATAAAATTCTGAAGGAGTATGAGCAAATCCTCAATACCAAAGTAGCAGAACACTATGAATCTTTTGTGAAATTCACATATGATCAGATTGAAGCCAGATTTACAGATAGGTAGTTAGTGTAGTTAGGTAAATCAGGTTTAATATGGAGTAAGATAAAGAAAATGGAAGCCATTGTTGAGGAAATTGAAATGTTAATGTTCCTAAGGCCAGGAATCCACCCTAAGGAACTGTTAATGAAGCAGCTCCCACCAAACAGAGAGGTGCTAATCAAACCATCCCAGGCCCTTCCTGCCCAGATTACTCCTTCAGTCCACATATTTCCCACCTTTTGGGGCTTCCTACCTGCATTCTATAACTGCAGGATAAAGGGAAACAAAAGACAGGAGTGTGGGAAAGCTTAGCTATACAAAAGGGAAGACCTCCCCCTTCCATGGATTCTGCCTTTCACGTCCCTTTCTTCCTCTGGGAAGAAGTCTTTTCTGCTGTCCTTTAATAAAGCACTTGCATTGGCATGCTTCTTTGGTGTTATACTTCAGCATTTGGGGAAGCAAGTAAACACTGGTAAACAGCAGTAACAAGATTATGAGGTAATAAGGGGCAATACCAACAAGCTCTATATTCTGAAGCTTTCTTGAATTATCTGGGTACCAAGTTTGACCTCAAGAGATGGCTTCTGTACACTTTTTGCAACTGGTTTGATATCACATTTCAGCTCCAGAACTTTGCATCCTGAGAACACTTAAACGTTTCTGCAGGTCCATTTTATACAACTTGAAATACCTTAAAACTTCTGGTTGCCACAAGCATATCTTTCTTTTCTGCTCATCCAATAAACAGCTGAACCCTATTGTGATAGATTTTCCAAACAAAAATACCTGGAGCAGCAGTTTAGTAAAATATGCCTTCAATGGCACTCAACAAATGGAGTTTCCCCAAGCACAGTTCTGTAAGAAGTGTGTGTGGGAGTGTGTGCATATGTGTGTATGTATATTTTAACTTATTATTTGTATTGTGCAATTTTTTTTTGATCTTGGGGATTCTGCTGTGAATTTGATGCACAACAATTATGGTTAAAAACATTTTCTTGGTCTATAGAAGATCATTAATGTTTTGTGACCATATAAGTTGTAACAGTGGATTATTTTATGTGTAGGTATTATTGTTAAATACATGAACTGTTTCCAGCACAGAATATAAATCATAAGTTAGGATGGACATTAGATGTGATTATGATGATATCGCAAAGGTCTGCAGTCCTAGATCTGCAAATGTGTGGTAAGAAGTTAGAACAAACTGGAGAGAGGTCATTGACACATGGACTCTATCTAGTCATATTAGAAAAAAAAAATCTTTTGACTTCAAGTCTTAAAATACTCTGTGGAGTTGCTGCTCACCTCATTCATACAATCAAAGAGCTCCCTGGACATTGAACCTCTAAAGGGAAACAGTCTCTCCTGGAGCAGAAGCATTGGGATTTGCTTGGGAATATAGTATTGGTGAGCAAGGGACTGGGCCAGGCCCCAGCAGCACTGCTACTTGGGAGGAACCACTCCACCTTTGTATTAGTTATTAAAAGTACAATTCAGATTTTTGGTCAGGTTCCCTCAAATTCTTCTGAGGTGTTCATGTTCAACTGCTTAAGCTTTGTTTTGGCAACCCCCCGACCCGAAGTTGCTTATAGGCTGTTCTTCACCTTGTTTCCAAGGCTGCAGAGCAGAAAGTAGCCTCTGTTTTGAGGAGGTGGAGTTAAGTATACATTTATTTTTTACTGTGATTTGTTCAGGAGCACATTTTACAAAATGCCTAGTTCCCTTTATTGTTTCTGGAAAGGAAAGTTCTATTAAAATTGTTTTAGTATGAACATAGAATAGTGTTTTTTTTTTTTTTTAATTATGGCTTACTTTGAAAATTTTTGAGTTTAATTCAAATGTATGCCAATATCTTCCAAAGTAAGGTAATATTCAGAGACAGTTGTTCTGATCAGATGTCTTAGAGAAATTTCTAGAATATTCACATTCGAAGATTCCTTATTAATGAATGTCTGACTTAAATCTAACCAAAAACTGCAACATTACTCTTTGTACATTTTCACTATATAGAGTTAACAAGGTTAGTTGCAAATAAAATACTTAAGCTATTTGTTAAAAAAAAAAAAAACAAAATAAAAGTCATGTTTTTGGTCTGAACTTTGAGAAGTTTTATAGTCAGAGCATTATCCTTATTTTAACAGTCCCTCTTTCCCTATTGCAATAGTGTTTCTGAATGAAGTTTCTCTTTATCTAGGTCCAGATTTGTTTTTTTACTTGACAATCACATGTATCAGAAAAACTTATGAATCCCAAATTTGACATAATTATAATTCTATTTTATATTGGTTATCTCTGAATATATTTCTGAATTAGGTAGTTCCATTATTGATTAATAAAAATTATATAAAAGTAGATGACTGAACCAAAGGGAAAGTTCTAATGACTTTTTTTTAGTTTTTTAGTCATAAATGGACACAATACCTTTATTTATTTATTTGTTTGTTTGTTTATTTGTTTATTTTTATGTGGTGCTGAGGATCAAACCCAGTGCCTCACACATTCTAGGCAAGTGCTCTACCACTGAACCACAACTCCAGCCCTCTAATAGTTTTTTGAACTCGTTTACAAATAAGCTTTGACTAGACTTAGGTACTCTAAAGTTCTTTTTGAAATTCTGCTGGTGGGAAATGAATATAAACTACACTTAGCCAATGTTAAGGCCTTTTCTGAGATTTATTCTTTGACAGTTGACAGAAATACTCAAAAATTAGCATTTTGGTAAAACCTTTATTTGCTTAAGATGCCTCTTAGCCAAAGAAACTGTCTGTACAAAAGGATTAACCTATTGACAATGACTTTCTACATCCAAACCCATTGAATAACAAGTACTGAATATGTTTACCTTCCTAATGCATCACAATTCACTATGAAGCTGGCTTTCTTGAAAAGGTCAAAATGCATGAAGGGCTGAATTTTAATAAGGAGACATACAGAAATTTAAAGCTGAGTAGAATTGGGCTTGTGAGTACAAATACAGTTAATTATATGAACCTAGGCCATAAAAATGGGTAACAACCCCCACAACAATAAGAAGTTTTTTAGGGTATTTTATTTTTTAGCGAAGCACTAGTCCACTGACAATCTTACTATTTGTTTTCTTAGATAAATCACTATATACTGTTCCAAAGACCTCAGTGACTATGGTGTTATTCCTACAAACCAAGTTTTAAAATGTTACTATGTTAAAAGACCAATAGACTTTATATATTAAATATTTTCACTTATATTCTGTTATTCCCTATAGAAAATGCCACTTTTAAACAGATTGCCCAAGAAAAAGATTGATGAACTTGCAGAATTTTATTCTGACTTTTTCCTGGGCAACTCCTTTCCTGGTCTGATTTATGTGGTTTGGCTAAAGCTGATTTCAAAAACGTTACGGATAAATATGCTATTATCATAGTGCATCCAAAAAATGTTTATCAAGACTTTCACTTATAGGAAAAGTGGGGTGATTTTTTAAAATTTGTATAACTAGCTTCTGGTACAGAAACACTAGCTCTTCTAAGGGGGAGAAAAAACAGGCATTCCCAAATCCATAAACATGTCTCTTTCCTGTGACAGTAAATGTAGCCTAGTAGTAATTTCCTAATTCAGTGGTAACTGATTAATTACTTATGTGATAAGACCAGAACTCTGACTTTGGATAATAATTCCTCAAGATTTTTAAAATATATTTTTAGTTGTCAATAGATCTTTATTTATTTATATGTGGTACTGGAGAATTGAACCCAGTGCCTTACACATGCTAGGCAAGCACTCTACCACTAAGTCACCACCCCAACCCCTCCTCAAGATATTTATAGAAAAGAAATCAGACTTATTTCCCTCTTTTGGTAGTCTCAATTGTGAGACTATTCTGTGGATTGCACCATATACCTAGTTAAGCCATTGAATATCTCAGTATGTGCAGTGCAAAACTCATATTCCAATATACAAAAAGTTATGAGTAAAATTAAAGACAGCAAAGTTTAAAGGGCACATTTATTAATCAAGTTGTATATACTGTTTGTGACACATATCATCCAACCCCCTTCAGCAAAGCATGAACTAGCCAAGAAGACATACATACCTATCTGGAGCCCTTACTTGTTAACACTGACCCATGATTTCGAACCACCTGGCTGGTATGAAATGTTAAATCTGTAATCCTGGAACAGGGATTATTTTTGGTAAGCAAAGTATCTTAAAAGGAGGACAAATGCAGAATCTTGTGGGTTTCTTTCTTTCTTTCTTTCTTTTTTTTTTTTTTTGGCACTAGGCTATAAAAAGTTGAGCTAACTAGTTCAAAATTTGATGGTCAGGGGACCATAAAACCATTTTATAGGCTGTTTACATTTTGAAAATAAACTTTTCTGCATATGCCTTCACACTATTCTATAGAATTTCTACTTTTTAGTATTTTAAATGACATGACACTAAATCTTTTAAATTTATGAGATGTGTATAAAATTATTATACATATTTGTAAGATTTAACTAGGTCTTTGAAGAGAGCCTTCTCTATTTAGTTAAATCATTTTTATTTCACGAAATTATGAAGCTCCAGAATTTTCAATTGTATTTCAATGACAAACCATATCTAAGATATGTAGTATTCCACTTGTGTGCATGTGTGTTAGCGCACGCACGCACACACACACACAATCAAATAAAACTCAGTGTTTGGGACTTTTAACCTAAAACATTGAAAGGTGGAGAAATGGCTAACAGAATTTTCTCAGAGGTGTTCTGTTGTCTCCAACCCCAGCCAAGTGTTTTGTCTACATTATGACCCACTGTACCTAAAGGGGTAATAAATAGAAAATGATACATTATCCAATTTCTATCTGTCTGTGGCTCATATTCTAAAGAATATGTAGCATCTATTGATACATTGTTGAAGTAAGTGTAACTTCTACTGACAAATCATCAGACACCAGCATTGTATAATTATATTCCACTATATAATACATATATGAAATAGACTATGTCTGTAAAACTTTTCTAAAAAATACGCTAGGATTCAGCAGTGAAGAAGTAGTTTTTCATCAAGCTAAATCCATAAAATTCCTCTTAACCTATTCTAATTGCCTAAAATTTATTTTTATATTTCTGCGTATCTGGATAGATATGTAAAGTGAGATTAAAAGTAACAAGGGGTCCAGTTCTCTTTTTACTTCTGCCATCCAGATTTTCTGTTCATTTAGAAATTTTCTTATTATGAAAAGTTGTTCAGTCTGTCATATTGGCCTGGTTTGAAATAGCTATAAATGTGCCATATAAATATAAAAATAATAAAGAACACTAAAATGCAGGGATTAGGAAAATTTTAAATTATTTTAAATGCCATAATATTTTTTATAAATGCAGACATAATCATGCTATATTTTATTCCTTTTAAAACATTGGGACTTATTGGGTCAGAATAACAAAACTTGATGTACCAAACCACAAAATGAACTGGACTCCAGATGGTAAATATTTCAAAGCAGAATGCTATAGTTACCACCCAAATGAGAACTATCTTTAATGAGAACTATCTTTATCATTATCCTCACCAACATGTTTATTTCAGAATAAAAACTTGATGTTACTCTTCTAACTTGGAGAAAATGGACTTGGTAGCAGGTGGCTCCTGCAAGGTTGGACTCTAAAACACAATAATCTCTATTTTCATGTTAGTGACAAGTATGGACTATATAGCATTCACAATTATACTGAGAACTTTTTGCTGAATGACTCTGTGGTTATGGGTCTGAATTTGGCTGACTTTTCAAAGAGCTAGTTATTTTAAAATAAACTCTGCCAATAATTTTCTTGGTAGTGAATGACCTCTTTATGATAATGAAATCATATACAATTATCAATTCCAAACTATTCATACACCAACTGAGGCTTCACAGTATAGGCTATTCTGATCAAGTGTAAAATACTGAGTTTTATTTATTCTCTTCTCATTAAACATACAGTGTGATTAAAGGTACAAATCAATTATTGTAATGTAGAAATTAATGGTGAGCAATTAACTCAAAATTCTTGTTGGTTTTTTGCAATTCAATAGAAAGGGAAGGTCAAAAAGAGGCGGGAGGTCATGATTCTAGCTCTGTGCTACTCTAATTGTGTGACTTCCTAGGGATATTTTTTCTTTTTACCAAGCCTCTTAGGTCCCTCTCCTAGGTGTGATTGAGAGGCACTTCCCAGCAGACATTTTAATTTTTTTATTTGTTCTATTTAGTTATAAATGGCAGTTGAATATATTTTGATATATTTATACAAGCATGGAATATATCTTATTCTAATTAGGATCCTAGTTTGTGGATATACACAATAATAGAATTCACTGCTCTATATGCATATGTGTACACAGGAAAATTATGTCAGATACACTCCACTGTCTTTCCTATTCCTATCCCCCCTTCCCTTCATTCCTCTTTGTCTAATCTACTGAACTTCTATTCTTCTCCTCTTTCCCCTTGTTATGTGTTAGCCTCCACATATCAGAGAGAATATTTGCTATTTGTTTTGGGGGGATTGGCTTATTTCACTTAGCATGGTAGTCTTGAGATCCATCCATTTACTAGTGAATGTCATAGTCATTCTTCTTTATTCCTGAGTAATATTCCATTGTGTATATGTCACAACAATTTCTTTATCCATTCATCTGTTAATGGACATCTATATTGGTTCAATAGCTTGGCTATTGTGAATTGTGCTGCTATAAACATCGACATGGCTGTGTCACTGTAGTATGCTGATTTTAACTCCTTTGGATATATACCAAGGAGAGACAGAACTAGATCAAATAGTAGTTTCATTCCTAGTTTTTTTTTTTTTTTTTTTGAGGAATCTCCATACTGTTTTCCAGAATGGTTGTACTAATTTTTAGTCACACCAACAATATATGAGTGTATCCTTTTCCCTATATCCTTGCCAAACTTGCTATTTTTATTAGAAAAGAGGAGGTCAAATTGTCACTCTTTCCACATGGCATGGTGAAATATATAGTTAAAACAAAAAGTTGTCTCCAAAAACTATTATAAATGAACAAATTTAACAAAACTGAAGAATAGAAAGCTGACATACAAGTGTTACTATAGATCAATAGTGAATTATCAGAAATAAGAATCAAGAAAGCTACACCTCTTCCAATAACTAAAAAAACAAAATAAAACACAACAAAAACAAGCAAACATAAACTACCTAGGAATAAATTGAACTAAAGAGGTGACAGATATTTATAATGAAAACTATAAAGCACTGAAGAAAGAAATTGAAGAGGACAAAAAGAAATGGAAATAATCTAGGGGCTGGGGTTGTGGCTCAGTGGTAGAGTGCTCACCTGGCATATGTGAGGCACTGGGATCGATCCTCAGCACCACATAAAAATAAAATAAAGAATATAGTGTCCACCTAAAACTAAAAAATAAATTCACATTTTTTAAAAAAAGAGATGGAAATCTAAATATCCATCAATTGATGAATGAATAAAGAAAATGTGGGCTATATTTACAACAGAATACTATTCCATCATAAAAGGATGAAATTCTGTTATTTATAACAACATGGATGGAAGTGGAAGTTATTGTGCTCAATGAAATAAGTAAGGCACAGAAAGACAAGTACTGCACAATCTCACTTATATGTGGAATCTAAAAAAGTCAATGTCACAGAAGTTGAGAGTATAATAATGATTACCAGTGGTCAGGGAGACTGGGAGAAGTGGTAATTGTGGAAGTTATCAGTGGATATTAAACTATAGTTAGGTAAAAGAAGTTGTGATATTCTATTCTGCAGTAAGATGAATATAGATAATAACAGTGTATGATATATTTTTAAAACCACGCAAAAGGGATTTTGATTATTTTCACTATAAAAATGATAAATATTTGAGAGCATAAATATGCTTATTCTTATTTGAATATTACAAATGTATACATATATTGAATCATCACATAATATCCCTAAATACATACAATTTTTATGTATCAGTTAAAAATAGGAGAAAGGAAATTTTAAAATGTCACTAACGAGTTTATGCAAGACCTCTCATAGACTGGTGACAAGCATTAATTTGGGAAAATACTAAGACAAATATTTCAAACTTTGAAATTCTAACATTATAATCTAACATTAGTAAAATGCAGGTTCTCATTCACTAAAATTCTTTATTAACTTCAATAAAAGGAGAGGTTGAAACAAATAAATTATTTAAGTTGATAGAAGAATGCAAGCAAAGCTCTAATTGATTAACTTTATACTTGGTCTTTCCTGCTTGGATCATTTCCCACTCTTTTACTTAAGTGTTGAGAACATATCATCTTCACTGGGATGTCTATAAGGTGTCATGAAAAGAATAAGTGTAATGATTTTTAAAACAAAAATATAAAGAAAGAAGAGATTGTTCTAGGTATGAAAAATGCTTCAGAGAAGGAGTACACTTGTACCAGAGAAGAATAGTTTTATTCTAGAAGAGAATATGAGCAAATGAATGCTAAACATTATCTGCCACATCACAACCGTTCCAATGTAACCAATGAAAATTGTTTTTCGAATGGCCTCTATCTTCTGTCCTATAATTTTACAAATATATACACACATTTTAAATTTATTTTTAATGCAATCAAAAAGCATTCATATTATGCTCATACTTTCTATTCTTTTCACTCAAGATGTCCTGGGGTATCACTTTAGGTAAATTTGTATAAATATAGCTACACTCGGGCTAGGGTTGTGGCTCAGTGGTAGAGTGCTTGCCTCGCATGCATGAGGCCCTAGGTTCAATCCCCAGCACCATATAGAAATAAACAAATAAAAATAAAGATAAAAAAATATATAGCTACACTAATATAATTGATTATTTTGCCCTTGTAATATTATTGTTTTCTCTGAAAGTGTCTTCTTGGGACTATTTAGGGTGATGGTGGAGTTTCTTATAAAAAATGGTTGAGATAATTGTGTCATTGGCACAGTAGATAATGACTTTGCTGCTCCAAAATGTATATTATGATTATAGATGCTTTAGGGTGATTTTTGGCCTGTCACTGGCACTCTTGGTGAAGCAAGGTAGAAATAGTCATATTCTGTGGTGTTTTCCCAAATAATTGTCTGCAATACAGAGGTTGCTACTTTTAATATGAAGTAAAAAATTTCAAGGTGGTATTTTGAGAGAAACCATGAAGATTTTCAGCGATGTAAAAAAAGGAATGGTTCAAATGGCTCTTTAATATAAAGGCATTTTTTGAAAGAGGAAAATACTGAATAATGACATGATTTACTGAAAGGGCATCTGAGATTGAACATGAAATTCAAATCACTGAGAGCTTGTAACTTCATAAATTACAGGAATTTAATTTGGAAAACAGAAAGAAAGCTTTGGAAAAGGACTAATACAATGTGAATGATGTATAGTACGTGATTGGTCTCTTATGTTATTCTAAAAACTTCCAGTAAATGGAACACTTTTCAGAAATGAAAGCCGAGACAAAGAGTCAAATTGATTATGTGATTACAAATGATATAGCATTCTTATCTATGACTTCCAAATGAATAGCAACTGATTATACCTATGGATTTTGCTTTTAAGAATAGTAATGTCACTTTGTAGTATTTCAATGACCTTCTGTTTCAACAATACATGACTAAAAATGAAATTCAAATATGAGAAAACAATGAAAATCAACAGTTGACTTTACCAATATCATAGAAGGCAAAGAAATTTGCCTTTTAAATCCTTGATATATCATGTTTTTCATTACTTCTAACAAAATTAAGACTTCCTAACTTATTATTGACAAACCAAGTTGAAAACCTATCATAAGAATTATAGTATTTAATAGTGCCACAGCCAGCAATAAAACCCTAAATATCATATGATTTTAAAGTTAGCACTAACCTCACAGATTCAAACAAAAATTAGAAGATGTGCAATTTTGTACATGATTCAGATTTTATGGAAAAAGGGAAATCACAACCCTTATTACAATCACAAAAAACCAATGCTTCATAATTCTAAATAGATAGATGCAGGGAAATATTTAAAACATGTACTTCCATGCCTTCAAGAAGTTGCAAATTAATAGAATTAAAAATGACACACAATATACAAGTAAAAATACAGTATGGAATGTAATCCCATCTACACAAAGGAAGAAATAAAATTCCAGAGGAGGGAAATACTACTTTCAGCTTGTTATAAGTTGAGCTTGTTGGGAAGCAGTCTTGTAGACAAAGATTAGTGTGACAGAACTCTATCGGGCCATTTCTCTTGGCAATAATATCCATTGAGGGGAAGAGAAGGAAAAAGGATTAGGCAAAAAGAAAAACTGGACTGCAAAAGCTGACCTAACAGTGGATTTCAAAATAGGAATGGCCCTTCAAAATTTTTCTGAAGTTGAATTAGGGACTGGTCTTTCATAAGCTCATGTCTATAGGTTATTGGATGCAAGGACATGACCTTGGGTAAATAGACTATCTTTGATGAGAGTAAGTCTTGGAAAAGAATATTAGCAACACTTTTAAAAAATTCTTTTAGACATGCATGACAGTAGAGTGTATTTTAACATACAAAACTGGAATATAAATATCTTATGAGATATTTAGAGATATCTTATTCTAATATGGATCCCATTCTTGTGGTTCTATATGATGTGGAGTTTCACTGGTCATGTATTCATATATGAACATAGGATAGTTATTTCTAATAGTCTTTCCTCTTCCTATCCCTCTCACTTCCCTTCATTACTCTTTGTCTAATTCACTGAGCTTCTATTCTAGCAGTCATGGCCAGGGAGAGTGATTAGCAAAAAGATGGGCTATGGGGACATAGCACAATGTTCACTACACAGCTAGAAAGGCCAAAGTACACTTTTGTGAATCTTATTATTAATTCCCTCATCCAGCCTGATTATTTTTTAAAATATTTTTTAAAGAGAGAGAGAGAATTTTTTAATATTTTATTTATTTATTTATTTATTTATTTTTAATTTTTCGGCAGACACACCATCTTTGTTTGTATGTGGTGCTGAGGATCAAACCTCGGCCGCATGCATGCCAGGCGAGCGTGCTACCGCTTGAGCCATATTCCCAGCCCAGCCTGATTATTTTATGTGATAAAACAAGTGTGGCTAAGTTACTTGTTCAAGTTTACAGAGTTAAAGATGAAATTGAAACTAGAACTCAACTGTTCTTTCCATCACTTATCCCACTACGCCTAAAACTTTCACTGTGAAGTTAAGTCAAGTATAAGTAAATAAAAAACAAAAAACTAAAATAAAAATAAAAATTTAATTAAAGTTAAGTCAGTCAACTCATTGAAAAAGGACAGGAAACTCTTTGGGTTTACATAACCTATTTCATTATAAGCAAATCCCATGTAAATACAGCTTAAATTTAAATGTTTCTAAAAATGCAAGAAACATTGAGATAAAGTAGTTGAAAAATGGAGTTGGTAAGAAAAACAACAAACATAATCATCATCATTCCAAATCAATGACATTATACCTGTAGATTTCTTTGGAAAACGTGATGGATTAGAAGTCTCTACATGTGTGCTGGAGTTGTAACTCAGTGGTAGAGCACTTGCCTAGGACATGTGATGCACTGGGTTCTATCCTTCACACCACATAAAAATAATAAATAAATAAAATAAAAGTATTGTGGGAAAAATAAGTCTCTACATGTTTCATCATACATATCCAAATTCACATACATGTATACATTTTATTGTTTTGATTAATATGGCCAGGTAATTCAGAAAGGAAACATAAACACATGCATTGATTTTTTTCTGTTTACTACAATTGACTGATTTTTGCATTGAGTCAGCATAAATATGATATTTATACAAGTAAAAGGGTTCATGCCACAAAGTTTGGGGATATTAATCTGACACTTCTTCCTTTTTCAGGTAGCTGTTTCATACCAAGATTCCACATCACAAAACTATTGAATATGTCTCTTACCTGTTTGACCTATGCTGACTTCTTCTTTTCCCTTAAGTACCTCTCCCCAGCATCAACACAATTTGACTTTTGTGATGCTTTTATCTGTAAGTAATGGAAAACTCAGGTTGGAAATCTCAGATGATTCATTTAATGTGCTCATCATTTTGCACCCCTATATCCAAATCTTTCCTATAATCATTACTAAAATCCAATGATCTGTCAATTTACAATATCACATCTCCCCTTGATCCTCACACTGTCATTATTCATACCCCTTCCTGGATTATTTTAATGGTTTGTTAACTGATTTTTCTTCTGCCCCTAGCTCTTCTCCCTTGAATATCTCATGAAGAATGCTATGACATCAATCTTTTTAAAACAAACTTATTATTAATTCAATTTCTCTAAACCTTCAGAGGGGGGGACTTTCAATTTAAAATGTTACCTGGCTGACAAAACTTAGCATTGCTTTTCCTGATTGTTCAAAAAATACTAAAAAAGGAAAAAAAATAAAATTAGCGAAAAGTAATTCTCAAACTATATTTTAGTGAACTTTCGACAAAAAATATAAAAGGTCTGATTTTCTACTTACATTAACAAATTGGATTAATTATAAATAATTTCTGGATTGCTTACCTATGTGTCTATAAACAAATTAAATCTGTAGGCTGAGTGATATTTTAGTTGCCTTTCATTCTGTGGTCACTAGTTTAGAAATGCAAAGTCCATCTGGCATCAGAGCTCACATTCCTAGCAGCTTTGGAAAAACATCAACAGATTTTCTAGGGGTGTACTTTTTGACCCAAATATTTTACACGTTATGATACTTTTTCACATGTGAGGGTAATCAACCAATTTCCAGACAAGCAAATATTTCTATTATACCATCCGTGCCTTCTTAAAAATTATTTAAAGTTATATAATGTTCACTTGAAAAATAATTTGAAATTTAGGAATCAGGATTGAGAAAACTATGGTAAAAAAAGTGTCTACAGTTTTGCTCTTAAATAATTTGTGTCCAAATTTATATATCTAGTCAGATCATTTCTGAAATCTGGCAGTTAAGCTATCCCTCTTCTATACCATTGTGGTTGTGTAACATCAAATCTGATTGCATATCCAGCTAAATATAATGATGACTAAAGCAACCACTTTTCTCAGACACTTTCTCAAGGAACTAATTCCATCATTAAAATATGGTGTCAAGAGAACTAACAGCATTTTCAATTCTACTTTTCCACAAGGTAGCACAATATCTCATTTTCATTGCCAAGGAAATAGAGTTGTGAATTTTTCTACATATTAATAATGAATGCTTAACTTCTGGGAAAGATAGTGAGGTAATTTCTAACCACATCTTTTCTTCAGATATCAACTAAAACTTTCACGGCAAGGCAGCATACTAAACATCTTCCCTGGAACAAACAAAATGTAGCCTGAAACCCAAAAGTTGGCACTCTGGAACAGAAAGAGAAAGCTGCAGAAGTCCTCTATTTTTAGTTCAAGGAGAAGGAAAGGCAACATAAACAGAAAGAGTGCTATGAACTCTGGTTTGTGTTGCTTCTCTCCATTGTGCTTACCCATCCCCTAGGTAGTCTCATGTAGGTGGCAACAGAGACCTAGGTAGTCCACGGGGTTAAAAATTAGAGGTAGAGTGAAGCAATTCTATTTCATTTTTTCCCTTATTGTACTTCAATCCTTAGTTCAGGATGTGGGTGCCATTGTGAATTATGCATTAAATGGGGTAAATAAAGTTCCAGTTTTCTGGATGCTGGTCCAAAATGGGGAGCCTCAGGAAACAATTGAGCTCGGGGAAGATACAGGAGAAAAAGAATTATGAAAAAGTGATTCTATAAATAAGTTTATGTAGGAAACTAGACCTGCACATATAGGAAACTAGACCCTATTCTGAATACTGGAGACTTTGATACCCCAGAATCAACAAGTAGAACATAACCCACATCCTATACTGAGTACTGAGTAAGTTACCAAGACACATCTAAATAAAAAATTCAGCAAACTCCAAAAAGGTCAAGTTCAAAGAAACACATCCCAAATGTATCACAATTTGCTGAAAACTATAGAAAACAATTTGAATGCAGACAAAAAAATTAAACTGTAGATGAATGTCAAGAACTAAATTGTATCTCCCAGCACCTCAGAGTGTAACTGGCAAGAGGTATTTAAGATAAAATGTGGTCGTTAATTTGGGCCCTAATCTAGTATAAACTGTGTTTCTATAAGAAGGGAAAATATACATACATATATGTACTACGGAGAACAAATCATGTTGAAAATGCAGGGAGAAGGGCTGGGCTGGAGTTGTGGCTCAGTGGTAGCGTGCTCGCCTAGCATGCATGAGGCACTGGGTTTGATCCTCAGCACCATGTAAAAATAAAGAAAATAAGTCCATCAACAACTAAAAAAATATTTTTTTTCATTTTTAAATCATCTTTATTTACAAAATATTACCCTGAGAATTATAATTCCATTTAGCTTCAATTAGAGCAAAAGTATAATCACTTAATAAGTAAAAGCAGTTACTTAAAAACTAAAAATGAGAATAAGTCAAATTACTTTTGAAGAAAGATCAAAAACATCAGGTTTCTTGTTGTGGTTCTCGATGTTTAGTAGCAGGCTCATTTGTAGGTGAAATCAGCCCTGAAGGAAACTCACTTCTATTTTCAAAATGGGGGTCTGGAGAGAAATCCATCTCTTGGGGGAAGGAAAACACCTCAGTGAATAGACATTTTGTATTGGCGATGGAGAGGGTGGTGGGCCCAGTGGAAAATAATCTTGAGATGCCTCACAAGTAACAACTAAAAGAATATTAAAAAAAAGAAAGAAAGAAAGAAAAAGAAAACGCAGGGAGAACATGCCCATTAACAAGCTAAGGATAGAGGCCTCAGAAGAATCCAACAATTCTAACACATTAATCTCAGATTTCTGACCAATAGAATTGTGAGGAAAAAAAATGTTGTTTAAGCTACCCAGTTTGAGGTAATTTGCCAATGAATGATGATAATTACTAACAGTGAATTTCACATCAAAACCATTGAAGCCAAGAGAAAGTGGCACAGTATCTTTCAAAGTGCTGAAGGAAATGAACTTTCAGCCAGAATTCCATCCTCAGGAATTTGGGTGAAATAAAGACACACTAAAGTTAGGTAAAAATAAGAAACTCCATCAACAGAACACTCCTACAACCATTGCTAATGACGTATCTTCACACCAAAAGGGGAATGACACCAGGAAAAACCTTAGAATATCAGAAATGAGGGAAAACTAAATGAAACTGTAAATATAATGTCAAATGTAGTAGGGTATTTTTCTTTTCTTGGGTTCTTTAAAATACAGTTGACATTTGAAATTAAAAGTCTAATATTTTTATAATGTTTTTGATGCATACATAAAATAAGTAAAATCAAAATATAAGTGGAGACAGTAAAGAAACCTATTTGATGTTGACCTTTTTACATTTTAATTGAAGTGATAAAATACTAACTTTATATGCATTGTAAAAATTACATATGCATATTACAATGTGCAGAGCAATGACTAAAATCTTGTATTCAAAATTACAATAAAAAAATTAGAACAAAAGTCTGAAAGTATTCATATATCTAAAACACAGAAGGAAGGGGGCACAGAAAAATTAAATCCAAAAGGGCCAAAAAAACCCAAATAATAAAATAATAAACTTAAATCCAAGCTTATCAATAAACACATTAATTTCCTCAGAAGGCTAAATATTGTTACTATATAATTCAGCAACTCCACTCTGTGTTGTGTACCAAAAAGAGTTGAAAATAGGTGTTCAAATATAAACTAATACATACATTTTGATGGAAATATTATGCCAATTAGCCTAAAAGAAGAAGCAATTCAAATGTCCATCACCTGATGAATGAATTAATAATGCAGTATATTTTTTACAATGAAGTACTGGTCAGCAAGAAAAATCATGAGGCCATGATACAAGTTACCACACAGATAAACTTTGAAACGTTTTGTAAGAGCAAAACTAGCTAATAGAAGCCAGTCACACCCCCAAAAAGCACATACTGTATGATTCCCCTTACATGAAATGTTCAGAATAGTCAATATATAAGAATACAAAGTAGATTAATGACTCCCTAAGGCTGGAGGGATTAAGAACTTATGATTGGTTTATATTTTTAAGAATCCATAATAATTTGAAAATATTATCAGTTAAAAATGCACTTAATGAACCTAACCTACCAAACATCATAGCTTAGCAACATAGTGTACTATAGAGCATTAATTGTTTACACTCATGATCTTAGGGCTCATTAGAAACTGTGCTGGCTGCTCAGCATAGTGAGAGAATATTCTATCATATTTCATTACCCCAGGAAAACATCAAAATTTATAATTTGAATCAGTATCTGTTGAATGAGCATTACTTTTTCATTGTCATAGAGTCAAAGAAATTATACATCAAATGACTATATGCCAGCACTGTCAATATAATGATACAGGTGGTTTGAATATAAAGGGATGGAAAATATTCTATGCAAACACCAAGTGAAAGAAATCTGAAATGACTATATAAATATTAGGCAAAGTAGAATTTAGTGGAAAGAAATTTTCCTGGGGGTAAAGAGCAATATTACATTATGAAAAATGGGTGAATTAACTAAGACATAACAATTATAAACCTGCATGCATGACAAAAGAGTATTCAAAATTCATGAAGCAAAAACTGACAGAACTGAAAAGGGTAATGAACAAAGAAAATTATAATTGACAATATAAGTAGTCCTTTCTAACTAATTTATATTTTATTAGACAGAAAATAAGCAATGATATAGAAGAATGAACAACAGCATCTTCAAATTGAATCAAATTGGCATCTACTGAAAATTCCAAACAATACAACAGAATATACTATTACTTGAAGTACACATAGAACACTCACCAAGATAGATAATTTCCTTGCACATAAACCAAATCAAAATAGATATGAAATAATAAAAGATAAAAATTATGCTACTTAATAACATCAAATTGAAGTGGAAATCATAATCAACAACATCAACAAAACTCAGCAATATTTCTGAGTATGCATGCTTCTAAATACTGCCCCAAAGAGAAAGTCTAAAGGCAAATTTAAATTTAAAATTTATAAAATATTTCAACTTGAAAAAAGTAGAAAGTTTGTGGCATACTTCTAAAACAGTATTTGAGGGAAAGTAATAGCAGTAATTATATATTCAAAAATAATGCAGGTCTCAAATAATTACTCTACTCTCCTATCTCAAGAAACAACAACAGCAAAGGATCATTAGAAACTGTGCTGGCTGCTCAAAAAAACAACAAAAAAAATAACACAAAAAGCAGAAAGAATGAAATAATAAAGATGAGAACATATTTATGAGATTGAAAATACAGATTTGTAGACTTTAAAGTCCATAAAGTGATAAATATTTATGATTTTCTTATAAATTTCTACTTGCATTCAGTTTTTAATGATATTAAGTTGCATACAAAGATGTCTATTACATTTCTAAATATCACAAAATGACTTTGTAATAATAATAATGACAATAATAATAATCACTCTTTAGCAAAACTTACTTTTGTTTATTATAGTACATGTATGTATTTTCTGACTTCTGGCCTTTTGTCCATATTGCAAGCTTGGAAGCAATTCATTTGAATTTCCGAAATAAAGCAAAACTTTAAATTTACAAAAAAAGAGAAATAGTTTCAGAGATGACACAGACACTGGAATTAGCAGACAATGACTTTAAAACAATTATCATAAATAAGTTTAAGGAATTGGAGGAAAATATGGACAATGACTAAAGAGAAGAGGGATTTCAGCACAGAAGTTGAAACTATAAAAAACCAAATGGAATCCTAGAACTGAAAAATGTAACATGTAAAATGGAAAATTTATTGGGGGGTTTAAGAGAAGATTGAACACCACAGAAGAGGGGAGCAATGAACTTGAAGACAAGTCAAAAGAGAATTTTAAAAATTGAAGCATAAATAAAAGAAATAATAAAAACAAAAACATCAACAACAAAAAGAAAATACAGAAACAATAGAGAAAATTAAAACTAATAGCTGGAATTCTGAAAAGATTGATAAAATTGATGAACATCTGGCAATAGTTAAAATGAATAAAAGACCTTGGATTACTAATATCAGAAATTTAAAGACTATGACTATAGATCCTACAGACATTAAGTGCTATATGAAAAATTCAATGTATACATATATTTTTACACATTAGGTAAGTATCCCAATTCCTGAGTTCCTCTAACACAGCAATCTGAAAAAGAGATCAAGATGGTGGAGTAGAATCAATATGTACTTCTTAGCTTCTCTGCAGTTTGGAACACTCTTGGTGAGTGTTCCATGTGTACTTCAAACAGCTGGATAATAGTTAATCATCGAGGTTGATGACTGAGGAAATGAACTAGGCTTCAATATTGGACAGTCAGAGGCTTAGAGAGACACAGAGATTTTGGTTATTAGAACTGAGAGTCAGAAGTTGTTAATCAGAGCTGAACCTGCACATGTGACACTGGAGCATCGTGGCAGTGTGTGTGTGTGGGGGGGGTAACACAAAGAGAGGCATATTTAATAAAATTGTTACAGAAATATCTGTAGAAGAGAAATTCAGTATGAACTAACTCATCAGGGATCTGCAAAGTTGGCTTGTGCATGAGAAGTGCTCCAATATTTTCAACTTAATATCAAGAACTGTGGTGTAGTGTGGAGCCATTTGCATGCTTAAGCTTGCAGCTTTGGGAAACACAAATCACTACATCTTCTCTTTACCTGGAGATCACAGCAAATATCTCCAAAGAGATACACCTATGAATCTATATGTTTAAGTTATATTTGGAGTGAGACTGCTGCAAGGTAATCTGTCAGGAATAGAACTAAGCCCTCTCCACTCCACATTTTCCAATGCACCAAGGACTACCCAAAAGCCACCACCTGTGCCAGAGGGTGATTTGTCTACCAGGCAGGGGATAACCTGTCACCATTTCTTCTGTGGCTCTAGGGGACCACCTGAGCTGGGCCCTCCATGGATCCTCCTGAGCCACCTGGGTTCATATTGGAGGAGGATAAGGTAAAAATTTGTGTATAACTCTAAGAGCATGATGCTTCTCTCTGCACATTGAAGACTATGTAGGGCACATAAAGCCACTGCCTATGCCAGGAAGGGATTCAGCTGCCAGTATGTCTGTTGTCATTTGGATATTTTCATGTCACCCCAAAAGCTTATGGTTTATATGGGAATGTTCAGAAGTGAAACTATTACATTACCATAACTATAATTTCCAATGGATTAATATTTTGAGTGGACCACTGTAGGCAGATGGAGCATGGCAGGAGGAAGTAGGTCAATGGGGTGTGCCCTTGGAGATTTTATCTTGTTTTACCTTGGTTCCTTGCATTCTCTCTCTGCTTCCCAGCTGCTATGAGCTGCACAGCTTTCTTCAATCATGATTTACAACCATGATGTTCTGCCTTATCTTAGTCCTAGAGGAATGGAGCTGATCATGGATTGAACTTCTGAAATTATGAGCCCAAACTAATCTTTAACTCTTCTAAGTTATTCTTATCAAGTTTTTTTGTCATAAAAAAATGAGAAGTTCACTCACTTACTTGGAATGCCCTAGTGACATCCCCTTTGTCCTGCCAGTGAGCATCAGCTTCCAGACTTGTCACAGACATTCTAGAGTAACTTAGTTTTGCAACCGAGGAGGGAAGGGGGAAGACTGTGTGGATAGTCTGAATTCTGAGCTCTGCGTATGAGTTTGAAGCAGAATACTGATCTGCATGTGTTTCCCACACCAGCATGGAGCCATTTGGTTCAAGTATCACTTCCATTCCCTGTTGAGGTTTAGACATTTGCCAAACATACAAATATGTGGCAGATTTCAAACTGGAAGTACCTGAAAGAAGCCTGTCCATAAATAACTTGACAAAGAAGAATTTTCACATTTTAGGTTTGTTTTTAACTTCACTTGTACTGTCTTCTGTGTTGGTTTGTTTCCCATCAGTATTGACTATTTAATACTTTAAGTACAGCGTTTTAGTCAGCTTTTACAAAGCTATGATCAAAGGAATTGACAAGAACAATTAGAAGAGAAAAAGGTTATTTTGGGGTTCACAGTTTCAGAAATCTCAGTCCATAGATAGCCAGCTCCATTCCTCAGGACTGGAGGTGTGGCAGAACATCATGAAAGAAGGGTGTGGTGGAGAAAAGAAGGTCAGAACATGGCCACCAGAAGTAGAGAGAGATGGAGCTTTGGTTAATGAAATTGTACAGAGCATTTTCAATTGTTATTGTATGTTGATATATGTTTTACTTTCAAACTATCAATATTAATTTGGATTTTTCTCTCTTCTCTCAAAGGAATAGTGGGGATTGAACATTGCACCTTGATCATGTTGAATGGGTGCTTTCATGCTGAGACATATCCCCAACCTGGGGCACAATGTGAAAAGAAAGCAGAACACTAAAAAGACCCTTACTTAACAAGGGAAAGAGATATCCATTCCAACAGAAAAATCTCAACAAAGAAATACAGATAAAATGAGAAAACAAGTCAACAAGATGCCCTACAAAGTTCACAACTCCCCAATAACTGAATACATAGATATCAAAGGGGAAGAAGCAGGACAAAAATTTTAAAATTGATTGTTAAAAAAATCAATGAATTCAAAAAGATACAAATAAACAACTGAATTAAATTAGGAAGTCAATACAGGCTATAAAAGAAATGTCAACAAAGAGAGAGATTCTGAAGTCAAGAATTAGCTGTCCATGGACTAATATCTCTGACTCTCTTATCCAAAATAAATCTTTCCTTCACTAAGTTGTTTTTCTCAGGTGTTTTGTTCTAGTGATGAAAATCTAACTAACACAGTTGGTAAAGAAATTGTCAGGCCCAGATAGTTTCACCAGTACAAAGGGAGAAAAAGACTAGATACAATAAAATGTTAAAGAATCAAATTTAAATGTACTTAAACATAAATAACGTGCTATGTCCAAGTGGATTTATCTCTGGAACACACTAGCCTGTTTCAATATTTGAAATTCAATCAATAAGTCAAGTATTATATTAACAGACCAGAGGAGAAAAACCAAATAACACATAAATTGCTCTATGAAATGTTGACAATACTCAACACATTTCAGGATATAAATTATTAGCAAATTCTTTAATATAATAAAATTCATTTACACACACTCTACTGAACATAATACCTACTGATAAAAGATTGGTTTTCCACAATGTTTTGAAGGAAACGTGTTTTTCTACTCTTACCATTCATGTTGAACACTTTTTTTTAGTACCAGGGATTGGAACTAGGGGTGCTTAACCACTGAGCCACATCCCTAGCCATTTTTGCTTTTTATTTTGAGACAGGGTCTCACTATGTTGTCTAGGGCCTCACTAAGTTGATGAGGCTGGCTTTGAATTCACAATCCTCCTGCCTCATCCCCCCAAGTTGCTGGGATTACAGGTGTGCACCACCTTGCTTGGTTGATTGAACATTTTATTAGGGATGCAATAGAGCAAGAAAAAATAATGAGGATATATAAATTCAAAAGGAAGAAATAAATCTGCTCCTATTTTCAAATGACTTTATTATTTTTAGAAATTCCTAAAAATATCCACAATCATGACCTCTTGGAACTCACAGATGAATTTAAAAAGGTCATAGTATACAGGGTCAACATGCAGAAATCTATTGCATTTCTACATACAAATAAAACACAAAGAAAAATCAAAATTATATATATAATTTGTGTGTATAATTATGTGTATTTATTATATATATGGACAAATAGATATATACATATAGTCTGCATTCATATTTATGAATTCTGTTATATGTGGATTCAACCACCCATGAATTGAAAATATTTGAAAAAATACCATTAATACTGAACATGTACAGATATTTTCTTGTCATTATTCCCTAACCAAAAGAGTCTATAATTATTTACACTGTATTAGGTATCATAAGTAATCTGGAGGTTATTTAAAGTATGTTGGAGGATTTGCATATATTATATGCAAATATGATGCCATTTTATATAAGGAACTTAAGTATTTTGAGATTTTGATATCCACAGATTGTCCTGAAATCAAACTCTCTATAGAAAACAAGGAATGACTGTGGATACACACCAACACACACATACTTTCACACAAACATGCATACATGTATATGCATATGTGTGTTTGTATTTATATATACACACACACACACACACACATTTATGTAAAGATCTTGTATCTTGTTTCTAAATAGTTAGATATAAATTTAAGAAGACATATGGGATCCATATGCTGAAAATTATACAATGTTGATAAAGAAATCAATGCAGGCCTGAATAAATGGATAGATGTGCTATGTTCAAGGATTAAAAGATTCAACATAAGGAATATATGTGTATCCCTAAGTCAAAACCCCATTAGAATTATTTGTAGAGATATTCATATGTGGAAAAGCAGAAGAGTTTAAGATACTATAGATAAAAAATAATAGGATTTGAGAAATTACACTACCCAATTTTAATATTCATTGTGAAGTTATAGTAATCAACTGATTGTAGTATTGCTAAAAGGAGAGGCATAATAAATTAATGAAACAGAATATACAATCTATAAATAAACCCAGAGATATGTGCCCAGCTGATTTATGACCAGGGGGGTAAAAGCAATTGAAAAGATAAACTATGGCCTTTTTGACAAACAATACTGGGACAATTCAAGACCAAAAATAAAGAAAAAAAATGTTAACACCTCACTTCTTATAAATAATGAACTAAAAATGGATTATAGATCTAAACATATATTTACATACACCATATATGTATGTCTGAACTTAAAACTAGTTTTAACAGAAATAGAAGTAAGTAAATATTTTTGAATTGGGGTTAGACAAGAAATTTTTAGATAAGACACCAAAAGTAGGATCCAGAAAATAAAAATAATGGTAAATTTAACTTCGTAATAATGAAAAGAAAAATTTTCTTTGTAAGGACATGGTTAACAAACAGATGAGCCAGGTGCAGTGGTGCAGAACCATAATCCCAGAAGCTCTAGAGGCTGAGACAAGAGGATCACTAGTTCAAAGCCATCCTCAACAACTTAGCAAGGTACTGGGCAACTCACTAAGACCCTTTCTCTGTATAAAATATTTTAAGGACTGGGAATGTGGCTCAGTGGTTAAGAATCCCTGGGGTCATTCCCTGGTACAAAATATAAAATAAAATAAACAGATGAGTTATAAGTTGGGATAAAGTATTTGCAAATAACATATGTGACAAATATCTTGCAAACAAACAGTAATAAAATAGACAGCACAATTTAAAATGAGCAAGAAAACTGAATAGATGCTTAAATAGGATGTAGAGGTGGCAAATAAGCAAATGAGTGATACTCAATATCATTAACCATTAGGCAAATGCAAATGAAAACTGTCAGGAGACATCAGGACACACCTATTAGATTTGGTAAAAAAAATAAAATAAAATAAACAGAAAATAACAAGAGCTAGAGGGAGAATGAAGATCAGAAATGCTGATATGTAAGAATACAAATTGGTATAGTCAATGTGGAAAGAATTTGACAGTTTATGAGACTACAATCAGATTCCATAGAATTTACCCTTGAAAAATGAAAATAGGTGCTCATTTAAAAACTGAATGAAAATGTACATATCATCTGCACTCATAATTGCTAAAATCTCTAAACAATAAAATTGTTTATCATTATGTAAATGGTTAAACTGTAGATCATCCAAAATGAAATACCACTCAGCAAAACGAATGAACAAACTATTAATACATGCAATAAGTTGGATGGACCTGACATGCATTAAATTGACCAAAAGAGACCAGTCTCAACATTGTTATACAATATATAGTTACATTTATATGATCTTCTCAAAATGACAATATTACAGTGATGGGAATACATCAGTGATTGTTAGTGTTCAGGGATGGTCAATGTGTATAACTAGAAATAGATAATCTGAGAGCATTTGGGTAATAGTTCTGTATACTGATTTTGACACTAGTTACACAAATTCCTTTATGTGTTAAAAACTCATGAAAATTGTAAACTAGAAAAAGTCATTCCTGAAAGATCCAAGATGGTGGGCCAGAGGGAGGCATCATTCTGTGTAGGTCTGTGACATGGGATTTAAGTAGTGAGAATACTGCTTCTTTGTGAGAAATAGAGGACCCCACCATGGCTGTTTCCACACAGGAATTACAGGTGACATGCCTACACTGAGCTCCAGGCCTCAGTGTCAGAGTAGGTCTCCCAACTACTCACCCCCATGCAGGACTACTGGGTGCCCCAGGGTGACCACAAGCATCAGCACCTACACAGCACTTTCAGCCACCCACCCAAGCAGAAATCCTGGATGCTGCTCCCACGCAGGACACCTGGCAGCTACCCATGCACAGGAACTCTGGCTGCCACTTCCTTGTGGACCCCCATCTACCAAGGTGGGGCTCCCCTGGTCACCTCCATCTTGGGACTTTGCAACAACTGAAATAGTCCCCTACCTGCGGTAGCCACCTGCACCTGGGGACATTGCACAGGCTCTGAGGACAGCTGACAGCCACACACTGCATGCCACAGAGCTCATCTCTGAATACATTATCCAATGCCATAGCCTGGCTCCCCCCACCCAACTAGACACCCTACCGCTAAAAGCAGCTACCTCCATCTTGGGTCACATTTATCACCATCTTTGGGGGGGGGCAACTTCCTGTTTGGAACTCCAGCTGGCTGGGTACCCATAGTTTCTAATCACCCCCTTTCCCCAGCAGCCACTAACCCAGCACAGTGACTGCCCAATACAAAATAGCTCTCAGCGGAAGGTGTGACAGGTATGTAGCACACAAAGCACAATACTCAAAACCCCCAGAGAGAAAAGTTTCTTATTAGAAAGTAGAAAGGTA
Source organism: Marmota flaviventris (assembly GCF_047511675.1). Classification (NCBI taxonomy): domain Eukaryota; kingdom Metazoa; phylum Chordata; class Mammalia; order Rodentia; family Sciuridae; genus Marmota; species Marmota flaviventris. Next base: position 108,267,511 of record NC_092518.1, on the reverse strand, counting down.
GAGCGTGAGTGTGACACAGTTTAGAGACTAACATAGAGACCAGGAAATGTGAGGTCTACAGGTGAGATAAGGAGATAAGACCAGGTGCCAACATCATATGAGTGGGCCCCAAAGGAAATCCTTGAGGTGCAGTCTCCTTTCGGGGACTGGCGGGTATTACTCCCCACTTCCATGTGCCCTCTGCCCAAAACCAACCCTCCCACCCTTGTTACATTCACCATCCCGAGAGCAGAGATAACAGCAAATAGATAACACCACCTATTGGATGAGAAGGGAAGCAGGAAAGATTCTTATCACCAACCAAAACAATTCCTGCTTCTTCCTTCAAGATTTTTTTTTCTCCCTCTATTCTCCCACCCTCACATGCCCAAAATATGTGAAATCAAGTTCTTTGCATGAATTAGGATATTGAGGACTGGGATGTCTGAATAGTATATTACAGTTGTGTTGTATATTCCTTTTTTCTTTATTTTTATTCTTCAATTTTTACTATTTTAACATTCTTTAAGTTTTTCTTAGTATATACGTATGATTGTTTAATGTACTCTACTGTCTTCCTATTTACTTGTCGACCCCAAATTACTTCCTCTCTCTTCTCTGGCTACTAACTTTCTTGTTTAGATTTCTCTTTCACAGTTTCTAAGATATAATTACTCTGTACCTTCACCTTCTACCTCCTCAGCATATCATTGTACACCTCACCCCTGGTCCTGTGTCCACCATCAGATACTGTAAACCCTTTTGCAAACCTACTGATTATATTGTAGATAATAATTGAAGTCACCATTTCTGTACATTATGATCAAACTTTAAACATCTTCATAGCACCTATTTGATTTAAGCTTGTATATCATTTATATTGGGACCTGTTAACATGGTCCTTCCCCTCAAAGGAGAGATATTGGAACCCTACAGGGGCACTATAATCCTATAGTGTCAAAATGATATTGCCTCAGATCCACAGTGCTAGAAGGGAATACACACTAGCCATATGAAAAGACAAGGGAAGAAAGTGCCTTAAACAAATCAAGATACCACATTATTAGAACCCATGGCCAGCACAGCAGAAGAAATGACGGAGAAGAAGTTAAGTTCAGGATTTACATAATTAAAATGTTCTGTGATTTAAAGGATGATATAAGAGAGCAAATACAGGCAGCAAATGATCATTTTGATAAAGAGCTACATAAGCAAATACAGGAAACAAAAGATTACTTCGATAGGGAGATAGAGGTTCTAAAAAAAAAAAAAACCAAACAAACAGAATCCTTCAAATGAAAGAAATATTTCATCCTTCAATGAGTAAATACACTTTCTTCTCATCAGCACATTGTTCCTTCTCTAAAATAGACAAATATTATGCCACAAAGCAACTCTTAGCAAATAGAAAAATGTAGAGATATTGCCCTGCATTCTATCAGATCATAATAAAATGAAATTAGAAATCAACAGTAAAATCATAAATAAAAACTACTCCAACACCTGGAGTCTAAATAATATGCTAGTGAGTGAACAATGGATGAAAAAGACATCAAGGAGGTAATTAAAAATTCTTAGAGGGGCTGGGTTGTGTTTCAGCAATAGAATGCTCACCTAGCATGTGTGAGGCGCTGGGTTTGATCCTCAGCACTACATAAAAACTAACTAAATAAATAACTAAAATAAAGGTATGTGTCCAACTACACCTAAAATATATATTTAAAAAAGTTCTTAGAGGTAAATGAGAACACTGATACAACATATCAAAATCTCTGGGACACTATGAAGGCACTACTAAAAGGAAAGTTCACTGCATGGAGTTCATTCCTTAAAAGAAGAAAGAGTCAACAAATAAGTGACCTAACATTACATCTCAAAGCCCTGGAAAAAGAAGAACAAATCAACACCAAAAGCAGTAGAACACAGGACATAATTAAAATCAGAGCTGAAATCAATGAATTCAAAACAAAAGAAACAATTGAAAAAATTGGTAGAGCAAAAAGTTGCTTATTTGAAAAGATGAAATTGACAAAATCTTAGCCATGCTAATGAAGAGGAGAGAAAAAACTCAAATTATTAACATATGTGATGAAAAAGGAAACATCACAACAGACACTACAGAAATTCAGAAGATAATTAGAAATTATTTTGAAAATTTGTACTCCAATAAAATGCCAAAGGCAGTGACAAATTTCTAGAGTCATACAATTTGCCCAAATTCATGATGATATACATAATTTAAACAGATCAATTTCAAGCAGTGAAATAGAAGATACCATCAGAAGCCTACCAACCAAGGAAAACCTAGGACCAGTTGGATACAATGCTGAGTTCTATAAGACCTTTAAAGAAAAACTAATACCAATACTCGCCAAATTATTTCATGAAATAGAAAAAGAGGGATCACTTCCAAACTCATTATGAGGCCAAAATTACCCTGATTCCAAAACCAGGCAAAGACACATCAAAGAAAGAAAACTTCATACTAACATCTCTAATGAACATAGATGCAAAAGTTCTCAATAAAATTCTGACAAATCAAATTTAAAAAAATATAGTGTACTATCATGATCAAGTGGGATTCATCCCAGGGATGCAAGTTTTGTTCAACATATGGAAATCAATATATTTAATTCATCACATCAATAGACTTAAAGATAAGAACCATATGATCATCTCAAGACCATATGATCATCTCAAGAAGAAGCATTCGACAAAATGCAGCATCCCCCTTCATGTTCAAAACACTAGAAAAACAAGGGATAATGAACTTATCTCAACATCAGAAAAGCTATCTATGCTAAGCCCCCGGCCAACATCATTCTACATGGAGACAAATTGAAAGCATTCGCTCTAAGAACTGGAACAAGACAGGGATGTCTTTTTTCACCACCTCTATTTAACGTAGTTCTTGAAACACTGGTCAGAGCAATTAGACAGATGAATGAAATTAAAGGGATACAGATAAGAAAAGAAGAAGTCAAAGTAGCACTATTTGCTGATGATATGATTTTATACATAGAAGACAGGAAAAATTCCACCAGAAAACTTCTAGAATTAGTAAATGAATTCAACAATGTAGTAGGACATAAAATCAACATTCATAAACAAAGGCATTTCTGTATATCAGTGACAAATCCTCTGAAATGGAGACAAGAAAAAACTACCCTATTTGCAATAGCATCAAAAAACAAACAAATTAATTAATTAATTAAATTTAAAAATCCCAAACAAACAAACCAACAAACAAAAAACTTGGGAATCAATCTTTCAAGGGAAAGACCCATACAATGAAAACTGCAGAATGCTAAGTGAAGTTAGCCAATCCTTAAAAACCACACGCAGAATGTTTTCTCTGATATAAGGAGGCTCATTCATAATGGGGTTGGTATGGACCACAGGAGGATTAGATGAACTCTAGATAGGGCAAAAGGGTGGGAGGGGGAGGAAGGGGATATGGGATAGCAAACATGGTGGAATGAGATGGACATTATTACCTTAAATACATGTATGAAGATATGAATGGTGTGACTCTATGTACAACCAGAGATACAAAAAATTGTGCTCTGTGTGTGTAATATGAATTGTAATGCATTCTGCTGTCATATATAACCAATTAGAATAAAAAAGTCAAAATAGAAATGTTATTCATTTTTCCATGTACAATTCTTTAATCTGATTAAAGTTGAATAAGTTTTTAATTTAAAAAAAGTAAAAATCATTCCCACTGACTGATAATTTAAATATTAAATTGAAAATGAAACATCATATATTCACATTTTAGGTAACATGACAAAAATTGCACTTAAGAATAATTCTTTTTTTTAAGAAGACAAAAGATAACAAGTGATGGTAAGGATACTAAAAAGTTAGAAACTTTGTGTACTGTTGATGGGAATGTAAATTCACATAAGCATTTTGGAAAATTGTTTGGAGGTTCCTGAGAACATTGAAAAGAGAAATAATAGGCGTGGTGGCGCATGCCTGTAATTCCAGGAACTGGGAATTGAGGCAAGAAGATCTCAAGTTCAGAGCCAGCCTTGGCAACTTAGCCAGGCCCTAAAAAAATTAGTGATACCTGTTAGGTTGGTGGCGGCAACTTGGTGGCGACTTAGTGGCAACTTAGAACAAAGCAGCCCGCACCGGAAAAGAACATCAATCAGATGCCAGGGAAACACCTGTCAATCAGCCAGATCTCCTGACTAATGCCTGTCAATCAGCAGGACCCCCTGGCCAATCCTGGAGTTCAGCCAACTCCCCTGACCAACTTCAAGGGGGCAAGGGACCCTAGAAACACCTTTTCCTGTCCCAAGCCCTTCCTTTCCTGCTGTAAGCTCCATAAAAGTCCAGTCCGGTCAAGGTTCGATGCAGTTTCTCCTCAGACCCTTCCCCTGTCCCCTCTGTGGGTCTGATCGAGTTCCGCCCGGGAGTGATATCTCAATAAAGCCTGTTCAGGGTCCTTTTAAATCTGCCTCCTTTGGCCATTGCTTGTCCCGACTGATCTGACAATACCCTGTATCAAAATAAAAAAATGAAAAGGGCTGGAAATGTAGCTCAGTGGTAGGTCACCATTGAGTTCAGTACCTAGTACCTAGAAAAAAAAAAGGATGATATGGTCCAGCAATCACAATTTTGGGGGATATACATATTAAGGAAATTAAATCAATTTATTGAAGGTTAGCTGAACTCCCATGTTTATTGTAGTATTATTCAGAATAGTCAAGATATAAAATAAATCTAAGTCAATCAACAGATGACTGAGTAAAGACCTGATATATATATATATATATATATATAATGTAGCTTCAAAAAGAAGAAATCCCGTCATTTGTGACTCTGTGGATAAAACTGGAGAATTTTAAGTGCAATAAAACAAGCATAGAAAGGAAAATACAGTTATATCTTACTAATATGTGGAACCTAAGAAAATCACTTACAGAAACAGAATAGAGTAGTGGTACCAGAGGCTAGGGATAGAGAGGGCATGGGGAAAGGGGATATACTGGATGAAGATGACAAAGTTTCAGGTAGACTGAGAAATAAGTTCTGGAAATCTACTGCATAGTACCATGATATATTACTAGTAATAACATATTGTGTAATTGAAAATTGAAGAGAGTGGATTTTAAATCTTATCACAGAAACAATAATTATGTGAGGTGATTCATATGACAATGACCTTGACATAAACTTCTGCAAAGTCTAAACATTGTGTTGTACACCATAATACATGTAATTTTTATTTTTCAATTAGAATAATAAACTAATAACTAAAATAAAAATGCAAACAAGAGAAATAAGAGTAGTGATTATAAGAAGATATAATTTTATAGACAATTATAAAGATAAATTAATATTAAAAGTTCTAAATAAATGATTGCATTTTTTATTTTTTTATTTTATTTTTTAAATTTTTTGCAATTTTTTTAAATTGATGAGTTGTATAGTCCATAAGTTATAGTTTTCATGAGCTTATATGTAGAGACAAACATACATAAACATACCTACATCAATATATATAGAATAAAAACAATAAAATAAAGTATAACAATACTAAATCTCAGCATATACTCTCAGTATTTGAGTTGTATAGATAAAATATTTAGGGATATAAAAACTGGAATTATGAAATTTTAAAAGTTTAGTAGACTTAACATTTACTTACAGGAGGTATGTGAGATTTTTATGGACCATGGAACTGAATCCATAAATCAAATATATAATACTTTCAAATTAAATATTAAGATGTTAAGTTTAGATATTGAATGTTCAGTCCAGTAAAGAATTGAAAATTTCCAATCTATTTTAAAGCTTTAACTTCTGTCATGAAGAAGGGCAATTTTTTTACTAAAATCCCCGTAGTTATAGTCTGCTGCTATCTGTTGCTGCTACTCTGATTAATCCTAATTGAACTATGCCTTCTATGTGTCAAATGTCCAAATGTTGAATGTCTTCAGAGGTCCCTTTGTAAAATTTTTTTGTGATATTTTTAAGGAACTTTTCCTCTATATACTTTCCTAATTAAAAAATGTATAGCTCCCATGTGAATTATTATCTCACTTCCTTTAGCTCTACCATCTGTTTTACAGCCCAGAGTTTCTTCTTCGTGAGAACTCTATGCCTATCTATATAGATAGCTTTTTCATTGGAGCACCAATAAGCTCCCTCAAGCCTACCTATTTTCTTCAGTGTTGCCTTTATCCTGTGGAATCTCAGGCCTATTTACTTGCCCAAGTAACTTTATTCTGTTTTGTTAGGCACACGGAAGAGCAACAAGTTTGTTCCTATGTTGACATCCAATTGGACTATTAGTTCAGACTTCACTTTCTTTTAGATAGCCCTAATGAAACACCATTACCTAGTGATATGGTCTCAATGTTTGTTTCACCCCAAAATTCAAATATTGAAACTTCGGGAGGAGACTAGGTCATGAGGGAAGAATCCTCATATATGGTATTTGTGCCTTTATAGAAAAAGTCTGAGGGAGTTTATTCACCCTTTCCTCTGTGTAATGGTATAAAGACTAAGGCACTGTCTGTGAAGAATGGGCATTCACAGGACCCTAAATTTCCTGGCACCTTGACTTTGAACTTCTCAGTATCTAGAAGTATGAGTAATAAATGTCTGTTGTCTATAAATTACTCAGTCTAAGGTATTTTGTTATAGCATTCCAAATGGTGTAACACACTTAATTGCAGTATTTTGTTGATAACTACACCATTTTCCCAAGGACAAGATCAAAAAAGCTACTGTAACTTATCCTTAACTTGAGGAATCATTTTTGCCTTCTCCATTGCTTTTCAAAACTTAGAGGATATTCAGTGATAATTGACAGTAGCTGTTTCAAAATTCCACAGCAATAAGATCAACTTATCACTCTTTATACAGAAATGTATGAATGTCTCAAAAAAGTTGGAAAGTTGGATAAACATGTTAGAAATTTATTTAGAATTCTATATTACATATATACCAAATTTTATTCAATATATATTTAAAATATAAATGTAAAATTCCATAAATCCCAAGGAAGGAATATATGTGGAAAGCAAAATTATCATATCAATATTTGGTCCTTGATGAAAATACAAATTAAGAAAAATGTGTAATTTTAAATGTTCAATTCTACCATATAAATACAATAGACTATTAACATGAAGAGTGTTATCTTTCTCTCTCATAAGAGGTTGAGCCTGTCTTTGTTGCTCAGCAATCTATCATAGTCATCCATTTTCTTTTTTATCATTAATAACTCATTAATTATACAAAGATGGGTTCAACTATGACGTTTTTATATATGTATATAGTGTACTTTGATCCTATCTACTCTCCCTACAACCCTCATGTGTCCTACCGTATCTCCCACTTCAATGCTTCCTTCTTCCTCTTCCCTATCACAAGCATTTTTAAAAGACTTGATGCTTTCTTTTAATATTTGAATAATGATCAATTATATAGTTGTCCCAAATTTTATATAACTTGGATAAGTTGGTAGGTAATTATTGCTTCCAATTTTCACTATTAAACCCATGTTCAGGACAAATTTGGGGAGGAGAAATAGCTGTCTCAAAGATAACAAACATTTTTAAGTGCTATTTTTATTTTTTTAGATACCAACTTGAGTTTCACAGAACATACAGATTTACAAACCCAACAACAATGTATGAAAGTTATTGTTTCCTCATCATTGATAATAGTTTATTAATATTTATTTCTATTTTTGACAAAGTGATAAGATAAAAAGTTGATGTGTTATTTTAATCTTATTTTTGTACTTCTAAAAGTATTAAATATATATATTTCAAAAGTTTACATCATAATCTTCAATCCAATTCAAATTTATTTTGATATAAAATGTGACCTAACTTGATATTTTACAAATGGCTAGACAATACTATTTATTGGCTAATCTGTTGTTAACCTAATGATGTGAAATGCAATATTATCATATAATAAATTCACATCCTATACTTGTGTTTCTGGGCTTTTTATTCTACATCATTATAAAATCTAATATCACTTCATAATATTTATTTAAGTTTATTTTTAATTTTTGAATATTCATTTAAAAATTTCAACCATAATTTTCCAACTTTAGTTTGTCACTTTCTAAAAAAATGCCCTATTGAAATTTTGATTTGCAATTTACCAAATGTATATATTAGTTTGAGGAGAATTGTTCACTTGTATATTTTTTGGAGATTATAAGGTATAAGTTTGTTTCATAAACTTTAAAAAACTTCACTAATATACCATATAATTCATTCATTTGGAGTGTAAAATTCAACATTTAAAAATATGTTTGCATAGCTGTGCATCTAGCATAGCTATTTAATTTTAGGACATTTGTATGAATCTCAGAAGAAACTTTATACTCAATAACATTTGTTCCCTATTTATTTCTAACTCCCACAACCTTAGGAAATTACTAACTATTTGTATGTGTCTATAGAAGATTTTTTTATTCTGGGCACTTTATATAAATATAATCATAAAATATATGGTCTTTTGCAACTGACTTCTTCTTAGCATAATTTCAAGATCCTACTCTAGCATCTATCAATCCTTTAATCCATTTTTTTGATTCAATAATATTCCATTGTATACATATACTGCTTATTATTTATCCATTCATCAGTTGACATTTTAATTATTTTTACTTTGTGTCTATTATGATTATTGCTTCTATGGACATTCACAAACTTTTTCAGTTCTCTTGACTATATACTTAGGAGTAATAATGCTAGATCATTTGGCTATTCTATTTTTAACTTTTCGAGGAACTTCCAGACTGGTTTCCAAAGTGCCTTCACTATTCTTTGTTCCCACCAGCAGTATATGATAGTTCTGATTTCTTTACCTTCTTGCCAACACTTCTTATCATCTTTTGTTTTATTATTCTTGTTAATTTGAGAATGGAACATCATTTTATTGTGGTATCCCTCCCTCCCTCCCTTCCTTCCTTTCTTCCTTCCTTCCTTCCTTCTTTCCTTCCTTTCTTCATTTATTTATATCAGAGATTGAATTCAGTAGTACTTTACCATGGAGCCACATCCTAGACCCTTTTAAATTTTTAATTGTTTTAATTAGTTATACATGACAGTAGAATGCATTTATGCACTTTGATATATCACAGATCACACACAGATGGGATATAATTTCTCATTTTTCTGAGTGAACATGTTGCAGAATCATATTGGTCAGGCAGTCACATATATACATACAGTAATAATGTCTGTGTCATTCTACTATCTTACCTAACCACACATCCCCTCCCCTTCCCTCCCATCACTTCCCTCTACCTAATCTAAGGGAACACTATTCTCCTCTTGTGTCCCCCCACCTCATTGGAAATTAGCATCTACGTATTAGAGAAAACCAGACTAACCCTTAAATTTAAAACAACCATAACATTGTCATCTTTAGAGGTGAATATAATTAATGATTAGTACAATAATATGTTAATAATTGTATCACACAATCACATTGAAAAAATAGCCATCTAAAAAAACACAATGATTCTTTGTGGTTTTGTTCTATGTCTTGGGGACAATATGAAGTTAGGTATTATTATCAGTTATTTAAAATTATTTATTACCTTTATATGTGCACAAAATGTTCTGCTACAATACACAGAGAGCTTTATCCCAGAAAACAAGTTATTTGGTTTCCTTGTCTTTAAATTAGAACCGTTAAACTACATGTTCCTCATGTTCTCTTCTACACCAAATCTATGATTTTACTGCTTTTATGGATTGTATAAGCCAAATAACTATTCATAGTATATTTTTATGTCACCATAAAATGATAATTACTATTAACTTTATTAAACATTTTATTTACAGAACTAATTATTATAAGTTCAGTGCTCTACTAATCCTTTTGGATCACTGATAATAAAATAACCTCCTGTTTAATACCAAGGTCTAATCCTTAATAGTACCATAAAAGTTACTAGTGAAACACAAAACCACTGATAGAAATGAGGAAATGCCATGCTCCACACCTACCTTAGGAACTAAACACAGAACCAATAAAATATTTCCTAAAAAAAACTGATATAGATAACTGCTTTGAATATGGCTTTGGAAATCCAGGAAAGATAATAAAATGTTCATTTGGAAACACTTTTAAATAAATAAATATACACACACAAGCACACACACACACACACACACACACATATATATATATATATATATATATATATATATATAATGTGTATATATATATATATATATATATATATATATATACACATACATATATACATAATACATATTATATATATTTGTAGTTGTTGATGGACCTTTATTTTATTTTTTATATGTGATGCTGAAAATCAAACTGAATGCCTCAGATGTGCTAGGCTAGCTCTCTAACACTGAGCCACAATCCCAGCCTATGGAAGCACTTTAAATAAAGTATAGACAATTAAGCTATTAATGGGACCACAGGAAAAACCTACAGCTACCTACTACCACAGTTGTCATTGAAACCATGGAAAAATAAAAACACCAAATCAGCTGATTTTCTTAATGGCTATGGAGAATAACTAAGAGAGATAAGTCACCAATATTATGGTGGTTTATAAGAAAGGTTCACAAATTCTTTGATATTCTACTTCAAGAGGCTAAGGCTAATTTTCCTCCACTTGAGTGTGAACGAGAGTTAGTGACATACTTATAATGAAAAGAATGAAATAATTTCTTACTCCTTACTCTAGTTCACAAAAGCACTCCAACTTCTGAATTCCTTCTCTCTCTCTCTCTCTCTCTCTCTCTCTCTCTCATCATTCACTTTAGATGATGCCAAATGCTTAGCCTCAAAGACACTCATTCAGAGTTTCTCATGGTAAGAAAAAGAGACTTTCAACTAAAAGCCACTGAGAAATTTAAGGACTCCTACCAACAATCATATGAATGAACTTGGAGGTAGATCATCTAGCCCCCTAATTAATCCTTCAAATGACTGCAACCCCGGCTGGCATCTTGGCTAATATATGTATTTTTCCCTCAAAAATTAGTCTTTTAATATGGTTTTACTCTGGATTATTTTTGCTGGTGACTTTTAGAAATTCTTTAATAAAGAAGTATTATTCATACAAAATAAGTAGCTTCCTACTAAATTTTTATTCCTAGGCACTGATTATTTCTTATTCCCCCAAGACAAATAATCATTTCTAAAACATTTGGTATAATTTAGTATTTCTAGAATCATAACCCTGGCTGGAAGTGTAAGAACCAAACAAAAAGTGCTTTTAGATATCACAGAGGCATAATGTTACCTATCTGTAAATAAACCTTTAAAAAATGCAGATAATTGCTTTCCCAAATGAAAGCTACTTAAAATGCACTCCCCCATCCATTTTGATTGCCATCATCATTTTTCAAACTGACAAATCAGAGAGCTGGAGCTTTTTTCCTTCCCTTTAGCTATTGTATTTATTCAAAGTGAACTATGAACAAGCTTGGAAAAAAGGTAAATTCAATTGACAAGGTGACAGTTGGGCAATGTTATAAAATACTATACCTGCCTTCATCCACCTCACCACCTCACTTTTAAACATCCCTTGTGTTCTCATGATATACATTTTTATTCCTTTATTCTTTTACCTGCAACATAATAGGAAGCTTTTGCATCTAATTGTTATTAGATAAAAATAACATTGAAAAGTTTACACTGTCCATTTCATTTCTTGGTTCACTAAATCATCACCATAATAAGATTTGTCATATGGAAACTTTTACCTTCATGTAAATATGTGCTGAAATATCAAATACCTCAATATGTGAAAATTTGAGCTTTCATGGTTTCAAAGAATAAAATGAGGCTATAATAAACTGCCAGAGTTTTTATTTAAACCATTCAAAACAATGCCAGAAGATTTCCAAAAATGTTGGCTAAAAACAATAGTTTATCAATATGAATACTCAAGTTTGAATTCTTATTAAAACAAAGTTGACTTTTAATCACATTGCAAGTCACTGAATCTACATTTATGAGGCTTTTGAAAAGGAAATATAGTAAATGCAGTTAGAATAGCTCATGATATGAGCTCAATAGATGGTACTTACTTCTGCCATCAGTACTGTTGCTGCCCTCATTTCAATTAGAAGTAATGATATTAGAGGCAGTAATGATCTAGTAACTCCATGGTAGTTACTTCTCTGTGCTCCCCCACTCCTTTTTATGTGTGCATTTGTTCAGGAAGGAACATTGTGTTAATTATAGAAGGGCAGTCACTGAAGCACATTACCAAGATGATCATTGAGTCTTTATTGTACATAATCAGCAAAAAGGAACCATTTTTATGCAAAACAATGAAATACCCAAGTGAGAACAGAAAATAAGGAAAGCTGGAGAATTCCACCCAACTTTTTCAAAGGAAGAGAAGCTCATATTTCACCTACTGACACATGCAAAAATGCTAACCTATTGTGAGATCCATTGCTTTGAGCTACAAAACATATTACCATTATAATCTACAGAAAGAAGAGAAAAAGGAGAAATCAGCATAAAAATAATCATACAATATGAAGAAGTGTGCAGAAAGGAATATACTGACAGTAACTGAAGACAAGTTAGCTCATTGTTCAAACATATTGATAGGAAGAGCAGAGACCAAATGTGAATCCCTCCTCCAAGGCTTAATATCTTACTGTTCTGGGCATTTACCCAATCTATTCTGGCTAAGGGACTGCCTGTTATCCTAATTCCATGAAACAAGTTGAGTTTATAGAGGGACTGCAGTTCTCCAAGAGAGGGAATTAAAAGTAGCTTATAGACAGATATCTGGGTTATAGGATTCTAAACCTGAGGGATCTTCAGTTCAGTTACTGAAATACTCTGAGGTTTCTCTGTAATCACTCAGTCTCTCTGCCCTATTATTTTACCTAGGTAATGTTACCAGTGGAAATCGAGTCCATGTTCCATGGAATTGAAGAATGAGCACCATGAACACCAAGGTAAGCAAGCAAGAGAGTTTATTTAAAAGAGAAAAAAAGCTTCTCCAAAGATAAGGGGACCCCAGAGCTACAGGAGCATGGTTGGGGCACGGCTTTACCTTTTTATGGTTTCTGGAACTTCCTTTCTCTCTATGCTTCCTCCCCTGTCCACACCATCTACACTAATTATTATTGGTGTCCATGTGTCTATTGTCAGTCTTAATCTTTCTATTGGAAATGTTTACTTGATAGGGTCCTTAGTTTCTCTCCACTAGCACTTTCATCAGCTTAGGAAGGTGATGGTAATTTTGAGCAATAACTCTTTGTTCCTTCCTTTGAAAAACAAATATCCTTTGAGGCCCCCTTCATTGACCCCCACTATCTCCTCCTACACTGACTGCCTACTTCCCCTATTTCAGTAAGATACCTTTTTAAATTCCAAACAATGCACACTCCTGTATATCATAACAAACACTCCTTCAAAAGGTAAACTTTGTGTTTTATAATTTATCAAAAAATTAAGCTCCAGTGTCATCTAAGATCAGAATGAAAGTGAGATTTAGGTAGAAATGCAAGAGGAATTTAGAGTCCAAGAGATTTATTTTTCTCTGTCCTCAGCATTTCTGAAGAATTCACAGAAATATTGATATTTGTTCATTAAAAATTAAAAAATAGAGTAGTGTTTGAGGGATAATATAAAAGAATTGGGTTTCAGATTTAGTATCATTAGTTCTCAAAACTCTTTCAAAACAAGTTTACATGGTAATGAGTTACATGTCCATATCAGTGAGCATAGGTAAATTAAGATACTTTTTGTATTTGGCAATAAATTAAAGAGAGGTTTGGGAAGAGAACTTACTTTATTTAAAGTGCAGGTTATTGATAGGAATGTCAAGTGCTGTTCCTGCTATTCTGGTTGAACAAATATTTGTGTAGCACTTTATATTTTATCAAATGCTTTACAATAAGTTATATATATATATATATAAGTGAAATATATATATATATATATATATATATATATATATATATATATATTCTCATTTTCCACATGAAAACACTGGAATACTTAAATTTTTCAAGTACTTGTTACCTTAATCATTGATTTACAAAGAACTTTGTTAGAGTGGTACACCCAAATAGAAACAAACTCCAAGTAAGAGTCATTCTTACAATCACCAGGATCCTAACTGAATTAACAATTGTATCTATTCAATGTAAACGTCTTATTAAAACATAAATTAATATTTTAAATTAAGAAACATTATAACAATCTCAAGAATACTAACTAGAACAAAATGTGAACTAGGTAATGAATATATACACTTGGCTGAATATTATTTTAAGCATATACACTACACTTTGTCTGATGTGTAAATATCAATCACTCTTCACTGGTTTCTAGACTGCATGGTACCTCCACATCTGTCACTATTCCATGCCCCTGTTGTACCAAAAAGGACATATATTTTCTGATGTGATAATTTCAGGTTTTTCATTTCCTCTTAGAAATCATTTGCAGTTCAGACTTTGTATTATTCAAAGGTCTTTTCCACTTAGCCAGCTTCATAAAACTGACAGTAACTAGAATAAAAAGCTGATTCTTTTTAACAATATTTTCAAAAGCTGCTTAGCTGAGGTTTTACCATCCAACTACTTCGTACCCTTGATCTGTTGGTTACAAATAGAATTTTCTGCCTTTCCTTAAGTACATGAAAATCTTTTACTACCTTTGACATCTGAATAATTATCAATGTTTAGCCAAAGAATTACTACTAGGAGTAAATAAAACTGCATGGGTAAGGAGATAGCCTGTTGACACTATTATAGTACTACAGTGTACCAGTATTTTCCTTGTGAATATTTTTAACAAAACAGATGAGTTTCTGAAAATATATTACATATTCCTGATCATAAGAGCATGATTTTTTTTCCTCTGGTTTGCCTTTTGTAAATTAGAGAAATATTCCAGTGGGATGGCTTGTCAGAGAAAGGGGGAAAAGTACTTATTAAACAAAGACTGAATTTTAAATTTTCATCTAAAGTTTATGCAAACCATTTAAAATCCTTTTAAGGAGCAACCAATTTTTTATTTCATTAGTGAAAATACTCAATAATCACTAATTATTATCAAATTCTTGTATTTAGTTGGTGATCAAAAATGACTGTTGAGTGACAAAATGTCACCATGTAATCTCATTGAAAATTAATACTTTATGTAACTAGATTAGCATGAAATAATGTGTACCATCTGGAAGTTCACAGGTCTGTCAGAAATTGATAGAAAAAGAACAGACCTGTTTAATTCTAACAATTTTAAAGATTCATTGTTCATCAATAAATATTTCTTCTTTCTACACTTAGTATGTTATTATCAAAAGTCGATGGACTTATACTATTATATATTAATTGTTCCATTTATTAATATTTTAACTGAGATTATTAATTTCTTAAAGGATAGGAATGAAGAAGCTTTTTTTTTTTCAATTGAAATACCCTCGTGAAGTAGGCAGTGTTATCCTCATTAGATTTGTCTCCATGTATTAGATGAATTAACATTCTTTTTTATTATTTTCTTAAAATAATTATCTCATCTTCTTTGGAGTGCCTGTAAGTGAAATACATCATGTCTTCCAGGTGTGTTCCCTCTGCAATTGAAAAAAAAAAAAAAAAACTTCTGTATTGGATATGGTTGACAAACACTTCAAACCTATAAAGCAATTTCTGTCAATGTTCTTTACAGTTTCACCTTGTCATAAACAATTGTAGACTCCTTTCAATTTACATCACCATCATGTCAGTAAAGGAAAAATTCTTCTATACTAAAGTCTCCACACATAAGTGGAGCTAAAGACCAGCCCTAATGGAGTTTTAAAGGCTTATGCTAGTGTTGAATTTAAAAAGCATCATAGCATAGAGAAGGGAGGTGAAAAAAATCTCCAACATTGGATCAAAATGAATGTGAACAATCCTACCTTGAAGCATTGCCACACAGAACCAAGTCAACAAAAGGATCTAACTCTATGAGAAACTCTTCAGAAGGAAAAGACCAGAAATTAATTAGAGGAATTCCTGACACTTTTTCTTCCATATCATAGTGGCAAAAAGTGGTTTGAATTTGAATTTACTTACCTGTTTCTTCACACCCTAAAGTGGGAAAAGCAATGAGAATTTTAAAAACATAAGAGAAAAGATGTGAACATCTGGATCACTGATCCTTGAACATATGAGAGTGAATGGTATCCTAGGACACATATCTTTTTTAATTTTATGTTAGTGATCATGCTTCAACTTTTACTTTTAATTTGTTTTCTCACACTATTCACTCAATTCCTAGCAAATAGTTCTTTATCTTAGAAATATAAATTATTTTAAAATGTTGGTTGTTAAATTCCTGAGACTAGAATAGGCACATGAAATAAAATGAAATATTCATTTGAATATAATAACTCCTACACTAGCTGTCAAGATAAATCAATTCACATGAACTTTGACCTTGTTAAACTTAAAGTTCAGGGACAGATTTTCAGCAGAGGATTATTCACATAATTACATACCCAGGAGTAAAAGCACTTGACAAATTATCACATAATTCATTAGTAGCTAGTGTTCTACTAAAGCAGAACAGCCAGTTGTTTGTCCTCAGGATATTTACTTGTAATTGAGATTGTGCACCATCACTGATGCAGCTGTTGCCTTTACACATGTGTATGGAGTATCTACACATTTCAGTCACAGTAACTTTGGGAAAAGAAAAAATATGATAGGAGGAGGAGGAAGAGGAAGAAGAAGAATCAGGAATACGTAGAAGAAGGAAAGAGGAACATAAGGAGAGAAGCGACGGAAAAAAATAGAGTATGGTCTTCACCCTCTTATTTCTTCAGTGGTAAACAGAGGTTTCAGTGGCATCCATGATACTTGCCTTCTGGTGTTCAATCCTTTATGAATTCTCTTGGAATGTAGATGGAACTTTCTCCTAGGCAACAGAATATGCTAAAGGTGATATGCTACCACATCCATCATTGTGCTATGTTATATAACAATTTGTCTTGCTAGAAAAGTTGTTCTAGAATCTTATTTTCGTGGTGGCTTTGAAGAGGGACACCTTGATTACAGCCTTGCAGAAGATTCATATAAATTATGCCTGGATGCCTAAACCACAGAGTTTACTGAGATAATACATGTGGGTTTCCTAAACCATTAATTTTGTGGCAATTTGTCTTGCAACCTAGAAAACGAATATTTTCTTGTTGTTGAGAACATGAACATGTATTCAAGATTAACTTATCCTTTACTTTATTTTAGTAAATACAATCGTCTAATACAATATGTTGAAATTTTCATATCCCTTCCACAATTGATGTGTGATGCCAACTACTGAGAACTTAAATACTTTTCTCAAAAACAATCCTATAAAATACTTGGAAAAATACAGAACCAGTTTTTACTGCTATCTATACATATTAATGGATAGTAATTAGTTGTATGCCTAAAAAAAAGTTGTATATCTAAGCATTATATTGTTAAATGTTAAGATATTAAGTTATTGTCAATATTAATATGATTTGAATAAAATCATAAATGTGACAGAAATATATATCAGTGGGCTTTCTGTTATAACAAATGCCTGAGACAATCAACATATAAAGAGAAACAATTTATTCTGGCTCACATTTGGAGAGTTCAGTCCATGATATTTTGGCTCTTTTGTGTTGAACCTGTGATGACTCAGCATATCATGGTAGAAAGTGAGAAGATAGGGCTCACTTTATGGCTGGGAAATGAAAGAGAGAAAAGGGAAGACACCAGGGTCCCACAGTCAAATCAAGGAAACTGCCTCAATGACCTGAAGATTTTCAACTGGGTTTCCAGCCTAAAGTTTCCACCACCTTCCCATATTACCATGCTGAGGAATACCCTTTAACACATGGGCCTTTGGGGACATTCCAGATACAAATTATAGCAGAGTAGAAGGGACCTTAGAGATGTTTAAATCTAACTAATTATTTTCAGAGACGAATGAGGTCAAGTGACTTAATTAGTGATAGTGTAGTAAATAAAAACCTTGAACACTTGATATTTTGAACATTCTATCCTTACTCCTAATAATTTGTTATTTAAAAAGAAATGTGTAGCACATCAAATTAATGCTCTCTATTCAGAACATAACCAAATGTTGAACTATACAGGTTAGAATTACAGGTGCCTACTGTATTTCTTGGTTTTCTTTTTATGTTCCTAGAAATGATACATTATTACATTCACAAAGTCTTGATATATCTTTTTCAATCACAAAGTCAACAAGAAGACAAAGTGGTGGAGGTCAATCCATTTTTACTTATTTGAGAGAGTTACATATGATTCTTATTGAAAGATATAATGTATAAATTATATAGTGGAATATTTCACTATATTGATTAAACACTGCAGTTTCTGTAAGTGGTTCCTAAGTTTTTGAGTAGATACTGAAGCAGAATAATGTTCATAGTTGCAGTTGGCTTAAAATTATTCTATATTAATCTGCCATATATTAAAGACCATCTGGTATGATGTTCTGCCTTAGGTTTTTATCTGTATAAAAATAATTTTTCAAAAAAAAGTGAGTTTGCTAGTTATCGTGAGTCTTGTGAAGTAACTAAGTCAGCAAACACTCTCTAGACACAGTACTTATATATGAAATAATCTGATTAGATAACCTTTAAATACTACAACATTTGGATGACAAATAATCCCTTTTAAGACATTCTGGTAAAAATAATTGATGATGGGGCTGGATTATGACTCAGTGGTAGAGCACTTGCCTCGCATGTGCAAGGCCCTGGGTTCAATCCTCAGCACCACATAAAAATAAAATAAAGTTAAAAAAATTATGAGATAATATTATCCACATTCAGAACCCAAGACACACTCTTAAACTTATTTTTCCCTTTATCAATTCATATAGCCCCCTAAATACTTCTGTTCTTTATTGTCTTTTGTGCTGCCCAGGGAAGTGAAAGGAAATGAAGAAAGGGACAAATGGAAAGAGAGATAACAATGTACTAAAAATGGCAGGGTATCACTAAAAATGCATTGTAGAATCCATAATTCCATACCTACTTCTGAGTTTCACATAATAGATGTTAAACTTTCAATACATATATGTATACATACACATAAACACTTTGATTTGACCTCTTTGAAAATAAACTAAACTAAGGGAGTCTATTTGGGGAATATCACATCTTGGTATTAATGTTTTGGAAGATACGTTCCATCCAAATAAGCCAAATTGTTCATTATTGTCCTTGTGTGGTTTATGACCCCACAAGGCATTATGGTGTATGTATGTGCCAAGTAAAAATCAGCATAGATCTTGGGAACAAACTCAAAGGGTTTATATCATTTCCATATTTCAATATTTCTTAGAAATGAATGAACAACCTTTATTAATGCTTTGTCATTACTTTTAAACTATATGACTGAGTTCAACCATTTTCTTTTCATTTCCATTTCAGTTTTTCCAAATGTACTTATAGATAATAAATATGTTGTTGTGGTCCAGCATTGTAAAAGTTGTTAAACTAGTGCTCTTAAACAATATGTAAAATGACATTTTTATTTAGTTGGCACAAACCATGTTTCTAAATTGCTTTTAATATGATAATGTTTGCAGTTTACTATGCCATAAGTGCAGTTTGGCAGTGCAATGTACATGAATATTTCATCCAGCAAAGGCCATGATTTGGTAATTATAAATAGACCTGTTCAAACAGAAGTAGACAGATGTTTGTGTTTCAGAGCAAATGTTCAAGAGTAAGAGTAGCTGTTTAAAGGCTTGCGGCAAAGCAATGGTATGTGGGATATATATGTGTTATCTTTAGGAAGTTATTTTTTAGGCATCTGCAATATTGACAAGGCAGCAAAAACTGCCAGCCATGGCTGTAACTTAGATTATGTTACCTCTGTAGCCCCCAATTTATTTCTGCTTTTCTTGTGACACTTCCATCTTTGAAGGGAGAGTTTTCTTTTGCTTCAAGCACTATCAAAACTACAAACCCTAATTAAATAATACAGATCACCAAAAGATTTAACAAAGCTGATTGCTATATGATTTGCCACAAGTAGTTTCACAAGCTAGTGCAGTAGATTTGATTTTTTTAAAATTATTGAGTGGTATTCACTGGATATCCTGTCACCAAGATGAAATTATTTGTGTCAAACCAAAGTAAGATTAAATGTTATCCTTCTCCTGTATATACTTCTACTGAAGTTTAAGTAGTCTGAAATTTTCACAGCTATTAAAGCCTGTTTCAATGGTTGGCACTTTTTTGTGTCAATTTGGTGTTACTTTATCTTCCCACACTTGATTTGATGAAATCAATCCTATACATATGGTCAGAACACAATACACAGACAATGATGATGTGACACAGAACTAGTAAGATTCACATTATGGCTATTTACATTAAGACTAAAGTTTGGGGCTGGGGTTGTGGCTCAGAGGTAGTGCTCACCTAGCATGCATGAGGCACTGGATTTGCTCCTAAGTACCACATAAAGTAAAATAAAGACATTGTGTCTACCTATAACTAAAAAATAAATATTTAAAAAAGAATAGGGGCTGAGGTTGTAGCTCAGTGTTAGAGTGTGAGGCCTTGGGTTCAATTCTCAGCACCACACATAAATTAATAAATAAATAAAGGTCCATCAACAACTAAATTTTTTTTAAAAAAGATTAAAGTTTAATCAACACATCTACAAGGGTCTCTCTGAGATTATCTCAGGCCCTAAAATGAGCCTCAGAAATATTGGTACAACCTCCATATTATAGATGTAGAAAATAAGAACCTGAGTAAAAGTATAGTTTCTGTTATACCCTTAGCAAAAGAAAAAAAAGTTGTTTGAATCTGTTAAATGATCAAATCCAGTCTCTAAATGAGTTTGTACTTGAACAAAAAACACTGCCTTGAGGAGGATTGTAAATTGCAGCAAATCTATAATTACTCAATATTTCCTTGCTTTGACAATAATAGAATCATTTGCAATGAGAAAATTTAACACCATTTCATGATAATTTAGTTCTAAAATTTAGTATTTTAAACACTGCTGGATTAATACTAACTATAAATTAACTTTTTATCCTGTATATTAATTTGAGCAATTAAAATGTATATAAATGAGTTTATAATAGTGACTGCATGAAAAGATAAATATTTCAGAAAGAAAGAACTGTGCTATATTAGTATTTTATGTTAATTTATCAGTGAATTTCATAGTTTGTATCATTTCTTTAGCCAGAAAAAAATAGATGGATACAGCTCTTATTTTAGGGAAATGAAAAAAAAAATTGGTGTTTGTGAAAATTGTATTTTTTTGGAGTATGCTTTTTCTTTCATGCTGCTTTTACATTACAGTTTTGTTTGTTTCATTTTCACTTCTGAAAAACTTATTATTACACATTTTCTTTGCATCTTTGTTCATATTCTGCTCCAATCATATGGCTTCTTTGCTCTATTACAAATTTGTTTTGTCCAGGATAAGAAAGCAACTTGGCATAGAATTTATCATATGTTTCCTGCTTTGTCTAAACTAATCACATCCTTTGAAAATGTCTCTGCATATGTAGAGTTTTCTTTGAAAGTGCAATTCAACTTGAAGTAGTTTTGGAGTTTCTCAACAAAACCGGAATTTCCTTTTTTCTATAGGAAGTATAGGCAGAGAAAAACATTTTCTTCAACTAGTTTGGATAACTCAAGGCATTTTTTAGAATAAATTGGATAAATATTATCTTTTCCACAATATATCTGCATAGAAGATGAATATTTGACATTAGAATATCTAAATGCAAATTTCTAATCCAATAGAACTATTGTATTATTAATATTACTAATAACTGCAGTCATATTTCTATGTAGCTCCATATCTTTTGCAATGCAGCTCAAACCTGTCTTATCTATTTCCTTTCTTTATTATCTTTCATCTTTCTCCCCTATCCTTATTATTTTACTGAACTTTTATTATTCATCTTTGCAAAATATTCTGTTGCAATTTGCTTGAAAGATAGCATAACAAGAAAAAAATTAGAGAGTTATATGCAGCTTTTCATCTCAAAGTATCCTAAGTCACTTCACAAACTATATGTAATGAGACAAAATCTGCAATCAACCCATGCACACATCTCTCACTAACTTCATTGGAAATTCTTTGCAAAAAAAAAAAATGCTGATTACAGGATCACTTCGCCTGAATATACACTTTAATCATGTCATTCTCCACTGAAATGTAGTCACTTCTTGGTTTGAACCCAGAAGCTATTTGAAAGCACAATACAACACTCCACATGTTTAGAATAAAAAATGAGATTGTTGGTATTCAAAATAGCAGGAAAGAAGTGTTTATTTAGTTATACTTTGATTCATACATGTAACCAATGCTACAAATGGCCTCTAGGCATATATACAATATTTATAGAAAATTTCAAGCACTATTCCACAAAGGGAAAGAGGAAGTTGGGTGAAAATAAGTGATCCACTCTATAGCTGAACTTATGTAAATAAGCAAATTCCTAATCTTCCTGGTTAAGCCAGGTCAAAGCAAAGAGTACTGAGAAAATCGATTAAAATGCCAATTGAAAGAAAAGCCATTGTAACATTTCACTCTCAAAAGAATAGGTGGTGGGAATAGAGATACAGAAATAATCTTTAAGGGAACCCTCAAAAATAGCCTCAAAATACTTTCTTAGATCATCTGAATAGTTAGGGAATTCCTTTGTATCAATCTTTCACCATCCTCCAAACTTTAGGCTTCTTCCAGTTTGATGCTTGCTGATCCACCTGTAAATAATAACACAGTGCTTATATAAAGAAATAGGTTTGCATGATTTTTGTCCTTCTTCTCTTACTGTGTGTAAAGTGACTGCCATTTGTATCTTCCACATCTTGAGTTTCTGAGTTAAACATGATGTTTCCATTCCTACCTATAAAAATTACTCATATGAGTTATTATAGTTACTAAGGGCTAACAAGAACAACTATCAAAGAAAAAAGATAAATGACTTATCTTAAATCACAGGGCTCCATACTGGCATGTCCAGGACTCAAGTTTCAAGTTTCCTACACTTAATTAGATCAATCTTTTCCTCTAGAATAACATTATTTTTCATGTATTTAATTAGTGTGGGTTAGTGAATTTTATCTAAAATATGAATCTGAAATGTGTTTCTACTTTATTAAGAACTTCTTATAAATTTTTATTTTTTATTATTTTTGAGGCAAAATTTATACAACATAAAACTAATCATTAACCATTTTCAAGTGTACAAGTCAGTGATGATGAGTATTTACTCAGTGATGTGTAACTGCAATATCTACCTAGCTACAAAATGATTTACCATTCAAAAAATAAACCCTATACCTTTAAGAAGTAACATCCTTTTTCTCCCTGACCCCACTCCCCTGCAATCACTGATTTACTTTCTGACACTATAGATTTATGTATTGGGAATATTTCCTATAAATGGAATCATACAATATGTGATTCCTTGTGTTTTGGGTTTCCTTCACTCAGTACATTTTCAAACTTTATTCATATTGCTGTCTGTACCAGTATTGCAGTGCTTTCTTTGAATAAATTGTATGGATACACCACCTTTTGCTTATCCATGTACATTTGAATTGCTTCCACTTTTTGGCTGTTATGTATAATACTGCTATTAACATTTATGTACAAGATTGTGTGGGGACATGTTTTCCCATCCTCTGGAATACATACCTGAGAGTGAGATCGCTAGATTGTATAGTAATTCTATGTTTAATTTAATGTGGAACCATTGAACTATTTGAAAATGTGACTGAACCATTTTACATTTCCACCAGCAGTGTATGATAATCCCAATATCTCTACATCTTCACAAACACTATTTTGTTTTTAGTTATTATTATGCCTATCCTGTCAGATATGAAGATAATAATAATTTGCATTTCCCTAATGACTAATTACTATGGGATTCTGTCCATGTATTTGCTGGCCATTTGTATGTTTTCCTTTGAGAAATGGCTAACCAAATCTCTTGACTATTTTTAATTAGGTTATTTGTCTTTTTGTTGAGTTGTAAGAATAATTTATATATTCTGGATACTAGAACCCTATAAGATGTATGATTATCAAATGTTTTCTTGTATTCTCTAGGTTGTCTTTTCTCTTTCTTGATATTTTCCTTTGATGCATATGTCCTATTTTATTTTGACCTGTAAGCTTTTTTTAAAATATTTTTTCATAGTGTCTTTGGTGCTCCAACTACTGACATAAATTTTATTTTTTTAAATATTTCAAATTGTTTAATTAGTTATACATGACAGTAGAATGCATTTATGCACTTTGACAGATCATACATAGATGGGATATAGTTTCTCATTTTTCTGAGTGTACATGTTGCAGAATCACATTGGTCATGCTGTCACATATATACATACAGTAATAATGTTGAGAGCCACAGCCAGAAGGGGCCCCAGCAAACTTCCAGCTGCCAGCAAACTTCCAGCTGCCAGCTGATGATTGGCTCACAATGGCCCCAGCAACTTCTAGCTGCCAACTGATTGGCTCCTCTGCGGTGATGCTCATTGGGCTGTTTCCCCGCCCTTTCAGACCATGGAGCTGCTCATTGGGGGACTTTTTTGGCTCCGCCCACACAACCCAGCCAATCGGCCTCAAGAGCAGGAGGAGTGGGGGAGGTGGAGAGGCTTGTGGGAAGCTGGTGGTGGCAGTTGGGCTCTGAAAGTTTTCCTGAGGAGCTGTGTGGTGTGGTGTGTGTGTTCTAAAAATAAAGTTCACTTCTTTTGACAAGTGGCTCCTGAATTGTGCCCAGCCAGACTGCAGCATTTGGTGGGCCGCACAGGGAATGACTGAGGGTAAGTGATAAGGTAAAGTGCTCGCCTCTGAGGGCAGGGTGAGAGGATGGGTAGCCATTTTAAGATTCTTCTTTTGTTTTGTTTCGCTTTTGTTTTAAGTTGCCTGTCCCTGGAGATGAGTGAGACGGAAGAAAAACCACTCACATCTGAGGAACAGATAGGGAGAAAGGATGGATGGACATTTCAGGAGGCTATTATAATGATTTTGTGTTGTTCCAATTTTGTTTCACTCTGTTTCAATTTTGTTAGGCGTTATCTTGTTGGGTTGTATTATAGTAGAAATACGGGATCAGAAATTAGTAAAAAACAAACCGAAAGAGTGTTAAGTAAATTGTTAGAGGAAGGAGGCATCTCAGTAAAATCAAGAACAGTCAGGGCATACATTGATACAATACAAAAATGTAGCCCATGGCTTTTTAAGAAGGAGTTGTTAAATATATCACAATGGAACCATCATGGTGAAGATTTAAAAAGAATAGAAAAGAAAAGCCCAGGAACTCTGCCAGTTGGCACATTGACATTGTGGGCGTTTGTATCTGGTTTGATTAGTCCAAAGCCTTCAGTTAAGACAAAGATAGAGGAAGAAAGCTTAGAGCAGAAAAAGCCATCAGGGGGAAAGTTACAAAAGGAGACTGCTACTAACACCTTTCTATCACAAGAGGGCGTAAGTGTCCAACCAACAGCGCCACCTCTACAGGAGACTGCTACTAACACCTTTCTATCACCAGAGGGTGTAAATGTCCAACCAACAGCACCACCTCCATATGCTGGGAGGCTCCCAACCCCCACAGTTGATAGTTGGGATCCTGAGACAGGATCTCAAATATTAACATGCCCTGTATTTGAGCAGGCAGGAGGGCAGCGAATTCACCATGCTTTAAATTTCAAAACAGTGAAGCAGCTAAAAGAGGCTGTAACAACCTATGGTCCTCAAGCACCCTTCACTGTAAGCTTGGTCGAATCCATTAACAACTTGAACATGACGCCAGCAGATTGGGCTAATATGTGTAAAGCTGTGCTAAATGGAGGACAATACCTGTTATGGAAGGTTGCCAATGAGGAATTTTGCAAGGAGATGGCTAGGCGAAATGCAGCAGCTGGTTATCCTCAGAGAAATCTAGATATGTTGTTAGGAAAAGGACCTTATGAGGATCAGCAGCAACAAATTGCATATGATCCTGGTGTATACGCACAAATTGCTGCAGATGCAGTTAAGGCATGGATGACTTTAAAAGGACATGGAGGTTTACAAGGTCAATTATCTAAGGTAATACAAGGAGCTAATGAACCTTATGCTGAATTTGTAGATAGGCTTATTCAAACAGCTACAAGAGTTTTTGGGAATACAGAACAAGCAATGCCATTACTAAAACACCTGGCTTATGAGCAAGCGAATCGTTGGTGCAGAGAAGTCATTAGACCATGGAAATATGAAGATTTAAACACATATATTAAATTATGTAGAGACATTAATGAACAAGAGCAAGTCGTGGCAGCTGCAGTAAAACAGGCTTTAGAACAAGGGCAAGTCGTGGCAGCTTCAGTAAAACAGGCTTTAGATGCCAGGCCAAGAACATGCTACAATTGTGAGCAAACAGGACATTTTAAAAGGAATTTCCCCATAGGAGGAGTGTTTAACAAAACTATGTATCAAAGGAGTAGAATACCGGGTATTTGCCCACGATGCCATAGAGGGAGACATTGGGCTAATGAATGCCGTTCTCAAACCACCATAGAGGTTACTCCATTGTCAAAAAACGAACAAGGACCAGGTGTTTATCCACGATATCGTGGAGAAAGGCATCGGGCTCCGTTGCCAAAAAATGGACAGGGGGGCCCAATGCTCCGGGGCCCAAAACCACAAATATACGGAGCACTGGAGGAACCCAGCATCCCCATCAGGGTAGTGCCCAGGACACATTGTCCATCAGATCCCTCATCAGACAAACCAGAGGGAGCACAGGGTTGGACATCTGCGCCTCCACCAGAGCAGTACTAACTCCAGAGATGGGAGTTCAAATCATTCCCACAGGGGTAAAAGGACCTCTTCCCAAAGGAACAGTAGGCTTATTATTGGGACGCAGCTCTTCTACTCTAAAAGGACGTATGATAAGTCCTGGGGTAATTGATCCCAATTATGAAGGTGAAATAAAAATTATAGCCAGTTCTCCAAAGGGTATATCAGTAATTTCACCAGGAGATAGAATAGCACAGTTACTAATAATACCCAGCCTACATGATAAATTTTCCAGTCTTACTGCAGAAAGAGGTTCCAAGGGATTAGGCTCCACAGGTGTAGATTGGGCTATGCTTTCTTTAAATTTAGATTCTCGCCCCATGCTAAAACTAAATATTCAAGGACATGAATTTAATGGGCTACTGGATACAGGTGCAGACCTTAGCATCATCTCTCGCCAAGAATGGCCAAAACATTGGCCATTACAACAAGCCACTCAAACGCTTCGAGGCCTAGGAGTGGCAACTAATCCCCATAGAAGTGCAATGGTATTAGATTGGAAGGATCCTGAAGGATGTGAAGGAACTATACAGCCATATGTATTGGATCATCTTCCCGTAAATTTATGGGGACGAGATGTCCTAGATCAATTAGGTTTGACATTAACAAATAACATCAACCAAAATGCACCCACTATTATGACTAGACAAGGTTTTAGGAAAGGAAAAAGATTAGAAAAACAAGAACAAGGTATAGCAGCACCAATACAAATAGATCAAGTAATGGACAGACATGGGTTGGATTTCCAGAAAGGGCCACTGAGACAATAAAAATTACTTGGAAATCAGAAAGACCAGTATGGGTTCCTCAGTGGCCCCTGACTAAAGAAAAGATACAAGCAGCCCATGACCTGGTCAAACAACAATTAGTGGAAGGACATATACAACCTTCTGTATCTCCCCATAATACTCCCATTTTTGTCATCAAAAAGAAATCTGGTAAATGGAGATTATTGCAAGATTTAAGAGCCATTAATAATGAGATGGTTATTATGGGACCTGCTCAATCGGGGATTCCTCAATTGTCTGCTTTGCCAAAAACTTGGTATGTTTTAGTTATAGATATTAAAGATTTTTTTTTTCAATTCCAATTCATCCTGAGGATAGTCCATGTTTTGCATTTACTATCCCTGCACTGAATCATGAAGGTCCTGATCAGAGATATGAATGGAAACTACTCCCTCAAGGGATGGCTAACAGTCCAACTATGTGTCAAATATATGTTAACAAAGCAATCCAGCCACTTAGAAATCAAAATCCTGAACTACAAATATTTCACTATATGGATGATGTATTATTAGCACACAAAGATAAAAACACATTTCTAGAATGTTATGCCACACTTACAAACTTATTAAAAAATTATAATCTAGAGATAGCAATAGATAAAGTATAATTAAATTTTCCAATTAATTATTTAGGAGTTCTATTATCCTCAACCATGGTCCGTCCACCAAAAATTCAAATACGAGTAGATCAACTCAAATCACTTAATGACTTTCAAAAGTTATTAGGAGACATAAATTGGATAAGGCCTTATCTAGATATACCAACAGGAGAGTTGGGACCTTTATTTGATATCCTAAAAGGTCCATCAGATCCAAATTCACCCCACATGTTAACGCCTGAAGCAAGAAAGGCATTAAAATTCATTAAAACATATATGGAAAATATGCATTTGGATAGAATTGATATAAGTTTGCCTTTATTATTTATTGTACTACCAACAAAAAATATTCCTACAGGAGTACTTTGGCTAGAAGGTCCATTATTATGGATACATTTATCTTATTCTCCTAACACTATTCTTACTAGGTATCCTGAGGCTGTAGGACAATTAATACTCAAAGGAATAAAAGCAGCAAAGGGAGTGTTTGGAATTTCTCCCAATAAAATTATTACTCCATATACTATGAATCAAATTGATGAGTTAGCTAATGAGTTAAATACTTGGGCAATAATGATGTGCAAATCTAATGTTTCATTTGATAACCACTTACCATCTAATCCTTTATTGTCTTTTTGGTCATTGCATCCTGTAATTTTTCCAAAAATGACAAGAAAACCACCTATCATAAATGCTCCAAATATATTCACTGATGGGTCAAATAATGGTACAGCAGCAATAGTTACACCTGATCAAACTTTTACATTTTTTAGTACCCAAACAATCAGCTCAAAAGGTAGAGCTTAATGCAGTATTACAAGCTTTTGTGATGTTTAAAGATTCTGTGTTTAATTTATTTTCCGATAGTCAGTATATAGTTAATGCTATAGTATCCCTTGAAGATGCTGGTAGGATTTCCCCTTCCTCTACTGTTTTCTCTTTGCTTTCCACTATACAAAGTCTTAATCTGGGACAGAAAAGATCCATTCTTTATAGGACATATCAGGGCACATACAGGATTGCCTGGAGCCCTTAGTTTGGGCAATGATATAGCAGATAAAACTACACATGACATACATATTTTCTCTACACTAAAAGAAGCTACAGATTTTCATAAACAGTTCCATGTCAATGCTAATACTTTACAAAAGTGTTTTAAAATAACTAAGGAACAAGCTAGACAAATAATAAAACAATGTCAAAATTGTGTGACCTTTTTACCACAAGTTAATCTTGGAGTCAATCCTAGAGGACTGATACCTAACCATATTTGGCAGATGGACATCACACACTTGCCAGAATTTGGAAAATTAAAATATTTGCATGTTACAGTTGATACTTCTTCTGGATTTTTGATGGGCTCCCTTCATGCCGGAGAAAAAACTAAAGATATTATAGCTCATTGCTTACAAAATTTTGCCACTGTGGGCGTTCCAAAACAGTTAAAAACAGATAATGACCCTGGTTATACTTCTACCTCTTTTAAACAATTTTTCTCATCATTTGGCATTACTCATATAACAGGAATCCCATACAATCCACAGGGACAAGGCATAGTTGAAAGAGTTCATCAAACTATTAAAATGTACTTATTAAAGCAAAAAGAGGGAATTGGGAAGGGGTATATATTCCCCAAAGATAAACTTAAAATAACCCTTTTTACTCTAAACTTTTTAAATTTGGATTCATCAGGACTTAGTGCTGTGAAAGGCATATGTGTCCAAAAAATGTGCATAAGCCCAAGGTACTTTGGAAGGATATTCTAACAGGACAATGGAAAGGTCCTGACCCAGTAATTGTCTGGAGTCGGGGGTCTGTTTGTGTGTTTCCACAGGGAGAACAGCAGCCGATTTGGATTCCAGAAAGATTAACTAAAGTGATTTCTACAGACCAAAAAGAAGATGATTTGGCTCAAATCCATAACAACTGATATCCAAAACTCCAGTTTGGCTAGTCTTACATCTGCGACAGAACCAGGATGCTTTTTTCAATATCTATTTTATTATTACCCTTTCCCACATCATGAAGTTCTATTTTGTTTTTTGAGCTCATACAGACCTAGGTTAATGTTTTGCTGATCAGTTCTATTTTTTGACTATAGAGTTTTTAAACATTGCAATGGAGATTTCACCAGTAAAAAGTTATAAGGCCTTTACTATTATGTTATGTGTTGTATGTATTATATTATGTGTTCACACTTGCGTTTTGTGTTATATGTTTGAATGTACGTATGTCCATATATCATATATGATGAGCGCTCATGAAAAAATGGATCCAAATATTTTTTTCACATGATTTAAATGGTTTAATTTAAATTGGGTAAACAGCTGTTGAGGATTGTTTTAATATATGAACAAAAAAGGAGGTTAACAGATCTGTTTGTTTACTTTCACCTTTCCTTTTCATTATATTTAATAATTCTGTTGAAGATAAGTACATTGTTAAGAAAATTGTTTTCTTTTAGTTCCTTCTGGAATGTTATATAATTTTTTCTTTAGCCATTATTGCCAGAATTCCTATCTTCATCCCAGTGCTGGTGAAGACAAAGATAAAACCAATCTACAGCTTCTGCAATAGCCATCACTGAACTGCTTGCAGAACTTGCCTGGACTATGTATCACTTGTATGCATTGTGAACTCACTTGTATGCATTGTGAACTATCTGTTGGTGCAGCGACCTGTGGTAGTGTTGGGGTATTTATGCTGATGGTGTCATCGGTGGTACAATTTTTCCAAAAGGAGCCATCACTGAACTGCTTGCAGAACTTGCCTGGACTATGAATCACTTGTATGCATTGTGACTCACCTGTATGCATTGTGAACTATCTGTTGGTGCAGCGACTTATGGTAGTGTTGGGGTATTTTTGCTTATGATGTCATCGGTGGTACAATTTTTCCAAAAGGAGCCGTCAATTGGCTTGGTGCATCTTCCTCCCTTCTGCTTGTCATGGTCGTTCAGCTAAAATTTTGGAGCCAACAGAGGTGAGGCAAAGAACCTCCCCCCCCCCCATGGTACAAAGACCTATCCACTGGTGTGGCTGTATACTGGACCGGTAGTCAGTGACGGGTCAGATCCAATTGCAATGGTACCAGGAGGCTGATGCCTTGAGGTCAGCTCATCCGATAACGGGTAAGAACCATATGTACTATTGGACAACCTAAGGCAGGCACGGTCCCTAAGCCACATGCTTGTTGTTTAAACAGAGAGGGGGAGATGTTGAGAGCCACAGCCAGAAGGGGCCCCAGCAAACTTCCAGCTGCCAGCAAACTTCCAGCTGCCAGCTGATGATTGGCTCACAACGGCCCCAGCAACTTCTAGCTGCCAACTGATTGGCTCCTCTGTGGTGATGCTCATTGGGCTGTTTCCCTGCCCTTTCAGACCATGGAGCTGCTCATTGGGGGACTTTTTTGGCTCTGCCCACGCAACCCAGCCAATCGGCCTCAAGAGCAGGAGGTGTGGGGGAGGTGGAGAGGCTTGTGGGAAGCCGGTGGTGGCAGTTGGGCTCTGAAGGCTTTCCTGAGGAGCTGTGTGGTTTGGTGTGTGTCTTCTAAAAATAAAGTTCATTTCTTTTGACAAGTAGCTCCTGAATTGTGCCCAGCCAGACTGCGGAATAATAATGTCTGTTTTATTCTACTATCTTTCCTATCCCCTCATCCCTTCCCCTCCCCTCCAATCACTTCCCTCTACCTAATCTAAGGTAGCACTATTCTTCCCTAGTGCCCCCCAACCTTATTGTGAATTAACATCTGTGTATTAGAGAAAACATTCAGCCTTTGGTTTTGTGGGATTGGCTTATTTTAATTAGCATGATATTCTCCAACTCCATCCATTTACTGGCAAATGCCATAATTTCACTCTTCTTTAAAGCTGAGTAGTATTCAATTGAATGTGTATACCACATTTTCTTTATCATCTATTGAGGAACACCTATGTTGGTTCCATAGTCTAGCTGTTGTGAACTGAGCTGCTCTAAACATTGTTGTGGCTGTGTCACTATAGTATGCTGATTTTAAGCAACCAAGGAGTAGGATAGCTGGGTCAAATGGTGGTTTCATTCCCAGTTTTCTGAGAAACCTCCATACTGCTTTCCATAGTGGTTGCACCAATCTGTAGTCCCACCAGCAACATATGAGAGTGTACCTTTTTCACCACATCCTCGCCAACATTCATTGTTGCCTGTATTCTTGATGATTGCCATTCTGACAGGAGTGAGATGAAATCTTAAGAGTAGTTTTGATTTGCATTTCTCTAATTGTTAAAGATGTTGAACACTTTTTCGTATATTTGTTGACAACTGTTAGATTTTACTTTTGTAGTAGCTTTTATTGATTTCTTTCATAAGCATGCCTATAATTGTACACAGTACTCTATATTCATCTGACAGATGGGTTTTATTCTGTTATATTTTACTGAAGTTATACATCACGATAAAACAGAAATAAATTACTCAAGTTCCTTTATAATTCTGTTTCAATTAAGCTGCTGACAGTTGCCCTCCATAAAATTTCTATAAAATTAGATAAAATCAGAATATTTCTGTACTTCTTTTAAAAATGTATTCTCTTTCAAATCATGATGCTTTTTCTCCCTGCTTTATGTGATAAAGACTTAATTTTTAAAGTCTATTTAGAAAATAAATTATTACTGATTTATTTCAGTTTACATAATGCCCATTTCTGCATTGTATTCATTATCTTTAAAAAAAAAGACATTCCTTAATTTAATGTGCTTATTTAAAAATTAAATGTAGACTTGTATAAGGTACTCTTCATTAATTCCAGAGAAAACTTAAGCAATCTTTAAATTTTACTTAGATTTTTCTGTAAACAAATGATTTGTTTTAAAATTTTTAATGTTTTCAAAATTTCTACTTTGATACACTTGTTTAAAATGTTGATATTACCACCATAGCTAGTAGAAACCTTTCATAAAAGGACAATGATGAGTGTTATTCTGAAATAGTTGCAACTCACCAAAGGGCAATATTTTCATCATTATATAAGTTTCTGACCAGCATGGGAAACAAATTCCTTTTTATTATTAATATGTATTAATTGTACATATTAGTAATATTCAATGTAATGTTTCCATACATTCTTAGAGTATGCACTGATCAAATCTAACTACACTTTTCCACCCTCATTTCCCACACCACTCCAAATTCTTACAAATCACTTTTCTACCTGCATGTTGACTTTTTTTAGTTAATACATATGGGAAAGAACATACAGTACCTGTCTTACTACATCTGGCTTATTTCACTTAACATTATGTCTTCCAGTTTCATCCATTTTGCTGCAAATGAGATGATTTCATTCTTCTTTATGGCTGAATAATGTTCCATTGTGTACTATATTGTCTTTATCCATTCATCTGTTTTTGGCACCTAAGCTAATCTGATATCTTGGCTATTGTGACTACTGCCACAATAAACATGAACATACTGTAATCTCTTTGGTATACTTGTTTTATTTCCTTTAGACATGTATCCAGAAGTGGGTTACCTGAATCATAATGGTAGACCTATTTTTAATTTTTTTGTGGAAACTCCATACTGTTCTTCCTAATGTCTATACTAGTTTATCAACAGGGTATAAGAAGAGTTCCTTTTTCTTGCCAGCATGGTTTTGTTGTTTGTTTTTTATAATAATAATTCTGAGTTGAAATGGTATCTCATTGAAGTTTGTAATTTTATTTTCCTAATATTTATTTTCCTGATGGAAATACAGAGTATTTTTCATATATTTGTTGGCCATTTGTGTTTCTTTTAAGAAGTATGTATTCAGATCATGTGCCCATTTTTTAACTGGATTGCTCATTTCTTTGTTGTTTTTTCATATAATTATATATTCTGGATATTAACCTTCTGATAGATGAATAGTTAGGGATAGATGAATAGATATTATAGATGAATGGATGAACAGATATTGACAAATATCTTCCCCATTATATAGGATATCTTTCCACTCTGTTGATTCCTTTTCTTGCTGTACAGCAACTGTTGAGTTTGATGAAATCTTATCTGTCAATTTTTGGTTTTGTTTCCTGCACTTTTGGTGTTGTATCCAGAAAATCATTGCCTGTATCAATACCTTGTGTTCCCCAATGTTCCCCTCTGTATTCAACCACTATTTTTAGAGTTTCAGATTTACATTTAAATCTTTGATCCATTTTGAGCCAGGAGGCTGAGTCAGAAGGATTGAAAATTTGAGATCAATCTCAGCAATTTAGTGTCAATCTTCTGCATGTGGATATCCAGTTTTCCCAGCACCATTTGCTGAAGAGGTTGTCCTTACTCCAACATATGTTTTTTTGGCACCTTTGTCAAGAATTAGTTGACTATATATGTGTGGGTTTATTTCTGGGATCTCTGTTCTGAAACAAATCTCTTGGATTTTTGCTATTGTTGTTTTCAACAGCAAAATATTGAATATTGTTGTTTTCAATATTGTTGTTTTCAATTTTCTAACAGTTCTTTTACATTTGAATCCAAATTATCTAGCTAGTATAAAACAGGGAACTTAGGCATTCAATAGGAGATAATTATATCTCCTTATTGAAAAATCTAACATCTGTGCATAATTAGGAAAAGTATATTCATCATTTTTATGGTGACAATCACAGGGAGAACATAGTATCCCTTCAGTAGGTGCAAAAATCAATTAGAAATTTGGCCAATGTAGTTATCTTTAGTGGTCTTTACAACTAAAGACAAAGTCATAGAATAAATAGAGAAAATGTATAAAAAGTCTGGTTGTGGTACAAATTATACATATCTACTCTGAGTTTGGGACCAAGGGTATAGATATTAGGTTAATAAAGACTTTAGTAAGTCCAGATGTATATTAGCAACCTGTAAAAAAAAAGATCTTAAGCAGTTGAGGCATCCTTTGACAGAGAAGGATAACTAATGTTCGTGTGTAGTAGGCAGCAAAAAAGGTATAAGTAGTGGCTAATATAAAAAGTATTTAGAAAAGGGCCAACGACAATTTTTACTTACCAAAGAAATTGTGCTCTATTTGTGTAATATGAATTAAAATGCATTCTGTTGCCATACATAACAAATTAGAATAAAAAATAAAGATTACCACTGATGAGGGCCACAGACAAGTCAAGATGGTGCCTGGCACTTTGTCAAGAGGAGTGGTTTGAGAAGTAACGCCAGTGAGCCATTAAGATGATAGAGATTCTTTAATGACTGACTGCTGTATCTAGTTTATGTTAATTAAGTTAAGCTGTGTGTAATTAGTTGGGTATATATACTTCTCTGTCCCGTAATAAAGTGGCTCCCGCTGTATCAATCTTCACATGTTGCTTGTCACCCCCCGGTTACTTTGCCCAGCCAGACTGTGGCATACCACCAGGGCTGGGGCTGTAGCTCAGTGGTAGAGAGCTTGCCTAGCATGCGTGAGGCACTGGGTTTGATTCTCAGCACCATATATAAATAAATAAAAAATGAAGGTATTAAAAAAAAGAAATAATGTACATGTGTGGACAAGTTTGGTCATTAATGATTAGTCAAACCATATACATATATACTATTCATATACACCTGTAGCACAAAATAAATTTAGAAGTAATATTATTAAGGAAGCATTTTCTGTCTAGACTCTATCTACATAAAGCTAACATTCTTAAAAGAAAAAAAAATGATTTACTACAAATATTCCTGATCTGAAAAAATGGTCAGATTTTTGTGATAATTTCTGTTTTGTATTAGACTGAAAGCAACACTGAGCAGAAAATACAGTATTCCCACCTATCCCTACTAGCTCCTACATGCACAGCCTCCCCCATTATCAACACCCTAACCCCCATGGTAAATTTATTACATTCTATGAATCTACATTTACACATAATTGTCCAATATTAGTAGTTTACATGAGGGTTTACTCCTGTATATTCTATGAGTAAGCACAAATTTGTAAAAATGAATCTCTACCATCAAAGAAATTTCCCTGACCTAAAAATCCTATGTGTTCTGTCTATTCATCCTCCCCTGCTAATCCTTGACAACCACTAATCTTTTTAGTGTCTCCACAGTTTTACTTTTCAGAATGTCATATATAGATTGAATCATACTCTGTGTTACCTTTTGGAAATGGCTTCTTTTATTTAGTAATATGCATTTAAGTTTATGCCACATCCTGTCATGGCTCTAATACTCATTTCTTTTTAGCTCTAAATAATGCCCCCCATCATCCAGATGTACCACATTTTATTTACCTATTCACCTACTGAAGAACATATTGATTTATTCCAAGTTCTGACCATTATTAACAGAACTGTTATAAACATCTGTGTGTAGATTTTTATATGTTATTATGGTTTGGATATCAGGTATCCCCAAAAGCTTCTGTGTTAATGCAGGAATATTTGGAAGTGAAATGATTAACTTGTGAGAGCTGCATCCTAATCAGTCTCTCCTAGTTTGAGTGGACTTCCTGGGTGGTAATTATAGACAGATGGAACATGTTTGAAGGGGTAAGTCACTGGGGGCAACCTCTGAAAGAGTTCATTTTCCCCGTGGCCCCTTCTGCCTTCTCTTTCTGATTATCATTAACCATAAATGAAGCAGTGTTCTTCCACCATGCCCTGAACTGTGACATCCTGCCTCACTTTGGGCACAGAGCAATGGGATCAGCCCACTATGGACTAAATCTCTAAAACTGTGATCTAAGTCATTCTTGTCAGATATTTGGGTCAGTGACAAAAAGCTCACTAACCCATATGGAATTAGATTTTTAATTCTTTTGGGTAAATATGAAGAAGCATAATTTCTTGATCGTATGGTAAGAATTGGTTTAGTTTTATAGGAAACCACCAAACCATTTTCCATTCCCACAAATAGTAAATGTAATCTCCTGTTGGTCTATACATATTCTTGCTACCATTTGGTGTAGTGAGTGCTCTGGGTGTGTCATGGTATCTTGTTGTTTGCATTTCCTGATGAGATTTAATATGAAATACATGTTTATATGCTTATTTGTTCTGGGTATATCTTCCTTTGTGTGGTGTTTAATGAGGTCTTGGGCTCATCATTTAATTATGTTTTTTTCTTGTTGTTGAATTTTAAGAGTATTTTGCACATCTAAGTCTTTTGAAAATATTTTCTCTTAATATTTAGTTGGTCTTTTCAAACCCTTGACAATGTCTTTTGTACAGGAGGCATTTTAATTATAATGAATTCCAGGTTATCAATTATTTGTTTCAAAGGTTATGCTTTTACTGATGTATCTAAAAAGCTATCTCCAAAATCAGGCTAAGCAATATGAACCAATCCCAAAGAACCAAAGGCCAAATGTTTTCTCTGATGTGCAGATGCTAATTCACAATAAGTGTGTGTGGGGGGGGTGGTGCTAGGGAAGAATAGAGGTACTTTGGATTAGACTGAGAGGAGTAAAGGGATGGGAAGGAGATGGGAATAGAAAAGAGAGTAGAATGAATCAGACATCATTACTGTATATTCATATATGATTACATGACCTGTGTAAACTCTACATCATACACAAATAGAAGAATGAGAAGTTATACTCCATTTATGTATGATGTGTAAAAATGCATTCTACTGTTATGTATAACTAATTAGAACAAATTTAAAAAAAATAATAAATAAATAAATAAAAAGGCATCTCCAAACCCAAAGTCATGTAGATTTTTTCCTATGTTAGTTTCTATGAGTTTTATAGTTTTGGAGTTTATATCAGCTCTGTAATCCAATATGAGTTAATTGTTGTGAAAGGTGAAATGCCTATGGTTACATTCATTTTTATTTTTTTGGATGTGGATGTCCAGCTGTTCCAGTACCATTAGTTGAAAACACAAGCTTTTCTCCAGTGCAATATCTTTGTTACTATATCAAAGAGCTGCTAACGCTATTATGTGGGTCTATGTCTGGACTCTGTATTCTGTTTCTTTATATCTATTATTTTACAAATGCACACTTCCTTGATTACTATACTTTTATGTAATGACTTAAAGTCAAGTAGTGTCAATTCTCCAACTTTGTTCTTTTCTTTCAATATTGTATTAATTTATTTTAATGGGTTTTTGTAGATTACTTATGGTTTTCTCTGAGCATGAACATGTCATCTGTAAACAAACTACATAGTTTTTCTTCTTCATTTCCCATATGTCTTTAAACCTTTACAATATACAATGCTGAATGAAAGTGTCAAGCAGAATTCAATATTTCATCATGCATGATATATAGCATAGGATTTTTTGTAGACACTATTAATCTGAGCCAGGAAGGTTCTTCTTATTCATAATTTGCTATGATTCTTATCATACATGAGCATTAAATTTTGTCAAATTCACTTTCTATATCCATAGGGACATTTTATCTTCTTTATTCTGTTAGTATGGTGAAATAAATTGATTTTTAAATATCAAACCAATCATATTCACAATTAGCCATGATGTATTATACTTTATTCAGTTTTACATACTGCTGATCAGACTGGCTAAAATTTGATTAAGTTGATGCACATTAATTAGGAATGATGGGTCTTTGATTTTTCTCTTCTTGTAATGTCTTTGATTTGGTTATGAGATAATTCTAGCCTTATAACATGAGTTTGAGGTTTTCCATTCTCCAGTGTCTTCTGAAAGACTAGATGTAAGATTATTATTCTGATTACTTAACTATTTGGTAGAAGTCACCATTAGGATAACTGGGTCAAATGGTGGTTCTATTTCTAGCTTTTTGAGGAATCTCCGTACTGCTTTGAAGAGTGATTGCACCAACAATGTAATAGTCTACCCTTTCCCCACATCCATGCCAACATTTATAACTGAAAAAAAACAATAAATTTTTAAAAGTAAATAAATAAACTAATATACAATAAGGGGGAGAGGAGAATAGAAGTTCAATGGAGTAGAGAGAGTGGAATGAAGAGAAGAGAGGAAGGATGGGACAAGGAAAGACAGTGGAATGAATTTGACATAACTTTCTTAGGTACATACATGAATATACCACAGTGAATCTCACCATCATGTACATCCACCAGAAATTAATTTAAATACATGACTTTGAGTAAATGGCAGAAAGATTAATAGAGGAAAGGGATCAGAGTGTGGGGAAGGAAAGGCAAGGAAAAGGACAGATAGTGGGGACTGAATTAGAACAACATATATCCCATGCTTGTATAATTATGTCAAAATGGATTCTACTGTCATGTTTAACTAAAAAGAACCAATAAAAATACTGTGTCACAGGCGGGAGTTGTAGTTCAGTGGTAGAGTGCCTGCCTCCCACGCATGAGCCACTGGGTTCAATCCTCAGCACCAAATAAATAAATAAATAAAATAAAGATATTGTGTCCAACTACAACTAAAAAGAAACAAAACAATACTATGTCACATGACAAAGAAGATGACTATAGAGAAATATTATTTCTAATTTCTCAGTAATCAAGAAACATTAATAGGTTTTCTCATAATATTAAAAATATGTTTTTGTTATTTAAAAAATAACCCTCTCAGGCATATTTTTGGAGCTCCCTTTTATTTTTCTGTGAAGCCTCCTTCTACCCATATTCTTCCCTGAAATTTTCAGTTTCTTTGGGCTCTCTTAACTCTGATATCCATCTCCTTGAATCATTGACATAGAAACTGTCTGAGAAGTCACCCAAGGAGAAAGTCAAAATGGTCATAGTGCTCCCATAATTCATTCATTTTCCTTCTCTCAAAGATTAATAATTAGCTTCTATTTTAGCTTGCTAGGATACCATAACAAAATACCACAAACAGGGAAATCTTAAACAATAGAAATTTATTTTCTCACAGTTCTGGAGGCTAGAAGTCCAGTATCAAGGTGACAGTGATGTTAGTTTCTCTTTCAGTCCTCTCACTTGGCTTGAACATGGTCACTGGGTTTTTATTTTATTTTTTTATACTTGTAGATGGACAGCATGCCTTTATTTCTTTAGTTTTTTATGCAGTGTTAAGGATTGAACCCAGTGCCTCACACATGCTAAACAAGTGCTCTGCCACTGAGCCACAGCCATAGCCTGAACATGGTCACTGTTTATGCTATGACCTCACATGAAATTTTTTCCATGCACACACATCCATGGTGTCAATTTGGTGTGTCCAAATTTCCACTTCTTATAAGAAAATGAGTCACATTGAAGTAGGACCCAATATAATAGCCTTATTTTAACTGATCAACTGTTTAGAGAATCTTATCTTTAGTTAATGTGACATTATCTTCAACAGGAGGTACAGGAAGTTAGGACTTCAACACATGAATTTGGGCAGAGTAGAATCCAGTCCCTAACAATTCCTTATTAGAAAATGTCTGAAAATATTTTTCACATATTTTATTTATTTTTATAATTGTTTCCAGCATGAAGACAAGCTTGGTACCAGTAAGTTTGCAAGAGTATGCTAGTTAGCTTTTCATTGCCATAGCCAAAATACCTGACAAGAGCAACTTAGAGAAATAAAATTTTATTTTGAATTCTCAGTATCAAAGTTTCAGTCCAACACTAGCTTATTCCATTGCTCTGGTGCTAACGTGAGGTGAAAGAAAACATAGTGGAAGGGCATTGCAGAGGAAAGCTGCTCATCCCATGTCAACCAGTAAGTAAAGAGAAAGAGAACAAGGAGATGGGGACAAGATATATTCCGCAAAGGCATATCCCCCAGTGACCAACTTACTTCACTCAAACCCCAACTGCCTACAGTTGCCACCCTAGTAGTCCATTCAAAGTATTATCAAATGGATTAATTCACTGATCAGGTTCTAGCTCTCATAATCCAATATTTTCATCTCTGAACATTCCCACATTGCCTAACTCATGAGCTTTGGGAGGCACATTAAAGATGCAAATCATAATAAAGGATTTTTAATTAAACATTTTATTTTTGAGATTATTACAGACTAACAGATAGTTTAAAGAAATTATACAGGGAACGGGGCATATTATCTCACACCTGTAATCCTAGCAACCTGAAAGTCTGAGGCAGGAGGATTGCAAATTCAAGGTCATCCGGGAAACTTAGTGAGACCCTCAGCAACTTAGAGCCTATCTCAAATTTAAAAAAACAAAAGGGCTGGGGATCTAACTCAGTGGTAAATTGCCCCTGTGTTCAATCCCCAGTATTAAAAAAGAAAGAAAGAAAAGAAAAAGAAAGAAGAAATTATACCAAGAGAAATCAATATATCTTTCTCACTGATAACCCAACTCTTCCAATAATAATATCTTGGGGAAAAAAACATAGTACAATATCACATTCAAAGTATTGACATAGAGTCAAACATTTCCATCAACAGAAGGATCCTTCATGTTCCCCTTTTATTACCATACCTCCAATTCTTCCTTAATCTAAGGTAATGACTACTTTATTCTCCACTACATAGTGTGAAAATATCAAAAGTGTTATATAAGTGGAATCATACAGAACATAACATTTATTGATTGGATTTTTCACTCAGAGCAGAACATTCAAGAAATATGGGATAGCATAAAAAGACCAAATTTAAGAGTTATTGGGATAGAGGAAGAAATAGACTTCCATACCAAAGTAATGAGCAATCTACTCAATGAAATATATCAGAAAATTTTCCAAACACGAAGAATGAATGGGAAAACCAAATACAAGAGGCTTACAAGATGCCAAATATACAAATATACAAAATCACAACAGATACACACCTAGGTACATTAAAATAAAAATGCCTAACATAAAGAATAAGAAGAGAATATTAAAAGTAAATAGAGAAAGAAAAATCAGATTACATATGGGAGAAAACCAATTCGATTATGTGCAGATTTTTCAACCCAGATGCTGTAAGCTATAATATCCAGGAACAACATATATCAAGCTCCAAAAAAAAAATGGATGCCAACCAAGAATCTTATATACAGCCAAATTAAGCTTTAGATTTGATTATAAAATAAAATCTTCCATAATAAACAAAAGTTAAATGAATTTAGAACTCGAAAGCCTGCACTTCAGAACATCCTCAGCAAAATATTCCAGTAAGACACTTCAAGCTCAGGAAATGCCAAAAGTTAATAAATGGGATGGCATAAATTAAAAAGCTTTTTCACAGCAAAGGAAACAATTAAGAATGTTAAAATAGAACCCACAGAATGGGATAAAATCTTTTATAGCTACACATCTGACAGGATTCATATCTGGAATATATAAAGAACTCAAAAAACTTAACAACAAAAAATCAAATAACCCAATTAACAACTGGTCAAAGGAATTAAACA
Source organism: Marmota flaviventris (assembly GCF_047511675.1). Classification (NCBI taxonomy): domain Eukaryota; kingdom Metazoa; phylum Chordata; class Mammalia; order Rodentia; family Sciuridae; genus Marmota; species Marmota flaviventris. The sequence goes on along the minus strand of NC_092518.1, from coordinate 108,225,065 downwards.
GACATTTCTCAAGAAAATAAATACAAATGACTGACAAATACATGAAAAAAATTCACAGTCAGAATGGCAGTCTTCAAGAATACAAATAATAATAAATGCTGGAGACAATATGGAGAAAAAAGAATACTTTTTCGCTGTTGGTGGGACTGCAAATAGGGCAGCCACTATGGAAATCAGCATGGAGTTTCCTCAAAAGACTAGGCATGGAGACACCATTTGACCCAGCTATATCACTCCTCTATATTTATCTAAAAAAATTAAAGTCATCATACCCATAATGATACATGCATACCCATGTTTATAGCAGCACAATTCACAATAGCCAAACTTGGGCCCAACATAGGTATCCATCAATGAATGAATGGATAAATAAAATGGGGTGTGTACGCACAGTGGAGTTTTATTCAGCCATAAAGCAAAATGAAATTATACATTTGCAGTAATGAATGGAATTTGAGACCTTTGTATTAAGTGAAATAAGCCAAACTCAGAAGATCAAGAGTCATATGTTTTCTCTCATATGTGGAAGGAAGCTAGAGAAAAAAAAGAAAGGGGCAGTTGGATCTATGAAAGCAAAAGAAGATCAGTAGAAGAGAGGAAAAGAAATAAGAGGTAGAAGGGGCGGGGAGGAGGTATTGGGGAGTGAAATTGGCCAAATTATGTTGTTATATTGTGTGCATGTACTAACACATAGCAACAAGTCCCACCATTATGTACAACTATAATGCAACAATAAAAATGTGCGGAAAAGTCTCTCAATATTCACTTGTGAAGCATATGATAACCATACTATTCTTATTTTTCCTCTGCTATTGTCTGGATCTGCCGCAGTCCGGCTGTAGCAAAATAACCGGGGGGTGATGAACAACTTGTGTAGATTGATACAGCAGGAGTAGGAGCCGTTTATTGTAGGACAAGAGAGGTATTTATACATTCCACACAGCTTATCTTAATTAACATAAACTAGATACGGCAGTCAACCAATAAGAAATCTCCACACTTAATGGCTTGCTGGCACCACCTCACAAACCACTCCCCCTGGCAAAATGCCAGGCGCCATCCTGACTTGTTTACAGACTCTAACATGGATCTAATTAATTAATAAATATATTCTCTCAGTTCTCCAAAAATAATGTAATACTGATCTTAGTAAAGGATTAAAGTATGAAAGTTTGAAAATTTATAAATACTGAACATTTTAACTAGCTGCACCATAAAACTTTCAAAAACTGCTCTTTGTGAAACATTCAAGTATATGAACTATAGTTTATAAAGTATACTTTTAAGTAAAAGAATTATCAATTATCGACTTGAAGAAGTATTCATATTTTTATCATTATGTTTTGGGTTTATCACATTGATCATGGCACCAAAGAATGAATCTTTTTTTTTTTGCCTAAAGGATAAAACTATAAAATATTTAATACTAATGATAAAGGCAAGTGATTATTTAAAACATTGTTCTCCTGTTCTTGGAAATCATTTGACAAATGTCATAACCAATTGTTTGGTTTTTAAATCTATTCAAAAAAACTCTAGGAAAAAACTCTGTTCATGCTGTTAGAACAAACATTTAATTGTATAGTTATGAAATGTCAGAAACGACTTCCCACAAAATTTGTCCATTTCAAAATTAATATGCATTCCAAAATTCCCTGAGGCCTATATGCATATGTTTTTTTAAAGCAGTCATTCACTTTGGAATCTGTAGGTTCTTATGAATTAGTGTAGGAGATGCTAAATTAAACACTGAAATTTGAGGCATTCTGGAAAGGAACCATCTGAAAAAATCTTTTCTCTGCTTTTTGGCTACTGATATCAGGAATCCCACTGTTAAATATCAATTTTCTTAAGATGAAAATCACCCTTGGAAGACAAAACTAGTAATATCCTAACACCTTAAAGGTAAGAATATTCATCTATTCATTATTTTTCTAAGGAAGAACAAGGAATCAATTTGAAAATACTGGAGGAGAGCCTGGGGATGTAGTTTAGCGATAGTGCATTTGTCTAGCATGTGGAAGCACCTTGGTTCAATCTCTAGCCCTGCCAAATAAAAAGAAAATTCTGGAGGAACACTGAGGGTACTAAACAGGAATTAAAGGGTTCAGAAAGAATATTGGTCCACAGAAGAAAAGATTCTACTGATTGCACTATATTTGCAAGAACAGGTTGTTTTAGGATAAATGTGAATTTTCATCTACAAAAAAATTCTCTAATAATGGCAGTTTTCCCTTTATATTGTCAATAAAACCTTTATTTTTAATATATAAATAATTTTAACAGGTATTGTGCATTTATTCATTTTTATTTATAAAGTTTTACTTTTATGACTCATATACTCACTTTATTTAGTTCTAAGAGCACAATGGAAGAAATGGGTAATCTGTATATCATTCACTAAACATCCATCTTGGAAAAAAAAACAATCAATACAGGATACTTTACTCCTATTTGTAACACTGCAATGTGCGGTGTTACAACAGGAAAAAAAATATTGATGTTAAGCTTATTTTTTTCTTTATGTCTTCAGCTAGGTAAGAAATATAGCCACTTCTCTTTTAAGGTTATATTCATTTTTAATGATATGACTTTTGGTAACCAATAATGGTCCAATATTAAAAAAACTGTACATATGACTTAAGTATTAGTTTCATTGGAGAGCCATGCCTTTGTTTTACTGTGCTTGTCAAATACAATCAAGTATCATCAAGTTTTCCATTCTAAAAAGTTTTCAACTTCTAATTATGATTTTTTCACTCTTTATAGGAGTCATTAGTTCTTTCATGCACAAGCAGTTACCCAGATTATTTGTCTTACATTCAAATTCAATCTTTCCAATAATATCATCTAAAATATAGCATTTTAATTAATGTATTTTTCTCCAGATTCCGAAAATTATAGTCAAATATGTAATGGAAGTATAAGTCTACAAAGGATACCAAGCTCTTTTTATTGTCATGTAGAAAATCACTTCTCTCTCTCCTTTATATATTTTATACAGAATATATTTTATAAAATAAATTGTTCATATATATATATATATATATATATATATGGATATCAGCAACTCCTAATAAATTATCTTGAGGTAAGTGGGGCATAATGTTCTCTCAGTCTGTTCTTCATACTTCATGTTAAAGACTTAGAATTTTTTTTTAGGGGGAAATGTACCAGTGATTGTCCTCAGGGGCACTCAACCACTGAGCCACATCCCCAGAACTGTTTTGTATTTTATTTAGAGACAGGGTCTCACTGAGTTGCTTAGTGCCTCACTAAATTGCTGAGGCAGGCTTTGAACTCATGATCCTCCTGCCTCCATCTCCTGAGCCACTGGGATTACAGGTGTGTGCCACCACACCCAGCAATACTTAAAGTTTTAAATTCTGCATATGTGTGTAATTAGCAGTGGGAACGCAGCCTTTTGGTAAAAGGTTATAGTCATGAAAATTATGCCCTTTAATTTATGAAAAATCCTTAATTTTTTATTCTTACTTTCAAAACTCAAACAAAAGATTATTCATCCTACAGTTAACAATAGCCTTATGACAATACAGATATTATAGAAATATTATGCAAATTTAAAAGGCCATAGAACATACATGATGTGTTGCCACTTAGATGAGCTTCATACAATAAATGGCCTAAAAGGGAAAGATAATATGTTAAGAGAACATCAGTGAAAATGACAAAGTATGTGCCCCCCAAATTACTTCTCCATAAAGCAATGTTAACACTTATAAAATATCATCAAATCAACCTTTTCAGAACCCTGAAACAACCAAAGACATCAATCCTGGTAGTAGCCATTATTTAAGAAAAAAACAGTAAAACCATCAAGCTTTGTTGTGTTTTAACTTTATTATCATTTACCCCTATCCAGATCAACAATACACTTGAAAACAAATATCCCACTATCATGGTGAAAACCAGCAGCCTGGAAGGCACTGCAAGAGTTATTGTGGAGCTAGAAACCCTCCTAAGCCTCATTCCTAGAGAATTATAATTATCTGATTTATTGGATATTTCTTCACAGGTCCTATTTGCAATTATGTCTTCATTTTAGGAATTTACCAAGTGTGAAATCTATTTCCCTAAGAGCTTTGGTCAAAAACAACAGCAGAAAATGTTTAACATTGAGATTGCCTAAGGCAGAGGATACCAGTTGGAGGCATATGATAGTCTGTTCAGAAATCTTTAAATGAAAAGTATTTTAAATGAGATACCTGAAGGAACTTTGAAAAGCTACAACACATTCCTGGGACTCTACAATTCCATGTGTGCAGGACAGTGCTCATTGTCAGGAATGTGTATGTGTTTAAGAAAGATCATAGAAGACCCTTATTTCTCATAACTTGCTGACTTTGAGATTCTGCACAAGAAGGAAATAAGACTTACTAGGTGAAGATTGAAGGTATGCATCCAGAAATGCTTAGCAAATACTGAGAAATCTATTTTATAGACATTTAAGGAACTCTTCATACAGTCATTGCAGACTTCAGTGACCACATAAAATAAACAAACTTTAAAGAATTAGGCCAGAGAAGTCACTAAAGAGTTAAACAGCCAGGTGCACTTGCACCGCTTCTGTAATCCCAGTAGCTCAGGAGGCTGAGGCAGGAGCATCACAAGTTCAAAGCCAGGCTCAGCAAAAGTAAAGCACTAAGCAACTCAGTGAGACCCTGTCTCTAAATAAAATACAAAATAGGGCTGGGGAAGTGGCTCAGTGGTTGAGTGCCCCTGAGTTCAATACCCAGTAACAAAAACAAAAACAAAAAACAGTTTAAAATAATTGAATGAACCCAGGAGTGCTTAACCATGGAGCCATATCTCCAGCTCTTTTATAAAATTTTGAGACAGGGTCTTGCTAAGTTACCTAAGGCCTCACTAAGTTGCTAAGGTTAGCCTCAAACTTGTGATCCTCCTGCCTCAACCTACTGTGTTGCTGTGATAAGAAGTATATGCCACCACAGCCAGGTACATTACATTATCTAAAATGTTCAGTTTTCAACTAAAAACACATGGTATACAAAGAAATAAGAAAATATGGTCCATGGACAGGATAAAAGCAATAAACAGAAAGTGTTTTTGAAGAAGCCCAAACACTAGACTTACTAGAAAAACACACTAAACCAGTCATCATAAATATATTCAAATTACTAAAATTAACCCCATCTGGATAATTAAAGGTATGTATGAGAATAATATTTTATTATTTTAAAATAAATAGATACTATAAAAAGGAGCCCAATAGAAATTCTAGAGTTGTACATTATATTAATTAAAATAAAAATTCACTAGAATGTTAAATATCAGAATTAAGAATGCAAAGAAAAAAATCAGCATACTCAAATATAGGCCAAATGAAATTATTCAGTCTCTAGAGGAAAAAAAAAAAACATTCACACAGTCCAAGAGACTTGTGGGATACCATCAGGAGTGCCAAAATATGCATGAGGAAAATCCCAGAAGGAAAGAAGAAAGGAAAGACATAGAAAGTTTTTTTTTATTATTCTTTTTTTATTGGTTGTTCAAAACATTACAAAGCTCTTGACATATCATATTTCATATATTTGATTCAAGTGGGTTAAGAACTCCCATTTTTACCCTGTATACAGATTGGAGAATCACATCGGTTACACATCCACGTTTTTACATACTGTCATACTAGTGTCTGTTGTATTCTGCTGCCCTTCCTATCCTCTACTATCCTCCCTCCCCTCCCCTCCCCTCCCCTCCCATCTACTCTCTCTACCCCATCTACTGTACTTCATTTCTCTCCCTTATTTTTTTCCTTTCCCCTCACTTCCTCTTATATGTAATTTTGTATAACAATGAGGGTCTTCTTCCATTTCCATGCAATTTCCCTTCTCTCTCCCTTTCCCTCCCACCTCTCATCCCTGTTTAATGTTAATCTTCTTCTCATACTCTTCCTCCCTGCTCTGTTCTTAGTTGCTCTCTTTATATCAAAGAAGACATTTGGCATTTTTTTTAGGGATTGGCTAGCTTCACATAGCATAATCTGCTCTAATGCCATCCATTTCCCTGCAAATTCCATGATTTTGTCATTTTTTAGTGCAGAGTAATACTCCATTGTGTATAAATGCCACATTTTTTTTTATCCATTCATCTATTGAAGGGCATCTAGGTTGGTTCCACAGACTAGCTATTGTGAATTGTGCTGCTATGAACATCGATGTAGCAGTATCCCTATAGTACGCTCTTTTAAGGTCTTTAGGGAATAGTCCGAGAAGGGGAATAGCTGGGTCTAATGGTGGTTCCATTCCCAGCGTTCCAAGGAATCTCCATACTGCTTTCCAAATTGGCCGCACCAATTTGTAGTCCCAGCAGCAACGTACAAGTGTACCCTTTTCCCCACATCCTCGCCAGCACTTGTTGTTGTTTGACTTCATAATGGCTGCCAATCTTACTGGAGTGAGATGGTATCTTAGGGTGGTTTTGATTTGCATTTCTCTGACTGCTAGAGATGGTAAGCATTTTTTCATGTACTTGTTGATTGATTGTATGTCCTCCTCTGAGAAGTGTCTGTTCAGGTCCTTGGCCCATTTGTTGATTGGGTTATTTGTTATCTTATCGTCTAATTTTTTGAGTTCTTTGTATACTCTGGATATTAGGGCTCTATCTGAAGTGTGAGGAGTAAAGATTTGTTCCCAGGATGTAGGCTCCGTATTTACCTCTCTTATTGTTTCTCTTGCTGAGAAAAAACTTTTTAGTTTGAGTGAGTCCCATTTGTTGATTCTTGTTATTAACTCTTGTGCTATGGGTGTCCTATTAAGGAATTTGGAGCCCGACCCCACAGTATGTAGATTGAAGCCAACTTTTTCTTCTTCTATCAGACGCAGAGTCTCTGTTTTGATATCAAGCTCCTTGATCCATTTTGAGTTAACTTTTGTGCATGGCGAGAGAAAGGGATTCAGATTCATTTTGTTTCATATGGATTTCCAGTTTTCCCAACACTATTTGTTGAAGATGCTATCCTTCCTCCATTGCATGCTTTTAGCCCCTTTGTCAAAAATAAGATAGTTGTAGTTTCGTGGATTGGTCTCTGTATCCTCTATTCTGTACCATTGGTCCACCCGCCTGTTTTGGTACCAGTACCATGCTGTTTTTGTTACTATTGCTCTGTAGTATAGTTTGAAGTCTGGTATCGCTATACCTCCAGATTCACACTTCCTGCTTAGAATTGCAAAAGCAAGCTATTCTGGGTCTTTTGTTTTTCCATATGAATTTCATGATTGCTTTATCAATTTCTACAAGAAATGCCATTGGGATTTTGATTGGCATCGCATTAAACCTGTAGAGAACTTTGGGTAATATCGCCATTTTGATGATGTTAGTTCTGCCTATCCATGAACAGGGTACATTTTTCCATCTTCTAAGATCTTCTTCTATCTCTCTCTTTAGGGTTCTGTAGTTTTCATTATATAAATCTTTCACCTCTTTTGTTAGGTTGATTCCCAAATATTTTTTTTTTTTGAGGATATTGTGAATGGAGTGGTTTTCCTCATTTCCATTTCAGAAGATTTGTCGCTGATATACAGGAATGCCTTTGATTTATGCATGTTGATTTTATATCCTGCCACTTTGCTGAATTCATTTATTAGCTCTAGTAGTTTCTTTGTAGACCCTTTTGGGTCTGCTAGGTATAGAATCATGTCATCTGCAAATAGTGATAATTTAAGTTCTTCTTTTCCTATTTTTATGCCTTTAATTTCTTTTGTCGGTCTAATTGCTCTGGCCAGTATTTTGAGAACTATATTGAATAGAAGTGGTGAGAGAGGGCATCCCTGTCTTGTTCCAGATTTTAGAGGGAATGCCTTCAGTTTTTCTCCATTCAGAATGATGCTAGCCTGAGGCTTAGCATATATAGCTTTTACAATGTTGAGGTAAGTTCCTATTATCCCTAGTTTTTCTAGTGTTTTGAACATAAAGGGATGCTGTACTTTGTTGAATGCTTTTTCTGCATCTATCGAGATGATCATATGGTTCTTATCTTTAAGTCTATTGATGTGGTGAATAACATTTATTGATTTCCGTATATTGAACCAGCCTTGCATCCCAGGGATGAATCACACTTGATAATGGTGCACAATTTTTTTTGATATGTTTTTGTATCCAATTTGCCAGAATTTTATTGAGGATTTTTGCATCTAGGTTCATTAGAGATATTGGTCTGTAGTTTTCTTTCTTTGAAGTGTCTTTGTCTGGTTTCGGGATCAGGGTGATGTTGGCCTCATACAATGAATTTGGAAGAGCTCCTTCTTTTTCTATTTCCTGAAATAACTTGAAAAGTATTGGTATTAATTCTTCTTCAAAGGTTTTGTAAAACTCCGCTGTATACCCATCCGGTCCAGGGCTTTTCTTGGTTGGTAGTCTTTTGATGGCTTCTTCTATTTCCTCCTTTGTTATTGGTTTGTTTAAATTGTGTGTATCTTCCTGACTCAATCTGGGCAAATCATATGACTTAAGAAATTTATTGATATCTTCACTATCTTCTATTTTATTGGAATATAGGGTTTCAAAATAATTTCTAATTATCTTCTGTATTTCTGTAGTGTCTGTTGTGATATTGCCTTTTTCATCCCGTATGTTAGTAATTTGAGTTCTCTCTCTAATTCTCTTCGTTAGCATGGCTAAGGGTCTGTCGATCTTACTTATTTTTTCGAAGAACCAACTTTTAGTTTTGTCAATTTCAATGGTTTCTTTTGTTTCAATTTCGTTGATTTCCACTCTGATTTTAATCATTTCTTGCCTTCTGCTACATTTGCTGTTGTTTTGCTCTTCCTTTTCTAGGGTTTTGAGATGAAGTGTAAGCTCATTTATTTATTATTTTTTTTTTTGAGGAATGAACTCCAGGCAATGATTTTCCCTCTTAAAACTGCTTTCATTGTGTCCCATAGATTCCGATATGTTGTGTCTGTATTTTCATTTATCTCTAAGAATTTTTTGATTTCCTCCTTTATGTCTTCTGTAACCCATTGATCATTCAGTAACATATTGTTCATTTTCATGGTGATGCAGGATTTTTCCTTCCTTCTTTTATCATTGATTTCCAGTTTCATTCCACTATGATCAGATAAGATGCATGGTATTATCTCCATGCCTTTATATTTACTAAGGGTTGCCCTATGGCATAATATATCGTCTATCTTTGAGAAGGATCCATGTGCTGCTGAGAAAAATGTATATCCACTTGATGATGGTTGATATATTCTATATATGTCGGTTAAGTCTAGGTTAATGATTGTGTTATTGAGTTCTATAGTTTCTTTATTCAACTTTTGTTTGGAGGATCTGTCCAATGGTGAGAGAGGTGTGTTGAAGTCACCCATAATTATTGTGTTGTGGTCTATTTGATTCTTGAACTTGAGGAAAGTTTGTTTTATGAACGTTGCAGTACCATTATTTGGTGCATACATATTGATAATTGTTATGTCTTGTAGGTGAATGGTTCCTTTTAACAGTATATAGTGTCCTTCTTTATCCCTTTTGATTAACTTAAGTTTGAAGTTGATTTTATTTGATATGAGTATGGCCACTCCTGCTTGCTTCCGAGGGCCATGTGAGTGGTGTGATTTTTCTCAACCTTTCACCTTCAGCCTGTGTATATCTTTTCCTATCATATGAGTCTCCTGAAGGCAGCATATTTTTGGATCTGTTTTTTAATCCAAGTTACTTGATTGGTGAGTATAAGCCATTAACATTTAGGGTTACTATTGATATATGGTTTGTACTTCCTGTCATGTTATTTATTTATTTATTTATTTTAATTTGGCTTGTTTTTCCTCTTTGGTTATTTTCCCCCCTTTACTGAGTTACCTCCCACTGTTGGTTTTGGGTGGGTGCTGTTTTTCATTATCTGTTCTTGTAGTGTTTTGCTCAAATTGCTTTGCAGTGCTGGTTTTCTGGCTGCGAAGTCTTTTAACTTTTGTTTATCATGAGATATTTTAATTTCATTGTCAAACCTGAAGCTTAATTTTGGTGGATACAATATTCTTGGTTGGAATCCATTATTTTTCAGCATTTGAAATACGTTGTTCCAGGATCTTCTCGCTTTCAATGTCTGTGATGAAAAATCAGCCGTTAACCTAATTGGTTTACCCCTGAATGTAATCTGCCTCCTTTCTCTTGTAGCTTTTAATATTCTCTCCTTGTTCTGTATGTTGGATATCTTCATAATAATGTGTCTTGGAGTTGGTCTATTATGGTTTTGTAGGCTTCGAGGATTTGGCAATCCATTCCATCTTTCATGTCTGCAACGTTTTCTAAAATTATTTCATTCAAGAGATTTCTCATTCCTTTTTTTGGACCTCTATACCTTCCTCTATCCCAATAACTCTTAAGTTTTTGTTTTTTTTTTTTTTTTTTTTTATGACATCCCATATCTCTTGGATGTTTTGCTCATGGTTTCTTACCAGCCTTTCTGCGTTGACTACTCTTTTCAAGTTGATAAACTTTGTCTTCATTATCTGATGTTCTGACTTCTATTTGATCTAGTCTACTTGTAATATTCTCATTTGAATTTTTGATTTGGTTTATGGTTTCCTGCATTTCTAGGATTACTGTTTGATTTTTTTTAAAAAAAATCTCTATCTACTGGTACAGTTGATTTTTGCTTCATGAATCTGCTTATGTAATTCATTTTCAAAGTATTCTTTCATTGTTTGGACTTGCTGTCTAATGACTTCTTTAAGATTCCATTCCATCTGAGTCACGTATGCCTTGAGTTCTTTCTCTGTCCATTTTTCTGATGCCTCTAGGTTCTCCTGTAAATTGAAGTTGTCCTGCATTGTTTGTAATCCATTTTTCCCTTGTTTTTTCATGGTGTTCACGTTACTTTCCAACTCTGTTTAACTGCTGTGTTTCTGTTTTCTCCTATAAATTTGTTTTCATTTTGTATATCTCTGTGGTCTCTCCTTTGTGGTGGGAGACTATGTCTAGAGCTGTTGGGCTTTATTGTAATTTAAAGCTGATTCATTCATTTCCTAAATGGCTTACATATTCTGTAGGCATATAGTGATCTGTTGTTTGGTCTTAGGACTTTATGTTAAGTTGGGTGCTATGATGGTATGATGGTTAGTATGTCTTGGCAACTTGGAAGATTGCTCTACTGAAGGGGGATATTAACAGGCGAAAGGATCAGGGATTTGGTAGTAGCTAGGGATTTAGGATCCCTATAGACAGACTCAGAACATTCACCTATTTGCATTTAGAAAATTACACATAATGAAAGTCGTAATGCTTGGGATGAAAGTTATGGGGAAGGGGAAGGAAGGAGTCCTTAAATAGAAAGAGGGAGAGAAAAATAGGTAGAATAAAGGAGAATGGAAAGAACAATAAAAATTGAAAAGGGAAAAGAAAAAAAATGATAAATGAGGTCTTAGGTTTCTATTTTCTTCTCTTCCAGTAGGTGGAGCTGTGCCCTCCGAGCCAAGCTTCTGCCCTCTATGTGCCGGCAACAATCCCTGTAAGGCGGCTCCTCTTCCCCTACTGGGCGTCTCTCCAATCCTGTTAGTCCAGAGCCGTTTCTCTTCTCCGACCCCTCCCCGCCTTCCTCCTGCCAGCCAGCCAGACCTCCGCTCACCGAAGTCGATCTCCAAGGATCTGGTTACACTTGCAGCCCCACTGCGTGCTCTATTTCCCAAACAACTGAGCACTCTCTCTGTTTGCCGTTCACCCAGACCCCAAGGTTGTGGAGCCAGTGATCTGGGAACCATCAGCTTAATTTGCCTGGACTCCTTCGGTGGCCACACCCCTGGGAGCTGGCGGCTAAGGCCTTGGGTGTCACCACTGGTGGTAGGGGGAGTTGGGGGTCGGGAGTCCCCGCTGCTTCCCTCGGCCCCTACAGTCACACCCACAGAGCTCTGGGGCGAGATTTTTGAGGTTTCCCAGCTGTATGTATCTGGTGGGGATGGGAGTCACACACCTGTTGAAGCCGATTCCGCTGGGAAGGGATCCCGTCCACCGAACTCTGGTGACGTCAGCTCTCTGCTATGGCGGGCCCCAGACTCCTTGCCAGAGTGTCCGATAGGAGGGGTGGGTCTGGCCTGTCTCTGATCTGTCCCAGACTTGGTTTCAGTTTTGCTCCGCTGTTTCATGAAGGCTTGGTTAGCAACCTCTTCAAAGGGTCTCTACGCTGCACATGGTATCCGGCAGTGCTGACACGCCTCCTTCTGCGCAGATCGCTATACAGTGGCGGTCCGCACCTCCACACAGTGTGGCCAAGATTCACCCCTCCAGGGCAAGCTGTCACCTCCAATAATCCCAAACTCCCTGCCTAGGTCTCACTTCAGCAGAATTTTGCTGGGAGTTTCTCAGCAGGCAGAATCCGAACGTTCTGATGTGTCTCTCTGTTCGCGTGGCTGAGGAGGTACTGAAAGCTCTGCCTCCCCGCCCGCTGCCATGTTGAGTCCCCTCAGAAAAAAATTTTTGAGAAACAAAAAGATAAAACCTCTCAAATGTGGTGGAAAACGTTTAAGTAACATCCAAGAATCTTCAAAATTCCCATTAGGATAATTCTAAAGATATCCACACCTATATGTATAAACATAAAGCTGTATAAACAGAAAGTCTTCAATTTAAAACAGCAAGAGTGAATCATCTTATCACATATAAGGGTTGTTCATTAAGATTAACAGTCAATTTCTCATTGGAAACCATAGAAGCCAGAAGAAAGTAGGAAAATATGCTAAAATTGATAAAATAAAGACTATCAACCAAAAATTTCATGTATCAAAAAAAATCCTTCAAAGGAGAATAAAAATTTAAGGCATACCCAGAAAATAAAAAATGAAAGAATTCAATGCTTGCAAATCTTCCCTACAAGAAACACTAAAGAGAATGTATCTAGCTGAAATAAATGTGCATTAGTATGCATCTCAAATATGTATGAAGAAATAAAAAGCAAAAATAAACTACATAAAATACAGCATAAATACAGTTCTGTTTTTAACAATTACTTTGTCATATCTGGTAAAAAAAAAACACATCTGCTTCTAACAACAATTAAAAACATATTTGATAGGCACAAAACGTATACAAGTGGAATTTTATGAAAATAAATGTACAGAGGAAAGTAGTTAATGGAGCTATATTGGCATTAAATTGGTATTAATATGAAAAAAAATGTGTAAGTTAATGTGTTAATTTTAACCTATGGCAGCCACTAATAAAATAACTTAAAAATGGTAAGAGAAATTAAAAAAAAATAAAATAATATAGCAGAAAATACCTAATTAACGCACAATACAGAAATGGAAAAGGGGAGTAAAGGTATGTTCAAAAATTGCCAAATATTAGACATAATTTTTCATCTATTAGGGATTACATTAAATGCAAATAGACTAAACACTCCAATTAAAAGTTAGAGCTTGGCAGAATGGACAAAAAAAATTGAAATCAAACTACATACCATCTAAGGAGACAAAATTTATATTGAAGGAAAATTATTTGAAAGTAAAAAGATGGAAAATTATAAGCTATATAAACAGTAACAAAAGAAAGCTGTAGTAAGAAAGCTGTAGTAGCTATCCCACTATCAGGCAAAATAGACTCTAAGATAAAATTTGTCAGTAGAAATGAAGAAAGATACTTTAGGATGATAAAAGAGTTGATCCATCAGGAGGGCATAAAAATTATAAACATATATGTTCATAGCAACAGAGCACAAAATACATGAAGCAAACCTGACATAATTGATAGAAGAAAGAGAAGATGCTAGTTGGAGATTTTGATATCTCAGTTTCAGTAATGGATAGAAAAACTAGAAAAAAATCAAGAAAGGAATAGAAGACTTGAATAACATTATAATCAATTGGACTTAACTGATATGTATCAACCACTTCACCCAACACCACTATAATGTACATTCTTCTCAAGTGTGCAAGGATCATTTTTCAAAACAGACCATATGTGATAAAACAAGTCTCCATAAATTTTAAAGGACTAAATTTACACAAAGCATGTTCCCTGACCACACTAGAATATAGCTTATGATTATGCCTTTCCATAGTGGGGAAAATTAGTGCCAATATTCTTTATAACTAGGCTAAACTAAAAAAAATAGTATATGCTCAACTTATTTCCAAGTATAATCTTTCCACAGGAATCACACCATATAGATTATTTCCTGAGCCTACCTCACTTCCCTTTAGAAATATCTAACCATTATTGTGACAGTAAGTTACTATTTCCCAGTATGTTCTTCACAATAATAGTTCCGTGAGATATTAAAAGGTATTGTGTGAAAAAATGTTTCCATGTCCAAATATATTTCAAATAACATACAAACAGATTCTTTTGCTGTAAGAATTCTTGATTCTTTTAAAACTTTAATGGATGTTATTAGACTTCAAAAAATGATATAATATGCAGAATTTCCCAAACTTTTGAACGTAGAACTATTTTTCAAAAATTATTTTTAAGTCCAATTTTACACCAAAAATAATCTTTGAGGCACGCTAAATTAAATCTTTAGAACACAGAACAACAACAAAAACCTGTTATCCCCTTTGTGATTCATAATTCATAGACCTGAAAATGAATTTTGACAGTATTCTCAGAGATTGAAAAGGAAATTTCTTACTATCTTTCTTTTGTAAAAAAAGATGAGGGTTTTGTTTTATTTATGAGAATTCTTATTGGCACATGCTATGTATCAGAAAGTAGATTGAACTTAAAACTGGAACAGAAAGGGAAGTAGTCACTTGGGCTTTTTAGTCTTATGAAATTACTAGCAGCTTACAAGCTTAGGACGTTGGGAAAGTTACATAACCTAACAATATACATTTTGTCCTCTTTAAAATACACTGATAAAAAATACCTAGTACAGGGGCTGGGGTTGTGACTTAGCGGTAGAGTGCTCTCCTAAAATATGTGAGGACCTAGGTTCAATCCTCAGCACCACATAAACATAAATAAATAATTTTAAAAATAAGGCCTAGTTCAGAGAATGGTTCGGAGGAGTAGCAGAGATAAACATCTAATTATTAGACATCTTACTATGGCATAAGAAACATAGCATAACACAAGCATTTATTCATTTTTTTAATTTCATGATTAGCATAAGTAACATATCACAGTAAGTTCAAAAAATACTTGCGTCTATACTCTAACAATTTCTCAGAAATTATAGAAGGTATTTACTTTCAGTTATTTTTTATAGTTTGCTGTTAAAAAAAATGTAGCCATTAGTGAAAAATGCCGCAAACACAACAAAAATAAATGGCTCATGTGGAACTTATGAGCTATGGCAATTCTTTCATTTGTATGAAGATGTACAATAGGAAAATAAAATGTCTTGCACAAGGGAGGAAAGAAACCATTGCCACATATGGCCCTGGCCCAGAAATGTGGTCTGAATGTTTGTATTTCCTTGAAATTCATGTTTTGAACTCCAAACCCCCTAAGTGAAGTATTAGAAGATGAAGTCTTTGGGAGGTGACTGGGCCAGGATGGTGGATTTTTTATAAATGGGATCAGTTCTCTTATTTAAAAATTCCAAAAGAGTTCCCTTGTCCTTTCTCATGTAGGGTAACAATGAGAACATGGCCACTTGAAAAAGAGAACGTGGGCCCTCACCAAATAGTAAATTTGCTGGTGCCTTGATCTGGGACTTCTTAGTCTCTAGAAATGAGAAATAAATATTTGTTGTTTATAATCCACCCAGTTTATGGTATTTTCCTATAGCAAATAGACTAAGGCACTCAGAGAGACTAAACCATAGAACTCAAAGTGAAGTCCCTGTTTTGGGGGCAAGTTCTGTGTGATTAAGCTATACTTTACCCATATTACTTCATTTTATTATCTTACCAGTCTTATGAATTTGCAAAACTTCTATCTCAACTTTATAAGGTCAGTAGTATTATTCTCTCTTTCATGATAGTACGAAAACTGAATGTAAGATAATTTGCTTGCTGAATCATTCAGAAAATGCATTCAGAAGTTATGAACATTAAATGAGTACATATTTATAAAAACACTTGGAGTAATTCTTAGCACATAATAAGAGCCAAGTAAATGTCAGTTATATTATTCTAACTATGAGATCTTGAGAATAGATATAACAATGATAGTTTTCCCCTATGTGGAAAGGGATAACACCAGAACTTACCTCATAGAAGTATTATGAGGATTTCACATACACAAGACCTGCACATATTAAGTTCTTTATAAATGTTAGCTATTACTGCTTTATTTTACGTATATTGTGTGGAAACTGAAGCACAAAAGGCATTAAGTAACTTGTCCAATATAATAAGAGCCATATTAGATCCACATCAGAATTCAGTAGCTTGAGAATATAGCATGGACATTTAGCCACCAAGTAGAACTTCATCTGATTAGCAAAGTTGGAGCAAGTGTTCTGTAAAACACCACTAAAATGAATGTATACCCACTGGGAAAGGAAGAAACACTCATGACCTCCACTTATTAACACATCAGACAAAGATGGTTCTTAAATTTAAGAAATTGTCACCTCAAAAGATCCAGAGAGACTATCCAGAAGAGAAAAAGTGATGGGACTGCGACATTTAATGAGTGGTAAATGGGGGCAATTATAACAGCTACAAGCCTTAAGATATAGAATATGAACATTGTGCCAGAGAAAGCAAGTTCCAAAGAAGAGGTTGCCAAATGAATGGGCTCATAATTCCTTCAAAGACCAATGCATTTGATAAAATATTTCTGTTAGATTAAGTGCTAAGTTCTCAATTTCAATATTGGGACTAAATGTTAAATTTCTGAAACAAGCTAATCTAATGCCCCACCATTGGATCAGAGAAAAGAAGTTGATTGTGTTTAACTCCACAACCAACCCAGACTCGTGCTTGGATGGGAGTAATAAAGTTTAGTTAATATCCACAGATTCTGTGGATGTTTGAGTTTGGGACTTCAATTGCCCACCAAGCCAACTTCAAGTCAACAGATTATTTTTCATAGTTCCTTATTTCATCTTTTCTCTTTCTGTTGCCCTCTTATGTTGTTTATAACCTGTGTTATAAGCCTAAAATTAAGGTGTAATATTTGTGCTATTTAAACATCTGGTGAAACTTAAAGAGATTCAAATGTCCTTACTGCAAATTCCTGCTCCCAACCTGCTCCGACAAATAAGGCCCCCAACCCTCCTTGTCAAATGAACCAAGTAGCAGTTCCTGCTTATACCTGAGTAAACAGTTTCAGTTTGCTGCCAGCACATAGAATTATTCAAATAAACCAATCACATTTTCCTTAGGTAATAGGGGTCACATCACTCTCTTGATATTTTAAATGTTGCCTTCCACAACCCTGGCATGTCCACTCTGTTCTTGTGCATAACCCCATTGTATCATTCCATGGCATGCTATGTCTTTTTCCCTGAGGCTGTGATTATGCTATTAATAAACTGCTATAGATGTCATCTGTCCAGCATCAGGTATCATATATTTGGCAGTCCTTAAAACCCTAGAACATGACAACTGAAACAATTTTCACCATGAACAAAATAGACCAACCATGAATATTACTCAGCATTAAAAAAGAATAAAATCATGGTATTTGCAGGTAAATGGATGGAGTTGGAGAACATAATGCTAAGTGAATTTAGCCAATCCCCCCAAACCAAATGTGCCCAATATCTTCTCTAATATAAGGATGCTGATTCATAATGGGGATAGGGGGAAGTATGGAAAGATAGGGCAAAGGGGAGAGAGGGGAAAGAGAGGGGTGTGGGTGTAGTAAAGATGGTGGAATGAGATGGACATCATTACTCTAAATACATGTATGAAAATACGAATGGTATGACTCTACTTTGTGTTCAACTAGAGATATGAAAAAAATGTGCTCTATTTGTGTAATATGAATTGAATTGCATTCTGCTGTCATATATAACTAATTAGAATAAATAAAATAAAATAATTTAAAAAAGAAAAAAGAGTAATAAAAAAATAATTGCTATTAGTGCACTACAGCCAAACATGATATATTCTGGGGTTCAGCCTATGCTTAGCAAATGGTCTCTGCGGTTCTCACCTGCAACATTAGTGACAAAACGGTGTCTTATCCAGTGAGAACTTACGTTCCACTCACCAACAAGCAGGCAAGATTTTCCTGGGCATCATGTCTAGCCTCATAACCATCACTATGTGTAAATCACTTGCCATTGTGCACCCCTAGGATGCATGGGCCTGACAAGGACCCATTGTAAGGTTTCTAGAAAATTAAGATGCCAACACTGAAGGGAAGAATAAATCAGGGCACCCCAGTTGCCTAACAGGAGTCATTGTGGTTCAGGCAAATTGTAGCTTTTCCTGTCCCCTGTGCTGCTGCTTTCTTTACTGCTATCATGTGGGTTCTTCTGATTCCCCAAGATATCAATGGGATCTGTCCTAAAATTAGGTTAATGGGTGCTGAGACAACCAGAAATTTAGGCAAAGCATTACTTCGAATAGTTAAGGACAGATCTCTAATGGACATGGAAGCTCCAACAGAATGAGCAATAAATTCAGAGTACTTATGTCTTTAATACAAATTGTCTAGGAAAAAAATGTGACTCCATGGATCATATTCCCATTTACTATAGTTAATATATCCCAGTATAAATCCCAATATAAATCAAAGCATGACTTTCTAGGATTGAAACCCATTACACAAGATCTATGCAGTGAAGGGATCATTTTCTTTACTGTTTCTCTTCTAACAACCCAATTGCCTGTGTTTAAACTTGAAAATCATGGCATCTCACAATAGGTTATCAAAACCTTAAAGATGTATTCCCATCCATTAAGGCCTCTATACCCAATACTCAATATTACCAAAACTGCCAATGCATCCAATCAGCAACATATATTTAGCTATGGTATTTGACCAACAAATTATGTGTGGTGCTTATTTAACAGTCTCAATCATTAATGTCCCTGAGATTCCTTAATTTACAGGGGCAACCTCCTTCACTTGTAGAGACAACTTCCTCTCATGCCTCCTAGAGTTTCTTGACCAACCAGATAAACATGAGTTGCCCACATAAACTTTTTTTCATAAGTAATAGAAATTTATTTCTCATAGCTCTAGAGGCTAAGTCCAAGATTAAGGCACTGGCAGAGCCTCCCTGCTCCATATGTAGCATCTTAATGCTGGATCCTCACTTGATAGAAGGGGAAAAGGGGAGGAACAGCTCACTCAAATCTCTTCTATAACATCATTAATCCCATTCCTGAAGATTTCTGCCCTCACAACTTAATCTAAAGGCCATATATATCCTAATATTTCTTGTTATCAATTAAGTTTCAAAATATGAATTTGGGGGAGAAACAAACCATACCAAATATTAAATTGTTTTCATAGATTTCTGATGCAAGAAATTGCCCTCTGTGGCCATGCCATTAGAGCAATGTGATGGTTAATTTTATGTATCAATGTGGGCCACAGGATGCCCAGATACCTGGTTAGACATTATTTCTGGATGCCCATGAGGGTGTTTCTAGAAAAAAATAGCATTTGAATTGGTGAAGTGACTAAAGCACAGCATTCTCTCAAGAGCAGGTGGGCATCATCAAACCCATGAGGGGATAAGTAGAACAAAAAGATAAAGAATATTCAATTAATTCTGTGCCCTACTGCATGAGCTATAAATTGATTTTATTCTTCTCTTAACATTCCTGATTCTCAGGCCTACAGATCTACACTAGATCTCCACCATTAACTCTTTGGGTCTCAGGTTTTCAAACTATACCACCAGCCTTCCCATGCCTCCAATCTGTAGATGGCAGATCATTGAACTTTTCAGCCTCCAAATGCTTGAGCCAATATCTTATAATAAATCTATTTCTGGATATACAATAGAAAAATACAACATATAAATAGGTTTTGTTTCTCTGGAAAATCCTGATTAATAAAATCTGAAATTACTCACCACATACTGATCTCTTCTGGAAATAAAGACTCTCTCAGACCCTGGACCTATGACCCGTGGATTATAAAATCAGCACCCTGAAATCTTTACGTGGCTACCAAGGACTAATTGCTACAGAAAGAAACCAAACCTGGACTCTCAGTTATATTATCCCTGTAGGAATGAATGGTATCCCCTGCTTCAGTACTTTTCCAAATTCCATGGTGCTAGAGAATTTCTTTCCTCGCCCCCCACCTTGGGATCAATTGAGTGGACAACAATGGAAATTCATGCACTTTATAGATAATATTGCCACCTGTATAGGTGATAGCTCAGTAGAGAGTTGCTGCCATTTCATCTCTTAACCAGAATATCTCTGATGAAGTACCAAACTGAACAGTCAAAATAAATGACTATATTTCATTCAGCTACAGGATGCCCCAGTCAGCACATGGCCCCACCTGCTCCTTTCTGCAAGTTCTTGGTCCATTACCTAAGAGTTATATCCTCTCAGGTAAAGAAATCTGGAAATGTCTTGTCATACAGATAACCCAGAATATAAATCAAGGTAAAATATGTCTCTATATAAACTAAGGCCCAATATAAGGCCTCAAGAGAATAATCCTTATCACAGCTTCGGATATTGCTGATAGTGTCCAAGGTACTCCACTTTTTATAACTCACAATGTTTGGCTCTTGAAAAAAATATTCAATGGAATTTCCACCTCCCCTATATGTCCCAACAACTGGTTTAATTGTGAAGTTCAAATCCCCTCAAAGAACTCCTATTTAAGTTAAAGGTAGCAAGTGTACTCACCCGTTGGGTGTCACTATTGCCATAGGCATCAGTCTAAATTCTGACAACTGGGGATATGTGTGTCCTTTATCAATGCTGCACAGACCCTTTAATTTACTTTATTGGTCATTAAGGAGTACACCACTAAAATTCCTGGTCTTTACTATCAGTTCCCATTTGGCCCTCTACATATTTGTCAAATACCAACTTTGCTTCTTAAGGAAGCACTTCCCCTACTGCCTAGAAGTCCCCAACATCAGCAAGGTTTAAAGGCATCAAGAAATCGGTTGTGGTATAAGTCCTAAAATTATAGTCCAATATTATGTGCTGCTTTAACGTCTGGAAAAACTGGGCAAACCTCATATGACCTAATTGCAAGTTTCCTTCCCCACTCTGTTCTCTCAGATAAGTTCTTAAACAAATAACTCTCCTTATTGAGGAGACCATACACAATTCCTGCTTATCCCTGTGTGGTATGTTTCAGTTCCCTCTCAGCCTGAACTATTTAATGAAGCAAGCATACACTCCTGTGAGAACCATAGAATTACTCAGCCCTGTAAACACAACAAAACTTGCTTCCTGTAACCCACAGCTGTTGTTTTAGTGAGCCTTTTCAATGCTGTGACGAAAAAATCTCACAAGAACAATTTTAAGGAGGAAAAGTTCATTTGGGGCTCACAGATTCAGAGTTCTCAATTCACTCCTTTCCTCATGGCCAAAGAGTGGTGGAGGAAAATGGCTCAGAACATCATCCAAGGAAGCAGAGAGAGAGAGAGAGAGAGAGAGAGACAGATAGGTGGGCAGGGGAGGGGGCACAATACCTGACTCTCCTCTCATGAAGGACAAAATAATAACCTCAAAATCACACCCCCCAGGACCCACCACTTCCAGCCACACTATACGTGTCTACAGTTACCATCCAGTTAATCCCTATCAGGGAATTAATATACTGATTTGGTTAAGGCTCTCATAACCCAATCATTTCACCCCTAAGCTTTTTTGCATTATCTCACACATGAGCTTTTGGATGGCACCTGATATATAAACCATAATAGTTGTTAATCTGTTCTCAAATGCAAGATATGTGTGGCACTGTGTGGTAGGCAGTATCTTTCGTCCAAAGGAAATGAGTATATGGGATTAAATTTGCTGTTGATCTCATCCTTCCAGTGTGGGGTGCATTGTTTTGTATATACTCATGACTCTAGGGCAAGAATCCCCGCCCCCTTACCAAATGGACAAATGGGTAATTAAACATCCCCTTTCATTTGGGTCACCAATAAGCACTGAAGAATGCCAAGCAACTATCCTTTCAGGAAAGTCTGTTGTCTACCAGGCATAGAAAACAGCAGGGGACAAGAGACACATTTTATTTGGAAGAAGTACAAGCTATGCCAGAGTAAATGTTGGTTTTGTGAGCAAATGATATACAAATGAGTCAGTCATAAGAATGTACCCTATATTATCTTCTTCTCTGACTAAAGTTGTGAGTTGTGAGAATTAAAGGACAGTAAAATAGGTGGTTTAAATACCATTTTCCAAAATGTTCTGAAGGAACCTCTGAGACAGGAGGTGAACGACTTAAAAGAGCAAGATAGCAGGTGGATAATGCACAAACACACATTTAAATAGAAATCAGAGTTTTATTTAAACAAAGGAAAATGTGTAAGAATGAGATCAAGGAAGAAAAGACCTGTTATAGATGGAAGAAACCATCATTTTATTCTTTTTGCTATATATGCTCATAGATCCTAATGAACAATGGGTCTATAAGAGATAAATGATAGATATGAGAAAAAATTCAAAGCATTAATCCCTTGCTTCAATTCATAAAGTTAGGATTGTTTGGGTATTTTTCTCTACCACTATACTGCAATTAATTGTATTTTAAATGAAATGATAAACCACCCTGAATATAAAGCGTCTCTACTTAACATGTGTTTTAGTTTTAATAAATTTTATAAACTATTACAAAGTTAAGATTCCATTGGCCTCTTTTAAATTCATCTCAGGACTGGGCTTGCCCATTCACTTTGAAGCCCAGCAACCTAAAAGAGGATCTTAAATAAACTTTAGAAAATTTGATCACTCTCTCCAACTATTTCTAGGAAGTTGATTCATACATTTTGCAGCAAGTTTTAGCTAGAACTTCAGATGACAACACCATAGTTTCAAAGCAGGTGAAAATCTGCAGATCTGGAAGTCAAAGTACTCATTCTTCTTATGACACTAGAATTGGAGCAAGAAACAAACATGAGAATCATTGTAATTCTTACCATGGAAGTATTTCTAATGTAATTACAACAATTTCCTTAGTGTCCTTAAGATAGAAGATGTGATACTGGTGATTGCAAAGAACTCCACTCCTGCCCTACTGTCCCTAAATGAGATTTGTCTTGATTGTCCACATCTCAGATAGATCCACTTTGGCTTTTACTTTGCTATAGGAATGGCAAAGAACTTAGGATTTGTAAAAGAAAAAAAAGTAAATGTGCACAAGGCATTAACATAGCATATTGCAAAAGAATAGTAAAACAAATAGTGTTACTTTGACTTTGAAATTCAGAGTTGGGAGATTAATAAATGATGCACATTATATTTGAATTGGTTATTGTTTTTCCCTCATGAAGCATCTAGCAGCATTCTAAGTACATAGTAAGTGCACAATAAATTCCTAATGATTCCTTTTACTATTGTACAAATAGATTACTGAACAAATTGCTCACTATTCATGAGGTGAATTGTTATTGTTAATAATTGTTATTATTCTGCAAGATACATTCCTAATCAAAAAATACTCATATCTAATGCTAAAGAACATAAACCTTGGCAATTTAGCCTGAATTACTTCTTAATAATACTAATATGGATAGGCAGAATTAATATTATCAAAATGACCATACTACCAAAAGCACTATACAAGTTTAAATCAATTCCAGTCAAAATCCCCAATAGCATTCCTCATAGAAATAGAAAAAGCAATCAGGAAATTCATCTGGAAAAATAAGAGACTCAGAATAGCTAAAGCAATCCTTAGCAGGAAGAGTGAAGTAGGTGGCATCACTATACCAGACCTTAACTATACTACAGAGCAATAGTAACAAAAACAGCATGATATTGGCACCAAAACAGACCGGTAGACCAATGGTACAGAATAGAGGACATAGAGACTAACCCATAAAATTACAATTATCTTATATTAGATAAAGGTGCCAAAAACATGCACTGGAGAAAAGATAGCATCTTCAACAAATGGTGCTGGGAAAACTGGAAATCCACATACAACAAAATGAAATTGAACCCCTATCTCTCGCCATGCACAATAGTTAACTCTAAATGAATCAAGAATCTAGGAATTAAACCAGAGACCCTGCTTCTAATAGAAGAAAAAGTAGGCCCTAATCTTCATCATGTGGGATTAGCCCCCAGCTTCCTTAATAAGACTCCTATAGCATA
The DNA here is from genome assembly GCF_047511675.1 of Marmota flaviventris. Taxonomy (NCBI): domain Eukaryota; kingdom Metazoa; phylum Chordata; class Mammalia; order Rodentia; family Sciuridae; genus Marmota; species Marmota flaviventris. The sequence goes on along the minus strand of NC_092518.1, from coordinate 108,200,925 downwards.
AAAATTAAAACCAAGAATCAACAAATAGGATGGATTCTAACTAAAAAGTTTTTTCTCAGCAAAAGAAATAATCTGTGAGGTGAACAGGGAGCCTACATCCTGGGAGCAAATTTTTACCCCTCACAAATCAGATAGAGCACTAATCTCTAGGATACTTCTAGATACATCTCAGAAGAGGATATACAATTAATCAACAAATATATGAAAAAATGCTCATCATCTCTAGCAATCAGAGAAATGCAAATCAAAACTACTCTGAGATGTCATCTCATTCCAGTCAGAATAGCAGCTATTATGAAGACAGACAACAAGTGCTGGTGAGGATGCGGGGGAAAAGGTACAATCATACATTGCTGGTGGGAGTGCAAATTGGTGCATCCAATTTCGAAAGCAGTATGGAGATTCCTTAGAAATCTGGGAATGGAACCACCATTTAACCTAGATATTCCTCTTCTCACACTATATACAAAGAACTTAAAAACAGCATACTACAGAGACACAGCCACATCAATGTTTATAGAAGTGCAATTCACAATAGCTAAACTGTGGAGCCAACCTAGATGCCCTTCACTGGATGAATGGATAAAAAAATGTGGCATTTATACACAATGGAATATTACACAGCACTAAAAAACAACAAAATCATGGCATTTGCAGGTAAATGGATGGCATTGGAGAAGATAAAGCTAAGTGAAGTTAACCGATCTCAAAGACACAAATGCCGAATGTTTTCTCTGATATAAGGGGGGTGACTCATTGTGGGATAGGGAGGGAGAGCATGGGAAGATTAGATTATTTCTAGATAGGAAAGAGGGGTGGGAGGGAAAAGGAGGGGGAAGGGATTAACAAGGATGGTGGAATGTGATGGTCATCCTTATACAAAATACATGTATGAAGATTAGAATTTAGGGCCAGCATACCTTATATACAAACAGAGATATAAAAAAAATTGTGTCATACATGTGTATTAAGAATTACAATGCAAAAAAGGGTACATGTATAATGGCATAAGTTGGCGTGAACATACTGTATTTACAGAGATACGAAAAATTTTGCTCTATATGTGTAATAAGGATTGTAAGGCAAAAAAAAATTTAAAGAAAAATAAAATAATAAAAAATAATAATATATATTTATTTTCCTTTTTTTTTCTAGTTCAGAGGAGGGGGAGTTCTGCTTGTGATTATAGAGAATAACCTAAACATTTAGTTTCAAACCTGTAAATTGTAAACCCTTAGACTATTGGAAGTTATTTATTATAAGAGAAACCTCATAAACCAGGGAGAAATTAAAATTATTTGCTCTGCTAAGAAGCAAAGAGAAGAGGAGAGGGGAGAATAGAAAGAAGAGGAAAAAATAGAAAGGAAGGGAAAAGAAGAGAGGAGACGAGAGGAAGAAGAAAAGAAAAAAAAAATAAAGATCCTTAGCCATAAGAAAAATTGAGATATCCTGGTATAGATAAACATGTTCTCTTTGAATCCTATAGCTTCAATGACCAGTGAAATATAAAATAGTTGCCAAAAGTGTTCCAAGCTCCAAATGGTAAGTTCTAAATTCAAACTTCTGACATTGTATTTCCTGACCTGTACTCTTGCTCTGAATCTATTCCCTTATTTTGCAATATAGTATGTAATATAATAACAAAATTCTACAAATGTGAAGAATAAATTTGATTTCATTGATTTTTAAATACATAAACATATGATAAATAAGACAGAACATTTTGTATGAACTTCAATTTCAGTTCTGTAAAAGAAAAAGAAGATAGAAAAACAAATTGAGATTATGACTGATTTATATTTTTTCTTCACACATTTTTATATTTCCAAAATTTCTAAAACAAGCAAAAAATAACTTCACTAAGAGGCAAAACGCCTTATAAGTTCTCTTTGGAGAAGGAAATCAAACAGAGAATTATGTGTTGCTACAATTCCAAAAAGTTTTTGAATTTCAACTTTATCTACTAGGATGCTGATTATCTAAAATCACATTTAAGTTTTCCTCATGTGATTACTTCATCTATTATTATCCAATTCAAAACTACTGAAAATGCTAAAGTAACCAGAATGCTTTAGGAAATTGAGCATTTTCATCACTATGTTCTGCTCATGTGAGAAAGAGTAAGAAAGATCAAAAGTGAAGACTCTATTAAAGACTTTTTATAAATTTTAGTAAAACAATCCAAAATCCCCAAATCTCTGCTTTCTAGCTGTCATGAGATAAACAGAGTTCCTCAACCATGCCCTTCTACCATGAGGATCTGCCTTACTTCAGACCCACAGCTATAGACTGAAACTCTGAGACCACCATGAGCCAAAACAAACTCTTCCTCCTCTAAGTCATTCTTGTCAGGTGTTTTGGTCACAGTGACAAAAAAAGTTGATTAACACAAAGAGCAAGGATCAAACTGAAAATAATACTGTCTCACTGCAATATTTGTGCAGATGTATGTGCAGTTTCATTCACTATTTAAGTGATTTACCCTCTCATACATATAATGAAGAGCCAATATAATTCAAATTTGTGCCTAGCAAAACTCTAAAAACTCCCTGTTGTGCACCTTTGGAGTAATTGGCAAATGGCTTGATGCTTCAATATTTTTTCTTATGTAATTTATACTGTTCAATCACTGAATATTTGATTAACCACCTATTGCAGAACCATTACTTATATTTAAAAGGCTTTTATTAAAGAATAAAATACTTTAAGTTTTCACAGTTTATCTATTTATTGTATGATTTCATACAAATTTCTGGTGTTTTCATCACCTATTTCTCACTGGTGGTACTTCATGACTTTGATTTGCATTCCTTAATGACAAATGACAGTGAACATTTCTAATGAACTATTCAAACATTTGTATATCTTCTTTGGAGTAACATCTATACAAGATATTTGCATGGGTTTTAAAAATTAAGTTTTGCTTAATTTTGCTGGGCACAGAGGCACATGCCTATAATCCTAGCAGCTTGAGAGGTTGTAACAGAAGGATTGAGAGTTCAAAGCCAGTCTCAGCAATTTACTGAGGCCCTAAGCAACTAACTGAGACCCTATTTCAAAATAAAAATTTTAAAAAAATTAAAAGGTCTGGGGATGTGGCTCAGTGGATAAAGTGCCCCTAGGTTCAATCTTTGGTTCCAAAAAAAAAATTGATTGTGTTTTTGTTGTTGAGTTGCACATGTTCTTTATATTTAAGTTTTAAAAACTACACCTGCATAAGATACATGATTTGCAAATATTTTATTTGATTTCTCACTTTTTTAGGATTTCCTATTTTCTTAATTTTTAAATTGTTTGACATACAAAACTATTTATTTTACTACTGAATATATTTTCTCTTTGTTCTAATTAGTTATACATGACAGTGGAATGCATTTTGACACATCATACATAAATGAAATACAACTTCTCACTCTTCTAGTTGTACCTGAAATAGAATTACACTGGTCATGTACATGCACATGGGGTAATAATGTCTAATTCATACTACTATCCTTCCTATCCCTATATTGCCTCTCCTCCCTTAACTCCCCTCTACCTCATCCAAAGTACCTTTATTTTTCCATACCCCTTCCCCTTTATTGTGAATTAGCATCCACATATCAGAGAAAACATTTGGCCTTTGGTTCCTTGGGATTGGCTTATTTTGATTAGCATGAAGTTCACCAGCTCTATCCATTTACCTGCAAATGCCATAATTTCATTCTTCTTTAAGGCTGAGGAACATTCCATTGTGCACACATACCATATTTTTTGATGTATTCATCTGTTGAAGGGCCTCTAGTTTGGTTCCATAGTTTAGCTATTGTGAATTGAGCTGATACAAACATTGATGTGGCTGCATCACTCTAGTATACTGATTTTAAGTCTTTTAGGTATAGACAGAGGAGTGGAATAACTGGGTCAAATGGTGGTTCCATTCCAAGTTTTCTTAGGAATCTCCATACTGCTTTCCATGGTGGATACACCAATTTGCAGTACCCCCAGCAATGTATGAATGTACCTTTGTCCCCACATCCTCACCAACACTTACTATTGCTTGTATTTTTGATAACTCCCTTTCTGACTAGAGTAGTTTTGATTTGCATTTCTCTAATTGTTAGAAATGTTGAACATTTTTTTTCATATATTTGTTGATTGATTGTATTTCCTTTTCTGTGAAATATATGTTCAGTTCCTTAGCCTATTCTATTGATTGGGTTATTTCAGGTGTTTTATTTTTGTTTTTGAGTTCTTTATACATCCTTCAGATTAGTGCTTTACCTGAGATGCATGTGGTAAAGATTTTCCCCCATTATGTAGGCTGTCTCTTCAAGTGATTGATCACTTCCTTTGCTAAGAAGAAACTTTTTAGTTTGAATCCATCCCATTTATGGATTCTTGATTTTACTTCTTGCACTTTAGGAGTCTTGTTAAGTAAATCAGGTCCTAAGCTGACATGATGAAGATTAGGGCCTATTTTTTCCTTCTGTTAGATGCAGGGCCTTTGTTCTACTGCCTAAGTCTTTGATCCACTTTGATTGAATTTTGTGCAGGGTGAGATATAGGGATTTAATTTCATTTTGCTACATATGAATATCCAGTTTTCCCAGCACCATCTGTTGAAAAGGCTAACTTTTCTCCATTGAATGTTTTCAGTGCCTTTGTCTAGTATAGGTTTACTGTATTTATGTGGGTTTGTCTCTGTGTCTTCGATTATGTACCATTGGTCTACCAGTGTGGTTTGGTGCCATACCATGCTGTTTTTGTTACTATTGCTCTGTAGTATAGTTTAAGATCTGGTATTGTGATGCCACCTGCTTCACTCTTCTTCTAAGGATTGGTTAGGCTATTCTGGGTCTCTTATTTTTCCAAATGAATTTCATGTTTTTTTTTTCTATTTCTATGAAGAAAGTCATTGGGATTTTAATAGGAATTGAACAAAATCTGAATAACACTTTTGGTAGTATGGCCATTTTGACAATGTTAATTCTGTCTATCCAATAATATGGGAGATCTTTCCATCTTCTAAGACATTTTTTCAATTTCTTTCTTGAGTGTTCTTTAGTTTTCATTGTGTAGGTTATTCACCTCTTTTGTTAGATTGATTCTCAAGTATTTTTTTGAGACTATTGTGAATGGGTAGTTTTCCTAATACCTCTAACAGTGGATTCATCACTGATGTATAAGAATGTGTTTGATTTATGGATATTGATTTTATATCCTGGTACTTTGCTGAATTCATTTTTTAGTTCTAGAAGTTTTCTGGTGAAGTTTTTTTTATCTTCTAAATATAGAATTATGTCATAGGAAAATAGTGATAGTTTGAGTTTTTCTTTTCCTATTCATATCCCTTTTATTTCTTTCTTCTAATTGCACTGGCTAGATTTTCTAGGATTATGTTGAATAGAAGTGGTAAAAGAGGACATCCTTGTTTTGTTCCAGTTTTTAGAGGAAATGTTTTCAATTTTTCACTATTTAGAATGATATTGGCCTTGGGCTTAGCAATAGATAGCTTTTATAAAGTTGAGGTATGTTCCTACTATTCCTAGTTTTCTCTAGTGTTTTGAACATGAAGAGATATTTTATTTTGTCAAATTCTTTTTCTGCATCTACTGAGATGATCACATGATTCTTTTTTAAGACTATTGATGTGGTGAATTATGTTTATTGATTTCCAACCTATGTTTCCAAGGAAAGTAAAAACTTGATATTAGGAGGAAGCTCTGGAAAAGAGTTGTGCTAAGATGGGATATTTCTGTCATACTTAGCAACAGTTTTTGACTGCCTGTTTTTTGATAAGGAAGATCTGGGAACAGAGCAAAAGTTTTCTCACTGAAAGCTTCTTTATTTATACTATACTAGGCTGAGTGTGGTGGTGCACACCTGTTAATCCCAGTGACTTGAGAATCTGAGGAAGGAAGATTACAAATTCAAGGCCAGCCTCAGCAACTTAGCAAGGCCCTAAATAACTTAAGGAGAACCTGTCTCAAAATAAAAAAAAATAAAAAGGGCTGGGGCCTCTGGGTTCAATCCCTGGTACCAAATGAAATTTTTTTTAAAATGTATACTACACTATGAGGCTGAAGGACATCTTTTTTATTGTTTTAATGTGTAACCCTTTTCAACAGAAAACTACACTTTAGCATACCCATCTACTAGTCATAAAATGATATTAAGAACACATAAACTAGATGGAATCCTGAAAAACACAGTTTTTTGTAAATTTTAATGATCATACCAAATAAAATTCTGAAAGACAATATGGTTCATGATATTCCCCAGAAATATGACCTTGGTTATTAAGAGATTAGAAAGATAACATGTCATAAACATAATACCTGTCCTTTCTGACTTGTAATGGAAAAGATACAGAAATATTAACAACTTTAGATACCCATAAACATTAGTTAATGATGATATTATGGTGAGTTATCAATGAACTCTAATTTCAAAATAAGTGATTGCTGACTTCAAGTCTTGAAAACTTCAATTTTTCTTGCTATCCAATGTTATAATAGAACACTTGTGCTTTCTTTGTCATTAGAAAAAAAATGTTTACTCCTAGAAAAACCTGGAAAATAAGTAACTCTCTCCTTCCTAAAACAAAATTCATCTGAAAAGCTTTTAAGGCTAAAGTAATTAATTTGTGTCTCATATTTCTTTTGTAGCTGAAAGGAAAATGCCAAGACTTATAGAATATTGGTTCACTTATATGTTAGAGTAAAATTGCCAATAAAATTGATATAACCCTTAACAGACTTTTTTTCATCAATTTTAAGTTCTACACCCAACATGCTTATGACCTCATTTCAATACACTAAAGGTTTAATACAATTGAGAAGAAAGGGAAATCGTTAATTTTTGGTCTAAATCAACAAGCTGCTATAATATATCAAGGCAAATTCTGAAACTTTCTGGGCCAATTTATCCATACATATAATACATTATAAACATCATAACCCATATGAACACAGGATGAAGAAATGTAGGCAGTACTAATTATTATAGTCTAACAGGAACTTCAGGGTTAGCAAAGACTTCTCAAGTCATTAGACAAGACAGTTCTCACATTTATGGGCATGATGTGATCAGTAACACAAGTACAAAAACTCCTGGTACCATTAGGAGAAATATTTGTTTCCCAAAAGTTATTCAGTTATACCAGAAGATGTTATACACCTTAGAGTTCAATAACATCCTCTTCTTTCAATAGATCTTTTTCTTCATTTTATTTTTAGAAATGTCTTATTTTGCATCAAAAAGAGGGAAAAGATCCATTTTGTCATTCAGTCAGTCATTCAAAAAATACTTTCAGTGTATCTTGTGTGACAAGAAAATAAAGAAATAGATGACTTAATTGAAAACCTGGTGAATGGGGTAGAGAAGAATTTAAAAAAAAAATAGGAAGTCATGTGGAGGAAAGGATAGACAGAGACCACAGAGCCTCCTGAGCCTTATAATAAGGATGATATAGTAAGAATAGGATGATCTGGGGCTGGGGATGTGGCTCAAACGGTAGCGCGCTCGCCTGGCATGCGTGCGGCTCGGGTTCGATCCTCAGCACCACATACAGACAAAGATGTTGTGTCCGCCGAAAACTGAAAAATAAATATTAAAATTCTCTCTCTCTCTCTCTCTCTCTCTCTCTCTCTCTCTCTCTCTCCCCTCTCTCACTCTCTCTTTAAAAAAAAAAAGAATAGGATGATCTAAGATTCTATAAATTCTGGACTTCTTTCAGGGGCTGATGTAAATGGGACAAAGGATATTCATGTGATTCATTTAGGTGGCCTCAAGAGCATACAATGAAAACATATTTGGGATATTGAAGGGTCTAGAAAGGTGATGAACTGATAAAAATTTTAGGCCCTCCCCTCCAGTCCTGCCAATTATTCTGGGAAACAGGACAATCTTGACTTATATTCATGGAGCTCTGGAACTTCCTCTTGACTCTTTTTGAATAAGATGTGGAGATATATACCTGACAAAATAGAACATGCATTTTTAACATTTTAGAAATACCCAACAGTGTATTAAATGAAAATCAAAGAAATAATTTTTACAACTATAAACAAAGCCTTACATATACCATTTGAGAGATTGAAAGGAGATGTGACACTTTGACAGATTGTCTGTTAACAAATTCTTTTTTTTTTCCTTGAGACACTATGTAAGTTCACAGGACTGGTAATTGCTGGTGGAATTTACTTCATGTCTTACAGATATTTTGTTGGGTAGCACATCAAGAAAAATATAATAATAATGTTTGGTTCACATTTATTCTTGAGTATCTACAATATTTAACTGTCCACCAACATAAAATCAAGTAACCTGGGGCATTGGCAAGATTTTATTGTGGCATTCTTCAGTAACTTTTATATACTGTTTCCTTTCATAATTTGAGACGCAATAATGATTTTTGTTATAAATTTCTTCATAAATATTCCTACTGATGGATGATGCATTTATTTAAGCATCAGTGGACAAATAAAGTTATCCACGGGTGACTAACAACCTTGAATAAATACCACTTCACTCAGTTGCTATCCATAGTACCTAAGAAATGCAATTACATGCTGGGACCTATTATCCCAATTAATGGACTGTTTTATATTCACTGTGCATTATACTTGAAACACTTTTAGAGTCCTGGCCTTCACTTAGCTACAGGCAAAGTAGAAATTTATAACAAATAACCAAGAAAAGACTTTCATTTACTTACCAAGATATGTAGCGTGTAATTATACTTTAAGCATAACTAGGCAGGGCTCAAAAATGCCCTTTGATTTAAACCACAATAAACGTATATTTTCTAAACTGTGACAAATATAATTTTGTAATGAACAAGTCATTTTGGGTTACTAAAACACTGGAGGTTTTTATTATTAACTATGTCTATCTTTTCCTTCTCACAACCATGTGGTCAAAGATTAAACTTGATTATTATTTATTACATTCAAAGATATTCTTATTATTCCAGGCATATGAACCAAAAGAGCAACAATACACAGAGCTCTTTGACTAGCTAGATGGGTGAACAAATAAAATAGTCTGCTAAGAAGTACACAACCCCTTGTTGTGTTGGCTACTTTGTAAAATGTCAGCCTGAGGCTATGTTTTACGGCATTGGAATTTGACCACTGAAGTTTAACTCTACTCCCTCTGGTGGTTTCCAAAGCTGTATTACCAAAGCTATAAAATAAAACACAGTTGTAATTCTTCTCCTTATTGTAAGAAGCATTGATCGCCTCTGATTGTATATTATAGCAAAGGGGCAGTCTATTACATAAATTTATTGCATTTTATTCCTGATAATTACTGGAAGTTATTGAACAAGGCAGGGAGTTATAGCCAGTAAGTTCCTGCTCTAGCTGAGGAAGCAAATCTACAGATATTTAGTGGATCTAAACAGCTGTAAACAACACATCCTGTTTACAGTGTACTAGAAATTTATAATTTACAGTGCATTTGAGGTTATTTTAAGAATCATACTCTCACTTCCAAATGTTTAGACTTGAAATATGAACTATAACAAAATGTCACACTAAATATATCATCTTTGTTTTTAAAACCAATTTGATAACACATAAATGACAAGTCAACCACTTGGATGTACTCTTTTACTTTCGTAAGACAAATGGGTATTATTAATTTTGACTTTAATTTTTTATATAGTGAACATATATTTTTGGCAATATTTATTTTGCATTTGTTATTACAATTATTTATTAATCTAATCTCATTTTGTTGTAGCAGAAAAACTCGCCAATAATAAAAGTATAACTAAATTTAAAAGCTTCAAGGTTACTGAGGAAAAAAAGAGAGAAATTAAAATACTTAATTTCTTTCTGAAGCATTCACAATAAAAAAGGAAAAATCAGAAGAAATTGGGAGTTGTTATAAGTATGTGTGCATGTTTATATACATATAATTTGTTCTATACAAAATATGAAATAAGTTTATGTTTGTACAACAGTCAACAAACATAGATTGGGAAATGGCTAGTACTATTCATTATCTTATTTATAAATCATTAAATCGTGTAATTGGAATGTCCCCTATCTTTAAATGGAGGACTAATAGCAAACCAATTTTCTCACAAACAACAACTCAGAAAAAAGGGTCTTGAGGCACAAGAGAACAAGCAAAAGCAGGCAAATACTATAGAGAGATTACAGTTGGAAGAAGGAAAGGACAATCCTTGAGTCCCATATTTTAGAGCTTTTTGCCTGAGGAAGGCCATAATCAGTGCCACCTGGGGTAGATAAAATTGAATAGAAAAACCAAAACCATAATGATTTGAAGGAACAGATTATTATAACAGATTTATGGGCAAAGACAGAAAATAGAAAGTGAAAAAACAGAGCCACAAAGAAGCACCCTAAACTCAATGTGTAAAATCCTCCTAAACTGCCTCCTGAAATACACATGTGTGAGGCAGATTATAAGAATCCCAGCTACACCTAAAAGATCTAAATATTTCAACTTCATCCCTTCCATGGGGGAGATAAGAGTTCAGCTCAATCAATTGCCTGCTATAACAAAAATAACAAAAGCCAATGTACAGAATTCAGACTTTCTCAAGCGTAACATTTATAATGGCCAGTATATAATCCAAAATTATTAAATATACACAAAAGGATAATACAACCCATATTCAAATGAAAAAACAATCGATTGATACTACATCAAGATTATCCAGGTATTGGAATTGGTTGAAAAGAAATTTTAATAGCTACAATAATTATGCTCAAAAAGCATAAAGAAAAATAGGCTTGTAAGAAATCTAGAGCTAAGTGTGGTGGTACATGTCTGTAATCTCAGCTACTCAGGAGGCTGAGGCAGGGGATCAAAGTGCCAGGCCCCAAGCAAAGTAAGATCTCGTCTCAAAAATAAAAATAAATAAATAAATAAAAAGGGCTGGGGATGTGGCTCAGTGGTAAAGCACCTCTGGGTTTAATCCCTGGTGCCAAAATAAATATATAAACACATAAATAAATAAAAGAAATTACATACTAGCAAAGAAGCACAAACTATAAAAATATATTTGAAGGAAGAAACACATTTCTGTAAAAAAAATTTACTGGGTGAACTTAACATCAAATAGGAGATTACAGAAGGAAAGGTGAATGATCATGTAGACAGATCTATAGGAATTATCCATATAATAAGCAGAGAGGAAACTGTTGAAAATAAATCTATAGCCTCAGTGACCCAAGGTATAATATCAAAATGTTAAACTTGTACATTAGTGAAGTATGAGAAGGAGAAGAGAAAATAAATCAGGAAAACAAAATATTCAAAGAGATAATGAAGGAAATTTTCTCAAATTTGGTATAAAAAATTAGAAACTCAGTACCTCAGAAAGTTCCAATCAAGTTAATATGAGAAAAACCGTACCTAGGCATAGCATGTCATTTTGCTAGAAACTAGACATAAATGGAAAATCCTGAAAGCAACTGTAGAAAAATGATAAATTACACAGAAGGGAAAATTTATACAAATTACTGTTGATTTCTCATAAGAACCAACAAAGGTAGACAACATTATAGTGATATTTTTACATAAAAAATAACAAATTTATTTATTTATTTATTTACTTATTTTTTGCATTAGGATTCTTAATACACCATTATATCATAATTTACCATATCTCTGATTATATATAAGGTACATATGTTGACACCAAATTCACATCTTCATACATGTATTTTGTATAGTGATGAGGGAACAAATTTGTTTTGAGGGAAATTCTTCAGGTTGAAGGTAAATGATACAACATGGAAATTTGAATCTTCAGAAAGGAACGAATAGCACCATGAGTGTAAATATATCTGTAAATATAAATTTTCCTTTCAGTAATTTTATAAGGCATATACATCTTACAAGAAAAATTATAATATTTTATTGTGGGGTTTATAACACACATAGATGTAATATAAATGACATCCAGAGCATAAAGGAATACTAGAATTAAAAGCTAAATTTAACATGGTTGTAGGATACAAGGTTTACATATAAAAATCAACCTCACTTTTATAGAACAGTAGCAATCATTTAGAAAATGAAATCACTTTTAAAATACAATTGCTTAAAGAAATTGAAATTTTAATTTTCCTTAAAAATAGGAACATATACCATATTCATGGATTGCAAAGACAATATGTTTAAGATGCCAAATCCTCAAAGTACATAGAGAGATAGGTAGATAGACATATCATTACATGTTTTATAGATTTTGACAAGTTGATTCTAAAACGTGGAATTCCAAATGATCTAAAATATATAAAGCAATCTTGCAAAAAAAGGAATAAAGTTATATGATATCAAGGCTTATTATAAAACTATAGGAATGAAGATAATATGGTATTGGCTTAAGGACAAGCCAAGGGAACAGAAATAGAGACCCTAGAAGAGACCCATGTTATATGATATATTGATTTTTTATAAAGGCACCAAAACAATTAAGTGGGCTAAAGACAATTTTCTCAACAACCAAGACTAGAACAAGTAAATATCTTCATGGAGAAAATTAATTCTTAAGATCTACTTCATATCACACAAAAATTTTAATAGAAGATGGGCCATAGCTTCAATGTGAAAAATTAAAAACTACATGGGCTGGGGATGTGGCTCAAGCGGTAGCGCGCTCGCCTGGCATGCCGTGCGGCCCAGGTTCGATCCTCAGCACCACATACAAATAAAGATGCTGTGTCCGCCGATAACTAAAAAATAAATATTGAAATTCTCTCTCTCTCTCTCTCTCTCTCTCTCTCTCTCTCTCTCGCTCTCTATCTCTCTGAAAAAAAATACTAAAACTATAAAATTTCTAGTAGAAAACAGAAAATTTTTGTCATTTAGGTTTTGGCATAGGTTTCTTAGCCATGACACAAAATCAATAGTCATAAAAAGTGATGAATAAAACCTTTTTAAAAATAAAATTTCTGCTCATCCAAAGATATAATTAAGTAAATGAGCAGGCAAAACACAAGCTGGAAGAAAATATTTGCAAAGCACAATCATGTAAAGAACTCATCTCCAAGATAGTAAAAATAATTCCCATAACTCAATAATAAAAGGACAAAAAAACAATTTTAAATGGAAAAAGAGTTAAAAAGATATTTTACAAAAGAACATATACAGATGGCCAATGCAGCACATGAAAAAAAAAAATGTTTGGCATCATTAATTGTCAAGAAAATGTAAATTAAAACCACAGTGATCTATCATGACACACCCTTCTGAATCATTAGTATTAAAATGACAATACCAAATGTTCACAAAGATATAGGGTGAACAGGAGTCTTATATTGTTAGGAGTATAAAATGATATGACTATTCTTTTTTTTTCCTGTACTGAGGAGTAAACAAAGATACTCACACATGATAGGCCAGCACTCTATCACTGACCTACTTCCCCAGCCCAAGATTATTACATTTTAAAAACATCTAACAGTTTCTTCAAAAAGTAAACATACATGCACTACAACCCAATGATTCTACTCCTTCATATTTATGCAAGAAAAATGAAAGACAGTATAAGGTTTTTAAAAGACAATGAATTTTCAAATCAGCTTTACTCATAACAACAAATCTGGAATCAACTCAAGTGATCATCAGTAGGAAAATGGATACACAGCCAGCTGAGGTGCTGCATGCCTATAATCCCAGTGGCTCAGAAAGCTGAGAGAGTAGGATCACAATTCTGAGGCCAAGCTCAGCAACGGATGCCTTAAACAATTTAACAAGACCCTGTCTCAAAAAAGTAAAAAGGGCCAGGGATGTGGCTCAGTGGCAAAGTGCCTTTGGGTCCAACCCCCAGTACTGCACCCCTAAGAAAAATGGATAGACAGACTAAAGTACATTCATACACTGCAATTCTATTCAATAGTAAAAGGGAATGAACCTCTGATAAATACAACATGAAAGGATTTCAAAAACATTTATCTAAATAAAAGAAGTCTTACAGAGAAGATCAGAAAATCTATGGTAACTTTTATATAAGTTTTATAATAGGCTAACCTATGGTACAAATTTTTTAAAAATACTTTCTTGAGGTGCTAGATGTAGTGATCAACTTAGAAGAAGCATGAAGGAACTTTCGAAGAAAATGTTAATGTTCTATATCTTCATGAAGGTTTGTGCTATTCAAGTGTATGCATTTATCAAAACTCAGGAAATGTTAAGTTGCTATCTGGGTATTTCGTTGTATGTCAATTTTCTCTAAAAAGAAAATTGCACATACAACCACACATTGAACTCTAGTTAATGATACCTATGCTAAAATGCTTAGGGATAAAGTGACTGATATAAACTCATCTTGAAATGCATCAAAATAAGGTATTTTTATAGGTCAGTAGAGGAATAGTCAGATAAATAAATATATGATGAAGCAAATATGCTGAAAATTATACTGTAATATTGAGATGATGGGTATATAGCTTTTCACTGTGTAATTCTTTCTACCTTTATATGTTTGAATATTTTATTTATAATGTTGGGAAAATATGTTGAGACTTGGTCTTTTTGGTTATCAACTACTGATAAATAAACTATCCACAAACCTGATGGATTAAGAGAAATTTTATTTTTCCTCATGATTTTTAGTGTCACAGATACAGAAGTATTGATTTGATAATTTTGCTCCACATGTTATTGACTAGGGTACTGTGCCATATGCAATTAGCAGATGGACCAATTTGGAGAGTATGCAATAGCTTCACTCAAACTCCTGGTCCTTTGCATAAACAGTTAGGAGTTTGGGCATACCTGGACCCCCTCTCCCTTTGCATGTCATTTCAAGTTCTTTCCAGCCATGTGATTGCACTTCTTACATGGCAGCTCAGGATTTTGAGAGTCTATGGTGGAAGCTCTCATTAAAGTTGCACAACCATATTCTGTTAATGATAGACCAGTCCATATTTAAGGAGAGGAATATCAAAGAACATGTAGCTATATTTAATCTGCCATATTTAGCACAAATATTTTAACTGAAGCCATGATGTTATGCAAGAGTTTGAACTACAACTGACTGCATATTTATTGATTCCCCATTATATGTGGTCAAACATTAGTGATACATAATTGTAAACATGATCTTTACCTTCAATGAACTTATACTTTAGATCAGTTTAGAGCATAGGTACATATAAACTTGTGATACAATATGATTCTTACTTTATTGGTGGTATTCAAAACAGCTGGTGGCATAGAAGAGGTAGTAGGTAGAAATCATAAAAATTTTCTTAAAAGATAAAAAAAAACTTGATTGATCTAAAAGCAGTATGTGGGAATTTCCTATTTGGGTAAATAGCAACCTCACATTCCATATTGTTATCTAGGGAGAAAGAGTACTAATTGGAGTCTATCTTTTTGCCCCACTATATCTGCATGTATTTCTACCATAGCACTTAGACCCTGAATTGTATCTCCCTCATTAGAGAAATATTCCCTTGATGGCAGAAATTACTTATATGTCTCTGTATCTTTGATGAATAAATAAATAATATCAATAAATTTTCATGAATATGATAACAGAATAAACTCCTAGCAGCTCTTCTGAGTTACTTGGGGATTCAACTCATTGGAATATTTTAACCTGTAACTTCAATTGGTTGTCAAGGCATGTTCCTAGCTCTTTAAGCATAGGGATAGAAACTCTCCCAAACATATGAAAGTGCCTCTATAGAGAGAATCAAAGGAAAAAAAACATCTGACTTAAGCCTCTATCTTGTGCTGGCATTTCCTCTTCCCCATTCAAAAGAGCATGAAAGTTAAAAAGTTGAAAAACATTTCTATAAATGAATTAATAAATGAAAAAGATAAAATAACAGGCAATAGTAAGTAGCTACAGGGCACTATTAATAAAATATTACGTTAATACTACTATGCTACTCTAAAGACACCAAGATCTAAGGCTTTTCATCTTAATTTTAAAAATTTAAAGCAAGCCAGGTGCAATGGTATATGCCTATAATCCCAGTGGCTTGGGAGGCTGAGGCAGGAGGATTGCTAGTTCAAAGCCAGCCTCAGCAAAAGCAAGGCACTAAGCAACTAGTGAGATCCTGTCTCTAAATAAAATACAAAATAGGGTTCAGGATGTGGGTCAGTGGTCAAGTGCCCCTGCATTCAATCCCAGGTACAAAAAATAAATAAATAAAGCAAATAAACACTAAGAAATGTCCTATAAACTATGGTGGAAAAACACTTAGTTTAAAGAACAATCAGAAAACGCATTATCTCTTCAAAGTACCCCAGTGACATAGCCTCTTTTATGCCCCTATTCTCAACAGAAACTTGATTCAGAGACATTCATATTATATTTTCCCATGACAAAGGACAGCTTCAGCCATTTCCCAGTCTAATGGACAATATCAAAACCCTTCTCTCAGACATCAACCTCCCTCTCTGTTCACATCTACTATTTCAACTATACTTAATAGCAAAGCCCTAGTTTTACATTATTATTAAAGACAGAAAAATATTTGCTCCTTAGCTCAGGAAATGTCCTCAGGATCATTCTGACACCTTCAATTTGAGAAGAGCCCAGATAGACAAAGCAAGTGTGCAATTTAACATAGTTATGAAATTCAGAAACACTGTCCATCACTGGCAGCCATGAATGGCTGTAATAACCAAATAAATAATAACCAAAGTAATGGCAACAAAGAATTGTGGTGAACCATGAACATAATCAAGCAATGAGTCAATAACTCCTGTTTTAATGAGGGCCTCAAGTTCTTCTTTAGCTATGTATCTTCTACTTCCATCTTTCTCTCCTGTGTAAATAATTTACATGCATATTTCCCCTCATTGTGAATACTTTTTATCATATTGACATAATTATATTTTCATGTGAATGAAGGTTTATCTGTATAGCACAGATGCTTAGGAGTAAAACTGAAGAAAAACAGAAATGAATTTTGATATGTTTATCTAAACTTCTTTTGCCCATAATGGAAGTTATTAAAATTATTTTAGTATTATGCATGACAGGTTTCCCTAAAGGTTGTTGGCTAAACAAATATGTATGTGATTTTTACTTTACATTTATTGACACATCATATTACTTTGGAGAAAATAAAGGATTTATCTTTCGCACAAAACCATTATTGCCATAATATTTCACAAGTGACTTGCCAATTTCCTTCATTATCATAAAATTCAAATTATCACTGATGATCATCCAAGTCAGAAGTAAAGACAGAATAAAAGGCATAAAATAAAAGGAAAATTTAAAACCATTTATCATTGTCCAAGTTTGTTTTCTAATATAAACAATTTTAGATTAAATGGTTAGAGATGTGGTCTTCTTTTAAAGTTTTTATAAAAAAATAAAATGGACTTATAATAACTCAGGATCTTATATCCTTGTAAATCTTAAATCTTTTCCCCAAATATTTGTATTTATTTTCTGCTCAATTAACATTTTTTACTGATCATATAGGAAATTGCTGTTACATAACAGCAAAAATTACTGAGTTCTTACAATTTGCCAAGAATTGTTTTAAGTGTTCTACATAATAATAAAAATGTCAATAATGACAGAAATATTTATTGAGTGCTTACTATATGTAATGGATTACTTACTTTATATGTATTAATTAATTTTAACAACCCTAGGACATATCTCTAATCAACTCTAATCATCACAATTTTACAGATTAGTTTAGATTAATCAAGATTAAGTAACACATGACATCAAAAGCAAGAAAAACAACAAAAAATAGTTCAATCCTACTTTATCAAAATTTAGGTCTTTTGTTCTTCAAAGGACACCACAAGGAAAGTGAAAAGACAGCCTAAAAAATGGGAGAAATTATTTGCAAATCATGTATCTGATAAGGAACTTATGTCTTGAATAAAACGACAGAAAAGCAATAGCCTAATTAAAAATGGGCATAGGTCACAAATATGAACTTTTCTTAAGAAGACATAAAATAGCCAATGTACATATGAATAAATGCTCAGCATCATTAGTCATTAAGGAAATGGAAATGAAAACCACAATGACATACCATCTTACACACATTAGTGTGGCTTGAATCAAAAAGATCATTACAAGTGGTGGACAAGGATATGGACAAATTGGAGTTCTCATATAGTTGTGGTGGGAATGTAAAATGGTGCCAATGCTTTGAAAAACAGTCTGTCAGTTCCTCAAAGTATTAAACAGAATTACCATCTGATTCAGCAATTCTATTTCTAGCTAATATCCAAGAGAAATGAAAGTTTGTGTCCACACAAAAACTTTCAAACAAATGTTTATAGCACTATTATTCATGACAGTCAAAATATGGAAACAATCCAAAACTAATAACATAACAAATGAATAAACAAAATGTGGTATATCCATGCAATGGAAAATTATTCAGGCATTTAAACAAATGAAAGTTTGGTTAATGTGAGAGCATAGATGAGTTTGGAAACATTGTATTAAATCAAAGAAGCTAATCACACAAAGTATAGAGGGCTTATGATTTAATTTGCACAAAATTTACAGAATAGGGAAATCTACAGCAGAAAGTAAACTAATTGTTACTTTTCATCCATTCACTTAATTAATTTTATTTTGAGATTGAGTCTGAATAAAGTGCTGTCCTGAAACCTGTCATCCTCCTTCTCCAGCCTTATGAGTTATTGCTGTTGTTTTGTGCTTTGTGATGGAACCCGTGTCCTGACCTAACTATAATTCTCATTTCCTCCTTTCTTCAACTCTTTCTTTGTTCCCTCTCTTCTCTTTTCCTTTCCCTGATGATAGCTAAAAGGTATGAGCATTTCTTTTTGTCACAAAAATGTTCCATGAATGTTTGCACATATATATGTATATACTATCAACAATTAAATTGTACTCTTTAAGTGACTAAATTGTGTGGTTTAAATTATGCTTCAACAAACTTGATTTTTTAAAAAACAATAATTTATTCAAGCTTTTACAGCTAATAGCAGAACTGAAATTCAAACTCAGACATTTGGGTCCCTGAATAAGAACTTGTAAATAAGTTTTTTTTTAATATTTATTTATTTATTTATTTATTTATTTTAGTTGTAGTTGGACACAATACCTTTATTCCATTCATTTATTTTTATGTGGTGGTGAGGATCCAACCCAGGACACTGCATGTGCTAGGCAAGCTTTCTATTGCTGAGTCACAATCCCAGTTTAAATACCATTCATACATATTATTTTGTTTATTTTTACAATAATCTAGACAGATGAGTATTATTAAATGTATTTTATGGGCAAATGAATAATGAAGTTAATATACATGGTCTCTGCCCTTAAGGAACTTCAAATCTAGCATAGGAAAAATGCATGCCTAAAAAAGCAAGAATTATGAAAGACAAAATAAAATGAGTAATATAAAAGTGATATAGAAAATTGATGTGCAGAGAAGGGATAAAAGAGGAATTTGTTGTATAAAAGTGTTATTATACAACATTCAAAAAACTTAGTAATAAAGCATTATAACTATATGAAGTAACCAAAAAGGACTAGGAAACAACATTTTTAGAAACTATGAAAAGGTTTTCACTGCTGCCTTTATATCTCACATGGCCTACAGAAGGAAATTCAAACTTACTGAAGGCCTATCATCATCTGGCCTTAAAAGAATCATCTAGCTTCTTCAGTGAGCGCTTCCTAACATAAACCCTATGCTCTAGCCATAGTAAACCAAATCTTTTCAGGATTCTATCTCTTCTGTCCTGGTTCCAGTAAGGAATGTTCATCTCTCCCTTCTCATGAAAAAAAGCAATTTTCGTGGCACAATTGAAATTATACCTTCACCACAGAGTTTTGCCCATCCATTTGGTATTATTCATTCCTTCCTCTGTCCTCTATATCAGCTTTCTGTACCACTATTTAAAAACATTTCACCTTACCTTGTTCCATCTTGCATTATGCTGTTTTTATGCATACATCTCCTCCTCAATCCCCCCTACACTATAGACTCCCCAAAGGCATACCATCATATATATGCATTAAACTCTAGTACTCTAACTATCATAAATATTTGTTGTATAAATGACAGTAAGTACTTAATATCAAGTATACAGTTGTTCCTCCTATTTCACCTGCTTATATTTGGATATTACTCTCTCTAAACTGTTAAAGATCCCATTATAAACTGTCATTATTAGCTTATCATGGACTAGAATGCCTCTCAAGTGTGTTGCCCTCTGGGATCTGACTTCATTTTGCCTCTGTATCTATAACACAGAGCTTGTCACTCATTAGGCTCACAGTAAAGTGTTATTGAATGAATGAAAAAACGTTTAGAGGACAATGTTTTTCCTACAAATACAGAACATGCTCACATAAATATTATATCTAAAAATGCAGGTGACACACATAGCATATGGCTTAAAAGTTGCCTAAGTACAGATCAGTATCTAAAACTACAAATATTGTTTTGTCATTCTCATTTCCCTTAAATTGTGCTGTCAATCTCTAATTTCAGGACATTTGTTAGCATGGTTGTTTCTAAAATAACCCAAGAGTCTTGTTATAATAGGAAATTAACATTAAAAAACATTTAAATGTGTATCATATCAAAAAATGAAGTGTCACCATGAATGATATATAATTAAGGCTAAAATAGCAAGTAAACTATAAGCAAATATTTTTAAGGCCTTTATTTCTCACAGAAAGATTCAGGAAGGTTAAAATTTCCACAGTTCTTCTTAGCCCATTTTATTTTAGAAAGTTTTGAGGAAAATGTGTCACTGTTTTGTGGTTAATTTGGCCTAAAATACATATCCTAGTCACTTAGAAATTATTTATATGCTTTTCTCACTGTTAAATGATTCAAAACAATTTGGTTTTAAAATGTCAAGCTTGTCATGTATGCAATACTGAATGGTGAAGTGTGACATTGCCATAATCAAGTAAGTTTGATTTTTAAAGTTGGAAAAATATATTTATGGAAATTTAAAATAGCATATTTAATATAGTATACACTACCAGAATTTCTGTTTCTTGTAAAAGTGAAAATTCTGATGTATATTTTTCTCTACGGCTATAGATACTAAAGGTTCAGGCAGTCAGAGAAGGAGAAGGGAAAGGAAGAATGAGGAACAGGTTGTTCAGGTTTCTTAGCATTAAGAAAAAAATGCTCTGTTGTAAATATTTATTCTTGGTATTCCAAGAAGAATCACACAACAGAAACGCTATTCTCCAACATGAAGAGTCAGGAAGAAATTATACCTCATCTCAGTAGTTAATCCATGCAAGCCTGATTTTTTTTATTGTGATAAAAAGCATTTGATGTGAGATCTACCCTCTTAAATCTTAAGAGTATAGTACAGTATTGTTAACTATATTGCTGTACAGATCTCTAGAACATTTTTGTCTTGCATGACTGAAACTGTATACCCATTCAATAGCATTCCCCTTTGTCCCCTCTCCCCAGTTTTGCTGGCAACAACCATTCTACTTTCTATTTGCATGAGTGCAACTACTTCAGATATTCCATATTAGCGAAATCATGCATTAATTGTCCATTTTTGACTACCTTATTTCACTTATCATAATGCCCTCATGGTTCATTCATGTAGTAGCATATGATAGAAAGTCTTTTTTTAAGGTTGAATAGAATCCCATTGTATCTATATACCATATTTTCTTTATCCATTTATCTATGAATGAGTACTTAGGTTGTTTCCACACTTAATGTATGCCATACATGGTGATCAACTAAAACCATATTAAAAACTTAAATGTCAAAACTGTAAAATTCCTAGAAGAAAAGCTTCATGACGTTGGTTTTGACAATGATTGCTTGAATAATAATAAATAGTTCTGTTATTTATTCAAAAGAACTGAAATCAATATCTTGAAAATACATTTGCACTGTCATGTTCATGACCCTGAAATCATATTAGAAATAATCAAGGCTACCCTACAATCATAGGCCCAGAATGCAAGAGCCTTGAGGAAGAACACTTTCATAGGAGGGATCACTATTGCCAGGCCCTGTTTCATATGTAGTCTGTGCTCCCCACTCTCTGTCACTGTGACCCCTGGCTTCCCCAGGTGTGGATCCAGAGGACACCACGCCAAAGAAAGTTTTAGAGGTGTGACTGACTCTACTTATTTTTCAAAGGATACATCTGAAAGCTATGAGGCCCACACAAACAATAGCTGCAGGGGACTACTACTAGAGTCCCTACTAGGAAAACATTCAGCAGATCCACAGAGGGTGGGGCTACCTCTGAAACTGCAGACCAGTAGAAGCACTATAATCAATTCTGGAAGACCTACAGTCAGAAAACTCCAACCTGTGATAGCTGCAGCATGGGCTGCACTCAGCAAAACCATAGTGGCAAGGCCACCCAGAGATTTTGGAACTCCACTCCTGCATGACAAACCTTTAAGGGACTGTCCCAATGTGTCTGGAAGAGGAGTTCACCACCTCAGTGTGTCCAGAAGCTAGAACTTTTGCCCTAATGGATCTGGAGAGCAGAGCACACAGCCAAAAATTATTCTCAAGCCTTTAAGTATCAGACTTGATAGGATATGTAACTTCTTTCTTCTATATGATCTCTATCTTTCAGAATGGGAATGTCTATTTTTGTCTATTCCACTATTATATATTAGAAACACATGTTTGATTTTATAGATTCATATCTTGAGACTAATTTGCCTTAGTGTGAATTATACTTTGAGCCTCCTCATATTTGATTTAGATAGTATTTAGATAAAAAGTTGTAATTCTTGGTAAATGCTAAAGTGAGTTAAGCCTTTAATGGTTACTGGGATAGAATCTATATATTTTGCAAATGAGAAGTACATGAATCTGGGGGTGGGGGTTGGGAATGCGATATGTTGTCTGAATGTTTGTGTCTTTCCAAAATTCATATATTGAAACCTAATACCTAATGGGAAGGCATTTGAAGGTGAGTCCTTTGAGATGGAATGAGGAATGGGATTATAGTCCATATAAATCAGGCCAAGGAAAGGTTCTCTGTCCCTTGTATTATGTGATGACACAGAGGGAAAAGCACTGTCTATGGGCATGTGAACCCACATAAATAACCAAATCTTCTATCATCTCTTGCCTCCAGAACTGTGAGAAATAATTTTTGTTTTTATATCCACCCTATTTTATGGTGCTTTTAAAAAATGCAATCTGAATGGACTAAGACAAATCTCTTAACTGGTGTTTGTATTTCATTCTAAGAAAAGTGGTCCATCTATTATTGTTGATTTAGTGTTTCCATGGAAGGAATAAGAATCTGAAGCTTCCTATTCAGCTATCTTGCTGATTTCACTCTTGGGCAAGCCTCATCTTGACTGGTAGGGTAAGAACAGAAATACTTGGGAATATTGTTTTCATTCTTGTGGAAAACACATGAATAATTGTAGGTTAAACTAGGTTTTTTCAGAACCCAAATACATGTGCCTTATGCTCATTTTAATAGTAATCAAACACCTAAACTTTTATCTGTTTTTACACCAACATACTTCACTAGAGAAAGTCCTAGCTAGATATCCTTTAATTTTAACCTAGTGAATCCTAAGTTTTCAATTCTGTGCATATTTTAACAAAATTGACACAGGTGTTATAAAATAAGTTTGAAATCTTAATCTAGAACTTATATAGTATTATATTAATTGCTATTGTTACAGTATAATATGATTATACCATTTTAATTATATATCTATACTATATTTAATTTGGGAGAAGGTACTGGGGATTGAACTCCGGGGCACTCAATCACTGAGCCACATCCCCAACCCTATTTTTCATTTTATTTAGAGACAGGGTCTCACTGAGTTGCTTAGCAACTCACTTCTGCTGAGGTTGGCTTTGAACTTGTGATCCTTCTGCCTCAGCCTCTGAGCTGATGGGATTACAGGCGTGTGCCAACATGCCTGACTTATATTTAATTTTTTATATTAGTTCCACATGTAGGATGATGACAAAAAAATGGATCTGCTTTATTTATTTAGTTATTCATTCATTCCTCCCTTAATTCATTATTAACATACTTTGCATATGGTCAGGGCACCTAGGAGAAACTCAAAGTCCTAGAGATTAACAAACTAAATCCTAGGGCCAAATGGAATTTTCACCTGCTTTTATTAAAGAGTAATTGGAATATGGACACATTTATTCATTTATATATTACCTAGATCTGTTTTCAAGATACAATGTGAAAGTTGAATAGTTTCTACTGAGACCAAATCCTTAGAAACCTAAAATATTTACCATCTGTCCTTTACAGAAAAAGTTTTCCAACCCTTGTTCTATGCTACAGATAGTATTGCCCTGTATAGATGGTCTTCATTATATAAAATTGTAACATTTCTAAAAGTTCAAATTATGTTTCTGTGAATCAAATTATGTTATAGGAACCACATCTCCTTTTTTTTTCCTTTTTTAATTTATTTGTTCTTTTTATATATACATAACTGTAGAGTGTATTTTGACATATTATACATACATAGAGTAAGTATAATATGTTCTAGTTCGGATCCCATTCTTGTGATTGTACATGATGTGGAGTTAAACTGGTCATGAATTCATATATAAGGATGGGAAATCTATGTTCAATTCGTTCTACTGACTTTCCTATTCCCCTCCTCTCTTCCTTCCCTTCATTCCTCTTTGTCTAACCCAATGAACTTCTATTCTTCCCTTCCCTTTTTGTGGGTTAGCATCCATACATCAGAGAGAATATTTGGCCTTTGTTATTTGGGGACTGGCTTATTTCCTTTAGCATGATATTCTCCAGTTCCATCCATTTACGAGCAAATGTCATAATTTCATTGTTCTTTATGGCTGAATAATATTCCATTGTGTATATATTCTACATTTTCTTTATCCATTCATTTGTTGTGGGATACCTAGGTTGGTTCCATAGCTTGACTATTGTGAACTGAGCTAATATAAACATTGATGTGGTTGCATCACTATAGTATGCTGATTTTAAGTCATTTGGATACAAATGGAGTAGTGTGGTAACTGGGTCAAATGGTTCCATTCCAAGTTTTCTGAGAAACCTCCATACTATTTTCCATAGTGGTTACACCAATTTGCAGTCTCACCAGCAATGTATAAGTGAACCTTTTTTCTCCACATCCTCACCAACATTTATTGTTGCTTGTATTCTTGATATTGAAATTCTGACTGGAGTGAGATGAAATCTTAGAGTAATTTTAATTTGCATTTCTCTAATTGCTAGAGATGTTGAACATTTTTCATATATTTTTTGACCATTCCTATTTCTTCTTCTGTGAAGTGTCTGAGAAATCACTTCTCTTAGTTATTTCACACACCAAGGAATCATTTTGTAGTGCAAACCAAACATGAAACATGTTCTACTATTATTGAATCCAAAAGACCTTCCTTATAATGGTACCCATATAAGGGTGGATTGATGTGCCAGTGGAAATACTTCATAAAATGATTTGCTCTTAAGAAAATGAAATATGTCTTTTATAACCCACTGTTCAACTTCTGTCTTTTAAAAATAAAAATTACATAGACACGCCATATACCAGAAGCTAAGAGTTTTAATTATGAATAGTCACTTTTACATATTGGAATACTTAGTGTTCATTTAAACCCTAATTATAATTACTTCTTAATTTCGTGCTCTATTTCTTTTAAATATGTATTTTTATATAACAGGGTGTCTTAAAGTAGGTGTCAGTTTGCCTCTAGTTAGAATATGTTTATGCACACATATAGTATATTTTATACATATAAATATATTTTCCTTGAATAATTGCAAACAAGAACCTAAAAGCCTTAGAAAAAATTCCTGTATTTGTATCATGGTTCTTTTTATTTTCCAAAATGCAGCCATTTTAATTAAAGAGATCTTTATAAGTGATAAAACATATTTTATTCACTCATGTGTATATTTTAAATAGAAGAGATAACTTCAATAACCAAACAAGATGATGTTCAGAAGCTACTGTAGTGGAAATCATTTGACATGTTTCTTTTTCCATTTTCTGGTTCCCTGGTTAGAAGTAGGAGGGAATCTGAATTTAGTGTTTCTTAGAAATTGCACATCATTACAGATTTATAAATAAATGTCCAAGTTTTTCATAACAAAGCTAATCAGCTTTTCATTTTGATTTTTGTTATCAGTAATTAGCTCATAGAATGGCTTTGCCTCCATCACTGAAAAAAACATAATTAGTGTTGCAAATGAAAGATAAGTATTCCACTATTTAAAAGTGATGGCCATGATTAACAATCTCAGATGCTGACAGACAATGCTTGTTTGCCTGTCCCTTTTTCAAAACATTGACTATATGGTTTTTAATAGTGAATTTTAAAAACACATATTTTGTTTTAGCAGCAAATATTTCTTTGATGTCATTTCACTGGCACACCAAGCCACCTCTGTGTGCTACTATAGAGTCTTCAACCTTCAGAGTGTGTGCTATCACACTATCACATATACCTTACATATTTTTATTTAAATAAGATTGGATGCTTCTAATCTTCCCACTTCTTTACTTTATCAGGCAAACATAGATCAAAGTGACCATGGAAATCTTTCTGAAAATGTTTCAATGTTAGAAATTCTGCATGCTTTACAATGATTCTCATGGTGAAAACAATCTGTTAGTAGCAATCCATTGATTTAATAACTATTCTGCTTTTACCACGTTTAGCTAATTCAGATAGCAAGTATAATTGTGGGTTCCAACCTGAGCCTACTGAAGCTTCTGAAATAATTCAGAGTAAGGGAAAAGTTGACTTATTTTTCAGGCAGTTCACTTATCATCTTAATTCTTTAAACAAGCCAATAATACTTAAGCCTTAATTTAATTTAACCAATCAATAAATATTGAAGATCAGTTCTGCCTACACATATAAAAATATTGTATTGGTCATAGATAAATAAAAAGCCATTCTTGTTGTCAACAAACTTGACCTTTAGTAAAAGATAAAGGGGAAATATCTAAATAAATGCAATATAAAGCAAACCAGTATATAACTGAGTAATCTACAGATATTTTATAAATAGGTAGCTTTAAGGGTAAGCCACATTTGATTATAATTATAATCAATTTATTATAGAAACAGATATTTAATGTCTGTTTTCCTCAGTAGAATGTAATGAAAGCTGCGACTATACCTTTCTTATCTTTAGCACAATGGCTACAATGTAGTAGGTCACCAGCAATTGTGGAATGAATAATAAAAGAGTTCAGAGTGTAAATAATAAAGTTTGAGTAAATTGCTATATTCTAGTAATGCCAGAAGGAATCAATAGAACTCTGCATAATTATTACAGGGAATTATTCCTTTTTATTATTTTTTTAAATTTTTTAGTTGTAGCTAGTCACAATACCTTTATTTATTTATTTATTTATTTATTTATTTATTTATTTATTTATTTTTATGTGGTGCTGAGGATTGAACCTAGGGCCTCACACATGCTAGACAAGCCCTCTACCACTGAGCCACAATCCCAGCCCAGGGAATTATTCCTTTAAGAGAAATCATAAAATAGAAGGAACATAAGCTCTAAAGCAAGACTATCTGGGTTTTAATCCTTACTCTATCACTTACAAGTTGTATTACCTTGGGAGAGTTTTTAACTTATTTGTGCATTAGTTCCTTCATCTGTAAAACAAGAATACTAATAATGCACATGCACACATGTGTTGTGAGAATTAAATGAGTTAATACTGATATAACACTTATAAAAGTTCCTGGCATATAAGAAGCACTCAATAAATATTAATTGCTATTATTACTGCTATTGCCACTACTAACTACTACCACTATTGCTATATATCACAAACTGTCCTTAAATAAAAAAGATCCAAAGATGGACAGCATTGCTCTGTGGTTTTGGTGGAAAACAAAGAATAAGAGATTACTACAAATATTAGCTGCTATCTTTTGGAAAACTAAATTCCTAGATATTCAAATTAATCATTTTTACTAATTATATTATGTGATCATATATGCCATACACTGATCACCATCTTCAAAGAATTTGGCTCCAGTAGAATATGCTTACTGATAAAAATAAAACAGTAGGACTACTTGCTCAACAATTCAAATCAACTACATACTTTACATTATTTCAGGGTCATAATAAACAGAACAGCTATTAAATATGGAAACACCTATTATTTCTGGTGGGTCAAAACTTGAGGAAAGGAAAATTGAGATTTATGCAAACATAATATGTTGTAGTAGTATATTTAATTTTAATCTATGAATTTATTTGAATAAAATTAAATAATTAAAATGATATCATAAAAAAGAAAAAAATCTTAGGTGTTACTAACTTGAATCTAAAGTAAATTGAACCAGCTGATGTAAGAAATATCACATTGTTTAAAGTTAACTCTATAGTGATTTCAAGGAGAAATATCTATGACTATTAAACTATATTTATTGTAATTATTATAAATAAATGGGATAATATGTCAAAAGATTTACATATGCACTATTGCTACTTTACTCATTTTAGGAGTATATACATATATGGATATGCTTACATATTACATGATATGGAAATAAGCACTTATATACTCTTTGTTCTTGATCTTTCTAAGAAATTACTAATATACTTGAAATAGATATAATGTAAGTTCCTTTAAAACTAATAAACTGAAAGCTGTCCCCATTATCTGACAACAGATTGACTATATTCATAATTTTAGTTAATTAAGAATATGAGCATATCCACCTTCAATTTCCCCTTCCTTCTAAAAAAAAATGTTTTGTAGCTTCTCATTAGTGAAATTGGATACAAAATGCTGTTAATGTTAAGAAAAAACAGAAAATGTTGTTTGTTGGCTGATTGGTTGGTTGGTTTTGGTTTTTGTTTTGTACTTAAGGAAAACTTACAATGTTGAATGATACAGCTAGGAACATTTCCTTGTAAAGACACATGTTTCTGTATTGATTCTGTTATGAGAACAGAAGAGTAAGACCTCTGTTGTATTTTGAATAAAAACACTGAAATGACTAAAGAAAATATACACAAAGAGAAAATTAAGTGGTTTCTATACCCAGGAACCTCCTGATCATATATGGAAACAGAATATTTATATTGCCTGCTACTGTTGGGGATCTGGGGAACTTGAAATGTTTGGTCATTTTGTGAGAAAAGCAGAAGGAAATAAATCCAAATGGAAAACAGGCTTTGATGTTCTTCCCCACAACTTGGCATGGAAATTCCCCAATTCTATCATCTATTGTTCCCTATCTATCATTTATATCTTTATTTTATTTTGAAACAATTTTAGACTTACAAAAAAGTTGTAAAAAGATTACACAGCTCTATTTAATGCTTTCAATCAATGATGTCATTTCACATACCCATAGTACAATTATCAGAACTAAAAACTAACTTTGGTACAATATTAGTAGCTAAACTACAAACTTTGGATTTTACCAGTTTTTCCAATAACTCTTTTTAAAAATCTTCTTAAATTGAAATATTTTAAATGTGGTAAAATACACATAAAATTACCATCTTAAACATTTTTATAGGTAGAATTTAAGTATACTTACATTGCCGTGCTACCAATATCCAGATCTTGCAAAGACTATTTTCATTAGGCTGTCTCTCCCTTGAATGTATATTCCTTGCTTTACCCCAAATACCTCTCTCTCTTACGATTTCCTCCATTATTCCTGGAATATGTATCTACTATCCTAAGTAAATGTCTGTTTCTGCCTCTGGGAGAAAAAAAAAAGAGTATTCCCATTAAACAGTGACTCCCTGTTTCACTTTTCCCACAACCTCTAATGACAACCATTCCACCTTTTTTTTTTTCTTTGAGCATGAAGGTTCTAGATACTTCATATAGGAAAATATTGCAGTATTTATCTTTTCGAGTGTATGTTTGTGACTGGATTAATTCACTTAGCATAATGTTCATGTAACACATTTTGTTTTTCCATTCATCTGTGAATGGACATTTGAGTTGTTTTCACCTTTTCACTATTGTGCAACATGCTACTGTGAGCATGGATGTACAAATCTCTCTTTCAGAGACCGTTTTTAATTCTTTTGGACTTATACCCAGAAATGCAATTGTTATATTTCCATTGAAATCTATTGCACATCAAGAAGAGTACACAAAATGGAAATGAAGGACTCAGATTTTCATAACCAAATATTCTTTATAACTCCCACCTAGTCAAGTAATTATCCAGAAGCCTCTCAAAATCCTACCCTTTTCCAATTATCATTCCTTAATTCCTCTCTGAATTTAACCAGTATTTTAATTTCTAAGCACAATAGTTCATTTTTTTCAGAATTGGAGACTTTTATAAATGGATTCACATAATACATATTGTGTCTGACATATCTTATTCACATATATCAATATGTGATATCAAATCACCAGTGTTTGATTACAAGTAGGTAAAATTCATTCAATTTCATTATTGTATACTATTTATTTGTGAATATATAATACAAATTATTTAATAAGTTCTGCTTTTGATGGGCATTCGAATTGTTTTGAGCATAAGGATATTCCAAATAATGTTGCTATGAATGTTCTTATATATGTCTTGGTGCAAATGTATGCATATTTTAGGGTATTTTTCTAAAAGTAAAATCTTGAATCATGTAGATATGTACAATTCTAGTATATACTGCCAAACTATTTTCCAAAGAGCTTGTACCAGTTTTCAGTCTAATAAACAGACTGCTAGTTGCTCCATATTCTTGCCAATGTTTGGTATTTTCCATCTTTCTCATTTTAGTTTTTCTGCTGATACAGTCTTGTTGTAACTTTAATTTGCATTTTCTTAATTGCTAGGGAGAAAAGACATTTTTACATATATTTATTGATCATTTGAATGTCTTCTTATGTGAAGTATAAGTTTAAATTCTCACCTATTTTTATTACGATGTCCATGTTCCTTATTCATTTGTACTAATTCTTTACATATTCTGTATATGAGCTTTTTGCTAGTTGTCTATGTTACAAATTATTTTCCACAGAGAGAAAAAATAATCACTCTATTAGTGGTGTATTTTTCAAGTATTTATTATATTAGTGCTTGTTTGTTCTGTTTATTAAATATTTTCCTTCTCAAGTCATGAGTTCATATAGATAATCTGGGGTTATCTGGTAGATATTTTGATTTGCCCTTGATCTTTAGATGTGGAATATTTGCTTGCATATAGTGGGAGGAGCTACTTTTACTTTGTTTTACATAGAAATATCCAACAGATTCAGCAGCAGTTATTGAATAAATTATCTTTTTTTTTCTTTTGATACCAGGGATTTAACCCAAGGGCACTTAACCACTGAACCACATCTCTTGCCCTTTTAAATATTTTACTTAGAGATGGGGTCTTGCTGAGTTTCTAAGTGCCTCACTAATCTACTGAGATGACTTTGGACTCACTATCTTCCTGCCTCAGCCTCCCAATGGATTCTTCACTGCTCTGCAGTGTTTCCTTTGTTCATAAATCTACAGGTCTATTTTTTTAAAAAACTATATTTATTTTTCAGTTGTAGTTGGACACAATACCTTTATTTTATTTATTTATTTTCATGTGGTGCTAAGGATCAAATTCAGGACCTCGCACGTGCTAGGCAAGGGCTCTACCACTGAGCCACAGCCCCAGCCCACGTACAGGTCTATTTTTTATCCTCTTCTGTACCATGTATCTATTTATCTATCAGTGCCAAAACTATACTCTTCATTATTGTAGCTTGTATAACTAATTAAAAGTTTTTAAATTAAAAAAAAAAAAGAATTAACACATACCTCTGGTTAGTATTAGTTACATTAAATGTCATGAATGCTATGGAAGAATAAATTCAGTTCAGACCAAAAAAAGAGAGAGACTGACAGATCAAGTCCTCTAGCTGTCTCCCTCAACATTTTTGCCCTTTTCTTGATCCTTTGATTTTCAACATAAATTTTAGAAGTAGTTAATCAAGTTCCTCTAAAGACGTATATTGACATTTAATTGAAATTGCATTGTTTCTTCTTTAAATTACATTTTTATTGGGACATAATTCACATAACATAAAATTCACCATTTGAAAGTGTATACTTCAGTGGTTTTTAGTTCATTCACCATGTTAATCAACCATCACCACTAATTACAGGATATTTCCATCACCCCAAACAGAAACCTTATATCTGATTCGAGCCGCTCCCAAGTTTCCTTTCTCCCAATCTCATGGCAACATATCTACTTTCTGTATTTATGGATTTTCTTATTCTAGAAACATCATGTAAATTGTAAAACATGTGGCTTCTTCCACATGTGCTATGTTTCTGGGGTTTCTCCATGTTGTAGTGTGTATCAAAACTTCATTTTTATAGCTAAATATTATCCCACACTATGCACATACTACACTGTTTATTCATTAATTCATTGATGGACACTTGAACTGTTTCCACATTTTGGCTATTATGAATAATGTTGTTGAGCATATTTTTACAACATTTTATGTGGATGTATATTTTCATTTCTCTTGGGTATATACCCAGAAGTAGAATTTCTGGATCCATGTAGTGTAACTCTAAGTTCAAGCATTTGAAGAAATGGTATGCTGTTTTTTATGACACCTGCACCATTTCATACTACCATCCACAATGTATGATATATCAAATTCTACCAGATCCTTGCCAACAATCCTTTTTTTTTCATGTTGTTTTCATATTATAGCCTTTCTAGGGGATGTGAAATGGTAACTCTCTGAAGTTTGTTTGTTTCTTTGTTTTATTTAGAGACAGGGTCTTGCTAAGTTGCCTGGGGCCTCTGAGATCCTCCTGCCTCAGCCTCTGGACCACTGCACCATTCCCAGCAACCAATGATGTTGCACATCTTTTTAAGTACTTAGTGGTCATTTGTATATCTTTTTTGGAGAAATGTCTATCTAGATGCTACATTTTATAATTGACTTGTTTGTATTATTGTGGTCAAGTTGTATGATTTATTTTTATATTCTGATTATAAATTTCTTATTATACAAATCACAGGTAAATATCTTTTTGCATTTCCTAGGTTATTTTCACATTCTTGATACAGGCACAAAAATTTTAATTTTAATGAAGTCCAATTATCTTTTCTTTCTCTTTTGATTATGTTCTTAATGTTATATTTAAGAAACCATAAGCTGATCCAAGGTTAAGAAAACTAATGCTTGTGTTTTCTTCTGAGATTTTTATAGCTTTGACTCTTATCTTTAGGCCCATTTGAGTTAGATTATACAAGTTGCATGAAGTATAGATCAAAATTCATTGTTTCACATGTGATGTTCCCCCAGTATCATTTGCTGAAAAAAACTATTCTTATCCATTTGAATGGTATTGACACTCTTGTCAAAAGTCAATGATTTTTAAAAGTCAATTGATTTTAAATGCATGGTATTATTCATTGACTATCAATTCTATTTCATTAATTTTTGTGTCTTTTCTTATTTTATTTATGCCATCTTAAGTAGTGTGGACACACAGGAAGTATTGACATGGGAAAGTGTGAGTTCTCCAACTTTGTTCTTCTATGTGCTTTTGTTTTGTATTGTTTCATTGCTTTTGTTTTGTTGTAATATTGTTCTGATTTTTCAGGGCCCCTTGCATTTCAGATAAGCTTTTCTATTTCCACAAATCATTGACTATTTAAATCAGTTTGGGAGATATTTGCACATAAGTCTTCCAGTCCACAAATGTGATATGCTCTTCTTTTCCTTCTCTTTGCTTCTAAGCTGTTTCTTTCCCTTTTGGCCTTATAGCAGTTTTATTAAGACCTACCTGGATGTGTGTATTAGTCAGGCTCCCCCAGAGAAAGAATATACACGAACACACACACACACACATACACAAAGTCACATATCACTGAACAATGGGAAAACATGCTAAAAAATGTATCATTAAGCAATTGCATCATTATACAAAAATCATAAAACATTCTTATATAAACCTGGATGATTTAGTTCATTCCATAGTAGGTTATGTTGGTATTGCCTTTTGGTCCTAGGATATAACTTATACAACATGTTACTGTACTGATACTATAAACAATTATAATACAACTGTTATTATTTGAGCATTGAAATATAAACATAGAAAATATACTGAAAAAATGTGGTATAAAAGATTTTTTAAAATTGCTGCACCTTTTGGGGCTGGGGATGTGGCTCAAGTGGTAGCGCGCTCGCCTGCCATGCATGCGGCCCGGGTTCGATCCTCAGCACCACATACAAACAAAGATGTTGTGTCCGCCGATAACTAAATAATAAATATTTAAAAAAATTCTCTCTCTCTCTCTCTCTCTCTCTCTCTCTCTCTCTCAAAAATTGCTACACCTTTATTTGGTATTTACCATGATTGGAGCTTACAGAATTAGGATTTTCTCTGAATGAGAGAAACAACTCAATACACTCAACAGAGAAGTTTAACAAAGAGATGGAAGCAAGTAAAAAAATCAAACAGAAATAATTGAGCTGAAAAATAATATCAGTGAAATTAAAAATATGATGGATAGCATAAATAGTAGGATTGATCAAACAGAAAAAAAATTAGTGAGCTCAAAGACAGTCTATTTAAAAATACATAGTCAAAGAATACAAAAGAAGAAAGACTAAAGACAAATGAATAAAATATACAGAAATTTTTGGACAGTATTAAAAGGCAAATATCGGGTTATTGGAATTAAAGAGGTACTTGAGAATGCAACGGGGTAGAAAGTTTATTCAAAGGGATAAAAATATTGGGCTGGGGTTGTAGCTCAGCAGTAGAGCACTTGCCTTGTATGTGTGATGCACTGGGATTGAACCTCAGCACCACATAAAAATAAATAAATAAATAAATAAAATGTATTGTGTGAATCTACAACTTAAAAATTATTTAAAAAAGGGGATAAAAGCATGAAATTTCACAAAACTAAAGAATACAAATATACAGGAACAAGAAGAGCAAAGGTCACTAATCAGATTTAACTCAACAAAACCTACCCCAAGATATCTTATAATCAAGATTTCAAAGTTGAAAGATAAAGATTCACAAGGCTGCAAAAGAAAAGAAGCACATAACACAGAGGTGTCCCAATTCACTTGACAGCAGACTTCACATAC
This sequence comes from Marmota flaviventris, assembly GCF_047511675.1. Taxonomy (NCBI): domain Eukaryota; kingdom Metazoa; phylum Chordata; class Mammalia; order Rodentia; family Sciuridae; genus Marmota; species Marmota flaviventris. Next base: position 108,165,893 of record NC_092518.1, on the reverse strand, counting down.
AAAACTTACAAGCTAGGAGAGAGAGACATAACTGCCAACAAAGAATACTGTGCCTAGCAAGCCTCTCCTTTAGAAATGGAAAATATAAAGATATCCCAGAAAATCAAAAACTAAGAGAAAATATGTCCACCAAACCCATGCAACAAGAAATGCTAAAGGGAGTTCTTCAAATTGAAAGACATTAATGAGTAAGAGAATATAAAAGGTATAAAACTTACTGGTAAGAGTAATTATACAGACAAATTCAGAATGTTATAATATTGTAAATATTGTGCATAAACTATTCATATCCTTAGTATGAAGACCAAACTAGAAAACAATTAAAATAATAATCACTATATTAATATGTTAAGAGATAGGCAACTATAAAGATGTAAAATGGCCTATCAAAAATAAAAAATGTGACTGGGAGTGGTGGCACAGGCCTGGAATCTCAGTGGTTCAGGAGGCTGAGTCTAGAGTACCACAAGTTCAAGACCAGCCTCAGCAATTAGTGAGGCCCTAAGCAACTGAGTGAGATCCTGCCTCTAAATAAAATATTAAAAGGGATGAGGATGTGGCTCAGTGGTGAAGACCCCTGGGTTCAACCACTCAGTGCCAAAAAAGATTAGATAAAAAATCAAAATGTGGGGAGGAATGGAATGCAAGCATATAGTTTTCTTATTAGTATATTTTCTCACTTTTTGTTTTTGTTGTATGTTTATTATCATGTAGATTCATTATATATTTACAGGATGTTTTTGTAAATTTGTAACCACAAAGGAAATATCTATTATAAACAAAGCAAAACTAAGCAAGAAATCAAAGCACATCACTAGAGTAAATTACTTAACCATAAAGAAGAACTAAAAAAAGAGTGACAAAAAGACATAAAGTATAATAAAACCACAAAACAAGTAAAAAAATAGCTATAGTAACAATTTATCAAAAATTACATTTAATGTAAATTAATTAAATTCTCAAAATACAGAGTGATTGGATAAAAACAAGACCAAAATATATACTATTTATAAGGAACTGATTTGGGGATGACACTATGGCTCAGTGGTAGAGTGCTTGCCTAATAAATATAGTTTTTGTTTCACTATCTTTCTCTTTTTGACATGACAGTCCATTTGCATGTGTTAGATTTTTCTCATGGTACCACCCATGTCACTAATATTCGATTGGTGTGTCTGTGTTTTTAAAATCATTTTATATCTCTGCTTTTAAGTCTATGTATCTACTCTAACATACTATATGTTAATTAACTCTTCAGTTGCATCTAATCTGTTAAAGCCATCCATTGAAATCTTAATTTTGTTCATTGTATTTCTCAATGTTAGAATTAATTTCTATTTAGCTCATATACTTTCCCCAGTTTTCTATTTGTTTTCTGTTTATTATAGTCTTTGGTCATAATAATTATTTTAAAGTTTAGTTTTCATAATTTTAAGATTAGAAATTTCTGTATCTATGTCACCTATTATATTTCTTTTCTGCATTTGGTTGGTTTTTCTGCCTATATCTCCTTATGTTCATGTGCCTTTTTTATTGGGGGATAACCATTGTATGCTAAAATCACTTAAAAATATATTGAGGGCTGAGATGATATTATCAAGCAAATTTGCACTTGCTTCTGGGAAAAGAAATATGATACTAAAAATGAAAATTGATTCTAGTCATATTTTGAGATTACTTGAAGCATACCTTTAGACCATGTTGAATTTATAGTATGTATAGTTTACCATTAATATAAGTCAGTTCTCTTTGGGTATCTCAATAAAGAGCATAAGGGGTTTATAAGACTTCCTATTCTTTGGTAGAAGTAGAAGATATTAAGACATTTATATGGGTGTTCTACCTGTTCTCAGTAGGAAAGTTTGTTAGCATTACCTAGACTGCCATTAGAACAGGTTAAAATTTTTTCTAAATAGAACTTGAATTAAAAATTTCAAACTTCTTCCAGCTAGTATATTGAAACTCGATTATTTTCTCCTTTCCCTGACCTAAAATTCAATTGTTACCTAAAAATAGACTAAGAGGAAAAGGAGAAAGTTTAAAAATGAAGAATAATGCACAATCTGGATAATAGATCTTCTGAACAATCAAGAGCTAAGTAGCTTTACATTGATAATAAAATGTGCATTAATTAATTTGGCGTAATCACTATGATGAACACTGAACAGTAATGACTTCTAAACCTTTGTTTTACTCCTAAACCTTTTATTGATGAATCCTTCCTTTCTCCTGATCTAAATGCTACTGTTATCATATGCCAATTTCTCATTTATGTGCAGTTCTATTCTATTAATTCATCCCCCCCTTTTTGTCCCTCCCCCAACTTCTCTCTCTAATATCACATAGCTTTTGTTTGTGTCCTTATAATATGATTTGGAAACTCTGACTAAAATGGGCCCATACTTTTCAAATTGTTTTGAAAATTCTTTACCATTTTTCCATGAATCTGTAAAAAAAGTAAGTTGTCATTTTGAGTGGAATTTTTAGTGAAATTGCACTGAATTTATAAGTAAATTTGACAAAAATTGATATCTTGACAATAATGAATGAATCCTTGCTTTATGCCATTGTGTATATAATTGACACTATCTTTTTCACACTTAATAAAAATATAAACAGTTTTCTCCTGTTTGTATACATTTTTCATTAGATTTACTGCTAAGTTACCATATCAGTTGTCTGAGAATATGATCTTTTGCATGTTAATTGACTTTCCAACTGTTGCTGATGGTATATAAAATCACTAACTTTTTGCATATATTGACATTGGGTCTAGCAATGTTGCTCATTAGTTTTAGTATTTAGTCTCAATATTTGTTTAGCTTGTATATTTAGATAATCTTTGAATGAAGACAATTTCTGTTCCTTCTTTTTTCATGCCTATTATTTTTCTTTGCTTTTTATACTCTGTAGAACCTCTCATACATTGCAATATGACAATGGGCATGTCGATCTGCTTGATGGCTTTTTTTTTAAAGAGAGAGAGAGAGAGAGAAAACTTTTTTAATATTTATTTTTTAGTTCTCGGCGGACACAACATCTTTGTTTGTATGTGGTGCTGAGGATCGAACCCGGGCCGCACGCACGCTCGCGTTACCGCTTGAGCCACATCCCCAGCCCTCTATTGCCTTTATTTGAATTAATATCTGTTCTTATATTTATGATATTATTCTTTTCTTGGCTTTACATTAATATCCTAAAATTCTATTTTTTTCTAAATTTTAAAATTGAATACTTGCCTCAGTAATTTTCAATCTTCTTTTCTAAATACATTCATCTTAAGTCCTTCTTAATACTGCTTTTTCTACATTCTACATGTTTTGATTTACAATTGTTTCACTGTTTTTCAGTTGTAAGTATTTAATTATTTTCATTATGGTTTATTATTTAGATCATTATTGAGCAAATTTTTCCTTTAGGTGTTTTTCATTCCCAAATATAAGTTACACACCCAAAAATTATTTTGGTGTCATATTGGTTGACTGTTTTGCATACAGGGGAAGTTCATCACAGCCTGAGTTTGTCAAAAGGCTATGGCATTATAGTAGCATCTAAAAGAAAATGAGGGCATGGGATCTCCCAGGGGAGAGGAGAGTTGGAGATGGGACTTACGTGTCTAGCTGATGTCACTCAGCAGTACTTTGGGATATCTCCAGGTCAGAGAACTCTGAAGGGCAGCAGTGGCTTGGGTCCTTTATAGCCACAGGGTTTATCTTATCTGTGGCTAACAGCTGTGCATTTTCACAGGGTATGCAAAGCAGGCAGACTCTGAATGGCTAAAAATATCCTTATTTGTGGTATGTTTAAAACAATTGGGTGTGTAAAAATTTGAGTTTGGTGCCAGAGGGCATTTGAGCTAATGAGTCTCAGCCTGCTTTGAAAAAATAAATAACCTGGAGCCAGTATTCAGAGGCCATCTTTGGCTCATTTATATAACATGTTTTAGAAAAGCATATGTGTTAGTTCAATATGTCATGTTGCCTGAACTGCTATGCTTACCTCTTTACCAAAGAGCATCAAGCTGAAATTTTACATTTCAAGTATTCTTGAAAAATGCTTTTACATCCCAGTAGTAACTTCACTGTGATTGGTAATAAGGTTTTTCTTATGGCAAAGACCAATTCGTCCAACATAAAGCAAGGTCACTGGAATTTAGATGTTGGACGGGAAGGAATCATGGTAGCATATTTTCTGGTGCAAGGTTTCATTTAAAAGATTAGGAAACTGAGTCACAGAAAGCCTTTTTTACTGTCACATAACTAATTAATAACATTATGACAACTAGCACCCAAGTCTTTGGATCTCAGTCCAACAGTTTTCCTACTGTATCATAACAGGCCAAACGTAGTCATTATATTAATGATTTTATAAATAGGATTTACCAATTGTTTTTCCTTTCACAATGTTCCACTTATTTTATACACATTTTATAGTGTCTTTATCAAAACCGTGTTACAAATGATGGAAAAAATAAAAATTTGAACAGAGAGAGATCCAGAAGTATGATATAAATGACTATTCACAAGCCCTTCCTCTTTGTCCTATATAATGGTGATAGGATATAGTCAGAAGGATTAGTAAAGATGCAGTTAATTTTACTTTGCTGCAGTGAAATTTCATCATGATCAGTATTTTCTCTCACTAAATCGGTTACATTAAAGTGCTATTTGAAAAGAGCAACAGTGAACAATTTTATTAATTTGCATTCAGTCAGCAATGGATGAACATTTCAGTAGGTGTTTTAAAAAGTATAAACAAGTTTCTTCTATCTCCCTAACAACTTCATCCTTATAATAAAGAAGAATGTATATGAAATATGAGAGATGTACCCTGTGGTGTTTGTTTTATTGTGTTCATTATTGTCTTCCTTTTTTGACAAAGTATAGTAATAGAGAGCATTTATCATGTACTATTATCACTAATTTGTGTGACTCAGTCTTTTAAGCATGTCAGCCTTGGTGAATATGGGTTTATTTAACTACTGTCTCAGGTTATGAAATTGAAGTGGTGAGTGGTTACAAGTTGCTTCAATATTTTTCTTACAGTTTAGGCACATTTTACTCTACAAATAATATAAGTGACATCTTTAAAGCTAATTTTGGCTCCTCAAATTAAAAGAAAAGCTGAGTATACAGTAAGCACAAAATAGACATTTATATGCAGACATGAGGAAAGTGAGAAAGCTATTGAGAGGTGGATATTTCAGAAATATTTGGAGTGTGCATATTTCAAACTAGGTTATGCTGATAACCTGTCAATCTTAGAACACAGATCGTCTATAACTAAACCACTTCACCAGAGTCATGTTAATTTTGTAGAATAAGGTATTCTCTTCTTAGTTTATTAGTCCTCCTTTATTGCTTCTAGTACAAAGTGTTTCACAAGAAAAATAACACTGATGACCAGACAACAGCATCTCATAAGTGTCTCTGGCATTAATCAGTGTGCTTGAATACAAGGAGCTATTATTTTAGCTACATTTAAATCCTGATTGCATTTTATTCTGCCTTGGCAATGTTCACAATGTGATCTTCATTAGAATGTATTTTAAGCTTTCACATGCTGGCATGGCCATTATTTGTATCCTGCACTGTGAGCAGTAAATCATGTGGAAGATGCCTAGATGTAGAGTTCCAGGATCCAAAATTTGCCTCTTTTTTGTTTTAATTTTGTTCTTCAGTGTTTCACAATAACTAAAAGGGAGTTTATAATATAAGTATCTCTGGAAACTAAGCATATTAATAAAAGAATCTCACATTGCTATAACTTTCACATACATTTAAAGATCTCTGGGCAATTCCTTTGGGATCTTCACTCTGGAGAGTAAACATAAAGGATGTTGGGTATATCCAGGTATCTTGCTAAATGTTAGAACTCCGAGAAATACTTCTTATACTTTGGGTATTCTGTGAATATGCTAATGAGTTGATATTCTGAAGTTTTTCATACCATCTGCACATTTGCGTCCTTGTTCATTTCTGAAAGGGCCTGGAGCCCTCACACTTGTTGCCTTCCCCTTAGCAGTGTGAAGCTCTAACATAAGGAGCCTTTCTTAAGAGTTTGCCAGCAAAACAAAAAGTATAAGTTAGGTCGAGTTTTGCATCCAGACCTGGCCTTCCAAGGCATGCACCATTTTTTTCTGCTTGTCATTCAGTAATAATCTATGTCACATTCTATAGTGTCACATAAGGTTTAAAAACATGGAATTCTGAATTAGATTTGGGTTTGAATTGTAGCTCCCCAGTTATAAACTTATGATCTAAGGCAAGTGGTTTTCAACAGGGAGTAATTTTGTACCCTGTCCCATGTGGGGGGGTATTTGGCAATATCTGGTGGTTACAACCAGCCTGTAGTGGGGAGAGATCAGAGAGGCTGCTAAATACCCTATAATGTGTAGGATGGTCCCCTAAAACAGAGTTGTCAGTAATGTCCATACTAAGAAACCTTGATAATGAGGCAAATTGTTTAATCATTTTGATTGCCCTCATCTTTCAAATAGGAATAATAAAGTTTAATGTTAGAGAACCAGAGAGCATTAGCAAGGATAGTGGAATGTGATGGATATCATTATCCAAAGTACATATATGAAGACACGAATAGGGTGTCAACCTACTTTATATACAACCAGAGATATGAAAAATTGTGCTCTATATGTGTAATAAGAATTGTACTACATTGTGCTGTCATGTATTTAAAAAAAATAAAAACTATAATAAAAGAGAGAGAACCAGAGAGCAATTCCCTAACAATTTGTGTCATTTTCTGAGTACTTTTAGACATAGTGTCCCCTTCTCTTCGTATGTCTCCTATTAGTGACTCTAAAGGCTAGACTTCCAGATCAAGTAGGAAGAAGCACCATGAAAGTACAGTACAAGCAACAATTTCCTTCTGCTTGGTCCTGTAAGTGTCTCATACAGTATATCATGTAGGCGGTTAGCTATCCTTCTGAGATAGAACATATTGTGGAGCTAAGTACATAGAACAATTGTAATAGCAAATTCTTAGGTTGCACTGCACTATATTTTTAGGTACTGAGAAGCTAATAACTTGCCCAAGTTCACATAACTAACACTAGAAGGGCCATTATTCAGCCAAGGATACCTGGTTCCAATGTCTACATAGTTTGTGCTGTTAACCACTACACAAATCTGTCTCAAAGAAAGAATATTAAGGGGATTTAGACTACAATAATATATACTCCATATGGGGAAATACTGCTAGGATAGCAATTGGAGATTTATGAATTGGACACGAAAAGGGTACAGTTTAAATGCATGAATGTAAATGAGAATTTAAAATGGAAGTTATAGCATTATAGAATGAATATTCATGGGCTTTGAAATCAGAAAGATGCTGGGCTTCCTAAATCCAGACTTCTTGGACAAAGAAGTTTAGTGACCTTGGATAGATTACTATAGTCTCTCTGTTCCTTAATTTTTTGAAGGTCAAATTAACCAACTTTGAAATATATTAAACTGCCTCGTGCATAAAAGTTTTATCATTGCCCTCAACATTCTGCCTGCATCTACCTTTACCTAAGGGGAACTAAAAATTGTTGTCCTCTGGAGTACCCTGTTCTACAAAAACATATCCTAGATGATATACAGGTAATGGTGGCCTAGACAATAGAGTTATAAATCCTCATTGTGCTTTAACTAAAATATATCTGTTATGGTTTGGATGTGGTTTTGTTGGGGGGATACTGGGGATTGAACTCAGGGGCACTCAACCACTGAGCCATATCCCCAGCCCTATTTTGCATTTTATTTAGAGACAGGGTCTCACTGAGTTGCTTAGTGCCTTGTTTTTGCTGAGGCTGGCTTTGAATTCGTGATCCTCCAGCCTCAGCCTCCTGAGCCACTGTGATTATAAGCATGCACCACCACGCTCACCTATGGTTTGGATCTTAAATGTTCCCAAAAAAGCCCATATGCTAAAGGTTTGGCCACCAGCCTGTGGGGCTATTAGAAGGTGGTAGAACCTTTAGGAGGTAGGGCCTACTGTAAGAAAGTTAGGTCATTGGAGAAAGACATGCCCTTGAAGGGGATATTGGGACCCTGGCCCCCTTCTCTCTCTCACTCTATACCCCACTCCATTTAAGTTATCATGAGGTAAACAGACTTCCTCTACTACATACTCCATCATAATATATTGAGCCTCCATAGGCCCAAAATAACAGGCCCAAGCAACCATGAACTGAAACCTCTGAAATCCTGAGACCTCTGAAAATCCTTTCCTCTTTATAAGTGATTTAGCTAAGGTATTTGTTACAATAGAAAGTGGACTAACACAATATCTCAGCTACCTTTGAATATATGTCTCCTTAAGAATGAGGATGAACAGTCATGGACCATGGATGAGAAAAGAAATTTTGTTCTTACTAAATAACTTTTTAATGAAATAGAAATAGGCAGGTTTTAGATAATCCAACAATGTGGATAAACATTCAATTGAGAAATATTTCTTTTTGGCATTATACACACATACACACAAAATGAGATAGGAGTTTAGGGATACAGAGAGAACACTGAATCTTAGAAAAGCCCATGAACTGTTAGAATGCAGAAGAAACAGCTCATGAGAAACCCAACCCCAATTCTTTCAAATTGGCTAATGAAAAGACAACAGAACTACAAGACAACCACAAGGAATCTACTGGAACCAATCCTTTAGGAAGTATGCATTTTAAATATTTAGGTAACCAAGAAAAGACTCTAGATTCATTATAATCATGAGAAGCATACCAGTCGGTAGGGATTTAAGATGCTAATAAGACATGCAATATGAGGAATTAGCATGATTAGAGCATGTGAGGGCAATACGAGAGCACAAGAAAAAATGATGTGAAAATGTGTAACCCTACCCTAACTTCACCTTAAGTTCAGTACCCTAAGTACTGTTCCACTATAAATGTTTAAAGCCCAACCCAAGACAAAGTAATTCACTCTCTCATTGAAATCATCTGCACTCCCATTCTCAAGTGTGTAGTTTCTGTTTATAATAAACTTATTGCTGTCTACTCAGACCTAATACATCCGTAAATTCTTTCCTACAGAGTGGTCAAGAAACTGAAAGTTCTGAGTAGAGGTTTGCTCTGCTCTTGTAAACCACCTTGGACCCCTAAAAAAGTGACAAAATGAGTGAACACATACATGTATATACATATATACACAGATATAAGCATTCACACACATATAAATACATACAAACACATTCAAATAATCTATGATATAAAATTCATTTCTTTTGTGATAAAAAAAAAAATTTGAAAAGTACTACATTAGAATTGGGAGTTTGGTTTTTGTTTATAACAGTTTGAATGTATTCATAATAAACCATTCATAACCTCTGACCCTTTGTTATCACTGACATAAAATTGTAAGGTGATTTACAAACATGGGGGTAGGGAAGTCTAAGACCATGAAAACAATGTGTTTCAATGAAAACAATCATGTATTTATCTCTTGGTGCCCTACTTGCCTATGAGAACACTCTGAATCAAGTAGACAATAAATATCCAATTTATTTGATTTCATGAAGCAATATAATAATAGATAAAGCAACTTAATACATTCAGAACCATGACCTCAACAACCTACCATGGAAAAACTTTTATGTTGCTTCAATGGATTTTGAAAAGAAAAATCTTCATTTTAATATCTATTTTCTCTTCTGGAAAGGTCCATAATTGGAAGACCAAGACAAAATTACAAAATAATGTCTCTTAGTGTCAAAGTTTTACCTGAGGATAGAGAAATATGGGTCAGATGATAGTAGTTAAGGGAATGTGTGACCAATCAAATTACTAAAAGTATGCAATATAAAGGAATTATGTCAACCTGAAATGGATTAGTATCAACCTAAAAGAACTTCAATAAAATGCCAGAAGTTCTTTCTTCTCTGGCCTCTGACCTGTTAAATATTTTGAATAGTGAGTTCTCTAAAAAATGTGAATTGCAGCTGGGTGTGATTGTGGACACCTATAATCAATCCCACCAGCTCAGGAGGCTGAAGCAGAAGGATCGCAAGTTCAAAGCCAGCCTCAGCAATCTAGCAAGGCCCTAAGCCACTTAGAGAGACCCTGTTTAAAAATAAAAAGATTGTTGATGTAGCTGAGTGGTTAATTGTCCCTAGATTCAACCCCAGCTCCAAAAAAATAGTGAATGACATATATAGTACATTTATAGATGCCAAAAATCTAGGTAAGGGAGAAAATGCTTTTGATGATAAAAACCAGGATACCACTAGATTATCACAGGTTGGTAAATGATAGGTGAAATCTAAAAAGTTAAATTATAATAAGGATAAGCATGAAGTCATGGATTTTAATCCAATAAGCCAACTATAGCAATATAGCATAGTGAAGAAATGGCTTAGCAGCAATATATACTTTTAAAAGAAAGAGGGCTGGGGATTCAATTCAGTGGTAAAATGCTGGCCTGGCATGCACAAGGTCCTGGGTTCAATTCCTAGCACTGCAAGAGAAAGCAAAGGGGGGGGGAAGATGGAGGGGCAGGGAAAGGAAGAAAGAGAGAGAGATTGATTTTGATATTTCAGTTTATAATGAACACAAAATAAGACTACCTTCAAAATGTGTATTACGGTATTATAATTCAGGTTTTATTAATACAAGCATAGTATATTAAATAATGGAGTTCATAATCTTTTAAGACCACACCTAAGTATAGTTAAGTCTAATGCTCAGTTCTGTGAGCCATAATTTGTTCACATGAAAGCAGTCAAACTGATGAGAGAATTGAAACAATTTTATGTGACAGGTAAGGGAACTAGAAATGTTCTATTTGAAAAAATAGGCTATTGGAGGGTCACTAAATTACTTCTATAAACTCCCAAAGGAAGAAATTGGGAATATTGAGTGAAAGCTACTACATATTAACTTTCATCTCCTTATAGAAAAAAAATTCCTACAGAGCTTATAAATTACTGACTGGATTAAAGAAGTAAGATATTCACTTGGAAATCAAATAATCACTTTGTAAGAATGTTGCAAATTCAAGAATGGTCTGTTCTACAATGACCTTCAAGGTCCTTTCCAAACTTAGAACTAAGTAATTTTTAAGAAATACAAATGTCCAACAAATATATGAAAAAAATGTTCAATATTGCTAGCCATCAGGGAAATGCAAGTGAAAACAATGAGATACCATCCCATCCCAGTCAGAATGGCTATAAGAAAGAAAGAAAGAAACTATAAATAACAAATTGTGGTGAGAATGTGGAGAAAAGGCAACTCTTAGTTACAGCCATTATTACATCCAATAACATTATGGAGATTCTTCAAAAAATTAAAAATAGATCTACCATATGATGCAGCTTTCCCACTCTGGTATATAGCCAAAGGAAGTGAAATCAGCATACCAAGGAGATATCTATATATCCATGTTTATAGCAGCACTATTCATAATAACTCATAAAGAAACAAAGTGCCCATCAACTAATGAGTGGATAAATAAAACATGGTTTATATACACAACAGAATAGTATTAGTCATAAAGAAGAATGAAATCCTATCATTTGCAGCAAAAATGCATGGAACTGAAGGATATTGAAAAATAAAATGCTAAAAGAAATAAGCCAGGCTTTAAAAGACAGGTACTCCATCAAAACTTAAAAATGTAGACCCAAATGTAGAATAGTGATTACTAGAGTTTGGGAAGAATGGGGGATTAGAAGGTGGATAAAGAAAGGTTGTATTTGATTAGTGAATGGTGTATGCATGTATGAAAATATCACACTGAACCCCACTAATATTTGCAATCAATAAATGTTAATAAAATTCAAAATCAATAAATACTAAATATGTAATGCATCATTTTGTGTATTTAAGATTATCTCTAAATAACAGCAAAATGATAGAATACTAAAACTCCACAGGATTAAAAATCCATATGTTAAATATATTATATGATCTGTATTAACTGTCACTATTTGGACATCAAGTAAACTTGAAACTTAGGAACTAACTTCTTCAACAAGACTCCTAGAGCACAACAAGTAAAATCCAAAATAAATAAACAGGATGGTATCTAACGAAACAGCTTCTTCACAACAAAGGAAATAACCAACAGCATGAAGAGATAGCCTACATAATGGGAGATGATATTTGCCACCCACACCTCAGATAAGGTGTTAATTTCCAGAATATGCAAAGAACTCAAAAGGCATAATACCCAGAAAAATCCAATCAATAAATGGGCACTCTTCAGAGGAAGAAATATAAATGCTCAACAAATATATGAAAAAAATGCTCTACATCTCTAGCAATTAGAGAAATGCAAATTAAAACTGCACTGAGATTTCATCTCACTCCAGCCAGAATGGCAATGATAAAGAATACATGCAATAATAATAAATGTTAGCAAGGATATGGGGGCAAGGGTACATTGTTGGTAGGACTGCAAATTAGTGCGACCACTGTGAAAAGCAGTACAGAGATTCCTCAGAAAACTCGGAATGGAACCATCATTTGATCCATTTATCCTATTCCTCGCTTTGTATCCAAAGGATTTAAAGTCAACATATGACAGTGATACAGCCACATGAATGTTTATAGCAGCACAATTCACAATAACTAAGCTATAGAACCAACCTAGGTGCCCTGCAATTGATGAATGGATAAGGAAGTTGTTGTATATAACAATGGAATATTATTCAGCCCGAAATAAGAATGACTTTATGACTTTCACTGGTAAATGGATGGATTTGGAAACTATCATGCTAAGTAAAATAAGCCAGTCCCAAAATAACGAAGGCAAACATTCTCACTTATATGTAGAAACTAATCCACAATAAGGAGTGGAAAGGGAAAAATCAAAAGTTCAGTAGACAAAGGGGAAAGAAGAGAAGGGAGGGGGATAGGATAATGAAAGACAGTGTAAAAAAAATCTGCCATAATTTTCCTATATACATATATAAATACACCACAGTAAATTCCACTATCATGTGAATCCACAAGAATTGGGTCCTAATTAGAATAAGATATACTCCATGCTTGTATAAGTATATCAAAATAGATTCTACTGCCAGGTATAACTAAAATGAATCAATAAAAAAGAAATGTGTATTCTAAAGGAAGCAGTATAATAAAGTCCACAATAAAGTTCAAGTAGTTATAAAAAACTAATATCATGTCTGTGATGCCTAACAGATTATAAAGAACAAAAAAATTTAGTTTGAATATCTACAAAACGTATGTATAGTTTCTCCACACATATTTGAAAAAACAGAAGGTATGCCAGATTTTTTTTTTTTTTTTTTTTTTTTTGCTTTATTTTGCTGTTGAATAAATGGAACCCGAATCCCCAATTGCAGATTGTTCTGCTGGGAGTAAATTTTACTTAGTAGCAGTCATCCATATGTTCTATTCATTTGGTAGCTGGCAAACAGCCCAATTAGTTCAAATACTGCCCATTTGGCAGACTGTTTTTTTTATTGTAAAGAAAAATCCCCTTAGGAGCATTACTAATAAGATAATAGTCTTTAGATTATTCAATCATTAAAAGAACAAATAACAATATGTAAATCACCAAAAAGTTGTATTATCAAAGTATTGCTGATGTTCCATCATTTCTTCTGATTCCCCTGATGGGCTTTTTGTCAATAGAGTATAAAAAAGCATCCCAAATAAAATGACAGATTCCCATAATTATATCGTCCATAGTATTAACCATTGTACTTGTTGTTGTTATTTTAGAACAGGGCATTGAGCCCAGTGGCACTTTACCACTGAAATATATCCCCAGAACATTTATTTATTTATTTATTTATTTATTTATTTATTTATTTATTTATTTATTTATTTGAGACAGGATCTCTCTAAGTTGCTAAGGCCCCCCCACCAACCAAAATTGCCAAGCTGGCCTGGAACTTGTGATCCTCCTGTCTCAGTCTCCCAAGTGCCTGGGATTACAGATGTGTACCACCAGACCCAGCCATTGTCACATTTCTAGGCTCTAGGCAATAAGGGATCTTTTATCATAGCAGTTTGGCCTACCAACACATAGCATACCATACAATCATAATGAAGCAAAGATCCCTAAAATATTAGGTGTTCAAAATATAAATTTTATCCACATGATTGTACATATTTATAGATAAATTTGATTTAAAACCAAAACTATACATATCAAAAGATAAGAGAAAATGGTAGTAATAAGTCAACATGAATATCCTAATATATTGCTCTTACTTTAGTAATGTTATACTACTTTGCATTTAAGTAGATTTTTTAAATTCAGCAAAAAGGATAATCCTACAATATCCCATGTCTTCTCTCATACTATAGAGAATAGTCATACTTCCAAATCTCCCTTCAGTCACTCTCTCATCATTATTATTGGGTAGTGTTAATTTTATTTTGAATTTATAAAATCTTACAAAATATTTCAAGTGAAACAACAGGAACAAGTATAAAATGAATGTTGTGTGCATTTATAAAATGCCACAGCAGATAATAATTTGTTTATTTGGTCACCTTTCTCTGGCCAGGAAAATGAGAGCCTTAAGCTTCAGAGAAAAATCAGTCTCTTATTCATTTCACATATGTGAGAAATCATATGCACACATGTTATTTTAATCAAACATAAAGCATTCAACACATAAAATCAAACTGTAGGCAGAAGAGAAAGTGACTCACTCACCCAAATCAAGTAATGGATGCTATATCTTTCTTTGTAAAGTGAGGAATATAATGAAAGGCAATACTATGAATACTTTTTTCCCAAGTAACATTATGTTTTGGATGTTCTTTTTTTTCCATATGATCTTAGCTCAAAGCAGCACTATATATCACTCAATTTAAAAAAAAAATGTAGGCCTTAAAGATATTTTATTGATATTTGGAAAAAAAAAAGAACACTCATTTTTTCCCATGGACCAAATATGATTATATGAGAACTTTTCTTTACTGGAATTTTATTTAGCTCTATAACTCATTATTATGATGAAGAAATTAAATCAATGTTCACATTGTTTTCTTTTTTAATATTTTTTAGTTGTAGTTGGACACAATAACTTTATTTTATTTATTTTTATGTGGTGCTGAGGATCGAACCCAGGGCCTTGCATGTGCTAGGTGAGAGCTCTACCGCTGAGCCGCAACCCCAGCCCCCATGTTGTTTTTCTTATGAAGACAAAAGGATGTTCAGTTTGAATCATTGCCAAGTTGTCATATTTTCAGAAAATCCAAAGTGCATATCTTTCACTTTCAGTGTTCCTCACTTCCAAACTTTTTACTCAAAACAAATCAGGAGAAATGTAGCTTCCTCTGGTTGGGACTTGTTTTTTACCTGTCTAAATATTGAGCTATCCAGGATCATGATAAATTCTACGAGAAATAGCTAAAGGATTTAGACGTATGTAAGACCTTTGTGTGTGTGATTTTTTAAGAATCAGTTTACTTAATTCAAAGGTCATTTCCTCTGTCTCTCTCTTATTAGAGACTAAGAGAGATTTTGTATTTTCATAATAACTAATTCCTATTAAGTCCTTTAGTTATTTTTCCTGTGAAAACCATGATCAACTTACACTGCAATGAAAAATAGTGTTGAGGTATACCGTTCACTGGATACAGAATATAACCTGTACTCAATAAAAGTAAGTTAAAAACTCAGTGGCCAAACAAATGAATAAATATTTTTAAAAAACTCAGTGCCATATGAAAATTGTAGACCATTCATAGATATGGAAATTTTATAAAATTAATTTTGATTTATATTTATAAATAATGAAATTTTAAATAAATCATGTCTTGAAATTATTTCACCAGAGATTGTACTCTTTATTTTTAATTGACATAATAATTGTACAAATTTGTGGGGTACAATGTGTTATTAGATTATGTATATTTGTGTAATTATCAGATCAAAATAATTAACATGTCAATTACCCTAAACATTACTCTATGGTGAAAACTTTCAAAATTCTTTCTTTTAGCTTTTTGAAATGCATACTACATTGTTTTTTATCTATAGTCACCTTATTGGATAATAGCACACCAGAATTTTTTGCTCCTCTCTAACTATAACTCAGTCCCATCAATCTCTCTACTCTCCCTTTTTTCTAACTAATATTCTACTCAACTCCTGTGATATTTTCTTGATTCTACATGAGTGACAACATAGAGTATTTGTTTTTCTGTGTCTGGCTTATTTTATTTAATATAATGTTCTCTAGATCAGAGATCTACTTTAATATTTACTTTTTTCATATTTCTATACATAAATATGAATATTTTGGAATACGAAAAATATTTTGGAAAATGAAAAAGAAAACTAAAAAAAAAGAACAATGAGCTCACCAGAGTTCTCTTATTTTAAGCATAGGGAAAATGCTGTGAGTATTGTGTCAGTACTTGGAGTAGGCAGCTTCTGATGTGATCCCCAATGATTGCTACCTCCTGAAATTCCAAACCATGGGTATTCATTTCTCATTCCTTTTGGGTTGAACTTAGTAACTTGCCTCTAATAAATTGAGTGATTCTAAAGTAATGGGAATATCACTTCCATATCCAAGTTACTAAAACTGTGTTTTCAATCTTGTTTACACCACCATCCCCTGATCTTGCTTTCTCTCACTCTGGCTCTGTTTCTTCTTGAGCATTTGCTCTTTTATTTATTTATTTTATTTTTTATTTTTTTTTTAAAGTTTGAAAAGATATTCTTTTTTTATTTTTTATTGGTTGTTCAAAACATTACAAAGCTCTTGACATATCATATTTCATACATTAGATTCAAGTTGATTATGAACTCCCATTTTTACCCCAAATACAGATTGCAGAATCACATCGGTTACACATCCACATTTTTACATAATGCCAATCAAGCTTCACAAGTCAACATAGCAAGAGACTGAGCAACTGAGGCTCTCAATTCAATAGCCCTTAGGGAATTTTTCCTGCTGCATTAATTTATTATTGCTGGTATGACAAATTATCACAATGAATTAACTTAAAGCAAAAATAAATTTATTATCTTAAATTTCTGGAAATCAGAAGTTTGAAATGAATCACACTGGGCTAAAATCAAGGTATCAGCCATGCTGGGTTCCATTTTGAAGATTCTAGAAAATAATTTATTTCCTGGACTTTTTTCACTTTTATAGGCTGCCTGCATTCCTTGGCTTGCACCCCACCCCTTTCATCTTCGAAGTTGGCAACAAGCAGATAACACTGCCTTATATCTGTGTCACTCACCCTCACACAAGCTTCTGCCTCCCACTCCCACCTTTAATGTCCCTTGTGATGACATTGGACCCACTGTGGATAATCCAAAATAATCTCTTTACCTTAAACTCCTTAGATCAGGTGGGCATGGTGGCACATGCCCATAATCCCAGTGGCTCAGGAGGCTGAGGCAGGAGAATCACAATTTGGAGGCCAACTTCAGCAATTTAGCAAGGCCCTAGTCAACTTAGTAAGACCCTATCTCAAAATTTGAAAAAGCTACAACAAATGGTTGGGGATTTAGCTCAATGGTATAGTGTCTTTGGGTTAAATCCCCAGTGCCCCCCCCCCAAAAAAAAGTCATCAGATTAGCAATCTTAATTCCATCCAAAATGCATTTCCCTTTTGCCTGTAATATAACAAATTCACATTCCAGGGATTAGAACTCATATATCTTCAGGAATCATTACTCTGCCTATCCCACCTGTCAATAATTACATATGTGAATTGGAAGTGGATCGTTGTGTTACCAGCAGGAGTCAGGATTGTATTTGTGTTCTAGAGTTGAAGAATGAACACTGAAAATAACACTGAGTTAAGCAGGCAAGCAGAAATTTTACTTAAAAGGAGAGTAAAAATTCAGAGGACACAGAGACCAATCCACAAAATTCCAACTACGTTATATTAGACAAAGGTGCTAAAAGCATGCAATGGAGAAAGCACAGCATCTTCAACAAATGGTGCTGGGAGAACTGGAAATCCATTTGCAACAAAATTAAATTGAATGCCTTTCTCTCACCATGCACAAAAGTTAACTCAAAATGGATTAAGGAGCTAGGAATCAAACCAGAAACTTTGCATCTAATAGAAGAAAAAGTTGGCCCTAATCTCCATCTCGTGGGTTCGGGCTCCAAATTCCTTAATAGGACACCTATAGCACAAGAGTTAAAATCAAGAATCAACAAATGGGACATACTCAAACTAAAAAGTTTTTTTTCTCAGCAAGAGAAACAATAAGAGAGGTAAATAGGGAGCCTACATCCTGGGAACAAATATTTACTCCTCACACTTCAGATAGAGCTCTAATCTCCAGAGTATACAAAGAACTCAAAAAATTAAACAACAAGAAAACAAAAAAACCAATCAACAAATGGGCCAAGGATCTGAACAGACACTTTTCAGAGGAGGACATACAATCAATCAACAAATACATGAAAAAATGCTCACCATCTCTAGTAATCAGAGAAATGTAAATTAAAACCACTCTAAGATACCATCTCACTCCAGTAAGAATGGCAGCCATTATGAAGTCAAACAACAATAAGTGCTGCTGAGGATGCCGGGGAGAAAGGTACACTTGTACATTGCTGGTGGGACTGCAAATTGGTTCAGCCAATTTGGAAAGCAGTATGGATATTCCTTGGAAAGCTGGGAATGGAACCACCATTTGACCCAGCTATTCCCCTTCTCAGACTATACCCAAAAGACCTAAAAAGAGCATACAACAGGGACACAGTTACATCAATATTCATAGCAGCACAATTCACAATAGCTAGACTGTGAAACCAACCCAGATGCCCTTCAATAGATGAATGGATAAAAAAAATGTGGCATTTATACACAATGGAATATTACTCAGCACTAAAAAACAACAAAATCATGGCATTTGCAGGGAAATGGATGGCACTAGAGCAGATTATGCTAAGTGAAGCCAGCCAATCCCTAAAAAACAAATGCCGAATGTCTTCTTTGATATAAGGAGAGCAACTAAGAACAGAGCAGGGAGAAAGAGCATGAGAAGAAGATGACCATTAAATAGGGACGAGAGGTGCATGGGAATGGGAGAGAGAAGGGGAATTGCACAGAAGATGGTAGGAGACCCTCCTTGTTATGCAAAATTACATATAAGATGGTGTGAGGGGGAAGAAAAAAGAGAGAGAGAGAAATGTGTCACAGTAGATTGGGTAGAAAGAGATGATGGGAGGGGAGGGGAGGGGAGAAGGGGGGGGAATAGGAAGGGCAGCACAATACAACAGACACTAGTATGGCCCTATGTATAAATGTGGCTGTATAACCAATGTGATCCTGCAATCTGTACAAGTGGTAAATAAGATTAAGTACCCAATTTGAATCAAATGTATGATATGTCAAGATCATTGTAATGTTTTGAGCAACTAATAAAAAAATTAAATAAAAAAGGAGAGTAAAAATTCAGAACTCCAGTGCAGTGCACCTGGGAGGGACAAGATTGCTGTTTAAGTCTTACAGCATCCCTTCTTTTATACACATACACACACACACACACACATAAAACCAGGGATTGAACCCAGCAACTCTTAACCACTGGGCCATATTGCCAGCCCTTTTTATTTTTTATCTAGAGACAGGGTCTCACTAAGTTGCTTAGGGCATCACTAAATTGCCGAGGCTGGCTTTGAACTTGCAATCCTCCTGCCTCAGCCTTCTGAGTTGCTGGGATTATGGGTTTGTGCCACCATGCTCAGAAGCATTCTTTCTTTTAAAAACACATAGGAGAAGTTGATAAGCTCATCTTGATTGGTTCTTGATATTTCAATTGTCAGGCAGTGGGCATGGACCTGATTATACAGTCCCTCTCTGCAAGATAGAAACTTATACCTTTGAGAAACAGGAATTGTTTCATAACATGTTGATGCATCTTAAAATGGCTGTTCTCATGCTTGCTTTCTTGTTGAAGTTTACTGTCTCTTCCCTACTTTTCTATCTCAATTCTACAATGCAGACTTCAAATGAGTTCCTACCCTAGATGAAAACTTGATTGTAGTTTTGTGAGAGACCCTGAAACAGAGAGGACCCAGATTAGCTTGACCCACAGAAACTGTGAAATAATAAATGTGGATGGCTTTAAACTGCTAAATTATTGGTAATTTGCTACAAAGCAATAGATAACTAGTACAGTACTTAAAACTAAATTATTGTTTTTATTTGTACATTTCCCTAGGTTTTATTTTTGCTTCCATTTAATTAAAAACAAATGTACTCCATTGATTTCAAGTTGGGTTACATTTAAGTTATCCAAACCAATAGCTAAAATGATCAATTATGTTAGTGTTTGTAATGCAAAGCTCCAATTTGCTATACTTGCACAATGATCCTATCACATCAACAATAAAATCCCTCTTCCTTTAGCTACAGACTGATCCTCAAAATATGATTACAGTATAAAAAGATGATCAGTAAGAAGAAAAGTCATGGTAGCCCAGCTACACCACAATGCTTGTAATTATAAAGAAATTGTGGTGCATTCAACTGAAATTTTAGCTGCTGGAATGAAATTAATGTGTTGTTAGTTACATTTTCTCTTCCTTAGAAATTAAAGATGCTTTCTTTATTTTGTAAAACATGGAGCACCATGAGATTAAATTACTATAATAAATGAAGAGTTGATTTATCTTTTAATGCTTTTTGTATATTCCTTGGGTAATATATATACCAATTGATCTGTAGCTGATTCACTTAATTGGTTAAACCATGGAGATAGTAAGTGAAGTTAATTACCCTAGATAGAACTGAACCCAAGATTATGAGCACTATGTTACTATAAACCAAATAAGTAGTTTTTAAAAAAATCATTATGAATATTAACATAAATTTTGTTTATAATTATCTAATAAGAAAGTTTAAATTTGGCTAGGCATGGTGATACTTGCCTATAATCTCAATTCAGTCCCCAGTACTTACCCTTACATTCTCTCTCATCCCTCTGTTAAACCACAATGCAAAGAAAAGACTACTGACTCCAATTTTGAATCAAATTAAAGCAAACTTATATTTGTGTACACAGGAGCTGGCCAGGACTGTCTCTCCCAAAACCCCAAGCTAGAGATCAGTACCCCAGCTCTCTAGCAACACAATTTTAAAGCATAAAAAGTTGCAAGGGGGGGGTGTCTTGAGAACTTACAGATAATAGGATTTTGAGAAGCATAATACAAAGGCAGATAGTAAGTTAATGATCTACATGACTTAACATTTCAAGGTAGGGAATAAATTTAGATGCCAACATCAAAATTTATGAGGTGCCATTGAGGTCTCAGAGAGGGTTGTTATCTGGTCAGGGAAAGCCAGGCATGGGTGAGTTCAAGGCACGGACAGGAATTCCAAACAAGTTTAGAAATCGCAGTAATTTATATTAAAACAGAAATTAACTTTTCATGACTTTGTGAAGAGATGGCTCCAAATCTTAAGATGGAATTAGGCTGGGTTTATCACTTCCTCCTGTTCTCTTTCCTCTACTCTACTGATTTTTTGTTATTTACTTACATTTGTTTGTTTTATAATTAGTGTCTTGTGGGTATACATGATGGTGAGATTCACTATATCATATATATATATATATATATATATATATATATATATATATATATATATATATAAAAAGTTAAGTGAGATTTATTCCACTGGAAAAAACTACATTTAGGGATGTTATGGGTTGCGTTATGCCACCCTTCCATTCACCTATTGAAGTTCTAAACTTCAGTATCTATGGAATTTATTTGGAAACAGAGTCATTGCTAATGTAACTCTTTAATTCAAATTAAAATATTAGTTTGGTTCCTAACCCAAGATTACTGTTTACCTATAAAAAGGGAAATTTTAGACACAGGGCATATATACAGAGACAGAACATTATATGAACAGCAGGAGAAAGATAGCCATCTATAATCCAAAAAGCAACCCAGAATAGGTCCTTCCTTCATAGCCCTTAGAAAGAACTAACCCTTTTAATATGTTGCCTCCAGAACTGTGGGATTAAACTTCTATTGTTTAAACTAGCCGTTTTGTAGTATTTTGTTATGGCAGCCCTAGTAAACTAATATTAATTCCTCTGAGAAGACTATAATCTAACTGTTGAATGATAGACCTGAACTGTTTTTCAGCATATTTTAAGTTTTATTCCAATTGGTACTTTAATGCATTACTTCATGGAAGCAAATGATTATGCAGTCCCCTGTTCAACTTGGTCAAATCACATGGATGTTCTCTGTCTCTTTACAAACAAGTACAAAAGATATTCTTCCAATGAAAAGATAAATATAACCCTAGGGGGCCCCAAATAATATTTATAGCCTGCAAAATGATTTATTTCTTCCTGTTGTGTAAACTCATTATGTGAAAAATCTTATTAAAATATGCAAATTATATCAGAAGTTTACCTCTTTAATTTTAATTTTCTCAACTTGATTCCACCTCAACTACCCAGTCCTAAGACTTGCCTTCTCCTTTATTGAGAAAAGCAATTCACCAAAGACACTTTCCATTTTGTATACTTATTACCTCAAAATTATTAACTCAAGCTCATCCTCACTTGCTTCTCTCTGGTCTCAGAAAAAAAGAGAGCCATCCTTCTGTTCAAAGTCAATCCTACCTTCTTTCCTTTTCTGCAACTTTCATGTCCCTGACAACCTGGTTATTGGCATCAAATCAATATTGGCATCAGATTCTCCACTTGAGGTCAGGAGCCATTTTATGTAAAGGCTCCAAAGTTTTGATTCTGAGGCAATGCTGCTTAGCTTCCCATAAGAACATGTGCCTGCTAAACAATCAACCCCACCCCAGCTTATGATGCAACTCTTAAGCAGCTTATGAAGTTCCTCTTGAGGGCCATAAAGCTACTCTGGGAGTGCCAGCACACTGCTGCTTTCCTTGGAGGGACAGCCTTGTCGGTTTACAGACAATAAATCTCTTGCATGAGATTCTAGTGTGTGGCGTGGTCTTTGGACTTTGTATGGACTATGCGAGTGACCCTTCTATTGTTCCATCTTTGTTCTCCATGGTCCACCTCTCCTGCTCCAATGAATCATTTTTCTCTGTAAAGTCAGGCAACGGGTGGCAACCAAAGGAGGCAGATTTTAAAAGGCCCTGAAGGAGGCTTTATTGAGACTCATTCCTGGGTAGAACTCGATCAGACCAACAGAGTGGATAGGAAGAGGGTCTGAGAAGAAACCGCGTGGGAGCTCGACCAGACTGGAATTTTATGGAAATGGGATTTTTGTCCCACTGGAGTTGGTTGGGGGAACTGGCTGAGATCCAGGATTGGCCAGGAGATCTGCTGATTCACAGGAGGTTTCCTTGATGCCTGATTGATGTTTCTTTTGCACACTTGGGCTGCTTGGAGCTTTATTCCTAAGTCACCACCACCAACCTGACACCCTCAGCTTCAAATATTTTCTTGTCTAAAAGAGAAATCCCACAGGATTCAAGATGGTGGATTGGAGGAAGATTGGATTCCTAGTTGCTCTGTGGCTCAGGATTCAAGCAGCAGGAGTGTTGCTTCTCAGCAAGGTTTGTGAAAGAGGAATTTCACTAAAATTCAATATTTGATAGAGTGTCTTAGAGACTCAGAAATCTGGGTACATTAAACAAAGGAGAAATAGAATTTGGTGCCAAGCCATTTACAGCAGCAGTAGTGGTCTGGGTCACCACAGAGGGAAGGAGTGGTAAGGTCCTTGCTTAGCATCTGGTAGCTATCCTAGGTAACAGCCACCATTTTCCTGCCCAAGGGTGTATCACCCCTCCCTCATACCAAACCCACCCTTAATCACCCACATTAGGACCCACCTGGCTCTAATCCCTGAGCTTCCCCCATCAAAGCCCCAGAACTGTTTCTAAATTGGCCACTGAGAGCTGTGGCGGGAGTCATCTTTGAAGCCACCACCCTGCAGCTGCTGCTGTGGAGCCAGGAGGTTATAGCAAATGCTACCAGTGTTCCAGCAAAGTGCCTATCATGTGGCTTTGGGTCTTCCTAGGAGAATAGGCACAGGGAAGATTATACCAGGCGAATTCCAGTTGGAAAAGCAAAGGTAAGCCCAACTTTCTATTCCTTTGAGTTTGGAGACTCACACAACCAGCTGAAGTGGGTTGGGGATCTGAACAGGTAGGTGTGAATGCATTCAGGAACTAAGCCTTGGAAGATTGTGTGTTCTCAGGCAGCAAAATGTGTGGAGGATTGGTTCCCTGCCCTTGAGTAAAATTCTTTGGAGGCTCCTGAGATTCAGACTTCTATCAAAGATTGGCAACTACCAGGCCCTAGGGGGCATGTTAATCTAATCTCTCCAGAGCTGGTACAAACCTACAAAGCCCCTGAGGCCTGATTAGACCTAAGCCTCACCTGTTGGAATTCCTATGAGAACTCTGAAGCTGCCCCACCCTGGGAGTGTGTTGATCTGGTCTCTTCAGACAAAACTCCAGGTAACAGTACTTCCTATCCTATCCTACCTCCTACTGGGGAGAAGAGAAGCTGAGACTTATTTATACCAGCTTTATTCTTAGGCTACTCCAACTGGTAGCTCAGAGAGTAACACAAAAAGAGGAAAGGGCTCACAACCCCCAGTTCTTTCACTCTCTCTCTCCCTCTCTCTCAATGCATAGCCCAAGAAGAAACACAAAGAAAACAGTTGGACATAGGCAGTGACAATCCAATCTCATCCATTCTATCTTTACCACCTCAGTAGAGATGAGTTCTTTCCTTTTCATTAAGAATCTTTTTCCGTGTGTGTGTGTGTGTGTGTGTGTGTGTGTGTGTGTGTGTGTTTTCACTTGTTCACTATGTGCATGTGCTATGCTCATTGGTTCAGGGACATATATACATATTTATTTCTTTTTTCCCCCCATTTTTAGAATTTTTTAATGTAGTTAACTTTCCTTGCCTTGGCTTTTGAGGGTTAGGGCTTGGGGTTTGTATATTTTGGTTTTGTTTTATTTTCATTTGATTCTCTTCTTTCTGTATCTCTCTTCTGCTGACAGCCAAATTCTCCTCTTTTCTCTTTATTTATCCCTTTACTTTGTTTCTCCTTCTTTTCTCCTCTTTCATTATACCTATCACTTTCTACATCTTTTCTACGTTTTCTGTTCACTTTTGAAATTGTAAACTCATTTCTACCTTCATAGCACAATTTTTCTCTTAATTAACTATTTTAACATCTTTTAGAACTAGTTGGTTTATATAATTCCTGCCCTACCATTCATGTCATAATTTAGAATCCCACCAATAGTGTAAAACTGTTCATTTTTCTCCACATCCTCTCCAGCATTTATTATTGTTTATATATTCTTGATAACTGCCACTAACTGTTATGAGATGAAATCTCAGTGTAGTTTTGGTTTGCATTTCCCTAGTTGCTAATGATATTGGACATTTTTTCATGTATTTGTTGGCCACTTTTATTTCTTCTTTGGAGAAGTGTCTAATTCATTTGCCCATTTAATTGGGTTATTCAATTTTTTTGGTGAAAACATTTTTGAGATCTTTATATATTCTAAATGTAAATACTCTGTCAGAAGAGTAACTAGAAAATATTTTCTCCCATTCTGAGGGTTCTTTCTTCACATTCCTAATTGTTTTCCTTATTGTGCAGAACTTTTTAATTTAATGCAGTCTCATTTACAAACGCTTGGCATTATTTCCTGAGCTTTAGGGATTCTATTGAGAAAGTCCTTGCCTATGTTTATATAATGGACTGTTGACCCTACATTTTCTTCTAGAAGTTGCATAGTTTCTGATCTAATTCCAAGGTCTTAATCTACTTTGAGTTGATTTTTGTGCAGGGTGAAAGATAAGGGTCTAGCTTAATTCTTCTATGTATGTATACCCAGTTTTCCCAGCACCACTGGTTTAAAGGGCTGTCTTTTGTTCACTGCATGATTTTGGTGACTTTGTCAAGGATAACGTGACTTTCTATACCATTAGTTTATGTGTCTGTTTTATGTCAGTACCATGCAGTTTTCATTACTGTAGCTCTGTAGTACAATGCCAAGCCAGGTATTATGATGCCTCCAGCATTGCTTTTTGGGTTTAGGATTGCTTTGGCTATTCTGAATCGTTTATTCTTCCAAATGAATTTTAAAACTTTTTTTCTAGCTTTGTGGAGAATATCATTGGGATTCTGATGGGGATTGCATTAAATTTGTATATTGCTTTTGGCAATGTTATGGTATGGATG
Source organism: Marmota flaviventris (assembly GCF_047511675.1). Classification (NCBI taxonomy): domain Eukaryota; kingdom Metazoa; phylum Chordata; class Mammalia; order Rodentia; family Sciuridae; genus Marmota; species Marmota flaviventris. The sequence goes on along the minus strand of NC_092518.1, from coordinate 108,139,733 downwards.
TGAGGTATCTCCCAAAAGCTCATGTGTGAGATAATGCAAGAAAGTTCAGAGGAAAAAGGATTGTGTTTTGAGTCTTAACCCAATCAGTGAAGTAATCCCCTGATAGGGATTAACAGATTGTTAACTGAAGTTGTAAGGTGTGGCTACAGGATGTGAGAATTAGAGCTTGGCTTTGGGATATACATATTTGTATCGGGCAAGTGGCTATGACCTTTCTCTTCTTCCTGATCACTGTGATATGAGCTGCTTCCCTCTGCCACACTCTCGCACCATGATCAGCCTCACCTCAAGCCCTGAGAATTGGAGTCAGCCTTCTAAGAACTAAGGCCTCTGAAACCATGAGCCCTCAAATAAACGTTTCCTCCTCTTCAGTTGTTCTGGTCAGATCCTTTAGCCATAGCAGCAAAAAAATCTGACTAAAATAGGTAATATGACCATTTTAACAAGATTAACTCTGCCTATACATGAACATGGAGGGTCTTTCCATCTTCTGAGATCTTCTTCAATTTCTTTTTTCAAAGTTTGATAGTTTTCATTGTATAGGTCTTTTACCTCCTTGGTTAGATCTATTCCTATGCGTTTTATTTTTTGAGACTATTGTGAATGGAATTCTTTTCCTGATTTCTTTCTTAGTAGATTCACTATTGGTATGTAGAAAAATTATTGACTTTTGTATGTTGATGTTGTAACCTGCTATTTTGCCAAATCTGTTTTCAGCTCTAGTAGTCTAGTGGAAGTTTTGGATCTCCTAAGTACAAGATCATATCATCTGCAAAGGGTGATAATTTGACTTCTTCCTTTCCTATTTTTATCCCTTTTATTTCCTTCTCTTGCCTAACTTCTCTGTCTAGAATTTTTAGTACTACATTAAATACATTTCTAGCACTGTATTAAAAACGTCCTGTCTTACTCCAGATTTTAAAGAAAATGCTTTCAATTTTCCCTGTTTACTACAAGGTTGGCTTACAGTTTCAGATACAGCCTTTATGATGTGTTGAGGTAGATTCCTTCTATCCCTAGTTTCTTCAAAGTTTTATCATGAATGTGGCTAAATTTTGTTGAAGGCCTTCTCTACCTCTATTGAAATAACTAATGGATTTTGTTGTTAATTCTATTTGTGTGATGAATTGCACTTATTGATTTGCTAATTTTATTTTATTTTTAAAGAGAGAGACAATTTTTTAAATATTTATTTATTTTTTTTAGTTTTCAGTGGACACAACATCTTTATTTTATTTTTATGTGGTGCTGAGGATCGAACCCAGCGCCCTGTGCATGCCAGGCAAGCGCGCTACTGCTAGAGCCACATCCTCAGCCCTGATTTGCTAATTTTAAACCACCTTGCATCTTTGGAATAAAAAAAAACTTGGTCTTGATGTTCAATCTTCTTAATATGTTAAATGTATGCTAGATTTTTACTATATTTTGCATTAATATCATTAGATATTAGTCTGTGATTTTCTTTCCTTGATGTGTTTTATCTGGTTTTGGTATGAGTGTGTACTAGCTTCATAGAATAAATTTGGAAGTGATCCATCCTTTTCTATGTCATGGAATAATTTGAGGAATACTGTTTCTATTCTTATTGAATTTCTCATTTATATCCTGTACTGACTTCCTTAATTCTTGTTGTTTTACTGTGTTCCCTTGGAATTCATTGATCATTTTTATAATCATTCTTTTGAATTCTTTACCTGATATTTCATCTGTTTAAATTCCTTCGGGATGGTCAGTTGCTGGTGAATTGTTAGCTTTAGGAAGTGTCATGTTACCTCATTTTCTCATATGTCTTGTATTCCTGTGTTTGGTTTCATGCATTTTTTTGGGAGGTATTTCTCTTCCACATATCTGGGCCTTTTTAGGGAACTTGCCAAATTGTCCTAGAGTGATCAAAAATGAAACCCCTCCTAGATGTGGTATTCACAGCTTTTATGTTAATTCTCTCTGTTTTTGCTGTAGGAGTAAATATCTGTGAGTGGGACCTGAGTGTGCATCCCTATCCATTTCTACTGGTCTTTAGTTTGGGTTTTTGTATCTTCTATTCTTTGTATTAGAGCCTAGCTGAAAATTGAGTGTCATTAATTTGTATGTGGAGGAAGATACACTTCTTGCTGAGTTTAGTTCAGCCGCAGAATCTCTACCCTGTGAACTTGTATTGTCCCTTTAGTTTATGAGCACCTCACAGAATAGGGGAAAACAATCACAACAATCAAGGCAAACAATACACAGCATTGAACTAAATACTTGGTTTCTACTATGACACCTACAATGTTAATATTCTCTCTCTCTCTCTCTCTCTCTCTCTCACACACACACACACACACACACACACATACACACACCCCACAAGTTACTAATAGCAAAAACAATAAGTAACATAAACTAGGTCTGGCATCAAAGCACACCAGTGTCAACTATGTTATCCACACCAGTAATAATTGCAATGTACAACCACTATGGAAATTAGCATGGAGGTTCCTCAAAAGACTAGGCATAGAAACACCATATGACCCAGCTACCTCACCCCTCAGTATTTGTACTAAAGAATTAAAGTCTGGGGCTGGAGTTGTGGCTCAGAGATACAATGTTTGCCTAGAATGCATGAGGCACTGGGTTTGATCCCTAGCACCACATAAAAATAAAATAAAGGTATTGTGTCCACCCATAACTAAAAAAAAAAAAAAGTGCTAAAAAAAGGAATTAAAGTCAACAGCCGGGGGCATGGTTATGCATACTTGTAATCCCAGTGGCTTGGGGGACTGAGATGAGTGAATCACAAATTCAAGGCCAGCCTCAATAATTCAGCAAGGCCCTAAGCAACAAAGTGAGACCCTGTCTCAAAATTTTTAAAAAGGGCCAGGGATGTAGCTCAGTGGTAAAACACACCTGGGTTAAATCTCCACTACCAAAGGGGGGGAAAAGAATACCATGTTATAGCAGCACAATTCACAGTAGTCAAACTATGGAACCAGCCTCGGTGTCCATCAATGGATAAAAGAAATGTATATATACATAAGGGATAAAGAAAAATAAAATTTTGGCATTTGCAGGAAAAATGATAGAACTAGAGACCATTATGTTAAGTGAAATAACCCAAACTCAGAAGGTCAAGGGTCATATGTTTTCTCTCATATGTGGAAGCCAGAGAGGGAAAAGGAAAAGAAATGGGGGGGGGGGGGGGGAGATCTCATGAAAATCAAAGGAATATCAGAATATAAAAGGGAACAGTGGGTGAAAAGCAGAGAAGGAGGGAGAAAGTGCTGGGGAGTGATATTGGCCAAAGTATATTGTTATATTTTGTGCACATATGAATATGCAACAACAAATCCCAGCATTATGTACAGCTATAAAGCAATAAAAATGTGGATAGTGACAGAGAGAAATCCCTTGACCCCACATTTTCTTTAATCTACAATTGAGTTTCATTTTCTCTTTCCAACAAAACTGTTTGAAAAAGGAAGTCATATTAATTGTACCTAATTTCATATCTCCCATTCACTACTCTATGTTCTGCTTCCTATTATTTCTATTAAAGTTGAATTTTAACTAAGGTTATAAATGTCTTATAAAACTCAAGAGATGTTGTCATTCCAGTATTTAAAAAAAAAAATTTAAAAAATATTTGTTGGATTTTGTTTAATTTTTTTGTAGTTGTAGATGGACAACTTGCCTTTATTTTATTTGTTTTTTTTCCTTAATTTAATTGATTTATTTATATGGTGCTAAGGATCAAACCCAGTTCCTCCACATGTTAAGCAAGCACTCTGCCCCTGAGCTACAGCTACAGCCTCCCAGTTTTTTACTAAACCTTTGAATTTGACACTATCAATCACTACCTCTTTCTTAAAATTCTCTATTGTTTTGTTCAATGTGAAGAGGGTATTATAATACTCCACTAATTGAAATACAGATTTTAAAGAACTGAAAATCACCCGAATGCCCATTAATAATGGTTTAAATAAAACTATTTCATTCATATTATGAAGATAAGTTACCATTAGAAATTATGTATAATAGGAAAAACAGAGCAAAAATTGCTACCTGGGTATTAGAAGTTAAACACCATCCCAAAGGGCTCAAGCCTGTTGCCCAAGAGATTCAGAGGCCTCTCCTAACTGTAAGACTGAGCTCCCTATTCTTCTCACCACTTCCTTTAAATGAGTCATTCAGGCATTTGCCCACAAACATGAAGTAACCCACACCTTATTCCCTTATATATATATACCGCTAGGTTTTTGCTCTACCTCTATCTCTATCCCTATCTCTATATCTGCTTTACTCTTTATTCCAGCTTCATGCGATCCATAAAGAAAAGACTGCCCTGCTTACTTATTGCACCCTTTTTGCCCAATATCTATGAGGAAAAAAAAAATCTTGGGATTTGTTTCCTGATGTAGTGGGGTATTGAATTTGTTCCTTCTATCTGAAGAACCAGGAGTTGTTCCAAGCCACATTACTCTTAGGATGGGAGAGAACAGAAGGTCAGCTTCCCAGCACCAGAGGGATGGTCAAGCAGACATAAACTGGACATAAGTCAGACAAGAGCCATAGGGGCATCTGCCAATGCAAATAAGCCTCCTGAGAAGCCCTTTTCTTGCCCACGGCCTACGCAGGTGACGGAAGCTGGGTTCCCCTGTGTGGAGTGGGCTGGCTGGGAAATACGGTGAAAAATCACACAACACAGAAAATAGTTTTAAAAAGTGGGGACAGGACTGCTCATGGACCTTAACAGTTGAACTTCCATGCTGGAAAGAGAGAGCGAGAGCCCCTGTTTACTTTATTTATGTGGGGGAACTTCAAAGGCTTTCTACAGAATGTTCTTAGCCAATCTAAGTAGGAGGTGGGCTGTCCAGTTCTCAATGGGTCGTGCACAACTCCAGAGCTACGAGATCAGCCCTCATAGCCTGATCAGTCTTCATAGCTGAGCAAAGACCGGTCCTGTGCAATGAGCAATCCATTAAGTGGGAGGGGCCACAAAATAGCTTGCAATTCTAAACCAAAATCTCCTTGGCTCCAAGGCTGAGTGAAGTCAGACAACTAGATATTAGGTCTTTTGCCAGGTAAAAGATGTATCCTGTGAAAGGCTCACTGTAATCACCTGTGTCCATCTTCCCTTAATTTCCTGTTACAGCAGGGTTGTTCTATTCAGGTAGTCAAACTTTGGCTGAGGACTCTCAAAACCAGGTTCTTGGATAATATTTAAGGATATATCTTATAATTGTAATGTTAGCTAAAGTCACATGTATAAAGTTTCAGTTGTTCAAGATAAAATAGTTCTAGAGAACTGCTAAACATTGTTCTTATAGTTAACTATACCAAACACCTAAATTTGTTAAGGGGAAAGAGTTCATTGTATGCTTTTTATTGCAATTAAAAATTAAGGCTATAGGACATGATGTACAGTCCCATACAAAGGATGTTTTAAAAATAGGATATCTCTGCATACATATATTGAATTAAATGCATGAAAATACAAAGACTTCAACCTCTGGTAGTGAGACTACAATTGAATCATTATTTTCTTTTTATTTGTTTTATAATTTTTCTCAAGTGACATTAAACTACATTTTAATTAAAGATGAACTCAGAAAATACTTCACATAAGAAGCTGCTTCAGATCTCCTTGGTTCTTTCTTACATTTGTGAAATAAGAGAGGACTGGCTCCATCAGAACACAAAGCTTCAACTCCATTCCAGGATAGATATTTTCTTCATTCAAAGGATGGATTCATCCATGAAATACTTTTCTAAAAAGCCACTGTCACCATTCTAGTCCCCTGGCTTTTCCCAGGTACTATTCTTTCCTCAGTAAGGATCTTGAGTCATGCTGATCCCTTTGTTCTTGTCCCTTCTGCTACTGAGGTTTTTGCCTCCTATTGCCTCCCAGAGAAGTTCTTCCAACACCCACCAACATGCTAGCTGAAGATGTCCCACAGGACATACTTATTCAAGCTGTTTCTTTGGGTTCTGCTTTTACTAGTAGGGGTGGAAAGGTAATGAGAAATTGTGTACTAAAGGTGGAAATAGAAATGGGAATTTAAAGGCAACACTTCTGCTGTCTATCTTCAGTAGGAGGTATGATGAAGTAAAGGAATAGGTGAGGGGACTATTGCTATTATCCTCCACTTCTCTAAAGAGTTTTGCTTTTTAGCTCTTTTTCCTGCCTCCACTGTACTCCCTTGCTCAAGAAATACACATATCCTTCCTCTATCACTGTCACCTTCCGTAGAGCATCAGGGGCAAGTTTTCAAGGTCCACTGCTACCATCACTACTGGCAGTAGCTGTGGCCACACCTAATTCCTTTTCTTTTTCTTCCACCATCATTTCTTCTCTTCTTTATTGTACCAGCTGCACTATATTTAGACCTGTAAGAAAAAAAAATACCTGCACGTACCCATATCTCCCAATGTGCAGAGGCCAATAGGATATACAAAATACCATGTTCTTCCTACTTCCTCCACAAAATATTTGTTCCCCCTGACAGTCTTCTTTTTCCTGTACTCCTGTCCCAAGTCATCGGGTCATTTACTGGGTTTGCTTTTTGTTTTGTTTTTGGTATTGGGGATTGAATTCAGGCACTTAACCACTGGCTACCTCCCCATCCCTTTTTTTGTATCTACAGACAGGTTCTCACTGAATTGCTAAGGGCCTTGCTAAGTTGTTTAAGTGGCTTTGAACCCTCAATCCTCCTGCCTCAGCCTCCCAAGCTGCTGGGATTACAGGCATGTGCCACTGCACCCAGCTATTTACTGTTTCTTATTCATATCTCTAAGGTAAATTTATGGTCTCACAACATCATTTTTGTTGTTTTTCCCCTCATCTCACCACATGCATTCTAAGTTATCTAGATTGTTGCCTCTCCCCTATCCCTTGTCTCAGAAGAGGTTTATGCTGCCATTTTGTACTTGGATTTCTACAATCTTACTTATCATCTTGAATTCCTGAAAGGGGAGTGACTTAGAGAACAGAAAGTTACGTAGATCCCTGCTTATAATACCTGAACATCCCTTACGCTCTGCCAGGACCGCAGGGAGAAGGCAAGAACCAGAAGAGAATGATTGCATTATACATGTAGGGAGGCTAGGCCTTACAAGTCAGAACTTGCAGTATTGACAGACACTCCTATCTCCCACAGCTGCTCCTCCAAGAGCAGACATTCCCACCTCTAAGCTACTTCATGAATTTGGACAGTGCAAGTAGTAAGGATAATCGAGGTGGAATAAAGAAAGGTCTCATATGTACCCCTCCAATTCTTGGATAATTCACAAGGAAGGGCCCTCCAATGGTAAATAAGATCGAACTTTCCTTCACCTCAGTGAAATCGAGGGAAGCATAAGCAAATTAGCCTCCCAAAGCTACACACACACACATGACACAAGACATATAAGGCAAGTACAAACTCTTTATTGCAAGTTAGGATCAGAAAACTCAGACAATGTTCGTGAGATGGGCAGGATCTCCAGGGAAACTCTGTGACACCTTTTGTTCACACTGGAGGCACATCTAACCTCCCACAGGGCTCTACCCTGGCTCCTTGCCTTGCTACTGCCTTGGAGGAGCAGTGAATCTGCAGATAACATACCCAGTGGAAGGCAAGAGGCTCAGGGGCATTCTGGAGCCTGCTGGCCTCATTCAGGTCTATTATTAACCAAAACAATCCTCCCTAGAGAAGCACCATCTATACATAGAGCAGTGGCCCTGTTTTCTGTCTTTGGAATGCATTTTTCTCCATACACTTTTTGTTTTGTTTTGTTTTGTTTTGGTACCAGGGATTGAACCCAGGGGCACTTAACCACCAAACCACATCCACAGCCCCTTTTTTGTATTTTATTTAGAGACAAGGTCTCACTGACTTGCTTAGGACCTCACTAAATTGCTGAGGCTGGCTTTGAAATCACGATCCTTCTGCCTCAGAATCCTGAGTCACTGGGATTACAGGCATGTACCATACATACACTCTTGAATGGAAAGGGACTTGGGATGGGAACAGCCTGGGGTTGAGGGCTTGGTTATGTAGTGAACACTCTCCCTTCTCCCCACCAAAACAACACTTTTTTGAATACAACCCAATGATCTTTTAGACAGGTTATAGGTCAGCCAGAAAAATAGGTATGACTCAAGAAATGAAACAGGCAGAGGATCAGAAAAGCCGTGCCTGTGATTTTCCCAGGACATTTTCCTGATTTTTGCCACTGCTCATTTGTCTCACTTGGGACTAATGAGATGTGCAGTTTGGTCACTCAAGTCCTTTCATGAATTTTTTTTTCAAGTTGCCTCCCAGAAATACAGAAATGGATATGAATGATATTTAAATTGGTTTTATCCAAGTTTATATTACATGCAAGGCAAAGAAAACACTCCTAGTCTAATGTGGGAGTTATGTTCTTTCCTATCATCAAACCAAACTCACCAAAAAAAAATTATGATGTATACAAGAGATAATATTGTATAGTTCCAACTCCTAAGAAGCACAAAGCATTCAATAATGAGTTAAATGAAATTAAACAAGTTTTCTATCATATATAGAGTTTAACAATACAAACCCTCAACAGTTTCAAGTTAATCCCTTGAAGAAATTAAATTCTAGCATAACTATTTTGTTCTTCATTGTCCCACTAATAAGTGCCAAAGCATCTCTTCTTCCTTTTCTCTCTTCTTGGATCCATTTCTTCTTGGCTTCAGGCAGTGGGAAGGTGGGGTCTCAATGAAGTGTGCATCAATCAAAATTGAGGTATTCTTTCAAGCTCTGGGAAGATCTTTTAATGGGACAGGTTCATCTTCTGCAGTAACAACTTTGGTGGGGCTGAGATACAAAAACGGCCTCACCTACAAAAGTTAAAAAGCAAAAAGAATCAAACATGAACACTATAGTAGTTTCCAAAGGATCAGTAATATTTTCAAGGAAAAGTGGTGTTCCTAAAATTCAACATAGCTTATCACTCTAAAAGCAGATGGCTGCTAAAAAATAAATGGCATTCTCAAGAAAAAGAGGTTAAGAAGAAAATAGAGGGACTGGGGTCGTCGCTCAGTGATAGAGAGCTGGCCTCGAACGTGTGAGACCCTGGGTTCGATTCTCAGCACCACATAAAAATAAATAAACAAAATAAAGATATTGTGCCATGTATAACTTAAAAATATATTTTAAAAAAAAGAAAACAGAAAGGAGTGGGGGGTGAAAACTTCATAACTTTAGTTCTCTGGAGTGTCAACTAGTCCATAATAGCCATCAAGAATCCACCATCTGACTGGCTCAGTGGCACATGCCTGTAATCCCAGCAGCTGGGGAGGCTGAAGCAGGAGGATAGTTCAAAACCAGCCTCAGCAAAAGCGAGGTGCTAAACAATTCAGTGAGACCCTGTCTCTAAATAGAATACAAAATAGGGCTAGGGATGTGGCTCAGTAGGTGAGTGCCCTGAGTTCAATCCCCAGTACCCCCCCCAAAAAAAAAAAAATCCACTACCTTATTTAAAAAAAGAAAAGCAAGCTGGGTGTGGTGGTATGTTGAGAGCCACAGCCAGTCAGAATGTCGCCTGGCATATTGCCAGAGGGAATGGTTGAAAGGTGACTCCAGCGAACCATTGAGATGATGATTTGAGTTAAGCTGTATATAATTGCTGTGATGCTGGATTGATTGAGTTGTATATGGACCCTGCTCCAGGAATAGGGCAGTTCCTGGAATCTGCTTGCCCCCCCCCCCCATTTTGGAGTTCCCAGTTCCCGTGCAGTTCTCACTGGGGTTGGGGAGATTGGGCACTCGGAGCCCAGTGGAAGGAGTGTGTTCCCGGGAAGTGTGTGTGCAGTGCCGGTGAGAGTTGGGGAATAAAGAATTGCTGTTTGAATCTACAAGGCTTTGTGGTGGCTTGGTTATTTGTGCCCAGCCAGACTGCAGCAGTGGTACGCACCTGTAAGCCCTAGTGACTCTGGAGGTGAGACATCCTCAACAAGTTAATGAGATCCTGTCTCAAAATAAAAACATAAACAGGACGAGGGCTATATTTCAGTGGTAAAACACCTCTGGGTTCAATCCCTAGTACCCCAAAACAAAAAAAAGAATCCACTGCCAAGCAGTGATGCACATGGCTTGGGAGGCTGAGGCAGGACAATTGTAAGCTTGAGGCCAGCCTCAGCAACTCAGTGAAGCACTAAGTAGAAAACAAAACAAAAAGGACTGGGTATATAGCTCAGGGATAAAGTGCCTTTGGGTTCAATCCTCAGTGCAAAAAAAAGAAAGAAAGGAAAAAAAAAGAATCTACCACCTTGAAAACTTAAGTGTAATGAGGAGTTATCTTTAATTAAGGAGTCCAATATTCTCTAGTCCCATCTTTGTTAAAGTAAATGAATAAAACAAGAATATAATTACATACATTTTGTATGTATGTGGGCCCCAAATTATTAAAAGTGGTTAATCTGGGTAATAGAATAATGCATTAAATAATATTCTCTATGATAATTTTTGTTCCAAAAAATCAAAGGTGGAATGTTCTCTCTTGATATGTGGATGCTAACATCCAACAAGGGGGTGGGGAGAGAATAGAAGTTCAGTGTTTCAAAATCTTTTTTACAAATTTTCTCTGAATAAATTACTTTTTAATCAGAAGTTGGGGGGGGGGGGTCTTAGGAAACTGTTTTCTCTTTGGAATATTTCCACCCTTACTTACCTTTCTAAAATTAGTGAGATTTTCCTGAGTCATCACCTCCACTCTCAACTGGCATGTAGGCTCTCTTGCATTTATAGCAGGCTAGACGCCACGGAAGATTCACAGCTTTACACCATGAGCAGATCCAATTCACTTGACTGGAGCATGAAGCAGACTTCTCCAGTTGCTGGGATTCCAAGGTTTTTTTCCCTTGGGGTTGCTTGGCCTTCTGAACCTGAGACTGCTGTTTCTTTGGGCTTTTTTTCATACCCTGACTCTTAATGCTACCCAGGGGGGTTGCCTGGGGTCTCTCTGGATCTTTCTGCTGCCCCAGGCTCCCATTAGCCACCAGGGGAGCAGTCCCCTGGGGCATTGCTGTATCTTCCTTCTGGATGTGGCTGCTGCTTTCCTCCAGGGGGTCTGTCCCCTGGGGCCTCTCTTTACCCTCTTTCTGGGTAAGGCTAATGCTCTCCCCCATGGGGTCTTTCCCCTGGGGCCTCTCTTTACCCTCTTTCAGGGTAAGGCTAATGCTCTCCCCCATGGGGTCTTTCCCCTGGGGCCTCTCCTGACCCTCCAGGCTTTGGCTTATGCTTTCCCCCAGGGAAGTCATTCCCTGGGAACCCTCAGGACCTTCTTTTTGCTTGGGGCTTGTTAGATCTCCCAGGTTGCATCTGCCTGGGAGGTTCTCAGGATATTCATCCTGGCCCCGGCAGCTGAGGCAACTCTGGACACATTGAGGAGCCATTCCCTCCTGGCACCCCACTGGAGCCCACAAGCTGGGTGAATAGGTCACTGCAGGAGGCACCTGGGATGCAACTGCTGCCACTGTTGTGGCTGTTGCTCCTGCTGATTCTGATTCCATTACTACAGGGGCTTGTAGAGGTGTTGAGTATGGGAATCCCACTGGGATTGGCACTGGATGGGGCACTGGCATTTGCACATGTGGTTGCATTGCCTGGGACCAAGGACATGGGTGTCCTGGTACATAAAGCAAAGGTGCTGGGGCTGGCATCTGGGCCTCTACATATGGCATGCCCTGTGCTCCAGCTGCCACCACCTCTGCCTGCTCCTCTCCCTCCAGGGGCCATGCCACAGCACCATGCTGTTGGGCTGCCATAATAGGTACAACCTTTGGGGGCAATGGATCTGCCAATGCTGACCTCTCAGCCTGAAGTAGTCTCCCATGTAGCACTTCACGCTCATCCATCGCCTGCTGCAGGGCAACCTGAGTGAAGCGCAGCTGAGTGGTAGCATCATCGCGCTCCTGACGCAGCCGCTGCAACTCGGAAGCCAGCGCCCAGCAAGCCGCCTCGCGCTCCTCCACCTGATCCTGCAGCCTACGGACCCGACGCCCCTGCTGCTCCCGCTGCCTGGCCACCACTCGCACGCCCAGGGCCAGGGCGCTCCAGGTGCACGCCCTCTTGAGGGCACGAGGCACCTGCGGGTCCACCACCACAGTGCGAAGCCGGTCCTCCACCTCGTTCCAGGGACGAGAGCGAAAGGCCATGTAGAACTCCGGGCCACCACCGTTCATGAGAACTTCATTATTAATGAACCGGACCACCTCGTTATGGCGAAAGCCACTGGCGTGGTCGCCAAATTCCACCGCCATGGCTGCTGCGGCCTAGGAAGTAGAGCGACGGCTTCGCGGCTGCTACTTTCGCTGCAGCCCGGGGAGTCTGCAGCCACCAACTCTCTCCCCACAGTCCTCGCTCAGTGCTATTTCAGTATTTGCTCAGTCCTGGCCCAGTCCTGGCCTCCTCCTCCACCTCCTTCCTCCCTCAACCCCCTCAGTCTCCTCACGAAGAACAAAGCCGCTCCTCTCACCACCACGTGCCTGCTGCGACAATGTGACATGGACAGACAAATGCTGAGTCATGCCGCAAAGCCTGTCGGGACCTACCTCCCTTCACAGAGTGCCACCTACTGGAACGAAGTGTGAGCAAGGTGGCCTTCTGGGACTAGCCTCCCTTGACACAGTGCCACCTACTGGGAGGGAGTATAAGCAAGGTGGCCTAGACAGGGACTGCAGTGAGACTGTTTGGGATGGGTGAAAGTAGGTCCTTTACAGAGACTCTAACCCAGGAGGTGGCGAGTCCTTCAATCATATAAACACTCCTAATCTAAAAGGAAGATGCTTCTGCGGAAATCAGAGATTTTCTGAGCAAGGAGGCTGGGAAGGAGGGAGGGAGGCATCAAAGATGGATAGTTGGGTGGAGAACGGGGTTGTGGATCTCCAACTTTAGGAAGGTGAATAGGTGCAAGAAGGGATTTTTTTCAAAATTCAGGAGAGCCTGCACGGTGACACACGCCTGTAATCCCAGCAGCTCGGGAAGCTGAGACAGGAGGATCTCAGGTTTAAAGCCATCCTCAGCAAAAGTGAGGAGCTAAGCAACTCAGTGAGACCCTGTCTCTAAATAAAATACAAAATAGGGCTGGGGATGTGGCTCAGTGGTTGAGTGCCCGAGTTCAATTCCCAGTACAAAAACAAACAAACAAACAAAAAAACCTCAGTAGAGGAAGCAGTGCTGACAGGTGTGAGAGAGAAAGCTTGGGCTTGCACTGCTGCTGTGGGGAAGGTTTGGCAGCAATGGGAACCAAGCTCAGTTGTATACCCTGTACACAACTGAAGTAAGAACTTGGCAGTTGAAGATTACAAGGTGAAGCTGTATGATAAGGATAGCAAGGAGCACCAGAAAGAGCACAACTGCAATGGCTGAATAAAGGAAGAAAGGGAACCCAGTCCAAGATGGTGTTCTGGGAACACACGGAGCTATTAAGGTCGCAGGCCACAATGCAGGTGCATGTTCTGATTCAGGGAAAAGACACTTAAGAGCTCCACATTTTGGACTGGAGTTCTGTGATGGATGATGAGATAATGTGTGGGAGAAGTGAATCCTAGTGAAGATGCTGGATCTCGGATATTTCCAAGAGTTTCTGGAGAATACTATATATAAGCATGGGTACGGGTTTCCCATTATGGAGTGGGGAGAAGGGACTGCTCTTTGCTCAATTCCTGCATAGCTCCTACCTCACTTACTCCCACAGAAAGAATTTTCTCTTCTCAACTTTAAATACTTCTGTTCTGGGATGGTGGCACATCTAGTAAACCCAGCAATTAGGAAGCTGAGAGAGGAGGAAAGCAAGTTTTAGATAGACTTCAGCAACATAGCAAGAACCTGTCTCAAAATAAAAATATAAAAGGGCTAGGAACATGGCTCAGTGATAGAGCATCCGTAGGTTAAATCTCCAGTATAGCAAAAGAAAAAAAATCTGTGGATCCCAGCCTTTCCCATCTCCTTAGGGAAGATGTTTGCATTCCTTAGAAAGTTTGCTGTATTCATTACCTCTTTACTGTCCTCTCCAATTTCTTCTCCTCTATTAACTCCTTTCCCAATACAATATAAGCAGTTTCAGGTTTCTTACATGCTATATTATTTTCTTGTCTACATTCTCTGTACCTTAATTTCCAAACATAAAACTAAAGAGAATGTTCTAAGGGTACCATCAGTGACTTTCCCCACCCAATAAACCAAGTTTCTTCCAACTTTACCTTTTTGTAGCACTGAATTCTGTACATTTCCTTTTGAAAAATCAATCCTACTTTTTCTTCTGTGATGTCAGATCCTACTGATTTTCATTGTGTCAATCTGGCTGCTCCTTATTAGTTCCCTCTGCTGTCCACTATATGGTTCCATTCACCCCTTAAATACTAGTGTCTATCTGAGGTTTGTCCTCAAAAACCTCAAACTTCAGGACTCTCCCTCATTACAAACACTCTCTGCTATCCCATCAATTCTGTTGTTCTTAACTACCATCATTTCATTAATTGCTAAGACTCCTGAAACATTATACCCAGTCCTGATCTGTTCCTCAAAGTTCAGACTCACCTAAACAACAACCTCCTAAAAATCTTTGCCTATATCTTCCAGAGGAACTTTTATTGTTCACAAGTCCTAAACTAATCAGTACTACTTTGGACAAAATGCTTATCAAGTTTGATGCCATTTCTGAAGATACATTTCCTCCCAAGAGTTGTTAGACAAGAACATCCAAGTCTCCCCATATCTGCAAAGGATGTATTTCAAGATCCCAGTGGATGCCTGAAACTTCAGATAGTATTGAACCTTATATGTACTATGGTATTTTCTTTTACATACGCAAATTTAATGTCTTTTCCATTTTAAGTAAACACTGTGGTCACAACTTTTGCAGTTTGAGTTACAACAGCAAAACTAGAACAATTTTTTCCTTCAAAATTTCATAGATAGGGCTGGGGCTGCAGCTCAGTGGTAGAGCGCTTGCCTCGAACATGTGAGGCACTGGGTTTGATCCTCAGCACCACATAAAAATAAATAAATAAAATAAAGCTTAAAAAATTCACAGATAGAAGATTCATATTTATGTGCTTCCTCACATGTTTAAGTTTGAACATTAGATAAGCTTGCAAGCATATAAAGCAGGGTTTATTTAAAAAGGAATTGTTATGCTCGAATTTGGGACCCCCAAAAGACCACCAGAGACCAAGATGATGTAAGCAGCAAAGAGGTGTTTATTGTGAGCTAGCTCGGTCCTCCGCACGCACACAGCAACAGGTGACACTGAGAGGCCCGGAGACCAGGGTTTGCAGCAGTTCTATACACTCTTTGGGGAAGGCAGGGACTTCACATACATCATAGCATCTCTTAGCAAATCATCACACACCACGGGAAAATCAAACAACAACTCTAAAACAAGATTAGCATATCAAGTGGCGGGGAAAGAATCTGGAAAGAATTATTGGTTAGTTCAAGGGGTTGACACACTTAAAATTGATTGGTTTAAACCCTGAGGGTGTCGCAAGGGGGGTACATGCCAAGCTGCAGGGCTTCTAGTTTAGATATTGGTCACCACACCTAGGTGGGGGCCATCTAGAATTTCAGATATTTGGATATCTTGGCCTATCTTAGACCATCACCATCTGCGTCTTTTCTGAGAACTCTTCCACCGAGCTTTTTTGTGGTATTTTCCTGACTTTAGGACTACAGTAGGTCAGAGGTTATGTTTCAGAGCAAAATGAGGTCCCAAGTATAATGAGATTGCTTAGGTCTTTCAGAATAACATAGACTTCTCCTGGGGGAAGAAGTGGGCCATAGCTGGTATCTTGGTATCCCCAGAAGTGAGGTGTTCTACCCTTTTTCAATGTCCTAGGCTTCCTTTGTTTGCCTGCTCTCTTCCCTTTATCTTTCTCCTTCCTGCAAGCTCACTAGATGGAGGAATGCTCCCTGGGATGGCCAAAAGGTGGGAAACCAGTGAGCTGAATGGGGAAGGGCAGTATGGTGCAGCCCAGGGCACATTAATTAACAACTTTATAACTCCCTGTAGGCAGGGGCAATTCCTGGGATTGGTTACCTTAGCAACTGGTTGAAGAAGGATAAGGGTGGAGGAAGAACTGTTAAGGAATTAAAATTTCAATCCATCAGGGGTCATTCTCCAACTTCCCAGTACTCATCAAAATTGGCCTAACTCAGTTTACCTATCTACACTGACTGCCTGTCTAATTCTGGCTTCAACATTAGGAGGCCAAAAGAAAGAAACTCCACTCACCATGGAAAAATATGTATCCTAAAATTACCCACCTCCTCCAGCTACGCTCTACCTGCCTTAAATTACCTCTCATTTAATCCCTATTAGGCGATTAATTCACTGATTGGCTTAAGCCTCTCATAACCCATTTTACCTCTAAGCTTTCTTGCATTGTCTCACACATGAGTTTTTGGGGAACACCTAATATCTAAACCATAACATTCCATCCCCAGCCCCCAGAAGCTCATGATCATTCACAATGCAAAATAAATTTAGTCCATTTCCAGGAGTCCCCATAGTCTCAACAGTTCCAAGATTTCCCAAGAGTCCACGTCCAAAGTCTCCACTGAGACTCAGGGCAAACTCTAAGTGTGAGTGAAAAACCAGCCTCTACCTCAGAGCAAAGCCTGTCCAAGGAAGGGACATGACCTTAGTCCTTGGAAAAACCCACAGAACACTCCTAAGCACATTCCCACCCTGCTAAGTTGTTTATCTACAAATAACAGGAGAGATCTGCTGCACCAGGTGTCCCTGACTCAGTCAGGCTAGGTGGGGATCCATAGCAGCCCCCTAGCAGCCACCAATCAGCATGAGACAGGGAAATACCTGGGATGCCAGATGACCCTCCCAGTGGTTTATGGTGGTTAATAACAAGTTGGGAAACCATGTAGTTCAGCATGTACACCCCTCTTGGCTGAAACCAATCAGTTCAAACGAGTACCCCTTTTGTACTGACCAATCACCCCTACCCAACTTGTTCCCGCCAGTGAATGTGCTAATCATGTTTTAGAGTTGTTATTTGATTTTCCTGCAGTGTGTGATGATTTGCTAAAAGAGGCTATGATGCATGTGAAGTCCCTGCCCTCTCCAAAAAATGTATAAAAATGCTGCAAACCCTGGGCTCGGGGCCTCTCAGCATCACCAGTTGCTCTGTGTGTGTGTGGAGGACCGAGCTAGCTCGCAATAAACACCTCTTTGCTGCTTGCATCGATCTTGGGTCTCTGGTGGTCTTTGGGGGTCCCGAATTCGAGCATAACATGAGTCCCTGTAAATATCAAAAGCAAGTTACATATATCCAATATATAAAGGTACAGAATAAACATTTCCATTCCACAAGGGAGAAATAGGGGCATAGAAAGAAGGCATAGGAGCAAAGCAAGACTGAAATCCAGCTGACACCTGGAGCACATGACATCATAGTGTTCTCTCCAAAGGGCTTATATAGCTCCATCCCTATGGCTTTGCAGGTTGCAACCCACATGGCCTCTCTGTTGGCTTGTCTCTGCTCAATTCTTTACAGCTTTCCTAGGCAGATGGTCTGTGCGGTACTGACATTTCTTAATTTGGGGGGTCTCCACTGAATCTCCAGCTTCCTCCTCACATCTCCATGCACTGCCCTCTCAGGGGGTGCCTGCTGGGACTGTGACCATGCTGCACTTTGTCTGGCCTCCCAGGCCTTCCTTTGAAATCTCAGTGAAGGCCTCCCTGACCCCATAGCTCCAGCATTCTGCAATACTGCAGAACCAGCACCACCTGGTTGCAGCTAAGGTCTGCCACCATTTCTAGCAGCAGTAAAGCCTCCAGAGACCCTGGCTACAGCAGCCTCTGAGTGCCTGTGTGGGTGCCCATGGTGAAACAACTTCCTAGGCCCCTCTGTGCAAGCAGGGTACCCTACTGGTCTCTTCTCAAAGGAATTTTTACTTTTACACACTTGACTGAGATGGGTGTAATCTCACCAATTCCTGAGATCCCCTAAATTATCTTTCTTATGGTCTCTGGGTAAAGTCTCTACATTTCTTTTGTGGTGCTAATGTATTTAACAACTTCCACTTCCTTAGCCCCAGTTTTACTCATACCTTTCAAGTAAGTTTTCTAACCTCTCTGCTCTGCTTTCTGCCCCAGATTATCACAATAAATTTGGCTAAAAGCTGCAAGCAATACCCATGCCACTGACTGAATACTATGCTTCTTACAAATTTCTTCCACCAGATTAAGAAATCCATCACATTTCAAAAACTCAGCATCACAGAAAGTCTCAGGACATGGGCAAAATGAAGAAAACTTCTTAGTCAAAACATAACATGAATGGCCTGTAGTCCAATTTCCAATGGAGTCCTCCTTCCCTGAAACATCGTGAACCTAGTTTTTACTGTGCACAATCCTATCAGCATTCTGGTCTTTAGAGCTCCCACCAGAATTGTCCATTAAGGTCCACTTACAATAGACTAAAGCTTTCCCAGCTTGCATCACTATAACACTTCAAAATTTCTTCCACCAAATTCCAAAAAGCTACAAAATCTTCTGAACCACAAGGTCAGGTTAGTCACAGCAATGACCCTACTTCTCAGTACCAATTTCTGTTTCAGTCAGCTTTTTCATTGCTATGACCAAAAAACCTTCAAGAACAATTAGAGGAGGAAAAGTTTATTTGAGAGCTCACAGTTCAGAGGCCTCAGTTCATGGACATCCAGCTCCATTCCTTGGGTCTCTAGGTGAGGCTAACATCAAAGAAAAATGTGGGGGAAAGAAGCAGCTCAAGACATGATCAGGAAGCCAAAAGAGAGAGACACACCAACCTTCTCCAGCCACACACCCTATCAGTCTACAGTTACCACTCAATTCCTAATGGGGTTATTTCACCGATAGGGTTAAGCTTTCATAACTCAATAGTTTTACTTCTAAACCTTCTTGCATTGTCTCACGCATGAACTTTTGGGGGACACCTAATATCCAAAACATAACACCAGACATACAAAAAAAAAATCAGATGTGAGAGAGACTAATCATTGCATATTACATGAAGATAGAAATAATCCCATTGAAACTAAAACTAAGGTTGTTCAGATTATCCTTCTTTTTTATTCTTTTGTTTTTGTTTTTGCAATACTGGAGCATATGCTGCACTACTGAATTATACCCCCTGTCCTTTTTTTCAAATTTTACTTTGAGACAGACAATTTAGCCAAGGCTGTCCTGGAACTTGCAATCCTCCTACCTTGGCTTCCTGAATATCTGGAATTACAGGCCAGTGCCACTACATCCTAGTAGTGGTATTTTTTTTATTTATTTTGTATATTCATATTATAAATAAGAGGTGATAATAAAAAAGGTTATCTTCTAGCTTTTTATATACTAATAAATAATAATGTTTTAGAATTTAGTATGTACTAGGTGCTGTGAACACTTTGTGTATATTACCTTATGTGATCACCAGAACAACCATGTCAGTTACAGTATTACCTCCATTTTTAAAAATAAGTAAATTGCAACTTGGGAAAGCTAAATAACTTTTATAATGACCCACAGCTAGTGCGTGTGTAAGTCCAAATTACTGCCTTGATTGGTCTGAAAATCATGTGTTTTGTGTACAATGACATTATTTCTACAGAACTCTTGAAACCCAAACTAATAAAAATGACAAAATCCATATAATATCCCATGTGCAAATGTTGTACTGACATGCATTTCAATTCCAAACAAGAAGAACAAAGCTTATCTATAGAGATAACCTGAATTTATCTAAAAGTGAATCAAATAAGTTATCAATTTGAAACAGAAATCAGAGCACACATTGAAACTGACATAACAAAGCTGTCCAACATAGAGGATGCTCTACCTGATGGATGGGAACTTTTAGGTTTCCCCTGATCAGATTTATCTCTGTGATGATGGAGTCATCAAGTCATAAAATTTCTATAGCAAAAATTCATGAAAATCACCAAACCAATTCCACTTTTTTCATTACATTTTGACTTATGTCTCCTGATACAATTTGACTTCCAGTATAACTTAGAAGTATAGAAGAAACTCTGATCATTGTCCAAAGTGCTTTAATCTGCTTGACAGTTATATTTATCATTGTAAAGAAGCCAGAACATACCTGATCCATTTGAATTAAACTGGTTTAAGCTTGTTTGTGAGCAATTGGCAACATTCTAGTACCAGAGTAAATTGAGCATCTTATATACAGAGCCAAGGAGCATATTCTGGAATGGGGTATCCAAGCCAAGATACATCCACTTTAGGTGACAACTATATGCCACTGATTCACAAAGCTAGAGGTTCACCTACTTGACCTAAACTGATGAAAATAATCATCACAATTTCTGAGAGAATCACATAGTCATTTGTAACATTTCTTGTTGTAAAAAAGCTCTACAAAATAGTTGAAAATAGAAGCAGTAGAATTTGAATTTTTAAAAACTTGAGTTACATGCTATAGTACTGCCAACATTCTACTAAAGCAATACTCCATCATGATGTTTTAATTCAACAGTTGATCTTCTAGCTGGGCGTGGTGGCACACACCAGTAATCCTAGTGACTCAGGAGGCTTAGGCAGAAAGATCACAAGTTCAAAGCAAGCCTCAGCAACATAGCAAGGCCCTAAGCAACTTACCAAGACCCTGTCTCAAAATAAAAATAAAAATAAATAGGGCTGGGGATGTGGTTTAGTGGTTAAGCATTCCTGGGTTCAATACCTGACATCAAAAAAAAAAAAAGTTGGCCTTGTGTATCTGAAGAACATTACCCTTAATTTTACATGCCTGTAATAGAATAGTATTGTTTTAAAGCCACCTATTTTGGTCATCATTATTCATATTTTGGTGGCAAGCATAGTGTTTGTATTTCCCAGAAGAGTTACTTTCTATTCTACCCCTTTTGTTATTCTTCTGTTCTCCTCTCAATATTTATTGTAAGAGACCTAGACATGTTGCATTATCCTTCTCTCTGTTTTAATTTGACAAGAAAATCAGTATTCAGTCATGTTTCCCATCCCAGACCCCCATAGATGTTTTACATTGGGGCAAATAATGAGTGACATTAATCTATTTGACATCAACACAGACCATATTACAAATGGTCCTGTGCTTGAGTGTTATGATAAATATGAAATTTCTTTTTTGTCCATTTCATAGGTTAACAATGCTCCCATGGGCGATCTTTCTTTAATTAATAAATATTATGGATGTGCACCTTTTTTTATAAAGAGAGAGAGAGAGAGAGAATTTTAATATTTATTTTTTAGTTCTCGGCGGACACAACATCTTTGTACGTGGTGCTGAGGATCGAACCCGGGCCGCACGCATGCCAGGCGAGCGTGCTACTGCTTGAGCCACTGGATGTGCACCTTACAAAATTATCTCAAAACTTGAAGAGTTCTTTTTCAACTTGTACCATGTCTTAGAACTTCCAGTGCTCTTTCACCTACTCCATGTTAAAAAAGAGAGAGAGAGAGAGAGAGAGAGAGAGAGAGAGAGAGAGAGAGAGACCATCCTTCCATTTTATCCTATTATCCTTTTAGGTTCCCACTAAATCTTCTATTTCCTGAATTCTAGCATCTATATCACTACTCTACCATAACTGATTTTGTTAAGGTCATCCAAGGGCTGGGGATATAGCTCAGTGGTAGAGCAAGGCTAGCACATGTGAGGTCCTGAGTTCAGTCCCTAATACAGCAAAAACAAACAAGCAAACCCAATTGTAAGATCCAAGGGAGATTTTTCAATGTTATTCTACTGGACCTCTCTACTGTATTGGTACTAACAATCACATCTTCTTTCCTGAAATTCACCCCTCATGACCTCAGGGTTATCAAACACCAGGACAAAATCCTCTAGTTAATATAGTATATTTCCAACCATTCTTTTTATTTTTTATTGTGACTTCCTATTCTTGCATGTGCTCAATAAATATTGATGTTCCCAAGCCTGTGTTTTTCCTATTATCTTCTCAATTGATACTTTTCCTCAGATGACAAAATTTATGCTCAAGTTATTAAATGTCACCTATATGCCAATAACTGGTAGATCTATATATCTAATCTGCATCTCTCATTCAGGCTTAGGAATTGTACTAAACTACAGGGTGAATATCCCCCATTGTCTCATCAAAACTTTAATGCCACAGACTAAACTCATCTTTAAAACCATGTAACATCTCCTTCTCTTCCTGTAGTTAGTTCCTATCTATTACCATCATCTACTCAGTCACCAAAACTATAAGTTTTAAGTAAACTGTAATCTTCTTTTTTATTTATTTCTTCTAATTAGTTATACATGACAGCTTAATGCACTTCATTTCATAGTAAACAAATGGAACAGAATTTTTCACTTCTCTGGTTGTACATGAAGTAGGGTCACACCACTCATGCAATCATTAATGTACTTAGGCTAATGATGTCCATCTCATTCCATCATATTTCTTTTAGGTGACAACTATATGCCACTGATTCCCAAAGCTTTCCTCCCCTCCTTTCCTCCCCACCCTCCCCTTTGCCCAATCCAATGTTCTATCCCCTTCTTTCTACCTATATCTAATCGGCAACTATAGCTTCCTTAATATTCCTTTATAATCCTATAGTCTTCCTTCACATTCACACTACCACTTCCCAAAGCAACCATGATCATTTATTTACTCAGACTAATGCAATGGAGTCATGACTGTTCTCTGTAGCTCTCATTTATTCCCCTTCAAATTTATTTTCCAGATTGATCTATTTAAAATTTTTCATCTAAGTGTCATGCTTAATAATCATTCAATGTCTATATATTTTCTACAGAGTAATGCCCAAACCCATGTTGTTTAATCTGTTCAGGGTTTTACCTATTATTTTTTTCCAATATCATTTGTATCCATTCTCCTATCATATGCTACACTCAAGCAATGCTTAGTTGTTTTCTGTCTCTTATGCATACCTTATTGTTTCTCATGTACATGTATTATCTGTATTGTTTTCCATTTTCTTCCCTGCCTAGTTCCAAACACTCTTCACCTTTGAGTCATATTATATGCTGCACCACATTTAAAAGTCAACATGTTACTGGTAGTTTTTTCCTAATGACATTTCTGAGAAATGTGGGTCTATAGAACTAAATGCATTTTAGAGTGGGGTTTCTCCCTTTTATAGTTAAATCTGACATATCTAGTTCTGTTTTGTTAAAAGGTAAGAGGGATAGAAATTAATAACAATGCCGTTAATACTATTTCCTGATTCAAGAATTAAATTAACATTTATTCTATATATTATTCGAGTTGAGTACAAATGGAGTATAGATTCAGCAGAATAAAGACGTTCTACAATGCTTAATAGCTAACAATTTGTTTATTAGTCTGAAAAATTATAATTGTTTAATTCAAGCTGAGAAGCAGTATAGTGTGGTGGAAAGAGCATTAGACTGATAATTAATAATTTTAAAAATTTTTATTCCTGCCTCTAATTAGTTCTATAATTATACTGATTAAAATACTGTTCTAGTAATACTGATCAATTCTCTCCAGAGCATAACAAATTGAATAAATCCACCATTACTCTATCCTACAAAAATATTGAGGTTTGAAAGCTCCTTTTTTAAATGGAAAAATACAATAAATGCAAAATAATAGTGAAGGAAGGATGAAACCAAATGTCTAAATAACATTCAGCTAGCAGGAATGTTTGACATGATAGGTAATATTGGCATTTTGGTGAGCATGGGTATTGGGATTATATGGTAAAATTGTGGGAGGAGACCACAATAAAATGTAAGAACTTGATTCTGGTTTCACACAGACAGCAAAACGTTATATGTAAGATAACAAACCTCCTTAGATATCACAATTTTGTGAAGGAACTATAAAAAAGGAAGAATGAAAATATTTACTGAATACCAAGTATTTGTGAAAATCTTTAACATCCATTTTCATAGGCACTAAATCTTACTAGGGAAGTAATATTGACAACAGTTTTCTGAACCTGTCAAGGCATTATATTCACCTGAGATAATTGTTAAGCATATAGATTCCCCCCTCCTCAATCCACTTTCAGAATGGTAGTTTTCAATGAGAGCCTGATAATCTCTATTTTTTGTACATGACTCACGTGATACTTATGATTAGGCAATTTTAGGAAATATTGCTGTAGACTTTTAAAGGTCACAAAATACATATCCAAAGAATTTGGAAATTCTCAGTGTTGCAAATGCCACTATAATCACTATAATATCTCAAATACAAGTTCTATTTTTCTGCTTAAGACTTATCACTTTCTTATATCTTCCCACTTTCTCTTCATTGCCATTGTCAACACTAGCAATTGGATCTTTTTGGGTAATTTTTTTTTTTCATAATGACACAAAAGTTGTGTTACTTTCAAGGGAGTTTCTCACCTGTCCCTGTACAGGAGATTGAACTCAGGGGTGCTGTACCAATAAGCTACACTCCCCACTGAAAACCCAGCCTCTACCTCAGGGCAAAGCCTGTCCAAGGAAGGGGCATGACCTTTGTCCTTGGAAAGACCCACAGAGCACTCCTAGGCACATACCCACCCTGCTAAGTTGTTTATCTACAAATTACAGGAGAGATCTGCTGCACCAGGTGTCCCTGACTCAATCAGACTAGGTGGGGACCCATAGCAACCCCCTAGCAGCCACCAATCAGCATGAGACAAGGAAATACCTAGGATGTCAGATGATCCTCCCAGTAGTTTATGGTGGTTGATAACATGTTGGGAAACCATGTAGTTTAGCACATACACCCCTTGGGGCTTAAACCAATCAGTTCAAACAATCCCCCTCTTGTACTAGCCAATCACCCCTACCCAACTTGTTCCTGCCAGTGACTATGCTAATCATGTTTTAGAGTTATTTTATGATTTTCCCGCGGTGTGTGATGATTTGCTAAGAGATGCTATGATGTATGTGAAGTCCCTGCCTTCCCCAAAGTATATAAAACTGCTGCAAACCTTGGGCTTGGGGCCTCTCAGCATCACCAGTTGCTGTGTGCACGTGCAGGACCAAGCTCCTCTTACGCCAATCTTGGTCTCTGGTGGTCTTTTGGGGGTCCCAAATTCAAGCATAACACTATTCCTTTTTATTTTTGAGATAGGGTCTCACTAAGTTGCTGAGGTTGGCCTCAAACTTGAAGTCCTCCTTCCTTCCACAGCATGACAAATAGTTGGGATTACAGGTATGCACCATTGTCCTAAGCAAGCACACAAAGAGAAGGGAGCTATTAAGACACACTGCCACATTCCCAGCGACTTAAACATTCAGACATTTCACTCACCCAGAGACGCCATTTGCTGGGTTGCTTGGGTTGCTAAAACTCTCAGGGGTCACTCCAGAGGCACTGGGCTAATTGGGCTGCTCAAAATAACCACACAAGAGACAGAAATACCTTTTTCTTTGGGGGTGCTGTGACAGCTCCTCTGACCTTAGAGGTCCACAGAGAGAGAGAGAGAAAGAGAGAGAGACATAGAGAGTGAGAGCACAGGCTGACCCCTTTTATTAAGGAGAAGCTGTTCAAATGAGGCAAGGGGTCAGGTTTCAGGGGGCTGAGTTTATCTTCATGATGTCCACTGTCAGCAGGTTGACTGACATCTGGGGTAGGCCACACCCAAGGGCAGAGTAAGAGAAGGGGACACACAAAGGGCGTTTCCATGAAGCATTCTATCCTAAACAGGGCAAAGGGGTAATATTACAAAGGAACAGGTGAGCGTAGCTCCACCTGTGGGGATGTAGCAAGGGACACACCCATGCATGAAGACACAGTTGCTCACACAGTTCCCTAAGCAACCAGATCACAGAGTGACCAAGGACGATGCCACACCAATCAGAAGGGGAGACAGACTTGGTCACGTGCTAATGGGCCTCCCATAACACACTGTTGCCATCCATGTACTTCTGGGTAGAGAATTGATTGTCTCACAGATTTAAATGCTGAGACTAATTTTATTTTTCATTAATCTGTGTTTCCTAAATATATATATTGAATAAAACTATGTGGAAAAGTTAGTCTATAATATAGATCTAGCAAGCTGGCAGTTAGCAAACACTAAAATTTTGTGGTACTGAAATGCTAAGTCATTCTCTTTGAGATCACCCTCATTTTGTCTAATGTGAAGAGATGAATTCAACCAGGGACAGTGTGGGACCACTTTTAACATTTTCCTCACTCATATTGGAAGATATGTCATGATAATTAAAGGATGTTGGTTATTGAAAGTAAGTGGATAGGAAAGTAATTACTTAGAGTGGAAATCAGCATGCTTTTGAGGCATATAATCCAAGCTCTAGTTACAGGCTGATGGGTTCCTAGTTTATCAGTTCCATCTATAGAAAGGACTTGTGAGTTTGTCTGAATTAGCTTCTCTGGGCACCCAAGAATTATCACATCCGCTTGTTTTATTTTCTTTGTAGCATTTGTCATGCACATATTTTGTTCTTTCTTTGTTTGTTTATTGTCTGTGTCCATGTCTTCAATCCTCCAAACAAAATGTAAACTCCATGAGAGTAGGGCCCTTTCTTTTTTTATTATTATTATTTCTGTATCTTATGATAAACTCTTAGCAGAAAATAGACATTAAATATTTGAGCGCATGACAATCCTAAAGCTATCAACTTAGCACCTGCTGTGGCTAAAGAGCTCAAGAAAATAATTAGCATAACAATGGCATATAACATAAAATAAACTATTCTATTTGGGGGCAGGTACTGGGGATTAAATCCAGGAGTGCTTAACCACTTAACCACAACCTCAGCACTTTTTATTTTTTATTTTAAGACTGGGTCTCACTAAGCTGCTTACAGCCTTGCTAAATTGCTGGAGCAGGCCTTGAACTTGCAATCCTCCTGCCTCAGCCTCCCAAGCAGCAGAGGTTACAGGCATGTGCCAGTACACCTGGCTATACTATTCCCTTTTTTAATATTAGATTAATGGTTTGCCTACATATCTTGAAAATGTGTTTGAATTGGATAAAATCTAAACTTAAATAACAAAGAAACAGGATGTTTGATGAACAAGGTAGTCAACAGTCGAGTTACATAAAGTAAGATTTTTGAATCTGAGAAAATGAAAACTGAAGGTTGGACATGATAGGAAAAAGGATAAAATGATGTTATATCTGTTCAAATCTCCATGTTTCATAAGTTACCCTTTTGGATTCTTACATTTAATAGATATGCATCATGTAACAAGTACTCTGTGAGACACCAGGTATACAAAGATGAATAAGATAGAGTAAATCATAGAATAGTCGTAAAAAGCCTTTTGTGGATGTCAGGGAATGCCCTCTGGGTGAGGTGTCACCCATACTTAAATGTTAAAATATGCTTCAGAAGAACTGTATGGTCAAATCACAAACTGACTTTGTGCTTAGATTCTCCTTTATATTGTTAGAATCCCACATATATTCCCTATTTTCCAAAAGTATATAGTCAATTCCTAAAGAGCAGAAACTACATTTGAAATCTCTTATTTTCTACCCAGTACCTAGTAAATTGTCTTCAAATGAACATTATTTGGTTGATCACCTTCTCAGAGGGTCACAAGGCACTACTGAACTTCATGGTAGCACTTAACTAGTTCAGATCTCTTCCTAAAATTATGTAATGATTTGTCTATTTAGTATTGACATTTTTGTAGTATATACAAGAACTATAGACTATCAGACCCTTTCATTTGGAAACTACCATTCAGGAAGTGGACTGAGAAGTACACTTAACATACTTAATAGAAGTATTTATAAGACATACACTTATGCAGCTAAACTAATATACAGATATACATATAAGCTCCACTTTTTTAATGGATGAAATATATTGTCAAAAAAATTTGGAGAACAGTGCTTTTCACTTTTCATGATTTCTCCAAATAATAGTGTACACTCTTGGGGCATCCATTGATTAATAGTATGGACTAAGATAATTCTTACATCTATTATTTTGAGTCCACTCTACACTCCTGACCTTCATATATAAATTTCTAGTTATGAAATTTTCCCAAAGTCAAATGAATTTAATTTTAATTTTATTATTATTATTATTAATTTTTTGATAGTGGGGATTGAACCAGGGGCACTCAACCACTGAGCCATATTCCCAGGCCTTTTTATTTTGAGACATAGTCTCACTAAGTTGTTTAAAGCTTCACTAAGTTACTGAGGCTGGTATTGAACTTGTAATTCTTCTGCCTCAGTCTTCTGAGTTGCTGGGATTAAAGGTGTGTGTCACCATACCTGGCTGTCAAATAAAGTTTAAACCAATGGCTTTTTATTCTCTATTTCCCTAATTTATTTTTTGTTCTGTGTTTCCTACTTTTGTTGCCTACCCAGTTTTCTAAGTTAGAAACATAGAGGCCTTAATTTAGTGCTCCTACATTTCTATCAAATCTATTTCCTATTCTATATCCCCACAGCCAGGTCTTTATTTGAAGTCCTAAATTTACTACAACAGGACTGTTACACATCTGATAAGTAGTTTCTCTACACTTAGACTTAGTTCCCTACAGTTTTCCCTTTGGCCTACTGGCAAAGGATCCTTCTAAATACAAGTGAGATCGTATTGCTTGACACTCTTAAAAAATTGTTACCACTGGGCTGGGGTTGTAGCTCAGTGGTAGAGCACTTGGCTAGCACCATGAGATGCTGGGTTTGATCCTCAACATCACATAAAAATAAATAAATAAAGGAATTGTGTCCATATACAACTAAAAAATATATATTTAAAAAATTGTTACCACTGACTTCAAGATAAAATGCACGATCTCTTAGCATGGCCTAGGAGGCAACAGAACACCCATGATGAAGACAGAGACATGTCTATCTCTCCAAGATTATCTTATGATCCTTCACAAAATATAGAGAACTACTTGTTGTTTTTCAAGTGAACCATGCTCTCATTGCTCAGGGCATTTACTCATATAATTTGTTTTACTTAGAATGTCTTATAGCCCTTCCATGACTCAATTCAAAGGGAACCTGCTCCAGGAATCCTTCACTAATGACAATTCTTCCCAAGTTTGGTATAGTTACCCTTCTTAGGTCCTTCCATGACTCCAGGTGCTCTGTTATTTTGGATGTAGACTGTGATAGAGATTATATTTGAGTAAACAAATTTATTGTTGGAAGATATTTTGTGAAAACTTTCCATATTTTCCATATGTCATTAGAAGTTTAAATAACAAACTTTAAAAATATCTACTAGTTTAAATAAGGTGGAAAGATTGTCACAGGAGAAGAAAAGATTCTGAAGAGTCTGAGAAGGGAACTACTCAGTTCCAGCAGGATTCTTGGCATTTGTGATGGAAAAGAATTTCAGCATGCACCAGTCAAAGACACAGACAGAGGTTTATTTAGGAAAGCAGAGTCTCATTCAAGGGACAATGTGGGCCATCTCAAGACAAAAAAATTGGGGGATAAAGCAAGATATTCACAGGAGAATGTGGACTGTTATGCTCAAAAGACCACCAGAGACCAAGATCGATGTAAGCAGCAAAGAGGTATTTATTGAGAGCTAGATAGGTCCTCTGCGCACACACATCAACTGGTGATGCTGAGATGCCCTGAGCCCAGGGTTTGCAGCAGTTTTATACACTCTTTGGGGAAGGCAGGGACTTCACATACATCATAGCATCTCTTAGCAAATCATCACACACCACGGGAAAATCATAAAACAACTCTAAAACATGATTAGCACATTCACTGGCGGGAACAAGTTGGGTAGAGGTGATTAGTTACTACAAGAGGGGGATTAGTTTAAACTGATTGGTTTAAGCCATGAGGGGTGTTGGTGCTGAACTACATGGTTTCCAAACACCAAAAAACTACTGGGATGGTCATCTGGTATCCCAGGTATTTCCCTGTCTCATGCTGATTGTTGGTTGCTAGGGGTTGCTATGGGTCCCCACCTAGCCTGAGTCAGGTACACCTGGTGCAGCAGATCTCTCCTGTTATTTGTAGATAAACAACTTAGCAGGGTGGGAATGTGCCTAGGAGTGCTCTGTGGGTCTTTCCAAGGACAAAGGTCATGTCCCTTCCTTGGACAGTCTTTGCTCTGAGGTAGACGCTGCTTTTTCAGAACCACCTTCGGAGGGAGAAACAGCTACCCATTGGTCTGGGGTGTTAACATTTATAGAGTGGCTTGATAGGAGCTGAACTAGAGGTGGAGTCTGGGAGAAGCTACCTAAAGTCAAGCTGCCCCCTCAACATTGCCCTCTGGCTACTTTTTTTTTTTAATTAATTTTTATATGTTGTATTTTAGAGGTTTTATTTATTAACATTTAATTTTTAACAATTAAAACTCATTATTTATAGCATATGCATTGTGCAAAAAGTAACTAGTGCCAAATAGAAGAAAATGAAAACAATTATTTCACTTATGAGTTAGTAACTCTTACTACATTATTATATTTTTCTGGGCTCACATTGTGTTTCCTCAGGCTACTTTTTGCAGATGTAAATGTGAGTCAAGTTTGTGGGCCAGAGGCCTGGGAAGGGTCACTCAGGAGTTGCAACTGTTGAAGGGTGTTTTCTGCATTTCAATGGGTCCTGGGCCTTCCTTTGTGTTCAAGTTTATTTCTCTCTTTTCTATATCTCCAAATTTCTATCTCAAAATGATCTTTTCATTTTCATATAACATTATGGAGGTTTATTGATATCAGGTAACCAATGGAATCAATTAGTCCCACTTTCAATTTACTGTTAATGAAGGCTCTGTTTACATACTTGTCTAAGATATGTATTTATATCAGCAAAGCTGGAAATGTGATCATCCTCACCTGTTTCTGTTTACAATGTGTTCTTCCCCAGACTACTAAGAGTACTTAACCCTTTTTTGTGCCATAGAAAAACTTTGACAGTCTGGTGAAGCTTATGAACCTCTTCTCAAAATAATATTTTGAAACAAAATACATAAGGAAGCTAAATATATTAAAATAGAGTTAACTAACAAGAGCTATTGGCACATTTAATAACTACTTTTGAAGTAGTAATTAGCATAAATGATATTTTGATATATTTGAGAGCTTTAAGAACTATAATATAATCTACATTGATAAAAAAAAAAATCACAGATGGGCTGGGGCTGCAGCTTATAATGGCAAAGCACTTGCCTAGTGTTACCGCTGTTTATCCTTGACAAGTCCTTGCTTCCCGGAAAGGTGAAGTATAACACCAGAGAATCAAGCCTAGGCGAGTTTAGAGTGGAAAGTAGAAGCTTTATTAAAGGACAGCTGTATGTATATATGTGACTGCATGACCAATGTGATTCTGCAACCTGTACACTCAGAAAAAATGAGAAATTATATCCCATCTGATTCAAATGTATGATGTGTCAAGGTCATTGTACTGTCATGTGTAGCTAATTAAAACAAATAAAAATTTAAAAAAAAAGAAAAGATAGTAGAATGAAGCAGGCATTATTACTTTATGTATATATGTGACTGCATGACCAATATGATTCCAAAACATGTATACTCAGAAAAATGAGAAACTATATCCCATCTATGTATGATATATCAAAGTGCATAAATGCATTCTACTGTCATGTGTAACTAAAACAAATTTAAAAATTTAAAATGGTAAATAAATATGTTTTAATTAAAAAAAAAAAAGAAAGAAAGGACAACAGAAAAGACTTCTCCCCAGAGGAAGAAGGGGACCCAAAAGGCAGAATCCGTGCAAGGGGGAGGTCTTCCCTTTTGTATAGCTAAGGTCTTCTTTCAGCTTTCCCACACTCCTGTCTTTTGTTTCCCTTTATCTTGCAGTGATAGAATGCAGGTGGGAAGGCCCACAATGTAGGTGTTAGGTGAACTGTAGGAGTAATCTGGGCAGGATTAGCACTTCCCTGTTTGCTGGGAGCTGCTTCATTAACATTTCCTTAGGGTGGGCTCTGGGCCTTGGGGATATTAACATTTCAATTTCCCCAAGTGCTGCTCTGATTTCCTGGACTCCATTCTCAACAATGACCTCCATTTTATTTATTTTACTTGATATTAGACCCGATTTACCTAACTACACTAACTACCTATCTGTAAATCTGGCTTCACTAGCACACATGAGGCACTGGGTTCAATCCTTGGCAGCACCACATAAAAATAAATAAAATAAAAGTATTTTAAAAACACAGACTGTTATGCTCGAATTCAGGACCCCCAAAAGACCACCAGTGACCAAGATAGATGTAAGCAGCAAAGAGGTGTTTATTGTGAGCTAGCTGGGTCCTCTGTGCACACACAGCAACTGGTGATGCTGAGAGGCCCCAAGCCCAGGGTTTGCAGCAGTTTTATACATTCTTTGGAGAAGGCAGGGACCCCACATACATCATAGCAACTCTTAGCAAATCATCACACACCACGGGAAAATCAAACAACAACTCTAAAACATGATTAGCATATCAAGTGGCGGGAAAGAATCTGGAAAGGATTATTGGTTATTTCAAGGGGTTGACGCCCTTAACATTGATTGGTTTAAACCATAAGGGTGTCGCAAGGGGGGGTACGTGCCAAGCTACAGGGCTTCTAGTTTAGATATTGGTCACCACACCTAGGTGGGGGCCATCTGGAATTTCAGATATTTGGATATCTTGGCCTATCTTAGACCATCACCATCTGCATCTTTTCTGAGAACTGTTCCACAGAGCTTTTTTGTGGTATTTTCCTGACTTTAGGACTGCAGTAGGTCAGGGGTTAAGTTTCAGAACAAAATGAGGTCCCAAGTAGAATGAGGTTGTTTAAGTCTTTCATTTTCAAAAAAAAGAAATACAAGAATTTTTTTTTGTGTGTGTGTGCCAGGATTGAATTCAGAGGCACTTAACCATTCAGCCACATCCCCAGTCCTTTTGTTGTTGTTGTATTTTTTTTTTAATTTAGACATAGGGTTTCATTGAGTTGCTTGAGGCCTCCCTCAATTGAACTCGTGATCCTCCTGCCTCAACCTCCCAAGCTGCTGGGATTGCCACCACACCCAGCAAGAATGGGATCCTAATTAGGATGTTATATTCCATGTGTGTATAATATGTCAAAATATACTCTATAGTCATATTTATCTAAAAAGAACAAATTAAAAAATAATAAATCAAAAAAAAGAAGAAACACATGGAAAAATGTTCAATATCATTAGCAATTAGGGAAATGTACATCAAAACTACACTGAGATTTCATCTCACTCCAGTCAGAATGGCAGCCATTAATTTAAGCTTAACTGAAGTTTTTACTATGATAATTGCAGATTTAAATGAAGTTGTAAGGTACAGAGAAATTCTGTTACCTTTTACCCAATTTTCTCCAATGGTGTTATCTTACAAAACTATAACACAATATCATAGAATATTAACATTTGTACATTCTACTGTTCCTGTTCACATATCTCTAGTTTTGCATTATGTGTTTCATTTGTGTGTGTGTGTGTGTGTGTGTGTGTGTGTGTGTTACTTCTGCACAATTTCATCATGTGTGTAGGGTTGGATATCTCTGTTAC
The DNA here is from genome assembly GCF_047511675.1 of Marmota flaviventris. Lineage (NCBI taxonomy): Eukaryota > Metazoa > Chordata > Mammalia > Rodentia > Sciuridae > Marmota > Marmota flaviventris. The sequence goes on along the minus strand of NC_092518.1, from coordinate 108,106,298 downwards.
TAAAAACTTGGTCCTTTATTCTTGAGGCCATTCCAACAAGGAAGACACAGTTTTGAGAAACTTAAGCTTACCCCCAGAGGCTAAAGCAGGAGGATTTCAAGTTCAAGGCCAGCTTCAGCAAATTAATTATCTCCTAAGCCTGTTAGAAAGATCATGTCTCAAAATAAAAATAAATAAATAAATAAATAAGGGACTAGGGTTGTAGCTCAGTGGTAGAGCACTTGCCTAGCATGTGTGAGGCACTGGGTTTGATCCTTAGCACCACATAAAAATAAACAAAATAAAATAAAATAAGGTATTGTGTCCATCTACAACTAGAAATATTTTTTAAAAAGATAAAATAAAAATAAAAAGGGCTGGCTATAGCTCAATGGTCAAGTGCTCCTGGGTTCAATTCCTGATACCAAAAAGGGAAAAAAAAAACTTCAGGTAAAATTTATACTCATAACTCCTGGGGCTGGAGCTGTGTCTCAGTGTTAGAGCGTTTTCCTAGCATGTATGAGGTACTGAGTTTGATCCTAAGCACCACATAAAAATAAATAAATAAAATAAAGGTATTGTGTCCATCTACAACTAAAAAAAATTAAAATTTATACTCAGAACTCCTACACTATCAAAATCTTGATATAATGTTTTCCAAAGTGTTCTTCAAGGTGTGTTCCAAAGATTCCGTGAAGTTAAGGATTGAAAAACAAAAACCTCTAACTCAGACTTGTCCGAGAGTGTTCATTCTTAAAAATCTACTTATTTCTGTGGAATATTTATTAGTATTTCCAAAAGACTTACATTTCAAAGAATCCACTTTGAAAATGCTGCCTTGTTCATCACACGGTCATATTAGCCTTTCTCACAACATCCATGAAAAACATTCAAGATAGCATTTGAATTAGAATATTTCAGCAGATTGTTACCACTATTCTTTCATCACTGTTTTTGAGCAACATGGTTTGGGGTAGTGCCTGTTTGGAAGGATAAGGCAACCAGGTGGAAGGGGTATGTGGGTGTACTGTAGCACTTTCATGCTAGTTATTTTCCTTTGCAATTCAGTGAGCTGCACTGAATTGAAAATAAATCTGTCAACAACCAAAGCAAAAGAAAAAAAATAAAAATATATATATTCTGAAGAAAAAAGGAATCAATTTAAGGGAACATAGTAAAAATAAATAAATATTCACCATGAGTATGTACAGGAATGTCTTCAGAAATGTACACACATATACTCACATTTGAAGAAATTGAAATATGCTCTTTTACTTATTCTTAGTGAAAGAGTTTTGTTCACTGTAGCAGTCCTTTTGAATCTTTCTTTCCCCATACTTCTGAGTGAGTATTACCTAAAAAAAGATAAGCTGCATTCAACTTGATGCAGTATAATGTGGTGAAAAGAACACTGAGCTGAGATTCAAAACATAAAATTAGGATTCCAATCTCAACTATGTCATTCACTGTGTGACCTTAAGCAAGTCATTTTTCCTCCCTTGATTTTCAGCTTCTTTAATTATAACTTATCTGGGGATTGTCACCTACATTCTTAATGGGAAGCAAGAAATAGTGTATGCATACTACTAATATGAAAAGTAAATGACACAGAAGTTTTTAAAAGTAAAGAAAGCTTAGACTAACTGATCTCAACAAAATCTTGTGTGTGTTTATGTGTGTGTGTGTGTTGCTAGGGATTGAACCCAATGTCTCATGCATGTCAGGCAAGTGCTCTACCACTGAGCCACATTTCCCTCAAGAAAACCTTGCACTTCTATAGAGGTGTTGATATCCTTGAGCCACCAAAACATTTACTGCACTCAAATTGAAAGTATAATTGCTAACATTTAGTGGTTGCTTTCATGGTAACTTTTAGTGTGTTTTACAGGTATTATTTATTTGAATCCACACTAAAACCCTATTAGGTAAATATTACAATTATCCCTGTTTTATAGATTTAAAAAATCTGAGCCATAGAAACGTCAAGTAATTGGCTAAGGTCATACAGCTAATGGGTGAAAGAATAAAGATTTGAACCTAGGCAATCTAGCTACAGAGAGTCTGAAATTAACTAATAAAGTAAGAAGGAAACTTAAGAAATGAGTGCATTTGCAAGGAGAGAAGATGAACAGTATAAAAGTAAAAGCAAAATATTATAACCATCAATTTTCAGCAGTTGCATATTCAATGTATATGTCAAGATCTTAACTGATATTACAAACATGGAGCAATGCAAATCAGGGAACTATTTTACAATTCTAAAGGTTATCCAATAAAATTAAGATACAAAAACAAAGCAAATCTGTATTTCCTGGTCTGCATTCCAGAAAGATGATCTAAGTGTTCTTACTACAGTATATAGATGAAATGTTCTCTTGGTATATTCTCTTTGGAAAATAAATAATATTAGCCTCATATGGATATAAGAAATCTTTTTTGTTGTTTCATTTGTTTGTTTTTGTTGTTGTTGTTGTTGTTGTTGTTTATACTGGGGATTGAACTCAGGGGTACTTAACCACTGAGTTACATCCCCATCCCTTTTTATTTTTTATTTTGAAACATACCCTCACTAAATTGCTCAGGCTGGCCTTGAACTTGGGATACTCCTGCCTCAGCCTTCCTAATCCTGGGCTCACAGTCCTGGAGATTTTGTTTATATCACTTGGCCAAAGATTCAATTGATCAAGCCTACATATTGAAATTAAAAAAAAAATCTGGACACTGAACCTCAGGCATAATTACCTGGTTAACAATACTCTGTGCCTACTATTACACATTAATATGTCCTGATTCATGGGGAAAGAAAACTGAGAGTTTCATATTTGCAATCTTCCAACATCTCACTCTATGCAATTCTTCTTTCAGCTGGTCTCAAGATACTATAATACTATAATCATAAGTATAACACATTTCTGAGTCCTGTGAATCATTCTAGTCAATCATGGAAATAAGGGAAAGGGGGGAAACCATGAATCTGTTGGTCAGAAGTGTGAGTGCTCTGGGAAGTCCCCAGCTGGTGACTCGTCTGTGAAATGAGGAAAGTCTTATGGAGGATTCTGCCCTTAACCTGTGACATTTGGCCTAACTTTAATTAGTTAGCATCAGAAGTCATTGCAATAATTCAATATGAACTGACTTAGAGAATAACACCAGAAATATTTAAGAAAAGTTGACCACTGCAAATTTGCCTAATGTACCAAGGTTGCACAAATATACTTTCATATATTTTCAAATTTGTCAACACCATAAATCATAACAATGTTGAACTTTAAAATACTACCGTTATAGTCAGTCATTAAACCAAAGACGTAATCTATTAAATTATACACTCCAGTACACAAAGCTGAATTTCTTGGTATAAACCAAGACATTCACTATTACTTTTTCTTCATGAAAATCAAAGCCTTTCAACCAAGATAGTTTCACCCACACTAAATAAACTGATTATATCCATCAGCTTTCTGTCAGCATTAGACAGGTAATTTCAAAACAAAACTTAATTTTACTTTCACTGAGTTTAAATCCAAACTTTAATCTTCTATCTCTAGTCTTTAAACTCAACTTATAGTGACTCAACTTATGGTTAGAAACAGGTTTGAAATATGTAATATATATGTTATAATGTTGAATTTTCAGTAATATTACAGTTCTAGAACTATGTCCAATGCTATTGAAATCTGTTATCTAAACAAAGGAAAACCATTTTGTTTGTTGAGTATAATGGATTTGCTATATGCACTTTAAGGAAAACACATCCCACTAAGTAAAAGAAGGCAAGGGTAAAATAAGAAATCTAGTAAATAAAGAATTAGTTGAACTCACCCCCAAAATTTAGGGAGTGGGTCAATTTGTTAGTATTTTGGAAGGAAGCTGAGACTATTCACCTGATTTTCTATCAAAGTTAAGGATTATTGACTACTGGTGCTTAGTCTACTTTTCCAATTCTCATGATAAAGAGCAGTTTTAGATTTATTGTTTAATTAATGTTTTCAACAACTGTTATTAACTACCCATTATATACCTAGCACTATGTTAGGCACTAACAAAACAGACATAAAATGCACTTCCTTCCCCCACTTGAGGGGCTCTTATTTAATGGAGATATAAGCAAGGAAGCAAATAATTTTAAAACAATGTATAAATTGTATAAAAATGATACCCAGAATGCTCTATTAGAGCAGAGACGAAAGAACACTTACCTCTACTTGAGACTGTCACAAAAATATTCATAGATGATGAATACTTAGGTTGAGACTTCATATGAGAGTTTAGAAAAGAAGTCAAGAAATGAAGGGAGCTTGTATTCACAGAATAGAGAAACATGATGATAGGTGATCACTCCTGCTTTTCTGGGACACAGGACATAGTGCTAACACCAGGAATGTTGCAGGGAAACCAAGATTAGTCATCTTTCAAGGAAATTGCATTACTTTAATGTGTCAGGAACAGCATTTTTAAAAAGAGAGGAGTGCATAAAACATCATCAGCCCAAGTATTCTTTCACCGCTTTTAAAATTTCAGGTAGGTAAGGTGCACATGTGTGCACACACATGTGTATAAGCAAGCACACATATACATATGTGTCTGCATGCTTTTATGAGTGAAAATCAAATCAGTACTTTCCCATGACTGATTCCAACATTTGCTAAGGAATTTTGAACTGTCTATTCTGAGATTAATATATGGGGATGTTGTCCCAGGTGAACACATCTTGCAAATAAGACAGGTTTTATAGGTTTCTTTGTTTTACTTCTGTGTCCTATAAAAGCCTCCCCTTTGCATTCCTTAAGGATAGAACTCCCAGACCACTTCTGGTTTGTAGCTACCCAATTCATGAGTTATTTGCTCAAATAAATTCTATAAAAATTTATTTGCCTCAATTTACTTTTTAAACATGTGCATGAGACCTGTAGAGTAAACAGGGCTTGATTTCATAAGAGGCTCCACGTTTGATTTCATGAAGTTCTTAATAATTTTGTTATTAATTTGTGTTTTTTAAGTGAACTCCAATGGTACAATCAAGTATACACTTGAGCAAAGAATATATGATTGGAAGCAGCATGCATACCACAAGCTTAGACCCAGGAGTATAATGAGCACTGAGCAGTTAACATGCACTTGATTAGGGCAGACTAAGGTGCTACAGGGACCTATGGGAGTGGTTGGGCTGAGATGAGCAGCTATGGTGCATGCAGCCTCAGTGGAATTAGCAGTGGTGGTAGCAGTAACTATATTCAGGGGGAAAAGAGGGGTTCCACATGGGAGCAATGCTGGGACCTGAAGTGAGGCTAAATTGCCTGTACATTCTGGCATCTAATTCCTGCAGTGTCTGTACAAATAGTAAGTCCCTCTGCAGGAACTACCAGAGCTCAGGCAGTAAACTTTGTCTATGAATCATTACAAAATAAAAATATACACATGGATACTGCAATAAAACATATTACATTACTAGAATTCTTTAACAAGTTTAAAATTTCTGCATTTGAAAACTGCTACAATATTGCAAAACAAATATTCACAGACTTGGTAATAGAAATTAAATTTAAAGCACACTTTTCATTTGAAGTTTCACATGAATCAATTATTAATAGGGAAGAAAAGTTTTAAATTATTTTTCCTTTTACTTGAAGATTCAGTAATAGAATGCATAAATAAGCATTTTAATTAGATATAAATCATTAAAACACTTTTAATTTCTTCTACAACCCTCACAATTACAGAAAATATTCAAAAAACATTAAAATGCCATCATATAAGTTTACATAAAAAATTAAATTCACATGTAAATAAAGCTGACTTGTATAAAGAGTTAAATCTTTTTAGAAAAAAATATTTTATGAGAAATATCAGCTCTAGATGTACTAAAATATATTTAGAACCGATTTATCAGAAATGCTGACATAATATATAGATAGAGATAGAGATAAAGATAGAGATAGAGATAGAGATAGAGATATTTGTTTTGGCAGCATTGGGGATTAAACCCAGGAGCATTTTACCATTAAGCTACATTCCTAGCCCATCTTATTTAATTTTGAGGAAAGGTTTTGTTAAGTGACTAAGGCAATCTTCCTGCCTCAGCTTCCCAAGTTGCTGGGATTACAGATGTGTGCCACTGCTCCACCACCTCCTAAGGCTAAACATGCCAGAAGGATCAAAGTACTTTCTTGAGATTTTTCAGCTGAAGATGGGGGGAGAATGTCTTTCTTCACTTTAGTCAAGGAATTGTAAGGATTCTAAGGAACTGAAAAAAAAAATGTGACTTTAGGAGTCCCAGGGATCATCTGCTCCAGGATGCCTGAGAGACAGAAACCAACACCCCTGGAAACTAATGGGGAATAGGAGAGGGTGAGGAAAGGGAGAAAAAAGAGACCTACTCTATCACGAACCTGCCCTTATTCTTTATATGTTTCTTTATTTTTTTATTTGGATAATTACTCCATCTGCTTTGAATGTATTCATTTTTCCCTGTTCAGCTACTAGAAGTTGTACTTCTATCTCTCATAACCAATCAAGAATAACAGATGGATGACAACTTCATATGTGTGAGCATTCCATAATATACAATAGAAACTCTGACCAGCCAACAACATTAATAAAAGTATAATTGAACTAGAACTATCAAACTTAATCAAAGTTATAATACTAATCTTTGTAGTGCATTTTATAATGTATAAATTGCATACAACCTCATTTGATCTTTACACCAATTTTCTGAGCAAGATAGGATAGGTATCATTACATGACTGCCTTACATATGATAATATGATGACAAGCTAAATAAGGGGAAAATTGTCTTTTTCAAATTTTACAATTACCCACCAGCCAATTATATTTTAGAAATAATAAAACTGAGACTTTGGAGATAGGATTGACCCAAGGTTACGTAAATTGTTAAATGACTGATCAGAGACTGGTTCCCCTGGACATACACCAGTTTCTGTTTTGTAACAGGTCCTGTGTTTGATAACTGAAATACAAAGGTAAGCATAATTCTAGTCCCTGCTGTCAAAGAATTCAGTCTTGTGCAATGGTTCACAATGAAATACTTCTCAGGTATTTCTTTTTTAACTTTTTTTTAAAAAATCAATATTACAATTATTAACACATTAATTGTGTAAATTAATGGGTTTCACTGTGATATTTCCATTCATACATATGTTGTGTATGGATCATGTCCATCCACCCTTTTTATTTTTCTACCTTTTCCCCTTTACCTTCTCTCCTCTCTCTTCTCATCCCCTTCCTTATTTTCTAAGACTCCTCTTCTACTATGGGGTTTTATTTTGTTTTGTTTCATTTTTTAGTTTCTAAATATGAGAAAAACCATTCAGTATATCTCAGTATATCTCACTCCAGTTAGAATGGCTAGTATATAAAAAAAAAAGTTAATACTAGAGAGGATGTGGGAGGGAAAGGAATCCATATATACTATTGGTGGTAGTGTAGTCTATGAAGCTTCCTCAATAAATAAAACAAAACCTAGGGGCTGTGGTTCTATCTCAGTGGTAGAACACTCACCTAGCATGTATGAAACACTGGGTTCCATCCTCAGTGTCACATAAAACTAAATAAATAAAATAAAGGCATTGTGTCCATATACAACTAAAAAAAAAAAAAAACTAAAAAGAAATAGATCTCCCATGCCATTCCTCTCCTCAGTATATAACTGAAAGAAATGAAGTCAGCATATGAAAAACATACCTATATACCCACATTTATTGTGGCACTATACACAATAGCCAAGATACAGAATCAGCCTAGGTGTCCATCAACAGAAGAATGGATAAAGAAAATATGGTATATAGGTATAATAGAACATTATTCAGCTATAAAGAGGAATGAAATCTTGTTATTTGTAGGCATGTGGATGAAATTGGAAGACATTATGTTGAGTAAAATAAGCCAGTAACAGAAAAATAAGTATGGCATGTATTCTCTTGTATGTGGAAACAGGAAGGAAGGAAGGAAGGAAGGAAGGAAGGAAGGAAGGAAGGAAGGAAGACCTTCTGAGGTTTCTCATATACTCCATTCCATCCTATGGAAATCAATGGCCCGGTGATAGGTTTGATGTAAAAATACTTCACATTATATTGGAATAACTCTCAGTCACAGCTAGCAGCTAGGAGCAGCTCAGAAGTGCTTGAAATACCCATGTTTGTTTAGGCCCAACAGGAGGGCCTGCAGGATGGGTTGAAACCACATACTCAGCACCTGGGGTTAGCCTTGCCAAACTACCAGGCCAGGAAACCAAGAGTCAGGGGCTTCAGGGCATGAAACCCCTGACTTAGTAAGGGCCAAAGACCCTTCCAGATTGCTTTCCACCAGGACAGCAATATTTAGAGTTTCCTCACAGTGCGGTTACATTAGGCAGAAGATGATTGGCTTATGGATACTATCTTGCTTGTGTATGATTTAGAGGCACGCCCCACTCCAACCCTATAATAGTTGTGTGTATTCCAAAAAGAAACTGAGCTACTGGACGTCGACCTGAGGTGGGTCTCCAGCCAGTTCTCTCACCAGCTCCCAGAGTCTGCGTGTTGATTCTGCATCTCTACCCACCGTGACAAGGTAGCCGAGTGACCATCGTAGTAACACATACAATTTGGCGCCACAACGTGGTCTTTCATTTTGTGTTCCATGTGCTGACGGTTCCTTGAAGGTGAGCAAGGAACGCCCTCCTCTACCCACTTTCCTTGTCCCTGTCATATCATTGGTACCCGAATTGAGGCACACACCATCATAAGGGCTGGCAACACTTTATGACCCCTCCTCCCCCCTGGTTCTCCCGGCGAATTCACATAAGGGGCTGGTCCTCCCAGAATTCGGAACCTGGGTTTTCTCTGTTAAAGGGAACTCCGCTCTGGAGACACCATGTGGGCATAAGGCCTTGATCTAACAAGTCAAGGGAGTCCCCCACTAAGCACAAGACATTGGACCCTAAACACACCTTTTGTTAGTCTTAGTCAGGGCCCTGCATGTCAACGTCTTGGGCCCCTATATTAGGCATCTTGTCAAGTCAAAGACATTGCTTTAAGAACTCTTAAAAAATATGAGGAATTGTTCAGGAATATGATCCAAAGCTCCTATGAATGGTTTCCTGACTTCTTATCTAGAGTAATCCAGGCACTGGGGAAGCTCATTCAACCTGGCCCTACTCAAGGCTCATTAGTTAAACATTGGCATGGGACTACAGAAACTAAGGCTGCAATTGCCCCCGTATGCAGTGAATCCCTTTCAAAATGGATCTCTGCTACAAAGGAAATAGCCCCCTCTTCAGGGCCCATTCAGGCATTAACAGCTGCAGTTAACAAACTCTCAGTTAACAAAAATGGTGGGCCTTGGGTTGGGGATGTGGCTCAAGCGGTAACGTGCTCACCTGGCATACGCAGGGCATTGAGTTTGATCCTCAGCACCACATAAAAATAAAATAAAGATGTTGTGTCCACTGAAAACTAAAAAATAAATAAATAAATAAATATTAAAAAATTCTCTCTATCTTAAAAAAAAAAAAAATGATGGGCCTTCCCATCCCACTTGCTAGGGCTGTAATCAGCCAGGCCATATTAAACAGTACTGTCCTAAGAATGGTAGCTTCCCTGGCCCTAAGACACCCTGCCCTAAATGAAAAAAAAAAAGTCATCTCCCATCTACTTAAAAGTTTTAAAATTATGGATGTTCCCATGTCTATTAAAATTGACAAAGGGCCAACATATACTAACAAGACATTTCTAGCAATTTGCAATGGTTGGCATATACATTACTTAATTGGGATTCCCTATATCCCTTAGACTCAAGGCATTATAGTAAGAACACAAAAGAAACTATACTAAGTCCCCTCATGATTCCTTGAAAATAATCTTATTTGCTTTAAATTTTCTTTCAATTTCAAAACTTTCTACTGAAATAGCAGCCCATATGCATTGGGCCTCCCTCTCGGAGTCCTCCCATCTACCTATGGTCTCATAAAAGGATCCCATAACAAATGCAAGGGATTTTCTGGGGCCCCTCTTAAATGTCACACCAGCCACCAATTGCCAAGCTCTGGAAATTGAGCCTAGAAGAAAGAAAGAGACCACCATGATCTCCCCACCCACTGGAGGACTCACAAGATAATCTGGGGTGATATCAAAGCCCTATCAGATCAAGCTCAGACCATGTCACCTCCCAGAGACCAGAGTCCTGGTACTCTCTTATTGCTTATGTGTGCAATTATAACCTGCAACTCACAGGTAAGTACACAACTGGTAAGTATGGAGGAAGAAAGGCCTCTGCCTATCGGCCTGATAACTCAAGGCCTTATGCTGGCCGGTCCAAGCAAAATGGACACACTTCAAAGTATGTCCCATGAGGGAAAAATTGCTTTGCAGATAGTTACCACTCATGAATGGCTGTCTGTGGGACAGTTCTCTAGTGGAAAGCCTTGCGCACCACCTAGTGGCAAAAACCCTTCAGTGAGCAAAATACTCATGCCATTGCAATTAAAAAACCAAGAGAGCGATCCACGCTCAATTAATCACGATCAGGATGTTGTACATACTTCTCTCTCAAATCTTGCAGAATGCATCCCAAGGACCAAACTCAGGAGGACAACAGGAGCCCCCTGGATCAACATCATCATAAGGCTCGCGGTCCTCACAGCCACAACTGCAACTGCTGCACTCATCGCTCCCCTGCACCCGTCCAGAAGGACCACACCCAACCGACTGAAAACAACTTATGCTGTTGCTGGGACTTTAATTGCATTTCCTCTCCTTTTGCATCAACACAGAAAAGGACCCCCTTTATGCTACTGTGCATCATTCTGTCATTCAGCCTGCAAGTACATGCTTGGTGGTGGGGGGGCTCCATATCCCGGGATTCTTTTACCTGTTGGTTTGGATGGTACTGTATTGCCTTTCTTGTTTGCTACTAATGTTTCCTCATGATGTCCTGTTACATCTGACCCAGTAGCAAGGCACCCTTGGAATATGTCACTCTCACTTGATCATTCATGGGCCTTTACTATATTAAGGGATGTGTCTAGGGCACAGAGGTTGTGTCAGTCTACAATTTGCCTTCACAGTGATATTCTTTGGGAGACAGGAATAGAAGGCATTATAGGTTTTCAGCCACTCTCCTTAGAAGGAGAAGCAAAAGTAGTCTCTGTCAGTGATCTGCCTAGTGGCATGGCCATGCCCCCTCATGTTAAAGACTCATGTTATTGGCCCCAACCCTTTCTGCAAAGATGTCCATGGAGAAAATTTAAAGATATCTATGAAGGTATACCTCTCAGAGCTATATCTTGGAGAGATTGTCTCTCCCTTTCCTGACCCTATTTCATTTCTGATGAGCTTATTAGTTGTCCAAACCTTATACAAAAGGTGGATGGAGAATGGAATTTTCAAAAGAAACAAATACATTAATATTTAAATATCATACAGAGTGGATAACTAATGTTCAAAAAAAAAAAAAAAAAGCCAGTCAGGAGACTTTTTGCAATTAGGCAAACAATTGTTATGTGGTGGTTACAAATGTATAGATATCGGTCCTATTGTCCCCATGGGTGCCATTTGGTTTAATGGTTCTTTTGAAAGAACTAAACGTGCTACTAAAGGCCATGTATGGGTTAAGCCACCCTTCTTCTTTGTAACTTCCACCCAAAATCACAAAAATGGTCGTCTTAATTGTGACGATTCCCAATGTGAGTTAACCAATTGCTGGAATTCCTCTATTAAGACAGTAGTGCTAATGGGAATACCCCCCAGGTTATGGTTTCCATCAGAGGATGACTCCTCCATACAAGAGGTTCACTTTACGAAAGATATTTCCCTTCCCAGAGCTAGGTGAGATTTTGGGATTACTGCTGCCATTATAGCTGCCTCCCTCACTGTAGTCGCAGTAGCTACCAAGACTGGTGTAGCTTTGACCCAGTCCACAGCAAATGCTGCAACCATTAATCAGGTAGTGCAGTGCTCCACTAAAGCCCTGACCACCCAGGGGCGACTAAACCTGCACTTGAAGGAGGTATCTTAATGTTACAACAACAGATTGACCTTATTGATGAGAAAATTGATATGCTTCAATTGAATGTTACAGTACCCTGCAGTCCTCCATTTCTGTATGTTTGTCAAACTTCTGTCTCCATAAGAAATGTAACAGAAGCTCGGCTTGAACTAGCAAGTAGACTTAAGGGACCTTGGGATATGACTTTTAGAAATTTCACTATGATGCTACATGCTCAGATTCTCAGCCTAACTGAAACCAGAGCAGGGCTAATTCTTAACCCCTCAATCTTACAGCTTCTATGGATAAATTGTCAGCTTTAATTGACCCTACTAATTGGATCCTCCCTGGTATTGGCATAGTTTTTCTTCTTTTAGTTTATGTTATTTTAAGATGCTTCCAAAAAAGACTCAACAAAGTAGAAACAAAACAAGGTATGTTAGTTCATGCATGTAAGGAAAGTCAAAAGGAAAATAATGATTCTCCTGTATCTGTATCGATGGTGGCTATGGACAGGATCTAAATAGTACCAACTAAGGGCCAGTTTTCTATGAGGGATCATGCCCTGAGTCTTAGCACTGCCCTCCTTTTCATATCTGTGTCTTTCGGCTCTGTCACTATATTACTGTTTGTCTGTCTATGGCCTTTCTACTCCCTTCCTGAACACAGCCTTATCAGCCCAGTGCTGTGAGCTGGGCCCTCCGTGGAGAAGAACCCTGAATTTCCTAATCCTAAGGTAAATACTGGCGTGGAGGCTACGGGGGCATTATCTATCAAGGAGACAGAGATCTCTCTCGGGGACAATGCCTTGCACACTCCACATCACCCTGTTTGGCCCCGGAGGATGGCTAGTTAGTCAAAGATGTGTAATATTCCTCAAGGGAGGGACAACCTAAGACAGCCACAGTTGCAGAGGGGCCATCAGGAGAAAACTTGGGGACCAACAGAAGTGAGGCACAGAACCTCACTCCCCCACTTGTGCAAAGGCCTAAGTCTTCACCCCATCTGAGAGAGGTCTCCTGCCCCCATGGCTGCTTTGCTCCCCATGCCCAGCTCAGATCGCGGAACCCAAGTGACAGAGACCTAGTCAGCAGCAGCTGCCCTCTCACCACAGCAGGAAACAACCGCAGCTACAGGAATGGGCCATGTCTGCATCTTCCCCCTTTCTCTTTCTTGGTTCTTCCCCCCATCTCTGTGCTTTTCCCTTTTCCTTTCTTCTCATATCATGGTTCTCCTTTGGCAACAAATTTAATCAAAAGGGAGGAAATGTTGGAATAACTTTCAGTCGCAGTTAGAAGCTAGGAGCAGCTCAGAAGTACCTGAAATACCCACGTTTGTTCAGGCCTGACAGGAGGGCCTGCAGGATGGGGTGAAACCACATTCTCAGCACTTGGGGTTAGCCTTGCCAAACTACCAGGCCAGGAAACTGAGAGTCAGGGGCTTCAGGGCATGAAACCTCTGACTCAGTAAGGGCCAAAGACCCTTCCAGATTGCTTTCTGCCACGACAGCAATATTTAGAGCATCCTCATAGTGCAGTTACATTAGGCAGAAGATGATTGGCTTATGGATACTATCTTGCTTGTGTATGATTTAGAGGCACGCCCCACTCGAACCCTATAACAGTTGTGTGCATTCCAAAAAGAAACTGAGCTACTGGACGTCGACCTGAGGTGGGTCTCCAGCCAGTTCTCTCACCAGCTCCCAGAGTCTGCGTGTTGATTCTGCATCTCTACCCCACACGGCAAGGTAGCCGAGTGACCATCGACCACGAAGGGACATAGGGACATATACAATATTATTAATTTATATTTACAAAAGGATGTTGAGATGTTCCATGTTTATATTTCCTCATATTTTAAATTTCATCAAATGATAAAAGAATGTATTGTATGAAAAACATCCACTATGGGAAATTTGCCACAACCAGTTGGAGACCAGAACCTGCTGCTTCTTAGACACTAGACTTAATTAGTTGTGTTATTGCATTCCCCACGCACCCCCCAATGATTTTATTCACAAGTGGTATATTAGGGTAGTTAAGAAATTGGCTTCTCAAGTCAGATAGGGCTGGGTAAGTCCCAGTTCTGATACTAGTGAGCTCCATTACTATTACAAAGTATCATAATCAGTTTTTCACTTTTCTTTCCTTATCAGTATAACAACAGTGGGTATAACAATAGTGCTTTTTATCATGGGATTTGTTGTTAAAAACTAAATATAGTTTTCTTGTTTTGTTATGATCTAAGGATAAAACCCAAGGATGCTTTAACACTGAGCTGCATTGTAGCCCTTTTTACATATTTTTTTTCTTTTTTCTTCTCATGTTTTTGTTTGGTTGGTTGGTTGGTTTTGGTTGGGGTCTTTTTAACTTCAGGAGATCTGAATAACAAAGAAGTATGGGTTGATTAAATTCTAAATTGACAAAGGCTATCAATATATTTCAGCAAAGGATGATTCAATATAGTGATCAAGATGCATGCAGGTCAGATACAAATTTCAGCCCTGTAATATTCCTTAGGGAAAAATCAAGCACTATCTTCAGACACTGCAATTTAAGGTGCTCTTCATAAACACTGTGAAAAGTGCTCAGGTCCAGCAAATGTATTTAATATTAACAACTATCATGGATACTTTGGCTTGGTAAAAACTCCTTGTTTTAGTCAGCTTTTTCACTGCTGTTACTAAAATACCTGACAAGAACAATTTTAGAGAAGGAAAAGATTATTTGGGGACTCATTGTTTCAGAAGTCTCAATTCATAGATAGCCAGCTCCATTTCTTTGAGTGAGAGGTGAGGTGGAACATCATGGCAGAAAAGTGTGGCAGAGGAAAACAGCAGGGAGCATAGCTCCAGGAAGCAGAGAAAGAGACTTCATTGAGCCAAGTACATACCCCAAAGGCAAGCCCCAGAATGACCCACCTCATCCAGGCACACCCTACCTGCCTTCAGCTATCACTTGGTTAATTCTTATCAGGGGATTAACTCACTGATTAGGTTAAGGCTCTCATAACCCAATGACTTTACCTCTAAGCATTGTTTCACACATACACTCACATCCACATCCAAACTGATTTATTTATTTTTTTAATATTTATTTTTTAGGTGTAGATGGACACAACACAATGCCTTTATTTTTATGTGGTGCTGAGAATCAAAAGGGTCCCTCCGGTGCTAGGCAAGTGCTCTACCACTGAGCCACAATCCCAGCCCCAGATTTTTTTTTTTTTTATGTAAACTACTAACGGAATGCATTGTCTCACAACCTTTTGTTTTTGTATTGGCTGTTTCTTTTGCCTTTATGAGAAGCTAAGTACTTTTGACAGAGATAGAAACACCCTTTACTGGAAAAAGATTATTGACTTCTGATTTAAATTATTCAGATCATTACATAGTTTCTCTAATTTCTTGAATCACCCCAATTCAAAAAAAGCATCATTAAGTCTTATTATTTTATCTTTTGGAGGGAATCCTTTCAACTATAATAATTCATTTTCACTTTCTTTTCTCAGTCCAACTTACTGAAATTTACTGTAGACCCACTGACCACATTTAATAACCAGATATCCACTCCATGCCAACTGTTCTCTTTAGAGATTTCTAAACTTATTTTAAGTAAATTTAGCAGTCTCCTTTTAATCTTTATTACTCTAAAACTTTCATGCCTGACAATTATGATTATCACTAAGAAAAAGACCTGTCTCATTTCTTGGCTCTGAGATACGATAATATTCTCTTACTCTTCTTTAGACTTCTCTAGCTCATCTTCTTTCTCTCATTTTCTGCAAATGTTATCCTTGGCTCTTCTTTTCTCATATTATGGGTGTTCACATAAACTCAGTCTCATAGCTTTAATTGTTACATCTATATCTGTTGACTAAAACAAATAAATCCCCAAAACATCCTGTTGCTGAAACAGAGCTAAATGCATTACTTATAGTAAGAGAACATACAGCCATGACAGGATCTTAGCAGTGTCTTGGAAGGGGATGATCAAATGTAGGATTTCTAGACTGGATTTTTGGTTTAACAAAGGTCTTTGCATGTAGGAATCTGAATGCAATTGCCAAAACTTGTAATGTTGATTTTTTAGATTGGTGAATATGCAAAGCAAGATTTTTGAAATGTGTTGATGAGTAATCATTTGATAAGCTAGCAATTTGTCCATTGACTGATTCATCATCCTAAGAATGAGGACTTTACCCTGATGAATAACTTCTTACCTTTAGAAAGACAGCTAGTTGAGCAGCTTATTGTTTAGATAAATATTTTCGCAACTTTTTCTACTAGACAAGAATTTCCTGGAATAGTAATGTCAATATCAACAGTATTATCTTTATTATAATTATTAGTGCATAGTAATAGTACAAAATAATGGGTTACATTATGAAAATTTTGTACGAGCATACAACATACTTCAATCATATGCACCCTCCCTTTAATCTTCTTTTACCCTCCTACCCTCACACCCTGGTCCCCTTCCTCTTTCCTTTTTATTTCTAGATTCCAAATATAAGAGAAAACAGGTGATACTACTTTTTATGAGTCTGGCTTATTTCACTTAACATGATGGTCTCTAGTTCTATCCACGTTTTGCAAATAACATAATTTCATTTTTCTTTATGACTCAATAATACTCCATTGTGTATATATACTACATTTTCTTTATCCATTCACCCCACAGCCTTCATTCCTGATCCTATTAAGAAGTATGCTTAAATAGTACCTATAAGACAGTCACATTTTCTCTGGCTGCCTACTATACCAGCTACTATCCCCAGTTTCCCTTTTATCAACAGCACTAATATTTTTCAGGAATCTTAAGTTAGAAACCTAGGTACTATATCTAACTCCTCTTTCAAAATGACTCAATATCCAACTAGTCACCAATTGCTACCTATTTATAAATCTCTGATGAAATCCTCTAAAAATGATAAAAAATGCCTAAAAGAAGAAGTAATCGACCAGCCAGGCTATTCCACACATAGATTGAGAAAAAATGACACTTCTTGAATGAAAGAGCAGTTATGCACGTTAAAAAATGTAACTTAGCCTGAGTTTAGGGTTATGCAATTTCCAAAACTGTAATATAGAAAGAAAAGTTTAAATTTCAAGATGATATTGCTGGGAAAGAGAAATTTGGAAACCACCAGTAAAACTGAAAAAGTGAAATTTGCAATGCTATAAAATGTCTTGATCAAAATCAACATCCAGTTTCAGGTCCATACAAAGTCAATTTCAGTATGGAATTGGGGTTGAATAATATGTAGGTTAATGAACAAATACCCCACATAGCATAGAAGTGTAAATATTGGTTTAGTTGAAATGATGAACACTCACCATTCTTTGTGAAGTTTTCAGGAGTAAAGACAAAGTATTTTTGCTCTGTTCTAACATCACCAAAGATAGACCTATAATAGAACTCATATGCCTGCTGAGTTTCTTCAAGAACATCAACCCCACTCCTCCTGTTGACTCCCCAATATTCTGGTCATGTTTACTTTGATATTTGGAAACTGATGATTCTGGTTCCACTTTGGCAATGAGTTCCCCCCATAACAAACACTCCTGAGCTATTTTGGCAGTTCCGTAAATGTCAGGTTTTTCTGATAAAAATGAGTAGCCTCCAGTGATTGGAAAAAAATTATGGAGGCTGCCAATTTTTAAATCCAAAAGCCCAATTACCAGAAGAATATGATCCCAACAAAGGTACTAATATTTCTTAGCATTAGGTTATAGATAAAATAATCTTCTCTCTGTCTCCTCAATTCCACAATGTATGAAAGGCACACTCTGAAAAAAAAATGCAATTACATTATTTCACCCCAAATGGCAGGATGCAGGATCCTTGTAGTCTTATCAAGTGGCAAGATTTTCAATGAAGTACAGGTGCAGGGCCAATAAACTTCAGAATTATAACACTGTACCTAGGGCACAAATTTCTGGACTTTCAGATTTCTAATATTTCATTCATAACGAAGAAAGATGGTCTCAGTGCACCATTCCTAACCAATGTTAAACACTGCTATTTTTCCAATAAAAAATTATTAATGTGAAAATTGGCTAACCTAATATGATAGTTTCCTTTAAGATACTTTACCTGCTAATTAGCTAGCCCCCAAGTGTTTCTTCAGATAGACACTTCATATGTTAATTAGTCACCCCTAGGATTTTAATTAGAATTAACTTTTTTTCCTCTTATTCACCACACTGCTTATACAGTTCTGAAGAAGTTTAAAGTAAATTCCCATCTGGACACCATAACTCAGCAACTCCACAGGTTCATCACTAATGCCCTCCTCATCCTCCAACAACTGGCTGGCAGAATGTGGGAGAGCTACCTTTCATAAACAAGTAGGATGAACCCAGCCTGACTGTCAGCTCTATCCATTAATATATAATTGGGTACTTACGTTCATTGCCTTTAGAAGAATTCCAAATGCAGTAGCATTATTTTCTTCTCTGAATTCCCACATTTCTGGATCTCTTATTAGATTCATAAGGGTAGGGTCCAGTCTATCTTGATCATTGCCCTATTTATGGCTCACAGAACAGTTTCTGATGAATGAAGGATCAGTGAATGAACACATTAATGAAAAAACTGAGTCATCCCAGGCTATTACTGAATTTCTCTGAGCTCCTGAAGTTTCCTTATGTATAAAATAGGAATAACATCTACTTTATATTACTAATTTGATATCCTTATCTCAAGTGCACTTTACATGGTGCTACCACATTAATTTTCTTAAGCACTATTTTATGCAACCCCATTACTGACTGCACTTACCATATTGTTGTATAATTATCTCTTTCCTTGTCTGATTTTCCCACTGGATTGCAAATTTGTTGAAGGCTGACACTTGACATTTTAAATTGTATCCCCAGACCTAGTACTGTGAAAAGATCATAGTTGGTCTCAATGAATGCATGCTGAATGAATAAATGTGCCTGAGTCATTGAAATGGTTAAAATGAATGTAATCATAATTGCTCTCAAGTGTTTGAGCACCAAATTTAATGTTATCCTTACTCTCAAAGTTTGCCCACTGTGAAGGTTTCCACTCTATTATTAAAGTGTATCAAGTTAAAAGTTAGCTTTTCATAGCAAATTAATTCCTCAGAGTAAGTTAACTGAGCCAGTTGATTTGTGGCTATGTGTACAAAGGCAAATGAAATAGAAAGTTAAGTAATTGCTCTGTCAATTTAGTCAATATTGACAGCTACTCTGGAGCACCCATGCAGTTTTCTTTTACTTAAATAGTACAGATAATTGTCTCAAATCTAAAAAGAAACAATGACCCAGCATTTTTTCCCCATATGACATAAAATTGGTTGCTGTGAAATGGAAAATTAGAGCTCTACAATGGTAGTAGTACAAAAGTTAGTAGTTCCTGAAGTATCAGAAGGACCTAGCTGTAAAGGCTTTTTGCCTATAATACAGCTACACAGCATGAACCTTGAAGAAAATACGACTGAAGACATAGCTTTTAAAGAAGAGCACTAAAGAATTGAATCTTCCATCAAAAGCACATTATTGACAATTCCACATCAACAAACAAGTGTAACCCTTCCTTAATCACATTTATCATGTAGTAAATAGGTAAAATTACTAAAGCCATTGACATTCTTAGTTAATCTGTTATAAATTTAAAGAAAGCAGAGACCTTTAAATTTCAAATATGGAATTTTTTAAAATGCAAGCAAAAGCACTTGGAATAAGTTGAAGTTATTTCTATTTCTAGTTCTTCTGAATTAAAATTATTTTTCTCTATTCTTGTTCATATTGTTTTTGCTCAAAATCTAAAAACTATACCAATGGGTACAATATATTTAAACTCATTTTAAATTGATTAGTATTAATTGATAATACCCAACAAACATTAAAACTATTTGAATTGACTTAAATGATAAAGCATATGTGACAATCAAGTGTCATTTTTTTCTTAGTAAAAATTGAATTCTGCTGAGAGATTAAGATTGAAATCCATTGCAATTGAGCCCAAATTTAATGCTGATCTTCCTGGACTTAAAGATAAATGAGAAATACTATGGAGTTACATAGTTCTTATTGTCTGATAAAAGGAGCCAAAAGTTAGGGTTTTTTTTTTGTTTTTGTTTTTGTTTTGTAGAGACAAACATTACCAGTGTTAAATCATCACATGAATTATTTTTTTCAGGAGCATGACATAGAAATTAAGGAATATGACAGGCATTGATCCCTTCTTTGGCTTGATACAAGGCACAGAAATATTTTTCATGTGGCCATTTCTTGCACAGACTCAAAAGTAAAATGTAAGTCCATGACAGAAAATTGTGATGCAGTAAAAGTAGTTGATACTGAAAAATAGAAATTTAAATTCCATTGGCAAAATCTCAAATTTCTGTTGCTGCCCAGTCCCAACAGTCTCATATGAATGCCCTTCCACCTTTTAAGCCATGCCAAGGCAGCCAAGATGAGAAAACTTCTTTAAAATTGTTCTCATTAGAAGTTTTTGATCTTGAATCACTTGAAAAATTTAATGTGGAATGGAACAAACTGCTGGAGCACAAGTTGCGACAAGACGCACCAATCGTGTTTCACACAATACTGATGGATAGGTACTGTTTGACTCTCAGAAGCAAATGTCAAGCATGAAAATATGTCCCCAGAACTTCATGTCCGGATATGTAAGGAGCTTAGAAGTCTTTACTCTTATCTTACCAAGTAAAAAACTCAACTGAAAAATCAACTCTTCTTAACATCTGTCAGAGAGGTGAGAACAAACCATTATCCTAAAAACTGAACACAAAATGGGTTGATACAGAGAATCACAATTTGCTAGGGCAGAAACCCAGTAGTAGAAACTTCCAAGGGTAGTAAAATCTATACTACAATTGACAAATTGCTCAAGGATAGGCAAATATCATGGGGAAACCTTCACACTTTTATTGAGTTTTACCTCTAGGAGTTCTGCCAAATCTTCACAATGAATTTCAAATAAAAATCCCCTCTTTCTTTCAAAAATGGGAGGGAAAAAGAACAATTTTGAAATACATAAGAACATTAGCTTCATCTTTAAAAGCCTACCCTTAGGAGGAGCTATTTAACCAATATCTAACCTGCCAGGGTTTTACCAGACATGGAAATAACCACCTCTAGCTCTCTCTATCCTTCCACCTGGAATAATAAAAATACATACCTCCAGACCTCTTCAGCATCTTATCCCACCTAATGGGAAAAAATAAAATAAAAAATACCAAGAGAGTTCAATGTACAGAAGACAGGCTTACCTAAAGACTGAGACCTAATCAAAGAGCCATAGAAGCCAGGTGCAGTGGCTCATGCCTGTAATCCCAGTAGCTCAGGAGGCTGAGACAGGAGGATTGAAAGCTCAAAGCACAGCACTAAGCAACTCAGTGAGACCCTGTCTCTAAATAAAATACAAAATAGGGTGGGGATGTGGCTCAGTGGTCAAGTGCCCCTGAGTTCAATCCCTGGTACCCACCTGGTCAAAAGTAGGAACCATAGAATGCTTTATCTCCCCACATATTTTACAAATACATTACTAAAGGCCTATTTGCAGCATTTCCTTTCACTTAGTATGTCATGTTCAATTTTCAACAAAAAAAATTCAGGGCATAATAAATTATTTAAAAAAATGAAAAGACAGAGAAAGTATCAAAACTTGTCTCAGATTTGACAAAGATGTTAACAATATCAGAGCAGGATTTTTTTGAAAAAAGCTATGATTAATAAAATAAGAGCTTTAAGTATTATATTATACAACATGCAATGCAAGCCAAGAGATGGAAAATCTAAGAATTAATGAAAAAAATGTTGGAGTTCAGACACACTATAAAGGAAAGGGAAAATTACTTTGATGAACTCCAACACTAAGACCCAATGGGGGGAAAATTCTCTGTGCTTCGTATACTAAATGAATTTTTGTTTTGAGAGAGAGAGAGAGAGAGAGAAAAGACTTGCCATATCGCCCAGGCTGGCTTTTTTTTTTAAGAAAGAGAGAGAGAGAGAGAGAGAGAGAGAGAGAGAGAGAGAGAAAGACTTGCCATATCGCCCAGGCTGGCTTTTTTTTTAAGAAAGAGAGAGAGAGAGAGAATACTTTAATATTTATTTTTTAGTTTTCGGCAGACACAACATCTTTATTTTATTTTTATGTGGTGCCAAGGATCCAACCCAGTGCCCCGCATATGTGCTACCACTTGAGCCACATCCCCAGCCCCCCAGGCTGGCTTTAAACTCCTGAAGTCAAGTGATCCTCCTGCCTCAGCCTCTTGAGTACTTGGGACTACAGCACTGACTACAAAACCTAGCTGACAATAGAAACTTCTGAAACTGAAAACAAGAAGAAAAATACTTAAAAAGCTCAAATCAGAACAGACTATCAAAGAAATACAAAAGGGGTAGCAACCACATAATGGTCATATCAGAAAGAGAAGAAAGAAACAGAATCGATATTTGAAGCAATGACTGAAAAATTTCCCTCAAATTAATGTCAGACAGCATTAATTTTAAGGTTAGGGTTAGGGTTGATCTGTTGAATTTCCACAGATCCAGGAAATTCAGAGAACACCAAGAAGGATAAATGCCAAAAATCATCACTATAGGCATATCATATTCAAACTTAAGAAAAATCAACAATAAAAATATGGAATTAATAAGTTAATTATAGTAAGGTTGCAAGTTAACAAGGTTAATATACAAAAGTCAACCACTTTGACCAAGAGGAATTTAAAATTAAAAACACATTGTCATTTATATTAGCACCCCCAAACATTTTGATAGGTATAAATCTAAAAAGAAATGTACAATATCTGTATAAGAAAAACTACAAAACTGTTATGAAAGATACCAAAGGAGAACTATGTTTTCATGTATAGGAAAATTCAATGTTATCAAGATGTTAGTTCTTCCCAATGTCATCCCAATCAAATTTCCAGTAAGCTCCTTTGTGAATATTGACAAGGTGATTATAAACTTCAGAATACACAACTCAATATTGAAGGAGAAAAACAAAGGGTATTGACACTACCAAATCTTAAGACTTTCTATAGCTGGGCATAGTAGCTGGAATCCCACTGAGTCAGCAGTAAAGCACCCTTGGGTTAAATCCCCAGTACAAAAAAAAAAAAAAAAAAAAAAAAAAAAAACACAACCCCCTCCAAAAAAAAAACAAAGAACAAACAAAAACTAAAATCTTAATAGCTACCTCACCAAAAAATATATACAGATAGCAATTATAAAAAGATTTCAGGGGCTGGGGATGTGGCTCAAGTGGTAGCACACTTGCCTGGCATGAGCGGGGCGCTGGGTTTGATCCTCAGCACCACATAAAAATAAAATAAAGATGATATGTCTGCCGAAAACTAAAAAATAAATATTAAAAAATCTCTCTCTTTTTAAAAAAAAAGATTTCAACATCATATGCTATCAAGAAAATGCAAATTAAAACAATGAGATTTCACTATATACTTATTAGAATGGCCAAATTCCAAAACTCTGAAAACAATACTGGTAATGATGTAGAACAACAGGAACTCTCACTCTTTGGTGAGGGAATGCGAAATGATACAGTTAGTTTGTAAAACTGTTTGTCAGTTTCTTACAAAACCAAATGTACTTTTCTCATATGAGCCAACGATCACATTCCTTGATTTTTAACCAAATAAATTTAAAATTTATGCCCAGATAAGCTTGCACACTGTATAGAAGCTTTATTCAGAAATGCTAAAACATGGAAGCAACCAAAATGTTCTTCAGTAGATGACTGGATGAATGAGCTGTGGATGAGCTGTGGTGTATCCTGACAATATCATTCAGTGCTAAAAAACAAGTGACCTGTCATACCATGTATCCATGGCTTGGAGGAAACTTAAATTCATGTTGCCAAGTGAAAGAAGCCAATCTTTTTTTAAAAATATGTTTATTAGTTGT
The DNA here is from genome assembly GCF_047511675.1 of Marmota flaviventris. Taxonomy (NCBI): domain Eukaryota; kingdom Metazoa; phylum Chordata; class Mammalia; order Rodentia; family Sciuridae; genus Marmota; species Marmota flaviventris. Next base: position 108,082,405 of record NC_092518.1, on the reverse strand, counting down.
TGATAGGCCTTTATTTTATTTATTTATATGCGGATGCTGAGACTTGAACCCAGTGCCTCACACATACTAAGCAAGCACTCTAAAACTGAGCCACAACTCCAGCCCCAGAAAGAAGCCAATCTTAAAAGGCTACATACTGTGTGATTCTAACTATATGACCATCCGAATAAAGGCAAAAAGGTTCTGGAGACAGTAAAAAGATCATTCATTGCCAGGAGATAGTAGAATGAAAGAGATAAATAGGTAGAGCACAGAGGATTTTTTGGAGCAATGAAACTATTCTGTGTGGTACTACAATGGTGGATACATGTCATTCCACATTTTTCAAAACCTATAGACTGTACAATGCCAGCATTAGGCCCTAATGTAAATGATTTACTTTGAGTCATAAAGATGTGTTTATGTAAGTTCATCAGTTGCAATAACTCTATAACTGTGGTGCAAGAAGCTGATAGTGGAGGAGGTTGTGCATGTGTGAATACAAGGAATATACATGAATTCTTTATACCTGATATTAATTTTACATAAGGTCCTTTATATATTCCACCAGCCACTGAAATAAGCTAATGTTGCCATGCTTTCAGTATATATGAAGTTTCTTTTTTTCATTTAGAAAGCTGTATGTAGCTTCCTTCCCAGGTCTGAGACTTAAACACAACGGTAATTATTTGGTTTCAAAACTTAGAGAGGGATGGAATCTATGGAGATTATTTCATTAAAAAAACCTATTTCAATAGCCAGCTGCAGTGACACACACAACTGTAATCCCAACAATCCAGGACGCTCAGGCAGGAGGATCACAAGTTCCAGGCCAGCCTCAGCAACTTAGCAAGACCCTATCTCAAAATAAAAAGAAATAAATAAAAAGGACTGGGGATGTAGGTCAGTGTTAAAGTGCCTCTAGGTTCAATCCCCCAGTGTCTCCCCCAAAAGAAAACAGCCTCACTGGCTGCTATGAAAAGCCATCTTTGCATTGTTCCTGGGTCCAGCTCCCCAAACGCCACACCCACCTCCGCCCTGCGCCTCCTCCACCTCCTCTGCCGCCCCACCTGTCAGAGGAAGCCAGCCATGGACACTAGCTCTGAAATCACCACCAAGGACTTAAAGGAGAAGACGGAAGTTGTGGAGGAGGCCGAGAATGGAAGAGATGCCCCTGCTTATGGGAATGCTAATGAGGAAAATGGGGAGCAGGAGGATGACAATGAGGTAGATGAGGAAGAGAAGGAGAGGAAGGTGATGGCGAGGAAGAGGATGGAGATGAAGATGAGGAGGCTGAGGCAGCTAAGGGCAAACGGGCAGCTGAAGATGACGAGGATGATGATGTTGATACTAAGAAGCAGAAGACCGATGAGGATGACCAGACAGCAATAAAGGAAAAGTTATACTCAAAATAAAAGGCCACCGTGACCTATTCACCCTCCACTTCCCGTCTCAGAATCTAAACATGGTCACCTTCCAGTAGAGAGGCCCCGCCGCCCACCGCCCACCGCAGATGACACGTGCTCTTCACCACCCAACCAAAACCGCAACGTGAATTTGCAACAGGGGAGGGAAAAAGAACCAAAACTCCCAAGGCCCTGCTTTTTTTTTTTCTTAAAAGTACTTTTAAAAAGGAAAATTTGTTTGTATTTTTTATTTACATTTTATATTTTTGTACATATTGTTAGGGGTCAGCCATTTTTAATGATTTCCGGTGAAATTTGGAGCATTCTCTGTCCTATTTCTGACTTTACTTGTGGTGTGACCATGTTCATTTGTAATCTCAAAGGAGAAAAAAAAAAAAAAAAACTTTGTAAAAAAAAAAGAAAGCAAAACCAACAACAAACAATCTTATTTTGAGCATTCCAGTAACATTTTTTGTGTATGTACTTTAGCTGTACTATAAGTAGTTGCTTTGCACGAGATGGTTAAAAAGGCCAATGATAAAAAGGTTTCTTCCCCCCCCCCCCTTTTTTTGTCTATGAAATTGCTGATTATTTTTTTGGCCCATTTGATGTATGTGTGAAACAATGCTGTCCAACAATAAACCAGAATTTTATTTTGCTGAGTTGTTCCAAAAAAAAGAAAACTATTTCAACATACCATATAATAAACTCCACTTCTGGAAAAGGATATATATTTAAATCTATATTCTGCCCCTTGTTAGCTGTGTATACTTAGACAAATGGGAATAATAGTCCCCCTCTCATGGGTTTATTATGAGTATCAGATGGGCACATATTACAGTCAATAGGTATAAATGGCATGAAAGTACAAAGTAAAATGTCTACTAGATAATAAACATGTGAATGTTAATTGGTATTAATAGTAATAACAGTAATTTAAGAATGTAAATACTGTATGACCAAGAGAGAATTTGGTCCACACAGAATTCACAGTGTTTCTTTATGACCAGAATTGTTGTATAGTTTTTGTGAAATATTGTCAATGAGGAATATTGTCTTAGAATAGGTTGTGACCATATTGCTAGAAAAAAAAATTTAACTACTTTTAGATTAAGATTATGATAAAAATTTTAAGGTTGTACTTTTCCTCAAAGATTTAATTCATAATAAACTGTTCATTTGCATTTAATAATATATCCTTGACCTACATGCTACTTATCAATCACTGCATTACAGACTACCACAAAACTTAACACATATGAAACAATACAAATTTATCATCTCAAAATTGTCCTGAGAAATTCAGAGGCAGGTTAATTGGGTGGTTTTGCAAAGAATCTCTCACCAGGCTAAAGATGTCATGGAGGGCTGTAGTCTTTGAAGATTTTATGTGGTGGTAGAGCATTGAAAGATTCAGATCTTTTTGTTGTTGTTGTTTTGTTTTATTTTTTAGGATTCACTTTTCTAAGTTCATTCATGCAATTTTCAGCAAGAGACTTAGTTTTATCAGCAGATGGGCTGCTCCATAGACCTGCTCATGCCATGGATTCCATAAGAGTGAGTGACAGAAAGACAGAGACAGAGAAAGAATGCAGGTGAGTGAGAGCTTGTCTAAAATGGTAGTCACAGCCATTTATAACCATCACTTCTGCCCTATGACATTGGTCACACATGCTAATGTTATGGGGAGAGTGTTACACAAAGGTGAGGATACCAGGAGATGGATATTATTAGAGATCATCTTGGAAGCTGGCCACCCCAGTTAATGACTATGAGTTTGGATGCATTGGCCCCTAGATTCTTTCTATGCCTTTCTCATTTTCTCCTAGCATTTTAATTACAGTAATGTCTAAACTAATACACATTTCACATATTATTTCTTTTGCAACAAGATCTCAATTATAATGCAAACCACAACATTCACAGAGGCTCAAAAGTACACAAGAGTCTATGTAGTTTCCTTTCTCAAATAAGATAAACTGTGTTTAAGACATGAACTCCTCAAGAAGAGCTCACAAATTGTTGTTGTGTTCTTATTCTTGACCAATAATTATCCAATATTCTAAAATGTTATTCTCATTATTAAATCATTGTAATGACCAAATAGAAACTGACATCTAGTCTCCCATAATGAGATTCTGCTTGTGGACTCACAAATGAATCAACTAAATTAGCTCTGAAATGGCAATTTTTTTGCCTAATGCATGTGCCTGTGTGGTATATCTATGTGTGTATGTACATATGTACCACAGTAATTAACACATTTAAATATTCTCATTAAATTTTATATTTAGTATATCTTTAGTGCTTATCACAGTGCCCAACACATAGTAACAGCACATTTAAATAACGTTGCAGTGAGTCTAGTGGAAGTTGACAAAGATGCTGTTATCTTCCAAGAAGTAAACAAATATGTCTTTTATGCCTGCTGGAGGGCAACATTACATAGTTCAGTGGTTCTTAAACTTCTACATACAGCAGAACTCATTTAAGAACTTGTTTAGGATTTATATTCCTAAATTCAAAGTTCAAGGGATTTGTTTGGGTATGCTGAAGGGAGCCATGTAATCTGTATTTTTGTGTATGTGTGGTGCTGGGGATCAAACCCGGGGCCTTGGGCATGCGACTCTACCACTGAGCCACATCCCTAGCCCTGTAATCTGTTTTTAAACAGACACCTTTGGGCAATTCTGCTATAGCTGATCAGTATCTAACATCATATTTGAACATGTACCTAAGTGTAACTCAGATGTTACCAAATCTATTTTAATAATCAAATAAAATGATTCCATCTTCCATTTTCTCTCCTGTGTAAACTAGTCACCATATTTCAGTCTCCAATATGATATTTTCAACAATTTCTTAAATGTGATACCCAAATCACAAATAAGCAAAAAATAAATGTAAATTTAATTATTAAAATTTAAAATTAGACAAAAATGTTTGTTCTTCAAAGAATGCCATCATGAAAATGAAAGGATAATCCATGGAATTGGAGAAAATATTTACAAATCATATGTGTGATGTTGTGGTTTCGATATGAGATGTTCCCCAAAAGTTCATGTGGGATACACTGCAAGAATTGTTAGGAGGTGGAATGGTTGGATTGCGATAGTTGTAACCTAATCAATGGATTAATTAATTAATTAATTAATTAATGGATTAATGCACTTACATGGTAGTAATCCTAGGCAGGTAGGGTGTGGCTAGAGGAGGTAGGAAACTGGTGGTGTGCTCTGGGGTTTATAGTTTGTTCCCTGTAAGCAAAGTTCTGTCTGCTTCCTTGTTGCTAAGTCCTGAGTTGCTTTCCTCCCATGCCTTTCCACCATCATGTTCTGCCTCACCTTGGGCCAAAGTTATGAAGTTTACCATCTGTGGATAGAGACTTCTGAATCCTTGAGCCAAAATAAACTTTTCATCCTTTATATTTTCTTGTCAGGCCTTTTAGTTGCAGTGATAAAATAAAACCTGATAAAAACATCTGTTAAAGATTATAATTCAGTATTTATAAAAAAAATCGTACAAATCAACAGAAAGAGAAATATTCCAATTAAAATTGGACAAAAAGTCTGAATAGACAATTTTTTTTCCTAAGGAAGAGATACAAATGGCAAAATAACACATGAAAAGATGTGTTATTACTCTTTAGGGAAATGAAAATCAAACCCACAATGAGGGGGATTGGGGTTGTGGCTCAGCAGTACAGCACTCATCTAGCACATGTGAGGCTCAGGGTTTGATCCTCAGCACCACATAGAAATAAATAAATTAAATAAAGGTATTGTGTCCAACTACAACTAAAACATAAATATTAAAAAAAAACACAATTAGGGACCCCTTGGCTTTTGAGAATTCTGTTACTTTGTTACTTTTGTTATTGTAATAAACCTACTGCTTGCTTGCTAAACAACAACAACAAACAAAAAACTTCAATGATATACCATGTCACATACTCAAATGGCTATTATAAAAAAAGAGAAAAACAAGTATTGATGAGAATATGGAGAAATTGGAACACTTATATAATGTTAACATTCAAGTAGTGTAAAATAGCACAGCTACTTTGGAAAATTTTTTTTCATTTTCTCAGTAAATTAAACATAAAATTAACATATGATTCTTAAAATTGCCTGATTTCTATTTGATGCTCTTAAATATTACTGTTTATATAATTATTTCCCTGATTAAGAATTTAATAGTCTTTAAAATCAAAATTCATTAAAATAAAATTTCCAGAGTATAAAACTCAATCATTATTATTTTCATAATGATTTGCTTGATTCCCCTGATATTTTCCTAGGTATTGTCTAAGAAATAGAGTTTAGGATATCTGGATCCATACAAAGTTCTCACTTCTCATGGTAAGCCACAGATAGACTTTCTTAGGACTAAACAAATGAAATTGAATCTTTGTTTTAACTGTCTGATATATTGGGGAAAATGCTGGACATGGTCCTGATGAAAGTGTTATTATATTATTATGGTTGTTATATAACAATATTATGCTATTATGTTAATATACATATAGCATATAATATTTTACAAGCAGCTCTGATCCAGAAAACGGAATAAAACTAAATTGATACTATATCTTCCAGAAATTACAATGTCAAGAAAAATTATAAGTCTTACAAATGTTAAGAAAAGACCTGACATCTTTAAAATTTAAATAAGGCAAACCAGGTGGTAGTACATGCCTATAATCCCAGCAACTCAGGAGGCTGAGGCACGAGAATCACAGGTTCAAAGACAGCCTCAGCAACTTAGTGAGACCTTGTCGCAAAATGAAATGAAAAGAACTGGTATATAGCTGAGTGCTAGAGTGCCCCTGAGTTTAATACCTGTGCTCCAGAAAGAATAAAAAAGAAAGAATGAAAGGGTAAGGTAGAATGAGATATACAAAGAAATTTTTTTTAATGGGAAGCAGTATAATTAAGGTGTTATCAATGAAAACTCTCTTTTCCAGTCACAAGTCAATGTTTTAAATGTGATAAAATTATAAAGTTTGTGGGCATCTCAACAATAAAGTTATGGTACTCATTATTGATTGCTTATTTAACCAACATATTTTTATTTATGTATTCAATTAATGACTGCCCCAAGCAAAATCCTATTTCAGTTTACATGCCATGCTAAAAGCTAACTGTGTTTTTGAGTTGATTGTCATCAGCAGCATATAAAAGTGTAAATGATGAATGTATTTTCTGAATCAGGTTCTATGATGTGAAATGCCAAGGTCCTTTTAAATAAATATGTTTAATGATTATAAAACTAATATATGCTCACTTTTAAAAATTGGGAAAATAGAAACTTTGAAGCTAATACTCTTTATATAGCTGTATTTCATTTTATTTCTTTCTCCAATATTCTATATCTTATGCATTTTTCTAAAAATTGTATGATTCTTAGTAAACATCATGTTCAGGTTTCATTCTAATAGTAACTTTTAACAATAGTGCTAAATAAAAGGTTATACCTCAAAATATTAGACATGGTCAGGCGCAGTGGCACATGCCTAAAATCTCAGCGCTTCAGGAGGCTGAGGCAGGAGGATCCTAAGTTCAAAGCTAGCCTCAGCAAAAATGAGGCCCTAAGCAACTCAGGGAGACCCTGTCTCTAAATAAATACAAAATAGGACTGGGGATGTGTCTCAGTGGTCAAGTGCCTGAGTTCAATTCCTGGTACCCCCGCCAAAAAATGTTAGACCTATTTAAAAGTATACACTACTATGCTGGGAAATGATACATATAACCAGAGACTATCTGTTGTTTATTATGTAATACTATAATTGAACATGATTATTCTTTTTAATATTGATCATTTATTTTAATTCTCATTTATGAAATATGAAAAAAGTATAAATAAATGTATCTAAAGCATATCATTAATAATTACTCCAAGGGGCTAGAGATATAGCTTAGTGATAGAGTGCTTGTATGGCATGCACAAGGCTCTGAGTTTAATCCCCAGCACTACAAAAAAATAAAGATAAAATATTCCTCAGAAATAAATATTCCTCAGAAATAATTTTATTGTAGTCAAAGTGGGAAAATTGAGGTAGACTTTTAATTTGGATTTATCCTAATTGATAATTATGGCTTTTAGCTAAATTGATGTAAACATACAATAATTGAAATACTCAGCCACATGAATCTTTACACCTTTAATTATGCCTTCTATGATTAAGGAACTCAATAAGCTAAAATCCCAGGTAACATATATTTTCAGCACTTCACTGAACTTAGGTCAGCTGCTTGGTTTTATTTTGGATGGTGTCTAATCTGAGAGTTCCTGACCATTTTTTAAAATGTTATGGAAAAGAATATAACAACTTAGTAGACTGGCCATGAACCTGTCCAGAGTCTTTACCAATAATTAAGAAAAATATCCTACTTTGTTCTTGATGTAGTTCTGTTGGAAGAGAGAGTAGTCAGTTTGGAGATTATTTTTAACAAAGCCATTTTTGAGGAGAGAGAACAGGTGGCTTAGAGAAAGAAATTTAACTTATGAAAGTGACTAAATCTTTCTAAGTCCATAAATAGTATCTAGTCCTCCAGTTTTTCAATTCTTAAAATTTAAATGCTTATGGCTATAAAAATATTACACCTAATAATTTTGAAGTATGCTTTCAGTATTGCATTTCTTATTTTAAAATGTCTTATAACTAAGGATGTCATTGTGAATTATGAAACTTTTCTATATTTAATTTTATTTGGTGTCATGGGCTCTGAGGAAAAGATTTTAGTGAAATAAAGGTTAATAATAGCTTCACTTTAAGTTAAATTATTTTTATTTCTTTTTCTTTTCTTTTTTCTCTTCTTTCTGTTACTGTATATTCACACTTGAGTGCCCTTTGAATCAGGACACCAATGACACTGTTTCCAATTAATAGTAAAAATTTTCTTTGATCCTTTGACTTTTTATGAGATGAATTTATATTTTCCAGACTAACATGCATGACAACATAATTCTCTATACTCATTAATATTCAATTTTGCTGCTTTAATGAGAGAAATCAGGAGAAATGTCATCTGCTTATTTTAGACATTAGTAACTTTTACTAATGTAAGGAGAACAAAAATACTTTTGAATCATACTCTATAATAGTTAATAATAAATAGACATTATATATGTATATGTGTGTGTGACACTGTTTCCAAATGCCAAATATATATACTAACTCATTTACTATTCAAAACAATCTTATGATAGAGAAAATTTGAATAGTAAACAAACATAAATAAATATGCCTAATCACTTCTGGATTTAGTCTTTTTTCTTACGGTTTCATATTACCATGAAAATAGAAGTCTGAAAATGAGGTTTTTGTTTGGAGGGGAGGGTTGTTTGTTTGTTTGGTACCAGGGACTGAAACTAAGGGAACTTAACTACTGAGCCATATTTTATGTTTTATTTAAAAACAGGATCTTGCTAAGTTGCTTAGGGCCTTGCTAAGCTGCTGAGGCTGGCTTTGAACTTGTGATCCTCCTGCCTCAGCCTCCTGAGATGCTAGGATTATAGGTGTGTACCACCTGACTAAAAATTAGGTTTTAAGAAATCATTTAATGATATAGAAAAGCACACATGATTTAATTCTGTATATTAAATTTGTGTATAGAGTCATCTGAGCTCTGTTTTACATATAAACACACATAATATACATATTAAGTGTCACTACTAGATAATGGGATTTCATTTTTTTTAACCTGGTTTTCATTTTCTTTTTTATACATTGTATTATGATTTAAATCTAGGCAACACTCACAAACTTAAAATGTTAAGCTTAACAGAATACTAACAAAAATCATATGAAAGGTGTAGACAGGACTGGCAGAAAATGTGATATACAGATATATATATTTTTTCTTTTTTGTACTGGGCATTGAACCCAGGAGCACTAAACACTGAGCCACATCCCCAACTCTTTTATATTTTATTTTAAAGCAGGGTCTCACTAAGTTGTTTAGGGACTCCCTAAATTGCTGAGGCTGGCTTTGAACTTGTGATCCTCTTGCTTTAGCCTCCTGAGCCACTGGATTATAGGTGTGCAACACCACACTGGGCTAAATGTATTGATACTCTAAAGCAGAAAAAAAGACTAAGCTATAGGAATTGTTGACCTGGCTTCAGCTAATAGTCTGGTGATTCTGGAAGGATATACCAAGTCTATATTTAGTTCATAGTGAAATGTGTGGGAGAAAACTTAAGCATTTTTAGTTATTCTAATGAGCCAAATGATTATGTATGTAACCCTTAATGATCCCTTTCTACTCTTCTAAAATTAAGTTGAAGTATGCAAAGTTAAGCATACAAAAATAGAATCCAAGAGGACTTTTTAACTTTATTCTATGAAGTCCAAAGATGTATATTTAATTCAAATCCATATTGAAATGGATTTGAAAGAAATGTAATGAATTTGAAATAGGTAATTATTTCTTTGACAGAAAGAATATACTCCCTAAAAATATTAATCTGAGCCAGGCATTGTGGTGTACCCCTCTAATCTCAGCAACTCAGGAGGCTGAGGCAGGAGGATTGTGAGTTCAAATCCATCCTCAGCAATTTAGCGAGACCCTGTCTCAGAATAAAAAATAAAAAAGGGCTGGTGATGTGACTCAGTGGTTAAGCACCTCCGGGTTCAAGCCCTGGTGTGTGTGTATGCACACACACATATGTATATTTAAAAATAAGATCATATTTAGTAAAGTCATTTTTTGTGTTAATAAAAATGTCTACTGCCTAAGCCAGTGTTTTTCAAATTGTGATTGCATAGAGCATCTGTTTCAGAATCAGCTGTGATACTTGTTTAAAATGCAGAGTCCCTCCCAAACTAACAGAATCAAAATCTCTGGGAGTGGGACCATGATAAATAAATTTTCAACATGCACCCTAAGTGGTTCTAAAGCACACTAAATTTGGAGAATCCTTGTACTGGAAGTAAGATGTAGTCTCTGACAATGACAATTTATATTTGCAGTAGGGAACAGTCATGGAAGATGCAGTAATACTGTAGAGATTTGAATTAAATACTCAATTGTCTCTAAAGAGCAAAGCACTGAGGACAATTCCCTGTCATTATGCATCTCATGGTAACTTAGACTGGTACATCTCAAATTGATTATTCCTTAGAATTTCTTAGCAGTTTTTTAAAGTACAATATTTCATGTTCCACACAACATCTACTCAATCAAAATTTCTGGGGACAGGGTCTGGAAATCTCTAAATTTTTAACATATTTGGTGATTTTGATAATCATGTCCTACAGACTTCATTATAAACTAACTCTCCTTTCTACCTAGATTATCTTTTAAGGTCCCTGAGTCTGCCATAAAATGAAATTGTGTGGTTTTTGTTTTGTTTAGAAAATTGATAAAACTATTGATCATTATGACATCTCTTGTGTCATAACAAAGCAGCAAAATAACATTGATTCCATTGACATTAATTCAAAAAGTTTGAAGCCAAAGTGATTAAATCTATTTCTCATGAATTGAGAGGTGGCAAGTATTTAGTCTCATGAGCTGAACTCTAGTTATTGCAAAATGTTCTATGATTCTTTATTTTAATTAACAAATAATAATTGTGTATATTTATGATATACAATGTGATGTTTTATCTATGTATACATTGTAGAAAGATCTAGTGAAGCTAATTAACACATCCATCACCTCACCAAGCTATCATTTTTTTTCATTTATAATTAATAAATGAAATTATATGAGAATTAACAGTTCTCTCAAATAAAGAAAATTTAAAAACAGTTACACAAGAAGCCTTCTGTCAGATGCTGTGACATGAGCCTGTAAATCCAGCTACTTGGAAGGTCAAGGCCAGCCTGGGAAACATAGCAATACCTTATTGCAATATAAAAAAACTGGGGAAAACCTGTTAATAAAGAGCTAATCTCTGTCTGGTGCTTTATGGTTTTCAAAAAATGTTTACATACTTTATCTTCTATTATTTAACACTACGAGGAACCATCTGAGATAGAATTGTCAAATATCAGCTTTCCTATTTTATAGATGTGTAACTTAAGGTTTATATATTAAACAATGATATGTAAGGTAACCTAGAAGTAATATAATTTGAGAGACTATACCAGAAGCTAAGTCGTCTATGTCCTGCTCTTTTCCATCACTGCATGATGCTACCTCCTTCACTAAAAATGATTCAAGTTGGCCAAAATAATACAGATTAGGGCTAGACTTGAAGTTTCCTGGAAAAGCATTTGCCTAGCAAATATGAGGCCCTGGGTTAGATCCTATCACTGCAAAAGAAAAGCTGAACAGAACATTTTTGCTCTTTGAGGAGAAAGAATAAGATATCTTTAATTGAAGTTTTTCCTGAGTTCCACCCTCAGCGAATGCTGCCTTATTAGCACTATTTTCAGAAGAGTTTGTTTAATTCAAGCCCCTTGCAGATATATCAGTCACATATGCTATAAATCAAAATGCACAGCAGTGCCTCATTGGCATATTCTTAGTATTAAAATACAGACAATAATCTTTATTGATAAATTGAGTTTCAGACCAATAATACACTTCTTCACAAAAACATTTTTCAGTAACATTACAAATAAAAAATGCTGTGCAAAACTGCCCCAGTTATTCCCATCCAGCTAACAGAAAACAATCAAATTGTCATGACTGTATTAAGTATATGGTTATATGAAAAAAATATCAGCAGTCAGAATGGAAATGTTAAGGATGAAAGAAGATTATAAATATATAGTTAAATAAGGAATTGAAAACTTAGGTCATACTACCCTCTCAAAGGTATTATTAGGTTACTGACCCAAAAAGGGGGAGAATATTTTGAAAAAGAACAGTGATGTAGAATGAAAATAATTGTTTTTACTTTGGAGATAACCCTTTAGACTCTGCTTACTCTGTGACACTTTTCAGTGGCATCAAATACTTACAGATCAACTTTTCAGCCCAACAAGAAATTTTCAGATATCATGCAATTCAACACATTGGTAGGATTTGGAGAGGTACACTCAGTACAAATCAAAGTTTTATATTGGACCTTAAAAAATCACTTCAAGGGCTGAGGATGTGGCTCAAGCGGTAACGCGCTCACCTGGCATGCGCGGGGCGCTGGGTTCGATCCTCAGCACCACAAAGATGTTGTGTCCACCGAAAACTGAAAAATAAATAAATAAATCACTTCAATTGCTGAAGAACAAGCAAGGTTTTATCTCATTCTGTTACTGTCATTTCTTTTTTTTAATTTTTTTTTTTTTTAGTTATAGGTGGACACAATATCTTTGCTTTATTTTTATGTGGTGCTGAGGATCATACCCAGTGCCTCATGCATGCAAGGCAAGCACTCTCCCTCTGAGCCATAACCCCAGCCCCTGTTACTGTCATTTCTTAGCTCGTGATTGTGCAGTAGAAGTTTCCAAATAGAGGAGCCAGATCTTAACAACAATAACAAAAAAGTATAAGTGGTTTTTGAACCTTATCAGCAAATGTTTTCTCGATCAAAGCTGACTTTATCCAAACCAGATTTTTGTACAGTATTTATGTGTGCCTAGAGGGTAATAAGCACTATAAATGCAATGAATAGAATAAAATATATTTGGCCATATACTCTCCTGTGCCTAAGTCTCTCCCTGGGAAGTGAGCAAAGTGGTTAAGGAGGTGCATTAATGTTTTTAGGCTACTTACTGCATGACTGCTGGAAGAGGCTAGTACCTTAGTGGGCTCCCTGAGCCTCTAACTTACTCCTAAGGAGAGACTTACTGGGAATATTAACCTCCAAATTACATAAAAAGCTTGATCCAATGCTAAAGGTACAAAGGAAGTATTATTCTAGACATAGAAGAAATACTGCTCACAATATGTAAGTCTTATCTTAGCTGGGGAAAAATGCTCCAGAAACTTCCCAAAGGAAGAAATAGGAGGTAAACTACCTGGGATAAGTGAATATTCTTATTTTCTCACAAAGAAAGAATTATTTAACAGCTCAGCTAAGGGTGGGTCTCTGTTGCTCTGTCATATGCCGTAGAATTATATGCACTATTGCAGATCAGATTGTTTTGGGGGAGGAGGCTTACTGAGGATTGAACCCAAGGTGTTTTACTACTAAGCCACATCCCCAGCCCTTTTTATTTCTTATTTAGAGACAGGATCTCCCTAAGTTGCTGAGGCTGTCCTTGAATTTTCCATCCTCATGCTTCAGTCTCCTGAGTTGCTGGGACTACAGGCAGGTGCCATTGCACCCAGCCCAGATAAGTATTTGGTATTCCTGTTGTGTTTAAGTCTTTTTCATATTGCTATATGTTTATAGCATGGCTATCCAATTGTAATTTTAATGTAAGTATTTTATTTTTAAGTGAATTTTGTTATGTCCTTTTGTGATTTTTTAATTCTTACAGCAACATGTCTTCTATTTAGAAAAAAAAAATCAATCTCCAAATCCTGCCATCTAGCAACTGTTAATATTTAGTGACCTACCATTCACTATTCAGTATACAAATGTTACATTTTAAAAACACAAATTTAAATAATGAATAATTGATATGAATCAATCATTTCATTGTTTTCTAAGTTCTCCTACCCTCCTTCACATATAAAAACCTGAATCTCTCCTTTGACATATATGAAAACAAATATGAAAATAAATAAAAACATATATGAAAATAAATAAAACACCCTTTGTTTTATTTATTTATATTTGTGTGGTGTTGAGGATCAAACCCATAGCCTTGCATGTGCTAGGCGAGCACTCAACTGCTGAGCCCCAGCCCCAGACCATATTTATATTTTTGTTACTGTAAATTTGGAATGTGTATTTAATCTAGCAAAGACTTTAAAATTCTCTCACTTAATAGATGGATGATCTCTAAGATAGAGTCATCTTATTCAAAGTGTAATAGTGTCTATAATATCTTTCATAAAAGCAAGATCCAGTGTTCACTTTGTAACAACCATTGATTTAGAATTTTTAGCCTGTGTGTTTAAATAATTGAATATTTTTTATTGAGAAAGAATAAAAGAGAAGGAGAGAGGGAAGGAAGGGAAGGAGGGAGGAAGAAAAAAAGTAAGGAAGAAAGGAAAGAAAGGAAGAAAGAAAGAAGGAATAAATAAGAAAAAGGTAAAGACAGAATGTTTTTATCTTTAGCATGAGGAAATCATTATTTATCTATAATAAAATATAAATAAATCATTATTCATTTATAATCTACAATAATTATTAGCAAAATGTGTGGCAAAATATAGCCTGATTGATATACTATACAAAAAGATTATGAGTGTCGCGACCCCTTGCCCGCAAGGAAGACGCAACTCAGGAATCTTCTTTCAGCAGTTTATTCAGGTCCTTGATATTTCTTCTTCTCACTCTCGGATGCCCCTCCCAGCCTTAATAAAGCATCTCAAGCCCCAATGCAAAGCTGCCACGTGGAGCTTTCTCATAGGGTGATAAGGGATTACGTGCCAACTCTCCAAAAAAGGAGTTGTTTATCACAGGCCACAGTGGAAGCCGGCGCCATCTTCTAATGGCGGCCACGGTCTATAGGAACGGCTCACCACAGTTCCCCCTTCTGTTTTATAAAACAATGCAGGCGAAAGTAGAGGTCCTATCCCACTGTGCAGAAGTGGCTGCAATGTATGGTTCAGTCCTAAGGAGGCGCCTTCCCCAGACCTGATCCCATATCAGCCGACGCCTTTTTTCGTAGGGCGGGGCGTGGACGTCAAACCCGCATGCAATAGGACATGCTTTCCTTGAGGTCCGTTGAGGGATCACTCAAGTGCAGTGCCTTGCCTCGCATCCTGCATCGTGACGACGATGAGAAGTAGGATAACACAGGTAGCCTGGTAATGATGACAAAATTTAAGTTGGCAACACAATCCCTAAGCCCCAGAGGAAGGTAAAAAGTCTGCAGCCAAGAAGAAAGACCAGTCCTGAAACCCATCTGCGTGCAATGGTAACAAGACCTGCAGAGTGCAAGGGCTATTCAGTACCGGGAGAGCATAAAGAAGAGGACATGCCAATCCCAGTGCAATGTGAAACTAACTTGGGGTGCAATGGCCATGCCCAGAAATCACTGTTTAAGATGTGCAAGCCAGATTTGTGGAGAAATGCCATTTTCTAAGGCCGCAAGAGCCTGTACAATCATAGCTTTCTCTTGCACATGGCGAGCTTTAAGGCGACAGAGAAGCCACAAACAAAGTACAACACCGAAGCAACACATTGCACCAAAAATGCCTACCCCCACCCCCTCTTTGAAGAAGGAAAAAGCAGAAGATACCCAATCGGTGAATCGACCCAAAGTCACGGGATCGACACGGGTACTGTTCAAGACAGCTATCTGGGTTAGTTGAGACTGGATCATGTCTTCCGCTGCCATGGACCAATTTCCGGCCAAATATTCGCCAATGATGCGGGAGGCATTCCTGGAATCATTAAATCTGACAGAGGTTATGCATAAATGTGCACGTTGGTCAACACAACCCAAATGTACTAGATCAGACAACTCCTCAACTTGAGCTTGAAGCAGATCTATCCTTTGATTAGCAGCCAGAATCCCAGATAAAATGTGTTGATTAATTTTACTTTGGGATTCAAGTACAGTGGATGTTTGTTGAATAACCTGATTAATAGTGGCAGCAGTTTGTACTTGGCTGGCCATGGCTACTCCAGCTGTAACTGCTGCAGCAGCAGATACCGCCACAGCTGTCACTATAGCTGCCGTAATTCCAAAATCTCTACGGGCTCTAATCAGTTCAACAATAGGAAAAGATTCTGGATCTGCAGTAACCGGGATCAGGACAAAGGTTGGAATTTTCATAATCACTGCCATAGTCCAGGAGCCATTCCAACACTCAGACAAGTAGCAAGTAACATTAGAACAATTAAGCATCCCCTGTAATGTAACATTAGCCAAAAGAAACAGGAACGGAGATTGGAGACAGACTGCTGCGGAGGGTAATGTAGCATTAGATAATTGTGAATTATTTGCAAAAATTTTAAGCCTCCTACTTCACTCCGAGTCTTGGGTAATGCCAGAAACATTAAACAGCCAACTTTGGACTCCTAATATTTCCCTGGGGAAACACAAGCGCGGACTAGACTAGCCCAATCTGAGGGATACAAAATCTAGTAAGTCCCTCCACCTGAGTGAGAGTGAAAGCGGCATCTATGCCATAAGTGCAGACGGATTCTGCCAAGGTTTTAACTATCTTAAAGTCTAAAGGCTCATGATATCTTCCCCTGTTATTGTCCTGAAATACAGGGTATGCAAGTCCCATATCTGTATTAACTGTCCTCCAAACTTGCGCATGAAAAGATCTCCCGGAACCTTGGCTCCCCCCCACATACGGGGGTGGGGCAACAGGCATCATATCTTCTTCTAAATTTTCAACCTCCTCCTCCTCAGAATTCTGTTGACCAATATTAGATCCCTCCCCCTTCTTACAGTAGGCATGCGCGCCTTGTGTCTCCTTTTTCTTCTTTTTCATTTTTATCTTATGTAGTTGTTGTAACAATATATCAAGGTCCTCAGAACTCTCTGAGTCGCTTGTGTTCTCAGGCGTTCTGAATTCGGTCAAGTCTGGATAGAGCCTTCTCCTATTTTTATCTTCAGGCTCTTTTGCCTTCTCACTACTGTTACTTTTGATACTCTCTGCCACTTCACTATGTGATCCTTCAGATTTTTCCTCATGTAGTTGTTCAAGAACGGCCTGACCCTCACTCACAGCTTCTTGGCATTTACCATCTGTAAGGCAACTACGGACCATTTTCCAAAGGGGTATCACCCCACCCTCTAATATGCCCTGCTCAGAAGCAAAGTCAAGATCTTTGCCTAATTTATCCCAACTAGGTACAGTAAGGCTGCCCGAAAATGCAAACCACGGTGCAGCGATATCTATCTTCTGTAAAAATCTCTGTAAAGTACTATGTTTCACTTCCAGGCCCTTGGAACGTAACAGGCCATCTAGGGCCAGGAGAAGCGGACTTGAAGATGCGGCACCCATGACACAACAACAAAAGAAGCACAAAAAACAAAAGCGAAATGACACAACAAAAGAAACACAGAAAACAAAAGCGAAAGTAGAAGCGAAAGTACACAGTGCAGCTGCAATAAAATGTAATGCTCTCTCTTTCTTTACAGAGGAGCTGTCCCGCTTTGGTCGCGGATCCCACTTACCTGGGACTAACCCCGCTTTGGTCGCGGATCCCACTTACCTGGGACTAACTGGTGCACCACCCCTGACTGCTGAAAGTTCTGGTTCCCGGGTCTCGGCACCACTTGTCGTAACCCCTTGCCCGCAAGGAAGACGCAACTCAGGAATCTTCTTTCAGCAGTTTATTCAGGTCCTACTGTGGTGAGCCGTTCCTATAGACCGTGGCCGCCATTAGAAGATGGCGCCGGCTTCCACTGTGGCCTGTGATAAACAACTCCTTTTTTGGAGAGTTGGCACGTAATCCCTTATCACCCTATGAGAAAGCTCCACGTGGCAGCTTTGCATTGGGGCTTGAGATGCTTTATTAAGGCTGGGAGGGGCATCCGAGAGTGAGAAGAAGAAATATCAAGGACCTGAATAAACTGCTGAAAGAAGATTCCTGAGTTGCGTCTTCCTTGCGGGCAAGGGGTCGCGACATATGAGAACTAGGCATGACACATCAAAGCAGAGGGGCATCTGACTCAAATCTGAAAGAGATATACTCATCTGGAAATGACTTTTAATCTTTTTAATTAAAAAGTAGAAAAATAAGTAGGGCATTGGTACACAGTGGAAAAGTACACTCATAGCTTTGTGTTCTATGAAGAGAATTTTGACTATGCTTCTATATGTATGCATTATTTTTTTTATTTAGTAGGTAAAAATAAATAAATTCTGTGGGACCTATTCTTCCATTGATGCATGAAAAAATTATATAGGGAAGGAATTCTCAAATGAATCAATGAAAAAGCAAGCCATTTGGCATTTAACAATTCTCTTTATTCATTCATTTCCCAAATGAATACACCCCAAACCTCAGAACCAGAATTTATAAAATTACAACTACAGAAACAAGCACTTTCCAGGAAAGTGCTATGTGCCAGCACTCTGTGTGTTTAGATATACTTATCTTTGAGATTTTGGAATATTTAAAATGCACTATGCTTATAAACTATCCTTTTTCAGATACCCACATTGAGAACATTGTTTTAAAATAATACTTGCACTGCACTCTACTTTCTTCAGTTACAGGCCAGACTCTTCCCCATAGTATTTTACAGGGCTCTTACTGGCAAAGAATTTCTCACTGCTTTCATATTTCAGATACTGGTTTACAGGAAATTCATACACCCTTGGAACATTCTGGGAAAGGGCAGTACACATTTGTGGGCAAACCTTTTTTTAATTAAAAAATGTGTGCATGATATAGAGAAGTTGATCATGTTTCATACAAAACACTGCTCCAAGTTGCAGAGTATTTGAAGGATATGGGAAAACGATTAACAAACACATTTATAAAGTAAAAAATGTCAGATAAAGTATAAGAATTGTATTATAGATCATTTGGAAAGCAAAGCAAATGAGAACAGAAATAAACCAATAATAAAAAAAAAAATTAGGGCTGGGGTTGTGGCTAAGTGATAGAGTACTTGTCTAGTATGTGTGAGGCACAGGGTTCTATTCTCAGCACCAAATAAAAATAAATAAAATAAAGTCCATTGACAACTAAAAATATTTTTAAAAATTTAAACACAACTTTGCAACTTGTCAGTAACACAAAATTAGAGGTCCATTGAAATTTCTCATGGAGATAAAAATCAGTGACGGAATCAGGGACTGGGAAAAGGTTCAAAGAGGTTAGGGTGCCTAGCTTAGGTTTCCTTAAAGAAATTGTATCTTATTTAAACAAGGTAGATTTTTTTTACCATGACTCCTATCAATGTATTAACAACTCATTCATCTGCAAATGACTAATTCAGAATTTCTAATGATCAAGATGGATGTGGGATTGTTGTTTGTCTTTTTATAATAGCTATGAAATATTTCTATACAATTGAGGGTTTGAGTCAGATAGCTTAGAAAATGTTGAATCCTTTAGGCAGGCACACTTTCAAGGCTTCTTTAAAAGTCATTGTTTAGGGGCTGGGGTTGTGGCTCAGTGGTAGAGTGCTCCCCTATGATGGGCAAGACCTGGGTTCAATCCTCAGCACCACATAAAAATAAAATGCATTGTGTCATGTCCATCTACACTAAAAAATAAATATTAAAAAAGTCATTGTTGGGCTGGGGATGTGGCTCAAGCGGTAGCGTGCTCGCCTGACATGCGTGCGGCCCGGGTTCGATCCTCAGCACCACATACAAACAAAGATGTTGTGTCCGCCGAAAACTGAAAAACAAATATTAAAATTCTCTCTCTCTCTCTCTCTCTCTCTCTCTCTAAAAAAAAGTCATTGTTTATATTTTCTCACCATAAAAGTAGTATGGAAAACTGGGAAAAAATACGAAAGTAGGAAGACAAAAATAAAAATCTCCCAAAATCTAATAACTCGGGGATAAACAAAACTAATATTTTAGACAATAAAGTTTGGAAAACTTTCTCTGTAAAGGGCCAGATAATAAATATTTCAGTCTTTGTGAGACATATAAGTTCTTTGTCATTTATGTTTTCAGATTTGTATTGTTTATAACAGTCCTTTTAAAATGCGAAAATCCTTTGTAGCTCAAATACAACACAAAAACAGATTTTGGGCTGGACTTGGCCAATAGGCTATAGTTTGTACATTGCTTTTTAGTATATATACTTAACAATCATTTTTCTTTTAAAGCTTATTGTTTTAAGTATTATATGTCTCCAATATTCAAAAATAATATGTATAATATTAGTACTTTTACTTTAGTTATTTTCAATACTAAATTTTGTTATATTTTATTTTAGCTCATCCTTCTGAAAGAACTCAATATTAGATACATCTAAAGTCCTATCTCTTGAACAGCAATCAAATTTTTAAAGGTTCCATTATCCTGAATTGATATGTGTATTATTCCTGCACATGATCTTTAGGCTCTTACTATTTATATATGTACCCATAATGATATTGTGCTGTGTGATTTTTTACATTTACATAAATAATTCTATTATATATACCTTGCATTTTTCATTCAACATTTTGTTTTTGAAATGTCTCCAAACATCTTCCCCCTCTCTAATTCCCCTTGGTAATACATATGTATCAGTTGTTATAATTCATTCTAACCTGTTTTAGAGAGCCCCTATCTGGCAATACTCGGTTAACAATTAGTCTGTGTTGCTGAATACATTAACTTCACAGCTTATATATCATAGTTGAGTGCTGAGGAAACTCAGAGACCATCTAGTCTAAATTCCTCATCTTACAAATGGGTAAATGGTGCTAATGAGAGTAAAGCATGTCCAAGATCAATCAGCAAGTTTATGTCATAGTCAGAACTAGAAACTAGTTTTTTGCTTGCCACTGTTTAAAAATAATAAACATATTATACCCAGACCTTGCATTCTAATCAGGGAAAAATAATAATATCCAAACTGTATTTTACTGGCCTTGCTGGCACTTATGGAATTGCTGGAACTCCGGCTCCCTTCAACTTGCTCCAATTCAGTGAGTCCCTGAGGAATAGCTAACATGAATTTGAACATGTGCATTGTTTGATTAACATATGGTGTCAACCATGTTCTCAGATGCACTCTGACTTTTAGCCCTCTAGAGCATAATCTTCTTGGATGTCTTTTGCCATTTTCTTCCTGTGGTTGTTATAATTGATAGCCTTTTCCTGCCATTGCAAATGCTCAAATGGGTGAGTATCTTTTGCTTTCTTCTTTATGCCCTCTGTAATCTGGCATGGCTTGTTGATTGGCATGTTGTGTACATTTTGTATTCTAACCGTGACTACAAATGGATGTCTATCATCTTACTTGACCTACCTAAGTCTTACAGAGGTTAGTTAAGTAGATTTTTTAAAATATTTTTTTTGTTGTAGATGAACACAATATCTTTATTTTTATTTGTTTATTTTTATGTGGTGTTGGGTCTGAACCCAGGGCCTCACGCATGTGAGGCAAGCACTCTACCACTGAGCCACAACCCCAGCCCAGTTAAGCAGATTTTTAAAGCTTTATTGCAATTCTTCTCCCTAAGACTGTAGCAGAAGAGCAAGAGAATTAGACAATGAAATAATGAAACTGACAAAAATTACTCTTCTGGTTTGAAACCAACTATTGCACTTGGACGAGATTTACTTGCTATAGTTTTCTTTTTACTAATAATGAGCCCCACTTCTCCCTCCCAATCTAGGATGTTCCATGATCCTTCATAAAAATTGTATCTTTGGACTGGGGCTGTGGCTCAGTGGTAGCACACTTGCCTGGTATGTGTGAGGCACTGGGTTCGATTCTCAGCACCACATATAAATAAACAAAATAAAGGTCTATCAACAACTAAAAATATAAAAAAAAATTATATCTTTCCTACTCCAACCCATCAAACTTTCAGAAATTCCCAGAGAAGAAAAGGTTCTTCTAGGATGATTAGTCTATTTCTCAAGTTGAGATTTCCTGATATACCACCTTTTCAAAATTCTGAAGAATTTTGTTTTTAAATTAGTCCATCCTTTCCTATATTCTCCTTATACTAGTATTAAAGATTTATAAAAGCACATTTTTTTCTTATATCCCAAGCACTATACTCTTGGGGGGGGGCAGCGTACTAGAGATTAAACCAGGGGTGCTTTAAAATTGAGCTACACCCCCACCCCTTTTTATTTTATTTTGAGGCAGGGTCTTGCTAAATTGCCCAGGCTGGCCTCAAATTTGCAATCATCATGCCTCAGACTTCTCAGTAGCTGGGATTATAGGTGTGCACCACCACACCCAGCTCTTATCACTACATTCTTGATTCACAGGAAATATCATGATATTTCTATTTTAATCATTACTATGAATGAAAATTTAACTCATCAAAAAGTTGTTTTTAGTAACTAGTCAGAGTTAATATGGTAGGCATGATAATGGCCTTCCAAAGATGTCCATATCCTCATCCCTGGAACTTGTTATTATGTCATATTACATAGCATAAAGAATTTTATAGATGTGATTAAAGGTAAGAGGAGATTATCCTGGATTCTCTGAGTGGGCCCAATATAATCACAACTGTCCTTAAAGTTGTAGAATCCTTTCCATACTAAATTTGTACATCCACGAGTTTTTACTAAATTATGTCATTAGTGTTGTAATTTCCAAGAATACAACTTCACTTAGTATTTGCCAAATCAATGTAACAGTGATCTAAGCTATAGATGTTTACAATTATTTTGGTACTGAGGATTGAACCCAGGGTTACTTTACCAATGAGCTACATTCCCAGTCCTTTTAATTTTATTTTTTCACTAAATTGCCCACACTGTCCTTGAAATTGTGATCCTTCTGCCTAAGGCTCCTGAGTCACTGGGATTATAGGCGTGAGACACTACACCAAGATTTTACAAGTATTCTTGATCTATAGGCAACTCAGATGTCAGCTTTCGCTCTTTGGCAAAGTTAACTGGGGAACAAATCAGAAATTTTGTTCCTTTAGTAGATTTATGGTACTCCTACAGATAAATTCTTTTCTTCTCCATAGAACAGAATTTCTTTTCCCCACAACTTTTAATATAGTATAGTATAATATAGTATAATAGAGAAGAGATTCTTGGTAGGGGGTAAAGAGAAAGATGACACTAAAGAAATGTTAGCTACTTACAAGCTATTGAAAAAAATGCTTTTTAGGTCAGAGGAATCATAGTGTGATTTCAGTTACACAGTTCTGTCTCAAATCTTCCTGTTAAAATAGTGACAATAACAGATTGGCTTCAAACAGAATTCAGAAAGATCTTTGATCTTATCTCCCTTCTGAATACACAAATCCCTGTAAAAACAACAAAAGCGTAAAACATGGTAGAAGAGAAATGAGTGACAGAACAAGTTAAAAAATATTTAAAGGTTTGCTATTAGTTTATATTACTGGCTGTCATTCCTTTGTTTTGATTATGTTGTTTGATGGGTGAAAATTCATCATTTTTATTGAATACTTAAATTCTGGTGGTACATTGTCTACTTCAATACTATAAACCACTGAGATATTTAAATGCTGGAAATTGATAAATGGAAGTTAGGAATAAGTTATTATCTTTTAAAATATGGAGCTACATTTTCATACTTAGGGAGTTTCTATTCTTTCTAACTAAAACAATATTTTCCATTGTTTAACATTCTGGAATCAGAAATATTGCATCAGCCATGCAGATGGAGAAAGCACTAGACTTTACAATGAGATTTTAAAAAGAAAAAGTAGTTACCAAAGAGCCGTAGGGATGAATGCACACAGAAGGGGCAGAACATGCCAGATCAGAATTGACATATTACTAAGAATAAAACTGAGCAATAGCAATAAAACAATATTCTTTTTTAATAGTTTTTTCACTTATAGGCTGTGACATGTTTTACATGTAAAAACAACATATATAGTTGGTCAATTTCCAAGTGTATGTCAGGTACCAAAGAACATAGAAACTAGAGTTCTATGTAAAGGTGACCTGACTCTAGAAGTGCCAGACAAAACTTCAAAAGAGCAGGATGTTTGGAAAAATTTACAGGTACCCTAGGCACAGTGGCTTTCTTAGTTTTTTTTTTTTTTTTTAAAAAAGGAAAAAACGGGCAGATTATCTCTAGCCAATTTGAAGTAGGCCCATGCAGTTACAGCCTTCTGGGGATACCCTGCCTTGTCCAGGATTATCCTGTCCAGATAACAATGCACTTTTCTATTGCCTTCATATTTTTGACCAAATGATCTCAGTCTTCCCCTGACAGATCCACATCCTGTTTGGGTTCTTGGTGTATTAAGAAGTTCTGAGTGGGATCTGTGGACCCTAAAGATGTACACAAGCAACTTCAGAGGTGTGGCTCTTAAATTCCCTGAAACCGTCTGCAAAAGGTTTGCATATATTTCCCTGAAAAAAAAAAGATGTGTAACTTTTCCCTAAACCCTAATTATCACTAATTAATTGCATTCCCATATGTATACATGACATACTTGATTTTGGTCATGCAAAATCATATAATAATGATGATTGTAGTATTTTCAATCGTACATACTGTTATACATTACATGTCTTATAAACTACTTTAATACAAAGGTCTAGTCTTGAAAATATTATAGCTCAGTTGGGACAAAAATACTCTTTAATTATTTATTCAATATTACTTTTGTCTACATACAAAACTGTTCTAAAACACTTAAGGCATATTAGTTAATTAAACAATGATCTATACTTTAGAAGATGAACTTACATTTGGCATTTAACAAATGAAAAAGTTGGAAAGCAATATAAACTCATATAAAATGAACAGCAAATTGCTTATAGGCTGCAGAGTACTTTCATTTAAAGTTTTACTTTTAAGAAAATTACTTGTTTTATAACAGAAATACCCTGTCTTGAACAGTGCTTCCTACTCTCAAATAATGTTATGGAATAGAGTTTGAAACTTGCCTGGCCTTGAATCCTGTTCTAACCTTAATAAATTTTATTTTTGATTTAGGTCCTCTCATTTCAGCACAAAAACATAGAGATGAAATTAATGACAATTTCTTTTTTCTTACCCCTTTCCTAGAATTACATGGTAATTCATAGTGGTACAAACTTACACCATGTATTGTATGGTCAACCCTTCCTGTTTGGATTTTAGTTGCTGCTGGTCCTGGGCCTTGTACAAGTGGTAACAACACAATATCATTTTTTTCCTTCCAATTAATAAGAGGTAGCAATCTATTTTAGGAGCACAGTAAATAGAATGTTCACATTTGAGTTATGAATAATACCAGGAATAAAAGCATTAGCAGGCAAAGTCTAAGAAATTTGGATGATAATGTATATTAAACAAAGCAGATAAAAGAAATTTCAGTTAAACATAATAATCATTAAATATGCACTTTCTGTGTACTTAAAAGAAATTCATGCTAGAGAAGGAAAAGCTCATATGTTAAAATATTATCATAATGTTTCATTTTAAATGTGTATGTAATTGTTTTTTTAAATATTTTTATTTTAGTTGTAGTTGGACACAATACCTTTGTTTTCTTTATTTTATGTGGTGCTGAGGATAGAACCCAGGGCCTCACACGCACTAGGCGAGTGCTCTACCGCTGAGCCACAACCCCAGCCCTTTAAATGTTCTTAGTAGTGGACTTCCTTTCTTTTTGTGTGGACTAGTTATTCTACATTTTGTGAGCTTGAATACAAAATTTCCAGTTTGTTCCTTTTACAGGCTATTTGATAATCATAAAATCACTTCTCCCCTGCCTCAGGCTATACCGATTACCCACTGTGCCAATGTAAGCACTTAAGGGGTCTGGAGGGCTCAGAACAGAGTATTCCCTGGTCTAGGAGATAAATAATGCTTCTGATAATGAGTCAGAGATGCCATCTTTGTATATGATGGACAGTACATATTGTCTTTGATTCACGCACATGCCCTCAAGAATGGCAGAACCTTACAAGTTTTATTCTGCCTACCCACTCCTCTTCTACATAAAAGATATATTCATTTATCTCTGAATTCTTAATTCGTGATATCACAGAAGGTATTACTTTTTTTTCCTCTAAGGTCAGAATGGGTTCCGGTAAATCATAAAACTGATGTTCTGGGAAGAATTGCTGTAATTGCTGTTCTGACAGAGTTCTTTGTGCTTTGTATCTATGGAGGGAAGGAAAAAATTTCCCTTTACTAATTGTCTTTCCTTCTCCTTAGAGTGCCAATTTCATTTAGTGGGACTATTTTAAAACCATTCTTTAGAAAATGATTTCTGTCATTCTTTATAATATCTCATTCTTATGGGATTCATTACACAGGTTCTCCACTGCTGCTTTCTATCTATGTGACACACAAACATTTTCTCATTTCCATTTTCACATTCTTAATATGCCTATACTCTCTACTGCAAAAACATCTCTACTTTTCCTTTAATCCTCATGTCTTTATCTGTTGTAACCTTTAGGTCTAACAAGAACTCACTTTAAATCCAATAAATAAAAACTCATTTAAAAAGTGTTCAGTGTCAGAGCAATGCTATTACTGAGGAAGTAGCTATCAGAACCCACCTAATATAACCTTGAGGCATTTCAGCCCTAATAAACCAGAAAAGCCAGAAGTAAGAGCCCCCAACTCAGCACTTCAGATGAGCTCACCATCAAAATCAATTATCTCTTTGGCTCCTCTCCAACTGCTCAGGTTCATGGATTATGTACTTGTATTAGTCTGCTGGGGCAACCATAACAATATACCACAGACTGGATGACTTCTGTACCAAAATTTATTTTCTCACACTTCCGGAGGCTAGAAGTCCAAGATCAAGGTGCCAAGACTGATTACTAGTCAGGCTCTCTTCCTGGCTTGCAAATGGTTCCTTTACATTACAGGGTCTTTTCTCTGTATATTCGGAGAGAGACTGGGGCAAGGGAAAATGAATTTCTTCTTATAAGACTATCAGTCCTGGGCTAGGGTTGTGGCTCAGTGGTAGAGCTCTTGCCTAGCACATCTGAGGCACTGAGTTTGATCCTCAGCACCACATAAAAATAAGTAAACAAAATAAAGGTATTGTGTCCATCTATAACTAAAGAATTTAAAAAAGAATATCAGTCCTAACAATCAATTTAGGGCTCCACCTTATAACCTCATTTAACCTTTACATGCTTAAAAGCCCTATTTCCAAATAAATTCACTTTAGGTGTTAGAGATTCAACATCTGAGTTCAGGGGGAACACAATTCAGTCTATAACAGTAAATCTGTCCTTCCATCTCTATTTTAAGGATTTGGCTCCTATCACTCCTTTTCTCTAAAATCCAATTTACTTTGGCATGCCTCTTAAGTGACTTTAACTGGACTTGATTTTTTACCCTATTGTCTTTGTATTTCTGGTTCTTGGTTCCTCTGCCTCCATGATACAAGTACTATTTTTATATCCAGCTGTGGTGGTGCGTGCTGTAATACCAAAGACTCAGGACACTGAGGCAGGAGGATACAAATTTGAGACCAGCCTGGGAAACTTAGTGAGAATCTGGTTTAAAATAAAAAATAAAAAGGGCTGGTATGTAGCTTAGTGGTAGAATGCCTCTGAGTTCTATCCCCAGTATCATAAAAAGTACTATTTCTATAGATCAAACTGTATAATCAAATTATCCATTCAGTTGTCTCCCCACCTCTTTCCTCAGATTAAAGCTTTTCCTAAGAAAGGATAGAATGATTTTCCATTTGAAATTCCTTAGATGTTGGTGAACCTCACCCACTACATACCTCCTACATACTCACCCCCTCCAAACACACACACAGATGTATGGCCTGTTCTCCTCTTTACAAGCCACATTCGGCTGCAGGAGGACTCCAGCAGTGAGCAAACCATTCCCTGTCTTGTCCGCAATCTTTAAATCCCACATTAAATTTCAAGAAACCTCATACTCTATAGTTTTGTTTGTTTGATTTTAATAATAACCAAATTACCACTGCCATTTAGTGGTGATCCATAAAAACTACAAGTTCAGGTTTTTGAAGAGATGAAATAATTTTTTTTAAACATTGAACCTGAACCTAAAGAGCTGAAGTCAATTGCTGACAAAACCTTCATGAGTTTTGTTTATTTTTAGTACAGGGAATTGAACCCAGAGACATTTTACCACTGAGCTGCAAACCCAGTTCTTTTAACTTATTTATATATTTAATTTTGAGACAGGTTCTTGCTAAGTTGCCCAAGCTGGCCTTGAACTTGTGATTCTCCTGCTCAGTGTTCTGAGTTGCTGGTATTACAGGTGTATGCCACCACAGCTGGCTACTATGGATTATTTGTGATTATTTTGTTATGTCTTTCACTAAGTTTTAATATATCATTGTGTCTATCCCCATCAATTATATTTTCTTTAAATTGAGCCATGTGTATCACATGGTATATCTCTACACATTAAACTTGAGTGTGACAAAATAAATGTCTCCATGGTTTTATGATATGCTTTCTTCCTTGTCAGTTTTTGAACTCTTTCTGCTGTCAAGTATTATGAAAATTTCAGGTAAATGGCTTATATATTTTGAGGGATTGCACGTGGGTTGGGAAAAGAAGAGAATGTATTTCAAGGGAGAAAAAGAATCCTCTGAAGAACTTTATATACTAGTGAGTCCCAAAGAGAGAACAGAAATTGATGTCTCTGGGGCAAAACAGCTCAAGTAGCCATAGGCAAAATTCTACCAACCTATCTGAGCACATCTAGTTGATGAGAGACTATGTTGCCTGAGATTCTTCTTTACTCCCAAATGTGCTTAACTTAGATTTCTATATCCTTTGTGCTTTCAGTGGAAATGCTCCAGGAAGAATTGCAGTGATTTAAAAATAGATACATGCCACACTTTTCTTTCCATATTTTGTGGCAACTGACTGCAGATTATTTGAAGAATTCAGATTCCAATATATCTTAAACTTGCTGTGAAAACAAACAAAAATCCCTGAGTTTTGTGTGTTCATTGTTAATGTACATTCTCTGCAACCCAGAATTTCATGTGTCTGTCACAAAATTCAGAGAAAACATCAGTTTTAATTCTTCAGTATCTATATGGCTACCTAATACTGAAAGTTGAATAAAATTTCTCTTCAAATTTATTTATGCTTTAATCATACTGTTTCTTCAATTGAAAAATATTTTTTTAAAGAACATATATGTTGGGCTGGGGATGTGGCTCAAGCGGTAGCGTGCTCGCCTGGCATGCGTGCAGCCCGGGTTCGATCCTCAACACCACATACAAACAAAGATGCTGTGTCTGACGAAAACAAAAAAATAAAAAAATAAATATTTTTTAAAAAAGACCATATATGTTACATTACAAATACTATACCAAATGTTTTGTGCATGGACTATTTTTATTTTTTTATTAATTTATTTTTATTTTTTATTTTATTTTTGGTACTAGGCATTGAACCAAAGGGCACTTTACCACTGAGCTACATCCTGAGTCCTTTTTATTTTTTATTTTCAGACAGAATCTTGATAAGTCATCAGAGTTGGCCTTGAACTTATGTTATCCTGCTTTAGTAACTGGGATTACAGGTGTGCTCCACCATGTCTGGCTATTTTCTCTTTATTATGTTTTCAACATTGATTATTATAATAATGTATGTCCTTTTTGTAAATTTTGTAAAATGTTATAAAGTAAAATAAATAGTCTTTTCATAATTGTATTATTTTGAGATGATCATTTCAGCAAATATCTTTTCAAGTATTTCAATAAATTTTTTGTTAAAATATTTATATAGTTTTATAGCATTTTAATTTAAGAGTATACTATAAATACCCTATTATGTTATTAAGAAGGTTTTTTTTAAAAGAGAGAGAGAGAATTTTTTAATATTTATTTTTCAGTTTTAGGTGGACACAACATCTTTATTTTATGTGGTGCTGAGGATCAAACCAGCGCCCTGCGCATGCCAGGCCAGTGCATTACCGCTTGAGCCACATTCCCAGCTCAAGAAGGTTTTAAAAATAATACCAGGGGCTGGGGATGTGGCTCAAGCGGTAGCGCACTCGCCTGACATGCGTGCGGCCCGGGTTAGATCCTCAGCACCACATACAAACAAAGATGTTGTGTCTGCCAAAAACTAAAAAATAAATATTAAAAATTCTCTCTCTCTCTCTCTCTTAAAAAAATAATAATACCAAAAGGCATTAAGATATTCTATCATGGACAGTCCACAAATTTTAAGCATTCCCCTAATGTTGAGAACTTAAGTAGCTTTTAATTTTTCATTATTATTAGTAACACCGTGATAAACATCTTGATACTTAAATTTCTAAGGAAATTTCTCATAATTTCCTGAGGGTAAGTTCTTAGAAGTAGAACTATTGGAATAATAAATAATTCTTTTTTAAAACAAGAAAACATAACGCTGAGGTTCCTAACCTCTTTGGATTCACAAACCCCTGAGAATTTTAAATAAATTTTGTATTTTGTATTTCTTTCAGAAAATGCTAACAATTATATTGTTTCCTTCCGATAACATAATATAAAATAGCATTTTAAAAAATTATATGTCTCTTGCTCATAAAATTACACTTAAATTTGAAAATTAAGAAAAATTTAATCTTGCTGAAAGGAATATTTCAGTAAGGATATATTTGTTTCAAATAAGAGTTTAAAGATTACAGAGCAACACATGCAATTTGAGATCAGCAAATGACATGACTTTTGATGGCTACAAATGATGAAAACACTAATAAAATTATGTGGTATAACAGATAGAATCAGAGCTCATGCAGCTTTGCCAGATGAGAGTAAACTTGTATCAAAATGCTTCAAAATTCGCCAATATTTTCAGTTGAAATCATGTCCCAACACGTCCTTTGTTCTCAAATGACGAAAGCCTTCTTCTGTCAAAATTTTCATTGTTGATGCTATACGTTTTAGTAAAAGAGTTTTTAAAAATCAATTTTTTAATTTCAAAATCATTTGAGCAAAAAGAAACTTCAAAAGAATTCTGTAATGGTTTTAGGTATGCACAAATTTCTACCTGCAGAAAAATTGACCAAAATTTAGCTATCTTGGCTCCAGTCAGCAGAAAGAATTTTTCTAAGTTTACAGAGTTTATAGAGTTTCTGGCTTTCAGTCTTCTGTTCCAGAATAACAAGCTTGGCCAAAAAAAGATAATTTAAGAAAAGTCTTGTAAATTATTTCCATGGTAACAACAATGGGTGACTGCAGGGCCTTGAATCAAAAGATTTCTCTTATTGTTATCACCAGAAATCATCAAATAAGCCAACCTATTGTTATGAAAGTAAGCTCTCTCTAAGTAAATATATAAATAAATAAAACTTTTTCATCTATTTCAATCAAGCACTTCAGGACTAGTTTTTTAGAGAGCCAGGAAAATCCTCTGTAGTCAGAAAATTCAAATTATGTTTCCATTTCTTTTCCTACCTCTTTTTTAAAAAAAAGGTGATTTAATGCCAAGCTATCAGAAAGTTGATAAATTTTACCATATCATAGATGTAGCTAAAAGAGAGCAGTAGGAGACATAAGTTTCCTGTTACCAATACACAAAGGCACAGTAAATAACCTAGCTTTTGCCAAAAAGACCTGAATAGACATTTTCCCAAAGAATAGACACAAATGATCAACAGGTGTATATAAAAGATGCTCAACCTCCTAATCAAGGAAGGGTAATCCAAAACCATAACAAGATATTACCTCACGTCCATTAGGATTTGCTAGTATTAAAAAGACAAGATGTTAGTTTTTGACAAAGGCATGAAGAAAAGGCATCCTTTGGTGGGAATATAAATTAGTGTAGCCATCATGGAAAACAATATGGTGGTTCCTCTAAAAACTAAAAATATAACTACCACATGATTCCACTATTGTACTACTAGGTATATATCCAAAGGAAATGAAATTAGTATATCAAAGAGATATCTATACTACCATTTGCATTGCAGCATTATTTAAAAAAATAGTTGTAGATGGACACAATACATTTATGTTATGTTATTTATTTATTTATTGTGTGCTGAGGATGAAACTCAGTGCCTCACATGTGCTGGGCACCTGCTTTCCCACTGAGGCACAACCCCAGCCCCCATTGCAGCGCTTATTTGTGAATATAGTTAGATATGGAATCAAACTACATGCCTATAAACAAATAAAGAAAATGTGGTTTATGTATACGACAGAATACTATTCAGCCTGAAAAAAGAGGAAAATTCTGTCATTGGCAACAAGAAACATGAACCTGGAGGACATTATACTTAGTGAAATAAGGTAAGCACAGAAAGACAAATACTGCATTATCTCACTATGTGTGGAATCTAAAATATTCAAACTCACAGCTGTATAGAATAGACTACTGGTTATCAGAGTTTGGGGAAGGGGAGAAAATGGGACATGTTAGCCAAAAGAAGAAAATCATAGCATTTGCAGAAAAATGGAGCAGGAGATCATCATTTTAAGTCAATTAAGCCTCAGAAAGATGAGTATCATGTTTCTTCTCATATGTGTAATCTTAAAAAAAAGCAACATGAAAGATGAAAGTAGAAGATGAACTTTTAGGAAATGGAGAAGGAGGATAGGTATGGGAGGGAGTAAAGTAGGAGGGGAGGGTGGATACAATCAAATACATTATATGCATGTATGAAAATGTCACAATGAGTCACATTAATTTTTACAATTCATATGCACCAATAATTAAATTAAAAATTATTTAAAAACAGATATTTTGTAAAATGTATAAAATTCCAGTTAGGTACGAAGAATTATTTTTTGAGATCTATCACACAAAAATGATCAGTATGTGAAGCAGTGGATAAACTAATTAGGTTCATTTAATCATTCTAACATGACATCTATGTAAAAATATCCCATTCTACCCTATAAATATGTGCAATTATCATTTTTTGATTAAAATTTTAAAAATTAAAAATATATTTAATCATAAAATAAATAAATATAAATATATGAACATATTGTACATAAATAAAAATAAAGATTAAATAAATAGATAAAGTTTTAAAAGAAGTTGACCTTTGCCAATTTAGCTGCACTATGACCACATATAGAGACAGAGGCTCAGATCCTTTCAGTCCCGAGGCAATCTTTCTCTCCAACAACCTGGCTGAGCAACAGGTGTTCAGAGCAGTAGACAAGACTTCTTTTTTTAAAAATATTTTTTTAGTTGTAGATGGACACAATACCTTTATTTTTTTTTTATTTATTTGTTTTTATGTGGCACTGAGGATCAAGCCAGAGCCTCACACATGCAAGGCAAGCATTCTGCCACTGAGCCACAACCCCAGCCCTAGACTTCTTTCAGACTGTTTTCTGACTTTGATTTAGAAAGATTCCTTCTTTACCAAAGTGGAAAACAAGATTTGTGGTAAAGCACAAGAATAACTCCAATTGTATAAAAATGTACCAAGTTTTTTTTTTCCCCCGTTGAGGTATTGCTTGGCAAATAATTTCCCATTTTGAAGATACCAGTAACATCTGAGTTTCTAAAAGGGGATCAAAACACAGAGATTATGTTATTCTATTAGAATACGTATGACATAAATATTAGATGCAGTCTACACTGAAAGATATGAGTGGTTCTATCCAGTCTGTGGCTTACCTAATGAAAAAGAATTTCAGCATGCTCCAGTTAGAGACACAGACAGATTTATGTAAAAAAGTAGTTTCACATATTCAAGGGAGAATGTGAGTCATCTTGAGAATGATGAGCTTTGGGAGCAAAGCAAGGAATGATATATTCAAGAGAGAATGCTGGCCATCTCCAGAGGGAGAGACAGCAACACCTTGGTGTGGGGTGTTAATATTTATAGAGGGATAATTACTAGGGGCTGGACTAGAAGTGAAACCAAGGTGGAGCTATACAATTTGGAATTAAGTTTTTCCAATACTTGCACATCATCCTCATGTTACTTTTTGCAGGCAAGGGTATAGGTCAAGGATACAGGCCAAGGGCACCATGAGTTGGATTGCTCAGGAACAACACTATTTTATTTTAAAGGTTCATGGGTATTTCCTGCATTCCAGTGGCTCATGGTGCTTCTCTTTTGAGACTCAATCTTTTACTGTATCCCAAAATTCCTATCTCAAGGAAATGAGACAGCCTCTCAACCTTTACTCTCAACATGAAGATATTGCTCTCAATTTTACAGAGGCCTTGTATAGTCAGTTTCAGTAGTTTTTTTTTTTTTTAGAAAATATGGGTGCTTATTTTCTCATTCCATTCAATAAGTTTAGTGGAGGGTACCAGGGATTGAACTCAGGGGCACTGGACCACAGAGCCACATCCCCAGCCCTATTTTGTATTTTATTTAGAGACAGAGGCTCACTGAGTTGTTTAGCACCTCATCATTGCTGAGGCTGGCTTTAAACTGATTCTCCTCTTTCAGCCTCCCACTGGGATTACAAGTGTGTGCCACTGTGCCCTGCCCATTCAATAACTTTTTAAATGGTATTAGGCCTAGGAAACAATTTCAGTCAAGATTTTACTTCCTTTACTGACTTGTCTTTATGTAATATGGGTTACCCACAAGAAAAGCAAGGAGTACAGGGCAAACATGACTAAATTTTTAAATTAAAAGTAGTTTTTCTACTATCTGACTGCAAAGGGTGCAGATTTTCAGTTAATCGGCGTTATTGGCAGTAGTCTTTCAAACAGTTGCAGATTCCAGGTTTACATGGGAGAAGAGTGCAGACTTACACGGAAAAGCAGTGATGATAAACAGGAAAGTCTAATGATAATGATAGGTAGCAAATAGACATGAGCAGTAGGAACATGAAGTTAAAGGATTTATTAACTGGGCCTACTGTGCTGGCCTCTGCTACATGCTTTTGTTTTAAAAGTAATTTGCCTAAGGCCACTCTGGCCCTGGGTATATTATATTCCTCCAAACACAACCTGTTATCTATAGAGCTATTCTCAGGTCTGTGGAATTTAAGGCTCCTCCCTGTCCATAATAACACGAATTACAAAGAAGGTGGGACTTTAATGACCCTTACTTAGAGCAAAGATTCCAAGAGTGAGGAAGACAGAATAATTGAAAGCAAAACCCACCAACCATAAAATCAGTAAAAAAGAGCAAGCTCCAATTAGAACCAGTCAAGGTGGATCAAGGTGACCAAGAGTTGCCTTTAGATATTTAGCATATGATTTTAATCTCATTACAATAGTAAAATTCTCCCCATGAGTTTTTCTTGGGCACCTGTGGGTAAGACCATTTGCAGTAGGTACTTAAAATCTGATGCAATCCTATTGTCCATCAAAAGTTAACAAGTAAAACCTGGGCAGGACTCTGTGGAAACTTCCCTAAGACCCCCAATAAAACTGTGAAACAAAGGGAACATGGGGACAGTCTTTAGAGATGACCCACCGACACTCACTCTTCCTTCTTCTTCTTTTTTTTTGGGGGGGGGCAGTACCAGGGATTAAACCCAGGGGTATTCTACCACTGAGCTACATCCCCACCCCTTAAAAAAAAAAAAAAAAAAAAACTTTTTGTAACTGTAGATGGACAGCATGCCTTTATTTTGTCTATTTTTATGTGGTGCTAAGGATGGAACCCAGTGCCTCACCTGTGCAAGGCCAGTACTCTGCCAATGAGCAACAGCCCCAGCCCATCCCCACCCCTTTTGATTTGTATTTTGAGACAGGGTCTTGCTGAGTTGCTTAGGGCCTCGGTAAGTGGTGAGGCTGGTTTTAAACTTGTGATCCTCTTGCCTTAACCTCCCAAATCACTGGGATTACAGGAAAAAAAATCCAGCTTTTCTACCCTCTATAGAGTGTTTTCTTTCTTAATAACCTTTGCTTTAATCTTGCTAGTTGTTATGTTTTAGATATGTGTGAGACAATGCAAGTATCTTCAGAAGTAAATTAATTATATTATGAGAGCTTTAACCTAATCAGTGGATTGCTCCACTGATATGGATTAACTGGGTGGTATTTGTAGGCAGGGAGGGTGTGGCTAGAGGAAGTAAGTCATTGGAGATATGTCTTTGGGGTTTATATTTTGTCCCTGGTGAGTGGAGCTCAGCTCTATTTCCTGATTGCTGTGTCCTGAGCTGCTTTTCTCTGCCATGCCCTTCTTCCATGATGTTCTGCCTCACTTTAGGTCCAGAGCTATGGAATCAGCCAACCATGGACAGAACCTCTGAAACCATGACCCATAATAGACTTTCCCTCCTCTAAGTTATTCTTCTTGGGTCTTTTGGTCACAACAATGCAAAGCTGACTAAAACATTACTTTTTTCTGTCTTGTCTGAAATTTTCTCCTGCAACATAAGACCCAGGAAACAAAATGCAACCCCTGACTAGTGCCATTAACAATAATATGTAAACACATTATTTGGAGTCTCTCAACTATATGAAATATTTGATCTTACTTTTCCCATAATAATCACTTTACTATGGAGTAAAACAGTGACTACTTCAAAAAATACAAGGCTATGTGAATGTTGATCCTTCTCATTATCAAAGACCCTCACTCAACAGAGTAATCCAAGATGGGAGTTTGAAAAGGCACTAGTGAGACATAAGCTTAGCATGTGTTACCAAGATTAACTAATAATGACGAGAAGGGAGACAGGAAAGAAGTAAATTAATACATACCCTCTGCATGGGGTGAAAAAAAATGAGTAAAAGCTTGATTTTTAAAAAAAATCTCCAAGTCAATAAGACTATTTGAACAAAAGCAGCACTTGAGCAAGATGAAATAAAATACCCAGGCAGAACACAAATGGTTTACATTGGAAAGCTGACATTCCCCAAAGAAGAAAACTCCCCAGAAATTCAAAATGAAGATAAAGGCATAGACAATCAAAGTGCACATTAGGAATATTAAATTCTACTAAGTGAACAAAGTGCTTAATTCATAAACAAGTACATCAAGAAAACTCTATATAGGCAGCATATTTTGTCTGAAAACAAACAAGCACACATGCCACCCAGAGATGAACTCCTTACTATGACATTGTCTTTGGGGTTCATTTCATGGGACTGCATTATAAATGAAGTGGTCTTATAATAGGGTTCTTTTAATACCATAAGGAAATGCATCCCCTACCGTTCAAATCCAGAGACACTAGATGGAGCTCACTTGAGCTGTTTTGTATGTTTTTTGAAAGTTTTGTTGGGTATTATTAATTTTCATATTTCCTTCAATTCAGCAAATATTTACTGAGCACCAATATCTGCCAGGCTCTGTGCTAGTAATAGGGGATATAAAAATAAATAAGGCTTGGTCCCTATCTTAAAATACTATAAAGCCTAGTAGAGGAGACTGTAAGAAAACCAACAATATTAATATATGGAAAAGATAAAGGTATGATACCAGTGATACAAGTATAAAGCTTGTCCCTCAACTAAGATTGTTAGAAGAAGTCTCCTTACTTTTAACAATTTAAAGCCTTTGGCATCTTGGTCATTGACTCTTTCTTTTTCATGTACCACTTTTGCTTGGTAAACATATTGCTATATGTGAAAAAATATATTAAAAAAACTGTTTTGGTCACCTTTTCATTATTGTGACCAAAAGATCTGAGAAGTACAAAGTAGAGGAGGAAAAATTTATTTTGGCTCATGGTTTCAGAGGTTCAGTCCATGGTCAGCTGACTCCAAAGCTCTGGGCAGAACATCATGCAAAGGGTGAGATGAATGGCAAAGGAAAGCTGTTCAGGATGTGGCAACCAGGAAGGAAAGGAAAGGGGAGAGAGAGAGAGAGAGAGAGAGAGAGAGAGAGAGAGAGAGAGAGAGAGAGAGAGAGAGAACACATTCAAGCTCGTTCTCTGCCTACTGCCTACTAGGGTCAAAATATAAACACCAAAGGCACACCTCCAGTGACCTACTTCCACCCTACCTGCCTACAATTACTACCCAGATAATCTATATCAGTGGATCAATCCATTGATTAGAGTAAAGCTTTCATAATATAATCCCTTTACCTCCAAATATTCTTGCACTGATTTTGGGAGGCACCTCATATTTAAACCACAACACTAATCAAATGGAAACCTTTCTAAAACAAAACAAGAAGAGTGCCTTAGATGGGAAAACTAAAGTAATCTTAATACCCTTGATTCCATGGATAGACAAGATTGACCTCAAATTACATTTCTAGGCCAACGAAATTTCTTTTGGCTTCTTGCTCTTTTCAGAATTGTCCATTCAGATTCTAAATTACTTATTGTCCCTCTCAGAATCCAAAATTCCTCCCTAAAAGCAGCTTTTCATTCCTCACCCTGTTCTTTTTCAAAATTGACCATTTGTTGGAGATTACTGTAAATATAACTAGGGCTACCGTTTGTTATTTACTACATACATATAATGTCTCATTAATTTTCACAACCTTAGAAAAAGATATTTTCTTCCTCCTCTTCAGACAGGGAAAATGAGGCTCAGTGAAGTTAATTTGGCTGATATTTCATAGCTCCTAAGGGGAACAATAGCATTCCAACCCAGATCTATCTAACTTCAAAGTATCTTCACTCTAAGTGTGCTGAGTCTGTAGACAAATTCCTGTCATTGTGTTAATGGTTAAGAATAAAAGAAGAAAAAAAAAAGAATAAAAGAAGGCATTATCTTCTCCCTGGGAATCTGCATTTCAATAGGCAGCATTGAATAATCCAAATCATTCATTCTAAATGAATGAGTCTCTAATTGTTGAGTTGCTAGGACTAAAAAGGGAAAGAGTAAGCCCCATTTTTCAGGCCCATTGAAACATTTCACTAAATGTGTAAAGATTGATATCCATTCTCTACCTATCCCATTTTTTCATCAGCATTGTTTCTAGTAAGTATAGTGATTGTTTAGTTAATCCATTCATTTATTCACTTATTCATCCATTCATGCACTCAAGAAGTATTATGAGGCAGGCATTGTGCTAGGCACTGGAAATGCATGGTTAGAAAAAGACAGATATTGTCTTTGCCCTAGGGTTAGAGGATAATTAGAGATGATTTTTGAGTTTAAGATATTTTCTAGAGCATACAGAAATGGCTATTTCTGTGTGCTGATAAGTGGATGGAGCTGGAGAATATCAAGATAAGTGAAATAAGCTAATCCCCCCCAATAAAGGCCCAATGCTTTCTTTTCTTTTAAAATATTTATTTTTTAGCTGTAGTTGGACACAACACCTTTATTTATTTATTTATTTATTATTTATTTATGTTTTTTTGGTGCTGAGGATCAAACCCAGGGCCTTGCACGTGCTAGGTGAGCACTCAACCACTGAGCCACAACCCCAGCACCCCAAATGTTTTCTTTGATATGTGGATGCTAATTCACAATAAGGGAGGGGGAGGCTAGGAAAGAAGAGAGTTAATTGGGATTAGGTAGAAGGGAGTGAAGGGAGGGGAGTATGTGGGGAGGAAGGATAGTAGAACGAATCAGATATTATCACTCTATGTACATATATGACTACATGACCAGTATGATTCTACATAAGGTACAACCAGAAAAATGAGAAATTATATTCCATTTATGTCTGAAATGTCAAAGTGTATTCTACTGTCATGTATAACTAATTCAAACAAATTAAAAAAGAAATGGCTACTTC
This sequence comes from Marmota flaviventris, assembly GCF_047511675.1. Lineage (NCBI taxonomy): Eukaryota > Metazoa > Chordata > Mammalia > Rodentia > Sciuridae > Marmota > Marmota flaviventris. The sequence goes on along the minus strand of NC_092518.1, from coordinate 108,042,920 downwards.
TGTCCACATATATAACATAAGCAAAGCAATTCTTATAGCCTTGCTGTAAAATAATTTAAAACATACTGGAGATATGCTTTGTTTTCATAAAGAGGTAGAAACTGATGATAAAAAAAAAACACCTCTAAAAGGAAGTATTGTGAGTTAGAAAACATTCTTCTACAATGAATTTCTTTTTGAATGAGCAACTTTGGAAAATGTTCACATCAATATGGTTTATTGGGTTCCATACATGTGAAAAAGAACATTGACTAGATTGTGTAAGAAAAATAAGGAAACTACTTCCCTACTTCTTGATAAACTCTGAAATACACATTTCTTTATTTAAAGATGAGCAAAGGGCCAGGTATTTTCCAACTCATTCAGCCTTTAAATAGATCAATCTTGCTGAAAACCATTGAGATTCAAAGATATTAAATGTTAAAGTAAAGATATCGCTGAATGCAGAGCTTACAGTAACAGATCTGTAGCAACACATTAAGACTACTTCTTTGACATATCACTTTTAGTACATGCCCTTTTCAGAAGACCACTTAACTCTGCCCATTTAACAATCCATTCCTTGCCTTTGCTTCTGAAAGAGCATTGACATTTGCCCTTCTTATTTCTGTAAGCAGTGTCATAAAGCTTAATTTCAATCACAAGGTTCAGCAGCTCAGAAAATTTGTACCCTTCCATTCCTCTTGTGATGAAAAGAAATGTTTTTTTCCTAACAGGGAACGGGTAATGAAGTAATGGTTTGGTGTTCATGACTGTCATTGGTTTCTGAGGTTAGTAGCCTTGTCTTTTTAAAGAAGTGCTTTTGTCTATATGTCATAGAATCTCTTATTAGAATTTCTATTAATTTTATAACATTTTTATCATTTGTTAATTAGCATTAACAAAATGAGTTATATGCATTCAACCATAATTCATATTCATTGAAGGCATAATTTAACTTTTTGCTTTCTCTAAATATTATGTATGGATCTTTCTTTCATCAATGTTCATTATCTTGACATACTATTTTTTTAAGTACAAATGGAAAAAAAAACTATATTTATAGAATGAGCAATTCAAATTAAAGTTGAACACTCTTTGTATTAGTTCCTTATGGTTGTTATAAAAATGTACTATAAATTTAGTGGCTTAAAACAGCATGCACTTACTCTCTTACATTTCTGGAGATCAGAATTCCAAAAACAGTTTCACATCACTGAGATGAAGGTGTTTACTAGTCTGCCTTCATGGCCACATTGACTTTTCTGTTCCATGTATCAAAATTTCCTCTGCTTCTAAATTATAAAAAATATGTGTGATTACATTTAAGACCTACCCAGATAATCCAGAATGGTCTCTCCAACTCAAAATTCTTAATTTACCAGGATGATTTTTTTAGAACCACACACCAAACCACACAGCTCCTCAGGAAAAACCCTCAGAGCCCAACTGCCACCACCGGCTTTCCACAAGCCTCTCTCTCCCACACAAGCTTCTCTCCACCTCCCACAATCCTCCTGCTCTTGAGGCCGATTGGCTGGGTCACGTGGGTGGAGCCAAAAAAGTCCCCCAATGAGCAGCTCCGTGGTCTGAAAGGGCAGGGAAACAGCCCAATGAGCATCACCGCAGAGGAGCCAATCAGCTAGATGTTGCTGGGGCAACATGATTTACCTGGACTGTGAGTTAATCTATTTGAGACACTGCTTTACCTGGACTGAGACAACAAACTGTAATCTACAACAAATTGAAACTCGGTAACTTTGCTAACGGTGTCATTGCTGGTATAATTTTTCCAAGGGCTTCTTGCATGGAGCCATCAAGTGGCTTGGTATTGTGGAATTTTGTATCCTCCCCTTTTGCTTATAGCAGATTATTTATGGTGTTTGTGTAAAAACCACTATGGTCATTATTTAAATTAAACAAAAGGGGGAAATGTTAGAGTCTGTAAACAAGTCAAAATAACACCTGGCATTTTGCCAGGGGAATGTTAGAGTTCGTAAACAAGTCTGGATGGTGCCTGGCAAAATGCCAGAGGGAGTGGTTTGAGAAGTAACAAAAGCAAGCCATTAAGTGTGGAGATTCCTTATTGGTTGACTGATGTATCTAGTTTATGCTAATTAGATAAGCTGTGTGGAATGTATAAATACTGCTCCTGTCCTGCAATAAACGGCTCCTACTCCTGCTGTATCAACGTACACAAGTTATTCGTCACCCCCCGGTTATTTTGCAGCCAGCCGGCCTTCTACAGATGATGGAACACTCATGTAATCCCAGCAGCTCAGGAGGCTGAGGCAAGAAGATTGCAAATCCAAAAACAGCCTCTACAATTTAGTGAAGCCCTCAGCAACTTAGTGAGACCCTGTCTCAAAATAAAAAAAAAATTAAAAATGGCTAGAGATGTGGCTCAGTGGTTAAGTGACCCTGGGTTCAATCCCCAGTACTCCCCTAAACTCTTAATTTATGCACACATTCAAAGTCCTTTTTTTGCCATATTAAATAATATTTACAGGTTCTAGGAATTAGGACATTTTGATTCCATCATTAAGTCAACCATATCCTTTTATTTTTAAAATATTTTTCCCTTAATTGTTGATAGATCTTTATTTATACATGGTGCTAAGAATCAAACCCAGTGCCTCACACATGCAAGACAAGTGTGCTACTGTTGAGCCACAACCCAAGCGTCAACCATACCCTTTTAAAGGGCATACAAGGCCACATTATAACTTCTGTGGACCATAAGCACTTTTGCCTTTGTGGTTGTCTCCTGAATAAGATGAAATTAAAAATTACATTTTATGACTGCATTGATATAAAGATGGTTATTCCCTGCTATCAGGAATACATATGCATGATTATCATTTATCTTCTGGTTTTAAAATAAATTAAAATGAAAACATTTTTGTGAACCCCTTAACTATTATGGACACTAGGCATTGTGCCTAATGGAAGAGTCAGCCCACATATATAAATTTCTTAATTGCACTTGGATTTTCAAAATTCGCAAGATTTCTATTCCTATTCAGATAAGTGTTCCATTTTCTAAACTCTTTCATTTTTCTATCATGTGACTTGTAAAAAAGGAAACTAAAACATTTTAAAAGGTCTATTTCCCTCATACCTCATTGAGGAAAAAATACTGTGCGAGATCTTTTAAAATGTGATAAAAATGGTTTAATTCTGTCATACCACTGCAGATTCTGTAACAATACATAGTCCATTTTGTTGGTTTTTTAAAAAATTTTAAAGGTTGGAGGTAAGATATAAGTAATACTAATAACATTGAACTAAAGCATACAGCTGCAATGTGACCTGGTTGGACGCCACCCAATTTATGCTTCTTTCAAATTAGGTTTCTCAACAATAAGGTTGTTCTACTGTCAAATGGTTTATAATTGCTAACACAGTTCATTTGTGGTTTGCAGAACTATATTTCCTTTGGCAATACAAGGAGAGTGAGAAATCATACAGATTTTTATTTTCAGTGTGTTTTGAAAGATTATGTTAATCAAAGAAATCACAGCTTGGGTAACTAAGAGCAAATCAAAGTTTGTTTTTTCTCCTTTAGTAGGAAAATGCTATTATTATCATGCCCTGCTTTCTGACTAGTAATTCTACAACCAAACATTCTCTAAATGTAAACTTTGTTTCAAAAGCTCAGTTCATTTGTTTCAATAAACTCCTTATGATTTAGATTATGGAACAGATGATATTTTTATTATATTTTATTATTTCCAGGAAAGTTTTAGGTACATCTAGACTAAAAGGCATTATTGCTGTATTCATCCATTGCTTTCTTTGGGAAAACAGAATGTATAACTTTTTAAAATATGAAATAAGATAAAGGAACATATTTTAAAATATAATTTCAAGTTGAATTAAGTGTCTTGTGTTATTATAATACACTACATAACATTTTCAGTTTCACATACTTATGAAATCTCATGTACTATCCCATTCACTGCTCATAACAAAAATTTGAGAGAGGATGTGAGGAAGTACTGGGAAATGAAATCAACCAAATTTTGCTATGTCCATGTAAGAATATGTCACATGAAATCCAACTTTTATATATAATTTTAATGTACTAATTTTAAAATATAATAGAAGTAGAATAAGTTGAATGTAGGCAGGGGATTGAGGGAGAGGGAGGGGAAGAAAAGGTGTATACTGGGGAATCAAATTGATCAAATTATACTGTATGCATGTATGACTATGGCACAATGAATCCCACTATTGTATATAATTATAATACACCAGTACAGATTTTGAAACAAGTACTTTTATTATTCTGTTTTACAGGTGAGTACACTGGGGTACAGAGCAGTTAATTTGCCCAAGATCATAGAGCTAGTAAGCAATAAATTTGAGACTTAAATCTAAACCAGGTTTGTGTGAATACAATCTACACATGTAATCACCATATTGCACTATCTCCACATAGAGTATTTTTAATGTTTGTATATTCTAATAACCTATTTTTAGGGAAATTCCAATGTTTATAAAACTTTTTTGATTGACTGTAAACTACCAATAAGTTCAACTAAGGACACACCGACATGTCATGCATCAAATGCGGAATATATAGGAAATGTTTACAAGAGTTTGCACTGGATAGTGTATATTCAGTTTAGTTGAATGTAGAATGCAAATAAAAAGTGAAAGTTTTGATACCTTTGTGTGTAAAGCTCTTAGTTTAATTCTGTTACAAAGCCACAGTCTTGTCCAGTAATTCCAGTTAATTTCATAAATGTATGAAACACACAAAGAGGATTTGGGTAGAAAGAATGAATAACTCATAGTAAATCTATTCTATCTACTGTGAAGAAAACCAATCAAAGATTATGTCCCATTGAAGAGGTGACAGTAATATCACACACTTGAAGGACAATATTAATGTGTAAAGGAACTATAGACTTTAAATGAAAGCACTGTGTGCTCTGCATTGCTACTTTAAAGCTGGCAGTGTCTCTATTACTATATCATGCCAGAAGAAACACAACACTAAAAATAAAAACAATAATATATTTGTAATATGCCAAGCACACTTTGGCTTAACCTGTCATTGTCCCCAAGTTCACAAGTTATTTTGATGCTATAAAATCTAGGAATAGGATGAGACCTTACACCTGACAGGTAAACATACAGTTTCTGTTTAATGCTGCCAATAATGAGAAGCTTATAGAACTACATGAATTGTAATCCATGCCATTATTACACAGTAATAATATTAAGATTTTGTTGCCCTACCAAACTGTCTGTATTTCCATTTAGTAGGTCTGTTTGGGCTTTGGAAAGAAAGAAAGATGCTTAATCTCTTCTCCCCATGAAGGTATTTGAAGGTAGCTATTATGTTCTTTCTATTCTTTGGCTGGTCACACCAAGTTCTGTGGACCATTCGTCATGTGAAATTGTGTTAGTCAGATTTCCATCTCTGTCACAAAATGCCTGAGATAAATACGTTAAAAGAAGAAAAGTTTTATTTTGGGATCACAGTTTCAGAGGTTTTAATTTATGGTCAACCGGCTCCATTGCTTTCGGGTCTATGGTAAGGCACTACATCATGGTGGAAGCATGTGGCATAAGAAACTGCTTACCTAACAAAAGCCAGGAGGCAAAGAGGAAGAAGCCTGTGTCCCATAGTCTTTTCAAGAGCACACCTCTGGTGACTTAATTCCTTCTACTTGACCCACCTCCTAAAAGTTCCACCACCTCCCAATAGTGCCACAGGCTAGGGATGGGGACTTCAACACATGAGCCTATGAGAGACACTCCAAGCCTTAGCAGGAATGTTTTCACAGAAAGAACAAAAAACTTAATTTGCCAGCTAATTTATTATGGGCCAAAGGCCATAAGATGAGCCTTGTAAATTATAAATGGGGAAAGAAGTCACTTGTTTCATCACTGCAGTTTTTCTTCCATCCTGAAGTTATTGTCTGTTCCCCCCCACCCTGAACCAAATTTCATGAGAAAAACATCTTCCTCTGATATCTCACTATGTCCTTAAGCAATCTAAAAAGAGAAAACCTTTGCCAAATCACTGCTCAATTCATAGGCATTTGAATTCATTTTATCTGATTGTGCATCCATGCAGTCAAAGGGTTTTCCATCTCGTGTATATGCCCAGCCTCATGCATGCTAGGAAAGGGCTCTATCACATAGCTATATTCCTAGCTCCAGCATGTTCTTTTTTTTTTTAACCATTGATTACATTGGCCTTGTGCCTTCTCTATCAGTTTTGTCTACATTCTGGCATCACCCACAGTCATAAACATGGATGATGTCATAAGCATGAGGTTTTGTTTTTATTGCATGAATCCTACTCTAGACAAGATGGGGAGAAGGCTTCAAAGTCAAGCACTTGAAAATTAAGGATATAACCTATGTATTCTCTTCCATCATTCTTATAGATGCAGTAATGCTGAAATAACCTGAGACCAAGATTTTGTTTAGAAAACTGAAATCATTTAATTTTAACTTGTTTCCAATATCTTCATCTTGTATGTTTTCTCATCATTTTTTTAGCATCTTCTCCCTTTTTCAGTGCTTTCTACCATACCTCTGTTTCATGAAACACTCCATCCACTTCTCTGACTTTATTTAAACCTTTGTTTTTTTCTAAGGACCTTCACCAAGGAGTCCCTTAGAAGGAAAGCTACTCATCATTACACCTTGGGTAAGTGGAAGGAGAGGATGTTCCTGGGAAGCAATATTTTTCTAGGTCCCCTTTTTATGTTGTGCTGAGGCTCGAACCCAGGGCCTTGCACATGCTAGGTGAATGCTCTACCACTGAGCCCCAGCCCCAGCCCAAAGTATCCTGTCCTTAAAGATGATTTTGTCACCACCTAAACTTCTAATTACTGATATGCATTGATTTCATCACTATTGGTCATTTTATTACTATTAAGTTTTTAGATGCCAAATAAGCTTTAGATTTTTTTCTGGAATATAAGGCTAGTAATATCTGAAAGAATAAAACAAAAAATTATAAGACTGGCCCAAGTCTATTGCTACCTGCTATTGTCTATCCTAATATCTAGCATATATTCACCCATTGTCTCCATATATGCTTCCTTTCCACATCTTGGTAAACTATATATCTTAGACCACAATCAGGCATTTGTACTACCCTGACAAATAAACGCTTTTCAACAAGGTCTTCTTTGACTACTGGTTGACAAATCCAATTTATTTAACATAACAATAAAAAATTGTAGGCTATTCTTCATTCTTAAATGATCTGTTACTTTGTCTCCCATAAACTATTTCTAGGTTCTCCTTTCTCTTATAGACTTCTGACCCTGCCCTGCACATTGGTGTTCCTCAGGATTCTGTCCCAGTGCCAGGTACAATGACACAGGCCTGTAATCCCAGTGGTTTAGGAGACTGAGACAGAGGATCCTGAGTTCAAAGCCAGCCTCAGCAACTCAGTGAGGCCCTAAGCAACTTAGTAATATCCTATCTCTAAATTAAAAAAATAAAATAAAAAGGGTTAGGCATGTGGCTCAGTGGTAAATCATTCCTGAGTTCAGTCCCCAGTACCAAATTTTATTTTAAAAAAGTAAAAAAAATGTCCCAGGATCTATTCTCATTTTGCTTTCTTTTAGAAACAAAATCCCGTTTTCCTCATCTCATTCCATTTACCACTATTTACTCCTAATTCAGGACCTAATTCTATCTGAGCCTTAAGTTTCAGCCCAAGAATTCTATCTTCTGAGAAGTCTCTTGACTAATTTCAAAAGATCTAACTATACGTTTTCCTTCCCACTCTGCTTCCAGGGAAAAGGCCCTATAAATGTAATAATCATCCTTAACAAGGAGCCCAAAAAGCAGTTCTTGCTTATCCCTGAGTCATGGGTGTCATTTCTCTGGCAGTCCTTAAAGTTATTCAAACAAGCCAACCCCTACTTCCTGTTTGGACTAAGGGAAGCACTTGGACTAACCCTCCCAATACTACAAAGCATGCTTCCCATAGCCCCTGGTCGTTCACTCCATTCCAGAGTGCAACCCTTGTGGGGCTCTGTATGTCCTGTGGTATCCTTCTTCCCTAGGCTGTGAGTATTGTGATTAAATTGCTTCCAATCTCATCTCTTCAATGTGAGGTGTCATATGCTCAACCACATCCATAAACCTAAAATGAAAATCCCTTTCTCATCAATGGAGGTAAAGAGGAGAGAAACAAAATACAAGTGGTGTACTAGAGAATATACCTTATTACCAGAGCTAAGTATTAATAAATCATTGATAATCACATAATTCTGGGTAGGAGATGGCAGGAGTTGGAATATAGATAATACTTTCATTTTTTTCCATTTGAATACCATGATTTGGGAAGAATTAAAGGAATACAGTTGTCTGTCGGGTGGTTCCATAGTTATTGTCAAATATGATTATTCATTTTTCTGGACCATGGAATAAACCAGGATGTCCAAGTTTAAGATGCACTAAAAGGATTTATTGTTAAACTAGGTTTTTTTCCCATAAATAAATTTTATTGCAACATAGCCATGTATAGTCATTTATGTGTTGTCCATTAGCTTTCATACTACAACTGCAGAGTTGAGTAGTTTTAACAGAGACTGTATGACCTGAAAAGCCACAAATATTTATTATCTGACTCTTTTTTTTTCTGATAAGTGGATGCTAATTCTTTTTTTTTATTGGTTGTTCAAAACATTACAAAGCTCATGATATATCATCTTTCATACATTTGACTCAATTGGGTTATGAACTCCCATTTTTACCCCAAATACAAATTGCAGAATCACATCGGTTACACACTCACATTTTTACATAATGGTATATTAGTGACTGTTGTATTCTGCTACTTTTCCTATCCCCTACTATCCACCCTCCCCTCCCCTCCCATCTTCGCTCTCTACCTCATCTGCTGTTGTTCAATTCTCTCCCTTGTTCCCCCCCTTTCCCCTCACAACCTCTTATATGTAATTTTGTGTAACATTGAGGGTCTCCTACCATTTCCATATGCTTTCCCTTCTCTCTCCCTTTCTCTCCCCCCACTCGTCTTTGTTTAATGTTAATCTTTTCCTCATGCTCTTCCTCCCTGTTCTGTTCTTTTTGCTCTCTTTATATCAAAGAAGACATTTGGCATTTGTTTTTTAAGGATTGGCTAGCTTCGCTTAGCATAATCTGCTCTAATGCCATCCATTTCCCTGCAAATTCTATGATTTTGTCATTTTTTAGTGCTGCATAATACTCCATTGTGTATAGATGCCACATTTTTTTATCCATTCATCTATTGAAGGGCATCTAGGTTGGTTCCACAGTCTAGCTATTGTGAATTGTGCCGCTATGATCATTGATGTGGCAGTATCCCTATAGTGAGCTCTTTTAAGATCCTCAGGGAATAGTCCGAGAAGGGCGATAGCTGGGTCAAATGGTGGATCCATTCCCAGCTTTCCCAGGAATCTCCATACTGATTTCCAAATTGGCCTCTCCAATTTGCAGTCCCACCAGCAGTGTACAAGTGTACCCTTTTCCCCACATCCTCGCCAACACTTATTGTTGTTTGACTTCATAATGGATGCCAATCTTACTGGAGTGACTTTTCTGTGTTGACTATATTCTTTTCAAGTTGATAAACTTTGTCTTCATTATCTGATGTTCTGACTTCTACTTGATCTAGTCTATTTGTAATATTCTCGTTTGAGTTTTTAATTTGGTTTATAGTTTCCTGCATTTCTAGGATTACTGTTTGATTTTTTTTAAGATCTCTATCTCCTGTTAAAGCTCGTTCTTTGCCATTTGAATTTGTTTGTTTAATTCATTTTCAAAATATACTTTTATTGCTTGGACTTGCTGCCTCATGTCTTCTCTAATATTCCTTTCCATCTGAGTTAGGTATGCCTTGAGTTCTTTCCCTATCCCTGTTTCTGATGCTTCTAGGTCCTCCTGTAGAATTAAGTTGTCCTGCATTGTTTGTACTCCTTTTTTCCCTTGTTTTTTCATGATGTTCACGTTACTTTCCAGCTCTATTTGATTGCTGTGTTTCTGCTCTCTTCTATAGATTTGTTTTGGTTTTGTATATCTCTGTTGTCTCTCCTTTGTGTTGGTAGACCATGCCTGCTAAAGTGGAATCCGCTGGGAAGGAATTCCGACGGCTGAGCTCCAGTGACGTCACCTCTCTGCTATGGCTGGCCCCAGACTCCTTGCCGGGGTGTCCGAGTGGGGGGATGGGACTGGACTGTCTCTGGTTGGTTTCAGCTCCCGGTCACTGGCGGGCGGGCGGTCTCCAGCCGCCCAGTCACACGGGCAGCAGGTGGACTGTCGCTGGCGGGAGTGCAGTCTCCAGCCGCCCAGTCGCGAGGGTCTGGCCTCTAGTCCCCTGGTTTCTCCTGCTAGTCCTGGTTTCTCCTGCTAGACCAGATTCCCCCTGAGTGATGCCTCTCGGCAGTTCAAACTGTACTCTGGGCCTGCCGTTTGTTGGGTGTGGAGGGTGTCTATTGGGAACCCCAGCACTCTATTGTTTTGATTTTTTCCGCTTGCCCCTCCCCAGCGCTGGCTAGACAGGTTTCGTTTTCGCCGCTGATGGGAGGGGGAGTTGAAGGTCAGGTGTCTCTAGTTTTCCCCGAGTCTTTATGCAGGCTCGCTCTGATAATCCCTCCCCCGGAAAGCCTAGGAGAGATTTTATGCGAATTCCCCACTGTATGGGAGCTGAGCTGAGTAACACACACCTGTTTTATTGTTGCAATCTGTCGGAGAGTGGCGGTGGTTACTTCAGCTCTCCAAGATGGTGGCCGCTGGTTTCCTTGGTGGAGTTTCCGTTGTGGGGGATAGAACTGTACTGCTTCCTTCCCCGTCTGAAATCCCGAACTCAGCCCCGGGGCTTAGTGGGGGCTCAGCTGGCAGGATTCCACAGAATCCGCAGCAACGTTTCTCCCTGCTTGCTGGTCGCTTCTCGGTGGTGCCCCGCTGTCTGTAGCCGCATGGCGGGCTGCGTGGATCAGTCAGCCCGGATCTCCCTTATCTGACTCTTTAGGGAAAAAAATTTTGTTGAACCCTGACATACAGGAAGGATATTTTACTGTTTCATGATCTAAGAAATAGGTTTCACTGTATAGAATTGTTATAGAGCACATGATAGCTTGGTTTAAAGAGCAAAGCACTCTGTTTTATCCAAATATCTTGAATATATATATCATATCCCTGATTCTCCAACATTTATTATGGCACAGAGTAGACAACTCACTAATAGTTGAAAGAAAGGCTGAATACAGATAGGGCCTGGCTTACATACATATAAGCACTTTCCTAAAATATCAGAGAGAGGTGGATGGCCATATAAAATTTATTTACCTCTTTCAAAGAATGAAGATCATGGGCTGGGGCTGTAGCTCAGTGGCAGAGCACTTGCCTAGCACATGTGAAGCACTGGGTTCAATCCTTAGCACAAGAAAGAAAGAAAGAAAGGAAGGAAGGAGGGAGGGAGGGAGGGAGGGTCTCCATCTACAACAACAAGAAAAATTGTAACAAAAATTATGTGAATCACAACAATCTGGTTTAAAGATCTTAATTGGCTTTGGCTTTCAATTCTAGAGTGGAGTAATATTTAATTCCATAAAATAAACATTTCAATAGCTTGTAAAAAAAAGTTGAACTTAGTATTAGGAAAGTAATTATTAGGCATTGGAAAGGGTGGGGTTGATAAAGGAAGGGCAGATAATGGCTACAGAACACAGATAGAAAGGTATAACTTCTGGTGTTCTACAGCAGAGTGGGATGAATATAGTTCAGAAAAATCTATTATCTATTTTATTTTAATAAGATCTAGAAGAGAGAAGCTTGAAGACTCCAAAAATAAATAAAGGATAAGAGGGAAATGTTAAATCACCCTGATTTGAATTGTGTATGCTGTATACATGAGTTGAAATATCACACTAAACCTCACTAATACACATAATTAATAATGTTCATCAAAAAATAAAACAATAAGTGTTCTAATGGTCCAAACAGAGGAGGCTGGTTTTATAGACTAAGAAGTATTTGAGAAAAAAATAGAAAAAAAAACCAGTTTAGTCATTAGAATTGCTTTCCTTATATGGTAGGGACAAGGTGCCAGGACAATAGAAAAATCACTGATTAATTAATATCCAATTACACTAAGTTTATTTATTTATTTATCGTTATTAGTTTTTATTATTTATTTTATTGGCTTATTTTAGTTATACATGACAATATAATTCATTTTTATATAATTATGCAGGCATGAAATATATCTTATGCAATTAGAACCCCATTCTTATGGATGTACATGATGGTGGGATTCACTATGGTGTATTCATATGTGCACATAGAGAAATTATGTCAGATTCCTTCCACTGTCTTTCCTTTTCCTATCTCTCCTTCATTTCCTTCATTACCCCCTTTTTTTTAACCTACTAAATATCTATTCTTCCCGTCTCCCACCTCCTTATCATGGATTAACTTCCACAGAGCAGTGAAAACATTCAACCTTTCGCTTTTGGGGGACTGACTTATTTCACTGAATATGATATTCTTCAAAACATCCATTAGCCAGCAAATGCCATAATTTCATTTTTCTTTATGGCTGAGTAATATTCCATTGTGTAAATGTACCACATTTAATTTATCCATTCATCTGTTGAAGGACACCTAGGTTGGTTCCATAGTTTACCTATTGTGAATTGAGCTGCTATAAACATTGATGTGGCTGCATCACTGTAGTATGCTGATTTTAAATCCTTTGGACATATACCAAGGAGTGGGATAGCTGGGTCAAATGGTGATTCCATTCCTACCTTTCTGAGGAATCTGCATACTGTGTTCCAGAGTAAAAACCAGCATTTCCAAATTTAAGATGTACTAAAAGTGATTTTTGATGAAACTGATTTTTAAAAGCCCCTTTCCCTGAAGACTCTTATTCAATAGGTGTCAGGTGGGGCTTTTTAACCTGTGTCCCAGCTTGCTCGAGAATCATGACTCTAAGCTTAAGTGTAGCCATGAGTATGCCTGGAAGCAGAGAAATTGATCACCTCTGCACAATAGTATATAGTATTTCATTTCCCATTCCTCTCGTACTTTTTCCTCATACCCTCCTTTTTTTTCCTTTCTCTTCTTCCTACCTTATTACTGTTGCAAGTTAATGAAACTTATAGGAAAGACTTAAGCTGCAGGTTATAAAAGAGGGCAGTAAGATAATGAATCTTTAAGCCAAAATTCTTGTGTCCTGGAGTTGCAAAAGGGTAAAAGGTAAAGTATTAGAACTTAAAGCTTCTCCAAAATGGCTATAATTCTAAGACACCATTGAGGGTGATATAGGGAGTAGTCTAATCAAAATGATTGAAGTAGCATTAAGGATAAAGTGTCATTTCTGCTAAAGAATTGTGAAATGTTCAGAGATTTTCCTCTCCAAAAGCTTACATCATAAATGCAATCTTTACATGTTATATGTTTAAAGCCTGTCAAAATATAGCTTATAAAAATGGGAAAATATATCTGAGACTCAGTGTACATCATTATTGTTTGGCAATGTATTATTACTAATAGTACTTCTGCCAACTGGGAGTAGTTTATTATATGTGTAATAAAAATGATTAAAGAAAAAAAACTTTAGTGAGCTGAATTTGCAAACCTCAGGTTTTAAGTAATCGCAAACATCATGTATGTCAATGTAATTGTTGAAAATATGAAACATGATCTAGTTTAAATCATTTAATCAGAGATGGGCAATGGTTCAGAAATGTAATGTTTCCATTTTAAAGATGTTAAAATTCATTACTATATTAGATTCATGTTTTTAAAACATTTTGGACATTGGGATTAGGCCCAGAGGAATTTTAAAAATCAAAATTGACAGTACATATTTAACTATCATAACCACTCAGCAATTATGCTTAGCTGCTATAGTCTCATCCAATAACTCCACAATCTAGGAACTTGTGTGCATATTGAGATTCCTATGGAAGTTATAGCATTAATGAAATTGAGTTTTAAATTTCCCTAGGCTCAACCTAGACATTAAGAATATAAATGTAAATTAACAGAGAAGAACTAGCAGCCATGAATACTAACACTCAAATCACATTCATTTTCATTTAAATTTTACACAGACATCAGGGAAACAATTTCTCCTCCTTTCCTCTAAAGAAATTATATTAATAATTTTGGCAGTCTTCCTGTGATGGAACAACATGCAATGCAACATCTTTACATTACTAAGATAAAAAAAGAGGCATACTGAAAACTAATGCTTGATAGAACATATTTGCTTTGTTTGTGGGATAATTTTAGAGATTGAACCTAAATAGTCTACCCCTGAAATTAAGGATATCCAAAGGCTTAAAAGTATAAATTGAATACACTTATTAACCAACATTCTGTTAATAACATATATCATTATATGTGTTTTGTATCAAGTAGAAGAAAAGGAGGCATAAAATAAGTAGATGAAACAACAACAACTCTATAAAATGATGTAGCTATTAGTTTTCTCCTTATTTTTAATGAGATTCTGCTATGACCAGAGAGGATTATATGTTCTTTATGTGGCTTTATTGCGCCTTTCTTTCTTCTTTCCTTTTGTTCTTCAAATCACAAGGAAAGAAGGAAACAATAACAAACTGCCAGTTATTCAGTGTTTGGTTTACTTACATTTGCTAAAGGCAAGAATCCCTTACAGGTGGATAGTCAGGTAAAAGGAGTTTGGGGCTCCTTGGTGGATAAGTGGATAGTGAGGGTCAAACCCTGCTGAGAATTAAAATTAAAGGTGTCTGGTGTGTGACTGTATTCCAAGGCAGTCTCCCCACCTAATTTCTTGTGGATTTCTCTTATGGATACTCCCCTCTGACATAAGGTTGTTCCTTGGTATTACAGATAACTTTCCTCTAGTAAATACAATTACTTTCTTAAATTTAATTCTCCTTTTATGATAACCTAAATCTACAAACAATTTTCCATTACACCCCTGAAAGAGAAATTATATCAGTAAAAATTATATCAGTAGAAAGTAAATTCTAGGTGGTAGGAAGCTTTTCTTCATATAAGTTCATATAGGTGAGTTGCGTGTGGAGGCACAGGCCTGAAATTTCAGATACTTGAAAGGGAGGCTGAGGCAGGAGGATTAATTTTGAGGCCAGCCTGGGCAACTTAGTGAGAACCTGTATCAAAATTTAAAAAAAAAAACTTAAAAAGGGCTGGAGATGTATCTAAGTGGTAAAGCACCCTCAGGTTCAATCCCCACAGTTCATATAGGTGGGAAAGGCATACAAATAACTTTGTAACTACAAATAATTTTTATAAAAAGAGTGAAAGAGAAAGAGGAATGTTTTACTTGAGAGATGTCAAAACATAATATGAAAAGATATAGGAGCATGGTTTTAGTTCAAAGAAAGTCACTCAAATCAGGGGAAGAGAAGCAAGATTTTTTATAAAAAAAGATCACACTTAAAAAGGTGTGCTAATTTTGGTTCATAATTAACTTCAGATCACTGAGAAAAAGATGGGTTTGTCAAAAAAGAACAAGTGGCGTATCAAGTGGAGAAAGAAAATAGTTGGCCCCCTAATTAAAACCATGAACAAAAACTTTAAAGTTATGATTTTTACAAAGTATTAAAAACAATAGAAGAAAATAATGGATATGTTTAAAGTTTGCTGGGTGTTAAGTTCTTCCTAAGCAAAGTATATAACCTAGTCTCCATGAAGAAGACTGAGACAGCTGATAACAACAGGTGATAGAATGAGAGAAAATATATACAAAAGATTATTGAAAATTTAAAAAATAAATACATGTAAATAACACAAAATAAACATGAAATTTATTTTGTGTGATAATTCATTACCAAAATAACATGAAATCTATGAGAAAATGATATAATAGACACTTTACGAAAGGAAAAGTCATACTTTTTGAAAAAATTTCAATTACTAACAATCAAACAAATTTATATTAAAACATCAATGACATACTTTTGTCCAATACCATTGTCCATAAAACTTAAACTGCTTATGATGTAAAATATTGAGTATAGGGGAAATGGACACTTTCACACACTCTTGTTTAAACCTTATTAAAGGGACAGTCAGCAGTATCTAGCAAACAGAATTTGGTCCATCAAATCCACTCTAAGGACCTATTCTAAAGAAATTATCATACAAGTGCACAAATATTGAAATTAAAAATAAAGGAACAAATTCAGGAAGGATTATTGTAACATTATTTGCAATAAGAAGTAATTGGAAATAACCTGAGTGCCAAATAATAGAGAAATGGTTAAATACATTATAGTATATCCACATAGTAGTATCAGGTTATTTTTTAAACGAGGTAGATCTATACTTATTGATGGCACATCAGTAAGTATAGATGTGGATATACTATAATGTATTTAACCATTTCTCTATTATTTGGCACTCAGGTTATTTTTAAATGACATAGATCTATACATATTGATGTGCCATCTTGCTGTATTTTGAGTTAAAAAAGCAAGTTTCAGAATCTTCCATATAAGGTGATCCAATTTAGGCAAGGAAATGCATATGAACATATTAGATACATAAATGTATAGAAATACATAGATTAAAGAAATGCATGCCAAATTATTGTAGGGGAAAACTAAGAGAGCTATAGCAGAGTAGATAAGGGAATAGTTATGTGATATTTGGCAAGTTATGTAAGTTCTCTATGAGTCAGTTCATCTACAAAATGCTTACTTCAAAGACTTTTTGTGAGGATAAAATGAAGCAATGTATGTAAAACACTTAAAATGAAGCCTGGCTATCAACTTCCTTAATAAGACTCCCAAATTGCATGAAGTTAAACCAAAAACAATAAGTGGGATGGCATCAAATTAAAAAGCTTCTGCACAGCGAAGAAATGATTAAAAGTGTAAAGATATAGCCTACAGAATGGGAGAACATCTTTGCCACCTGCTCTTCAGATAGAGGGTTAATATCCAGAATATATAAATAACGGAAAAAACATCAAAAAACCAAATAACCCAAATAATAAAATGAGCAAAAGAGCCAAACAGATACTTCTCAAAAGAAGAAATACAAATGGCCAATAAATATATGAAAAAAATCTTCAACATTTCTAGCAATCAGAGACCTATAAATCAAAACCATATTAAGATTTCATATCACTCCAGTCAGAATGGCAATTATCAAAAATACAAGTAATAATAAATGTTGGCAAGAATGTGGGGAAAATGTGCACTCATACATTGTTGATGGGACTGCAAGGTACTACAACTACTCTGGAAAGTGGTATGGAGATTCTTCAGAAAACTAGGACTGAAACACCCATATGACACAGTAATCCCACTCTGAGGTGTATATCCAAAATATCTAAAATTTGTATATTATAAGGATTCAGCCACATAAATGTTTATTGCAGCACAATTAAAAATAGCCAAATGATGGATCCAAATTAGGTGCCCTTCAACAGATAAATGGATAAGGAAAATGTTTTATAAACACACACACACACACACACACACACACACACACACACACTGTATACTCATTTCAGAATTTCAGAAGAATGAAATTATGGCATTTTCCAGTAAATGGATGAAACTGGAAATGATAACACTAAGTGAAATAAGCCAGACCCAGCAAGTCAAAGGTTGAATGTTTTCTTTGATATGCACAAGCTAGACCAAAATAAGGAAAAAAGAAGAAAAATATGGGGGGGATTCTATGAAAACGGAAGACAGATGAGTGGAGTGGAGGAATGTTATTAAAGGGGAGGGAGGTGGGACAGGAAAAGGGAAAATTGATGGAATGTATCTGATCTAAATTTTCTATGTACATATGTGAATATACCACAGTGAATCTCACCTTTATGTATATCTATGGCATTAATTTAAAAAATACTATAAGTAAATAGAAGAAAGATCAGTAGAGTAGAGGAAAAGGAACAAGGAGAGGGAGGAGGGAAGGGAAAGGGGAAAAATGGGGACTGAATTAGAACAAATTATATTTCATGCTTTTATAATTATGCCAAAATGAATCTTAATGTTATGTGTAACTTAAGTGAACTAATAAAAATGCAGACTGAACATAGTATATGCTTACTATGTAAGAATTTGCTATTATTATGTTACTTAAATATTTTTCAATAAGAATTCATTCATAGATTGCCTATGCAATAAAAAAGAACAAAATGAGAAATGAAAATGAGCATGGAACAGAAATATATCTAAATTCAAAAAGGAAAAATAATTTGCCTATACTGGAATTTAACTATACCCTATCCCAGGAGAACATGAGATTCATGTTACATATCTTTCTTCTTCTACTTCTTCTTCTTCTTTTTTTTGTACTTGGATTGAACCCAGGAGTGGTTTACCATTGTGCCACCTCCCCAACCCTTTTTTATGTTTTATTTTGAAACAGGGTCTTGCTAAGTGGCTTAGGGCCTCACTAAATTGCTGAGGCTGGCTTTGGACTTGTGATCGTCCAGCCTCAGCCTCCTGACCTTCTGGGGTTACAGGTGTGCACCACCATGCCTGGCCAATGATATATATCTTAAATTGTTCATTTGATAGAAAGAAAATCATGGCTACAATATTTTGCAGCACCTTTTACTAAGAGATGAAGGCAATTCTCTACCCTTTGGGTCCAAACTACTCCTGTGATTTTTTTTGAGCAACAGGATATGACAGAAGCAATATATTATGTTCTGGAGCCTAGGCCTTTTGAGGCTTTACATATTCTACCTTTGCTATCATGGGATGCTGCCCTGACTCTGCCATATAAGGCAATTAGTGTGGCCTATTAGGCAGTGAAAGACCATATGGAGGAGAACTGGGATCTAAGGCATCCAGGCAACACCTAGTACCTCTTGCCAGGCAAGATTGAGTCCACATTGTACATTCCCTGTTCATCTTCCAATTAAATGTAGCTGAACAAATGTACGTGTGGAAAAAAAAAAAGTAGACCAAAAGTGTGGTTAACCCACAGAATCATGAGAAATAATAAATTGCTATTGTTTTGAGTCACTAAGTTTTAGGGTCATTTGTTATGCAATAATAATTAACTGATACACAAGATATGAGCTGTCACTGAGTGGCACCATATGGAGAGAGAGGTCAAGAAACCTCAGTTATTCCAGTCACTATAGCTGAAGCACTAGACATATAGGTGAGGCTATGTGGGAAGAACTCAGCTCCAGGATACCTGAAGGCAGCCACTTTCGTAAGCCCAGACAAGTCCAACAGAAAGATTCCCACAAAGCTGTGAGAAATGGTAGGTTGCTGTTTTAAACTATACAGTAACTTTTATTAAGCAGCAATATATAAATGACACCATAACTAAGAAGCCTAATTTACTAGATACATAGGAAATGCTATAGTTTTGATATGGTTTGTCACCTAAGGTTTCTTATATTCGAAACTTGGTCCCCAGTGTATTAGTGTTGGGAGATGATGATTAGGTCATTGGGTGTGCTGCCCTTGGAAGGAATTGATGTAGTTCTGTTGACACCTTGGTTAGTTCTCATGTGAGTGTTGGGATAAAACAATAAGCCTAACTCCTAAGTGACTCTGGTTTCTTGTCTCATCATGTAATCTCTCCACCATGCACATATTCCTTCCATGATGCTATCTGCCATGAGATCTTCATCATAGCTGAGCAAATGCCTGCATCATGCAATGTGGACTTTCATCCTTCAAAATTCTTTTAAGTCACCAATCCAAAATTGTGTGCTAAATACACTGCTTTTCTTTATTAATTACCAGCCTCGGATTATAACAATGAAAAATGGACTAATACAGAAAGAATATCTTTTAAATGCAGTATTATCTCTTATATATTCCATCACATAGAACAATGTTCTATTAAGGTACTAGATTTTTCCCCCTGAGGGAAAAAATATATATATAGCTTTATCCCTGAGCTATATCTCTACTCCCTTCTATTTTTTTTTTTTTTAATTTAGACACGGGTTTTGCTAAGTTGCTTTGGGCTTTGCTAAGTTGCTGAGGCTGGCCTCAAACTTGTGATCCTCTTGCCTCAGCCTCCCAAGTCACTGGGATTACAGGCATATAACACTGTGTTAAACAAGGTGTCAGATTTTAAAGAAAATTTCTTATATGGGGTATGAAACATGATAATTCTAATTATTTAAACTTAATCATTCTATTTCCCCTGAGTTCTTTTCATTATTATTTTAATTCTTTGTCTTAGAAATAAAGATGTTAATTCAAAACTTATCTTTACTTCTTTCTAAATGATGTATGATGTATAACCAAACTATACTAAGGACATAGCCCTGCCATCAAGGAAATAAAAGTACAATAGGATAAATAAGCATGTAAATAACTATGATACAAAAAAGAATGGAATAAGAGTCCAGAAAGGAAAAGTGCTTTTGAAGTTCAGAAGATATCATTTCAGGATGGAAGTTCAGGGAGGGCATATTGGAAAACAGCAAAAGATATGAGACTGACAATTATGGATAGACAGCTAGAAATGAAGAAGGGCATTCCAGGCAGATGAAAGAGTGTTTTGAACTATGAATTTTTAGGTTTTATTCATAATGATATTTAAACAAAAGGACAGATGGTTCCATTTTACCCAAATATCTGTCTGATGGCCTGTGGGATAAACTATACTTCACATAATTTCAAGACAGGGCAGTAGTAACCTACAGCATCTAGAACTTCAACCAAGGCATCAAATACCCTAAAAAATGGATGAGCCTACTTCTTTAGTGTTACGTAACTACTGTCTATGCCCATCCTGTGATTGAAATTACTTTGGTGATAAAACATAGTGGTCTTGGGGGAGTCTGCATTACTATAATGATATTATGTAAAAGTGTGTTTATAGCAAATTTTGAGATAAATAAAGTCTTGCCTTTAAAACAAAAGTCAAGGAGAGGTAAAGATTTTGTGAGGAAGAATAGTTATGTCTTTATTTTTAATGTATAACTTTCTGAATATGATATGACACATATTATGGAAAATAAAATACAGAATTATATAAAAAAGAAATTTTAAATCACCAGAAAATTTCTGATACCATTAATACTATAATTTCTCTCTCCTAGTTCTTTCTCCATTCACCTATTTATAAATATTTTATTATAGTCTACTCATGCAAAGATAGGGTTATACACTACTGACATCTCTCATTTTTTATTTAAAAATACATGGGGAGCCAGGTGCAGTGGTGCACACTTGTAATCTCAGTGGCTTGGGAAGCTGAGACAGGAGAATCCCAAGTTCAAAGCCAGCCTCAGCAAAGGTGAAGTGCCAAGCAACTCAGTGAGACCCTGTCTCCAAATAAAAAACAAAATAGGGCTGGGGATGTGGCCCAGTGGTTGAGTGCCCCTGAGTTCACTCCCTGGTATCTGTGTGTGTGTGTGTGTGTGTGTGTGTGTGTGTGTGTGTATGATGGACTGGGCATAGTCCATGCCAACCTCAGCACTTTCTTGAAAACATCAGCAACTCAGAGAGCTATTGTCTCAAAATTTATAAAAAGGTTTGGGGATGTAGCTCAATGAGAGAGCCCCTGGTTTGTATCACCAGTACTATATATATGGTGTGTATATGTATATATTATATATATACATATTGTGTATACATATATATATAGTGTGTATATATATGTATATATATATATATATATATATATATATATATATATATATATCAGTTCAGTTTTAAACAAGTTGAATTTGAGTTAATTATTAATATTGAAATATTAATAATGGAATATCCAGTTAGCTGTTACAGATGCAACCAAGGAGGAATGTTGGGATAAGGGATGAATGTTGGGATAAGGGATGTAATCTGGAAGATGTCAATCTAGAAAAGTAACTGTTGATACCAGGAAATGGGTAAGGTCATCCACATGTTATCAATTGAGAGTTAGTGGGTCAAGAAAGCAGTTGATTCAGTTGGAATAGAACAAGTAATTTCTGAATGCATCACATGGTTTCTTTAAGTATTCATACTGTATTGCAATATAAAATCAATTCTTATTGTGAGTCTAATGACTGAACTTTAGGAATAATAAAGAAACTGACAGGAGGGCAGTCACAATTAGTTTCTTTTTAATCACACTTTTTGTATTTCTGTTTGTATATAAAGTATGTTGACAAATAGTTTTAAGAAAAGAATATTGATGGTGTCATTGGTCTTTAGACCCCTTGTACACTTTTTTAATTTAAAAAATTATTTGTTCTTTTTAGTTACACATGTCAGTAGAATGTATTTTGACATAAACATACATGGACTATAACTTCTTAAATTCTTAAAATTTATTGAGGAATCCAAAACAGTTGTCTTTGTAGATCATACCTACTGATATTTATTTATTAGAAGTTAAAACACAAATTAAAATAACAGTAATAAATCAATAATATGTTAACATAAATATCATTTTCATGAAAATTGCTATATTTTCCAAAACAAAGTGTTATTGAGAAGAGTAGTATTATTATCTTTATTGTCTGGGTTAAAAGGACATAGTTGTGTTCTATCTGATTTTTCTTTTTTTGTTGTTAATTTTTTCACACTGGAGATTGGAACATTTTCCCACTAAGCTACAACCTCAGCCCTTTTTATTTTTTGTTTTAAGATAGGTTCTCACTATGTTGCTGAGGTAGGCCTCAAACTTTCTATCCTCCTGCTTCAATGTTCCCAGTCACTGGGATTACAGCATGTGCCACTCTATCCAGCCTGCTTCTGCTTTAAATTAATTGATGTAGACAGGCAAGAAAATGTGAATAAAAGGCAAAGAATAACTTAGTATTATTATAAAAAATAAATTTGACTTCACAGATACCCTAAAAGTCTCTAAAGAAACCTCCCTCAGGAATTTCTGGACCACACTTTGAGAGTTACTGGCACATGTTACAAAGAGAAAAGAAAGAATAAGGATAGAAAATGTTTATTGAGAATTAATGAGTAATAAGGATTTGATTGACATGGGTAAAGATTGTTCGAACTGTATACCAGATCATATAACACATGCCCTGACTTTCCATTGTCTCTAAGTGTAAAACCCAAAATCCTAATCAATGTCCCTAAGGCTCTGGATGATTTAACAATTTTCTGCCTGTCCTTGTCTCATCCTACATCACTGCTTCACTGAGCTACTCATGCTCATGACACCTTACATACATAGGTTGTCCTTGTAGTCTTTGATGTGTCCAGAAATTTCTCATATCAATTACCATTGTTTCTCTTCTCTCTGCTTGGAATGCTAAATACTATACATTCTTCAGGCCTCTAATTAATAGTCACTGTCTCAGGGAATCCTACCTAACCATCTCAAGCCCAATTTAAATCGACTCTTCTCTGCTCTCTTGGAGATACCTTGTTCTGTTTCTTCAGAACATCCACCAGTTTAGAACTATGTATTTGATTATGTTTATCCTCTGCCAATAGACTGCAATCTCCACAAGAGAAGGAACAGGTGTTTTGTTTTCCACTGCCTTCCCAATACATAGCACTGAATACGCACATAGTAGGTGTTCTGAAAATTTTTGCTTAGTGAAAGTAGGAATGAGACAATTAAGACATATAGGGAGACTATTCATCTGAGAAGAAATTATGCACATTTATGTGTTGTATGGGAAATGATGAGATCCTTGTTCTGAATTTCCAAATAAACTTTATTTTAGAATCCAATAAGTTCTGTGATACACTATCCTAATAATTGTTAGCCTCTAATAGCAATTATCAATATATGTGACTATAAAGTCTTCTTTGGGCCATTATTAAACATGTGTTTTAGAAGCACTAAATACCTTATTATTGCAGTATAAAGTAATAGTTACCTGTAAGTCAATCATAATAATAATTCACTTAAAAGGTTATGATGATGAGGTCACAAAGTTAGAGAGAAGTTCAAGTGCATTTAAATGCCAACAGAACAATTTTAATTGTTCTATACTCTTTTCAAATTCTTTATTCTGGAGTTCAATTTCATCTCTCAAAAACAGAAATCATAGTACATTTTGAAATCAATTTCCCCCTTTTCAACAACTGTGATAGTTAAAAAGTGCCAGAAAGTAATATTTTTTAAAATATTTTCAATAAAAAGACAAACACTAGCATAAAGCCAGCTTTCAGATCTGCAAGGGAAGATACTATATTAACTTTATGAGGGTACAAATTATTGTTGCCATATTTGTTTATGTGTATGAATATCAAATATAAGTGAATATTATATAAATTAAGGACCAAGGTACTTTTGTTTTAACTGTCTATAATTTAACATTTAGGCAGTTATTTGAATCCATTATAGCAATAATACAAATGAATTGCCACTGCATCCTATTGAGAAGCCTTGGTTCCTGAAGGTTATGATTAATCTGTATTAGGGATACATTTTATTCTGAGTGTAAGGTACAGCAGCACTGATAGAGCCTTTCCAGTGAAGGATATACTATATGAGTGTACACTTACTTCTTTAAGCAGGGTTTGCTATATGGAATACAAAATGACTTGCTAAAGCCCAAAATTAGAACAAAAAGCATTTTGCTTTTCCTTGGTAGTTTAGCCACAGAAGAGGCTCCACAGGGTCTATTTGGATACTAAATAGGAATAGGTAAAGAGAAGACTTTAATTGGTTTGTCAGTTGTTCTCCTGAGCCTTACTTGGATGTATAAAAAATAAGTCATCTGATTCTATTGTGAACAGATGGATGCAAAATACTGGCCACCAACTGTTCCCATCCAAGTGAGCTTCCTCCAAAGTGGCTGCTTTCCCCAGAGGGGCACAGTGGCGGGATATGGGCACTTCCTAGCAGCAAGCTGGTGAATGCAGTTTTAGAGACCTGTTTATGAAGAAGCTGTTTGGATAGAAAATCATTAAGCCACCTTTCCTGCTTCTAATCATTGTAGCCAAAATTTAAAGTGCCAGAACCATTCATAATCTCTGGTAGATGATTTCTGGATGGTATTACCAATTGCAATAGGAAATAATGGCTTGCCACAACAAGTACATATCGAAAGTATGCCTTTGAAAACATCTTTCCATTAGTCAAGCAACCAAACAAAACTTCATTTCAGATGGTACACATTGATTTTTTTATGTAATTGTTATTGACTTTAGTCTTCTAATATTATTGTACTTACACTCTTACTTATGAGGGTACTTAGAAACAAGATTGAAATAAGTGATATTTCCATTATGCATTCTTCTCACAGAATGCAACCTATGTGATTAAACAAATACATTTAAAAAAAAAAACCCAAAGCCAGAAGATCTAAATATTGTTCTCTAAGACTGAATTGTTCTAGGCACATGGTAATAATTTCTCAATATATATTTTTGATAAGTGAACTGTTCACAAATCCTTGAACATCTCTTAGTTTCTTTGCCTATTCCCAGTGCTGGCACACTTCCTGGAATACAGTAGGTATTCCACGTTTGCTGATTTAAATGTATGTAATTACATTTTTCTGGGATTAGACATATAAAAGTATATAATACAAGTGTATGTGTGTCTTTGTTGACAAAAAGACATATCTCTTGTGAATTCCTAGCACATTATTTAAATAACATAAAATAGGCAACTGGGTGACTGTCATATAGAGATTGCATACTCCATTACAATTAGTTACATTGCCCTTTGCATTGGCCATTCCAAAACTAGCAATTTAGTGTGCTTCTTCATGATATCCATATTTGAAATGGAAATTCTTGATCCCATGAGCAAACTACTTGAAATTCTGTAATTTTCTGTTGCTGAAATGTGTCTGGGACATCTCTAAAGTTGAATAAATGCTTTAGGAAATCCAGCTACAATAGCAGGATATGGATCACTAGAAACAGAAAATCCATTCTTAGGAAAAGGAGAATGTGACACAGCTTTCTGTATTTTAGAATTGGAACAGAAAACAATGTTTTGAAGAAACTTAAGGGAGACCAGTAAGTAAAATGAAAGAAAGAATGTGAGAGAAAATATCAAGAGACACTAGGGGATTTTTTTTTTTTTAATGATAAAACAGATTGCTGGGGCTGGGGTTGTAGCTCAGTGGTAGAGCACTTGCCTAGCATGTGTGAGGTACTGGGTTCAATCCCCAGCACCACATAAAAATAAATAAATAAAAGGTATTGTGTCCATCTACAACTAAAAAATATCTATTAAAAAAATAGATTGCTGAATTGCCAGGAAAGAAGCAGAGTCTCCTTTCATGAAATCCCAGGTATTAACTGTCCATTTCCCCAATGTCTTCAAAAAGAGTAACAAAGAGAATGAAGGTGAAATGATCATAGTTTTAAATCCTGTATTACATTTCCATTGCTGTCATGGGTTGTCTATGTCCCATTCTGCCAGAACTTCCTTTTCCTTAGTAGGAAACCCTTTCCTGAAGTAATGGTTACAGAATTTCCTTAGAATATCTCCAGTTGAAGAAGGGACTGGCCAGATTTTTTTTTTTAACCTCCTTCTAGAACTTTGAGGTGGGGATAGAGGAGGAAACCTGAAAGTCTTTTCCCTCCACAGTTTAGGGTTTGGGCAGTTCTTAATATGAAATCTTTCTCTTTTTTTTAGGATTTATAAAAGTATGGACATTTATTATATAAAGATCTTGTTTTTATTTTGAAGGAGGGTAGTGGGTTTTAGGAAGGTTCATTTACATACTGGAGACAAGATGTGCTTTATAGCCATCCTTTCCCCCACTGCTTTTTCAACAGCCCAACAGGGAGACCACGGAGGAAGCAGTTGCTACGCCCCATACAGAGTCTGGTTGTCATCTTTTGTTTCTTTGTTGGCAGGGCGGTGGGGCGGGACGGGGTTAGGGGTGGTGGTGTTAGGCCTCAGGGATCCGAATGATTCCCGCCTGAAGCTGAAGGCAGTGTTGGAAAAAGGACGGTGGGAATAAACGTGCTCTTGATTCTCTGGTTCTCCCCCCCCCCCTCGCCCCCGAGTGTTCAGTTCCATGTATTTCCTCCCCTTAGTCGTGTGATGGGCTGACAATGCTCCTTCTCTGCAAATACCTGTTTCAAAAGCCGGGAAGATGGGAACACCGGGTTCCAAGATCTCCCCCTGGCGTCACCCTACACTACCTCTCTTTGGGAAACCGAGCCCAGTCCCGCGGTTCAGGAGCGCAGAGACCAATCCAGCCCGGAAGCCTTCTTCCTCCGGCAGCTGATGCCACCCAGGGAGCGGGGAACAGCTGGAAGCTTTGGTGCGCGCCGAAAGCAACTCTTCCCGGTAATTAGCGCCAGCCACTGTTCCAAACGCGCTTTATTGCAACCCCTGGCGGGCTCTCAACTGGGCAATAGCTTCATGCTCTCCTTTCTCTGATTTTGCGGAGGAAAATTAAAAACGCGCGTGCACACATACACATTCATACACGCCCTTCCTTCTTTACTCAAGAAAAGCATCAGCAAACGTCCTTCGCCCAAAGAAGGTTCGATGCTTCGCGCTATTATTTCTTTACTAAGAGGTTAGTGGTCCCTACGAACACAAGCAGGGATCTATCACTGCTCTGCGCGCCCCCTACCTGGCTATGGCTGGGGTGGCGCTGGGGGGTAAGCGGCTTGGGAGTCTGCAGGACTCTTGATTTTTTTTTTTTTTTTCAGTTGGTCTGTCTCCCCTGGCTCGGCACTTGGTATCTCCCACGGTCTAGCTCTCGCTAGGAAGCCGGGAAGAAGGCTGCTGTGGGCGTCGCCACCACCCTTCCCGGAACAGGAGCCTGCTCCAAGAAGCGGGCGCCAACGCCTCCTACTTCAGTCACATCTGGCCCAGCCATGC
Source organism: Marmota flaviventris (assembly GCF_047511675.1). NCBI lineage: Eukaryota > Metazoa > Chordata > Mammalia > Rodentia > Sciuridae > Marmota > Marmota flaviventris. Next base: position 108,015,239 of record NC_092518.1, on the reverse strand, counting down.
AGATGTTAGGGGCTGGAAAGTGCCTCAATGCGAGGCGCCCCCAAGTTCCGAGCATGCCCAGTCGGACTTCTAAGGCTCCTGAAGCGAGTTTCTGGGTGTGCAGATTCCACTTCTCCGCTTTTTCGAGGAAGCTGAGGACAGTGGGAAGGGAGGGATCCAGGGCTTTGGGCCGTGCACTGGGTTCTCTGGGGTACGTGCCCTCGTGCCCGAGTGGGTGAGGGGCAGAGCTGTTTGGGGAACCCAAAGACCTGGGCGGCCAGGCTGGGAAGAATCCGGAGAGCTGCTATCCTCCCCCACCCCCCTCCATGGGGACTTTGTCGATACTAACCTGACATACCACCAGCAGGCTGCATGCGGCTGGCCTTGGCGCGCTGGGGTCATACTGTTAGCGGGAGGCAGTCTGTGGTGCTCTCTCGCCTTCCGATGCACGAGAGCTTGTGGGTAGCTTCTGCACTGCATTCGCGGGCTTAGCTTTTCTGGAAAGCAGGGAAGACGGGAAAAAGAAGAGGAACACAAACAGTTTCTCTCCTCTTTCCCCCCAACCCCGAAGTTACACTGACAAGACTTCCCATTCTTTCTCAGTCCTGAGGATTTTACACATCAAAGCAGTGATCGCTGTCGTGTGTGTGTGTTGTGTGTGTACGCACGCGTGTGTTTGTGTATGTCATGACTAGGAAACATTGTCCCAGATTGATAGTGGATTGAGAAATACTCCTCCAAAATCCCTCATCCCATCTCACCCTCAAGAGAAAATAACGATAAAAGCTGACCAAGCCAGCCGTCTGGTCAGGAACCTATCCACCGTGGTTCCAAATCTAAATTTTGTTGTTCTTCATTTCCTTCTATTCCCATACCCAGCTTTCTCCTCCCTCTCTCCTCCCTCTAACACTCTGATCTTTCTCATCTCGACTTCTCTTCTGCCGGCTACCTGCTCCTTCAGCCCCCCACCTCCTCCTCCTGCTCCTCCCCCCCACCCCACCCCCTTCTCAGCTGCGGCTAAAACCTGGAGTCTTGGGGAAAAAGGAAAAAAAAAAAAAAAAAAAAAACTCAGCTGTGGAGCTGTCAAACCGGGCATGCTCAGTAGACAGGGCAGGTTTTTTGGTCTCGAGTAGCGGAGAAACATTTTTTGCACCACCGCGACCAGCCTTAGAGCGCGGCGGCGGCGGCCACGGCAACATCAGCACAGCCATTAGCCGTGCAGACGCCCCGCACCCGGGAGCGCGGCGAGCTCCGGCTCAGCCCGGAGTTCACCTCCGAGTGCCCCGGGGGCTGAGCTCACGCTTTTTGCTTACACACACACGCACACACTCTTTCATACATACACGTATACACACTATCTCTTGCACACATAAGACCTAGGCGCAAGCACTCTACTGGCAGCGGTCATCCGCTGGCGCGGTAGTAGCCAGGTTCGGTTCCTGCCTCAGGCGGCCGCCGGCTATCAACACCGCCGCCGCCAGCCAAAAGAGAGCGATGCGGGGGCCAGAGCGGCAGCTCGAACAGTAATGTGGATTTACAGTCGCTTCCCGCAGGAACCAGCCGAGACACCTGAAGTCCTGGACACTAGGAGCACCCAGCGGAGCTGAGCACCTGGCGAGGGGGCGGGCGGACCGCACCTGAGGACACCACCGAAACTTGCACTTGGACTAGGTAGGTGCGTTTCTTCTGGTTCCTACCTCCTTCCCTCTCGCTCCCGCCCACCATCCCCCATCTTCCACCCCGAGGACTCAGGGCGAACTTCGCCCCAAGGCTGCAGCGGCGGACGCCAGCTCCCAGCTGTGAGCGGCGGGTTGCGCCTGCTCTGGGACTCCTGCCCGAGGTAACACAGCCTCCGCAACCTTCTTCTTGTGATTTCCACCAGCCCAGGGCTCTGGACCACTCGGGGGAGGTGGCCTTGTTCGCAGTTCAAGCTTCCAGCAGGCCCTAGGGACACTGCCCTCCAAGGGTTTGCTGAGCTTCTCAGGCGGCACTTTTACCAACCAACTCCTCCACTTTGGAGAAGGGGGCTCCTCGCTTAGGCTCTCGCGCAGACCAGGCGCTCTAACAAGTGGATTTGGATGCTAGGGGTGGGGGTGAGGGGCTCGATTTGAAAAGAAATAAGGGGACACCACTCTTCCGGCATCCGTCCCACTTGGAATGTCCACCCGGGGTTGAACCACTCAGGTTCGGCTCTGTCATCTCCCCAAGAGAAGATACCTGGGGGCTAGGACGCACTTGAGTACCTGTTTGCTTCTGAATTTCTATTCGAACCTCACACAGGGAGCTCATGTTCCAAGGGAAACTCCAGGACCCTTCGACCTAAGCCGTCGAGGGCCCCACCCGTAGCATCCTCCCTGTACTCCAGTTTTTGTTAAAAGAAACGGTCATTACAGGGCAGTCGGTGCTCCAGGAGCCGTCGGTGTTTGCTTTAACCACGCGCCCAACTGCGCGGGCTCGTGTGTTTTCGCATCTCGAGATGTGGTCCCTGGGATCAGCAGCGGCCAGCACATCTGCCGAGAGCCAAGCACCCGCTAGGCATGCCTGGGGAAAATGTAACTTCACTTTCTTCCACTCCACAACGGGCAGATTGCCAATTCAGTTTTAGGATGCTTTGCCTAGAGGTGGAGAAAGGGAGACTGTTAGTGCTACTTGGTGAGTGGATGTGTTTGCAGACAAGAGTGTATTTAAACATTTCAGTGAACCCAGTGCAGTCGGTTGTTTACAATTGCAGAGACAGACTATCTCACTCCACTAGTAGATGTCTTCTCAACGTCTATTTCGCCACTGGGAGAGTAGGGGCGGGGGCGGGGGCTGGTTTGCAGCTCGTATTCGCGGTCCACAGCTTCGGGTTTAGCAGATCTGCATCACTGCTACTGGCAATATGCTAATATGGGTAGGAAACTCTTCATCTTCGATATGAAACAACTGGTCAGGAGACGCCTTGAACTTTACCGTTTTTTCCTTGGATGCTAATCTAGAGTTGTATTTAAGGTGGCCCCAAGAAATACAAAGAGAAGTTCCCTGTGCCATAGGTGGAAAATTAGATGCCTTTCGGTTTTACAAACCAAAAGGAAACGAAATACCCCAGTGGACTGTAATAGGTACTGTTAGATTAGCATTTAATTGATCGCGTTTGTGGTAAGTAAGGATCATAGACAGCTTCCTTGAATTTTAGACTGCTATTCTATGATTATAATTAAAAAGCCAGGTACACTGTACTCTGAGAATCAATTGCTACTCAGCCTGTGTGAGGAAGACATTGCAAATGTCTGCTTTATTATATCTTTTTGCTGAAATATTCTGGTCCACCTTTCTAGTCCAAAGTCTTCCAATCTAGAGCAGAGAGTACTCTAATCCTGCTGAGGAAGAGTACAACCTAAGAGAGAATAGCTTTTAATTTATTTTTTTTTAATGAAAAAATGATCCACAGCTTTGACTTCTGCTCCACGATTATCCAGCATTTGCTTGCTGGCTCACCCCCACCCCTTGTTCTTCCTATCTGCAATGTGAGGAAAAATGAATTTTCATAAGGCATAATATGACCCTTAAAGTAAATAATTGGAAAGGCAAAAATCCCAGTTTTGTCAACTTCAAAGACTTTTTTTGTGATGTTAAATAATTTTGTATTTCAGTTATTTTTTTAAGGGTGAAAGATTTCAGGTGTGCTAAAATAATGTTGGAAACTTTTGATGATAAGAAAATGAAGTCACAATATGCATTTGAAAGGGGGTTCAGGTTATTTCTAAAATGAATCTATGCTCTAAATGTTATTTGAAAGTTTTCAGGTTGTCCACCAGAATGTTTTTGAAAAACAGGTGTTTCTGGAAGACAACTCCATGAAGAAATGTTTAACATTTTCATCATAGAAGTAATAAATCCCAGCCCCTAAAACAATGCCAAACACATAGTAGAAAAACAATAAATAATTTTTGAATACATGAGGTAGAATTTATCATTAGGTCTAGATCCCAATTAGGAATTAGGATTCGTCATGTCATTGACAAAATATACAGTGAAGAAGAAGAAAAGATTTCTTTGTAGAATCATTGTGTTGTAAGAATGATTAAGTGAGATGCCAAATATTCAAACATATTGATGATTATAAAGGAAAACTATATTAAATGGAACCATCATTTCATTCAAAGGTCTAATTTTAAATTTGAATACCATAAAAAATCTAAGTGTTTCAATTCAGCTATCATAAGTATAAATAACACTGACATGATCAGTTTCCCTCATAAGCATTGTACTTTTCTGAGGACTTTAATACAAAGATTCTTGCTGAAACAGAACAGTCTAGCATTCAAGTTTATACTGTACAATATCATTTTAAATTATCAAACTGCAAAATATTATTTGATGTTACTTCTAAAAGCAGAAGGCTTAGTTGAAATTTATTTTCAAGACAGTCTTAAAAACTTGAAAGTGGTAAGAAATTTTAGTGTTTATTAACATAACAACATTTTTTATATTTGATGTTAGAGATAGGCATTTAGCATTCATGTGATGTTTGCTTGAAGCTTGCGTTTCCCAAAAGTCCATCAGTTTCAAATTTAAGTATTGTTATCAAATGATTTGTATATATTGTGATTAATGAATTTCTTAAGGTTTCCCAAACACATTAATTTATTGTTGTTTATGCATTTATTTATTTACTTGTGAATGACCTTGGGTCAGAAGAAGATCAGCACTTTGAATACCTCACTCAATTATTAATTTTAAATGAAAACAAATATTCTTATACTGGTAATATTTGTTTCCCTCCTCACATTTACACACACACACACACACACACACACACACACTCCAACAGACATACACACAGAAGTTATTTCATGTAAATGCTGTGCATCAGGTATAAAACATGTAGGATAATTTTATTTAGATTATATATGTATTTTTAAATTGCTGTCAACTTTAATCTCAAAAGTAATAATCCGTGCATACTTCAAAAGAGCTTCCCATCATTTACCTTTTGGAAAAAGGTTTGAACTGAATTCCTAGAACAACTGCAGGCAAATGAAATGATGAAAAATATCATAAGATACAGAATTTAGCAATTCTGATTAACAGCATAACTGGAAATATAGCTCCTGATTATGAAAATAAAAGGAATCAAATTTAAATATTGTTCACATATTCAATAGTTGCTTTAAATCTTGTGCAGATTCTGAGTATTAGATTATATCTAATACTTGACTGGTGATCATTATTATTTTTTCCTTCCTTTAAAAGGTAAAATTTACTTTTTAAAACATAATTTAAAAATTATGCACTATTTATATAATATAATTAAGGTATTTATCCTGACTTCACATATTATTTCTATTCCTTTCAGTTTTCCATTGATTTTTGTTAGAACAGAGGAAAGTAAATATCAAATAGAACCAGCTAGAACCATGCTTAGATTTGAGCAGGTGAATGCTATAAAAGGCTTCACACAGCTTTTGATTATTCTTAACAACCTTGATGGCTCAACCATAGGCATCTTTCTTCAGTATTGGCATTCTGTTATGACATTTATATAATGTATAGAGAATTTGTAGTTTGCTAGACATGCTGTGGTACAATTTAGCAAGACCAACGATATTGCTTACATTTGGTACTCATGAAAAATAGGGCTGTATAAACTGGAGTATGATGGCATAAACTAAAAATTGTCGTAAAATAATATTCATATAATTGCTCTGCTAACATTTCTCTATGTAATTTAAGCAAACTAGTTTTAATTGGAGATGGTAAATATTTTTACAGTTGATAAAGATTCCAAAAAATAGTAACTTAGAGACTAATAAATGTAGGCTATTAAATTCTTATGTAATTTCAGGACTCATCTCTAGACCTGAAAGTATAACCTTGGATAATTTACAACTTTTAAAAAAATATTCTGAATTGTACTTCCTGTCCAAGCCTCTGCTTTAGGTAAACAATAGCATATGGTGAAACTTGGATGATGTTTTTAATGTGATGTAATGATTCTGAAATATTGGGATCTCCACCCCCGCCCTACTCTAACTGTAAGAGTGGAGAAGTTAGTTGGCAAATCAACGCATGAAAATGTGTTTAAAATCTTTTTTCATGTTAGTGGATCATCCCTGTGAAGCTCCTACTCCGAGTCTTCCTATCTGTTTGTGGTAGGTCTGTGCCAAGGTGTTTTTTTTTTTTTTTTTCTGATACTTATGACTCCTAGACTATATCTGGGTGACACCTAAATTTGTGAGTGCAAAGTCCCATCAACCATCCAGGTGTTTGGGATGACACAAATAAATATTTGGTTGATTGATAGAATATTTTACTGCACAGGCTGATGATCCTTAATATCTATGTCAAAAAGTAAAATAAAAGTTTAAAATACATGTAAAGTATCTTAAACATGCTTGGATTACTATAAAATACATAATGAATCAAATGTCATTGTGAATCTTTAGCCTTCTGTTAAACATATATGAAGATGTTGCTTGCATTCCTCAACAGTTACAAAAACAGCAACACACTGGCCTTTTCAACAAACAAACAAAAATTTTAACTTCACTTCTATCCTCTCCTGCCCCTCCCACACTGATTCATCAGTTTAAAGAAATCAACTCAAAGGGTTTGATATATTGGCTTCTTACAATTTCCTGTGCCTCATTTTCCACCAATTCTTCTACTGCCATGGAAACTAGATGGGACAGACAGCTGGGATTCACTAATTCAGGATGGGAACCTGCTTGTTAATTGAATTTCATGCCAGCCTGTTGGTCCCTGAAAGTAACTGTAAAAGGCTGGGGAATTGAATTTGCTAGAAATAAATGATTAAGCAGAACAAAAATCAGTCATTTTCCTGAAGATCTTTCTGCTATCTTCTTTGTAACTGCTCAAGCAGTTCTTTAAAAATAGTCACAGAAATAAAGGTTTGATTTGTGCATTCTTATTGGTATTTATGTATTCTACAGTGTTTTCCTTCTAATAGGACATTCACAGCTCTAAAAGAGTTTCCTAATAGCTATTACATTGAAAAACTACATTCTTTTAAATTGTGATTTTTGTATATTTTGAAGAACCCTAGTTAGTGATAACAGTAAAAATAAATATAAAATATGCATGAATTTTCCAGTAGGTAGGTTATTTTTTTTTCTTTCAAATAGAAAAACAGTTTTGTGAAAATATCTACTCTCCACCTTTTTTTTGTTAGAGATTACATGGATTTCAATACATTTATTTGAAATCTGTTATACAGTCACTTTACCCATCACCATAAAGCATACTGATTGTTTTAATTTTAATCAACTAAGTTGTCAGTTGATAAGTAGTCAACAATGAGGAAATTGCCTTTTAATGTTTCTCATATTTTGTTGTACAACTTTTGCAGCTGATTACAACTTATGAAATTGGATTTTGGAATCACAATCCCTAATAGGAGATGCATTGCAACCCGTGTTAAATCTTTTGCAATACCAGCTATAGGTCCTGAGAAATCATTTTTCCCTGTGAATTATAGCTGCAAACGAATTTATTATGTCTAGAAAAAGCAATTCCCAAAAGATTTTGGTAATGAAAATAAGTGTGTGTGTGTGTGTGTGTGTGTGTGTGTGTCTTGTGTGTGTTTACATAAAGTGCAAAAGGTCTTTTCTGTTTTAAAGGGCATATAAATTCAAATACAAATATCTCAGGTAGAATTATTAATGATAGATTGAATACAATCAAGAAGTTATTTAAAGGTCTAAGAAAATAATAGTTTACACTTTCACAATTAGGGAATACTAGGAGTATTGTTATCTAGTTACTGGATGTTGAATTGCATGTATTTTATTCACTGGTTTATTTTGTTACCTGAGCTACATCTGCGTGATACAAAAATATCTGATTAAAACAATAAAACCAATCACTATCATTAAAATGTGTATTTCTCAATATCTGTATCTTCTTGATTTCATGTGATCTATTCAGCAAATGCTTGGCATTTGGATGCACAATGAAAAAATTCAATCATCTGAAAGGTTCCACATATCTGACCATTAAGTTGTTTTTCACCCAAATGCCCAGTTTTTTTATGGAGTAATAGCTTCAGTTTCCCTTCTGAAATTACTATCTTTAGTTTTTGATTGTTGTTTTGTTTATCTGAAATGTTTTACAAATATTTCTCATGTTGATTCTAATATCTACCTATCTGTGTCTATCTATCTATCTATCTATCTATCTATCTGTCTATCTATCTATAATTTGTAACTCTCGGTAGAATTTCAATGTGGTTGTACTAAAGAAAATCCGCTCTCATTTGTTTGGAATCAATGTAATGTTTTTAGCTGCTTATATGAATAAGGGTTTGTAAAGCAGCCAAAATAAAAGTACATGGCTATCAGTTTTCATACTTCATGGGAAATCTGATTACCATCTAAGGTCAAAGAGAAAATTTCCCAGTTGCATGGTTTTGCATAATTGGTGGATTCTAAGTGTGTATATTACCTCTAATACCTCTATCTGGTTTAGACACCTGTCAAAGAGAAGGTGCCAGATTAGATGGACAATTTGTTTATTAGATACCACAATCCCTGTGTCCCAGATGCATACACACATTTTAAGAAAACTCTTCAGTTGTTCAGAGAAATTAGAAAAGAGTTACTGCAGATGGCCTATCTCAATAATTCAGATTTTTTTCAGGTACATTTAAAATCAAATGTCCTAAGAGATGATTAATTCAGTAAAGTTATTGATAATGAACTCATCTTATGCCACACATCCTTTGCACCTATGATGATGCTTTATTAAAGGTGTCTCAATCTTGCTGATTACCACCTGTGTTTAAATATAGAGGAGTATAAATACACTACAACCACGCAGTTGCTGGAAAACTTCTAAACCAAAAATTTTGGCTCTGTTCCTAGCTAACTCAAATTCTATCAACAAAATGTTTCTGATCAACATTTTGAATTTATACTCTCTGCATTATGCCCCCCCAGCCTTTAACATTAATGATTTTCTTTTTCAAAGCTGTTCTATTTAATTGAAGGTGTTCAAGTGATATTGATGTGTGATCTCCTGCTCTATTAACTAGGCCAAAATGTGTTTATGTTTCTGTGTGTGAATGGAAGTTTTTCTTTTATTTTTAAATTTTGTTTTATTTTTTGGTGCCAGGGATTAAACCTGGGGTGTGTAACCACTGAGCTCAATCCCCAGCCCTTTTTATTTTTATTTTTATTTTGTTTTGAGATAGGGTCTCACTAAGTGGCTAGGGCCTTGCTAAATTGCTGAGACTGGCCTTGAACTTTTGATCTTCCTGTCTCAGCCTCCTGAGTTGCTAGGATTATAGGTGTGCACCACTGCACCTAACTGTATGGAATTTTTTCTAAAGGAATATTTATTAAATGTATATGTGTATTCTGATATGGATTTCACAAGCATATGTACAGAAACATATAAGTACATCACCTGTTTGCTTACTCTATACTTCAAACAAATGTTTCTGTGAATGTGACTCATTATATGTTTAAAGTTTTAAGCAATGTAGGAAAGCATTGGCAGAATTGCTAAGCAAGTCAAATAAAGAAATTCTGGGAAGATAGTATTAATTTCTGTAATGAGATCTACTGACCTCTAAGTGAGGAGGCTGTGCAGTTGATTGGGCAATCAATACTTATGACTTAGTCTTGAGAAGACTTTTGTTTTTCGAGATATCAGTAAAATTACTCCCCTTCTTCCCTCCCTCCCTCTGTCCTCTTCATGCTCCCTTTCTCCCTCTTCCTTTCCTTCTCCTGCTTTTCTCTTTCTTCTTCTCCTTCTCTCTGCTATTTCCAAGGGTTATGGTGGCATACAAATTTATGAGCTCTAGGATACTCACTAAAGTATTGGTATTGATTTCTCTTTTTATTATTTTTCTGATTCTGACCAATTCTTTGTGTATCTCCTAGAGAATTATAAGGTATAATGTGAGATATAATTATTTATATTGTCTTTGACTCATGCATTCTTTCAATTAACTTAGGTAGGTGCTAAAATTAAATTACACAGCAATTTCCTGAGTTGGTGTTTGGGTTTTTTTTTGGGGGGGTACTGGGGATTGAACTCAGGGGTACACGATCACTGAGCTACATCCCAGCCCTATTTTGTATTTCACTTAGAAACAGGATCTCAGTGAGTTGTTTAGTGCCTTGCTTTTGCTGAGGTGGCTTTGAACTCTGGATCCTCCTGCCTCAGCATACTGAGCCACTGGGGTTAAAGGCATGTGCCACTGTGCCTGGCCCTGGGTTGGCACTCTTTGTTACAGTTTTACTCTGTGCATTTGTTCATATGTTATTAGTACGTTTGTGATTTATCTTTCATGTTTAGTCTAATAAAACTCCAACACTTAGGTGTGCCACCATTTATTTTTGGTTTGTAAACCATGAAGTGTTAACACAAGGGTGCTACATTTTTTTCATTGTTTTGTTTTCCCCGTATTTGAAATATTGCCTAGATGAAACATTGGACAACTTGTGAAAGTGAGGTAATTTTAATGTAAACAATTAGAATTCAGTGCAAGGGAAATATTTTAACGGTTAATTTAACACAGAAGACAGGAAATTTTAACAATATATTTCTGTAAAACATTTAATAAAACCTGTTTATGAAAATGTGTAAAAGAGCAATAGACATAGTGAGAGAACACTGGTACCATACATTTAGCAAAATATTTGGTGCTACCTTATTATTATTAAGACAGAAAAATATATTCAACATTTACACAGAGCTTTGGGACAATGAGTCTTAAAGTCTCAAGTATTATTCACAAAAGCTCTTGAGGTCACACATACTGACCTCTTCTTTTATTGAACACTAGTATTACACAGAATTGGTCATACATCATAGAATAGACTTTTTATTTTATTTTTTATATTTATTTCTTATTGGTACATTATAATTATATGCAATAATGGGATTCATTATGCCATATTTATACATGCAAATAACATAATTTCATCAATCATATTCTCAGTGTCTTTCTTTTTCTCCCTTCCTCTTTCTCCAGATCTGCTTATTCTACTCTACTGATCTTCTTTCTATCGTTGTTGTTACTACTACTACTACTACTACTACTACTGCTACTACTAGTATAGGGCATTATAATAATATATAAAAGCTGGATTTATTGTAATATGTTCATACATGAACACAGAATAATTTGGTAGATTTCACTACCCAGTATTTCCTCATGCCCTCCCCTCTTCTTTCTTCTTTATCTTCTTACTGTACTCTGTTGGTCACTCTCTTCTATATTCATGATATCTCTTATTTTATTCCTTTTTCTTCTGTCTCTATTCACACATGAGAGAAAATATTTGACCAACTTATTTCAGACATAATTTCATTCTTCTTTATGGCTGACTAAAACTCCATTTTGTATATATGCCACATTTTCTTTATCCTTTTATCTGTTGAAGGGCACCTAGGCTGGTTCCATAGCTTGACTATTGAGAATTTCACTGCTATAAACATTGGTATGCATATATCACTATAGTGTGCTGATTTTAGTTCTTTTGGATAAATACTAACGAGTGGAAAAGCTGGGTCATGTGGGGGTTCCATTCCTAGTCTTTTGAGGAATCTCCAAACTGATTTCCATCATAGAACAATCTTTATGAAGAAAAAATTTCATCTGATAATTCTTCTATTCATTCATTCACTCATTTAACAAACTTTTATTAATTCCACTGTTCACCTGGCAATTCAAAGACATTCAAAAGACTTACATTTAGTGAGGAAGACAGACACACAAGTGTGTTCTGATCATGTAAAAAATGCCCTCATAGAGAAATAGAGTGCTGTGAAAACTCTAAGGCTTATTTAGTTTTGTAAAGGATAGGTTATTTGAATTCATTCTTAATCAGTAGTAGGATTCTTTTAGTCAGAATAAGAAGTATCACATTCTACTTGACATAAATATTGTAAAAGGGCACAAGGATATGCACAAACAATAGAGAATAGTTATCCAGGACAAGAGTACCATTTTTATTTCCTATCCAGGTATGGGGAAGAGAGGTCAGGGATACTGTTTATTTCCTTCTAGGTGCCTCACATATTGAAGATGTTTATTTTGTACTTGTTTAATGAGTGAATGGGTATTATCCTGTATGAAGAGTTATCCCAGAAATTGGTGGATTTCCTGATGTTTATCCAAAATAATGTAATGTTCTATATTGTAGTAGAGTCTACTGAATTAGATGAGAGGCTTTAAAGTGAGGGAGGGGTGACCAACTTTGAGTTTTAGAAAGGTAATACCAGTAAGGAGGATAGGTTGAAGTGGAATAAGAGTAGAAGTAGTGAGACCAATGAAGAGACTACATTGCAACTGTGAAAAATTATGATGGTACAGACCATGGCAGTGACAGTGACAATGGGGAGAAAGGGACAAATTTGAAAACCATTCTAAGGGTAAAATCAATGAGACTTGGAAATTGATTATATTTAGGGAGTTAATGGGAAGAAAGAGTGGTACTGAGGCTTATTATGCGATACAGAGAACACAAAAGAAAAGGCCAGTTTTGGTGAGGATAATGAGGTCAGGTTTGGAGTTTTAAAATGTAAGACACCACCTAGACATCAAGATGGAGATGGATTGTGACAGATGGAGATTATATATCTGAAGGTCAGGTCTGGAGGTAAAGGTTTAGGTGTCATCAGTCAATGTAATAGTTGAAATTGTAGGAATAGGTAGGTGAGCTCATCTAGGGAGTATATAGAGAATGAGAAGAGAAGCAAAGATAAAATTTTGAAAAACACTGCACTTAGAGGTTAGCGAAATAAGATGAGCCTTAAAAAGAAGAAGTTATAATAAAAAAAGAGAGGTAGGAGGCAATCAAGAAAATAATGAAATAGAAGCTAAGAAAGGAAAGGATCTTAAACATGCCATCTGGGAAAAGACATGAAAAGATAATTCTCAAGAGAAGAAATAAAAATGGCCAATAAATGTGAAAAATGTGCAGTCTTCAGTAATCAAAATAAATGCTACTCAATGTGCCTAAAGTTTCAATTATGCAAGGTAAAGAAATTCTTGAGATCTGCTGTACATCATGCCTATAGATAATGATACTATACAGTACACTCATGCCAGTCAGAATGGCAGCTATTATGAAGACAAACAACAAGTGTTGGTGAGGATGCGGTGAAAAGGCACACTCATACATTGCTGGTGGTTCTGCAAATTAGTGCAGCCAATTTGGAAAGCAGTGTGGAGATTCCTTAGAAAGCTGGTAATGGAACCACCATTTGACCCAGCTATTCCTCTTCTCAGACTATACCCAAAGGACCTAAAAACAGCATACTACAGGGACACAGCTACATCAATGTTTATAGCAGCACAATTCACAATAGCTAAACTATGGAACCAACCTAGATGTCCTTCAGTGGATGAATGGATAAAAAAAAAAAATGTGGCATTTAATCAATGGAATATTACTCAGCAGTAAAAAAGAATAACAAGATCATGAAATTTGCAGGGAAATGGATGGCATTAGAGAAGATTATGCTAAGTGAAGTTAGCCAATCCCAAAAAGCAAATGCCGAACGTTTTCTCTGATATGAGGGGAGTGACTCAAAGTGGGGTAGGGAGGGAGAGCATGGGAGGAAAATTACCTCTAGATAGGGAATAGGGGTGAGAGGGAAAGGGAAGGAGAAGGGGAATAGGTAGGAAAGTGTAAGGAGACAGTCATCATTATACAAAATACATGTATGAAGATGTGAATTTGGTGTCAACATACCTATATACAAACAGAGATATGATAAATGGTGGTATAAAGGTGTACTAAGAATTGTAATGCAAAAACATAAGAGAGATCATGTATGATGGCATAATTTGGCATGAACATATTTTATAAACAGAGTTATGAAAAATGGTGCTGTGAATGGATAATTATAAATGTAATGCATTCCACTATTGTCGTATATGAAATAAATAATAAATAAATCCATGAAATCTTAAAAACAATTTTGTTAAGAGGGTAGATACATTAAATGTTCTCACTACAATAAAATGCATATACATATACAAGTTAGAAACAGTAAATATAAGGATTTGGGGGGATAAGATAATGCTTAGTGTAATTGTTCAAGTTCCAAACCTTGGAGTCATTTGTGATTCTCCTTTTTTAACACTTGACATTGAAGCAATTGGCAAATGGTTAACTCTGTTGACTCTGCCTTCAACCTCTATCCTTTATCTGAGTCATTTTCTCCTCGCTCATTGTTAAGTCTGTACACCAAACCAGTAACCAGGGTAATTTTAAAATTTAATTAAGATCATGTGATTTGCCTGTTCTTTGTCCTCCAATAGATGGTTTCTTATCACACTTAAAATGCAATTTAAAAAAATATTTTCCATGGCAACTGCCATACATGATTTGGTCACTATTTATTTGACTTCTTGTCTTACTCTCCCCCTCAAACCTTGCTCTGTGAAATGAGTCTTACTTCATTTACTGCTTTTATTTTCTTCATATTTCTTATTACTAACTGGTATCACACCAGGTTTTGTTTATTTACAATTTGTCACCTCTTCTAGCATATGCACTCCATGAGTGTATGGAATTTTTGCACCTTTTGTTCACCACTACTTCCATATCACCTAGAATAGTGCCTGACACATACTAGGTCATTAATAAATATTGGTTGCATAAATGAATGAATGATAAAGACATGATAAAATGTCAGTATAGGTTTGGCAGTTTGCAGTAAAACCCTTAAAAATGTACATACTAGTAGAGGGAAAGGAACAGGGGGAGAGAGGAGGACAGGAGGGAAAGGTGAAGTACTGGGGATGGAATGAGAGCAAATTATCATTTTAGGGATGTACTGGGGATTGAACTCAGGGGCACTTGACCACTGAACCATATCCCCAGCCCTATTTTGTATTTTATTTAGACAGAGTCTCACTGAGTTGCTTAGTGCCTCACTTTTGCTGAGGCTGTCTTTGAACTCAGGATCCTCCTGCCTCAGCCTCCAGAGTCGCTGGGATTACAGGCATGTGCCTCCGCATTTGGAAAGAGCAAATTATATTCCAGGCTTTTATAATTACGTCAAAATAAATAGTAATGTTACACATAAATAAAAGAAACTAATTAAAAAAAAGAAAATACTGAAAAAATGCTCATATTAGTTGACCCAATGATTCTCTGCCTGGGAATTTGTCCTGAAGAACTAATAAGAAGCATAGAAGCAACTTCATTTGCAAAGATTTTTACCAAGCATTATTTGTAACCATAGAAAAAGTGAAAAAGCAAAATGTTCAACAAGGGAATTTCTATTTAGAAAATGCGATTTTTTTATGGCCATTAGAGATGATGTTTACAAATATTTTATGAAAAAAGGAAAATGTTTATGCTATACTATCAAATGATAAAGGTGATAGAAAATTGTATCTACTCAATATGTAAGAAAGAAAAGAATACTGGAAAATGCCCAAAAGTGCTAAAAATGAAATGGTCTCTGGGGAAGATGGATAGTAGGTGATTTCTTTCCTTTATACTTCCTGTATTTTCTAGATTTTACATAATAATATTATATAACTTTCATTTTCATACAGAGTATATTTACAAGGCAAAAAAGAGGAAACAAAGAACACAAAATAATTACTGTCACGTGAGAAGTGAGGATTTGGTGACAAATAACAAGAATATACCCATTTTCTTTGAGAAAATGTACTGGAGGTAAAGGAATACACCAATTCTGACTGTACCATTGTTCTCTGGCTGCTTTGCTTTGGAAGAGGTTCACAGATAGGGAAATAATTGAGATTCACCAATCCAATCTAGTCTTCATTCACTAGAGAACCAAAGAAGGCTGAGTTTATTCTGTCAGGTTTGGACAGCAGGTTCAAGGGAAATTAGGCATGTTAAGTCTTCTTCAGATTGCTGTGGAAAGCACTAGCATTTTGCCTCATGTAAAACAGAAGTGATTACTCACTATATTTCTTCATGTCATGTAGTAAAAACAATTAAGTGAAGTTAGACTATAGATTACTTAGCTATTCAGCCACAGTCACCTCTAATGGAAAAGAAGAAAAATAGCATTGACAACTTTTGGCAGGTCTCATCATTAGAAATGCCCATATTGCCAGAAAGAAAAGAAGCTGCAGCCAATAATATAAACCTAGAAGTTCTTTAGGCCCTGAGGAAGAAAGTGACAATACAGTGTTACAGCATTAATTGTTTAAGAGCACTGATCATTGTAATGGGGAAACTGCCTCCTTGTTAACACAGTTATTTTCTACAAGGTATGTGAGTAAATGTCCCATTAGAAAAACAGCATTAGGGGTTTCAATATGTAAAGCAATATGTAAAGATATACTCATTTGCAAAATAATGTGTGACCTATATGCAGCCCAAGGTCCCCTAAAAATAGAGAGTGTTAATATAGATGTTATAATTAGTATATAATTGAGTAGTTATTGAAAAACAAGTAAGAATTTTATTTCCTAAACCAATAGAAATTATACTTTTAAAATCCATTTGAGAAAGAGAGCTATTCGTACACATATATACATATTTACATATGTATGTGTATATATTCACACATATATATATTTTCATATCAACATCTTAAAAAAGACATTTAGACTTTCTTCTGCTCACCTGCAATTTATGCATTTCAACTCCATAGTCAACCTTGACCGATAGATCATTTTAAGAGATGGAGAACTTTCTTTCTTTTTGAAGGAAGTAGATTATTCTCTACATAGGACTAAAGCAACAGCAGTGGCACTGTTTAAATGGTGCTGGGCTAAATGATCTCTCATTTTTCTTTTTTCAGTCCTGAGGATCAAAGCCAGGGCCTCAGTGTATGCTAAGCAAGCACTCTACCACTGAACTACATCCCTAGCCCTGGGCCAGATACTCTCTTAAGGAGCTGTCTAGATTTAGATTTAATACTCTGCTTGCAGGATCTAGCAAAACCTAGTCAGTTCTGTGAGATACATTTCTAACATTTGTGGCTTCAGTTATTTTTGCCTCTGGAATGCATTATTTGGTTAAGTCCAATGATGGTGCTGTCAAAAATTTTTTCTTAAAGGGTAGTTTAGTCCACATGCTATATTAAGACTGTCGACAGTTCCTTTTTTGGAAAAATGAACTCTTGAGTGTAATAGAGAGATAAAAGTGAGAGAAGTGGTACATATTGGGAACTGGTAAGTGATGGCAAGTAACCTGGGTATCTGATATAGATCAACTTGTGAACTGGCCTTTTCTAATCATAAATGGGGTGAAACACTCCTTAAAGGCTCCGAGTTGAAGTCAATTGAGAATCAAGCAGCGAACAGCTATATCTTTTTAAAGCACTTTTGCTTCCCAGACCTCTGTGTATCTCACCAAGGCAAAATGCTACATATAGGGCAGTTTATTTTTTAAAGCATTTTTTGCTAGCCTCCTTGCAGAATCAGCCTGATGGGTACAATGCCAATTTCTACAGACTTGCTCTGGTATATGCAGCACAAGAGCCAGAAATGTTTTTGTAGTCTGGATGTAAGTACTTTCTGAAATTTCTTGCCTTGAAAGATTCTAACTTAGCACAATTATGGAACCACATCAACACTTGAACAGAACTATGTCTTTTCTGAGCAACATTAACAGTGATGAAAAATGCACATCGGGCAATTAGATTGCAACTAATCAAGAGCACCACTTCAGTCTATTATGAATGATTTATATATAGTGCATTGGATCTGGAGATCGTTAGTAATAATATGATACTCTATTATAATTATAAGGTCACCTTGGTGATCATTGTCAAAGGTGACAATAATGTTATTGACCTTCATTTTTGAAAAATTGCATTTAAATGTCTTATTCTGCCTCATTTTGCTGGTAGAAAAATTAAATTGTTCTTACTACTGCATTTTTCTTCATATGTAAAAATAATAGATTTGGGGATTACTTGATTGATAAATTGGGGCCACAAGGTTAATTAAGTGTCAATCATACAATATTGGAATGTTAAAGTTTAAAGTTGTCTTTTTCTTTTTTCTTTAGCTTTAATTCACTACACAGCATTTTGTAAATGGAGTTTTGAAAAATCCAAAACATGTAACTTTTTTTATATATGGGTAATATATGTTCATTTTAGAAAAGTTAGAAAATATGGATACACAGATAAAAGAGAATTATATACTTTACATATATAACATTTTTCTACACTGGACACACTTTATAATGTACTTTTCCATTTATCAGTATTTTGTGAATATCTTTATGTCAATAAAATGTTAAATATATATATATATATATATATATATATATATATATATACACACACACACACACACACACACATTTGTAAAGAGTAGAGAGAGACAGAATTGAAAACAAAAACAACCAAAAATGTAAGGAAAAAATTATAGTCTCTCCCTCCCTTAACTCTTCCAAAGTATAATTTAGGAGCAGCAAATGAAAGCTATGGGTACAAATGATATGAAGTGACCATTAAGTTCCCTTAAGTGTTCCCATGTCATATTTAAGGGTTGGTTAGTTAGTAATCATGTGGCTGTTCCTTGATCTGTTTAATCAACTTTCATTTATTGGATATTTAGATAATTTCCAATGTTATTATTAAAAATCATGAAAAATTCTTATACACATTTGTTTACATCTCTGATGATTCCCTTATAAATGTATGGATACAAAATAACTGGATCAAAGGAAGTGCATATTTTAAAGGTTTGGTCCCTATTGACAAGTTGTCCTCCATAATACTGTACCAAATTTACATTATTGGTGAAAGATTTTTTAAAGTTTGTATGTTAAAATTCCCTGTGACTTCATATAGACACTATAGAAACTACAGGAAGAAGTGTATCTCTTAAGTGGAGTAGATTAGTGGGAATCATTATATAACAGCACAACTCCTGCTTCAGTATGACACATGGAAGACATATTTTACAGTCATTTTTAAACTGTCAAATAAGAGATGTCATGTGGTCCTTTGAAAAAAGGAATGAATCGAAAGTGATAAGATTTGAATTTTAATCCTGGCTCTGCCAACCAACCATATATGTGACTTTGTGCAAGTTATTTAACATTTCTGGGTCTCAGTTTCCTAATTGTATAACAGAGTTGTTTTGAGAAATAAATGAAATGTATATGATTGTTTTCTGTAAACTATAAAGGACTATATATTTTAAAAATTTTGTAGTTGTTGAGGGACAGTATGCCTTTATTTTATTTGTTTATTTTTATGAGGGCTAAGGATAGAACCCAGTGCCTCAGGCTAAGCAAGTGTTTTGCCACTGAGCTACAGCCCCAGCCTAAAGGACAATATTAATGTAAGAAATTACAATTGGTATGCACTTTACATTGCTATAAACATCTTGAAATCATGGACATTTCATCTCAAAATGAGTAGTATGTTGAATGAATATTGGATAGTGTTTTGTTGGGAGAATGTGGAGCAGGCAAGAGTTCCACACTCTTCAAGGTATACTGTGCTACAAATAAGGAAATCTTTGAGAATGTGGATGTGGTTCAGTGGTAGGTGCTTGCCTAGCATGCCTGAAGCCCTGGGTTTCATTCACCTGCAGAAAAACGGAAATTATTTAATAGCAGCATAGTTAATATAATTGTTTGTAGTTACAAGCAGAACTTTTTAAAAAGCCGACTTTTCATCCCTTATGAATCACAAAATGGAATTTTTGTATAGTCAATACACTCATCTCACATGCCCATGCTACATGTATTTCCTCTCCTCCCTTAATATAAGGTTTACTCTGGACTTGTTTGTACATATGTTTGAAGGATAATTTGGCTTAATTTGTTTACAGGAACTACAAGGGTGACTGTTATTCAGCTGTCTCCTTTTTGATTACCTTAACTTCTGGATCTATCAAGGTATGTGCATTCTGCACTGAACTTTACTTTGGAAATTAAACATATAGCTATATAATGTGAAAAGAATAGATAATTTCACTGGTATTATCTTATTTTATTGAGTTTTATGTAAATGAAATGCATTGTTTTAAACTTCTTGCCATCTATTTGTACATGTCATAGATAAGATTGTGCCTATACCCCATAATTATCTTTGCAAAACCAAATATGCAGGCTGTCCTATATGTTTGAATAATTATGTGCCTTTTTCATGTACAGATATTAAAACCAGGACACTCCTTGACTAATGGAACCATCTTCAGAGTGTGTAGGAATAACAATGGCTAGTGAGAATGTTTGCAAAACTATTTAGTAGTTTTCACTGAGTACAAATAAATATGACATTTCTCCATATCAATGGAACAAATGTTTCTACTCAGAAAATTTACCAAGGAAATATCTGTCTTTGATTTTTTAGGAAAGTCACAGTAAAATATTGATATTGACACAGATTTTGCATTAATTTATTTATCCTTTTGTTCTTTCACCTATTCATTTATATGCCCAATAAATATTTATTAAGCAACTATCAGGAAAAAGGTGCTGTGCCTTATCTCTTGGTAAATGTGCCAATGAAGATAGAATTCAACTGGAATATTGGAAATGTGTTTTCTTCTATAGTCAGACTTCTCTCAGATGTAAGATGTAAGAAAACATGGCAAGATGGGGAATCTCTCTCTTTGGTTTTAATTCTTATTAAGAATATTTGTCAATATTTAATTGGTAGTAAAGAGGGAATTTTTTCACTATTTGGTTCCTACATTTGGCAGTACTATGCATCATTGATCAAATATGAATTCACATTCTAAGTTATAATAAAGTCAAAGGATGATCTGAATTTGTGGAAAGTTGGTTGTTTGGCATCACTTGATACTTTCTTTAAGTGCAAAATATGGAAGTATATTTAAAAATAAAAATTCTTAGACTTTACATTGCCTGTTGAAAAATATTCTAAAAATATCTCATTGAGTGGGGCTGGGGCTGTGGCTTAGGAGTAGAGCACTTGCCTAGCACGTGTGAGGCCCTGGGTTCGATCCTCAGCACCACATAAAAATAAATTAATAAAATAAAGGTATTGTGTCCAACTACAACTAAGAAATAAATATTAATTAAAAAATAAATATTTTAAAAATCTCATTAAGGATTTCATTAATTGAGTTCCAATTCAAATTAGTCTGTAATGGGAATTTAAAATATGTGTCTCACTTTTAACTTTACTATACATAGTTTTATTTGTCATTCTTCCAGAGGTTCGGTTTTTAAGAGGATAATAATTCATATCACTTCAAAACAAAAAATAAGATCATAGAAATTTATGGAGGAAGGAAGCCAAGATTTTCAGATATTGAGTCTTTTGTGAAAATAGTTTTCTTAATTTTGGAATTATGAGTTTTTCTGTTGCTTGATACTAACTGCAGGATATTTTTCAAACTAAGAAAGTTTAAATGTGTGACAGATCTTAGCAAATGTGAATGAATAGAACAGAATGGAGGGGAAAATTCCTGACAGGCCCCAAGAATGCACACTTATAAAAAATAAATGACACTGAATATTTAAAAGGTTCAGACAGCAGCTAGTTTTCCTTCTTTAGAGACAACATGGCATAGTAGAAAAATTCTTGCCTGTCAATCAGAAAGCCTGGGCTCTACTCTCAGCCTTATATTTGTAATATGTTACTCCCTTGTCACACTTCTACTCTCTGAGCCTTAGTTTTCTCCTATATACACTAAAATCTTTGGGTTGGGTAGTTCTAATTTTCTTCCTGCTCAAATATTCTATAGTTTTTAGAAAATTAAGGATTTTTCTCAGGAATCAAGATGGGTGATTAAATTGGAACATACGCACTAGTTCTTTTAAAGATTGCAGCTTATTTCAGTGGTTTTCTGAGTTGGTAAAAGGACATTTATTTTTCTTTGACTTAAAGCAATTGTGTATCCTAACACCACTACCACCCACTCTTCCACCCCCTCATATGCCAGTACTGGTATTATACTAAATAGATTGAAGTCTAAGTTTAGCTAGTCATTTCAAGTTTTCTTCCTTGATAAAAATGCTTAACTGGGAGATACTTCCATGCTGCTCCACTTACAGTCTCTTAAAGTTCAGCAAACTCGTTCTACCCTCTTGCAAGGTCAAGCATTTCTCTGTGCCTTGGAACTAGCCAAGTGCATAACCCAATGACTTCAGACTCCAGTGCTTTCAATCTGGCACCCTTCATGAGCATTGAATTTGCATTAAAGCATTTAAAATATATTCTCCTTCATCTACATATCACAGCAATAACAACCTGGGCACAGGACAGTATCTGGGAGCAAATAACCACTTGGAGTTAACCATCTGAGGGGCAGATGAAGGACCATTGACTCTTCCTAGTCAGTCCTTCATCCCTATAAAATGCCTATTCTTGAGGTGCCAAGCTTTCAATAATTTTTTTTCTGTCTCACATCAGATTAAGTAGTGGCCATAAATAATAGCATTTAATACATAATAATGAGATGTGGCAATGCAATAAAATATCAACAATTCTAGCACTATATAAAGATGGCTATTCTGATCAAACCAAAAGAGGAAGTGGTAAATGAAGTTCATGAATCATAGTATTTTGGAAGTGACTCTCACCTTACTGATTTAATAGGAAATATAAGTAAGAATTCATGTGGTTTGAGGGAGCAGTTCCTTTTCTTTTGCTTCATATTCCACTGATGGATGATCCAATTTGGAAATAATAAAAAATGCCTCTGACATCTATTTTAAGTGGATTTTTGATATAGTGTATGTTGAGATTCCCCCCTTTAAAGCCTTAGGTTAATTTTATGAAATCTCCACAGTTCTGAACTAAGTTACAAATATGGCTTGACAAATGTTCTTTTACAGATGAAGCAGTGTTCGTGCATTTATTACTATGACAGACATTGTCTCTACAAGGTGGCAGGCATTGTGCTAGATGTAGGGGAATAAAATCCATTAGGGTACATGGTCCTCACTCCAAAGTTCATGGTAGAAAGTTGAGGATTGACCTATACACAGAGAAATAAAATAATCAATGTTGTAGGTGTGCAGCCATATGAATTCATTTGCTCATGGCATTTATTTTTCTAATGAGAAATATTTAGGGCTGGGGACATAGCTCAGTGCTGGAGTGTTTGTCTAGCATGCATCCATCTCCAGTACCACAGTTGGGAAAAAAAGGTAAATGAGAAAGATTCATCTATCAAAACCTACTTGGTAGGGCAATGTTATATATAATCTAAAATAGCCCCCCACTCAAAAAATTTATAGGTATTGTTGGTTATGGTAGGCAGAGTACTTGTGAATATGTTGTATTACATGGAAAAGATTAATTAATGAGGCATATGGAATTAAAGTTACTAATCAGCTGGCCTCAAGATAGGAAGATTATTCTGGTTATCTAGGTGGGACCTATGTAATCACAAGGGTCTTAAAGTAGAAGGAGGAAACAGAAAAGAGAGAAGCAGAGAGATGGCAACATGAGAAGAACTCGAACTGACATTTTTGCCTTTGAAGATGAAGGAAGAGGACAAGGAGTATGGGTAGCTTTTAGAAGTTTGAAAAGGCAAGAGCACAGATTTCCCCTGGAGCCTCTGGGAAAGAATTCTACCCTGCTGACATCCTGATTTTGGCTTATCAAGACCCATGTCAGATTTCTGACCTCCAGAACTCTAAGATAAATCTGTGTTGCTTTATGCCATCAAATTTGTGGTAATTTATTATAGCAGCAATAGAAAATTAGTACACTGAAGTTTATCCAGTACAGAAAATTTGAGAAGTGTCTAGTTTTCAGCCAGGCATGATAGCTGATAGGTATGGTTCAAATCATGAGATATCTGTCCAGTGACCATTTTTTTCTGGATATATGTAACAGGTCCTTCCATATGAATTACAGCCATTTGTGAGGTCCCTGAAAAACTTTAAAACTTCTCTCACTCCTGTTCCCAGTTTCAGAGCGTACTTAGGCTTCTTTTCCTCTCCTGTGGGCCACTTGTGCTCCTTCCTCCCTTCTCCCTTGCCCTGCATCTCTTTTGTTTCATGTCTCGGATATAGATGAGAAGTAAAACTTTTCCTTCCTTCTTTCATGGGGTGTCTGAAGTAGTGAAAAAGATACAGGTAGTACTATTACAACAGATCATCCTGACTTATGTTTTATGACAAGCAAAATACTGAGAATTACATATAGTGTGAAACAGAAGTCTCAAGCTACTGGCCTTCTGCTCAGGACTAGTCTAAAGAAATGTCTTGTTTATAACTCAGGATTGTTCCTACCCTCCTTTCTTCCTCTTCTCTCCTCCCTTGTCCTTTGTGATTCCATAGAACCTGCCACTCCTATTTTCTTATTCCATGCTT